>NC_045604.1:12652243-13967957 GCF_009762305.2 Zalophus californianus | reverse complement strand
AATCCATTTGAATACCCACCTAATCCATACCTTAGGCAGATCTAAAAGGATGTATAATAAGAACTGATGTTTTCTACCATAAACATACATCGGGTAAAGATGGAAAAAGACTCTTTGACATTGAAATCCATCAAGTTCAAATACCTAGGAAAGAAGTATTGGTGGGTAACTAACAGCTTTCACGTTGCAAAACTAAGTCATTTCAGACTCAAACAATAGTCCTGGGTGAGTCCTTTGGTGTTAACTGGATTTTTAAGTTCATTTGTGTAACAGAGAAGCCAATTTGTCTTTCTGGCCCCTCTATGTGAGTTGGCTTCATTATGTAAACAAATAGAAACATCACTGAGGACCTACCCAAATTTGCAGCCCAAACCCCTGGCATGCTTAACACATACTATGTGCTCATTAAGTATTTGTTGCTTATGTGAGCTAATCGATTCACTCATTCATTATTGAACATTCAATGAAGTGAACCTTAATCTTAGGCACAAACTCATATGTATTACATTCTTTAAAAGAGGCTTCGTATATATTCAACTTTAACTTACCTTAACTACAAGCACTCTGGTGCTTTTCTGCTTTGGTCTCACCACCCCTCTGCCAACCCTCCCCCCCACAGAGTATTCTTTCCAAAACGCAAACCTAATCAGTGATCCTTCTTAAAGGCCTTCAAAACCATGGCTCCCGGGATAAAATAAAATATAATAATAATTAAAAATCAAAACAAAAAACTTCCTTGGCCTGACAGACCAGGCCAACATACTATGGCACTTTCCCACATCTCAAATCACATGATTCACCTCTGACTTCCCGAAATCTTAGCTGGAGTGTTTACCAACCGCCCACCTTCTCCTGCGCTCCCGGGCCTCGCCTTGTCCGTTCTGTTTTCCCCCTTCCCAAGTCACCTGTACCTATCTCCTCATCCCTCCAGGCTCTGCACACGTCTCTCTCTTTCCCCCAGGCTTTCCCTGACTGCCTTAGCCTGGGTTCCAAGCCACCCACTGTGCTCCGCGGTTCCCTCACCGTGCAATGCGCGGGGCACGTTGCTCTGACAATTAGCTCCAGGAGATGACACACTAGCAAAGAGCAGAAATGGTGTCACTTCTGTGTCTCCAGTGATGACTTACAGAGTCAGGCACTTGGTAAAGGTTCACAAAACACAGAACATTTATTGAGAGTTGACTATGCGGCAGGCAATGTGTCACGCACTTTGCGCGGATTGTCTCATGTAATTCATTACAGCAATTCCTTACAGCAAGCCCAAGAGGGGGTTCTATGATTACCCCCAGTCTACAGATGAGGAAACAAAGGTATGGATAGGTGAGCCATATGCACAAAAACACAGCTAGTAATGCAAGGAACATGATTTCGTTTTCCCTCTAAAACATCACAAGTACAAGACAGAAGCAAATCTAGAGTTTGGTTAAAAAAAAAAGATAGGCGTTTAAAAATAATTATGTTTTGAAACAGAGATTGTAGAAAGAGACCACAAAGTATACAATTCTGGCTCTGATACATACTAGCCATTGGATTCTACTCAAACCATTTAAACTCTCTAGGTCTGTTTCTTTAAATGTAGAAGGAGGGGACGGAATACTAATATTTCTTGAATGGCGGTTGTGTGCCCCGACATGGACTATGCTTTACTTTGCATGAATTAGAGACAAGAGATAGATAAAAGTATCCCCATTTTAGAGATGGAAAAACTAAGCCTCCAACAGATTAAAGTGGAGGTACATGTTTTCTAGACACTCTCTTATTTTAAGATCCTGGACTTAGAGCTGAAAAAAACAAAACTGTGATCATGGGACGGCTTCTGCTAAAGAATTTGGGTGGCTGGAAAAAAAGTAAATCAGAAGTCACTTCTGAACTTAACTTGTTGAATACTCTATAGAAAATGCAGAATAATATTTATAGTCAGATCAAAAGTTAAAATTAAGGCATTATCTTAGTTCAGGCTGCCATAACAGAATACCGTAGACTCGGTGGCTTAAGCAACATTTATTTGTCAGAGTTTTGGAAGCTGAGAAGTCTAAGATCTAGTGTCTGATTAGGGTCGTCTTCCTGGTTTGCTGATGGCCATCTTCTTATCTTAAGGGTAGGGGGAGTGGGGAGAGGAGAGAGAGAAAGCTCTCTCCCATCTCTTGTAAGGGCACTAATCCCATTCATGAGGGCTCCATCCTCATGACCTAATTACTTCCCAAAGGCCCCACCTCCTAATACTATCACCCTGGGAGTTAGGATTTTAACATATGAATTTCAGTGGGACACAAACATTCAGTCCTTAGCAGACATCAAAAGAATATCAAGTCAATAATTATTTCTGTTATTCATTCTTTCTTCCTCGTATGCCTTTGTTCTGAGTTAAATTTCTGCTCTTCACTTAACAGTCCAATGTTCAGATGTGTGAATTTATCCATGCTTTTGTAAAAATATTACCAATTGCATACAGTAACCTATGCACCCATGTTAATCTCCTCCTGAGTATGCTTAATACATTAATTGAAACTGTAGGTGCCAGATACCATACCATGATTGCCTGCTTGCCTAAGACTGTACCCGAACTTTAGTCTGTGATCGACACATATAAAATGTCTCAGTATAACTTCAAAATCTTTTTTAAAAATGTGCTTGTGTACAACAGAAGATGGCTTAGGAGGACAGATATCTGGGCATCTTGAAAATGATCTCGTCTCCACTTATTGCCTGAGACTCTGGATTCATTAGCATGCCAACTGACTCATTAATGGTTTGGCTGCTCTTACCACAAGGTAGTGATACCATCACTTCGTTTACTTCCATGCAACCACCATCTTTAACAAGGTCCGTTTGGGGGACCGCAGTAAAAGTTTATGAATAACTGGGAAAATATTGTAGATCGCGCCTGCTGGAGGTAAGGACATACCTATTTGGAGGCTTGAACTCAAAGCTCTTAGAACCCTGAAAAATGAGAAAAGAAACTACACCAGGTTCTAGGTGAGCATGTTCTTACACCCTCCACCCCGTGTTTCAGACTCCTCTAACTTGTGGCTCACAAAGACAAAAATACTGATTTGAGAGCCTGGTGAGTACTTTCTTCCCATGTTAGGTGGCTGGATTGCTGGGACTATCCAGTGAGCATCCTGATGTGGGGAAGAGCAATAAACACTAATATTCAAGTCCCTCAATGTCTTTCCTAAATCTCCTAACATCAGAAGAATCAGTTTACAGGTTTTGTATTTAAAACTTGGACACTCAGATGTGTCTGGTATCTTGCTCTTCCCTTAATAATCCCTCCTCATTGGTTACATGAGCAGAGGCTGGACCATTACCTGCCCCTCCTCCTCCCCCCAAATTCCTTTCCTGTGTGGCTCGCAGATTCAACTTTTGTGATTAAAGAGAGTCAAACCAAATAACAGAAGCAAAGGGTTCAGCCTAGAGGGTTGAGTTAGCCATTTAAATGATCTGTCTGTGATAGAGCAGGCAATGGAAAGGAAAAAGCTCCACATTCCGAAGGCGGTTTTAATAAATATTTTATATGCTTCCATTGAAATATAGTGGGGTTTCACAGAGACATATATGCTCAAGTTTATCCATTTTATCTTGAAAAAGAAATTTTCATTTTTACCCAAGGTAAAACAGCAGATAGAAACAGAAACGTAACAGCAATCATTATAAATGTTTATAGACATAACTAAAGCCTTATCTAAAGTTCATCTTGTTTAAGGACATGTTTTATGTTGTACAATTCCTCTTAGAATATCAATCTAATAAGCACCAAGTGAGGCTGAAGACAATGCTGTTATAAAAAATGGAGAAAAATGATTAAAATATGATAATTATACTGACAGCTTATATGCTCAATCTAATCAACCAAGCTTCCAATTTGTCATAATGTACACTCACTCATACATTATTGCTTAATTATAGCAACACTTCTATTTGGAAAGGTTGTCAATCATGTGAATACCCATCATTTTTCTTTTTTTTTTTTTTTTTTCCTAAGAAGGGGCATATTTTAAGCAAGGATTTAAAGCCACTGTGCTATTAATTTAACCCTTGGAGTACTTTTTATGCAAAAACCATAAGTCCTATTCAGTGTTTTTCTTTGGACACAGATTAATATAAATCTATATTATGTGATATTATTCTTTTAAGTAAGAATTGATATACCATATTCTAAAATAAAATTATATATTGGCAGAATTTGGTAATTTTAGGGTCATTAATGTATCTATGGGTTTGCACTAAAAGACAGAAGATGTAGGTTATTTTTTTTTTTAAGAAAGAGAAAATTTGACTTGAGTGTTTCCCAATATGCCTGTGACCCATATTGATCAAGAAGTGAAATGCTTGAGGGTGAAATCTAGATAGTTCTTTAAAAAGGATATGAATGCTTATGGCAACAGACTTTACCCATAGCAAATAAAGGTTTCTCTCACCCTTCACTCCATCCGCTATAGGGCTCCATTATTTTCCTTCCAATTGGTAAAGATGATGAACACATTACTGAAACAATCATGTGAGTGCATCTGCTAGGGACACCTGAGAGTTTAGCAACTTGACTGTATAACCGAGTCCACTCTAGCAAAATGAAGCAAAGTTAAAACAACTCTTCATAATATTTAAAAGACTGAAACTTTGTCTCAATCAATTATTTTGAATATAGTATTGACTTTATGACACATATATGTATATAGACCCTATAGATAGATAAAGATTGTCTACATATATGTAGATACTACTTACATAGTGTATTCTCAATTTTTTTACTTTACTTAATGGACCATTTTGTCAAGATGGTCAGGTCAGATTATTAGCTAAGAATTTTTAAAATATTCTTATTGAGTGTGGGCATCTTGGGTCTTTGGGTATAACTGGATAATTGTTTCTATGAGTCCATTCAGCCACTAAGGTAGAAAGGTCCATGGGGCATACTTTTTATAGCTAGAAACAGGGAGGGAGAGAAAGAGGAGAAAGACTTTATTTCTCCTTCATTCCTCTAAATATTCTCTTCTGTAAGCATAAAATAAAGAAACAGATGTTCACATTTGCAAGCCTCCATTATTCCTTAAAAGCTAGTTTTGTGATGATGAGATATACCCATATATACAATTGCAAATGTGACATCTGAGCCCATATGTCAGTGAGACCACGTTCGTATCACTTTCATGAATTACTAACTCTTAAGCAATTACGTCAAGTGTTTTATTCTTTAAGGCCTTAGATATAATATAAGCTGCATCCAAGGACTTAAGGACATTTAGCACACACCTCACTGTTTTCAAGGAATTTATTTAAAAATTCATTACAAGTGTGAAAATATAAAAACCTAAAAACACAATTAAAAGTGAGTCATAGCTTCCTATCACTTGGAACTTTAATACTGTTTGCAAACCTCAGCCAAGTTCTTGATGCTGGAATGTAACAGAGGTTTGCATCAGGGTCATTGCTTCGTAACCAGCTGGTTGTATTTCTTAATTTTTTATTTTGTTGAAGTATCAATGTTATTTATTTATTTTGCTTAAACATACATAATAGTTTATAATAAACATTTACTTGCCAACTTTTGCTGTAGGTTGAAGGGGCAAGGCCATTTAATTGCATACATGTTTACTGACTGATCTTTCTGGTATTAAGCCACCATCTTTTTTTCAAGAGCTATAGTAATGAGTTTTCTTTTTTTTTTAATTGTTATGTTAATCACCATACATTACATCATTAGTTTTTGATGTAGTGTTCCATGATTCATTGTTTGTGCATAACACCCAGTGCTCCACGCAGAACGTGCCCTCTTTCATACCCATCACCAGGCTAACCCATCCCCCCACCGGCCTCCCCTCTAGAACCCTCAGTTTGTTTTTCAGAGTCCATTGTCTCTCATGGTTCATCTCCCCCTCTGACTTACTCCCCTTCATTCTTCCCCTCCTGCTATCTTCTTCTTCTTCTTCTTTTTTTCTTAACATATATTGCATTATTTGTTTCAGAAGTACAGATCTGTGATTCAACAGTCTTGCACAATTCACAGCGCTCACCATAGCACATACCCTTCCCAATGTCTATCACCCAGCCACCCCATCCCTCCCACCATTTCTTAATTTTTAACATTTTTTTTTACTATTATCCTTCCTAAGCTAGAAATTCTTAACTAATAATTACAGATCATTGGAAATTGAAACAAGTGACTGTATCAGATCGATGTGGATATTACCATTAACTTGAACTAAAAAATGATGGTGTAACTTCTTAATGTAAATTATTTTTTGATGCTCTGTCAGATACAAAGAGACCATGGGTATTGTATATTCGAAAACTGGAAGGGATAATGTTTCACCTTGAAAGGTATCAGCCAGCAAAATCTGAAACCTCCTTTGGATTGCAGTCAGTTCTGGAAATAATGTTTTTATAGTTTGCTCCTGCACTGGGACATGCATTTAAAATAAGTCCAAGAATCAGGTCATGATCTCAGGTTCCTGGGATCGAGCCCCCCATCAGATTTGGCTCCTTGCTTGTGAGGAGTCTGCTTCTCCCTCTCTCTGCTCCTCTCCACCGCTCGTGCGATCTCTCAAATAAATAAAATCTTTAAAAAAATTTTTTTAAAGAATTTCTTAAAATTTTTTTAATTAGGGGCACCTGGGTGGCTCAGTTGGTTAAGCAACTGCCTTTGGCTCAGGTCATGGTCCTGGAATCCCAGGATCAAGTCCCACATTGGGGGGGGGGGGTCCCTGCTCAGCGGGGAGTCTGCTTCTCCCTCTGACCCTCCCCCCTCTCATGCTCTCTCTCTCTCTATCTCATTCTCTCTCTCAAGTAAATAAATAAAATCTTTAAAAAAAAATTTTTAATTAAAAAAATAAAATAAAATAAGCCCAAGAAGGCAACACGTATCAACATTAACAGCTTACTTTGAAATGCATCTAAAGAAAAAGGTAAGTATGGTAAAATATTACTTGTAGAAGGTAAGAAGTAGGTACGTGTATCTAACTACCTATTTTTTACTATATAATTCTTTAAACTTATCTGTATATTTGAATATGTGCAAATTATGCTTGTAATAATATTTTGAAAAAATAAAGTCAAGAATATATCATTGATTTCTTTCTTTCCTAAGTAGCAAAAAGCAATGTTGGAAAATAGCTAAATGTTGGTATTGGACCTGTTTTCTCTATAAAAACTGTAGCAGCCCTCAAGTAATAAGTTCAGGCAATTCAAGACACCAAACATACTAGGGTAACAGGCCATTTGAAATCACAGGACAAACTCTGATGGTACCAATGATGTCATGAAGAAAACTTTTTCTCTGTTACTATATCGCAAAGTGTCCATAGGCCCTTCCCCTCCAGAGTCCACATATATTTATATGGAAAAGGTGAGATGTTTTCTTCCCTTCTACTCATTTGGTGACTGCAATCTAACTATAGTTTCAGTTTGCACTATTTTGTTCACTTTAAATTAAGATCAAGGGATATATTGTTTACTTCTATCTGTTCTTTGTAAATAAAATGGCGGGTAGATTGGCGTGAAATTACCACTTCCCTCATATTCCCAGCATTGCCCTTTCATGTTCACAGAAGTTTTAAAAAGTGGCCACTGGTTCATTAACAGCTTTCCCTTCCAGAGCTGAGGTCTAATTTCCCACTCCTTGAATCTGGGCTGAACTTGGAACTTCCTCGTAACCAATGCAAAATGTGGATGTGAAACCATACGATTCTGAAGGCTACATCAGAAGGGCTAGGCAGTTTGTCCTGGTTCTCCTGGGACACTTGCCCTGGGAGAATCCAATTGTCTTGTCTTGTCTCACTACCTCGGACTGTCATGCTATGGACGCCACGTGGGGTACTCTGGTTGATAGTCACCCAGCTGTGCCAGTCTCCCAACCACCCCACCAAGGCACCAGGTATGGGAAAGAAGCTGGGTGGACCCTCCAGGTGAGCCCATCTCCCAGCTCAGTTTCATTACATGATCTTTGTCAATAAGGTAAGGACCAGAAGAACTTCCCAGCTGAAACTTGCCTAAATTCCTTTTTTTTAAAGATTTTATTTATTTATCAGAGAGAGAGAGAGAGAGACAGAGGCAGGCAGAGGGAGAAGCAGGCTCCCCACTGAGCAAGGAGCCCAACGCGGGACTCGATCCCAGGACCCCGGGATCATGACCTGAGCCGAAGGCAGACACTTAACTGACTGAGCCACCCAGGCATCCCTGAAACTTGCCTAAATTCCTAACCTATGCTGCATGGATTGAATGGCTGATGTTAGAAACCTCTAAGTTCTGGGATAGGTTGTAATGCAGCAATAGTAACCAAAACACTAGAGAGAAGATGTGTTAGCTCTGAGGCCAACTCACCTTTTTCTAGGAAACGTGACAGCTCACAAATAACCAACGAAAGGCAAAAATCTCCAATAGGAGCTTTCACTAATAATCACAGAAAAAAAAATCTCTTTTCAGCCATTCTGTACATCATATGTGCCAAGAACTGATGGGCTCTGCTTGTGAGGAGTTTTATTCAACCATAAACTGAAATATCTGACAGCATTAATGAATACTAGCAAAGTGTGGCATTGATATTAAGTGATCTTTAACAGCTTAATTTGATAAAGGAATTTTTACCAAAGAATTCATTCAGGTTTCTCTCTGAATGTATTTATCACTAACACTGTGGCTGGCTTTACAGAATTATCTGGAAAAGTTCAATTTATTTACCAGAGAAATATTGGACTTGTTTTTTTGGGGGATGGGGGGATGGGGTGGAAAATTGTTATAACTTTTCATTTCTTTCCTACAACAACACAGCTGAAGCAATCTTTGTTTACTATGAAAGAAAGCAGGAAAGGGAGCCTTGGCCTTCGGTGCGTGTCCAACAGCGACCAAAAAATACAAGGATCTTTTAGTAGTCAAGAAGAGTATTATAAGGAATGTAGGTTAGCTAAGGAAGAACTACCTGACATGGAGACTATTCCAACATGACGCTAGAATCCCTAATAAATTTAGATCAAATTTCAGCCAATTAGATTAAGAAGAAAAAAATCCAACCAGGCTATTGATGGAGTGGTATTAGATCTAGAAAGCCTATTAATGATTTCCTGAATTCTTTATTGACCTGATTAAATTTACCACACAGTTTGATATCAACATGGGTGTCATTAGGTACTAAAGAGAATCTATAATCTCATTCCATGGAAATGTTGAAACACCTCCTTCTTGTCTCAAAGAAAGAGGCTAACTCTTTCAAAAGAGAAAAGAATAAACAAGTTTATGCATTCAAATTTTTTCTAGATCTTCTAATCAGTAACTAAACACATATGTAAAAACTGTAACTATATGTGTATATATATTTTTTCCAGGTTCACAGAAGCAGATATATTAAACTCTTTTCTCCTTAACTAGTATAATGATTAAAAAATTCAACACACATTTACTGTAAGCCTACTGTGTGCCTGGTATTGTAAATAGTGACGTCTATGTTCTCTATCTTATCTAACATTGTTATGAAATATTCATTTTCATTTTCCTTGTAAAAAATAAAATCTAGTCCCTCTGTAGCCTGAGGGAAAGCACTTAACCTTTATTCTTCAATTTGATTTAAAATTAAGATGATAATATTTACCTCCCAAGGTACTGTGAATACTAATTAATGTTGACAAAAGATCTTGATCAAAAAATATGGAAGTCCTAAACCTAATATTATTATGTTTTTCTTCTTCACAGTGCTCTCAACATTACTTTTCTTTTTTATTCCCTTTTCTATCAGTCAGTTAAAATTTAACTTGAAACAATTTGAGTTGACTCTACCTGCCAGTTGTTATCAAGTTCACTAGGCTAGAGATGATATTTATGCTCATGTTTATATATACATCCCAAAATATATGTACTTGTTTATAAAACATAGGCATATTTAAGCAAAAATGATATATGGTGAAATTCTTATAATATTTAGGATAGCCCCATATCACTGCATATGTTTTGGAAAAGTCAGAATAGTATTCTTACTTTTTTTGAGATTTACTTCATAATAATTAAGCAACAATGTTATATTCTTAATCCAAGAGCAAAGCTCTTTAAAAAGTATAATTGAATTGCATTCTTATTAAACTTTTCTGAAAATTATTTCTGAAAATATTAAAGTTTTCAAATCCAGCTTATTTTATATGGAATTCATTTGAGTCATGCTACTGTTTATGTCCTAATACCTGTAGCAATGAAAGGATCTCAAAAATCCTGAAATACAAAGAATGCATTTGTAAGTAAGCAGAATGGACGTATCCATGAACTTTTCACGTGCTTTTCCTTAGGCATTGTTATATGTTATATTTTAAAAGAAAAAGAGGGGCTCCTAGGTGGCTCGGTCAGTTAAGCGTCTGCCTTTGAGTCAGGTCATGATCTCAGCATCCTGGGATGGAGTTCCACATCGGGCTCTATGCTCAATGGAGAACCTGCTTGTCGCTCTCCCTCTGCCCCTCCCCCTGGTTTGAGCTCGCTCACTCTCTCTCTCTCAAATAAATAAATAAAATCTAGGGCGCCTGGGTGGCTCAGTTGGTTAAGCGACTGCCTTCGGCTCGGGTCATGATCCTAGAGTCCCAGGATCGAGTCCCACATCGGGCTCCCTGCTCAGCAGGGAGTCTGCTTCTCCCTCTGACCCTCTTCCCTCTCGTGCTCTCTATCTCTCATTCTCTCTCTCTCAAATAAATAAATAAAATCTTTAAAAAAAATAAATAAATAAAATCTAAAAGAGAAAAAAGAAAAGAACAGAAAAAAAGAAAAGAAAAGAAAGGAAAAAAAGGCGCACCTGGGTGGCTCAAGTGGTTGAGCCCTGACCCTTGATTTTGGCTCAGGTTATGATTAAGGGTCATGAGATGGAGCCTCATATCAGCTCACACTAGGTATGGGGCCTGCTTAAGATTCTCTCTCCCCCTCCTCCTCACCCCTTCCCCCCGTCTGCGCAAGTGCACTCTCTCTCTCTCTCTCTCTCAAAAACAAATAAAAAAGAAAAAAACTCTCCTTCAATTTCAATGTCAATGTCAATTTCAGTCTCTTCCCTTCCCTTTGTTTTGTATTTCCCAGCCTAAATTTAGATCTATGAACTGTGAAGCGATTCTGAAAAAGCAGTATCTTTTTTAATATAAAGCAACACATATGCCTTGATTTCTTCCACATTCTGAGATTTAAATAATTAATTTGGAAAAATTTTTGTAATCAATAAATGATTCATTTAGGGCTTGCCTTATCATACTCAAAGTAATTCTTTCACTACTTTTAATATCACACAATATTGTAAAAATCCTTATAACTTGTCCAAGATACAATATAAAACTAACACAACAGACAAAAATCTGTGAGGAGCTTGGAATCTATATTAAAGCTATATGGAATACATAGAAAATAAAATACTATTAGGACAAAAATACGTTGATGTATTAAAGCATAAGATTAAAATTAGGACAAAACAGGATATTTATATGACCTTGGACAGTTGATTAAGCCATCTTAAATCAAGGCAGTGATACTATATTAGAACTAGAAAATGAAACAACAGAAGTGAAATTGTTTTAAACTTCTACACAAATGGCAGATGTTATTGTAATTATATAAATCAACATGAACACAGTTCAACATAGTTTAACACATACGTTAAACTACTCCATGTTTCAAAAGGATGGGATATGGAGAAATGATACAACTCTCTATTCCAGATGGAAAAGTTTTCGTAGAGTGACATTACAATGCTTGAGACCTAGCAATATTGCATACTTAATGTCTGTGCTTAACGTGCAGGCGTAGGAATATCTTATGCTTTCAGGGCAACGTCCCCAGAATGGGAATAGAAGGACCTACCACAGAGGAAGCTCTTGGGATCTTGTGACTGTAGGAAGCCACATTTATGAATGAGAGTGGTGATTTGTAACCCAAGGGTTTGCTGCCTTATCCCTCCAATGTTGGGGACCACCCTGGTCTATGCCTTTAGAACAAACATTTCCGCACAATGATATTTAGTCAATTAAGAAATGTGGAATCTAAAATAGTCAAACTCATAGAAGCTGAGAGTAAAATGGTGGCTGCCAGGGGCATAGAGGAGGGAGAAATAAGGAGGTGATGGTCAGAGGGTACAAAGTTTCAGTTATGCGAGGTAAGTAAGTTTCAGAGATCTACTATATAGCATAGTACATATGGCTAACAATACTGTATTGTGTATTTAAAATTTGCTAAGAGGGTAGATCTTGGGGTAAGTGTTCTTACCACACACACGCACATGAATGATAATAATAATAAAGAGGGTAGGAGGAAACTTTAGGAAGTGATGGATATGTTTATAGCCTTGATAGTAGTGATGGTTTCAGGGGAAAATTACACTATCAGGTTGTATACATATATGTCAATCATACCTCTATAAAGTGATTTCTTTAAATTTTATTTTACCATGTTATGTTAATCACCATACATTACATCATTAGTTTTTGATGTAGTGTTCCATGATTCATTGCTTGCGTATAACACCCAGTGCTCCATTCAATATGTGCCCCCTTTAATACCCATCACCAGGCAAAAGAAATGTATACTTGCATAGGGTTGTCTGGAATGATGATCACTTAATATAATATTATCATATCTGAATGGTGAGATATTTTTAGCAACAATTATTTTTATCTTTGTAATGGGATTTCTTATAATAGGCGTGTATATTATATAAAAAATACTAATTTTGCAAAACAATTTGGGAAACTAAGCACATAGTAAAATAAAAAACTTCACCAATAATAAAATGAGTGAAAACTTTCAAAATGGGCTGTCATTCCTCACTTCCATAATTTAAAAATAGTAAAATCTGATAATATTATTAAATACTAGAAGGGTTCAATGAGACAGGGATCTTCATACACTGCCAGGAAGAGTGCACTCTTTTTGAGAGAGAGAGAGAAAAAGAGAGTGTGTAGGGGGGGCCAGGGGGGAAGGGGCAGAGTGAGAAAGAGATTCCCAAGCAGGCTCCACACTCAACACAGAGACTGCCACGGGCTCCATCTCATGACCCCCACATCATGACCCCAGCCGAAATCAAGAGTCAGCCTCTTAACGGACTGAGCCACCCAGGCACCCCAGGAAAAGTGTATTTTGATATGCCTGATCTGGAAAGCAAATAGGCAATATGAATTTGTATAAGGGCACAGCCTTAAACCCAGTCAAATGGCTTCTGGAACTCTATCCTAAAGAAAAAGAATCAGAGCTATTTTATAACAACAGTAAAATTTGGGAAACAGCCTAAAATTCAGCAACAAGGAGATGACTAATGAATAATAGTATGTCCACTAAAAATCATACTTAGAAATTAATAACCTAAGAAAATTCTTATTACTCAATGTGAAATTTAAAGAAAAGCAGAACTCGAATCTGTATATACAACAAGGTTTCAATTTAAAAAAATCATATATTGAGTGTGTGTGTGTGTGTGTGTGTGTGTGTGTGTGTATGCATAGGAAAAAAATCATTGGAGAAAACATTTCAGTGATTATTTTTTTTATTTTGTAAGATTGTGCATAATTATTATTTTCATCTTCATGAGCCTGCTTCTCCCTCTCCACCTCCCTCCTCCACTCATGTTCTCACTCACTCTGCTCTCTCTCTCTCAAATTAAAAAAAAAAAATCTAAAAAATTAAAAAATTAAAAAACTCAATCATTTATAACAACACCTCATATATGTTAACACGATGAGATACAGAGTCGATATTTTGTGAGATAATTTTATTCTATGGATAGGTTCTCATTTAAGTTATCAAATGATTAGCCTTCACAATAAATGTATATGTATGTACTAACCATCTTTCTCTGCTGTAGAGTTCAGGCTCTCTTGAATAAGCAAAGCTATCATCTTATTGAAAGGAGACTTTATCTAACACTTGGCTTTACTTCTTCACTTGAGATAATGAAATTGTTTTGAAATTGTTCCATCGGTTGGAATGACAGGGAAAGAGAAAAAAAATAAAAGACAGCAACACATACCATGGGAATTTTCCTAAATGGAGTAAACAAAAAGTCCACGGGATGAGTGAGTTTTGCTAGTAAGTCTTTGGATCATGTCCTTTTTTACCAGTATCATATACGTTCTCCGTTTCACATCACTATTGCCAAAAAAAAAAAAAAAAAATGGGAGAAGGAAATAAGAGACCACGAGAGTGACAAATTGAAGATGAAATATACATTATATATGATCTCATTGGATGAAATATATATAAATAGTTGGAAACGTCATTTTAATTACTACCTTGTGAATACGAAAGTATTTGACTCAACACTAATGATCTTGATACTGGCACTGAACCATAACTAATGTCAAAAATTTGCAAAATTTCAAAGGAGAATATCACCTATAATATCAATGTGTCCTAACATCAAGGTCATTCCCTAATGATGAGGATTTTATCCACTTGCATAATTTATGTGTAAATGAAGAATATGGATGCTTTATGTTTCTGAAGGAAACAAACACTTCTACCAGTTCCAAGTTTCTGATCCCAGGCAGTGCTCCCATGAATAGAATTCCAAATGATATCACATTTCCAAAAACATCTCTTGGGAGTGACTTAAGAGCTGCACCACTCTCTCTAAGAATTACCAAGTACTGTCTTTTGCACTTCCTCCTGAGCTGGATAAAAATTATCCATCTCCAATTTATCAGCAGATATATTAGAGTTCTGTGGCCGAGAGCAAAAGAAGCTTTTCCTTAAATCGCTAGCTCAGGAGACTGGCCTTTTCTACCGGTTAGAAAATGTAACCCCCATCACCTTGGCCTTCACCGGTTTGAAGACTTTATCTGAGGAAGCAGTCTATCCACTGTCCTCTTTACCTTGGCTCATAGGGTCAGTTTCCCGTTTCTGGTCCAGGGAAAATTCGAGTCCTTCCAACCCATGTCAAGATGCACAAATGGGATCATGGGAGAGTGTAAAAGGGATTTGCCCAGATTGGTGCCACAGAGCGTCAGAAGCCTGTTGAGTGAGGATTACTGTAAACTTTACAGCTGACTTCCAGACTCATGAATTGAGTGAGCAAGTCTACTCATCTTCTGCTTTTATTCTATCTGGTGTTTTTCTAGGATCCCCTGCAAAGTTGTCCGAGCCCTAACAGCTAATTGACAATAACAGCAAGTGCAAGGCAGCAGAGCCCACTTGTTAATTTACCCAGGTAAAGGCAGCATAAGTTCCATGTGCTGAGGTGCCTATGATATGGTAGGTACAAATTAAGCTCAGAGAGGTTGAACAGCTAACCCCAGGTCACAAAGTTTCCAAATGGCAGAGACAGGATTAAAACCCTAGTCGGTTTGTTACCAGGGTCCTTGCTTTTTTAATCACGTACCTTAAGAAGGAATGATATTCCAGCATGTGAAATTGTGTGTTCTCACTGGGAGGTTAGAGAATAAAGAAATCACTGAACCCCTGAATTCAAAAGCTCAAACAGGGTCATTATTCTGAAGAGCGAAGGAAGTTATATCCTGCAATGAACAGTTCTGTGCATTGTGGTTTTCTAAATGGGAGGCACACAGGCAGAGCCGAGGTGAAATACGGGGCGTGGGGGGGGGGGGGCGGTGGGGGAGAGGCTGTTGGAAATAAAGATCAGAGTCCAAAAGAAGCAGAAGATAAGTAATACAGTAACTCGGTGGAGGAAGGACAGCTTAGAATGTACTATAAACAGATAAATGCAGACAAGCTCAGAACGGTGCTTTCAGCCCCTGTGTAAGGCAGCTGGTTTCAGGCTGCAGGGAGTAATAGCCAAGTTTTCACCTTCACATTTACACCCAGCTCTTCCCCCAGAAGATCATTCTTTGAGCTGAAAGAAATAGGAGTCAGGAGCTGTGCAGTGGTGCATGCCTGCTCAGCTTATTAAAACATGGGAAGAAGGCAATATTTCACCCCCCAGAAATAAAAAAAGATAGACAAGTGAGAGCAGCTAATCCATCGGAAGAAATTAGCAGGCAGAGTATGTAGCTGTTTGAAATGATGAACGAGGCTGAAATAGCTACACAGGCTAACATCCAGTGGGATAATTACTCCAAGCTCTCAGGCTAAAATCTGTCTTGGAGGAACTGGGAGGCTTTGATGACTCAATTTCAATGGGCATGCTTATGAAATACATAGTAAAACCTATTAAAATTGAAATTGTTCTTGGTAGGTATTCTGTGACTAGGCTGCTGACCCTGTCAGGCGGCTTTTAATAAGGTACACACTATTTTTATTCCCAAAAGTGGCAGGTACTTTAGCTGCCCACATACTCAGTTTTAACCCTGTAGTAACTTGCTCTCTGGTTTTTTTCCACCTACGTGTGTAGAGCGTACTTGTATTCTTCTTACAGAAAACAGTGACTTTCCCAGTGGATGCAGACATTGTTGGCTCCTGCTGTAACAAAAGCTGCTCCTTTATTTGTCTCTCAACCAGTTTTCCAGCTTTGGGGACAAGGATTTGTTAACTGGGCTGATCATACTTCATATCCATGGAGCAAATGTTTCCGTAATACGTACCTGCTGATTTAAAACAACTTCGTTTTCCCATTAGTGTTTATTATATGATGCTGTGACCATCATTAGGCAATTCATGTGGAATATACCCAACTATAATCCAAAATAATCCCCACATTCTAAAATAAATTGAAATGAGTAGATCCCACAACCTACATGCTTAATTGTTTTAAGAAAATCCTCCAAGGTAAGAAAGAAGCTAGAAGCTAGAGAATTGTTAGGGCCACACTACTAGAAGTGTGATCTCCAGCGTAGAAAGGTGGACATCTGGGCGCTTGATAGAAATGCAGAGTCTCAGGCTCCACCTCAGACCCACTAAATTGGGAATCTGCATTTTAACAGGATTCCTCAGGTCATATGCACATACGTTAAAGTTTGAGAAGCGCTATTCTCCTGCACAATTGGTCTTAGATTTTTATCACCTTTCATCAGCGAAGCAACTCTGTACTCAGCCACACCTTTCTCAACTAAGTTCTATTTGGAGGGGAAACAACTACAAAGAATCAGAGGAAATCCACTCTCGCTCCCTGTATTTACGAAACCTTCCTCCTTTCGCAAATATATGAAAAGACGGTCAAGACCACTGTGTGATTGGAGAAAAATCAAAGGACACGGATAGATGCTGGAGGAAATATGCAATTTAGGGGATGGAAGAGAAGGCTTACGAATTTCCAATTAGTATCTTCAGAGAGATCCGAGGCAATATTGCAATTCATAAAGGAACAGCTCCTTTAAGAAAGGACGAGTGAAAGAAAATGAATGCGCTCTTGTGAATGAAAAATAGGATTACTGAAATCAGAATACAATTAAAAATGGAAGTTAAGGCTAAAAAAAAAAATTTCCAGAATGTGAGCATAAAGACAAGGGACAGAAACATGCACTTATTCACTCCTTCACTGAACAAGTATTTATTCTGTGACTAGTCTGAGTCAGGCAAGGGCTGGAGGTGTTGCAGTGAACACAAATATCTCTGTGTTCTTGGAGCTGATGGGGTGAAAGTGAAAGCGATGTAGATAAAAGTTAAGAGCTATGGAGCTATGGAGAAGCAACGAAGGAAGTCTGATACTCATTCAAAATGAATTTCAAGAAAGAAAACAGAAAACAGGACAGATAGAAAAAGCTACACAACAAACAAAAATGAGTAAGTAAAATTTTCCAGCTAAAGGAGCTAAAGGAAAGCATGATTTTCACATTGAAAGAGCTCATTAAATTCCCAACAGGAGATATATAGGTATATTGATAGATCTACCTAAATCTAAAACTATCTATATAGTTACATGCCCATATGAAATGTCCTAATACTTACCAAAAAGTGGTCTATCTACAAAGGAACAAAATTAAGATAGCAAAAGAGTTTTTATTAGCAATATTGTATTCAGATAGAAAATACTTTTTTAAAAAAGACATCAAATTCCAAGGGAAAATCATTTTGAATCTAGAGTTCTATTCCCAGCCCAAGTTGGTCAAGGGTAAGGACAACATGGAAGGCCTAAAACAGATTTTAAAGCACACTTCTGTAAAATAAACTTTGGCAATGTGAAATCAGGTCATAGCTGAGAGATGCTGGGAGCTGGGAAGCGGACAACATGAGGAGTAGCTTGGGAGCAGGGCTTTCATCACCTTCTCTTGGGGGAATTCAAAAGATACTGCCTAAATGAAGGAAGTCGGTCATGGAAAGACAAACACCACAGGATCTTTCATATGTGGAATTTAAAAAACAAATCAACAGAGCAAAAAAGAGATAAACCCAAAAAGTAGACTCTTAACTACCTAAAACAAACCGGTGGTTGCCTGAGGGGAGGGGAGGGGAGTGGGGGGTCGGGTGAAAGAGATAAAAAGGGGATTGAGAGTCCACTTTTCTTGATGAGCATGGAATGGTTGAATCATTATATCGTACACCTGAAGCTAATAGAACACCGTTTGTTAATTAAACTTCAATAATTAAAAAAAAAAAGAGGAGCGCCTGGGTGGCTTCAGTCCATTAAGCCTCCGACTCTTGATTTCGGCTCAGGTCATGACCTCAGGGTTTTGGGATTGAGCCCCGCGTCAGTCTCCACACTTGGTGAGGAGTCCGCTTGAGATTCTTTGTCTCCCTCTCCTCAGCCCCTCCCCTCCCTTTTGTCTCCCTTTCTAAATAATAATGATAATAATAAAATTTTTAAAAAGATACTGCCTGAAGTCAGCAGAATAAAAAATAGAAGTTTAAGTAGATCATTTTTAAGGCGGTAAGATAACACTGTATGTCAATTATACTTCGATAATAAAAAACAAATAAAAAATAAAGTGGTAAGAATCACTCATAGAAATATCAAAAACAATAACTGTCTGAAATCAGAGGAAGGGAGGAAAGATGAAAGTTATCAGAAAATTAAATTCCTTATCTGTGATGATGGGGCATTTTAACCAGTTGTTGAAAATCAAGGCATGAAGAACTAACACTGAAACTGGTAAAAACGGTTGCCTTTGGAGAATCAGGGGGTGGGTAAGGCAAGTGAAGAATTTATATTCAAAGGATTATTACGGAGTTCACAACCGAAGCTGGCTGATCAGCTCTCTCCTTCCTCCTCACTCCCCGTTCTTGGCCCCTCCTTCCTTCCAGAATCTGCTGCCCTCCCCCCTCCGCCAGCAGGGATATTTCAGCTTCCCCAAGGTCTTGCTCTTCTGTCTCTCACCTAGCTTGGAGTTTACATTCTGAGCCATAAACTTATTGAGGACACTGACTTGTTCCTACCGGTGTATCAGCAAACAGGATCTTTTTACTCAAAAGTAAAGACAAAATCATTAGATGAAGAACCTTGAGTCGTTGCTGACAAAGGAAGTTTGCTATGGCTACCTGAGAAACATCCATACTTTGGGTTAGCGAGACATGGGGTCACATCAGGTCACAATGCGAAGGTAATCTATTACACACTATTAACACTAATCTATTATATACTATTAACACATGCAACACGAAGGTAATCTATTCCAACTCAAACCCTCCCTTGAAGTGCAGTTCCGGCCAGGACGTGGCAGTTCTAGGTCATTTGGGTTTGCGCTGATCCCTATGAGGGACAAAAGACAGTTAGGGACCCTCCGCCCGAAAAAGGCACATAGACAAATTTGCATACAACTTCATGGGATCCTAGAGCTCTTCTATGAACCCCAGGTTAAGAAGCTCTAGATGAGACAATTACAGAGAGAACTAACCTACCGTTAGAGATGCTAGTCCTGGCCTAATGGAAAACCCGCAGCCAGCATTTTGCAGCAGAGCGTCCCCTCACATTCTACGCCATTAAAAAGCCCAAGAGCTAAAACCCTGAAAAAGATGACGCACGGTCTCAGTTTAAACAACACTGCACAAAGAGAACAAGAATTCCTGATGCCTTTGGTGAAATTCCTGATACGAGAAAGCAGATGTCCAAGCACAGGGCACCAAGGAGAAAGACCAATAGGAAATACAGAATCAAGATGATGAAGGGGAGGGGGGGGAAGAAGGAGGAGGAACAGGAGAAGAGGAAGAGGAAGAAAAAGAAGATTCGTGTAAGATCAGACCAGACACGTTTTCCCTCATTCACTTCTAGGTTAGGATTACACCAGTTTAGTAATGTAAGGGCACTAGGAGTTATTTGTTGGTCTATTATTTACATTGTGCTTGTCATTCTGGGGGTGAGGCACAGATCCAGTCATATTTAGTGCTGCTTGCTGTCACTGTTATGAAGCCCATGGTCATGGAATCCCTTCGGGTACCCTTAAGGATATAGGGTTGCCTATCCTACTTTGATCTTCTGTCATCCTGTATATTTCACACTAAAACTGATCATCCCTCCACCTACCTCCACGTCACTCGCCCCTCACTCTACAGACTGGTTCTTCTATCACTACCTCTAATCGTCAATGACCTTCACCCAGCGCCCTCTTTAACTATAAATCCCTATGGTCACACCATGGAGCTGTTTTTTGGTTTTGTCTTGTTTTTCTTCCAGTAGGTCCAGAATCCTGGAAGTCTTAAATGGCCTGACCATAACCAGGCAGAGTGCCAGCTCTCCCCCTGCATCCCACTCTACCCCACAGACACCTCCAAAGCAGCAAGTCCTTCCTGGTCTCTCTTCCTGTTGAACCCAACTTGGACTCTGATGTCAATCACACGAAATTCTATTCCTTTCCTATTTGCCTCTCCTGCATCCACCACCCCACCCCATTACTGGATCCAGGTACCTGCCATAATGTTAGAGAAAAATCAAGCCATCATGAAACTCTTGCACATGTATCATTTCAGATCTCTGCTGACTTTCAATACCACCTTTATCCAATCCTTTCCTTGTCCTTCGTCAACCAACTCTCACGGCCCTTAACATATTGCCAAACCTTCATCATTATCCTCAAATGCTCTTTTCAACCCCTGCCTCCTCCCAGTCTTCAAGACATCATTAAGCCTCCTATTTCATACATAGAAATAAGGCATTATCTCTCAGCTGCTCCTGCTGGTTTAATGGTTTCTTTCCATTCATGCTCATTCCTAACTTCCTTCCTTTTTTTTTTTTTAAGATTTTATTTATTTATTTGAGAGAGAGAGAGAGACCAGAGAGGGAAAAGCAGACTCCTCGCTGAGCAGAGAGCCCAACACAAGGTTCAATCCCAGGACCCTGAGATCATGTCCTGAGCAGGAGGCAGAAGCTCAACGCACCGAGCCACCCAGGCACCTAGCTTCCTTTCTTTCAGTCTTAGAGAAAAGGCGATCTGTGTGGACTCAAACCTGGTCTGTGTCCTTAATTCTTCTTCCTGCCAACACCGTGACTTTGTTCCTCGATCATCTCCTCTCTTGGTCCCTGTTGAATCCTCAATGCCTCTGCCTCTCCTCTCTGTGCTAGTTCATTGTCCCCAACTTGTAAGCGGAGTCAAGCCTCTCCCGGACAAAAAAGAAAGAAATGGCTTTCACCTCAAAGCTCTCTGAGAGCTTTAGGCCCGTTCTTCTGTATCGACATCTGTCAAAAGTGTAGTTTTATTTAATTTCATGTTCTCAGTGCACATCGACCCACTGCATATCGGACTTCTCTTCCCTGGCTGTACTTGTTAAAATGCCGGTCCCCTTCTGATTGCCGAATCCAAATTGACACTTTAACATTTTTCTCTATGGTATTTGATACCTACTTCTATCTTTTTAGCATCCAAACTCTCCATTCTGCTGGCCATCCCCCCATCTCTGGCAATTTCTTCACTCTTACTCATGAGCTCCTCTGCTTTCTCCTGCCTTTCAATGTTGGCATTTCTACGTTTACCCCAAGACTTCACTGACTTGTTAGAGATTTTTTCATGAGAGGTTAGATGGAACACTTAGGGTTTCAGCAACTATTTGTATGCAGATGACTAACAGATTCATAACTTTAGATCGTACCTCTCTTCAGGTTCAGGCTCGTCTAGTCAAACCCTCTGTTGGATATCTCAGTCTAGATTTTACTCAAGCACCTAAAACTCAATATGTCCAATGCGGACCCATCCTTCCCCCAACCTGCTCCTTTTCTCGTATTCCTAGTCTTTGTGGTAACACCATCTACAAAGACCCCAAAGTTAGAGCTTACCCTTGATTCCTCCCCCCAACAACTGATTATAAAGGCCCAGTGATAGAAACTTCCTAAACACTTCTGGGCTCTAATTCTTATTTGCTCTGCCTATTAGTTCAGGCCTTTATTTTGTCTCACGAGGATTATTACACAACCTCCTGCTTCTAGTATTGACCTCTCAAATTCAGCTACCACACAGGCAGCGGAGGTCTACCTTCATTTATTCATTTCACAAATATTTATTGACCGCAAATTACGTATTTACAGTATAGAGGGAAAAACTATTATTTTAATGACTAGATAAGGATGGTAGCAATATAAAATTAGATGCTATATGGCAGGGGTCAGCCACCTGTTTTTGTATGGTCCATGAGCTAGGAATGAGTTTTACATTTTTATGTGGTTGGAAAAAGAAAACCAAAAGAATATTTCATGGCACATGAAAATTGCATGAAATTCAAACTTCATATGCCAAAATAAAGTTTTATTGGAACACAGCCTTGCTCATTAATTTACGTTTTTTCTATGGCTGCTTTTATGCTACAAAAGCAGGGTTGAGTAGTTATGATAGAGACTGTCCAGGCCATATAAAAATTTGGACATCTGAAAATATTTACTATCTGGTCCCTCATAGAAAAAAATTACCAACACCTGCAATATGGTATTTTAAAAATTTAATCACACATTACCAAAAAATTTACAGGGAAAATGGGTTAGAGGTGCTTATATTTTATAGACTCTAAAAAGCTTATCTAATCTTATACATCTTCAAACAACATTAATTTAATAGACATTAAATATAAAAACTATCCCTCTGGTTAGTTTATTAAATAGTTGTTGAGTACCTATGGGTCAAGCATTTTTCTAGACACTGAACATACAAAGACAATAAAAACAGTCCACTGAATAAAAAAAAAATAAATTATTTCCATTGCTTCTCGGCCTTTTGGCTAAGATCAAGTGTGAAAAAAATAGATATCTCCATAAAATTAATCAGAACTGTGAAAAGGTTTACAAAGGGTTACAGGTTATGAAAGACAGAGGAAGGGCCATCAGCCAAGCAGGAATGTTCAGGAAAGTCTTTCTGGTAGGAAGCACCACTCAGCTTGAACTAGAAATGGTATTTTTTTTTTTTAAGATTTTACTTATTTTTTTGACAGAGAGAGAGGGAACACACGCAGGGGGGTGATCGAGGGAGAAGCAGGCTTCCCGCTGAGCAAGGAGCCCGATGTGGGGCTCGATGTGGGGCTCGATCCCAGGACCCTGGGATCACAACCTGAGCCAAAGGCCTACGCTTAATGACTGAGCCACCCAGGCGCCCCCAAACGGTATGTTCTTAACCCAACCTAGTTCCCTGATAAAAGTATTTCGTCTGTTACATTCATTTATTCCTATAAGAATAAGAATTATTCTGTTTTTTAATTTAAGCGTTATTTATTTATTTTTAAAATTTTTATTATTGAAGTATCATAACACACCACATGTATTTTTTAAAGTAACAATATTTTAAATTCTCCATTACTATTTTGAAACCAGATGTATCAGGAACCTTTCATTAGCACAAGACTGCTTGCACACCAATATCTTCTCCAGTTAAATGGCCATTGCCTTTTGAGCCTGCAATCATAATGAACATGGAAAATAGCATAAATCTGATGGATGGCGCACAATGCAAATATTTTATACTTGTTAGCTGTGTATGTGTGTCAGATAATTGTACATTTACTACTCTTGGATCTCAATTAATTCATTCAGGATGATTGGATATTAGTGAAAATAAAAAAATGCAAACACCATAATAATGTTACCTGAAAGGGTATTTCATTACCTGTAGAATGTAGGAGACATTTCTCTCATTAGCATCTTCTACTAAATTAGGGTTTTATGCTGTTAGAGTATTTGTGGCTTAGTCAAAACTCATAAAATAGACAGTAGCCAATAATGGAAAGGAATGATTTACTGGCAAAGAGCCAAGTCTCTAAGTCCCCCCCCTTTTTTTTTTTACATTTGTGTAGTCAGAAATTACTTAGACTCATCTTTTCACATTTCCTTCAGGAAAAAATAGAGAATAAATATATTTTTTAACATCACTGACTTTTTAAAAAGAATAGATATATACATTTAAAGACATTTAACCTTTTATACCGCACACTAAAATTTCATTTGTACAATTCCAAGGACCAACTGGTGATACATATGTAACATGAATTTTCAAAAAAGTCATTTTTCATTTGTTCCTCCTGCTACATCTTCCAATCTACCATCTAGATAAGGAAATAATTTAGGATGGGCTGCACTATTGACTTGGGTGTATGTAAGCAAACAAGATCAGAAACAGGAGTTAATTTTAATGAATCATCCAGGATATTGTGCTATTACCCACCTATTATCACAGACAATAGCTGCACACACGTCTGAGAATTGAGGTATTTCTCAAGGTTTCATTGACTTTCAGCTCATCAACCTCTAACACTGCAGATCTGCCTACGCAATACAGACATTCTGGACAAATGGACAGAGTGACTAGCCGAGAAACCAATATAATTTGAGTTTCGAATAGATATAAAGGTTGAGAAGGAAGTGACCAAGAATGACTGATGATTTGATTTCTTATGGTATAGTTTCAGAGGATTTGTCTAAAGCCAAAATATCTTAGGGTTGCATAGCTCTTTTTCCTGGGGCTTTCTATATTTTTACAGACTAGTTTATTTACATTTCATCACAAAATGATAGTCTTATTTTAAGTACAAGGTAGGATACAATGAGGTTTAAAGCATTCTCATTCAAAAATACGTTTTAAAGCACTTTCCTGTCTTAGAAATAATATTAAGTAGCATATGCTTTAGCCATAATCGTAGTTAGCATACGTTTCATTTAGTAAAAAATCTCAAAATGCTATGACATTTATAACAAACTATTTCTAATTACATATTTTTAATGTACATGGACAATTTTGGCCTCAACTCATGTAATTTAATTCGAAAACTAGTTTTTTAATTTTAAAATGTTGGGGATCTTGCAAGTATTCAAAGGAAGTATCATGCTTTGAATCAAAAATATTTATTCAGTGGTTATTATACATAAAACACTGTAACGAGTAATTGATATAAGAAGCGTCCTTAAGGGGCGCCTGGGTGGCTCAGTTGGTTAAGCGTCTGCCTTTGGCTCAGGTCATGATCCCAGGATCCTGGGATTGAGCCCCGCATGGGGCTCCCTGCTCAGCTCCCCGCTTTTCCCTCTCCCTCTGCTCCTCCCCCTTGCTTGTGCGTGCTCTCTTGTTCTCTCTCTGTCAAATAATTAAATAAATATCTTTAAAAAAAAAAAGAAGCGTCCTCAAGCTATATATCGTCAATGATGGAAACAACAAAACAAGTAGGATATATCAGACTAAATAAAACAATGAGCTAGGATTTTTTCTCTGCTGGAATAACAGAACTTATTGTATGATTACTTAATCATGCATTGTCTTAAAAATTAATTTCTTATGTAATACATTATCAAACATATTTTTAACCTGACAAATACTCTTTCACTTCACATAAGAATGCGCTATGTTGATATTCTATGATGTTACAGTTTCAAAGGTTTAGGAAATATAAAAACCCAGAACATACCTTTCTAAATAAAATTTAGTTACTACAGCTGTTTTAATTCACAAGTGTGTTTTTATGCTTTAATGACAAGATGACTTTCTGATAGCATCAATATCAGAAATCCTTTCTGACATCTTCTTCAGTTTTTAATCTATTTCTTTAGTTTGCCTTTCATTGCTTCATAGCAGGTTTGGTAGTCAAGATCTTTCCTGCTTTTGCCTTTTTTCGCATAGTGAAAATTTACTCAGTTCTTTGGAACCTCCTAGCAGAAATAAAATAGCCCCTCTCCTTATATGTATATAAATAAAAATTGCATGGCTCATCCACTCGTGTATACAATCCCAAATCTTAAAATTTTAGCACTTAGATATTCAGTGGATGCTTCACTGATATCTTTCTAGTCAAAGCCTAGGAGGATAAACATTATTTGTATTTTCTTAATGTTCAGTCATAATTTAGCTTAACAAAATTCCGAAGTAAAAAACAGTTTTCCAAAGAGAACTGTCACAAAGTCCAATTTAATTTGCTAGCAAAGTAATACTTAGATCGAATGTATTGATAATATAGAAATAGGATGTTCAATTTTTTTCTTAGCTAATGAAAATGTTATATTTTCAGTTTAAATGAATTTTCTCCTCTACTTACAAATGTCGTTTTTCAAACTGCTTGTGGAACAAGCTTAATATTCCTGCCATTCACCTGTTTCCTCGATCAGTATTATTTCTTTACACAAATAAGCAGTGCCATTAAAAGAATCCTGTTTTCAGATTTCAAAGCAATCAGATTTGACAGGTAGTGTGGCTCCTGACAGTCCATAGCTAACCCTATAATAGCAGGTGGTAATGCGTACCATTTAGTGGACTTTCAATTTCCCTGTAATTTAGGGAGTTAAAAGGAGCAAAACATGGTGGATAGGTATTCCAGAATTTAGAAAAAAAGTGCATTATTAAGTGTGAAACATTCAATTATAAGAAAGAGCGGAATTACATTTTCTACTGAGTATGTTAAATATAAATTTTCTCATTTCAATACTTTAATATAAATTCCTGAAGATTTTGTGGAATATGGTATTTTTTGTTTTTTATTTTTTTAACCTGTATACATTGGAGGAATTTTACTACATTTTTAAGCAATAATCCACAGTATCATATCGGTTCAATGGTTCTTAGGAAGTTATAATGCAAAATGCAGTTATTAGTCAGATCTCCTCCACCAGAAAGCTATTAGATATAACAAGATAATTCAGAAAGGTGACCAGTTGCAGAATAAATATCCAAATCTGTAACATTTCCATAGAAGAGCACTAATCAAAAAAACAATGGAAAAATTATTATTCCATTCACATTAACAACAAATACACGTAAAAGAGTAAGAAATAAACACAACAAGCAAGATACAGGCTTTCGCAAAGCAAATCACAATTGTTCCTATGGGATATGGAAGAAGACTTGAAACCAACTGAGTTATTTCTAGCTGGAAAGATCTAATAGCCAGGTTCTCCTGAATTAATTTGTGAGTTAATATAAATTCTATCAAAATTCAATGGGATTTTATGGTTTGCCTTTACAAAATGATTCTATGTTGACCATAAAGAACTATAAGCTAGTAAAACCTCTGTATATGCATATAGGTGCATGCATGTGTGTGTATACGTTTGGCCCTTGAACCGTATGGGAGTGAAGGATGCTCCCCGCCTTGCAATCAAAAATCGTGTATAACTATGGACTCCCCCAAAACTTAACTACTAATAGCCTACTGTTGACCAGGAGCCTCACCAATAACATAGTTGATGAACACCTATTCTGTATATGTATTATATACATATATTCTTACAGTACAGTAAACTAGAGAAAAGAAAATGTTATTAAGAAAACCATAAGGAGGAGAAAATACATTTATAGTACCATACTGTAAAATTTTCATGAATAAGTGTACCCATGCAGTTCAGACTTAGTTGTTCAAAGATCAGCTGTATATAGAGGATAATGAGAGAAGAGTTGAATTTTTATATATTTCCGGTTATGTTTCATAAAGCTAAGACACTTAACAAAGTATCATGTCAGTTCAATGGTAGAGACAAAACAATGAATACGTTAGAAAGTCCCAAATCTATCTACTTCATGTTAGAATTTAATATATGATAAAGGTGGTATTTTGAATCAGTGAAGAAATGGCAAACTATTCATTAAATTGTTCTGGCACTCCTGAGGCAAATTATCACTATCCTCATTTTACCAGTGAGGAACTGGAGCACAGAGAGGTTCGGTAACTTGCCCATAGTCACACAGCTAGTAGGCAATAGATCAAGGACTAAACTCAGGCAGGTTTACTCCAGAGTCTGAGCCTTTATCATTACACTGTCTCTTCCTCATAGTTAATATTTACAACAATCTTATTTTACAAATAAAAAAACTGAACAGCAGAACAACTTCCTAAGTTTACATATCAAGTAATTCAGGCCCTCAGAGTAGTTATCTGATTTTTCAAAAATATTGTTTGCTCCTTAAATCTAAATTTACAAAAATCTAGATCTTTTGAAGTGGTCAGATTATTTTTATAAAGTAGTCTCATCAATTCTTATTAACTAACTAATATGGTGTTATTTCTAGTATTTGGCTAAACTGTGAGAAACAGAAGATGTCTAACAGCATCAGCTATGATCTTCCAATTTAGTAAAAACATGGATAAAAATTATTTTTATATTGCATAAAATTCTCCAAAATAGGCCTGGTTCAGATTTCATCCCCTTTGAGAATATTTTGGGGACTTTATTTCATTTTCATCTCCAACCTAATGATAAAATAAATTGTTCCCTCTTCATTATGCTGTTTTTCTTTCTTTCTTTTTTTCTTCTATCTCTAGTTGAGCACTGACTCCACTGGATTATAGTTATCTACAAAAATGTTTTTGTGTCAAGATATCAAGGGTGAAGCAAGAATTATTTGTATTTTCAGGGCATATTACAGAGCCTGTCGTATAGTAGAAGTTCAATAAATAGTTTGCATTGTCCTGAAACTGGTCATCTATATTAACAGAATATCTTTCTATATGGTACAAAACTGGAGGCTAGGGCACCTGGGTGGCTCAGTTGGTTAAGCGACTGCCTTCGGCTCAGGTCATGATCCTGGAGTCCCGGGATCGAGTCCTGCATCGGGCTCCCTGCTCGGCAGGGAGTCTGCTTCTCCCTCTGACCCTCCCCCCCCCACGTGCTTTCTCTCTCTCTCATTCTGTCTCTCTCAAATAAATAAATAAAATCTTTAAAAAAAAAACAAAAAACTGGAGGCTTTGGAAATAGACAAGAACATTTGTCATAATCTCCCATGATCTCCAGAAGTCAGAGGGAGCTAATAAAGCATCAGAAATAAAAATTTTTAAATCTGGTTTCAAATCTTGGGTCTACAACTATTTATTGATAACCAAGCTTCATTTTTCTTTTCATAATATGGGATGATCCTAGGGTTTTTGTGAGCAATAAATGAGAAAAATTTAGTAGAAACACCAATTATAATGCCTACTATGTATTCCAGTCAACGTCGTTCATCCTTTTAGCATTAATATAGCCATTTATTAAGCTACTATAACACGTCATCTCCTCTGCCAACCATTTTATCTACTATGTCATCTAATCTTCATGACAACACTTCAATTCAGCTCATGATACCCTCACTTTACAGGTAAGGAAACTGGAATTCAGAAGGGGTCAAAATGGGTTGCCAAGGTCACACAGCTAGAAATTAAGAAAGTTGGCATTCCAACCCAGAAGTGCCTGATTACAATTGCTGATCTTAGCTACTATAATTTTTTCTATAAAACAGTATCTTTAAAAATTGCAAATCTCTATACTCTAAGAAAGCTATGTTCTTTTTTTTTTTAAGATTTTATTTATTTATTTGAGAGAGAGAGAAACAGCATGAGAGGGGAGAAGTTCAGAGGGAGACACTGAGCTGGGAGCCTGATGTGGGACTCGATCCCAGGACTCCGGGATCATGACCTGAGCCGAAGGCAGTCGCTTAACCAGCTGAGTCACCCAGGCACCCAGAAAGCTATGTTCTAAAACCTAGAAAACTAAGAGAAACAGATTTGGGGAAGGGGGCAATAAAAAAAAAAATAAGACTTCTTAGATGACTTAAGTTTCACAGAACATTCTGGAGCTGAAAAAGAGCACGTACTACCAGAGTCAGGGTTCAGAGAATGCCCAATGACTCCCAATTTCTTTCTCTATTCCAAATTGTGTTTCTAATCTATAAACTACTGAATATTTTCACTTGAATATCTCAGAGATTCCTCAAACTCAACAGATATGTGCTTTTTGTCTTTGGAGTTCTTTCTGACTGGATTGAACCACCCCACCGCCCCCCGCCCCAGCTCACTCCTCCCTCATCTACTTGACCTGAATAAAATAATATTTACTGTTTGTTTCCAGACTAAGAAGATTGTGAATAAACTGAGAGCAGAAAATTTGTCTTCTTCAAATTCTATGCTATACTTTGTAGGACCTAGCCTGGTGCCTGGCTCCTAATAAAAAAATACAATTTCTGTGTATGCACATATGTACCTACCCACCTATCTAATTGGTCAATTGTACACAAAACTAACATCTAACCAATTTACAGACAGTTAATTATTTGACCCTGGGTAAAGTGTTCTATTTTTCATCATCTATTAGCTCACCTCAAAGAAATACCCCAAACCTTCTACCTAACTGCTGATTAATTTTTATACTGAATCACATTTTAATACAAATGTAATCTTTAGGCAAATTGTATTCTTCTCATCTCAGTTCCTCCCCTATTTAAAAGTAACATTTGTTTCTAAAACACTATAGAAATTTGGTGTAACCACATGGGGAAAAAAATTCTGTTGTTTATCCTTTTGTTTTTGCCTTCTCCAAAGAAGTAAATTCCTTGAATTCAAATTCTCAGCCCAGAAGTTAATTTTTATTTTTTTCAGAAGTTAATTTTTTAAAAAGCTAACTATATCTATTTATTACTTACCTAACAACGATTTTGAAAACCTATTATAGGTAAGGCACTCTGCTAGGTCCTAAGGATAGATTTATAAAACAAGATCTATGATCTCTAGAAGCCCACAGCATATGGAGGCTGATAACGTTCACATTCAGGGAGGCAACATATGAGAGTGTGTAGTTCAGGGTGTGCTACATAGAAAGTATTCAATCAATTTGTTAAAAGAAATAATCAGAATATATATAGTAATTACTACCTCATCGGTTTATACAGAAATCACATTCAGCATCATCTTTGCAGCTGAAATTATTTTACAGAACACAAAATTCCAATAGATTAACTGAAGATGTCTTGATTTAAAAAAAAAAGTTTACATGCATCTGACACACATATCAATTTTAACAAAGCAGAACACATTTGGAGGGGGAAACAATTAAATAATGCCAAATTAAATAAAAGGTAACTGGTTGATAGAAGCAAATTCACAACCTGAGCAACTGCAATTATTTTAGGTACTTCATTTTTATCCAATGCTAACGTCCCTGAATTATTTTAAATGGCTTTAAAGTAGCGAGGTGATTGTTTTGCCACAGATTAGGGAAATCATGGTTTATTGGCCAAGTCACTGACCTTCCTAGATCCTGAGCGAAAATCCCGTTAGCACAAGTTGTCTTAATGTGAACTTGATACAGAAACTCAGAGCCTGAGAAAGGAGATCTGAAAGGCACCTTTCTAAAAAACAATTGATTTGCTTCATTTCATTGAAATGGCTGATGCTTTGATGGTTCATATTTACAAGGGCTTGTCCTGCTCTTCAGTGAAGTTGATATGTTGGAGTCTTTAACACCATAAACTTGATCAGAACTTCCTCAGTAATAAACAGACTGGATTTAAGGGGTGTGCCCCTCCTCATCAGGCCTCTGGAGCCCATTTGCTTACCAATTTGTAGCTAAAGACATCAAGAATGGTGTTCTTCATGCTCAACTGCTCCGGGCGGTTGAAAATAGTTCTGGGAAGCTCAATATGCAAACTGGTTTGGGAGCCTGAAAGACTTCAAAGAAAATTTGACCTTCCTTAGCGAAAGGCTGTTGCTCAGTTAAATTCACTTTTAAGTACGGAATTTCCATAGCATTCATAAAACACACAAAGGATGTCTATATTCCTTGTAAGTGACTCCCTAAATGACTTAGAAAATTAAAAGCTGTGATTCTAGTTTGTACATTTTTTTGCTAAATGCCGAAGATATTTCAAATTTTTACAGTGATTCATGTTGAATCCCATGGTTGAAACACGTGGCCTGTTAAGGAGCAAGGTACATGCTGCTGTCCTCCACATTGATGCACATAATGCTGAGGCTGAAACTTCGCAGCTACTAAAGGGCCAGGGGTCCAGAGGTTTGTTTTTCCTTTTCAACTTCACTCCTTCGGAGGTGTTCTGGTATATTTTCTTTCTTTACCTTTGAACAGCAGATCCAGTTTAATCATGAGCAGGTTAAAACCAAGCACAAAATGCCGATTCTTTCTGCCCCCCACCTTTTTCTTTTTTTAATGTTGGAAGGTCTTCACTGAACAAGTATGTTCTATAACAAGGTGCAGAATCTCACCCAGGTTACTTGCCTATCAGTTTGCTAAGTGACTTGGCCATAGTGGCACTTGGGGCTGCTATGGTGAGTTCAGTGTTAACCTAATAGTCACCAACTAAAATTCTAAAAGATAAAAGAAAACCCATGGGGGGGGGTCACACCTCAGTAATCAGGAAAAGAAAATTATCCTCTGCAGCCCTGTTGAAAATCCTTGACAACTAATACCATCCCAACCTCTCTATACATGTATCCTGCCTACAAAAAGAATTCCATGAATTCCTTATGGAGAAATCGCAGGCCAAAAATTAAAGGATCTCTTAGTGGACTCTAACTCAGCTTCTTACCCAGATTTCAATACAATCCCCCCATAATTCCCAGCCCTAGTTTTAGTGTACGTCTCTTGCACTTAACCCATTTCTCTTCATGGTAAAAAAAATACCTGGCTCATAGGTTCTTCATGAATATGATGGCAATCATGGTAACAGCATGATTACTAGTAAAAGTCATTTGTGCAGGAAACAAAAGACAAGATCAAATGATTTTATGTCAGGATTTCTCAACTAACTTTAATCTGAATAAAAAATAAGCAGTTTGGGAATTAAGTCCTCTCTGAAAACAAATCCAAACCTGAAAGATGGATCAGAAAGTTTTTGGGTGAAGGTGTTCATTAGCAAGGGAACATTACCAAAGGAGGGCTGTGCCAATTAAAAAGCAAAATCACATTTTAAATCAAATTAAAACACAAAATTGTAAATTTGTTTTATTATTTTTAATGTATATTGGGTATGTATACATGTGTATGTATGTGTGAGAGTAGCATAAGCTACTTTTATTTTTTAAGATTTTATTTATTTATTTATTTGATAGAGAGCACAAGCAGGGGGAGCTGCAGAGGGGAGGGAGAAACAGGCTCCCCACCTAGTGGGGGATCCCGGGACCCAGGGATCATGATCTGAGCCAAAGGCAGACACTTAACAAACTGAGCCACCCAGGTGCTCCCCCCTTTTTTTTATATGCTGCCTTCTTATGTTTTAGTTATCTAAATTACCCAGCAATTGATAAAATCAAACAATTAAAAATCCCTTTATTTCCAAATATTTTAATATTTATTGTTATAATAATAAAACATGCAAATCATTTTTTCTCAGTTTTTTTTCTTTTGGAGATTAGTGGCCAGTTGAATGGACGAGTATCTACATAAAGTGAAAATTAGGAGGATGATTAATTAAGCTAAAGTATCCATACTGATTTAATAATCTGAGTATTTCAGGCTCTATATTACACAAATATTATCAACAAAGATGAAAAATTAACTTAATGTCTCCAAATGTTTATATATGTATGCATATGTGCTTTCATCTATTTATAGAGTATTTCAATTCCATCAATCAATAATGGTCCGGCAAAAAAAAAAAACCAGGAAACCCTTTTGCATTTCAACAATGGTTCCTAATCTCAGCAAAATTACTCAAGAAAATTTTAAATTCCCTCCTATCTCCCTGGATTGCTAGTTTACATTTCAGAAGTCACTTATCTTTCCAGTGTCTGTCTCAGCTACAAAACTGGGCTAAAATCTTTCCTTTCCTGTAGATCATTTATATAAACTGCTCAAAGTAAAAATCATATATCAGGCACAAAACAATGTTGTCAATTCCCATATTCCTTGGAAGAAGACTCAACGTGAACTACAATTTGCACAGTTACAAATGAAAGATGGAAGTTAAAAGAAAGCAATAATCGATAGCTGTGAAATCCTAAAAGCTCTCGAATCCAATCAGACGAGGGAAGAGTTAAAATATGAGAACTCCCAAAAGCTTAGATGACTTTGGAAACACAGATCAAAAACAAAGAGACGGAAAGTATAATTAACTCCATTACTGCTCAGTCAAATGAAAACAGCCATGACATCCTTTCTTATTTATGACACCAGCAAATAGCTCAATTCCACTCCTGGATATTGCTGTAGGACAGCACTGGTTCCAAAGCAGGTGAAACAGAAACAAGCTGCTAAAATTTATGTCACTAGATCACATTAGATATGTAAGATTTATGCAGAAGTCCCATAAAAAATAAGTAGCTTTTATATCTTATAACAATTCTTGTTCTCTAGCGAACAGAAGTCTGGATGTGGGAATATCCATAGAGACCTAGAATTTTCTGAAGTACACTTAGAATAATTAAAAGTGTATTTACTTAAATATATATTTTATCTCAGGTATTGGAATTTACCAATAACCATAAAAACATTTAAGCAACCAAGATGTTTATTACCATTTATAAAATATTTTTATTTATGAGTTGTCCTTAGGAATGGGAAAATTCATCAATGTGGTACATATTCACCATTGTATAGAAGGTATAAAAGAAATAGCAAAGGGACTATTTAGGTCACATAGGATATTTTCTAATTATTTTCCACCTCTGTTCTCATCTTTCTGGTCAAATCTTGCTTTCTTAGCCACTTTGGTAGTCTCACTTCCTAGAACATTACTTAACACGTAGTAGTTACTCAGTTAATGTATTTATCTGTAAAGAATTCCATTGTGCATATATATTCTATTGTTCCAGCTCAGATGGCAGGGACTCCCTTATATTTCTTTCAATCTATTATCAATGCCTAGAACAGGTACCTTATTTACTATAAATGCTCAATAAATATTAGTTGTTTGCCTGATTTTCTGAGTTACAGAAATAGTTTTACAATGATATAAAATCTCTTCTTCATTGCAGGTGGAAGTATGAATTGGTACACCATTTGAATGGCAATCTGTTTTTCACACTTATGGTCAAGAATGTTCATAGCAACATAGTTTCTAAGAACAAAAAGAGAAGAATGGATAAATAGTGGTATACTCTTATAAAGCAATGTTGCAGAATAGTGAAAAAGTATCAACTCTCCCTACACAGGTTATCACGAATGATTCTCCCAAATAAGATGCTGAGAAAACACCAAATTGCACATCATTTATAGAAAGTTTTTGAAGCATGAAAGCAATACTATATTATATACTACATGTTATGACTATTTTACATGCATGGAAGTAAAAAGCACTACATTCAGCAGAGTGGTTGCTTTGGGACATGGAAAGATATTGCAGTCATGGAGAACATACAGGAACCCAGCTCACTGGGGAGCACAACTGTATTTGTAACGTTTTACTTTTTAAGCTGGGTTGTGAGAAAATGAGATTTTTAATTATTATTATTCCCTTTCTGCAACTCTGTAAGAGTTTTTACTTTTTTAAAGATTTTATTTATTCATTTGAGAGAAAGAGCAAGAATAGGGGGAGGGAGGGGCAGAGAGAGAAGCAGACTCTGCACTGAGCAGGGAGCCCGACCCTGAGATCATGACGTGAGCTGAAGGCAGACGCTTCACTGACTGAGCCACCCAGGCGGCACTCTGTAAGGTTTTTTTTTTTAAGTTTTTTTTTTTTAAAGACTCTATTTATTTGAGAGAGAGAATGAGATAGAGAGAGAGAGCACGAGAGGGGGGGAGTCAGAGGGAGGAGCAGACTCCCTGCTGAGCAGGGAGCCCGATGTGGGACTTGATCCCAGGACTCCAGGATCATGACCTGAGCCGAAGGCAGTCGCTTAACCAACTGAGCCACCCAGACTCCCTCTGTAAGGGTTTTTAAAGGAATAAGAAAATAATATTAACATTAACAAGGAATAATAAAATAGCTAATCTTCCATGGGATAAATATTCTAATTCCATTCTTCTTACAATCTCAAAATTGTTAAGGATAATTCTACCTTGAATAGAACGGGGTGCTGGCGTGAGGGGCACCCTTTTGCTCAAGCATGGCAAAGAGACTCAAACCCCAAATATGGAACCCAGGAGAAGAGAGATGAAACCTCAGAAAGCAAAAGAAACTGCTCTTTAGTCAGGCCATAATAATATGAACAGAGACCAAGATGACCAAGAAGCCATGAGATGCCTCCTCAACCAGCGATCTCAGTCTTGCTCACATTCTCTCTATAAATTGGGCGAACATGTAACATCATCCAGATAACATAGTTCTGAGAGTAACAAAGGGCACTATTAAAAAATACCCTGGGACAAAAAATGTAGACCAGAACTGCCCCAGGCAACCGGGCTGAAGAAGCACACCATGACCATAACCACATTCGCAAGAAGCCCCATGGCAGAAACAAGTATACCCACCCACATTAGTGAATTCTACAGAGGCCAACATGCAAAAAGAGTGAGTGTTGTTAGCCGAGGTTGCTAGCAACAGAGACACTTGATTTGAAGTGCTATTTTTAGATGAGCTGGAAAATAAAGGAAAAAATCTGTGGACCTAGGGAGAAGGGAAGAGAAATTGCTCTCTTTCATGGCGGCCTGGCTGGAGACTTTGTCTAAAATTGACATTTGGGAACAGCACATGAAGACATTTAATTTAGAGTTACAGTGACAGTTTTAAAAGTCTAAGTGGTAATCTCCGGGGAGTGGAAGAGCAGACAAAGGAGGACTAGTCATGTCACTATCCCTCTGACATAGTTTGAGACTTTCCTTACCATACATGTGCATTATTTTTATACTAAAAATATTAAAAATTTAGAAAAATGATAACACCCAGTACTGACAAGTGGATGGCGTAAATAATAATAATACCTAATATTTACTGAGCATTTAATAAATGCCATGTGGTTCCATGCTTAATATAGGTTATGTCAGTCAATCTTCACACCAAGCCCATAAATTATTATGCCTACATTCTAGATGAGGTAACAGACATTGGGAGGTAACGTAACTTGTCCAAAGTCACACAGCTCATGAGTGCTGGATCTGAGATTTGTCAGGCAACCAAACTCCAAAGCTCACCCTCCGAAATTATACTTCTATTCTGCCTCACGGTTGAACTTGATGCTGCAGAGAGTATATATGGGTACAAACTTCCATATGGTATTTTGAAACATGTACCAAAATGCTTAGTATACTCTTTCACTTAGAAATTACATTTCTATATATTTATGCTAAGGAAGAATGGTAAACATGCTCCATGGGATATATCAAAGGAAGTCCAGTTCAGCAATGCATATGAAAGAAAAAAAAGTCAAATCCATCAATAGGAGATTGAGTTTTTTTAAATTATGATATATTCATACAATACAATATTCTCAATCTGTATTTATTTACCTGGAAGATTTACACTAACAGGCAAGTTGCAAAACAATGTGCATCTATATTTTTGCAAAAAATAAAAATGTCTAAACGTAAACATGCAAAAAACAGTTTGGAAGGCTCTCCTTTGCAATGCTGCTTCTTGAGAAGGACTGTCTCTAAGAGCCTGACCTAAGGAGTACCTCTCCTGTTGATTTTCCATCATGATTCTCTGTTCTCAGCCTTTATAAAAGTGTAATATATACTCATGTGTTTGCTTTCTTGTTTATTATTCGTGTCTTTTACCAATCTTATACTAACCAAGTGCAAGAACTACATCTGTATTGCTCACCACTATTCACCCAGACCCGAGTGGTACAGAATATGTGCTCCAAAAATCATGCCCAACAAATTCATTTCCAGGTGATTTTCACGTTCTACTCTATGCCTTTATCCATTGCTTCAGCTCTTACAAGGAGAATGGTGAGTACTGCTTTTATAATTGGAGGGGGGAATAGTAAAGCTATTTTTAGTGTGGTTAACCAATCAATAAATTAATCAATTAGCAATGCAGAGGCAGTGAAAACCCCCACCAGATTTGCAGGCACAAGACTTTTTCCTGCAGCCTTTCTTCCTGCTCTGGCCCTTTCTAGGTAGGACCAACATCTCCCCACGTGTTCTTTCCTGTAAACCTTTTCCCTTTTTTTTTTTTTAAAGTTTTAAAGCATAGGTCTGTTATTCTCATTGAAAAATGTATGTCGATATTCATTTGTAGGGCAAAAAGCAGCTACCTGCCCCTGGGGGAAGCAAGAGAATCTTCCAATCCTCACGGCCCTAGGTGGACCAGAGAGAGCCAGGGGGCAAAGGTTACTGAGACAGGACTACTGTGGGTTTGTGTTGGGGTGTTTTTTGTTGTTGTTGTTCTTGTGTTTTGCTTTAGGAGTGCCATCAGGAGGTGGGAGCCCAGGCTGAAAAGGTTGCTTTCCTTTTCATCTCCGGAGAGAATAGGCTGACCTTGCCCCAGCCCCCCACTGTCAAAGGAATAGTCATTCCATAAATATTTGTTGCAAAAAAAGAATGAAATAGTGATCATGTAAGACATTCTTTTCATTGGGCTTGCTGTGGCAGTAAAAACCATAAAAACCATAACTGAAAAATGTAAGATTTGATAAATATTGAGTTTGGGGAAGGAAAAAATGTATTTATAAATTAATTTGTTTCCAATATAAGACCTTGTATGTAAGGTTCCAACACAGTGAATTTTTACAGTGAAGCTATAAACTCTAAAATGGGGATTATGAGTGTGGACAATATAATTTATAATACTTGCATAGCTTTCAATTATTCAGGTGCTCAAAGCCCAACAAATTGAATAATGAACAGGGGTAATGAATTGAACCCTGAGAAGGTGATAACAGAAACACGGGGTAGTCACGATGAGGAATTCACATACAGAAGTAGCCCAGAAAGAAATAAACTTGTTTGAAGGACACGTTTTCTCTTTCAAGCCAAAACATTTACAGAACCGTGATGCAAGTAGGAATTGCTTTTAAGAAATACCTGCAAAAGGCATAAAGCTGCTAAAATAGTATATTTCAGGTGACCAAACAGAGAATTAGAATCATAAATTGGCTTGTTACATTCTCTGAGACCGTCGGTCCGCTATTTCATTATTTTTAACAACGCCGGGGCGGGGGGCGGGGTGGGGGGGGATGTGGTTATATAAATTCTTAAGCACCATCACTTTAGATTTAGCCTTGGAAGTATGTTGCTATTCCACAGATACTAAAGCACAGAGTTCCTAACAGTATTTCATACAACACTGCAGATCAGAAATTTAAATAATGAAATGGCTTCTGAACTAGCTGTTCAGACCTGGGTTGGATGATACATATTCGTGTCTGCCAGTGAAGGTTCTGAAGGAAGGGTGCAGCATAAGCCTTGCACCAACTCTGCTTCCAGTGATACTGCAGGCCCCCAAAATGTGCCCTCAGCAAAAATCCTGGAAATATTCAAATTAAATACAATTAGCTAAAGTCAGTAAAAATTGATGATTCCCCTCACCCCCAACCCCACCGCCATTACACACACCACTTAAACTGCACCCATATCAGCCTCCTACATAAAGTATATTTCTCAAAGCCAGTTAAAAATAATCTGTCTTCAGGAATATTGCAAGCCAGAAGGCAATACTGTATAGCAATTAATGTATTGCCCATGAGGTCAAATTAACTGCTTTCAAATCTCAGCTATACTGTTTTCTAGATGTGTCCTAGGCATACCTTCTAATCTTCAGTTTCTTTATCTGAATAATGGAGATAATAACAATACCTACCCCACAAGATTATTGGGAGTATTAAATGAGATGATATATGCAAGATATTTAGGGTGGTTCCTGGTCCATAGGTGGCATTCAGACAGTTTGAGCTATTATCACTGGGCCAAAGCTGCATTGGCCAAGGTTGTTTAAAAGTATTTGAAACGGGACACCTGGGTGGCTCAGTCGGTTAAGTGTCTGGGATCAAGTCCCACATTGGGCTGAGATCAAGTCCCACATTGGGCTCCCTGCTCAGTGAGAAGCCTGCTTCTCCCTCTGCCAGCCGCTCCCCCTGCTTGTGCGCTCATGCTCTCTCTCTCTGACAAATAAATAAAATCGTTTTTTAAAAAAGTATTTGAGACGCTGGTGGTATCTGGCACCTGTAAATATGAGTTCTAGCATTCACAAGAACTATTTAAATGCTTACTGTTGGCTTGAGGCTATCAGAGGTGACTAATGATGCCGTGCCCTTAGAAACAATTTTGTGGCAGCAAACACAGAACAGTTCATATGGACACTGAGTGCTTATTTACCTTTGACAATCATGTCGAGGGGCAGACAAAAGGGACTCACCAGTTTGGTAAGAATCGTCAGATGTGTGTTACATCTGTTAAACTGTTACACCTGTGTAACTTGAGTCTGATGGCTCTGATCCTAAAATATGGTTCTGTGGACTTCATGATAATTCACCCAAATCTGTCCTGGAAAGACAAGGTCGACCGTGCACGGCTCCAAAAGCAGTTATCCCAGTGGGAGAATTTCATAGAAAATTCTCAGTGATGTCACCACTCAGACAATAATTTAAAACGATTGACGTGCATCAGGACTTTCCTCAGATCAACAGGTAAATCTGCTAGAACATCTGCAGTGTTTTGCATTTTGCTTTTGGTCACTCATTAAGCAAGGGAGCATAGAAGGTGAAAATTTGTACGGACCTTAAAGATCATCTGATCTGACCACTTTATATTAAAGACAAGGGAACCGGGATCAAGAGAGGAAGCTGGGCTTCAAAGAGCTGAGATTCAAATGGATTTTGTTCGTGGGTCATAAGAATATTCTCAATAATGTGAATGGCCACTGAAATGTCTAGAAAACTTCAGTGGTATATGTAGAGACGATAGATCATAAGGTATAAATTCTTATTTAGCTCTTTTACTTCACAATACTTAATAAGTTAATGGCCCTCTGTATATTAACACAGATCCATGGCTGTCAATTTCTTCAAGATAAAGCTTAAGACACCTGCTCAATAGAATTCTCTTTACATACAGCATTTACATACATACTTCAGGCATTTCATTTCTCCTGTTGATGCTGATATTTCTTCAATCCCCAATTAAGTTTAAGATATTTAAGTGTGGGAACCTTTTTTAAACCACCTACAATATGTGGACACATTCATTGTTAGGTTCCCATTCTATCCTGGCAAATGAATGAGTCCTAAAGGGAAGCATTTCAAACTATTATAACTGATGGGCTATGAACTCTGAACTTTTAGAAACCTTGAAAAAACATTTTGTTTAAGGGTGACCTGGAACAACAAAAGGACAATAATTCACAACATGACCTTGGATAAGTCAATTAACCTCTTTGGACCTGGGGTTTTTCACCTGGAAAGTGAAGGGGTTGGCCAGGATGATGCTTAAGGAACCTCCCGCGTCTACCACCCGACGATTCAGCATTACTTCATTACCATGGCTTCTCAGTACAGTGTTAGTTTATACCCGTCACCCCTTTTAATAGCTCTTCAATCTTACTTCTAAAAGCCAGGTCCCCCTGGTGTCAGGAGGGTTTGCTTCTTGTTTTTAGTGCACGGTGGAGAATTCAGTGGTGGGGAACAGATGAGGATCGATGCCCCTGTTATGCCACAGCTGGGAAGCAATTTCAACCTGCACAACCCTGTGCAGGGGGGCACTTCGCTCCCGGGCTGGGAGCGTTTGAGATTGGAAGGGAATGACCACTGGTAGGACAATCTCAACACAAGAGCTTTGTGTTTGGGGATGTTTTTGCCGGGATGTCACTCTCCTCTAATGAGTATGTGACCTGAAGAAAAAAAAAAATGTGTATCTCCTGATCTGCTAGTATTTGGAGGCTTCCTTCCTGTTCAGCAAAGTACAGAAATGGGTCCTATAAAATCATGAAAAAGTAGAAAATCTCCCCTTTGCACTCTATCCCTAGCTTTTCACTCAAACTGAGATTCATGGGCAGCATCTGGAGTCTTTGCCCCTCCCCCCAGAGCCCCTCAGAGTGTACAGAAATTTATAAAGAACTAAAACCCCTCCCCAAATCATACAGAGGGGAAGTAAAAAGAAGGAAAGAAAATTGGTTTGGGTAAGAGTACTGTGAATATTCTACTCGAATAAATCTTATTAGATAAGAATGTAGCAAAAGAGACAGCTGGAGGCAAGAAAAATAGGACAACTTTATAGCAATATTAAAGGATTGAAATGTTGCTCGTGTTTTCAGTTGAAGATAAGTCTGAAGGTTTTAATGCAACAGGTTTCATTGACAAAGTAGGGTTTCAAATAGCTGTTGCCTCCTTGGACAAAGCTGTGACTCATCCAAAAGTCTAGAGAAAGAAGAACACACAGAAAATTCCCTGAAGTGACCATGTCCTCCTCACCACCACAAATCCCTCTGATACGTTGTTTCCTAAATTGCCCAAAGGGTCCCCATTACTACCTTGTTGAGAAATGAGCTGCAAGAATAAGCAAGCCCCTAGAAAAGTCAGCCTATTTGAGAGAGAAGGATGGAACGCAATCTCTTAGTGAAAGCGATTTCAAAACTGAACACTTCCAAATTGTACCATTCATTCCCTCAATAAAAACTTGAGGAGATGGGGCACCTGGGTGGCTCAGGTGGTTAAGCATCTGACTTTTGGTTTTGGCTCAGGTCATGATCTCAGGGTGGTGAGATGGAGCCGCCTGAGTCAGGCTCCACATTCAGCGTGGAGTCTGTTTGTCCTTCTCCCTCTCCCCGCTTGCTCTCTCTCTTCTTTCTCTCAAATAAATAAATAAATAAAATCTTTAAAAAAAAAACAAAAAAAACTTGAGGAGACAACAATAATAATGAATGTAAAATTCCCATCTTTAACTAGATTTTCAAGTCTATGTCTCACTGAGGGAACAGAAAGCTGGAATACTGGCTTTTCTTACAAGCTGACTGTGGGCAAGGACATTAACCTCTCCAAATCTCAGTATCCTCTGCTGTAAAATGAAAATAGTAGCATATTTTTAATAGCCTGATGTAGGACTGAAGCTAGATACTATGCATAAATTCCTGGTACGGTGAGAATTATTATCATCATTACCATCATTATTTCCCTGGCACACCCTATGTCCTGTTAGCTACCTCCCAATTGTGTGCAGATAGTTCTACTTTGATGCAGATTTCAAGTACACGGGTAACTCAAGAGTAAATCCTCTTCTTTTCTTATCGGTTTCAACACTGTAAAAATCATAGGAACAGGAACTGCCATATTTAGGCCAAACTATAGCCCATCCATTCAAGTAGTCCATCACCAACATAGACACTATTAGTAACAAATTGTTAGTAACAACGGTAATTGTTACCATTTATTGAGCCCTTAGTATATGCAATGCTTGCTAAGGACTATTTATGGATTGTTTCATTTAATTCTTACCAAAATCCCTATGAAGCTGGTTATTTTTATCCACATTTTCCAGATGAAGGATGGGGATACAGTGAGAAGTTGTTTGAGAAAAATGCATTATCTTGCCCAAATTTTACACAAGCAGTACCTCTTATGAGAAAGTTTTATGCTTTAAAAAAATATTGAAGGTTTAGTTCTCTTCTGAAAAATCATAGCACTTTAGAAATTTAGGGAAGGGTGGAATTTGGGGGTTAGTACAAAATTTGAGGAAGTAGGGACCTGACGTGTTCCATCCACTTAAAGAATAAAATCTCTGGTTTTGGAGCCCCAGATATACATGCTTCAAAGTTCCTCAAAATGATTTTGATGATTTTTGGAAACCATCACTTATCCTAAATCCTATTTATAGTCCTAACATACATGAATTTTTTACATTCTTTCTTGAATAATTTGTATTTCATTCCAGGGCTTCTTCATAGAATCCTGAATCCCCCAAATTAATTATTAGACAACTGAAGTTATAAATAATTTTAAAAATTTGTTTGAAATTTATTTAGACTTAGTTTCAAATGGTAGCTTCTCTTTACAGTATTTCTGGCTTTATAAAGATGCTCAGATTTATTTACCCACATTATTGTCTTCATGTTCCTTTTCAGAGTTGAAATTTTAACAATCTTATTACACATAATTTTCTCCCATCTCATGTCCTCAACCATTTTAGTTACTTTTCTCTGACACTTCCTTAGTTTTGTAGATTGTATACTAATGACCCCCCCCCAAGGAATCGCACCTCCCAATATCCAGGACTGTGTTAGTTTCTTCCTATGTTGCCTCTGGATGTGGCCATGACTGGCTTTGGCCAATAGGACATCAGCAAACATGAAGACAGAGCAGTGTAGCAGAGGAAGCTTGGGCTTTGGGGTCAGCAAGACCCAGGTTTAGTTCATAGATTTGCAACATGTTAGCTGAGACAGTGAAAAAATGATTTGATTCCTCTGGTCCTCATTTGGAGAAATAAGTTGCAGTGGTAGAAGGAGACCGAGGTTTGAGTCCTTGTTCTGTTATTGTGGACTTGTGCAAGTCCTTTAATTTCGCTGAATTCAGGTTCCTTATCAGTAAAATGGACATAATAATACTTATCCTGTAAAGGTTAATATTATACAATTAGCACCTCACAAGCACTAGGCACTCAAAAAATTCCAATACTTGTTGAATGATTCATTCATACTAATTTTTGTTCTATTTTTTGAAGAAAACAAAATGTTCACAAATAAATATCAACTAAAATTGTCAATGGTTCGCTACAGTATTCATTGTGTTTGTGTAGTATAGCTTGATTCAACATGTATTTCATAAATCATAGACATGTTACTCTCACTGCATAAGAAGGAGAACAGTTTTAAAAACACACAAAATAAAAATTTCCCATTTCCTGCTACCTTAAATTAATAATCATTAATACTTTGTTGCCTAGATATTCAGATGGTTTTCTGAAAACTTGAAAGTGTACTGTTTTGTAATTTGCCTTTTTTCAGTTAAGAACATAGGGTGAACAACTTTACATTTCTATAAATACATTCCCAAGACTGCCTCATTAGTGGCTGTAGCATATTCCATTATGGATATATTATCATTTATTTAACCAATCCTGATGTTCACATTAAAAAGTAGCCGCCTTTTGTTTATTTGCCATATACAAATCCAGTCAATCATCAGACTTCAACAGAAAAAGGTTTCATATTGACTTTAATAAACCTTTTTAGTTTATAGATGTCATACTGGAAACTAAAATTATGGACCCAGTCAATTAAATATACATTTGGCTTGTATCTTACCAGGAGCCACGTCCCTGGCTGGGAATGTTTGTTGACTAGAGGAGTATATCAATGCACTTGCCCTAATAGCCCTCCTATTGCTCTGGAAAACAAATAACCTAGCTTTATCCCAGAGAGAGGCACTGCTGCGACTGTGAAGAAACTAAGTCTATTTTTTCCCCTTCCTATGGACCTGTAGAAAAACATATTTTCCAAAGCCAGTTTATAGCTTGGAGGCAAGTAGAGCTGGATGGAAAGGGAGAGATGCTCGTATACTGAAGCAACTTGATCCAAGCCAAGGGAAAGTTGGAGGAAATGCTGCTTGGCCTTCTGGACAACCCCTGCCTTGAGAAAAAAGCAAGTGACCTGCAGTGCCAACCTGATGAGGAGCATCTGTTTTTATAATAAACCACTTCTTCAAGGCTGACTAAATCATGAGGGCTCCTTAACAATTCTTTAGAGAGAAAACCAAAAAAGAAGGGGACAGTATAACACAATAAAGAGCTCTCAGAAGTATATAGAACTGAGACTGAGAGCCACAGTACCAACAACACACCAGACACTCACTTACTTGCTGTGGGTCAGGCACGATGCTTACTGTTTCACCCACATCTATCTCTATGTTGGTTCTCACAACAACCTAGGAAGTAAGGACTAATATTATTATTATTTTTTGAAGAAGAAACTGAAGCTCAAAAAGGTTAGTGGCTTGCCTTAGGTGTCATAGGGGAGAGAGCTAGAAGTCTGGTGCCTGAATCAATGTGCATACTCTCTACTGTCCTGACTCTCCAAAGCATGAACCATTCTTCTCCAAGATATGGCTTCCATTTCACTGCACCTTGGTGCCTGGTTTGGATTACTATATATTTCAACCTCACCCTTTCCTAGAGACATGGCGAATGTTGTCCAAAATTGCCTATGTATGCTAAACAAATACCAGATGCCTATTTGTTCTAGCATATCCCAAAATTGGTTCAAATTGTTCCCCCAGGGAGATTTCTGGTTCCTGAAGATCAGTATCATTATTTGAAGGAAGATTTAATGATAATAATGTGATGGCAAATCCTGGCAAAGGTGATGGCAAATCCTGTCCTGCATAATGAGCATGTATTCATCCATTCATTCATTTAGAAGATATTTATTGCAGTATAGTTTAGTGATCAAGAGTGCAGGCTCCAAACCACACTGCTCGTGTTGCAATATTGGTGTTACCATTCTCTAATTGGATGATCTTATATAGTTGGCAGTGTCTACACACACAAGGGGACAATTATATGAAGGCCTTAAGTCAATTGCCTAATCTGAATTATTCAATCATTTATCTATCAGTGGTTGTTGTTTGTTCTTTTTGCAGAAGGTTATATGCCTTAATGCTCTACTGCGTTCTGAAGTTACAGACCATACCTCCACAAATTCCATGTGTCTAGTTGCCTCACTTCATGTCTCTAGTTGCCTCAGGGTAGCCTGAGTTCTTTACTTGAAGTCACTCCTGTCTTTTGTGTTGAGACTGCATGAGGATAAATGTGAAGTTATGAGTATGTGAAATGATGATCATCAAGATTGGAAACAGAGAGAATCTAGAACAGAATGCTATTCACTTTATCCACTTACCTTGTGAAAACTGGTGTCACGAGCCCTTTCAACAATTCAGAACTTCTGCAGGGAGAGTAATGTTACTAGGAAGAATTGGTCTGCCATGCGTAGAGCCCAGATGCTCCAGGCAGGTATGAGATTTCTCCTCGCGGGATTTCCTAGCTTATCAGACACCAAGTTGAAGGGACCTTTATAGACCTACTGGAACCCCCATCCATTAATCATGGTTTCCATAACCACGAAAACATAATTTACATGTAGAGACACTTGTTTTATATTTTCCGTATCAGGGAACTATACATGTAGATGAACTCTGTCCAACAGAAATAAAATGGGAGCCACATATGGTGATTTAAAATTTTCTAATAACCATGTCAAAAAAAAGTAAGAAGAAACAGGTAAAAGTCACTTTAATTCACTTTAATATTATGGTTTATTTAACTCCATATATCCCCAATATTATCATTTCATTATGTAATCAATATAAAAATTACTAATGTAGCATTTTACATTTTTTTATAAAAAGTCTCAATTCTGACTAGCCATCTTTCAGGTGGCTAGCCACATGTGGCTAATGGCTACCTTGTTGGGCGGTACAACTCTGGATCTTCAGAATGGGGGTGAAAGTTATTAAGAGTAAAGTTAAAATAAAGTGCTTTCTGAAGACAGACCAATTTCATTTGACTCAAAATTGATAAGTTTCTACTGAAAGACCTTAACTCTACACTTACACTAAAGATAAAAGTCCCATGTAAACAAAAATCTACCCTCAGTTGATGGAGCCAAACTATAATGACATTTTTTTCACAAGGTCAAAGGTCAAGGATATTTCTATAGATCACAAAACTACTCAAGATTTTTGTACTGTAATTAACAAATGCTCCATAAAAGGTTAAAAGTGAGTAACAAGGATTGGTGGTAGAATAGTTATGTTCAAGTCTGTTTGCTCCTTTTATAAAAATAATTTGCCAAGCAAAAACCTTTATTATGAATATCTATTTTTTTTTTAAAGATTTTATTTATTTATTTGAGAGAGAGAGAGAGAAACAGCATGAGAGGGGAGAAGGTCAGAGGGAGAAGCAGGCTCCCCGCTGAGCCGGGAGCCCGATGTGGGACTCGATCCCAGGACTCTGGGATCATGACCTGAGCCGAAGGCAGTCGCTTAACCAACTGAGCCACCCAGGCGCCCATATTATGAATATCTATTAATTGTACAATTCTATTTATAGAAACTTATCCCAAGGGAAAAATTTAAGATGTATAAAATTATTTGTCTACATGGAAGTTTACTTCATCACTGTGTATAAGAAAATAAAGTTATAAACAACACAAATGTCCAACAGTTTGAGATTGGTTATGTAAACTATGATATAATAGGGTATTATTCAAATTTTTAAAATTATTTTGTAAGTAATACTGACTACAGAGATATTTTTATATTTTGGTAATAAAATAGGTTATTTTGTAAATAATTACTATTTTTAAAAAGTATATATATGTATATATATGCATAAAAACTGAAAGAATATTCACTGTGATATTAATGCTGTGTATGGCAGAATTACAACTAGTTTTTTTGCATATTTGCATTTTCTAATTTTTCTGCAACAAATACCTATTCTCTGATAAAACAAAATCATAATTTTTAAACACAAAAATGTACATTTATTTATTGAATATCTTTATAAAAACTTGATCTTCCTTGCCCTGAGAAACCCAAATGTACAATTTATCAAGAGGGAAACTAGCACAGAATTTAGAGGAAATAACTACAAAATACTACCAAGTCAGTCGTTCGAAGTACTCTTCTTAGATTCAAGGATGTTGGGAATCTACATCCACAAGTCAGAGGAAGTTTACAATAACAAATCTAGTATGGGGGAAAAAATCTTTTCATGGGACCTCACTTAATTTCAATCAACTACACCGAAGAAGTTAAAGGAAGATCGAGATTTTCATAATTTTAGCCAGCTATCTTGGATTATAAGGCAAGAAGAAACAAGATTTTCTAATGTTATTTCGTAACTTATTGCTGACTACAGATCCTAATGGCCAAAATTATTGCCGTCTACAACATATATGTTTCCTTAATGTACAAAGTTACAGGGGCCTCTTCTAAAATACTCATCTTAATTTGATTGACAGTTTGTGTGTTTGTGAATTTTCCCCTTATTTTCTCTAACAAACCAAATCCCAAAGAACAAGATCCACATTTACCTAATTGTGAAATAAAAGCAATAATCTGTTGATATTGATAATCTATCAAATCACCAAAAAGAGAAGTTCTACATCTACAGACAAAAGAAAATCACCATTGAGATTCTAAACACCCTTGCATCATTCATTGCACTGGATATTATTCACTGAATACTTTTATCTTTCCAAGATAAGAGAAGTGGTTGCAAGCTTATTGACAACTACATCAAAAGTGAAGGAAGGTATTGACAATTTCTCCTCCAGTTAAACATGCAAGTAATATAATGACCCAATGATGCCACTCTTAGATATTTACTCAATAGTAGTAAGAGCATATATTCAAAAAAGAATTATAAAAGAACATTTATAGCTTTAGTAATAGTAGTAACTAACTAGAAACAACCCAAACCTCCATCAACAGGTGAATGGATATTCACACAATGAAATACTACAGCAGTAAAAAGCAACAAACTGTCAATATGCACAAAAACTTGAATAAATCTCAAAAATAATGTGATAAGCAAGAGAAGCTATATGGTTACATCTACATAATGTTGTAAAACAAGCAAAACTAAGTTGTGGAGAGAGAATTCAAAATTGTTCAGCAGCAGTGAGAAGTGGATTAGAAAGAATGCCTGGGGAAGTCTTCTGGAAAATTGCTTGATTGAGATGGTGGTGATATGGGTGTACACTTTTGCCAAAGGTCACTGAAGTGAGCACAAAAAGCCACGGCATATACAGAAAATAAAATGCATAGACAGAAAATAAAATTCAAAATTAAATAAAAACTTTTAAAAAGAGTAAAGCTAAAGTGCTCACTTCTATTCAGGCTGGAGTTACTCCGTGTTCTTGTGTGACAGCATTCTGTCTCTTTAATCTATTTTACAGATATTTTAACTACCCCCCTCACCCAAGGCATGCTGAGGACGAACAAGGAATGGTCTCTTGATGACTGCTTTCACTAAACAGCTAGTATTAACTGAAAATCTGGATGAGGATTTGCAGTCCACTCACACTTCTCCGTCATTTCTACAATAGTTTTTTTTTTTTTTGCAGGTATTCAATGATGACAAATGATTTTTCAAAGGGTAAACAATTAGTATATAAGATTCAGCACATTAAGCAGACTTCATGGTCTCTTTATTCATCTCGAACTGGACAATTTCTGAAAATTTTGAATCAATGAGTTTCTGGTTACTTTCCAATGACATTTAACAGTTAGACTTAAAAATACAGAAGAAAACATTATAAGTTTTATCCAAAATGGTTATGGCCATCATTTGAATAAAATACAGATTTTGCAAGCTGTAAAGCATATCATTACTACACACTGGTCTATGTAAGGTTTGGTTCACAAACTACAGAGCTCGAACCAAGTCATTAAATCTATCTGAAAGGGCCTCATTTGAGAAGCAATAAAATTTTTAATCATTTTATTATTAAAAGAGTGTTTAATATGTAGCTAATTAAATGCCAAAGGCAGGTTATCTGAGTTTAACCTTCAAAAAGAAAATGATGTATCAAAGTCTGCCTCTGGCATCATGGGATAGAAATGTCATCCTCATAATCATTGCGTGACAACTAGCTGGTGGCCTTTTCTAGAGCTATAGTTAAATTACCTGATTAAATTAATAGCCATTTAGATGTTTTAGGAACTGCACAGACCTATACTAAATGAAAATTAGGTCCATTACATTTTCTGAGTGGGCTAGATAGACCCTAAAATAAAACATGTATGCCATTGCCCACATTACTTAGATTAAGCAATTAAAAGCTCTTTCTAAAAAGCGACTAATTCCCTGTAATGTACAGACAACCGGATTTACACTAATGATCAGAGGTAAGTTTTTTTCTTCTTGTTTCTCCCTATCCTTGGACCTGGACCAATTCTCTGTGTTTGTTTATCCTAAAATAAAAGATTAAAACTTCAACATATCACCTAAATATGTACCTAGATAAAACTATTTGCTGTTCTATTTCTAGAAGACAATGAACAGTGATTCTAGGAAAGTTAAACAGTAAATCAGAAAGTAGAGTAGAAAATCATCCTAATTGGGAACTCACTAGACCATCACTGGAATCTTCCTAGGAAACGCCTTTGAAACTAGTCAGTCTCAACTATTTGGAATGAATACAAAAAGGAACTCACGCACTCTTCCTTTCATATGAAATCCAGATGATCACATAAATGTATTAGAAAAATGCAAACAGTATATCATAGTATTAACTTATTTAGAATTCAAACTACTATTTGGTTCATATTTCTCCAGGGGCAGATGAATATAGATTTAGTGTAAGTTTTAAGAACAGAAGGTTTGGTCACTGCTATGTCCCAAGTACCTAGAAGAGTGTCTAATACATAGTAAGTATTCAACAAATATTTGTTGAATTGAAGACAAGCCTGAAATTTTTTCTCAGCTTTAATTAATAACATTTATTTAAAAGCCATATTGAAATGTCAAAATCCTGCATTTTTACAGCATGTTATAAAATTCAATATTTGGCAAGGAATTTTTAGCCCAGTGCCATTTTGTATATAACTATGTAATAAAGGAACTGTCTGCTATCAGTGTGGAGGCTTCCTTCATTGATAATTAATATTCTGCTTAACTTCGTTTCATCTTTCATTTCATACTTAACAAGGATATAAAGTTGTATCGTATTCATGAACATTCAGGGGTTCAAGATAAATACACACTCTTAAGAATACTTATTCTCAGAATCCTCCCTGTGGCCCCAAAACTTAGATCTACTCTAAGATCTGGTACTATTTACAGATTAAATTCCATCTATGACATGTCCATGATGTTTCTAATATTAAACAGAAAGAACCAAGGCAGCATTGATAAGAATGTGTAAACAAACCACTCTTTGGAAATCCACAATACTTATGACATACCCTGGTTGAATGTGTGTCGATCTTTATTCATTGAATCAACATTTACTGGGAGTTTACGGTATGTCTGCATTGCACTAGACTCTTTGTAAAAATACAAAGATGAATAAAACAATCACTGTTTTCACTCTAGTACAAATAAATAACCAACATTAATTATGAGAGAATATACATGAGCAATATTAGAAATGTGTACAAAACACAGTGGCTACAGTGAGGCAGAAATGATGAATTGAACTGTCTTATGGAGGCAAGTTGGGGAGGAAGTTATAAAAGAGAAGATTTTCAGAATTTTCATAGGACAAAATAATCAAGAAGTAAGGTTTCACATGAAGATCTCAAATCTAAAAAACACCATAAAAAATGATGAGTAAGAAACGAGATGAAATTTAATACAGATCCTTCTTAGAACATGTCAGAATCTGATTTAATGGATTGAGTTTTTTAAAAAGTTGTTTACTGGCACATCAAAAAATATTCCAATTGTAATGCGTTCCAAGCACTTTGTGATTTTTCAAAGTTACCATGGAAAAAATTCCTGCAGAGGAACATCATGAGACAATTTCACAACAGAGAAGACAGAGGAATGTTATTATGTTTATAGGAATGCACAAAAATAAAAATTTAAGACTTTCACAAGCCCATGGGCTTCAGAATACATTTTATTGACAGCGTGCAATGCCCCACTGACCCCAAAGCTGAAGTGTCCTGGGAAAGAAGCTGTAATAAAGGAGGAGACTCAAAGTTTGTGAGGATCTCAGTTCGTGGTAATATAAAGAGGAAAAAGGGAATGAAATATCCGAGTAACCATAACAGAGCTCCAAAACAGAACATATTGGAAAGTCAACCTCAGCAAAATATTTTAAATTTTATTTTCAGCTTATGCCTTTCTTGTCCCAGTTGTCTCGCACATCAAGAGGTTTTCTGTTTGACATACAACAATATTGACGGGAAATTCCTTTATGCATTCTCAGAGGTCTGTTTCAGCCTAAAACCATTTTGAATGTCACTGGAGCAACTGAGAATAGTCTTTAAGATGTGTCATTGATTATGTACATCTCCAAGGAAATCTTGGAGTTAATTCATTATAAGGGCTAGAGAAATATTTAGTCTTTCACCCCCCCACACACACATCGTTCCTGTTTTACATAAGATCTAGTATTGAAACATTGCAGGTAATAGTAATGACCATTACTTCCTTTCCACCTGCTATGTGCTCTGCACACCCTCCCCACCGTCGAAACACTGTTAGGCTAGATAATTGTTTTATGCATAATAGGATGTCTAGCAGCATCCTTGACCTGCACTCACTCGATACTACTAACATCTCTTCTCTAGTTGTATAAACCAAAAATGGCACTAACCTTGCCAAATGTCGCTTCGTGGAAGGGGGTTCAAAACCTATATATTGTCATAATAATCCTGCATGGTAGACATTGTTATGCCTATTTTAAAAATGAGAAGACTAAGATTTATAGAAGGATATATTCCTGGGTCTTTTAACCACATTTATTCTGCTCCCTAGACTATTTATCTCCACTTTTAAAGACTTTGTTCTCTGAATTTTCTAAAAGATTTAACATTCATTCCAGAAGCATCCTTGTGATATAACTCTAGAATTGTAGTAGATCATACAACCACATTGAGTATGTGACGGACAGTGGGTCAAGATTTTCTTCTGGAGTTGCTCTGCCCTACTGAGCCTGCTTCTAATCTACTGTTCTATTCTGGTCCAGCCTCATGATTATATTTGGATGGCAAGGAAAGACATCAAAATTTTTGGGTGTCTTTGATTGTTGGCCGATTTTTAGGAGAAAGAGTGTTTTGGGTGTGTTATATGAGGGAGAGAGGAGAAATTCAAATAAATCTTTATAATTTATAAAAACACTGGTTTATGTTCAGACTGAAGAATAAGCTTATAATTGTGAATGAGTTTGCATATTTGTGAATCTGTCAAAAGATTTAGGGATTCTCAATAATTTAACAAATGGATTGACATGGGAAATCATGAAAGAATTGTGTTATCTCTTTTTCCTTTCATGGTCTGCTTCAGGAATTACTTCATATCATGCTCTAAATTGCCTTTGGAAAGTCCTGGCTGCCTGCCTAATAGAAGAGTTTCTTCCCTCAATTCACCAAAGGCAACTGTTTGGTTTTAAATCATGCACTTTTTTACCTGATTTCCTAGTACAGGAATTGAGGCCCAAAAATGTCTGTTGAATAAATGAATAAATAAGAAAATAGAACTCATGTCAGATGAATAAGTAATTGGCATATTCTTAAATTCTGGCTACATATAAAAGATGTTTCACTGAATTTAGTTGCAATGATTCATCTGCAGAATAGAATAGAGTATTAAAGATGGTCATTTCTTCAGTTTCTAAAACTACAGCTCCCTCCTCCCCCAACACTCCCAATTTATGTGGGGGAAGCGGGGGAGGAAGAAGATAGTATCAATTCTTTTTATTTTTATTTAATTTTTTAAAAGATTATTTATTTATTTATTTGACAGAGACAGCGCAAGCACAAGCAGGGGGAGTTGTTTACTGGCATGTCAGAATTATCAAAATGAATACAAATTAACAGAATGAATAGTAAATTAAATAGAAAAAATCAGTTATTTGATATGATTTTACAATCATGCTATTTGCAAAATAAATAAAACTTCACTTTGCAACTGGTTGCGTTGACCAAGAATTTTGAATTTTTTATAATTATGAAAAGTTACCATTAGTGTTAGAATTTAACTTACTGGCATTCTTCTTCTTCTTTCTATAAGTATATTATGATTTTAAAATTATGGAATGCCATATTTTGGGAACTGAAAGTAATCCAGTATTATCCATTCCAAACCATATCCCCTCTTAAAAAAAAAAAAAAAAAGCAGTTGAAGAAACAAGCAATGAAACCAAGTGAAACAGTTAGGTTATACCTGGCCCTGCCTTCCTTTTTCAACTAAATAGAAATTTAATTGAAATTTTAAAGTTTTAATTTGTGAAATGCTTTTTATTCTGATGCTTTGGATCCAGGGAGCACTCCTAACAAAGAACTGCTAGCAAAATTCTTCCTCTAAATGTGTTGTTCAGATGACATAAGTTGAGATTTCTGCCAATTAAGGCAGGAGGCCTTAGGTTAGCTTCTTAGCCATCCTTTGCCTCAGTTTACTCTCCTAGCAAATAAGTGCTTCAGCTATGATCCTCTGAAATTCTTTCTAGTATGACTTCTCTAATTCCAGATCCTATTAGTTTTTCCTTCTACAAACAGCTGGCTTCTTTCTTTAACCTCAAGATGAGTAAGGGTTAAAATGTGTTTTAAGTCTTTATGTTGGGAGGGGATTTTTTGTCCATTGAACTGCTATTTGATTTTCTGAAAGTTTCTATGAATACCTCTCTTTAAAAATAACTTTTGAGGTGGGAAGTTCGAATCCATAATGAACAACAGGAATAAAAGAACTTCACAGCCTAAAAGGAGCAGGTCACGACCATCATAAGAGACACACTGGTAATAAATTTCCCAGGGAAGACATCACCAACAGCAAATATTGATTGGGCACCCACTCTGCGGCCAGTTCTTGTTTCCTTTTACTTGACCTCTTTAGTGATCACATCTGCATCTGGACTTTGAATTACCATGTGTAATCCTTATTTCATCACACAAAATCTCTCTTCCAAGACCTAGAGCTACACCAACAATTGTGTTTTGGAAATTATTTCCACACGCTTGTCCTACTGGCACCTCAAATACAGAAAGTCCCAGACTCTCCTTTCTGTCCACCTTCTAACTGCAATCTCTTCCAACACTTCCCACCCGTGTGGAGAGCGCCTTCAGTCTTCTCATTCGATACACCTGCAAGACCCTGAGGGCAGATGAAGGACAATGGGATTCAAAAAGAAGAGGTGAACACAGAAGATGGAGAAACAGAAGGTAAGAAAACAAGCAAAAGATTGTTATAATGGGCCAGGCATGAGAGAAATGGGAAATGGGCATGACCATGCTGTGAATGAATGAATGAATAAATAAGTGTGTGTGTGTGTGTGTGTGTGTGTGTGTAATTTGTGTGTGGGGTTTATCAAGAAAAATAACAGGGCAAAGAAGAGACATTGAAAGGAATAACATTGAACCAGTAGCTCTTAACTCATTTAAAACACATAGTATCATTTTTTTATTTTTTGTTAACAAGCTTGTAGAAAGAGCATGCTCACTTTTGTTAAAAGCATGGAGGGAATGCAAAATCTGAAAACTGCAACCATTTTCAAACAAATTGTGACTTGGCTCAATGTGGTTTGGACCAAGGAAAGACAATGAGACATCTGCTGTTTCAGTGTGGACTCCGCTCTGAGCCTTGCTTTGGAAAAGTTTAGCAAACTTATTCTTCACTTTGTGGCTCATGAGAATGTCATTTAAAGGCTTGGCCCATCATACTCGGTTCCTTTTCCTATATCAAAACATGTGGTGACACGTCCAAAGAGGGAATGTCAACACATTGATAATTTTCTAGAGAATTAAATATATTTCTGTGCTAGTCGATCAGCATACATGAATTTTAAATTGAATTTTATACTTAGCTATCAAAATATGTCAGAAATATAAATTCCCTTTTGAAACTGGGCTCCTATTGCTTTGGAAATAAAATTTTAAGATGTTAATGCAGAAGAAAGATAAGGTTCTCAGAAGAGTGTCTTGTTCAGGATCATAAAAACATAGTTAAGAAACAACTGTCACAATGCCTTAAATCTTCCTATGTGATAAATAAATTCTGAGATCTTTCAACATAATCTCCCAAATATCGTATTCCACAAAAACTCAGCAGTGGTGGGACTCAACTTCAGTACTTCTGACCCAACTTTTCTCCATCTTTTCGGCTTCCCAAATGAGGTTTCCCAGACCTGGTAAAATCACCGAAAGGTGTCCTGCCCTGGTGCCTACCATGTAAAATAACCGTTCAGATTAAGAAGAGTTTTGTGTCTACAGCAATCTCAGAGATTGCTTATCAGTTTTATCCCATCAGGAAAAACAATAGAAGAAATACAGTACACTAATCTGATTTTAGTTCCTTTGTTTTACTTTTAGAGGAAAAAATGAGTATAGAAATATATGTTCTTTCTGTGATTTTTCTCCCAGGCATTTCCCTTTGTATTTCTCAGGCAAAGTTGGCTGCCTTCTGAACGGGAGGATGAACCTCCATGGCCTTTTTCACTCACCCGTTATGCAGAGTCAGATTTCCACGATTTAGAATTTAGTGCATCTTTGGTGAAGCCTGACAGGTACACGGAGGGTCGGTGCAGGAGGCTGGAGGAGGGTAAGAAGGCTCAGAAAGCAGCCGCATAATTTACAATCTTCATGCCATTAACAGCACAGCAAGCCGGTGAGGTCGAGCGTTCTGTCACCGGGGCACCAGCCAGGCCTCCAAAAGTGACAGGATCTCATTTCATTATCCCATGACCTGCATGGCCGCGCCCAAACATCCCACTCTAGGACCCTAGTTCATCTACTGTGACAGAACGGGAAAACAACAGCACAGCTCTGCAGTTTCCCTTCCCAATCACCGGGGGGCCAAATGCAAACCACAGAGCTAGCATTGCCTGGTGGCCAACATTCTTTTGGAAAACAGCCATGACGAGTTAGAATATCCAGAACTTAGGACCAGATTCTGGTTCTGGGACCTCACAGCTGTGACCTCAGTGCTGCATCACTGTCAAGGGCATGGGCTCTGGGTTCAAATGCTGCCCTCTGTGAGCTGCATAACCTTGACTTCACATGTCTAATTTCAACTTCCTTAACTACAAAATGGTGATTGGAATAGAGCCAAACACTTAGGGATGTTAAGAGAAATGAAAAACTCATCCATGAAAAATGCATCATACAGGGTGTGGCTATAAGAAGCAGGCACTAAATACTGACCTTTAGGATTATGATAGATGCTTTGCCATTGTGCTTTTGATATGTCCACTTAATTTCTTTAGGTCAAGCTATATCTTTTTTTTTTTTTTGGTTGTTCATCTCCTCAATTCTTCAAAGAGATTCTCCTCAATTTCTAGAGATCAGCCTGATCAACCTGGCAAGTCACAATTAAATCTCACGTCTTGACCACACCATCGCAATTATGAGAATAATTGAGAAAATAGTTACAAGTGTGTTCTGAAAAGGGGAGATTCACAAAATGTTCCTAGCATGTTCCACACAGGCTGCCATCATTGCTTATAATCAGTTCTTACCCCGCTCACCTCGGGACAGCATAAAATCACAATAAAGCTACAACTAGAGGAAAATAACCTCATGTGCCATTTTGCCACCTATAAAACACAATATCACAGCAGATCACAAATAGTATCTCACAGTAAGGAGTTCCATTAACATTAACGAATGCTGCCCACAGATGCTGAACGCAACTCTTCACTCAGCCTGGGCTTTGTATCAGTGATTCCTTTCGTTACCGGACAGGGAAATAAAGAAGGTAGCCGTCAAGGTTCACTTTTTACTTTTTAGATTTGAAAAGAAAATGATCCACAGGGATATTTTTGATCTACAGTGAAATGTAATACTCTTTTCAGAAGATGACATAAGTATCACTATCTTGGGGGGGGCAGGTGGGGACAGAGGGGACCCTGCAATATTTTTTCCTTGTTTCCTCTCTCATCAACTGGCAACATGACAGTGTTAGCAACAAACCTTCTATCCGGTGTATAAAAACCCAGCACTTAGGCATTTTTGAGTGATAATTCAATAGGATTAAATTACTCTCATGTGACAGCTCAACCTCACTAATGAGGTACTTTTCAGTAAACTGTTGACAGAACTGTCTGGAAGGTTTCTTTAATTTACCAACATGTAAGAACATGGGAAAAGCATTAGTCAAGTAGATGAAGATGAATAAGTAGTGAGGTCTAGGGGTATTTTACATTAATATCTGACAACCTGAAAGGGTTTTTGTCACCTGCTCTATTTAGCCCAAGGCAAGCAGAAAATAACTGGTACCTGTTAGCGTGAACGACTTACCAAAGCAATGAAAGGAATTATCTTAAAGAAGGCTGAGTGGAAAATATGTCAGAGAAATTTCTTCTCCTTCCAGTTAACAGGAAATGTGCTCCTTGCAAAGTAGGTGATAGTTGCAATAAAGTTAAAAGAATGTTTCAAATCTTTTCAGACAGCTACACCTACACTTTCATTTTTCAAATTCTTCAAGTTTGTCCTTACAGATGAAGCCATCTGTATATATTTCTAGCTAGGTATTGATTGGGAATAATGTAAGTTTATTCTTGCCCAACTAAGTAACTTATCCCAAGCCAAGGAAAGAAAGAAAATATAGGAAACATAGAAGAATAAGAATGAGACAAGGAAATCTGCTCATCAAGGCCTCAAATGCTTGTAGAAAAGCTTTTCTAGCTCAGATTACACTGGCCCATAAGAAGAGGGCCATGTAATCATTTGCATCCTGTGAAAAATATTCTGAAACTATTGGTTCTTTAGTGTTTGGCAAGCAATATGGCAGAAGAGAAAAAAGCAGATTAACTTTAACTACATGGATGAACATAGTAACCGGTAGGGGGCGCTACAGAATCCAAACTAGATATTTGGGCTCCAAGATCTATCTGTTAGAATAGTTATTCAAGGGTTAATAATCATGCTAAAAAATCTTAATTTACAGATGTGTTCTCAGGAGAAGGTGCAGCCACAAAGGAAAGGTGGGCACAAAGATGGAAATACTATCTGACTGCATCTATTAGTCAGAACTCTCTCTAAACAATTGGAGCATTTTAGGATTAAGAGAAAAAAATTAAGTCAGTAGTGACACCTTGAACTCTCGAGTATCACACCTATTAGAGGAGATCGTGAGTTTAACTAATCCAAGCCATCAGCCAATCCAGAAAGCACACCTAATTCGCTTTGAAAGCAGAATAAACTTTGTAGCATTTCCTCCTAGCAAGTTATGTATCTCATTTCACCTTGATATGGCTATTGTTCTAAGGATTTAGCATTCCCAGAATACACAGTGAGATGTTGGAGGTCCCTAGGAGACAGGCTAAGAGAGAGAAGATGGAAAGATTTAAAGATTAGAAACCAAACTTCTACAGTTTTAGCTCTGCCAGCTTGAGAGGTAACAAAGGTAAGGGAATCAGTGTTATCGTCAACGTGCACACACGTTAAGTTTCAAACTGGACCTTGGAGTAAGAGAGAAATTCTGCTGACAGAAAAGCTCTAGGAGGTCTGAAAACACTGATAAGCTATTTGCCAAACAGAAGGGAAGTATCACAGAAGGGATAGTGCACCAATGGATAAGACTTCTTTTGCTGGTCTCAGACACTATCTCTGACTCTGAGCATTATTTTCAGTATCAATAATGATTATAATGACAATAATTACTAACATTTGCCCCATGCTCTGTTATTCACAAAGACCTTTCATCTCCTCATCTGTTGCTGGGGGGTAAGTAGGGTTAGTTTTTTGTTTTATTTTGTTTTTTGTTTTTAGATTTATTTATTTATTTGAGAGAGAGAGAGGAAGGAGGGGCAGAGGGATAGAGAGAGAGAGACCATCAAGCAGACTCCCCGCTGAGCATAGAGCCTGACATGGGTCTCAATCTCACAACCTTGAAATCACGACCTGAGCTGAAATCAAGAGTCAGATGCCTAACTGACTGAGCCACCCAGGTGCCCCATGGTCAGTTTTTTTATATAACACTTGACTGATGAAGAAGTTGACTTCAGCGATTATCCATTTGGTACAAAAGCTGCCAAGTAAGACAGAAATTCAGGACCTCTGACTCCAAATCCAAGTACTTTTTTCATTGTGCTAAACAATCCCAAAATATCAATGGTGGACCATCCAGAGGCAAATTTGCAGGCTCTGATGATGGCTGATACAACCCAAATGGAAATCAAATATCCTGGAACAGTTCTCATAGAGCAGTCCTCATAGAGAATTCTAGAGAAAGGATTTTAGCTCTCTACACCCAGGCAACTTGATTCTATCTTTCTTTTATTTTTCCCCGACTATATAAAAAAATGGAGAAAGTGTGATTTCCAATGTAACAAAGGCCATTCTTTTTGAGTTCTTTCATTTTACAGCACAATATGAAATTAAAATAAAGACAGACTAGCAACAGAGAAAGAAAATAATTTAGAATTCAAACCTATAAAATATTATAGTGAAAGGTTTTAGTTGAAAACACTGACTTAAATAATAATACTTTTCTCACCCAAAAATGTGTACATAGTAGTTGCTAAATCTTGGGCCAAATCTACTTATACTATGGTTCTAAATAGTTTTAGGCTAAAAAGGCTATTCTGGCTGTTACTCTGACCAAGTGAGACTCAACTGTCAAATAATAGTTTAATGTAAATAGTTTTAAAATTAAAAGTAAACAACCAAATTTCATGCAGCATTGACTTAGCTATCTAATCAATTATTTTGGAAAGTTTCAATAACACTAATAGCTGATCATAGCTGAGATTTTTTGACTACTTACTATGAGCTAAAAATTGTGATGTAATTTCATCCTCCCAAATGGTCAGTGTTGTTATTAGCCCCACAGAGAAGATGTAAAGTGCAGACTGAAAGCCTAGGTACATTGTCCACATTGCACAGCTAGAAATCAGGAGAACCACCACTTGAATCCACGTCTGATTACTCCCGAGTCCAGACCCTTCACTATGCTGGCTTGACTTTACTTTGGCCAGGTCCTGTTTCTCAATTAACTTCATAATATTTTGCTCTATTACTAATTCTGGTTAACTAAACCAAAGATAGCTTAGTTTGGAAAGATGGAATGAAGTTGAATCAACTGGGAGCAAAATGGAATATCTATTAATTAAAAAAGTCTACTTTCTTATCAATGGGGAAGGTTGGTGCCAAGCTGAGTAACCAGTGCAGAGCCAAGAATAGCACCAGAAGTGGTCCTCTTCAAATAAATTAATCCTCTAGATATACTTGAATTTGTATACCAAGATATATTACAAAGATTTTATTTTTTATTTTTTTATTTTTTTTAAGATTTTATTTATTTACTTGAGAGAGAGAATGAGATAGAGAGAGAGAGCATGAGAGGGGGGAGGGTCAGAGGGAGAAGCAGGCTCCCCGCTGAGCAGGGAGCCCGATGCAGGACTTGATCCCGGGACTCCAGTATCATGACCTGAGCCAAAGGCAGTGGCTTAACCAACTGAGCCACCCAGGCGCCCCACAAAGATTTTAATATTGTAATTATTATTAAATATTAAATAAAATTAAATATTAAAAATATTTAATATTTAAAATTATAATAGCAAAAGAAAAAATAGATGGAACCAAAGGAATAAATAAATTCTGACAAACCATAAAACAGAGTATATACAACCATTAAAATAAATTAAATAGATTCATATGTGTTAATACGGATCAATCACTAACATGTATTGTTAAGTAAAAAATCAAGGTGTTGACTTGTAATGTCTGGTATGTTACCAAATATTTTTTTAAAGACAGATGTACAAATTTACACATAATATAATATCACTAGAAGGATCTACAAGATTCTGACCTTAATTGTCTCTGGAGGGGGTAACTGATTCAGAGAAAAGAGAAAGCCTATTTTTTACTGTATAATTACTTGTATTGTTCCAATTATTTTTTATAGTGTGCATGAATCACTTAAAAATATTTTAGCATTAATAAAAAATAGCAGGTGCTCAATCAATGTTTATTGACCTGAAAAATGATTAGAACACATGGGCCAGTTAATCCAGAAACACTGGCCTTGAAAACAGACAAAAATTTTAAATTTGGCTGTGTCATAAACTGGCAAGGCAGAGGTTCTTTGTACCTTTGTAAGTACCTTTGTAAAGGTCCTTAACCTCTTAGCCACAATTTCATTTATGAGAAATTGGTATAACAGTATCTACTCTATATCTATAGTTTCATGATGATCAGAGGAGATAATACACAGTACAGCATTCTCCAAAGTATAAAAATGTCATTATTATGGTTGTTGCTGCCATTGTGGTTATGTGCTGGTTGTATGCAGGCTCTGGTCCCTGTTAGGAAGCCATGCAGTCAGAAAGATGAGACCTACCATGGGTAGTTTGACTTGCTACATCGAGGAATCAACCAAAGACTTGCCCAAATACCCACTTCTCTTAGTAACATATTCCTATTGTTTTGCAACCAGATATAAAAATATTTAAGATTTCCCTTTAGACAGAGGAAAGTATTTGTTTGGAGAAATAGTTGAATGATTCTTCGGAGTAGGAGCAAACCTGAGAGGGACCTTGGTGAGACAGAGAGAAACAGTCTTGCTCCTTTCAAGAAGAAGTTGAAGAGGAGAGAGAGAGAAGGCTGAAGGCTGAGACTAACAAACGGTCAGCTGGGCAATGTGACACCACACCCCATGGAGTGTCACTGAAACCACAGAATGGCGAAGGTGAGCAGAGTTTGGGGGAAGCCAGTAAAAAGGCTATGTACAACATTCACAGGTACTCTCGAGACAACAGAGACAGGGAGAATTAGAGAAAGATTCAGAGGGAGAAGCACAAGGAAGTAAAAACCCCAGGCCTCTCATGGACAGATCCAGCCCAGGTTCATCTTAGAAGACAAAGGGGCGGGCACCCCAGCCGACTTCAGGCTGACATGCTATTTCCCCAAATATGTACTTGGCGAGTAAAGTTCAATACACCCCAATGTTAGACTGAATTTACAGAACACAGCTCCAAGAGAGTCAGCCCAGAGGACTGATTATCCACAATCAGCAGCAACCTTCTAGGTGAAGTGCAAATTGCTTTCCCTGGTGCTTGACCCTTCCAAACCATAATGATAATTGCTGCTATGTTGCAAGCCGGGCTTATGAAAACTCAGGGGTGAGTGCCCTCCCCTCAGGAAGGCTACCAAGTTGTAGGGACCGCACACATCTGATCGGGACAAATTGCTAGTTTACCTGCTAATCAGTGCGTGGTAGTAGGTATTTTGTAATATCACCAAAGCGGGAAACACCACACCTCTCACCTCAATAAAATAAAAAATAAATAAATAAAATAAAATCAACTGCTTCTATCTATTTCTGGTAAGAAATGAAATAGGCTCAATTTTAATCACACAAGTAGTAAATCAAATATCAAATTTAAAACAATGAACTACAAAGAGCCTCCTCAAAGTCACTTAGCATTGATAAATTAGTAATGTATTATTAAATTATTCATATCTTTTTTTTCCTTTGAACTGTAATGATATACTGTACACAGCACTGATAATTTACTTAGGCTCAGTCCATTCATTTAATTATGCTGCTAAACTTGGTAGGCCAATTGGTCATCATGAGAGTTTCCAGGCAAGCTAATCACAAATATATAGAACATGTCCCTTATTGTCCCCAGCGGCTAAGTGCTAAAATGCTATTTAGTGCTCAGAAGGTTAATGTCCTGCTTATGTAAATTGTCCAATTTAACATTCAGCAGCAGTATCATAAATTCTGGCTGCAGGATTTCATTAAACGTATGTTCAAACTAGTTGACCTTAAAGGTTAACAAGCACAAGTTAAACAGGACAATTATTTAACTCACTTCTTATCAAGAGACTGAAGCGTACTCGCCGTTTAATAGCTCTGCATACTTCACAATTAGAATTCTTATAAGGTCTCTGATAAAACTGCAGGTCATGAATTTTCATAAGGATGTCAGATAATAACTATTTATCTGCACTTGTTTTTCTTTCTTATAAACTTAAACTTTGATCTTAACATTCAATTAGAAATGATTCCACAGAGAAGGACTAGGTGACTCGAGCAGCTAGTGTTCGCTTTCAGTCCGGTCTGCTCAGATTTAAAACACTGTATCTGCATTGTCATTCATGGAAATGGATGGGAAAGTCAGAGCCTCCCTGCGAAGTGTGCAGAGCTCAAATGAGGCATTTGGCCCAACATGGAGTTACAATATCGCCTACTGTTTTGAGACATCAGACTGAACATTATTCTTTTCTTAAAAGACCCTCAAATGCCTATTAATCTACTGGAGAAATTGCATTGTCCTTTGCATTTATATTATGATGGGTCTTAATATGATAGAACAAGAAGTTAGATCATTCGAGGCATCCTTTTCCTTGAGTCTTGTTTTCTCTCCTTGCTCTCCTTGGGCATTTTGAAATACGAGCAAAGCTGTGGGACACTGCTGCCTCTGGCCATGGGCTGACACTTCCGTGCGCGTCTCTCTGTGGCAGGATGAGGCGATGACTTCAGGGACACATTACGCTGGTAAAACACACGCCAGTATTCTCAGCAGCCGACAGCCACCATACACCAGGAAAGGCACAGGAAACACTCTCTCCTTGCAGGTTCAACTCTTCCTACTACACACTCTTTGGGAGATAAAGCAGCAGATAAGAGCAAACGGGATTTTTATTAATAAATCACACGCGGAATCTCTGTTAGGAGCTGAAGCGGAGCAAAATATGCCAAAATTGCCTATGGGTACATTTACTGGGGGCATAATAAATAATTTTTTTTCATTTGGTAATGTTCGTAAAAATATAATTAAATGTAATGCTAGGAAAGGGCCTGATGGGTGGGTAAGTGGATAGATATTAAATAATACCTATGCTTGGCCCAGTTCTTCTCTTTGCACTTCTTATTCTCAGAGGTTACTTATTGTGAAGAGTATTTAAAGAAATAATATAAGGAAGAAATATTTTCTAGCATGAAAAAATGTGACAGTGTTTTATACCCTCTTGTGTTGCTCTTCATCCAAACTTCATCTTGTGAATATTGGCTTCAAATCCTGCCTGAAAGGGGACATAAATAAAGTGAAATGGCTAATGGACTAAAAACACTTATGATCAGGTTTTCATAACTAACATTATTGATAGCTTCTTTGGCACATGCACTCACACATAGCGCAATATCCATTCCTAAAGTAAGATTTAGAGCCCTATTTGCAATAAAAAGGCTAGCACATGCAAATAAAGAATGTGAAAGTGAGGCCCGCAGATGGCATTCCCCCAGAGAGGGAGATAACGCTTCCTCCCAAAGCAGAGTTGACCACAGGGAAACAGAACATTTTTCCAGATTTCAGATGTGCCTGGGCTCTTCTGCGTCCCGGAACGGTCTTCAGGCGCAGAGAGTGGTTTAGTGCTCACTTTGGAAATGACCACTCCTTTCTATTTAATGGCCTTAGTATTTGAACTTGGTCAGGTAAATAGGTGTTTGTGTCTGTATGTTAAAACAGGAACAAGATTGTCGTGCGGGAAATGTCACACAGTACAGATAAGGAAGCTGGACTTATTTTCACAGAATCTGGTGTTTTCCATGTCAATGGTAAGGTGGTCTTTCTGGATTTTTTTTTCCTCATTTAAGTTCTCCATTTTAGCAAAAAGAGTTGATGAACGAATTTTCCAATGCCTAGAAATTCACTTTGTATTAAAAAATGTCTTACCGATAACTTTGAAAATATTGTAGCTATAGTTACAATGAGAAGGTGCTAACAAAGCTGAAAGGATTTTATCTGCTTCTTGCTATTTAGATACAGTTTGGGGGTATAATTTTTTTCCTATTTTAGTTCACATTATTCCTATGTCAACAGAAAAAAAAGTTTCCTAAAAATATGGACTTTATCATTCTATTAAAAATGAAGTCTAGATTACATAGTAAACCATAAACTATGGCTTTATTAAATTAAATCAGTTAGAAAGAGCATTTGATTTAAGGGACTGGTATAGTTACTCATGTGTACAGTTTCTATTAGAGTAGAGTCCCCTCCTTCAATTATATTGAAAATATGAAAACACCGGAATCTTGGTGTACTGTCCCCCTTGGCGGGAACTGTGCATTAATATTGAAGTTTGTCAAATATAAGGTACAGCATCGGGAATGGAGTTAGTGGTATTGTTATAGCATGGTATAGTGACAGATGGTGGCTACACTTGTGGGGCGTGCAGCATAATGTATAGAGTTGTTCAATCACTATGTTGCAAACCAGACACTAATGTAACATTTTGTGTCAACCACACTTTTATATATATATGCATATATATAAAAATACATATAAATAGAAATATCTATATTTGAGGGACGCCTGGGTGGCTCAGTCAGTTAAGCATCTGCCTTCAGCTCAGGTCATGATCCTGGGGTCCTGGGTCGAGTCCCACATCGGGCTCCTTGCTCAGCGGGAGCCTGCTTCTCCCTCTGCCTGCCACTCCCCCTGCTTGTGCTCTCTCTCTCTCTCTGACAAATACATAAATAAAATCTTAACAAATATATAAATATCTATATTTGAATTCATCATCTCTGTACTCTAAAGAATAGTGTTAAGTTCAATGTTAGATAGCAATCAAGACCAAAACCTTTCTCCCTTCTTTCAGAACTCCATGGTCCCCAAATGATTATTACTGAGAGGGAAAAAAAATGTTTTATACAGGGAATTGCAACAGGGACTTCAAGCAGGATAGTATCTGTGTTTAGTTGCAAGTACTTAGTTTTGTTCTTTCTTTTGTCTGAATGTGAGTGTGATAGAGACCAAAGAAAGAGGTGTAAACGGGGGTGCAATATGACTCCAGATTTTTCAGAAATGGCAGAGTCATTACTCAGAGCCACGCTCAGGCCTCACTGCTGGTAGCAGACACAGCACAGATGTCATCAGCGATGTCGGTGAGGAAGCTGGGAATCCTTACACCAGTGGGGCCCTGCAGCCACGTCCCCTCATTCCATCCACTCTCCCCTCCCGCACGAAGAAAGGGCTGGCAGTCCAAATCACAAATCCAACCTGCTGCAGGCTAGCATCGATCCACCCAGTGTCCACCACAGGAGAGACAGGTCAGATGTATGCCGAGTCATGCAACATCTAGGCTTGTGAGCCCCGGTTGACATCAGGAATGGCTGCCAGCTGGTAGAGAAAGATGGAAGACACACTGGCACAAGAGAGGGGAGGAGGTCGTTGGGAGTTGACTTGTCTCTCCCGGACACGTAATGTTGAAATCTTCATCTCTGGTACCTGTGAATGTGATCTTACTTGGAAATAGGGTCTTTTTGCAGATGTAAACACGTTAGGATGAGGACACACTAGAATAGAGTGGGCCCTAACGCCAATAACTGGTGTCCTTATATAAAGAAAGATAGATTCTGGGACACAGAGAGACGGTCATGTATGATGGAGGCAGAGACTGGAGTGATGTATCTACAAGCCAAAGATTGCTGGCACCTGCCAGAACCTAGCAGAGAGCCATGGACCACGTGTCTCCCTCAGAATGTCGTAAGGAACAAATTCTGCTGACACCTTGATTTTAGAAACTTCGTGTCTCCACTATGACGAAAGAATAAACTCCTTGATTGGAAGAATGAGTGTGAATTTTGAAGACAGAGAGTCATAGCTCATCACTTTATAAGCTATGACCTTGGGGAAGGAAATTTGCTCATTCATTCCACAAATATATATTGACCACCCACCCCATGTTGGATATTGGAGTTACAAGTCAGACATAGAAATAACCCTCAAGAACTTTCATTGTCCTTCTCCAAAGCTCAGTTTCCTCCTCTGTTAATTTGCGGCTAATTCATGGGGCAGAGTATAAGGAATGGGTGAGAGAATACATGTGAAGGAACGACAAAGTCCAGTATATTAGCTATTATTTCCACTGGATTGGAAATTCCTTAAGAATAATAACAGTTTGCAATTTACCTTTGTATAGGGATAAAAAGGTATCTTGCACAATGCTTGGCACCTAGCAGAAACTTAATAAATATTTATTGTATGATTATGAACACCAATACAGATCAAATTAGTCACATCCTGGCCTGTTCTTCTTCATTCAATTGGTATAGTACTTTGAACATTAAACCGTACAATGGGAGAGTGTATCATAGACATCTTTGTATTCCTCTGCCCCTTACCTGACATGATCCCTGGAACATAGACCGTACTTCGTATTTATTTGAGTAAAAAGTCTGTCAGTTAATCATCATTCCAAACAGGAAACTTACGGTAGGAAGAACAGCACTTAGACATGTCTGCTTTGACCCTTCCAGAGCTCACGTCCATCCCATTGGCCAGCTGCCAACACTGAAGATTTTAAATTTGTAGACTCTGTTCTGCACAGGTTTTGAAATAATTCTAACCATGCTTGCTAGAAGAGGCTGGACGAACATCAAGCAAGATTTCCATGAAAAAGGGATTTTCCCAGGAACATTTGGACAATGAGTAGGAGTTATAAGGTAAGGGAGAGTATACAAAGGGCTAGAAATGGGTGATAAGACAGCATATTTGTAAAACTAGTAGAAATCAAGCATGCCTGAAGCATAATAAGTGAGAGGAAGCGTAGTCCAAGATGAGGATGAGAGGTAGGCATGGGCTAAGGCCAAGATTTTCAACCAGAGCACTATTGACATTTGGCGCCAGATAATTTTTTGTTGCGGAGGTCTGTCCTGTGTCTTGCAGGATGTTTAGCAGCATAATCACTAGATGCCAATAGTATACCTCAGTGTAACAACCGAAAACGTCTCCAGGTACTGCCAAAAGGCCCCTTAGGGAACATACTCCCTGGGATTGAGAACCATGGGCCACTAGGACATTGCAGGGCCTTATGGGCCACATAAGCAAATAGAGGAGATCATTATGATTGACTTGAACTTTGAAAAAAAAAAATTACTCTGCTTAGTGTATGCAGGGAGACCAACTGGGAGGCCATTATGAGAAGTCCACAAGAAGGATAATAGAGGTTTTGGCCAGATTGCGGCAGTAGGATGGCAAGAAGCTGATAGATTCAAGAGGAGTTAGGAAGTAGAATGCGAGTAGTATTGATAATCTTGCCATGCATTTTTTTTAATGACCATCACACCATTTTATTTGACCCTGTTCAAGGCCTACGGAAGAACCAGCAGAGCAGTTTCCTGTTGTCCATCTGGTTTCAATTGGTTACATCCCTTTTAAGATTCAGGATACTTTTTTGCCTATTACTTACTGTTTGTCACTATAATTTCTAACTCTACACTATCTTTATCAAGGTTGATCTTCGACCTGGCTGTGATCTGAAGAACACTTTTGATTTCCTCTGGAAGAGAAACACATGCCCTTTTTGATTATCTATCTGTTTGTCCTGGAAGTAGGATTACTAGAAGCTTATCAAAGTAGTTTCCGTCCTTACATTGATCTCCATTCTACAAGGAGAACTCAGGAAGAATCTCATGTTTAAAGGAAAAATATAATTGTTAAGTCTACCATGGTCTGAACATCTGCTGAAGGCCACAGAATAATCTTCTAGCTATCTCGCAGAAAAATCAACAGTTGTCAGAATATATTTATTACCCCATTTAGTAGATTTCATTAACAATCTCATTATGCCCACCCTCACACAGTACAAGCCTTTTTCCATCAGTAAAAGAAGGAACAAAATGTCATAGCTTTCCTGCAACTTCTATACACTAATTAGAGAGACCCTTTACGAGGTAAGGTTGAACATAATTGGGTTATTACTGAATCCCCCTATAAAATAAAAAATATACAATTTTATTCTTGGTTTTCCTGTGAGACACAGACCATCAGTGGATAGTCAAAGGGTAGTGAGAGTATTATTGATGGGTTTTCCAAATGTGAGATTCCAGCTCCAGGGATTCCATTAATATTCTTCATATTAAAGAACCTATTGGACAGGTGGCCATTTGGGACCTGCTCCTGATCCAAAACAATTCTAATATCTACTTTAACAGTCGTGAACCTTATTCAATGGCAAGTTCAGGATATAATATTGATGTTCAGAGGAAAACTCTTCCGTTCAGAAAGTCATCAAAGTGTTGTTAAAGCCAGCAAGCAATGTTCCATGAACAACTTAATAAGACCCTTTCAAAAAAGTCTGTGTGAAAATAAAAAACAAAACCAGTGGTACCAATTCAACCTAGAGCTATATGTGAATGTTTGGATTAAGACACCTGAGTGTGGTCTCAAGTCACTGAGAGAACCATTTGCTTCATGGAGACACTTCCACTCTGGAGGTAAAGCTAGGTGCTAAGTTCTATTACAGATCTTAACATTTTTCATCCATTTATCTTTTCTCCTGTGCAATGACAAGGCACTAGTGCAATGAGTTTGGTGAAGTGAAAGCCCAATATTGTCTAGTTTCCTTCTTAAGAAAATTGAATTTCATGTTTTCCACATTGATATGAGTAAGTCCATTTGAAATGACAGAATGAAAAAAAGCTTGAAAGAAAATTTAGAAAAGCAAGTAGGCAATATGCTGTAGCTTACTTCGAAAAGTATTTGTTATAATAACGGCCATTTTTTCATTTCTGGTGATAATGACTATAACTGGGTGTGATCAAACACATGATCATACCCATTTTTTTAAAAGAAAAGTTCTATCAATACCACAACAACTCCCCAAGGTAGTGGAGTACAAGGAACTGGAAAGTTAACATTTAGAGACTGAAAAAGGCAACCTTGTTAGCCATGGGGAAGCAACAGGGCACAGAAGGAAAAACACAGAGCTAGAAGTCAGTCAAGCATATGAGTGCTGGACAGTTCCTCCTCCTGAGTGGCCTTGGGAGTATCTCAACCAACATGAGTCTCTTTTATCGAAGGCCTTGTCAAGCGTTAAAATTCTATGACTGTGGTGAGCGCTGTGAATTGTGTAAGACTGTTGAATCACAGACCTCTACCTCTGAAACAAATAATACGTTATATGTTAAAAAAAAAAAAAAAGAAGATAATAGGAACGGAAAAATGAAGGGGGGGATCAGAGGGAGAGACGAACCATGAGAGACTATGGACTCTGAGAAACAAACTGAGGGTTCTAGAGGGGAGGGGGGTGGGGGGATGGGTTAGCCTGGTGATGGGTATTAAAGAGGGCACATATTGAATGGAGCACTGGGTGTTATACGCAAACAATGAATCATGGAACACTACATCAAAAACTAATGATGTAAAGTATGGTGATTCACATAACATAATAAAATTAAAAAAAGAAAAAAATTCTATGATTAAAAAGAAATAGAATCCCAAGATTGTCTGTTGTTTTTTTAATCCCCTATGACTTCATATGGTTGTGAGAGGCAACAAAAAAATAAACTCTTTTGCCACGAATGATCCATTTGTCTTCTGATTGATTTGGTCCTTAATCTCTTTCTCAGCTTGGGAGCTCCCTCACCTGACTCACTACATATGGTGATCATTTCTTTTCTTTCTTTATTTTTTTTAAGATTTTTATTTTTTGACAGAGAGAGACACAGCAAGAAGAAGGAACACAAGCAGGGGGAGTGGGAGAGGGAGAAGCAGGCTTCCCACTGAACGAGGAGCCCGATGCGGGGCTCAGTCCCAGGACCCTGGGATCATGACCTGAGCCGAAGGCAGACACTTAACTACTGAGCCACCCAGGTGCCCCTAGTGATCATTTTCTATCCAGATCCAGGATCATTCTGAAAATGGAAATGTTTTTCTCACACCACTAGGCACCAAGTATTCAGACCAGGGCTAGACAAATCTCTCCACTGTCTAAACTTCAAGCTTCCTGTTATTACCCATCTGTGAAGCAGAGATTCAGAAAACAGAATCCCTGTTTTCTTAGACAAAGAAGCCTGAGGGTGGAACGGTGCATTGGGCTGCATGCTGAGCCCATGTTTTGATCCCAGCAAGCATAAACAATACCCGTAAATTCAATAAGGAATAAATCACTGAAAACTCTGTAGGGTAACAGCTTTGGTGTTCAGTGCTTAGCATCCCCAGGTGCTGAGGGGAAAGAAGGTTTCAGTGCTAGCGGAGTGCAGTGAAACGGCAGAAAATCTCATGACCAAAATCCTCATGTCATGATGTTTAGTAGAGAAGAGTACACACAGCTATGATCCAAATTATATTTAAATACAAATAAATGTATATTTTTTAAAGATTTTATTTATTTAAGAAAGAGAGAGCATGAGCATGGGCAGGGGTGCAGAGGGAGAGGGAGAAGCAGGCTCCCCGCTGAGCAGGGAGCCTGATGCAGGGCTCAATTCCAGGACCCAGAGATCCTGAACTGAGCTGAAGACAGAGGCTTAACTGATTGAGTCACCCAGGAACCTCTGTATTTTTTCTTTAAATGTATCTTTTTCAAAATTCTTACAGTGAAAATTTATTAATTCATTGAAAAGAATACAACAAATTAAAAAAAGTGAAAATTAAAAGAAAGAATACAACAAATTTGATTTTGAAAAACAGAAATATTTAGCAAATCTGGGTAAGGTGAGAAGTGATTCTTAAGTTTTAATTTGTATTTTAATTTTATTTATTTATTTATTTTAACATTTTATCCATATATTGATGACTTTATCTTGTTGTGCCAAAAATTTACATACTTTAAGCACAGAAGAAGAGATGGGTATTATTGTATTCAAATGCTCTCTCTCTTCATTTTGGTCGGAGAGAGGGATTTTGTGACACAATAGGGCTAATTAGAAGCAAGAACCTCAGTATCCCTACCATCAGTTTCATAGTACTTAGCATTATTTGAGCGTTCATCTACAGTGCTTTATCGTGCAATTAACAAAAATGGGGGGCGTGGCTTCGAAATAACTAGTTTACAAACATTATGTCTTTGCAGATAAAGCTGAACATGGTTATCATTCCTGAATCAATGGGATGGTGTTAATGAAATGACAACTACAGAGTCAATAAAAACAGAACAAATATAAAAGTCTATGTACAGTACAATTCTATTGATAAGAAATTCTAGAAAAGGCAACACTCTGTGTCAGTGTATCAGTTGTTGCCAGGGGTTGGTGGTGGGCTGAGGGAGTCTAATAGAAAGGGACACAAAGGAGCTTTAGGGTGAGGAGATTATTCTATATCCTGATGATTGTGGTGGTAACACAGGTTTATAAAACTACAAGCATTCAAAAACTAGAATGGGTGCATCTAGAATTGGTCATAGTTTAGTGTATGTAAATAATACCTTAATAAACATAAAAGAGGGAGAGAATGGGCAAGACTTGCCTAGACCTATTCATCTGAGGCAAGACCTTAGTAAGGTTCTAGAAAGAAGGCAAATGGCAGCATTTACTATACATGGTAAGAGTTCCATAAGAGGACACCTAAGAGGATCATTACCTGACATTTTTCTGGTTTATTTCTTGGTTGGTCAATAGGATTTTTTGTCTATCCATTCCCACAAAAATATAATCTCTATAAGAAGAATGCCTTCATTTGTCTTGTTCTTAGTTGTATCTTAAATATCTTAAATATATAGGATACTGTCTGGCATAAAAAAGGTAGCCCAAAGTATTTTCTGATTGAATAAAATAAATGAATATATAAGATAATTTCAGGTCCCAGTTGGGCTATGGAGATTCCTTATGATAACTACGGTTTTCAGTTAACATTTGTCTGAACTAAGTATTTCTTGTAAGGTGAGTATGGAGAATAATTTTGAGACATTAATTTGTGTTTTGCTCTCTACTCCCTCCTTCTTTTCCAGTTGCAGGCAGACAAATAGGCTTTTGTATTTATATTCACCCTGGGACTCTTGCAGGATGGTAAACAAGATGTTTAAAATCTGTCGCTTCTCAAGTCTTTGTAAAATCATGCGTTTATTCTAAGAGATTGTGTGTCCCAGGGCTGTTGGGAAAAGTTGGGAATACTTTTAAGAATAACAAAGGAGGGAAGAAGAGTATCCTGGGAACTGGGAGCAGGGGAGGTGGGTTACTCCAAGGCGGCAGCACAGGAAGGCCATACCGTGTGGAAAACAGTCACCATCAGACCATCAGACCAAATTTCCCAGGTGGGATCATCCCTCCTCGACTGCCATGGGATGTCATCCTTGTACAGTGACCTCAGATCTACCAAAACAGTCTTTGTACAGATACAACTTTGGGTTGTATCTGACTTTTGCTCACCTTCCGTAACTGATGATCAGATGAATTCCATCATTATTCATCTCCTTGTTTCCCTCAGTTACCACCTCCAGATCATCCATTTTTACCCAGACGCTTGTCCAGTGCTTCTTGGAAGATCCCTTAACTGATCCAGTCTCTCTATTCCTTGTCCTTTCAAACCCTTTTACTCTGCTCTATATCAACCAGAAGCTGTCATCAGCAAACTCTCTACATCTTTAACTTCTCTCAGGATTCTTTCCACATCGTTGTTTAACTGGAACTTGGCTGACCTTAGAAGTTTCTCAGGAATGCTGCTTTTTCTTTCTCCATCTATACCTAAAGTAGCCCAAGAGTTCTTCACATTCCTCTTTGCCACTCTTGCTACTCCTGTTTTAAAAATACATCTTCCTGAAATGTCTGCTCCCTACTCACCTTACTGTGTCAACCCCAATCCCCAATATTAGCACCTTATTGGTTACTTTAGCCTCCACATCAAACTGTGGCTCTCACTCTCACTGTGCATCAGAATCAGTGGGGGCGGGGGGGGGGCACGTTGGGCTTTTAAAAAATACCAGTGCTGACACCCTATCCCCAGAGATTTGGATGTAGTTACTCTGTAATAGGATTTGACTCTTAGTAGCAAGTAGATCTTCCATCTCAGTCCACTCCTATCCACCCCACAGAAGGAGGCAAAAGTGCTCCAGCTCCCCTGCCCAAAGGGATGGAAAACAGATTTAACTCTAGACCTGAGGTTTAATGAAATCATGAGGGTTGCCAAAAAGGAACTGGAACATTAGATGGTGTGTTTATTTGGAGACACTGGGGGAGACTGGAGTCATTCATTTGTTCACTTAATAAGTAGTTATGAAGCATCTAAAAAAAACTTATGCAATTATTTTTAGATGCTCCATACTGGGAGACATTTTTCTGCACATATGGTCTGCCATACTGCTGGAAACTGGAGTCTTTGTTTATTTGCTAGCCCTTCCTCTGCCAGGGCTTTTTTCCTAGTCATTCCACTGACCTCTTGACAAATTCCCTCGTAATCACCTCTTTGAAAATATCTAATAGACACATTCCTGACCTCACCTAGCTTGACCTCACAACAATATCTAACAAAGATGATGCTTGCTTCCTTTTTGAAATACTTTCTTCTCTTACTTTCCTAATTTCCTAATTCTTTCTACTTTCTGGCTATTCATTTTCGTGCATTCCCTACTTACCTCTAAATACCAGAGTTCCTGCCAAGTGGAGTGGGCTTCCTTTTTCTCCTCTTCCTGAAAAACCTTATTCATTCCTGAGCATTAAAAACCAAGATGATGCTGTCAAATTTTATTTCCCCAAATCTCGAGCCCTGGCCTCTCTTGAGATCCAGCTATTTAGTCAACATTTTTACCTCGATGTCAAGATCTTAAACCTAACAAGTCCAAATAGAAACCATCTTTCCCACAAAGCTGGTCTTCCCCAGCCTTCCCCATATCAGCAAATGGCATCATCATCCACCTAGCTGTTAAATAAAAAAATCTAGGCATAATATTTTATTCCCTTAGTTCATGTGTTCATCCAATCCATCAACAACTGTTTGTTTCCACATCTAAAATATACTCTTAATATGTCCATTTAAATTTATCTCCACCCCATTCTAAGCCACCATGATCTCTCACACAGAATTTACAGTAACCTCCTAACTGGTCTGAGCATTTATACTCTGACCCTGACAGTTTCCAACAGAACTAAAAGGGTTATTGAGAAATGAGCTCTGATCCTGTTATCACAGTGTCAAAATGGTACCCTGATGGGGCACCTTGATGGCTCCATTGGTTAAGTGTCTGCCTTTGGCTTAGGTCATTATCTCAGGGTCCTGGGATTGAGCCCCATGTGGGGCTCCCTGCTTACTGGGAAGTCTGCTTGTCCCTCTGCCTTTGCCATTCCCCCTGCTCCTGCTCTCTCTCTCTCTCAAATAAATAAATAAAATCTTTTAAAAAATGGTACCACAGAGATGTATCTTGAAAGAAGTTGCTGTGGCCAATGTCAAAGAGGTTACTGCCTATGTTCTCCTCTAGGATTTTAATGGATTCCTGTCTCACATTGAAGTCTTTCATCCATTTTGAAGTTTATCTTTGTGTATGGTGTTAGAGAATGGTCAAGTTTCATTCTTCTGCATGTGGCTGTCCAATTTTCCCAGCACCATCTATTGAAGAGACTGTCTTTTTTTCATTGCATATTTTTTCCTGCTTTGTCGAAGACTATTTGACCATAGAGTTGAGGGTCCATATCTGGGCTCTCTATTCTGTTCCATTGGTCTGTATGTCTGTTTTTGCATCAGTACCATGCTGTCTTGGTCATCACTGCTTTGCAATATAGCTTGAAACCGGGCAACGTGATGCCCCCAGCTTTGTTTTTCCTTTTCAACATTTCCTTGGTGATTCGGGGTCTTTTCTGATTCCATACAAATTTTAGGATTGTTTGTTCCAGCACTTTGAAAAATGTCATTGGAATTTTGATCAAGATGGCATTGAAGGTATAGATTGCTCTGGGTAGCATAGACATTTTAACAATGTTTATTCTTCTGATCCATGAGCATGGAATGTTTTCCCATCTTTTTGTGTCTCCAAAGGCTAGTGAAACAAAAGCAAAACTGAACTTTGGGACTTCATCAAGATAAAAAGCTTCTGCACAGCAAAGGAAATAGTCAACAAAACAAAGAGGCAACCCACAGAATGGGAGAACATATTTGCAAATGACACTACAGATAAAGGGCTGGTATCCAAGATCTGTAAAGAACTTCTCAAACTCAACACCCCAAAAAACAAATAATCAAGTCAAAAAATGGGCAGAAGACATGAAAAGATACTTCTCCAAAGAATACATACAAATGGCTAACAGACACATGAAAAAATGTTCATCATTAGCCATCAGGGAAATTCAAATCAAAACCACACTGAGGTACCACCTTACACCAGTTAGAATGGTAAAAATTGACAAGGCAAGAAACAACAAATGTTGGAGAGGTTGTGGAGAAAGGGAACCCTCTTACACTGTTGGTGGGAATGCATGTTGGTACAGCCACTTTGGAAAACAGTGTGGGGGTGCCTCAGAAAATTAAAAATAAAGCTACCCTATGACCCAGCAATTGCACTCCTGTGTATTTACCCCAAAGCCACAGATGTAACGGCCCATATGCACCCCAATGTTCATACCAGCAATGTCCGCAATAGCCAAACTGTGGAAAGAGCCGAGATGCCCTTCAACAGATGAATGGATAAAGAAGATGTGGTCCGTATATACAATGGAATATTACTCAGTCATCAGAAAGGATGAATACCCAACTTTTACATCAACATGGATGGGACTGGAAGAGACTCTGCTAAGTGAAGTAAGTCACGCAGAGAAAGTCAATTATCAGATGGTTTCACTTATTTGTAGAACATAAGGAATAGCACGAAGGACATTAGGAGAAGGAAGGGAAACATGAAGGGGGGGAATCGGAGGGGGAGACGAACCGTGAGAGATGATGGACTCTGAGAAACAAACAGGGTTCTAGAGGGAAGGGGGTGGGGGGATGGGTTAGCCAGGTGATGGGTATTAAGGAGGGCACATACTGCATGGAGCACTGGGTGTTATAAGAAAACAATGAATTGTGGAACACTACATCAAAAGCTAATGATATTGTATGGTGACTAACATAACATAATAAAATAAAATTTTAAAAAATGCTACCATGGTTCCTCATTTCTCTTGGGATAAAGTTGAATGTTTGCCATCACCTACATGGATATGCTTGATCTGGCCCCTTCTTACCGCTGTTATGTTAGTATATGCTACACTGCTCTGGTTCACTATGCTTTACTCCTGCTGGCTTTGTTTCTCAAAGGAGCTTGTTGCCTTCTTCTGAAAATATTTCCCCCAGATTGTCACCATCTCAATCACAGCATTCATATCCCAGCTCAAATGTCATCTTCTGAGAGTTTCTCTGACCTCTCTCCAAAGTACCTCACTTTAGCCATCCCCTTATTCCAAACCATTCTCTATTACCACATTTTATTATCTTCCTGATACTTATCAATAGCTGCAGCTATTTGTTTTATTTTTCATTTACCTGTTACTTATGTTTCATTTACACAGAAGGTAAGCATAATAAGAACAAGGATCTTGTCCATCTCATTAGGAATCCCTAGTGCCTAATGCAGAACATGGCACATAGTAAGTCCTCATTAAATATTCGGTGAATAAATAATATGTCTAGGAAGCCTTAACCCTAGGACTTTACCATTGCACAAATAATCACCTATCTTGGATGAAAGAAAAAGGCCCAGCTTTTAAGGCCTCTTTCAGCTGTGTCACTGGTATACTAGGGACACAGGCCAAGTTCAACCATCATAATGGGAAAGAAGTTCCTTGTATACAATTAGGATGCACTTTCTTAGCAGAAATGAGAATCCAAAAGTCTGGAAAGATCAAAGTAGTCCACTTTTCACTTCTGTTTGCTTGATCATTCAGAAATGCTGGGCAGATCTTGTCACTGTTGATGAATACTGCCGAAGAGACTGTTAACTCCCATAGTGAGGTGAATTTTTAATGGAAAGGTTTTATGCAAGGTGGAATATGTCTCCTTGATGCATGATAGTACCTGTCTCACTAATGCAGGCTCTGAGACCAAGAGTCCAAGAGCAATTTGTTCAAATGAAATAAAGCGTATTACTCTTGCCAGTACTCACCTGTTCTGTTGTTTAACACCAACCAGATGATGTAATCTGTCCCTTTCTTGTTTACAGGGATGTTTCTAAAAAGGCAATCAAACATTGCCTCAGTCTGGTTAGAAATAAAAAGGTTACTGCCTGGGTCTTAATTATATCATAAGCAGAGGTTCAGTGCTAGAGGAGAGTAAAGATAAAGAGGAAAGCTGTCCTCCTTTGAAGGATGTTCTAAAGAATTCAAAAACATGTATCCTTAAAAATATAGATTATGAGATTCAGAAGCAGCTATAGGAACAAAAGGAGTCTAGAATACTTGAACTTTGGAGGTAGTTCCACATTTCCTTAAGAGAGCAAAATTCCCTGGTCTGTGAGAATATGGAGTTCTAGTTACTTACTCTCTAATGAATTTCAAAAGTCTTAAGACACACATGAAAGATTATTACTAGTAATTTCTTCTGTCCTAAGGGTCAATTTCTAGAGGAGACGCAGATGCCATGCACTCACAAGCATCTAAAATCTCTGAGTCCTCATTTCCCACAAAGGAAGGTTATCAACCTTGCTGTGTTCATAACCTGTCGACACATAAAAATTTATGTTCATCTTTATATTCTCCCCACTCTGTTACTACTTTAAAAAAATGGCAGAGTTAAGAAAAAAAAAAACACATGATATTATTAGCATTAGTATTATTAATTTTAGATTATTAATGCTATCAGATAGCTTTGCATTTTAATCTTGAATCATGGATTTCAGATCAAGGGGGAATGATTTGGAAAAACAAAGTCTACTTGGAAATGGATTCCACAATAGCCTAGAAATGTAGGCTGAAAAGATTTTTTAAGTTTATTTAGTCCAGCCCCCTCACCTTTAAGTATGAGAAAACGGAAACACCTTTACCTTTTTAAAAGTAAAGCAAGTTGGCAAAAGTCACATAATGTATTGCGTGCAAAGATTTTTGGATGCAAGGAAAGAAAACCTGACTTACTACAAACTGACCGAAATGACGATCTAAGTTATGTTACTAATAGTGATAGGAAGGACAGATATAGGATGGGAGTACTAGTTTTCTAAGTCTGTCATGACACAATTCCACAGATTGGGTGGCTTAGACAACATAAATTTATATTCTCACCGTTCTGGAGGCTGCAAGGTGCCAGCAGGGTGAGTTTCTCCTGAGGCTTCTCTTTGGCTCATGGATGGCCACCTTCTCATGTGTCCTCATGGGGTCTTTTCTCCATGTACTTGCCTCTCTGGTGTCTCTTCCTCTTCTTTTAAAAACACCAGTCCTATTGGATTGAGACCCACCCATAAGATCTCATTTAACTTTAAATATCTCTTTTAAGGCCCTATCTCCAAATGGAGTCACATTGCAGTTAGGGCTTCAACATAAGAACTTAGAGGAGCACAATTTAGTCCATAATATGGTTTTTAGCCTCTGGTTATTTGGTAGCTCAATGATATTATTAAAGTTTAAGAAACTGACAACTTGTTGGGGGCGTCTGGGTGGCTCAGTTGGTTAAGCGTCTGCCTTCGGCTCAGGTCATGATCCCAGGGTCCTGGGATTGAGTCCCACATCGAGCCCCGTGTTGAGCCCTGCATCTAGCTCCCTGCTCAGCGGGAAGCCTGCTTCTCCTTCTCCCACTCCCCCTGCTTGTGTTTGCTCTGTCGCTGTGTCTCTCTCTGTCAAATAAATAAATAAAATCTTAAAAAGAAAAAAGTTTAAGAAATTGCCAAGTGGTTTGATCATTTTACATTCTCCTAAGCACTGTATGAGAGTTCCAGTTGCTCCACATTTTCACCAATATTTGGTATGGTCAGTCTTCTTAATGTTTTCTCTGAAAGGTGTGTGCTCATTGGGGCTTTAATTTATATTTCTTTAGTGACTAATGATGCTGAATACCTCATGTGTTTATTTGTTATTGGTATATCTTCTTTGATGAAGTGTCAGTTTAAATCTTATCTCATTTTAAAAATTGGTGGTGGTTGTTTTTTAAGATGGAGTTTTGAGAATTCTTTATATATTCTGGGCACAATCCTTTATCAGATATATGCTTTTTAAATATTTTCTCCAAGTGGCTTGCCTCTTCCTCCCTTCCTTCCTTTCATCCTCCCCCATTTCTTTCTTTCTTTTTTCTTCTCTTCTCTTTTCTTTTCTTTTCTTTTCTTTTCTTTTCTTTCTTTCTTTCTTTCTTTCTTTCTTTCTTTCTTTCTTTCTTTCTTTCTTTCTTTCTTTCTTCCTTCCTTCCTTCCTTCCTTCCTTCCTTCCTTCCTTTCTTTCCTATCAAATTAACTTTATTTTTAGAGCAGTTCTGGGTTCACAGCAAACCTGAGGAGAAGGTACAGAGAGTCCCCTTTCCCACACATGTATAGCCTCCCCTATCATCAACTAGCTGGCAACAGAGTGCTACATTTGTTGCAATTGATGAACTACATTGACACATCAAAATCACCCAAAGGCCATAGTTCATATTATGGTTCTTCATTTTTGGTGTTATACAGTGTATGGATTTGGACACATGTATAATGACATGTATACATCTTTACGGCATCAGACAGAGTATTCACACTGCCCTAAAAATCTCCCCTGTGTTCTATTCATCTTCCTCTACCATGCCCATCCCCCAAACCCTGGCACCACTGTCTTCATAGTCTTGCCTTTTCCAGAAAATCATTAAGTTAGAATCATACAGTATGTAGCTTTTTCACAATGGTTTGCTCTTCTGCTTTCTGATAGAAACTTTATGGTTGTATGTTCTATGTTTAGGTCTATTTCATTTTGAGTCTGTTTTTATATATGGTGTGAGGTATGAACTGAATTACAGTTTTTTGCATATGGATATCCAATTGATCTAAAAACATTGGCTGGAAATACTATTCTTCCTCTGCTGAATTGACTTTGTATCTTTGTTGAAAATCAGTTTTCCATATATGTGTGTGTCTATTTCTTGACTTTCTGTCCTGTTCATTTCTTCTATTTGTCTACCTTGACGGCAATACTATACTGTTTTGATTATTATAGGCTTATGGTAATAAGTTTTGAAATCAGATAATGCTAGTCCTTCAACTTTGCTCTGCTTTTCATAGTTTTTTATTTTCCTATTCTAGGTCCTTTGAATTTTCGTATGAATTTTAAGATCAACTTGTCGATTTCTACATAAGAGCTCACTAGAATTTTGATTGGGATTGCACTGAATCTGTATACCAATTTGGGAAGAATTGATAACAATATTGAGTCTTCTGACCCATGAATGTGGTATAAGTTTCCAATTTGGGGGTCCTCTTTAAATTTGCTCGGCAATGCTCAGTAGTCTTCAGCACACAGGTCTTCCACATCTTTTACCCCTAAATATTTAATATTTCTTGATGTCATTGCAAATAGCTTAAGTTCCTCTCCTGTAAGGCAGCCCGCTGTATGTGCAAGTGTCCTGTAGTCTTCTTTGAGTCACCATGTGGGACCTGGGGCTCAGAGAATTGTCAGGAAAAATAGCAGATACTCTTGCTACTGTGATTGTTCTGGATAATCAATACACTGTCCTTCCTCTTGTACTCAGGAGTCTTGTGTCTTTTACCAGCATTCATGAAACTTTGGCAGGCTACTTGTTAGCTTGCAAATAAAATAAAATCTCATATCCACAGATTTTGGCATGTACTGCAACAAACGCTCTGTGAACCATGAGGTTTTTCGAATCTGGTTGGTGGAAATATGCACTATTTCTGTCCTTTGTGTGCACAGGTAACTGTTGCCTCCACTACTTTGGGGTGGTTCTTCCCCTGGTTGTGGGTAGTTTATCACATGCATGCATTGATCAGTAGTCACCCGTATTCTTGAGGGAGGCTCTTCTCAGATCTCCTGAGTTCTCTCTTCTTTCTGGTACCCTGCCCTGCCAACTTCAGTTGCCTTGACTCCCTGACTCTTAGCTACATCTTTTCAACTTGGAAAGTCTTCCAGGCTGAGCTTAAATTTTCCCTCCTGGTGGCATGGTTTGGGAACTTTCTCAAAGCAGTATGCTGGGGTCATCATGGGGCTCACCTAGGTTGTTTCCCATCTCTCAGTGATCATTACCTTTCATTATCCGATGTCTAGTTCTTGCAAACCATTGCTCTCTTTATTTTGTCTCTTGTTTGGTTGTTTCAAATAGGAGGATAAATTTGATTCCTGTTACTCCATCTTGACCAGACGCAGAAAGCATATGAATTCTTTTATGTAATCGCCTTAAAATTGATTTTCTCTCTCATTCACGTTCTATTTACTTTTAAATTTTGGCTATTTGTTAAGATATATAGTTTTTGGTTTTTACGTATTAGATCTTTTGTTTTTGTTTTCAGAACTCATCCTCACTGATTTTTAAATTTGGACAGTTGTTTCTACAATCCCAATAAATCAGATATTTTTCTCTTTTTTTTACATTTTGTTTCATATTTAATTATGGAATTAATTTTAGTGTAAGATCTGAGCCTCTTATTTTTCTCTGCAAATTGTTAATTTTGCTGAAATAGTGTTGCATTATACCCCTTTTTTATTCTTGATACTTCCTGTATAATATTTTGCATTTTTATATATTCTAGAATTTGTTTCATTTATACTTACTTTTTCTTTTGATTTGTAAATTTTAATTACTGTAACTTTATAATATATTCTAATATCTGAACAGGGAAACTTTGCCTCAAGACTTCTCTTTTTAAAAAAATATTCTCATTTACTTATTCTGAACCTTAGAATTATTTTATCTGGGGCACTTGGGTGGCTCAGTTGGTTAAGCGTCCAACTCTTGCTTTCTGCTCAGGTGGTGATCTCAGGGTCATGGGATTGAGCACCCCCCAACCTGCCCCAGGGCTCTGTGCTCAGTGGGAAGTCTGCTTGAGATTCTCTCCCTCTGCCCCTCCCCCACTCTCTCTCGCTCTCAAATAAATAAATAAATCTTTAAAAAAAGAATTATTTTATCTAGATTTCACTCTCTGCCTCTCCTCTTCCAAAGTTAATTCCAATGGGATTTTGGTTGGCATAAATAAATAACTTCAGAATACTTGATCGCTCTTTTAGGAGTATGGTATATCATTTCAGTTTTTAAAGTTTTCCTTTATATCTCTCATTAAAGTGACACATCAATTAAATGTTTGTGATTTCTTTTCCTCTGAGACCACAACAGAATTTGACATCGGTGACACTCTCATCTTTGGGGAAATTTATCCCACCACTGCTCTTCTCATAACTCTATCCTGATCCCTCTTTTTTTTAAAAGATTTTATTTATTTTTTCTTGATAGAGAGAGAGCACAAGTAGGCAGAGAGGCAGGCAGAGGTTGAGAGAGAGAGAGAGAGAGAGAGAAGCAGGGAGCCTGACATGGGGCTCCATCCCAGGACCCTGGGATCATGACCCGAGCCGAAGGCAGCCACTTAACTGACTGAGCCACCCAGGTGCCCCCTGATCCCTCTTTCTTACGCCTTCTCAAGTAGCAACTCTGATATCCATTAAGATATCTTCTTTCTCTTTATGGACTCCCTTCATAGATTTTTCCCTATGCAGAGAAACATGAACTATCAACCAGAATCTCTTTCCAGAGCCCCTGTCCAAACATTTTTGCATTCAGACCTTGCCAAACAGCAGCATCCCTGCTCTGGATACATTGTGCAATTACCCTTCCCTCTTATCTGTTCCATGTCCATTATTTTAGAGCTCTTCAATGTACTCACATCAGCCAGGCTGCAACAAACCATCCAGAAGAAATTATTTTATTTGTTATCTTCCTATAAGTATTGGTGTTTTAATAAGGAATCCTTGTTTTACTTCCCCTGACTCTTCCAAAATTGAGTAACCCTCCATGGAACTTTCTAATAGTGCTGTAGGTAGGCAGGGACAGGATGTGGGTGCTGATAATATTTTCATCACATCACTCATTCTAGCTCTGTATCAGTCCGGGCCAATCAGGAGATGGAAACTACTTAATATTTGGAATATTTGGAAAGTTTAATATAAAGAATGGTTAACTATAACAGAGCATTGCAGTAACAAGGGATTGGCTCGTCAGAAATGAAGAGAACTCTAGGGAATATAGTAACAGCAGATAAAAGGAACAGAGAATACCCTCGGAGCTGAAATAAAGTGCCCAAGGAAGGAGTCCCTCACCAATCTCACACACATAACTGAGGTCCAGACCTTGTTGGAAAGGGCATAGCAATGGCTCACTGCTGCTGAGCCAGCAAAACTTGCTGGAAATCTACCCTCCAGAACTTTCTGGAAATTGATGGCCTTTAAAGGTGCCAGAAAAAAGCTGTTCGTGGGCAGGTGTCCTGCTTGCAGTCCTCTGCTATGACACTGCATAAGGGGGTTGGCCAGGGAAAGCTGTTGGCCGCTGGGTGCTACTGACCACTGTGCATGGCAGATAGTGGAGGCTGGAGAAGCTACCTGTACTAGAGGAGTTGGGGGCTGGAGAAGCTACCTGTACTAGAGGAGTTGGGGGCTGGAGAAGCTACCTGTACTAGAGGAGCTGGGGGCTGGAGAAGCTATGGCAGGAGTCTGTAGGGAGATGCACACTAGAACCAGGAAGACAGCTCCTCCTTCTTACAATGTCATTCGAGTGCCCTCTACTGACAAAGCTTATAACCCATTGGTAGGCAAAGGATAAGTATTTAAAGGATCCGCCTGTTTTTTCACAGAGCAGCCAAAAAGGGTGAAGGTGGAACTAAGAGGTAATAAGCTGACAGCTATCATGGGTATGTTTCCACACATGCTCAAATCGGGGCGCCTGGTTGGCTCAGTCAGTTAAGCATCTGACTCTTGATTTCAGCTCAGGTCATGATCTCAGGGTCATGACATCAAACCCCATATCGGGTTCCATGGTGGCTGTGGAGCCTGCTTAAGATTCTCTCTCTCTGTCTCTCTGTCCCCCCTCCCCCCTCCCTCTCTTAAAAAATACTCATATAAATATCTAGATGACTTTGGTTATTTCCACCATGCCCAGACATTCTACTTGCAAACCTTTCAATTATCTTAGTTCATTGTAAGGGCAGAGATTTTTTTTTCCTAATTTATGTATTCCAGTGCTTGCCAGAAATTTCTATTGTCTGTTCTCAGCACATACATGTTAAATGCTCAAGGGCAACGGTCTGAGTGGGCAATATAGCTCAGTGGTTGAACAGACCCTGGAGCAGACTACTTAGGTTTGAACATGATTCTGCCACTTACTGGCTATGACTTTGAGCAAGTATTCCATCTCTTGTGTGCCTCAGCTTCCTCATCTTCATAATAGGAACAATAGTACCTAACTCACTGGCTTATTGGGAAGATTAAATGCGTTAATACAGGAATCTCCCACTTAATAGTAGCAATCCCTTTAGGAAAATCAGATTTCTGCAGGAAAATCTGGAGTCTATTTTCTGTTACTTTAAAAAAGAAAAATTTGAGGGGCGCCTGGGTGGCTCAGTTGGTTAAGCGACTGCCTTCGGCTCGGGTCATGATCCTGGAGTCCCTGGATCGAGTCCCATATCGGGCTCCCTGCTCAGCGGGGAGTCTGCTTCTCCCTCTGAACCTCTTCCCTCTTGTGCTCTCTGTCTCTCATTCTCTCTCTCTCAAATAAATACATAAAATCTTTAAAAAAAAAAAAGAAAGAAAAATTTGAATGAATAATAATCAACCAATTCTACCCCTCCAGCAATTTCTTAAATTGCAGCTAAACATAGTAAATCTCTACTTATAAATAAACCATCATATTTTTTTAAGGGGGGGTGTACTGAGGGAGAGACAGAGGGAGAGAGAGTATCTTAAGCAGGCTCCAATGCCCAGGGCAGAGCCTGAGGCTGGGCTGGATCTCACCACCCTGGGTCAAGATCTGAGCCGCTATCAAGAGTCCTATGCTTAACCGACGGAGCCACCCAGACTCTCCAAAATAAACCATCGTATTAAGATGTAAAATGCTCAGAACACCGCTTCTGATCTTCAATAATCTTAATAAATGGTACCTCCTATGCCAGAAGGCCTCCTTACACTGTCATATTTCTTTCTCACTTTTGCTTCCTTCTCTACAATTTTCTTCAATGCTTTCCCAACTTTGTTTTGAACTCAGTGTATAACCCTAGGCCAAAACAAGGGTTAAGTATGAAAGTCAGCAGGGCGCAGGTTCAACACTACGTGGCAGGGGAGAATGAACACTGAGCAGGATTGTGAGACCTTCTAACCCCGCCCCCCCCCATATCCTAAGGGGCATCTTTAGACACACTTCTTGTGTTGATAATAACTGTACTTTTCAAAAGATTTATGCTGGCATTTGATCTTTACCAATTATATTTGGAATGTAACTTTTCCTGAACTGTTAAAAAACAAAACAGTTGTTTTGTTTTAAAATGTATTGAGTTTGGTTTATGTAAATATAATCCACCCCCCCACCAGCAGCTGGAACGTGTGGGATTGAGAAATCCATACTCCTTTACAGATTTTAGATATGAAAAACCGAGAAACATTCTACCAGGAAAACACCAAGCTTAGAGCCTTTAGAATACTTCTGGCCGACAGAATATGATATAAAGGTTTGCTGAGTCTGACTTACTAAGTTTGTCAATAGTTGTATTGTCATTCCTTAATTCACTCCTTGCAAAAATATTTTTTGTTCTCCTACTCTGGGCCAACTTTGCCAGCCTTACGGGTAGAATGGTGAATGAGATCTGGTCCCTACTTTGAAAGAGTCAACAACTCAGGGGGAAAATGGAAGAGGCAGATGGCTGTAGGTGCCTGGAGGGGCTGCCCCGGAGGGAGGCAGGAGCACCGCGTGGAAGCCAGAGATCCGCCCACCAGGTCGGCGCTGCGCAGCTGGGGCCAGAGCTAGGTCCGCGATAGAAGCAGCCGGGCCGGACCCGTTCCACCCTGAACCCAGCGGAAGAAAGCGACATTCTATTCGTTTTGCGATTGGAAGCCACGGAAAGGGTTAATCAGAGGAAGATTATGTGATAAAGTTTTTGAGAAAGATCTTGTATGTTACGTTTTGAATCTTTGATGCTTTGGTACTTTGGGGACAGAGGATGACATTCTCGTATTCTCGTTAGAGACGCCGCACTCGCTTTCCTGGCCTCCCAGCTGTAGGTGCGACTGTGGGCCAGTAAGGGATCTTGGAGGAACAACCTAAACCCACATTCAATAAGGCAGCACAGAAGGGAATCGGCCCTACGTAGGGAGGAAATCAAAGTGGACCGCTCCGGGTTGCGGCAGCGGTCCAGGGGCAAGAGTGAGCGGGCCGAGGAGTCGGCTGAGAACGTAAATTCACTAATTCCCACCCCCGCACTGGAGCGGACTTCAGGTAGAGACACCGACCATTTCAACCTCCCTCCAATTCACTATCTGAGGCTCCGGGCCCGATGGCCCCGCCCCGGAACCTTGTGTTGCCGGAACTAAATGCCGAAGTTCCTCTTGTTACCACCGGTCGCAACTCTTACGGGTCGCTTCCGGTGAGGAAACATGGCCGCGGCCGTTCGAGACTCACGTGTGGGTGCAGGGAAAAAGCTGAAAAATTCACTGAAGAAGAAGAAGATGAAAATGGTAGCCAGGGCAGTAGCTTTGGAGTTGGAAGATGAGAGCAAAGACGCTGCCAACAGTGGAGGTAACGTACTAGGGTTGAGCTGAAAAGAAAGGCCGGGTTGAATTCGCGGGAAGCAGGTAACGCGATTGGCTTTGCTGCAAGTTTTATCTCGGGTGGCGTCGAAGGGGCGACTTTGGCCCAGTGAGAAGGCTTGGAGGTGGTGTTTAGGGAAGGGACGCTGTGAACTTCCACATTCTTTTACTAGACATTGTCACCGTCACTGTTACTTATTAAAAGGGATGAAAGCAGCAAAAAGTTACAATGATAGAAGGCAAAATAGAGGGGATATTTAAAAATTACAAAAGTGGGAAAAGTTTCTTAGGGAATGAGGAGCAAAAGGCCAAAAGAGCTAAGAGGGAAGATGAATGGTATACTTGGACTTTTCTTGGTGTGGTACGTGCGTGACTCTGGGAGTCAGAGACCCTGATAGCAGTGAATGAAAGAAGAGGACGTGGTTAAAGTAGAATAAATAAAAGTATCAGTTGATCTCTCAGAGACGCTTGTTGAAGGACGGAAAGATATTTTGAGGCCTTCAGCCATGATGTGACCATGCTGCTCCTCTTTACCATCATTCTTGGCATTAGCTTCTTAGGTTACAAGGAATTTGAGATGACCCCTGACCTTCTAATGTTCCAGTTATTGCTCCTTAATACTAGCTAGAGCTTTGTAACAGCCAGAACTATTCTTTTATAATGGACCTCAGATCATGAGAGTTATCTGCTCAAGATGGTCCTGTGGCTTCCCATCTCAGATTAACATCCAGAATCCCTTAGATTGTATGATGTAGCTCAGGTCGTTTTTTTCTCCATAGTTTTCTACTCTGCCCCCTACTAACTACTAACTGTAATCTAACCACATTGATATCCTTGGGGTTTAACACATCAAACAGGCTCCCACACCGGGGTTTCATCACTTGCTGGCTTCACTGCCTAGAGTATTTTTCAAATACTTGAATGGCTCTCTCTCCCCAACTTCCTTCAATCTCGGATCTAGTGCTTTATCTGCAAGACTTGACCCTCATCACCCTATCTGATGTACCATCACTACTCTTCTTGCCTCCCTACCTTCACTTTTTGACTAATCCTGCTATATTTTTCTCAGTGTTTCCGAAATCATCTGGCATGTTATATAATTGCTGTGTGTTTCTCCCAGCTGAAATATAAGTTCCGTAAGAGTAGAGATGGCTGTCTCCCAGTATCTAAAACAGTTCCTGCTGCATAGTGGATTTTTCACAGAAATTTAAGTAAATGAATGGGTAAATCTGGACTTCCAGATCCAAGAAGAAACTGTCATGTGCTAGCTACTGCAGTCCCTAGGTAATTACAGTCCTCATCCCCTTCCAGAGTAATTAAGAAACACAGTCAATTTGTTGAGCAGGAATTAGAATTTCTGATTCTGCTATTTCTTGAACTCAATAGACTAGTTCTTGTGGGGTTGTCAGGGAAAGAAACAGCACTACATTTGAAGCAAAATACCAGTACCGCTTACAGATTTAAGTGGAAATTAGATTTATCTCTTTAAGTACTGAATAATTCCAAGTTGGAGCTGTTCTGACTTTTCAGTGCAGTATTGTCAATGCTGACCAGGTCCTAAGGTTCTCTTCCTATTATAGATCAGTTACATTGTGGATTAAGGGTTTTGGGTAATATGGAAACCTAATTATCCTTTAGGTGGATAACTTACCCTGTGTTGAGGAACAAAAGATAAATAAATTTCCACCCTAGAATTATAGTCTTAGGGAAGATAGATGTTCAGCACAGGACTGTAAAAGTAGTTATTACAATCATGGTCCAGTTAAAATGGTACAAATGGAAACAGAGAAACCATATCCTGTAGAACCAGCTTAGGCATTGCTTTTTTTCTGTCTTATACATATTACTCATAGTATGCTATGTTATTATTTTATTTTAACATACCTTTCTCCTTAATAGATATAGATTCCCCAAATGCTGGAACTATGTCTTATTTATTTCCATAGGGCCTTCCTTGCACATTTTAGTATTAAGTACATTTTCCTGCTGAATAAATAAATGAGGTGGCATTTCATCTAGGCCTTAGAAGGGTGAATAATTTTCTAAGTCTGCGGGTTCAAGAAGACAGTTTTCTCAGACCTACAGAGAAAAGCACCTACAACGGCATGCAGTCTCTTAAAATGCATGGGCTATTTAGGACACAGTGAATTATCTGCTGTGGCTCTAGCTTCCAGAGAAGTTATTGACGTGAAACCAGGAACAGAGGGTAAAGCCAGATTGTAAAGAGTCTTGTGTGCCAAATGAAGGAGATTGGCGTCTCCATTTGTGGACAGTAGGGAACAGTTGAGAACTTTTAAGGAAGAGAGAGACACGTGTTTATAAATACCACTGGCGGCTGTATGGTGGCTGACGCGCAGTGCCAGAACCGTTGGTGGGCCGTGGCAAAACTGTGTCGGAACTGGCACTGGTGCAGGACTGCGGGGAGACACAAGGGCTCCACTTGAAATGTTTTTCAGAAGAAAAACATTCAGTTTTCCAAATAACCGACTTAAGAAAAAAACTCATAGCACCATAAATTTTGGGTGTGCTCTACTGTTAAGAGTATTCGATAATAAGAGCTATATTTTTTGAGCTTTTAAGTATGTACTGTGTGCCATTTCAATTCTGACAACAACCCTATGAGATAGATTCTATTATTCTCATTTTACTTATGGGAAGCTGAGGTCCAAAAAGGTTGTAACTTGCTCACCCCAATACGTAAGCTGCTCAGTAGGTTGATAAATGACACAGCCATTATTGAAGTTTGGCTGTAGCACCTGTACTCTTGACCACTACCCTTTTTCTGTTCACTTTCTTGTCTGTATCCTTTAGGTTCTCACTTAGTTGTCTCCATCCACTTTTTTCCTTCAGGGATTTAGACTGTAGCTCTGTGACAGATAATTATAAAGGGCCTTTTATTTAATAAATTCAATAATGTAGGTCCGTTGGTTATAAGATGGGACATCCTCCTTTTGTTTAATTCAGAATTTGTTATTTAATATAAGAATCTGCTGTTTTCCTCTTATGAAATCAGTTATTTCTGGAAAGGTGACCAGTGGAAACAGCTTTTGTAGTTCAGAATTTGTGTATATGTGGCCTTGACAGAACTAATAAATTTTCAGAAAATTTCAGAGAATGGATGCTGAGAAACTATAAAGAGAGAAGATTAAATCTGGTTCAGACCACATCAATGAATCCAGTGGGCAAATTACAGGCTTATATTAAAGTGAAGTGTACTGGCTCGTTTTATCAGGAAATTGAATCAGAGGCTTCTCTTTGAATTTCCAATTGGATCCTAAAACTTGATAGGGATGTGCCTTATCATATGATCATTTGAAAAGCAAATTCTTTTAACAAATACTACTTAAATTTCATAGAAAACACACAGGTTAAACCCATGCATTGTTTGAACTTTTCCTCTTTAATTTATTTTGATACATTATGTAAGAAAGGTGTGTAAAAAACGATGCTTTTTACGAGTGTAAAGCTCTCAAGTACTGTTTGTCAGACTTTGCAGAAATTTCCTAGTTCTTAGGACGTCTGGGTGGCTCAGTCAGTTAAGTGTCTGCCTTCGGCTTAGGTCATGGTCCCAGGGTCCTGGGATCCAGTCCTGCATCAGGCTCCTTGCTCAGGCGGGGGGCCTGCTCTTCCCTCTGCCTTCCCACTCCCCCTGCTTGTGCGTGAGCTCTCTCTGTCTCTCTGACAAATAAATAAAATCTTTAAAAAAAAAGAAATTTCCTAGTTCTTTTAAGAAAGACTTTGTCAGCTTTGCTAACAGCTGTATCAGAATTTGGCAATAGAACCTGATACATGGTATAGTACTTGATATCCATGAGTCGTTGAATAAATTGGAATTGCTCTTAATGTGATTTTTACACTTTTCTCATGTACTAGGTATTGTTGAGGGTAAAATTAACAGAACTTGTATATAATGTAAACTTACATGATAGTGAAATTGTTCAGACTGAATTTTAGTAAATTGTAATACTCTTCAGTAGGATTTGAAATTTGTCATAGTAATATCACAAGTGATCACAGATTCAGAGATATGTGGAAGGTAAAATGCTACAGTTAGCATTTGTTTTTTTCTTTAAAGATTTTATTTATTTATTTGACAGAGACACAGCGAAAGAAGGAACACAAGCAGGGGGAGTGGGAGAGGGAGAAGCAGGCTTCCCGTGGAGCAGGGAGCCGGATGCGGGGCTCTATCCTAGGACCCTGAGACCATGACCTGAGCCGGAACTTAACCGACTGAGCCACCCAGCTGCCCCTTAAGTTTGTATTCTTAAAGCATACACAGGCACGCATAGCCTCCCTAGTCAGTGAATCAACTCAGGTGAGGAAGTAAACTGGTTGATGGTGTCAAGTATTATGAAGGAGAGGCTGATAACCTCTACCTCTGAGTTATCCTTGAACTACTCAGATTTATTGAATTGATGCAGTGTTGAAGGTTTAGACACAATGCTGACTTTATTCTTAAGCTTGTAGTCTTAAAAAAAAAAAAAAAAAAAAAGTGTAGTCAGTAAATCAACCCAGATGGAAAAAGCCTTGGTCATCATCCAGTGCCATGATATGACCAACCCCTTCCTCATAGCTTGTGCCCATATGACTATAAACTGGTAGAGAAGAATGGTAATTTCATGTTTTCTGAGTCGTTCTTTTCACATACATGAAAAATGGCCATATGCTTCTAACATAAGACTTGATAACAATCCAGTTTAGAAGGTCCTAGGAGCTATCACTTCATTTTTGATAAACTACAAAGCTGTGTTTTAGATATGATAATGCAGTAGATAAATGTCCTTTTCATCAAACTGTACCTTATAGCCTCTTTCATCATTTAAGTTACTTAAAATAGCAAAGGAACATGTCTAAGAAATGAAATATATCACAGTCCTACTTGAGTGGTTTAGCAATTTATAGGACAGACTCAGGAAACAGACTACTTTCAGGCTCTATTCTTTGGCTTGCCTAGATGGCACATGTAGTCACATCTTTTAATTTGTCTCATAGTAGCACTTTAATTTTTATTGTGAGTATTTTTATGGAAAGCTGGGATAACTTCATTTTTTTTCCAAAGGTAAGTGCTTTTAAATAAAATTTAGAACATCAATTTTGATTATTCTAAATTTTTTTTATTTTTATTTTTTTAAAGATGTATTTATTTAGGGGCACCTGAGTGGCTCAGTCGGTTAAGCATCTGCCTTCGGCTCAGGTTGTGATCCCAGGGTTCTGAGATTGAGCCTCACGTCAGGCTCTGTGCTCAGTGGGGAGTCTGCTTCTCCCTCTCCCTTCCTGCTGCTCCCCCTGCTTGTGTGTGCACACGCTTTTTCTCTGTCAAATAAAATCTTAAAGAAAAAGATACCTTTATTTAAGAGAGAGAGAGAGGGAGCACAAGCAGGAGGGGCAGAGGAAGAGGGAGAGAGAATCTCAAGCAGGCTCTGCATTGAGTGTGGAGCGTGACATGGGGCTTGATCTTACAACCCTGAAATCACAACCTTGGCTGAAACTAAGAGTGGGACGTTCAACCTACTGTGACACTCCAGACACCCCAGAATATTCTAAATTTAGTAGTAATGGGCAAGAAAGATCATGTGGCTTGAGCAGAACAAATGATTTATAACTGGAATGGGGAACAGTAGTTACAGAGCTCTTGATAACTAGGGCAATGTGCATTCTTAGGCAAAATCAGAATGGGGCTGAGGAATGGGCTCTTCTGGTTAACTGAGGCTTACATAGAAATTTCTTTTTAATTCAAGCTTTCTTAAACCATTTAATGAATATTTTCTGCATTCAGTACATGTTAGTCTTAGTTGAATCCTTGATTCAAAGCTTTCTAGTGCCTCAGAGGTCAGACAGCATTATTGCTCTGCTCTGTTAACTTTGTGACTTTGGGCATATTTCTTTAACTTTTTTTAAGCTTCAGAATTGTTACCTGTGTAAATAAATAAGAGCAACTCATAGAGTGTTGTGAGGATTAAATGATAATGCATAAAAAGTGTTTTATATATAACTACATGTTAGCTAGTTAGTATTGTCAATATTTTAGTGTACTTTGAAAAGTTGAGGGACATGGAGCACCTCGCTGGCTCAGTTGGTAGAGCATGTGACTCTTGATCTTGGCGTCATGAGTTCAGGCCCCACGTTGGGTGAGGAGCTTACTTAAAAAAAAAAAATTATGGTATAGTAACATTGATCACTTCTAAAATAAAGTCAAAGGTAGCCTACCTGCACTTGATGATTCCCTGGACATGCGTTATAGGCTATAACCAAAACTGTAGATAGAATTACAATGGAAGTGAAATTCCTTTTACCCCCTTTATTTTGGCATCCTTTTTTAGTCTTTTGTGATCTCCCATCCCTGGTCTGTCATCTGGGTTCTCAGCATCATTGTCTGTCATTTATTTCATGTCTAATATATACCAGGTCTGTGTTAAGTTCTTTTCATGTATTATCTGATTTAATCATCATAACAACCCAGTGAGGTAGATAACTATTTTCATGCCTATTTTGCTACAAAGAAACTGAGACAAAGCAGAATTAGGTAACTCACCCAAGCTAATACTGTTGGAAAGTAGTGGAATCAGGACGTAATGCCAAGTCTGTCTGATTTTATAATCTGAGCTCTTCACCCTTCTGCTCTAACTAGCTGGTCAACTAAAGCTTCCCATTCAGCACCTCACACTTCTTGCAGATTCCAGCTACCAGAGGTATTCCTTCTTGTTATTTCCCCTCCACAATGACATTAAAATTCTTATCGTGTGTGTCTCTGTGTGTGGTATGTAATCAGCACTTAAATGTTCACTATGGGCTAGGCACTCTTTTAAGAACTTTAATATATATTAACTCATTTAATTATCACAAAACCCCAGTGAAGTCAATACTATTTTATTGCCATTTTTACAGATGGGGATTTTGTATCTGGAGGTGAGATTGGATTCAGGCAGCCTGACTTCTGTGTTCATACTCTTTACTACTAGCTGATCTCTACCAAGTTTTTATGAGGAATTCTGTTTGATTTAGAGTTATTCTAAAGGTGTGAAATAAGTTAAATGTTAACCAATAACCTTAATGCTCCCAGATGGTATTTGTATTTTAAAAGAACAACCTTCTTATCCAATAGAGAAACTTTTTAAAAGTAGGGGCCTAAGGTAAGAGAAAAGCACTAGCAGTTTGGTCTCTTACTGGAAACACACACCTATAATGCTGTAATTTTAAACCGCTTGGTTTTAATTTGGGGGTTAATGTGCATATTTTATTTCTTGGATCATAAATCAGACCAGCATTTTTATAAACCAGCCAGCTTTTAAAACTCAGGTCTTATTATCCAGTTTCCAGATCCAGTTTCAGCCAGTCTGAACTTCTTGTCATTTCATAAACATCTCACCTTCTTTCATATTCCCATGCCTATGGACATACTGGTTTATTCTGCCTGGAATTCCATTATGATGGAATGCCCATCATAATGATGATTATCATAATTTTAATTTTTATACAGGGCATTGACTCAGTCAGATCTAGGGAGTTTTTGGTTGTAGATTTAGTGATCATCCCCACCTGCATCTTTGAATTCACTTGGGTTGTGGAATCTTACTTCTTTGGCCTCCTCCCTTCTCTTGTCATTCAAACCCCTGCTTTACCTAAGAAACAACTTTAATATCATCTTTGTAAAAGACACCCCCAAACAGTCACTCTTTCTTCGTTGCCTTTTTTTTTTTTTTTTCAGAAGAGCACTGACAAATTTTGCATATTGTAAAACCAAATTTTGTGGTTGGTTAACTGATTTATCTACCCTACTAAACGTAGGACCATCTTCAAGGAGAGAAACCTAGACTTAAATTTTTTGTTTTCCCCTTCCCCATCATTCATGAGTGCTCAGTAAATATTGAAGGACTGTGAGTCTTCTTAAAACTTTATCCTACTTTCTAGCCAACTAACCGTATCTGGGACAGATAAATTTGAAAGGGAGCTGGAAGTTTGGGGAAAAGGCAGCGGGAGATGGGAAATGCCTGCGTCTACCACAGAATCTTGGAAGTCTAACCATTCCCTGCCAGTATGGTAGCTGGTAGCACTAGCCACATGTGGCTTTTTTTTTTTTTTTTCAGTAGGCTCCACAACCAGCATGAAGTCCAATGTCGGGCTTGAACTCAAGACCCTGAGATCAACAGTCAGACTCTTAATCGACTGAGCCATCCACGTGCCCCCACATGGAGCTTTTTAAATTTAAAGTAATTAAAATGAAAAATTCAGTTCCTTGGTTGTACTGGCTGCATTTGAAGTATTCAGTAGGCTCTGATGCCCAATGGCTAGTGGGCAGCTTTGATAATAGAACATTTCCATGAATGCGGAAAGTTATATTGGAACCATTAGTTATTGCTTCCAGTAAGTGTTCTTTGTAGCCCTTCCTTAATTTCCAGATTCCAAAAATAGAATGCAAACTTAGAGTTAATGTTTAAAATAACACAGAAGGCTTCAAAGGAATTTTACTTATCTGGTGCCCTGGATATATGCACTTAGCTTCTGTTGTTAAAGATCAGTTAGTAGAAAATTTTTTAAAAAATCTCATTTCATAGGATACAGTAAAATTTTAAGAACCAGTTCTGCTGATTTATCTTTAGTATCCTAGAAGTAAATCCTGGTTTTTAGTATGCTGGAGGACCTCATTTCATTGGCATTTTTTATTTATATAAAATGTGATCATTTCCATTTGCAGTGAACGCCAGACACTTCTCAGCTAGAACTTCTTTAAAAAAATCAAATAAAAATTATGAATTTAGTGGATTCTTTTAGAATTTGTTGAATTGGTTTATGCAGATTGTATAAAATGGTATTCTAAGACTTTTCACAGATGTATTATGTGCCTGTAATATGCATATTGTGGTAGTCAATCTGGGTAAGAAACATACTAAGAAAAAGAGCCAAAGTCTGGAAGTGGAGAATCGGAGTAGCTCATACAGTTGTAAAGTCTTGTGGCTGTCTCTACAGTGCAACTGAGAAAGTGAAATTGTTGCCATTTGTGTGCGAATGCATTAGGACAGAACACTAGATGTCAGTATTGTAGTTCTGACATTGTACCAGGGGCTGGTGAAACCTATTTTTGATCACCCAGGTATTCTTCAGTCACACAAACATTTAAAACATTATGCCTCTTTACATTTAGAGAAATTCGTACTAGAAGAAGCACTTGTCAAATAATTGTTTATTTTGTTACTAATACGTGTGCAATGCTGCTAACTCTGAGAAATAAGACGTATAGTATTAACATCTTTATTTTTCAGGTAATTACATTCTCCAAACTTTGCTTCTCAGTGTACTTTCCAGAAACCCTGGTCTGAGGAGGTGCTTCTGAGGGAAAAATTGTGTGACTCTGAAATCTGGTATATAGTAGACACTCAGATTCACTGAATTGAATGATAGTACTAACAGCTTTTGTTTGGCAAAATCTAGATTTTTTTTTTTTTAAGATTTTACTTATTTATTTGACAGAGACACAGCAAGAGAGGGAACACAAACAGGGGGAGTGGGAGAGGGAGAAGCAGGCTTCCCGTGGAGCAGGGAGCCTGACGTGGGGCTCGATCCCAGGACCCTGGGATTATGACCTGAGCCAAAGGCAGACGCTTAACGACTGAGCCACCCAGGCACCCCAAAATCTAGATACTTTTAAAAATACTTTATAAATAGTAAAGTTCTTAAATCACCTATATTCGCATGTCAAAGCCTAGAATCACATGTCCACAGATTTCTTAAATTTCCCCAGCATGCAGGATATATAGAAGACTTCAAATTAAATATGTGGCAAATGAGTTTCTATTTAAAACTTTTTTCTCTTTACTGAGAAATGTGTAGCACATTAAGCAGTGGAATTGTTAGCAATTTCCTTTATTATTTCCGTTACTTTTTGATAACACTGACACACTTTTATCACGCTTTGAAGATACTTTATTTTTACTTGTTTGCTTGAGGCTCATTTTTTCTATACCTATAAAATGTTTTATATGTTTTTATTTGCTGTTTTCTAAGGTTATAAATTTTTATCTTAATGTACTAAATATTAAGTTTTACATATTTTTCATTTCATGAATTTCCAACACTTAAAGGTATTATGCAAAAGTAATAGCAAAATTGCAGGTATTATAATGATTAGCTAAGTCAGATCTTTCTGGCAGTTCTCTCTTACTTCATGGTTTACAGTTGAGAGACTAGAGAGGATCACTCAGACATTAATAGCTGACTGTACTTTCAGCTCCTTTCATTTTGGTCATGGCAGGAAGCTGAATTAAGGGGAAAAAAAGGCTGAAATGTTACTTGAAAGCAGAATATGTACATTTCGTTGAAATTATTTAAAGAAGAAAGGGGGCCTTAGAGCTGACAAGCAGGTACATTATTTTTAAGTAACAACAAAAAACCATGAGACTTCTCAGAGGTAGAAGCAGAGGTTGTGGTTATAATGCTTAGCTTTGGTATGCGCAGCTGGACCCAGCGCAGGCTCCCTGAAGGGAAGTGCTTTGTTAGCTCCTCTGCTCCTCACTAAGAAACATTCCAAGTTACTAAGCTATTGGACGATTTTCTCCTTTGAAGTAGTTCCTAATAAGTTCCATCGGCTTCTGAAGAACAAAACAGAAGCTGTCCAAAAGGCTCTGGACCATATAGATGTATGCGGACTGTGCTGGCTGGTTGTGGTCTTGTTGGTAAAGTACAGTGAACTTCAGAAGTTGAGAAAGGCCACAAAACTTAAACTACAAAAGCTTCTCAATGAGTTGATTTTCAAGCATGGCCACCGACTAGACTCATATCTGCCAAGCTGCTGACCCCAGTTATTTGAACCTTATAAGATGAACTAGCTGAAATAACCTGTATATGCTTTTTTCGGAGGTTGTGCAGGATACAATTCCAAAAGTACACTTTTGTATCTGCAACTCAGAACTTGATAGTGTCATTCAGTCACCCAGTTGTGCAATTGAATCTTTAGTTTCTTGGGCAGATATTACTTTATTATTTTTCAAGAATGGTAAATACCTAATTTTATAATGTTATATGCAAATTCTGTAAAAGGAGGCTGGGTTTTTTGTTTGTTTTGTTTTTTAGACTTTTCTGTACACAAATTCAGAGTTTTAAATATCTGGGTCAAATCCCCAGAGAGGTTATTCTGACTTCTCTGTACCATGGAAACATTTTCTTGATGGATTAAAGTTTTTTGTTTATGAACAAAAAACTTTTTTTTGTTAATGAAAACAAAACTTTCATTTTGTTAATGAAAATTAAAAATAATTTTCATTAGTCTCTTTAAGTAGTTTAATGGCACAAGTAAGGCCCATGGACTTGAACACACCCTACACTGCTCCCATGTCGGCATCTGCCGGTCCCTTGACAATAGGAGGTGGTGTGGGCTGTTGGATTTGTTTCTGTTGCCTGGGTCCTGGGTCCTGGATGCTGAAGCCTAGCATGGCTGGGCCAGGTCTCTGGGGGCTGATGGCAGTAGGATGCAGGGCCCTTTTGCTCTCTGCTATTACTGTAGCTGTGGAATTCACAAAGTTCCCCTCTTGTGAAAATGAAGACAGATGGAGAACTGTTAGCTTTTTGACAGGTCCTGGGGGTCTGGCATGGCCTTGACAACCTCTTCCTCCAGTGTTAAAGTTTAATTTGTTTCTACTCTTAGGTTCTGTAAGAAGCTGTGGATCAGAAAAGGATGACTTTTCTTCAGATAATGAAGCAGTGGAAGCTGACAATGAAGATGAAGTTGAACCGTGTGGCAATGGAAATGAACATGCAGCTGAAGCTAGTGTTGGAACTAACGTGGGCTGGGCGGATGCCATGGCTAAAATTCTTAACAAAAAAACTCCTAAAAGTAAACCCACTATTCTGGTCAAAAACAGAGAGCTAGAAAAGGAAAAAGAAAAATTAAAGCAAGAGAGACTAGAGAAGAGAAAACAGGTGTGTCTTACCAGTTGTTTTGTAGATTAGATTGTTTGCCTAGTCTAGTCTAATTCCTATCTGTACCAAATTGTTCCTGGCAGTGTTTGTCCAATTAACATTCCAGTTTTTAACTTGCTTTTTTACGTAGGGTGAATAACCAAGCTTTTGTACAGAGGCCTAGTCTAAATTACTCCATTGAGCATGCTCACTTTTTAATCATCTAAGCAAAGAAATAGAAATTAAACTACTGAGAAATTTAACCTTTTAAACTCAAGTAGATTATACATGTGGCCATGACTCCTGGGTCTAAATATTCAATTTAGCTGTCCATATGCTAACATTATTAGATTCTGAACCAGTAGAATCATGTTAGTTACTTTTTACTAACAACCTATTTTGTAATACAAATCTGTGAAGATGTCCTTGTCAGGGATTGGTTGTAGTTCTGAAAACAGACTGTTTCACTGCTGAATAAACTCGAATTCATTATACCTTTTAAATCACGGCTAGAAGTTAGACTAGGACAGTCTGCTGATTCAAGGCCAAAGTTGGACTTCAGTTTGCTGTTGTGTTTTATAAGAATAAAGAAACAATAATAAGGTTTTTAAATCCCTTACACTTGATGAAGTATTTCTGTGTCTAAAAAAATAAATATAAAATAAAATACTTGGTTAGTGAAATAAATACCATTTTTTAATGAAAGAAAAATAACTTTCTATGATCATACTGACAATATAAAAGTAGCTATTTCCAAGAGGTACTTTATAGGTAAAATGAAAGGAAAATAGATTTAGATTGACATATATTTCCTTTTTTTTTTTTTTTAAAGATTTTATTTATTTGAGAGAGAGAGAATGAGAGATAGAGAGCACGAGAGGGAAGAGTGTCAGAGGGAGAAGCGGACTCCCTGCTGAGCAGGGAGCCCGATGCGGGACTCGATCCCTGGACTCCAGGATCATGACCTGAGCCGAAGGCAGTCGCTTAACCAACTGAGCCACCCAGGCGCCCGCATATATTTCCTTTTAATTTCATCATCCCCTTATCTTGTTTCAAGGTGAATTATTTTCTTTGTTCCAAATACTAGTACTCTGTGCAAAAGGCTGTATGGAGATGGAACTTTTTAAGTGTTGCTTTTAGAAACAGAACATACCGTGCTACTCAATATTCTCATTTTACTTTAAGATAACTGATAGCTTTTCAACTGAAAATTTGAATCTTTGTCATCTGGCAAAAGCTGACGGAAGCTTTAAAAATATCAGAATCTTTAATTACCTCTAGTCCCAGTGTTCTAGTCAAAGTAAGAACATTTTGAAGCAAAGAAAAATGAGTCTGTAACTCTAGGCCAGTCCTTTGAGTGCTGGAGATGATACTGTTCACATAATGCATGAAAACACACATGTTGATACCAGAAACAGGACACAGCTGCTACAAATGCTATCATATATTCCTGCGTGAGTCTGTGTAAATTATCATTGTTTTTTTACTGTTAGATATTATCAGTTTCCAGAATATCAAGTACTTATTTCTGATCATAAGTATAAAAATATACTTCAAAGTTAAAAAATATTTCGGGATTGTGCATACCTTGGGTACTACAGATAATGAAGAATCAACTGTTTTAAACCTAAAAGTAAGATTTCTAAATTTCTGGCATAATCTGATAGTGAATTTCATGACAAAGTAAATTATCTGATTTGGGAGGAATCTATTCTTTTTAGAAAGGAATCAGGCTAATCTTTATAGTGAGCAGGAATTTGATTTTACTGTGATAGACATTTTCATTAATACAAAAATAAGAGATTAGATGGATGCAGAAAAGGAATAGATAAAAGGTGATTTTTTTTTTTCTTCCCACTGATTCTTATTACTGCCTTTGATGCTCACTAGCTTCCTGGTGATCAGTTCATCATATTCAGTATATTTGATCTTAGGTGATATTTTGGCCTGAGACAGCAGTATATACCGATGCAGTGTATTGGTGTGGCAAGTCAGGTGCCTAGGACCAGAGTACTCCTGGATACAATGCTATTATTTTAAAAGCTGATACAAATTTTTTTAATTATTCTGACTGCTGAGAAAGACAGTTTCTGAAAAACAAACACTGTTTAAACTTGTGGTTATCAAAGACAGTAGTTTGGGATCTTCCTGATGCTTACCTCTGATCTGGTGGTGGCAGGCCAGCATGTGGCTCTCTCACACCTTACCTTGTCCTGCCTGCCTCAGTATCCTGGCAGCTCTCCAGGCCCCTGCTGTCAGAGAGCATGACGGAAACTCACTTTGTGCTTCTCACATGACATGCTGAGTGCTAACCACAGGCCTCCTGAGCTGAACCCCTAAAAGTGTGGGGTTTTTTTCAGTCCCTGTGACAAACTAAGCCAGAATGATTTATTACCTTTGTCCTTTCACAGAGTATCATATCAAAGTATGCTGCACTTTCAAAAATGCCTAATATTCTTTCACATAACAATATTTATAACACAGCTTGATAAGAAGCGGGAATGGGAAATGATGTGCAGAGTAAAGCCAGATGTTGTCAAAGACAAAGAAACAGAGAGAAATCTTCAGAGAATTGCAACAAGGTAAGATTGTTTTTGCCCTTTAAGAAATAAGTATATTAAAGCTTTGATAGTGATCCATTTCTGACTTGACCTGATTCTTAAACTCTGCCTTCCCAGAGCCAAGTGATTTATATCAAAACCTGCCTATTTAATCCTGAATTCAACCAAAGATTTTACAGGTCTCAGGAGGCAAGAATATAACGTCCTCAGTGTATATTTGGTTTGAACCTATTGCAAATCATATTGTTTTTGTAGTCAGGAGAACAGTGTAATTAGACATGCATTTCTCTTACCATGGTTGTCTGAGTTTATGGCAATAGATTATTTTTGTTATCTTACATTGTACTTAGGGCATAACCAGTTTTGCATTACAGTAGCTTTATGCCGTCCTTTCACTCTGAATTTTTTTTTTATCATTGGCACCAAATGTTTATTTGATGCCCTCTGTGTCCAAAGATAAATAGAATCTGGTGGCTGCCAGGTGGTCCTTGCCTGCTCATCGGTAGGAATTACAGTCTCTTTGAGATTAGAGGTACGTCCTGTGTGTTGGGAACTTAAAGCAGGAGATTGTCAGGGGAGTTGGGGAAGATTTCACAGAGGAGAGAACATTTGAGCGGCTACTTGAAGAATATAGCAGTTCTGCTTAGTGGAATTATTTTTTATTTTCTAGTTACCTACATTATTTGGGTCATTTTTTAATCCATATGAGTGTTCTATAGTGAGATACATAGAGCCAGACTGCTAGGTTCAAATCCCAGCACTGACTTATTACCTGTGTGTCCTTGGGCTTGCTACCTAATTTTTCCTTTTCAGTATATTTACATATAAAAACAGCAGAATATTATAACTACCCTGCAGGATTTCTCTGAGAATTAAATAAATTAAAAACATATAAAGAATTTAGAAAAGTACATGGTTGGTGCATGAGAGTAAGTGCCTCCTTAAATTTTATACCTGAGACACCTCACTTTGGTCCCAGCCCTGCTCCTAAAGGGTATGGAATTTTACCCTCCGTATAAACTAATAAGTTAGTCTGTTAGTTTCCTGGATACTGCCAGAAGACAAGAGACTTTTGGGTCAGAGACTTTATTACTCTTGGCAAAGCAGTAGCGATAGCGTCACATTTCCACTGGTTCCCTTTATCCCTCAGTGGTAACACAGGTGCCCCGTATGGATGCTTGAGCATGCAGTGGGTTGTGTTACAGAAGAACACTCTGCTTTTTTGGTGAATGGTAACAAGCGTGCTCTTTGCCTGGGGGGGGGGGAGACGTTACCTCATCTTTCAAGGTTGCATCCTACAAACTCAACACTCAGAAATGACCTGTGTAACCAACAGTCAGGACCTTGCATCCTTGAAAACCCTAGCAAGAGTGTGCAGGGATACTCAGGTTCCATGGCAGAGTGCCTCTCCCAGTGATAGAATTTTAGAGCTGGGAAGGATGGTAATGGTTTAAATCAGTATTGTCCAGTAGAAATATAATGGGAGCTACATATATAATGTAAAACTTTTTTGTAGCCACATTGAATACACAAAAAAAAAAAAGATTAATGGTACTAATGTGTTTTATTGAACCTAAAATATTCAAATTATTTTTTATTTTATCATATAATCAGTATAAAACAATTACCAATGAGATTTTAAAATTCTTTTTTCATATTAAATCTTCAATATATTCAGTCTGTATTTTAAACTTGGAACATACTGCAATTTGGACTAGCCAGCCACATTTCATGGCTCACTAGCTACATGTGGCTCATGGCTGCTGTGATGGACACTGCAGGTCTTAATCCTCAGAATTCTTCTTGGAATGAACTTAGCTATAGACCAAAGTATTTAAATAAGTATTTCATTTTAAAATAGGATTTTAAAATTCGTTTTATATCGGGGCACCCGGGTGGCTTAGTCGGGCGTCTGCCTTTGGCTTGGGTCGTGACCCCAGGGTCCTGGGATTGAGAGCCCCATATCGGGCTCCCTGCTCAGTGGGGAGCCTGCTTTGCCCTCTGTCTGCTGCTCCCCCTGGTTGTGCTTGCACATGCTCTCTCTGTCAAATAAAGGAATAATTTTTTTTAAAAAAATTAGTTTTATATCATAGGAGTTGCAGATAACATAACAATACTTTTTAAGCCACTTGAGTATTATTATTTCCATTTAGAGATGAAACTGAAATCTAGAAAACCTTTCCTAGGGTCAGATGGTTAGACAGCTAATTCTCTTTTCATTGCATTGTGATGTCTTCAATTACTGTGGGAAGCCTGCTGCTCCCTCTCCCACTCCCCCTGCTTGTGTTCCCTCTCTTGCTGTGTCTCTCTCTGTCAAATAAATAAAATCTTTAAAAAAAAAGGTAATTTTTAGTTCTAATTGCACAAAAGTTGATTTAGAAAGATGAAAACTGAAAAATTACATATCAGTCCACATATATTTATTTTCTATTCAGAAATTTGTACTCATTCATTGAAATGTATGTTCATTTTTTTAGATTCAGCTCTTCATTTGAGTGCCTATTAAATGCTTGCCTCTTTCCTAAGCAGTAAAAACACATTGTTCTTATCCTCACAGTTTGTATCCTAGTGTAACTGTTACTTAACTGTGTTACCCTGGTCATTTTATATTCTATAGAGGTGTGGTACAGTTATTTAATGCTGTTCAAAAGCACCAAAAGAATGTTGATGAAAAGGTTAAAGAAGCTGGAAGCTCTATTAGAAAACGTGCTAAGTTGGTATCGACTGTTTCCAAGAAAGATTTCATCAGTGTTCTGAGAGGGATGGATGCAAGTACAAGTGAGAAAAGTTCGACTGGAAAGAACTTGAAAGCCAAACAGGTGAGACTTGTATATAGGATTCAGTGCATCAGACTTTTAGTTCTTAAAATAAAGTTTTGGGGTGAAAAAGCACACTATAAATTTAAAAGTTTGTGTTCTTAAGTTTCATGATGATTTATTCAGTATAGAAGTTGCCAGTTATAGGTGACATACATACCCCTGCTGTTAGAACTCAGGAACCAATGGATTTGGGTAAATCTTTTAGAGATACTAGGTCTCTCCCATCTGAAATCCTGCCTTTTGTGCATTTTGGAGACTAGAAACCTAAGTGAGGGATACAGCTTCAGTTTGCGACTTTGACCCACAGAGGTAATTGTGATGGCATATAACTTCTAAAATTTGAAGGATCAGAGCTTTGGGGAACATAATGGAAGGTCATTCTTGCATGAGGTTGCTTGGTGATATTTGACTAGTTGGAAGATGAAGAGTATAAATACTCTTCCGGACTTCGGCATGGTAACCTTGCTCCTTTTGACCTGTGGACTCCAAAGGTTGCCTTTCTAAAAGGTACCAGGTGAAAGGTTTTGAAATGTGCTTTATTCTGAAAAGGGCTGTTTTGTTTTGTTTTGTTTCTTAAGTAAAGTACTGGTGTGTTTGATGGCTTAATTTCTATTGCCAACAAAAAGTACTTTAATCAGGAGTCTCTGTTGTAAGTTTTTTGTTTGTCTTTTGGTTTGCCAGTTGAAACTCTGGCAAGAAGAGCATTTAGGAATTTCATGCTAACCTAGAGCTGAAGTATTTTTCAAGTCCTTTGATTGAGTTGCCATTTTACCTAAATTAGACAAAAGGTTTCTAAGCTATTTAACTTTGTCTATCTCTTGCATGTTAAAGGACCCAAATTGTTATTTATTTATTTATTTACTTATTTATTTATTCAAAGATTTTATTTATTTATTTGAAAGATAGAAATGGCGACAGAGATAGCGAGAGAGAGCACGAGCAGGGAGGTGAGGGAGAGCGGGCTCCCCACCTGATGGGAGCCCGATGTGGGGCTCAATCCCAGGACCCTGGGATCATGACCTGAGCCAAAGGCAGACGCTTAACTGACCGAGCCACCCAGGTGCCCCCTCAAATTATTTTTTAATTATCTACGTAATACTGCTACTCACTGGTGTAGCTATTTTAAAGTGTCAGAATTAATTATAAACACATGAATACTATGTTTGGGGGTCATTACTTTTTAGTTAAAAAATCTAACCTGCTGTGTTCTCATGAGGGACATTTTATTCTAAAAACTGGAGAAAGATCTAGCAGCATTAAATGAGAGAGTAGGAAGATGGAAAAAGAAGACTTATTTTTTTCTTTTTTCTATTCATTTCAGAACGACTTTAATAGAAGCATTTGTTTTTGCTTTGGTATTATTTTTTTCATGAGTTACGGAAATATATGAAGGGTTCTTTCCAATACCATTGTTGCGTTTTTTTCTTACCATTTGCACTTTTGCCCTTGACTTTGTTTTTTTCTACTTCACTGTCAAACTGAAGTGGTTTTGCTCTAAAAGTAATTTGTTTCTAGAACTTCTTACCCCATACTAACAACATCTTGCTACATTTCTTTTAAAAATGTTGCTTTCACTTTGTTTTCATATTATAGAACAACCACCAGACTCTCTTTATTGGACTTGATTTTGCATCTGAATAATATAAAAGTACTATAATATTTGTAATTGGGTCAGTTATTAATATCAAAAATATCTGCCTAGTTGTACCTGGTGTTATCCATGTATCTTTTAAAAAAGTCTTGCAATTCAGATAGATAGATGACTTCAATTAAATAAGTAGATTAAAAAGTTCTAAATTAGTATGTCTAGACTGCATGTGATCATCAGTTATATTAGGTACAGTAAGAAGTAAATTAAGAGGCTGCCCTATTCGTGGGGGGGGGATTGTGATGTGACTGTCATATTCAGTTAGGACAGATTAGTGAACCGGTGTAAGTTACCGGGAATAGGTGGACTTTTAAAGCAGTTGAAGAGAAGGAGGGAAGGGAAAGTTGGGAGTAGTATGCCAAAACATGATTCAAAAATGAGACATGGATTAACGAAATGGATAAAGAAGGATACTAATTAAGTAGAAAAATAAAATTTTCTTTTTTTCTCATATTTTACCTTTTCCTAGCACCATTGCTACTGCACCTTTTCTATGCTCCTTCCCTTCTCAGACAGTCCGAGAGAAGAGCTTTAGGGAAATTCTTGTCCCTTTCCTGGGCATAAAGGGTCAGAACACAGCCTTTTTATCCTGTGTTCCTAATATTATGAAATCTTTACCATTAGAGTCCATCCATGTATAAACTGGATTCACTGGCAGCTATCAGGATACCAATCTGGAGATACCTTCATTATGTCTTCAGCTCCTTTACCCTATTACGCCTGTTATTTGTAGTTGTGACATTAATGTCTTATGTTCAAAAACAAAAAAGAGCCATTAGTTTTATATTAAGAAAGCTGGATAAAATTGTAGTAATATAAACTAGAGGTTGGATCCATTCTGTGAACATACATTAGGGGTGCTTTTGGTTGTGTCTGGTTTTTGTTTTTGTTTTCTTATTCCTTAGGAACACTCAGAACTTGGAAATTTATTTTTAAGAGCCCCTTTTCAAGAATTTCTATACTCCTGCAAGATATAAGAAGTTTTAAGGCATTGTGACAGATGTTTCTTAACTGTGTTATGATTCTGAACAAGATACTTTTCTGAGAACCTTTTTTTTTTTTTTTTTTTTGGCATTAAATGCTTTTTATTTTGAAAGCAATAGGAGCATGGTTCCAGAAGGGAACTTGTGACTAAACAAATTGCCAGTACTCTTCCCCATCCCTCTCTGCCCCTTGCTGTGCTCCCTTCCAAGGTAAAGATTTTCAATTCTTAGATCTTTGTTGTGGTATTTACCTCTGTATCTTAAATAATATTTAGACTATTTTTTAAATCAATATTAGATACCTTTTATGGAAGACAAAGAATTGTCATTCTTTCCTTTGCTGCCATACCTCCCACACTGTGTCCTTCTAATGTAAGCATATTAATGCTTTTAGCTAAATCAGTATTCAATGTAAACATCATTTACTCCTGAACAAAGTAATGTAAGATAATACTTCTTTATTCTTCAACTTAACTCCTTACAGTTTTTGTGTTCCTAGAGCTAACAGTTGCCTCTCTTTTTTTCTTTAAACCCTTCTCAGTACTATTTTCTCCGTGGTCATGGTGCTGCACTCTGGACGGGCGGTTCTTTACCCTGGTCCGCACTTGGACTTTGCTCTGTCACTGTCCTGGGAATTCCCTTTGCTTCTTCCCTTTGCAGTAGCCTCTGTTTCTTGGACTGTCTTCTTATCTCTTGTCTTTCACTCTCATTTTGATAAGGTCACATTTACCAGTTGCTGTCCGGAAAAGGGTATAGGATATCTTCATTTTTAGTTGAATTATATGTAGTAGATGGAACAGTGGCCCCTTTAATGCTGAGTTTGTGTTCTAATTCCTAGAACCTACAAAATGTACCTTAGTTAGAGAAGGGGTCTTTGCAGATATAATTAATTGAAGGATCTTGAGGTGAAGAGATTATCCCGGATTATCTGGGTGGGTTCTGAATCCAGTGTTCAGTATCCTCACAAGAGATGCACAGGGGAGATTCGACAGAAGTGGAAAGGCAAAGTAGCCACAGACGCAGAGGTTGGGTGATGTGGCCGCAAGTCAAACAGCGTTCAGTATGTAGGCTTACTCAGTACGGTCTCTTTGTATTAATCACTGTTCCTGAGTTCAAGACTTTTCTGGTTTAAAGTCTTCAGAGACTAAACTACGTGTCCATGGTCATGTCTGTCACCTGCCTCCATAAACCAGGAAGGGAAATGAAAAGTCTGTGTGCTTCTTACACAGACTGTCAGCCAATCCTGTATTTTTATCCCACCCTCCCGTCCACCTCCCGCTTGCCTCCAGTTCCTGAGCATGGATCCAGTCTCTCACATAAACATTCGCTTTCCTTCTCTCCAGTTGGTTATCACTGCCCTACCCAGTTTTCATTTATGTCCCCAAACTTGTTGGCATATTGTATCTGTAGTTATTTTTCCCATCTGATTTTTTCCTTGTTTGTTTATAACTTTTGATACTTTTAATTTTAGTGGGCTTTCCATAAGAATTAGAGATAAATGCATGTCTGCTGTTTAATTGGAAGACTTCCTTTTTATTTTAAAAGCAAAAAAGGTTAATCTTATTGTAACTTCTTATTGCTTCAGTGGAATTATTGGGAGTCTTAATTAATTATAAGGTATTTCACAAGCAGTAAATCTTTCAGTATTTGAAAGTGGGCATTTTTAGTGTTTTGAAGTGGATTATTTTAAAAAAATACTTGTTTATAGACATTTTTTTTCTAAAATTTTAGCCTTATGAAGAGGGAAGATGTCCACTGAAAGCAGATATGTGCCCCTCCTGTATTTATCTGGATTTGTGTTTTCTTGGAAACCAGCTTTGTGATCATGTCTATCCTTTAAGGATCTTCAGATATTTGGATTCATGTTCTGGCATATCTGTGGTTAACATTGTTTCTTAGGAAGTAAAGAAGAAAAGAGAGTGCATGATCTTTTAAAAATTTGTCAAGTATGTTTATTTTTAATCTCATAGATAAGCAGAATTACTAAAATCATTTCTTATACAACATGTAGCTATGATTTCTAAGTCTGTTTTAAGCGTCACATATATTGTGCCCTACATATCTACATTTGATTCATTTCATTTTATATTTCTGTATTTACTATTTTTGTGAGCTACAATTTCAGCTGTTCAAAAGTCTGCTTGTTCCATTTAAAAACCATAATCTTCTTCAAAGGCTTTGGTGCCTGGATTGGAGCAAGTTTTTTGTATGTTCCAGAGACTGCCTTTCACATCATTAGCTGTTTATCAGAGTATTTTTAACTTTCTGATTCTGCTGACTTGGATTATATTGTTGCCCTAGAATTTTTTTAATCTGTTTTGTCTTATTTTAATTGTATGCAATCATTATTTCTGGAATAAAGTAGTTGGGAAGGCCTTCCTTAGAGGCAAAAAAAGGTATAATCGCTTTTTAAAGATCATTTTTAGGCAAGAGATTTTTGAAAAGACATAAGTATTTGTCGGACTGATATATTAAATTACATTTGAATCATTAATTACTATACTTTATTTTTTGGAGCTGAACCCAAATACTGTAAAGTAAAACAAAAACAAAAAAGTACTTGATGGGCTCATTTCAGAAGAGATAACAGCCAGCATTTGTAAATCAAAAAGCCTTCACTAGAACTTAGGGGGAGAGGTATTCTAAGTATTTTTGTCTATTAAAAAATGAGCTGTTTCCTCTGTTACATAGGTAAGGGGTAACTTTTTCTCTTAATAGCAGTTGCACATCTCTTTCATCATGGAAAATCAGGTCATTTGTATAGTGGATGTACATCACGTTAATAAATGTACAGATTATACCTCTCGTCATTCACAAATTTAACGATCTGTTTTTTTCTTTAAATTCCTTATATTGCAAAAGCTTATGTGCAGAAGTAAGTCACTATTTGTGAGTTCACTGCCCAATATCTACTTCTCAATAATTGCCCATTGTTTTCCCTCAATTCACTAACATGTCATGTCACAATAAATCTTGTTATATCAGTATTAGAGACTTAGTTAATTTTTTGTTTTTTTATTTTATGTATATTTTGTGAAATAGGGCCAGACAAAGAATGCTGTTAGTGGACGTGAGAAAGCCTAAGAAAAGAGTGATTCTTATCCAAAAAATAGAAATTTGGGGTAAAGTATTAAATGTTAAATTCAGTAGAGGTTTGGTTCTTGGAATAAAGCAGTCCACTAAATATTTCATATGGAAACAAGAAGAGAAACCACTTGACAATTGCTTAAGCAAGTGTTCCAGGTAGTATAGATGGTATGTTGCTTATGAAATTAGAAGGTAGTGAAGCTGGAAAAATTATGATGGGAGGATGTTCATAGAAAACATGACTCTCAAGAGGAATGTGCTTCAGGAGAATACAAGACACTTAGCTTTAGTTTTTAAAAAGTCGTGAAGCAAACATAGTGAAGGCACTTGTTCATTCACTGGACTAACCAGTCTGTGGGTAAAGGTGCTTTGAGTATCTAAAGAAGCGTTTTCATTTTATAATATGAATTCTGATGATAAACAGGAAAAGAAGGACCCTTTCTGAGTGGCATTTCTGTTGAAATGTTTACCTTCAAGCTAAAGAATTTCATGAAGAAAGTCATAAATTAGAAAAAGTGTTCAGTGCTATTGAAACTAGCCTATTTTGAAATAGAATCTTTGAAAACACTTAAAAAAATGAAATAAGTGTCAGAGAATGAAGTCATAATGAGTAGGTATTTTCACAAGTAGTAGTCCAAGGAAAAGCAACGGGCAATCATTGTGCTGCTGTAGGGGAAGAAAGCCTACCAGTTCTCAGTTTTTCACATCCTTTATAATTTCCTTTCCTTTTTCTTCTTTCATAGAGGTTGGGATATCTGGTGTTTGCTGTTAGGTGGGGGGCTGGCAAAAGGGATCCTGAGGAAGTAGGTTGGCCTCACAGTTTTAAGTCTTCAGTCTTCTGTTAAGGCACTTGGACCTTACTCCTTAGGCATTTGGGAGCCAGTTGTAATTTTCATCAGGTAAGTGACATGATCAGATTTGATTATTTTTAAGGAAAAGAAGACTGAAGGATGGAAGGGTATCAGAAGACCAACCAGTGGGAGACAGTTGCCATAAAGCAAGAGGGGAAAACCTGAACTAGGGTGTGATGGTGTGGGGGTTGATGGAAAAGGAAAACTAGGTTGGAGAGGTAGTTTTAAGGTATAGATTGATTTGATTTGGAACTAAAATGATTCGGAGGGCTCGGGGAGGGGGGACTTGTGATGACTGCGAGGTTTACAGTTTGGGAGATCCAGAAATGGTGACAGCTTTCACAAAATTGAAACTATAAAAGGCGGAACATGTTTGGGGGATAAAGGCTTATTTTATTTTATATCCCAGTATAGTTAACCTACAGTATGATACTAGCTTCAGGTGTACAATATGGTGATTCCACACATATATACATCACCCAGTGCTCATCACAAGTGCACTTCCTAATCCCCATCTCCTATTTCACCTACCTCCCCTCGAGAGATGAAGACTTGTATAAGATGGAGTTGTAATCAGGAATGAGAATGACCATAAAGAGCAGGTTAAACATGGCAGGTGTGGGGTGAGGCACTTGGTCAGTGCAGGAGACATGACACAGAGGAGCGGGCTCCCAGAATAGCAGTGTGTATGAAGCCCCTTGTTGCCGAAGCTCATGCGTCCTGTATGTCTTTGTAGGGCCCTAAAACAATTTACCTGTTTACCTAGTCAGGGAAGGTGCATAATGTATTTTAGAGTTTTTTTCACATAATTAAATTTAAATGTTTCTAAGTTTAAAGAATTCGTTTTCAATTATTTGGAGAGAATTCTATAATCCAGAACCTGTAAATAACCACTCCTGGACAAATAAATGGAAGGCCGCGTATCGACTACATACCATCATGTAAGAAGGCACATTGACGTATTCTGTGATGTTGACCCTGAGTGGTTTTTAAAAAGATTAAATTGTATTTAGGACACTCTGTTTAAGGAAGCAACAACAATTTATATTTTGTATAAGAAAGGTTCTCATAAAAAATTTCAGTTTTAATCCCTCAGGAATAGTTCTTTCCTTACCCCATTCAGAACACGTAGAGAGAGATGTTTTCCCGATATGTTGAATAATCAGGATTTAATGTAGAGCCATTATTTTTTCCCCTTACTTTCCAAAGTTGTGGTTATTCCTTTTACTCTTTTCTTGAAAAGTTGACTAAATCCAATCAAATTTCTTGGAATTTAAGAGTCTATTTCCTTAAAGGCGGGACTGAAGCAAATATGCATATGATGCATTTTAAATCTGAATCTCAAAAGAGAATATATTAGCTGCTGTTAGGAAAGCATTGACTATATGTTACGCAAACTCTTGAATTACAGACTTGCACGGTTTTCATTTATTTGAAATTGCCAATGTATCACATTCACCTTTGGTTATAATGAAGCCAAAATAATAATTGCGTAGTAAGCGAAAATGTTAGCTAGTTTCTGTTAGAAAGTAATTTTCTTAGTGATTGCTGAACAACAAATTTCAGTGAAAAATCCCCAGGAGAACAAGTTATTGGGGGAGAAAGGTGTATTTTTTTTCCTGATTTTTGTGATAATGAGCAGTTACTTGAAATGTCAAACATAGAGGTAAGTTTAGGGGGCTTTGTTTCTCATACATTTTTCATTAATGGCCATCACACAATTCCTTTATAGCTGGGTATTTAGTGGTGGAAATACTTTTGAAATACCTGGCTTCTTTGGTATGTTAGTAACATAGACCTAGACTCTGCACTGCTGTCTTCTGTTAAAACTGTACGTTCCGTAGGGTTCAGAAACCTACTGAATTCCTGCTCCCAAAGAAGGAAACCTAGGAATGGAGGGACTCTGCACACAGCTCCCTAGGTGGTCCCCTGGCAGTTGTCAGGATTTAGTTTTTAGCTGGTGTTGGGGAAATGGAAGGCAGGCAACGGGGTAGAGAACGATACTGTCCTTAAATTGCCCCTGCATTGCACGCCAACAGTGTTTTACTCTCACATAAAAGCAGCTCTGGCTGGAATGTGTGGAATTCTAACTTTGTAAATAATTCAGCTTAATGTTTGTTTACTGAAAAGGCCTAAATAGATTAGAGTTTAGACAAAAGAGAGACTCCAAAGTTTGAAATGAGAATGAGCATGATTCTACACATTGCTATTGATGGGAACAGCTTAAAGTCCGTTTCTCAACTCCTTTCAAAATAGGCTGTTTAGCTTTAATGTCGAGTGGTTTCGGATTTGGACAGCAGTTGTAATCAAAGCAAACTTACGTTTGGCACTGTGGTGCATACACCATTTTGACATGGGGGAAATATGGGTATGAGAGAAGCATAAGAACTAATTACGGAGCTTCTGTAGAAATCTTAGTTACTGTTAAAATAATTACTAATGGTGCCATAGGTCTCCTGGCTCTATTTGAAGAAATGTGCTATTTGAAGTTGCTGAAATGGATGTGTGTATCGGATTTTCATCAGTGAGGCTCAGGCTTTTTTTTGTTTTTTTTTTTTTTGTCCTGCGCAGAGTGAGTCTTATACCGCATGCTTACACTTAGATGGTGCATTTTTAAAAATTGAAAGAGGATGAGTTAGTTGGTCTTTCTTGTTTGAGTTGTGGGCAGATGAGAATGTTGATGGGGAATGTATGAAATATTATGTAGTTAGCAAAGACCACAAACTCTGGAACCAGACTGCCTAGGTTGAAAACACTTGGTCTGCCATTTACTGCATTTGGGTTACTTACCCACACCATGCCTCAAGTTTTTTAATGTTTAAGATAATCATTCTGGTAGCAATAACCACCTCACAGAGATAACTGTAAGAGTCAAGGGGGTTAAGTACTTAGAACAGTGCTTGGCACAGTGCTCTATAAATGTTTGCAGTTATTTTTATTTTGTGTTCCTTGTATTTAGTTCTATTTTTCCTAACAGATAGTAGTCAAAGATGAATCTAAAGCTGGAAACCAGTTTGAAAAGAACCTGTTACTATTTATGAATTACAAAAATATCCAATAACTGAATAAAAATTATGCTTAGATTTGGAAGATTCTCATTTTAGGTGCATCTAGTCTAGTGACGCAAATTGTCACACAATAATGAACCTAGATTTTGAGGACCTAGAAATTTGTCCACTTTCTCTTCCCATTTTAAGCTATGCTTAAGCTAACTCTGTTACTTACAAGATTTTACTTACCAAGGAAAGTTTGGTTTCTAAATGGTTGCTTTCATACTACAATATTTGAATGTTCTCATCTTTGTGATAGTATGTAGAAACATCTTTAGAAGATTCCAGATGTCGCTAGTTGGGGATTCTATGCATATACGTGACGACTCGGGGCATTAGTAAGTAGGAATGGTGGTAGAGGGACTGGGAGGGGGCTTGCTAGTGTTTGCTTTGTGCCAGTACTCTGAGAGGTGTTTTTATGTAGTTAACATTTTAAGAAATACTAAAATTCTCATTTTAGAGGTGAGAAACCCCAAATCATAAATATTAAGTGACTTGCCCCAGGTCACATTGATAGTAGTTGGTGGAATCTGGGTTAAAACCCAACCCACATTGCTCCAGAATCACTATCAGCCATTTGGACCTGCTACTTAAAAAGATTCTTCATGAGAAGCAGAACTGAAAACTGGGTCTCCCTTCTCTCACCTGTGAGCTAGAAGAGGTGGGGCTGGCTAATGAGCCACAGTGTCACCCTCTGAGGCTCGAAGGAGAATGATGAGAGAGCTGGCTTGCAGTCTGAGTTTCCCTGGGTCTCACAGCCCCTTCATTGGAGGCATAGCAGCGTGTGGAGACTGATAAATTTTTGAATCTCGTTTCTCAGAACTGTTAAGGAAGATAAAATATTACCATAGTCAAACATTTCAGAATCATGAAACAAACTCATTAAATTCATTTAAGGGATTCTTTATAAGTTCACTGTTAGAATTGTCTTTCTATTCTTTTATCAAGGACTTAATTAAAATTTATTGTATATCAAATGCATCCTGTATTTAATCATGCTTGCCTAATAGAAACTTTAGAATCCTTGTTTTTTTTTTCCCCAGTTACTTTATAGGAATTTTGGAACAGGAAGAAAGTACGGAAGACCAGTATTTCTATCACCTAGGTTCTAAAATTGTTGACACTTGTCCATGTGTTTGTTTTACAGAGCAGTCTGCCTGTCTTCATCTGCATCTAGTTTTTGTTTGTTTGGGGGTGATGATTTGAAGGTGCTAATACCCATACTGTCCAGGAAATTCTTTTTTTTAAAGCAGCTTTATTGAGATAAAATTCACATATCATACAATTCCGAAGATTCGTTTATAACTAAACCAGTTGTCTTGAAGAATGAGTCCAGTTCTGAATCTGTCTGATTGTTTCATCATGACTTTCAACTTGCTCCTCTGTGCCCTTTTACTGTAAGTGGAAAGTTAGAACGAAAGGCTAGGATTCAGGTTAAACTGTTTTTGGCATAAACTGTTTCATAGGTATAATACTTGTATGCTGTCACATCAGGAGACCCATTATCAGAAGGTCCCACGTTGGTGGTGGGGGTTTTTCATTTGGTTAAAGTGGTAGTAAATGTTTCCTTAGTAAAGGTGCATTTTCCCCTCTACAGTTAGAAAGTAATTTCCTGGGATGAATAATGTGAAAGGAGCAAATAGACCTTTCCTCATCTATCTTTTGCCTCTTATCATCAATTGATGATCCTTGCCTAAACCAGTTAAATGTTATTGGAATTTACAGAATGGTGGTTTTCTCGTTTATTTTCCATTTTTCTAGGGTTAAATTTAAGTTCCAAAAGATGGGGGTTAATGTACCTTTCCTTTTAATTACTACTTTCCAGAGTAAGGAGTTGGCTTAACAGTCATCCGCAGTGCTGGCAAGTGAACATTCCCCCCGCCCACCCCCACCTTTTTGTCTTTGTCTTTGTTTAATATCGTGGACGTAGGAATGTCTAGTTGTTCAATATTTTAGAGTCATTGTGCTTTTTTTTTGATGCTTAAATTCACAAACGTGATGACAGGAACCAATGCAAAGTAGCTTCTTGTGCCCTTTTGACATGACCTCATTTTCCTTGGGGTATTTTCTAGCTTTCTGGGATACAAGCTTTCAGACTGAACCTTGTACTTTCTGTGGCCCAGACCTGGATTCACCCATTTTTCCAGGGAGCTCTAGTGAGGACAATCCATTTATTTTTAAATCTTTTGTTGATTTTCATAGGTAGATTGATGGTATGCATATTTTTACTAGATATAACAATTTTGTTTATATAACATTTCATAGTTTTACAGAGAACTTTTACATATGTTTTCTCACTTAAGCTTTTTAACAAATTTATATTAAAACATCAGTGTCTATTTTCTAGATGAATTCGCAGCTCTACTAATTTGTCTATAAGTCTGAAATTCTCATCTGTGTAGTATATAACGAGGTTGATAAAAGAACAAAGATACGCTTTAAGAGTCGAACTGGCAGAGTGTATTCTCAATGTTTCAAGCCTAATTGAGCCTAAAAATATGTAGAGCATTTGTGTCAAAAGGCTCCTTGAGGTGTTACATTTGTCTTTTAGGCAGTTTAGTCAACTTTAACTTATTAACAATTCGTAAGAGATTATAAACAATGAGGAATATCTGGATTGCTTGAATGTTTCCTCAAACTTAACTTTGTGACTTTAGATGTATAGATAGCAAGTTAGAATGGAAGCCACCAGATAGATCCACATTGAGCAAAGGCATAAGTATTAGGTACATGGTAAAATCCAGGGCAGCATTGAAATTAAAACAAAAAATAGTGCAGCAGATGAAAAAAAAAAAACCATCAAAGAAGCATATTTTTTAGGAATGTTAGGCCTGAATTCTTGGAAAGCTACACAGAATTAGGTTTTCTTAGAGAACTCTCCACATTTAACATGTGCTTGGACTATAACTAAAGGTGACAGAATTTCAGCATCTTGATCTTTTTTCCTTGGATACTAAATGCTTTTCTAGCTTGTTTGGATCTTACAAGTTACCCTTAATTTAAGTTTGTAAACTGTACAGGAATCTGGATACTATACAATAGTTAACAAAAACAAAGCCCAAATGGGCTTGTTGCCTGGAATACTGTCCTAGTAAAACAGTTACAGCGAACTAAAACAAGTGTGTGAAGAAATGAAGAAGGCACAAATTGATCGAGACAATTAGGAATTGCTTATTAAGAATCCTTTGAGAATCAGAGAAAAGTTGAATTTGTACTGATAGGGGATCTTCCATATAACCTTGAATCTGTACGTTCTTCATTAGAACTCTTGTACATTCCAGATTGAAAATTTCAACCCTTTCTGATTAAATTTTCAATCCATTGGGTGCCTGGGTGGGTCAACTGGTTAAGTGTCTGCTTTTGGCTCAGGTCATGATCCCAGCATCCTGGGATCGAGTCCCGCATCAGGCTCCCTGCTCAGTCCGGGGTCTGCTTCTCCCTCTGCCTCTGCCTGCCACTCCCCCTGCTCCTGCTCTCTCTCTTGCTCTCTCTCAAATGAATAAGTAAAATCTTTAAAAAATAAATAAGTATAAAAACTCCTACAGAGTTACAGAAAGGTGAAAAGAATAAGCATCTACCACCCCCCATGTGTTCTCGCTCTCTCTGCTTTCTCTTTCAAACAAACAAAAATAAATAAATAAATTTCAATCCATTATGGTTAGTGGGATGCTTTAATGTCTGGCATGATGAGAAAATCATGGATGTTCTTATTCAAATTCTAAAAATATGGGGCTGTAGTTCAGTTCTGTTGCTTTCTACCAGAATAAATCTTTTTATAAAGGGATTTCCCATACGTCCTTCATTTCTCCAGCAGAACTTTCAGATAGGCTTTAATCAGTTGGAGGGGAGATTACTAACTACAACTATAAATAGCTTTATAAAAAATTTGCAACAATAAAGGTATTAAGATGAATTTAGCCAGTGTGTTAAGAACCTTTTTTAATTTAGGTGAAACTAAATTAAAATGAAAACTGGAACGTTCTTAGGGAAAGCAATGAAATCACAACTATTGCTGATTGCTAAATATAGATGTGATTATACTGTTTATTGTTTTAGGATTTGACTTTAATTTTCCCCTTCAGAATTGAAATGAGGTTAAGCTCTTAATTATTTGGTATTAGACTAATGAATAATTCCAAAACTCTGTTTTCAGTTTTCTTTTCAATAGCTGCCAGTGTATGTTTGAACCTTGAAATGGAAGCTGATTAACATTTTTAAGGGTTGTCTTCATCTTCAGAATTGACACAGACTGCTTCTGTATGATCTTGATTAAATATTTATATAAAACCAGGCCAGTGAGGGTAGGGACTATATTATTTCCTTGCATCATGTGGTTTTCATTAAGTTTTTGCATTTAATCAGTTCTACTTTTCAGTTGATGTAGGCCCAGAGAGTTATCTTGTAGGTTGCTTTAGGTCATTGAATTAGTACTGCTTTGCAACAACACTGACAGGCTTCACAAGCTGCTCAATTTTGATCATTCCAGTCTATACTTAACGTTAATACAACTTCCATCTGATGATGGTAAATATCTGTGCCTAACCTGTACAGTATGGTTAACTGTATCTTGCAGTATATCTATACCAGGGTTAAGGGAAGTATCTTTAATTTCTTTCAAAACCTGGACCTCGGAACTTTCTGATTTTCAGTGTTGTAATCAATAGTTAACTGTGATTCAAATCCAGAACTCTGTTGGTTTTCATTCCTTTTATAAAAGTAATGCATCAAATTACCACTACCTCCATTTTACAAGCAAAACAAAAAATCCTAATTCTCAGGATGTCTTAACACGTAATGAAATCTATTTAGGAATCACCCTAGGCAAGTGTTTCCATTGAATGACACATTTGGAATTTCCCTCAGCCTTCTTCTTTTCTTATATTAATTTCTGATCCACCTTTTCTTATATTAATTTCTGATCCACTTGGATGGCCCAAGTATTCAGAAAATTTTTATACTTAATGATAAATCATCTTTATGGAAAAGATACAGTAAATTGATATTATGTAAATCTGTTGTTTAATACACTTTTCCCAAGTTCTGACATTTATTTATTTTTAAGTTTTATTTATTTATTTGAGAGAAAGTGAGAGAGAGCATGAGCAGAAGGAGAGGGAGAAGCAGACTCCCTGCTGAGCAGGAAGCCCAATATGGGAGCCCAGGACCCTAGAATCATGACCTGAGCCAAAGGCAGACACTTAACCGACTGAGCCACCCAGGCCCCCCCCGCCAAGTTCTGACTTTTATAGAAATTATCTTAAACATAATCAGTCATTTTCAGTGTATTTTAGTACTCATTCTACTGTGTAATTTATAGGTTATAATAGGTGATGTAGTAGTATATAGTATTCTTTCTAAGTTTTAGAGCAGTATCATATTATGGAAAGAACTTAGACGTTGGGATCCTGGATTTGGGTTTGAGTATTGACTTAGCCATTTATTAATTGAAGTTGAGTAAGTTGCTTCACTTCTTTGAGCCTTAGTTTCCTTCTATAAGATGAGAAAGACAGTTGCTTTCTGGCTAGGAATCTTGAGAGAATTAGAAATAAGGCCGTATTATGTAAACTCTGGTACCTAATAGTTTCATAGTATAATTCATGTTTTTAACATTTTTTTCATCTGAATAAATTGGAAAGGGAAATAGTCATAGTTAATAAAACCAGAAGGGTATCTTGGGGGAGATTTTTTTGGGAAGATCTTAGAGGAGGCTTACAAAACTTAGAATTTGTGGAAACGATCAAGGAATAGTTTGTTTTCTCATTACTTGCTGTCCTCTTTTTCCCTATTTAAATTAGTTTTTATTTATCCATGTGGTTTAAAAGGCCAGATTTTGCCAAAAGGATTATTAATAAATGGTTTTCTGCCTTATTCTGCCTATTCTTCATGGCTCCTACCCCAGAATAACCACTTTTTACTCCTTTAGCTGGTTATATTGGCATTTATGCATCTCTGTATTCTTAACTTGTTTCCTTTCTATTTGTTTTTCCCTGAGTTAATAATTGCCTTGATTTTCATATGTAACTTCCTTAGTTTATTTAGTTTTTCAAAATCAAATGACCTCAGGTACTATATTTTTTAGATGTTCTCTCCTAGAGTCCCCCATTCTCCTTTTTCTGGGCTGATTGCTCTCTTGGGCTGCTTCACGGTTGTCATCCTGGGCCTTCTATTTTTTGTGATCCTTGGAATTTCTCCTGGATTGGATTTCATATTTACTGGATCTCATTTCTTCTTTCTTGGTTTACTCCCACTGTTTTGGTAAAGCATATCTTCCAGTGTTTTTCTCAGGTTAAAACGATGGTGCCATGTTCCAGAATGTCTATATGCCTGATGCTCAGTTACCATGCTGGAGTCTCCATTTACTCTCACCCTGAAAATCCCCTTCTCTTTCCTGTGTTGGATTGCCTACTCTGTCTATCCTGTGTCTTTCTCTTCTTGGTTTATTCTTCGTTTTTGTGGAGGACATTCTTAGCAGTTTCCCAAGATAGGCTTAATTAGAAGTAAACTTTTGGGTACCTTATATGTATGAAAGTACCTCTGTTCTGTCCTCAGACGTGAATAATGGCATATCTGAGTATTGAATTTTAAACTGGAAATTATTTTTCTTCAGCATTTTGAAAGAATGGGTCTCATGCTTTCTTGCTTCTAGGGTTGCTCATAGGAAAATCTGTATCTATTTTGATTCCTGATCATCTCTAAGTATGTGACTTGTTTGTTCTATTTCTGAAAGCTTATAGGATATTCTTTTAGTACCTGTTATTCCGAAATTTTACACAATGTCCTTCATGTGACTCGGTTTTTCTTTTGTGTTTTGGACATTCAAGAGGGCTCTTTTTTATTCTGGATGTGTGTATCCTTTACTTTTGGGAAATTTTCTTGAAGTATTTCATTGCTTTTCCTCCCCTCCATATTTGCATTCTCTCTGCATAATTGTTATTGTAGTTGAACCTCCTGGACTGGTCCTCCAGTTATCTTACTTCTATTTTCCATCACTTGTTTCTTTTTACTCTATTTTCTGGGTGATTTCCTCAGCTTTACCTTCTCACCCTTGTATTGATGTTTTCTTTCTGCCATCATGTTTTTAATTTCAAGCTCCTGTTATTCTCTTAATGTTTCTTTTTAAATAGCAACTGCTTTTGTTTTGTGGATGCACTATAATCTCCTAACTCTTTGAGAATATTAATGGTATTTTCCCCTAAATTTTCTTCCCTTTGAACAGTTTGGTTTTCCTACAAGGTGCTTTCTAATATATAATTTCTAATATAATTTTGTGTTTGTTATTCTCTCTTTTCTTTCTGATAGTCCTTAGTTGTCTGTTCATGATTTAGAACAAATAATCCCAAAGAGACTGTGAAGTTGTGAGCATGTGGATGTTGTCCATGTGACAGGAGCTTTAGTGTAGCATTCTCTCCGTGGGTTATTTATTAGCAACTGGCCAGATTTTCTCTAGAGTATTCCTGATCTCCTGCCTGAAGGAAAAGGTCTGCCTCCCAGCATTTTGGGAGCCCAAAGTGAGAAGAGGGTGGGGACTCATTATCGGGGCGGGGGGATGGAGGGGGTATAACTTAATCTTCTGTTTCTGGTACTATACCGGTGCCTTCATCGGTGCTTAGCCCATTACCTCTCCAGAGCTTAAGCCTTCAGTCTTCCACCCAGCTAGTGTGGAATGGGGAAGGGGATCCAGAGATCTGATTGTTTCTCAACATAAGGTTCACCCATTTCTCTTTATTTTGATGCTTCTATTCCTACCCTCACTTCCAAAAGTACCCAGTGAATGCTAGTTCCTGGGGGTTTGGTTTGTTGGTTGGTTTCTTGAAGATTCTGCCATGTAAATTGGGTTGGTTACAGCTTGACAGTTGCAGTCTTAGGAGTCAGCTTTCTCGGGTTTGCCAAGACAATCTCTTCTAGTGACTGTTGCTGTTGGATCTTTTCCTTGTGGATTATATCTTTAAAATAATAAGTCACTTTTCTGTTGTTTTATTGAGTTTTGCAGTTGAGCAAGACTAGTTGTTTATGTTCAAACTGCCATCTTCTGTGGACTCTCCCCCTTCCCCCCAACCTTTTTTCTTGGCTGTGTATTTCTTTAGCAAGTGTAGGCATAGAAAGTAAAGGGTCATCCTGTTGCCTTTAAAACAGAGTTTTTCTTGAGCTGCCATCAGGACAAATATTATAAAAAAATACCTGTTTTTAAAGTATATTAACCCATACTTGTTTGTACTAAGTTTTCTATTGTTTGTTTTTTTTATCTCCATATTGTTCCTTCACAGTATAAAAATCCCACCGTATCTTAATCTCAGGAAACAAACTGAGGGTTGCTGGAGTGGTGGGGGGTGGGAGGGATGGGGTGACTGGGTGACAGACATTGGGGAGGGTATGTGCTATGGTGAGCGCTGTGAATTGTGCAAGACTGATGAATGCACAGACCTGTACCTCTGAAACAAATAATACATTTTATGTTTAAAAAAAAAAGAAGATAGTAGGAAGGAAGAAATGAAAGGGGGGAATCGGAGGGGGAGATGAACCATGAGAGACGATGGACTCCGAGAAACAAACTGAGGGTTCTAGAGGGGAGGGGGGTGAGGGGATGGGTTAGCCTGGTCATGGGTATTAAAGAGGGCACGTTCTGCATGGAGCACTGGGTGTTATGCACAAACAATGAATCATGGAACACTACATCCAAAACTAATGATGTAATGTATGGTGATTAACATGACATAATAAAATTTTAAAAATTAAAAAAAATACCACTGTAATGTGAGAGCTTGGATGATGGCAATTTATAAAACATCCCGTGAGGTGTCTTAACATTGGATTTCCAGAATCTAAAATCTTTCCTCTCTCAGCCATAATGTGTACTTGGTCTTGTAGCAGTGAATGAAACTCACTAAGAAATATTTGTTCTTTTATAGACTGGTGGTTCTCAGACGGCGGCCAGTATCAGAAGCACTGGAAGGCTTATTAAAAGAGATTGCTGGCCTCTAGCCCCCAGCGTTTCTGATTTAGGCGGTCTGGAATGGGGCCTGAGATTTTCATTTTCTAACAAGTGATACTGACGCTAGCGCTGCTGGTCTGGGGACCACACTTGGAAAATTACTGATACAGTCGATTGCTGAAAAAACAAAAATGGTACCACCAAAATCCCCCAGCAAAGCCTTACTTCGTTGTTATTCTTCAAATCAGACTGTTGAGAGATGCTTCTCTTTGCCTGAAATACTAAACATGTAAACATCGTAATTATCTTTCAAGACAAGCGTGCCGGGCAGTTGGCCTCAACATTTTAATTAATGAGTCATTTCCTTTGGTCCACTATGGATCTTTTCTTTCTTTCTGCACTATCTGTTGAAGGCTTTGTCCCTATTCTGCCCTTCCTCCCTCCCTCCTTTCTTTTGGTACTAACAGCTTTTATGGTGCTGCCTAGTAGAGGAGTAACTGAGAGTCCCGCAGAAGCGTGCTGTCAGGATGTGCTCTCATGTGGAAACCGTCTGCATTGAGCTCAGGCATGAGAGATCTGCCTTCTCGCGGTTGGCGGCACGTTGATAGCGCGTTGGGTGCAGCTGTCTGAACATGGAAGCTTACCCCTGAGATTGTGCATATTCATTTGTAAACGCAAACGTTAATGTCAGGGTTAAGTCTTTACTAGTCAGTAACTTGCATATGGCTATACCAGGAAGCATACACTTTTTAGAATTTACTTGAAAACTTTGATTAATTTGGCAGGAGAGGTGTTTTGATTGTTGCATCTAAGTGGTTCTCTTCAAGGGAACAGCTCTTTCTCTTAAGATGAGGAGACTGGCAAAGAAAACTTGAGTTGAATCAAAGAAAATAGCCTTTTATCAAGTTATGTAACTAAATCTAACAGAAGCAAGAATAGTTTTAGCAAGGTAGGTTTGATATTGTAGAAATGAGGGATGAGAAGGTGTTAGCATACTCCATGAGGAGAGTTATAAATTCCCTTCTTACTTGCTTACTCCCGTATCAGTGTGGCTGATGAGAAGCTTTGCAATTGTTTTACTGTTGGTTTTTAACTAACACAGATATTTTTTCTTTCTTCATGTTGGTTAAATTATAGTACAAAGCGTGCTGTTTGACTTAAGTCAATTCTGAAATCTTTGCTCACATTTATATACTCTCCAGTCTTTAGATTCTATTTAGGTACAAGCTTTGCTTGATTCTTTGATCCCAGGAAGACAGGGGTAATCCAATAGGATATTTTTTCTGTTTTGTACCAGTGTCCTTTTTTTTCTAAATGGAGTGACTGTTTCAGGGCTATGTTTTTTTTTTTTTTTTAAATAAAAGGTACCGTCAGCAGAATTAGATAAATAATCTCTTGTAACCTAGAAAAAGTCTTTAATATCTTTTCTCTTTAAAATTGCTTTTTATATGGTTAATAGTTCCCATAAAGATAGCACTTTTCTAGCCAAATATCATGGGTTCTTGTATAATTAGGGGGAGTTTTCCAACATTGTATTTTATGAATGATATAAATAGGAAGGCATAGACTGCTAGCTCCAGGAAGACAGGGACTTTGTTTTGTTCATGAATGCATTTCCAACACTAAGAACAGTGCTTGATGCACAGTTCTCCTATTTGTGGAATGAAGGAAAGAAATCCTGGAGCTTAGGAGTTCTGCATATACTGTAATACTTCATACCACAAGGTGGTGCTGTTGTACCATGAAATGCAAGGCTGTAATTCTTAGGCTGTCATATAGTTTTATAAATCCTATAGATAAGCAAAATGAATTGACTACCTGGTATGTTTATTGCCTCCTTCAGTTATTTATCATTTTAGCATGTGATTAGTCTTTTGATTACATGATTAGGTCAGGCAGAGATCATAACCTAAATAACATTTGGTTCACATTTTTATCAAATGTTAAATGAGATAACATCTATAAAAACCTAGCGCAGTACCAAGTTAGTTTCCTTTTCTCTTTTTTGTGTGATAAGCCTTTGTTAAATATTTATTTGTTTTAAAATAATTTGCCAGAATTTTTCTAATAAATCATCACTAAATGTTATATTTAAGTCTTGTATTGATTTCCAGATTTTAAAAATTGATAGCAAACCTAGATTTTACTATATTCCCTCCCCCTGCCAAAAAAAAATTTTTTTTTTTTTTTTTTTTGCTTCCATGATTCTTTTATGGGGTTAAAAGTAGTTTATTAACATATAGCCCTAATACATATTTGTGCCTATATCATAGTGTATAAATTAAACTGTGACTTGTTTTCATTCCTTTTATGAAACTAAGTGTTGATAAGTTTGTTTTGTAGCTTGGGCTTTTTTATTTCCTTATGATTAAATTGCCTTTTGATGTTTCTGTCTGTAATTGTCCTCAGACTGAAATGAAATCAGAAGAGGGCCCTGGATGGACAATCTTACGTGATGATTTCATGATGGGAGCGTCCATGAAAGACTGGGACAAAGAAAGTGATGGTGCGGATAACAGTGAGCCAGGGTCTGGGAGCGACTCGGATACATAAAGACTGTAGAGGAAACAGCATACAATCATTCTGTTTTTCCTAGAAAAATACTTTGTGCTTTCAAAGTTCTGTGGCTATGAAGCTATCATTTTGTAAGAAAGCCAAAAGCCTTTTACTATTACCAACTTTGGTTTTTTCTCTTCTCATGAAAACTTTGTTAATTTAGGTTTCTCAAACCTTATATAATTTTAAGCATTGTTTCTCAAACATTTGTAAAAAGAAGTATTTCTGCTTAACCAGCGAGATGCATATTTTGCCTGGATCATTATAAGTTTACATATTGGTCATGGATATTGGTATTTTGTTTCAGTATCACCAGTTTCTAGAAATGCAGTGCTTTTCATAATTAAAATGAACTCCCTGAAGTTAATATTTTTCAGCTTTCCAACTTACTGGTCCTGTGTGTTTGTGCTTTTGTGAGGGGAATTTTTGGTATTTGTTTTGGTGAGCTATTGGGAAACCTATGTAGTGAAATTTAAAATGATAGTATTTCTGATTCAGGGTGATAATTTCATTTTTAGAACTCCTGGTAAATAAGATTTGAGAAACACACCAAATCTCTACTTTTGTATTATGTCCTTTTATATGCTAAAACATATATAAGTGTTAGGTTATTTTTGTATGAGAAATATACTGAGGTGGAAATTCTCATCTTTAACTTATGCAGTGAGGCATAATTTCTTAGAAAGCATATTTGACATGTTTTCGGCTCTCCCCCTCCCCCAGCTTTTCCTTAATATTTGAGTTAGCTTAAATTCTCTTTTATGGTTTGACTGGCCAGTGAAATGGTAGTTAGACTGCAGGTAGTCTGCATCAGAATACTCCTATCTGTTTGTAGCTTTGGTTCCTTATTGTTCCCTTAAAGATGATTAAATTGGGTGACTTAGGATCTAGATGTTAAACAAAAAGAAATAAGACTGTTGAATATAATTCCAAAATTTCTTTGCGACTAGGTCTAAGATCTAAAGTTTATAAAGGAATTGTTTAATAAATGTGATCTGTTCCTTTTAAAAAAGGGATCCATTCCTTTTCCCACCTTTCCATAATAAAAGTCATTCCCTTCTACTAATTTGCACATACTTGCATCCTCCCCTCAAACTTATGCTGAAGCAGAGATGTTTATATTTTCAAACCCATTTGAGTGTTACAAGTATTACATATCCAAGGTTAAATTAATCCATGACCTGGTATTTGTTATCATAAAGGAAGATGTACACCTAAGATATCAAGTGATGCATTTTTGTATTTATCCCAACTTTTGAACTTCGGTGTTTTATTAAATTATAGAACTACCATTTTGTCAGGGTAATATAAATAAATGTGAACAAGTACTCCTTCAGATAATAAGAGTGCTAACTCTCATGATATAACTTAACAGAGGTGAATATTTCATTATAACTGAACACATACATAATTTTGAAAAAAAATTCTTTGAGCAGTTAAAAACTTTTTTCTCCCCAGAATTAAAGATTATACTTCTTTTTTGCTCTTAATCTTATTCTGGATCATGTTAAAGCTTTGTAGAATTCTTCTGAATAGTACATTTGGATGATAGAAATGGGTAAATAACTTTTTATTTACTAAAATGTTTTTGAAACATAAACTCACATAGTTTTTGGTTTAATTTAGAAAAATTGGGCAAAAATTTTCAACTGAAAATAAGAGAACTTAAGCAGATTTTCTTCTTTCAGAAATTATTTTATTCCAAAATAAAGATGTGTTGGTAGTATAAGAAAAACTTTTATCCTTTATGTTAGAACACTATAAAGCATATTCAAAGTACATGAAATAATTTCTGTCATAAAAATGGGATGTTTTATATGTATTACTATTGCATCTTAGCTATATACTGTGTAGGCAAAATGCCATCACATATTAATATAAATCCAAGGATGAGCCTATTATTTTAGAAACTAAATATGTATCTTGAGATGAATGTTTTAAATATTCTAGCTCTGTCACCTCTACCCTAAGTGTTTTACCTACAGCATTTAAATTCTTCTCACATCAATCAGATAAATCTGCATCTATTCTGTCTTCCTACATTGTCTTTGAGTTAAGGAGAGACAAGAAAAAGAACCACATTTCTAGATCCTCCCTGCTTTATCTCAATATAACAATATTTGGTTTTTATTTTTGTTAACTAGAGTAATATAATAATAAAAAGGTTATTTTTATTTGTTTAGAAAGATTATGGGAAACGGTAACTCGTAACTAGGTATTATTCTGTCCCCTTATCTGGATATTTAGATGGCTGTGGTGAGTGTTCTCAGTAGTTAGCATAGTTTAGGATTGGTTATTAATTGTTTCTAGGCATTGATCTCTCAAAGTCAAATTTAATATCTGTTTTAGGCTAAAAACACTTAGAATCATCTTAGTAGTTTAGCACTTTAGCTTGGAGCTGGAGTACTGAATTTATTTTCAAGTTACTTAGAATTCTACATAGATCAAGTATTATCCTACTCATTGAAAAGCATACCGTGGAAGCCCTTTAGATGGAATGGTCTGAAGGCTCACCTTCAGTACTCAGAGCTGAAAATGACTCAGGAGGAGGTTCCGGAAGGTTTATTTGAGGGTAAGTCCCAAGTTCTTTAAAATATTTTGTGTGTTTTACAAGGGAGTGAAAAGGGAATGTTTATATTCTGGGAAACCTCTTAGGGCTCTTGATCATTGTGTTTTGCATCTATGAATAGACTTAGTATTCAGTGGCCACCAACTACTCCTGCCTCCTGTGCTGGTCTTCTGGCAGTGAGAATACGGTACTTCATTGCAAAGCCATTTGACTGCAGTCCATAGATGCCTGAAGGTACCCTACTTAAACATATAGTAGCCGAGACTTCCCAAGCTCGAAGTGTGAACAGAAACATAGACAAACTGAAGATATAAATCGTGCTGCTAAGGAGTTAACGAATTTGTAAGGCCTAAGAAAATTCCTGTAACGGAACCCCCAAAGAGTGTAAGTATTTCTATGGAAGAGAAAGGAGGTCAAATAAACAAGGCAATACTTTGGCAAACTTTGGATAATTTTTTTTGCTCCCTCTTTATCTTTACTTATTTTTTGTTATTTTTGTCATAGATTTTAATAAATCTATGTGCTGAAAAGAGTCATAAGTGAAATTAGATGGAAGTTTTATTTCTTCAGGCTTTTTAATGACTATTGTGTTTAGTATGTTGATGTGTTTGTGCAACATGAATTTCACTTTTAAAATAAACATCTGAGAGGCACCTGGGTGGTGTAGTTGGTGGAGTGTCTGACTCTTGGTTTTGGCTCAGGCTGTGATCTTAGTGTTGTGGGATCGAGCCCCGTGTTGGGCTCCACGCTCAGTGCAGGGCCTGCTCGGGAGACTCTCTGTTTCCCTCTCAAATAAATAAATCTTTAAAAAATAATAAAATAAACATTTAAAAAATTAGTAGATATATTTGTGGACCTTTGTAATTTCTTAAGAAAAGCATGTATGTATCTGTGTCTACAATCTGTCCGCCTTAGCCTAGGTTGCCATACCAGAATATCGTAGACTGGGTGGCTAAAACAACAAACTTTTCTCATAGTTCTGTAGGATGATAAGTCCCACCATTGAGGTGCCAGCAGATTTGATGTCTGGTGAGAGCCTTCTGTCTGGTTTGCAGACAGCTGACTTCTTGGCTGTGTCTCCACTTGGGGAGGAGAGAGATCATCTTTCCTCAGTCTCTTTCATAAGGGCACTAATCCCGTTCATGAGGGCTCCACCCTCGTGACCTAATTACCTTCCAGAGGGCTCCACTTGCAGATTCCATCACATTGGGGATTAGGGCTTTAAGGTATGAATTTGGGAAGACACATACTCAGTCTATAGCAGTGTGTAAAATAGCACGTTGTACATTTTCAACTTAGAGATGAAATAACTATCGTTTCTTTAATTAAAATTAGTGAAGTGAAGGAAGCAGAATTCATTCTGCTCTTTCCTTAAATTCATCTCTTAGGATTAATGTGCCGGTTGTGTCTGTTCGGTATGTTAGTGACGGGTAGAGACCGTTAAGCCCTGCAGATGTTTGCAGGGCAAGGAAACAGGGGTCTGAATTTTGGCCAGCTGGATAGCTGAATCTTAGGGACTATTGCAGCAAAGCTAGGCCTGGTGAACTTTTTCACTAGGGCAACTTTTCTGAAACTTGACTAAATGTATTAAGAAGACCTGTGAACAGATTTGGAAGTAAGATGGTCTTTGAAGTCCATGATAAGACATTTAGAACCATGATTGACGTTTAACAAAATACTAAATTGTAATGAATCCAATCAGAATTTTATAGATGGAAGGTATCTTCTAATGCTTTTTAAATAATTTTAGATTTTCTGAAGAGTGCTTTCTAGCTTAGAGAACCACATGAATATTTTTCATCCAGGCTACTAAGCGTAATTTCAGGGAGTTACAGTTTCAGGCTTTTTATCTAGATGTGTGATGAACCTTTTGTGCTCAGAAGAGGTATCCTCAGAGACAGTTACAGAACATGTTTTATTTTGTCAAGAATAACTAGTCCAGCACTGCTCACCTCTTCCCTCTTTTTTCCCCCTCCCTCCAATTGCAGGGGTACGTATTGAGCTTTCTGTTAAATGCTCTTTGTGAGCAGCATTTACAACCAAGGATGTAAGCAAAGATGTGTGTTAAAGGAGTGAGCATAATTCCTTATAATTTCAGTGTCCAAGTCAGTACTGTCCAATAGGATTGTGTTGCTGGATACATTGTATCTCCACTGTCCAATGTGGTAGCACAAGTGGCTACCGAATATTTCAAATGTGGCTAGTGATACAAAGGAACAGAGTTTTAAATTTTACTTAATTTTATACTTTAAGTTTTAAAAGCTACACGTGGCCAATGGTGGTCTATCTAACTGTGAAGAGAATAAAGTTAGCATATATTTAGTCTGATAATATATCAGTAAACTTTGAAATCATGTCTGTGAGTTCTTGTGATAAGCTTTTATGGATACAATTTAAGTATGTACAAATATTGGTGTAATTTTATTGATTAAGTCATTGTCAATTTCTCTTTTTCACTATTTGTATTTTGAAGAAGATACATTAAGTTGCTTTGTAATTACATTATTTCCTCAGGTAATTATGGTCCTTAAATGTGAGGCCAGAATAACAAATAGCATTTCATTTTTTTAGTGTAATCATCTGCAGCTTTCAGAACAAATACATCCAACTTTAAGTCTTATTGATTCTCTGAAAGAATAGATTTATGGTACGTGAGCAAGGACACCTGGAGAACTGCCAGACCCACAGACACCAGGCACCATGTACGCTAGAAGGTTCCCTGAAGAAGTGTCTTCAGTCGCAGGCCTCTAGAATTGTCCAGCGTTCCAGTCTATTCCAACACACACTCGACATCCTGCCAGAGCAAATGTAGATTGCAGATTTGGGCAAAAAGAAAAAAAAAACAAAGAGCACAATGAGCATTATTAGCACAGCCAGTTTAAAATGATGAGGTGTTAACCACATTTGTATAAATAACAGTTTCTCTAACCCCTGAATCATTATCCTGCATTTGAATGCAATCGGTTCATAAACATCAAAGCAAGAACACCAAATTTGTATGGGGTCAGGACCAACTGGGGCTCTGAATGGAGAGACAGCTGAGAGCCGTGTCCTTAACGCGTGGGTGGCCTTGCAGCTGTCGATTCACCCTCAGGCTACTAGACAGTTGCCTTTTTGCGCTTGCAGAACCAGACTTCAATCTGAGGTAAAAATGTATCCCCTCCCATGGAATGGACATAAACAATAGATTGACATCAGCTCTCAAAACATCAGCAAGGCGTCCAGACTCAGCAGTCACCCTGAAATACTGCGAATTACCAAGCAGAACATCAGGGGTGTTTCTACATAGTATTTGTCTTTGTACAATAACACTGGGCTCTCTTAAATGTATTATAAATATGAAAGCTCATAGTTAAAAGGATTCAAGGTGATATTATCCTTCTCTATAAACACTAGGAATAACTCAATTGTGGGACCCACAACTGCCATATTTTGGTTCTTCCACGGACTCCCAAATACACTTGGTGATAGGTGAAATTGTTTATCACTGGCATATAAATCTGGCATAGGCATACACTTGTTCAAATAATAAGAATTTGAATAATATATCCACAAGGTCTACCTAGCACAGTGCCTCCCCACAAAAGTTTACAGTCTGCAGATAGTAGATACATATTGAGACTCAGTAACCCTACTTCTGGAAACCCTCCTCAGGAAAAGACTGATTACAAAAATGCTGGGTGAACGGTATTATATTATAGCATTGTTTTTAATGGCAAGAAATTTTGGACAACCTACAACTTCAGTGATAAGAGAACATTTACATAAACTTTGGTACTTCTACTTTTCTGCTGCCGTTTAGAAATGATGGCTGTGAAGACCCATGAAAACACGTGTCAATAATGTTAACTTAAAAGGTAAGATTATAACCATGGATAGGATAAGTTTTTTAAATGCCAAAAAAATTCATTAGATGAATATAAGAACACATTCTTTATTAAAGAAGATAATTTTGACAGTTTGCAAGACTAGTCTCACACTGAGTAAAAAGATCCTGACATTTAATGAGATATTAAAACATTTTTTGCCTACGTAGACTGTTCCAGAACTCAGACTCTAAATACTGTCTTACCTAGGACACTCTTAAAGGTTGATATGGAGAAGTGCAGAGGTAACTATATCAAGAGTCCTGTTTGCTAGAATCCTACTTTTAACTTACTTTTTAAAATATTTTATTTATTTATTTGACAGAGGGCACAAGTGGAGCCATAGGCAGAGGCAGAGGCAGAGGGAGAGGGAGAAGCAGGCTCCCCGCTGAGCAGAGAGCCCGACGCGGGGCTCCATGATCCCAGGCTGGGGTTGTGACCTGAGCCAAAGGCAGACGCTTAACCGACTGAGCCACCCAGGTGCGCCCCACTTTTTCCTTTTTAAATTTTAATAGTTACCTCGCTTTGAACATTGAACATGAAAAGTTGGATTCTTTCCCCCTTGTGTCACTTTGTGTCTCTTGATTAATAGAAATTTATTTTGAAATGAGTATCTCTATTTCCTTGATTTATTTTTAAAATATTACCTTTTCATGCTCAACCATCTTATTTTGATAGGTCCCATCCATCATTCAAGTTTAGTTTGAAACAGAACAAGTAATAATAACAACAAACATTTATACAGTAATTATTATATGCCAGGTACTATTTGTTTTTATAATGCCCTTAGCTCACACAGTCTTCCTATAACCCCATAAAGTAGGTGCTGTTATTGTCCCCAATAAACAGTTGGGGGAACAGGTAGTAGATTCAATAACTTGCCGAGGTCACACAGCTAATACAGTCAGGTCCAAGCTTGAATCAACAGAGCTGCTATACACAACAGTAATTCCCTAAGTTTAGGTGGTATTAATGTCTTACAAAAATGAGATTCTAAAAAAAAAAAAAAAAAGAAAATGAGATTCTAGAAATTGAACTTTGCTCTGGAAAAATAAATGGACATGTTCTATTTTTCAGTTTCATTTACTTAGGACATAAACCTAGGGCCAGGGGAAGGTAGAGGAGACAATGTGTAACAAAAAGTGAAAACCTTGGCAATGGCAAGTTAGAGTTTCAAGCAGCATGTCTTCCCAGGCTTCATTTTGGTTGCCTCTGTCTGTTTATAATACCATGTACCGTTGGAGAGTTTATTTTAGGTCTTGAATAGGTCTGGTAATGAAAATGTTTTAATTATCTGGATTCTGCAGAAACGGAACTGTGTTACTACTGGAGTGGGATCCCATAGTTTTGTCTCTTAGAACACAACTCTGTTGCTCCTTTCATGACCAGGATACGATATATTGCCCATATGCTTCTGTTTATTATTTAATGACATTTTGATGATTCATAAAAATGTAAGTGCTGACATTTTTGCTATTAAGAATTTAGATATTTAAATTATGCTTTACACAGGAAGACTAGATTTTAGCTTAGGATGTTATTGGCTAGGAGATAACTAGAATTATGGAAGTTTCATTGTTACTGACGTAGGATCTTTCCTGAAAAATATACATTTTCAATACATCAAATTGTAGCTTTCATTTTCTTGTGCAGTAGTTTCTGTTATATAGTGCTTTTCCTCTGGAAATTAAACAACAGATCAATGGGAAAGAAATACTCTTGAGGTGACACTTGATTAGTTTTTAAAAAGATTTTTACAGCAAAATGATAATTGTATGATTGTTTATTAAGCTGTGATGAAAATAGAGAAAATTGAGCATGTTGGTTTTCTCCAAATAGGAAGTTGTGCGAAATACCACTGCTCTCCTCTAGGTGGCATGACTTAGGCTATCATTGAATTAGCTGACTGGTAGAATTTTTTTTCCCCTTCAACCAGATGAGTGCCTAGTCTGAATCAATACAATGTGGCATTGATTAGATTTAATTTTTACAACTGTTCAAATAACTAGGTTGACTTTGTCATTGTCTGTTGTTTAATAACCTTAATTAACATTAAACGACAAAGATCTCAAAAAAAAAAAAAAAGACAAAGATCTCTAAAAGAAGCAAAACCCCAAATCTTATCTGTACTGACCAAACAACCAAAGTCCTGTTTGTGTATTGTTGAAGTCCTTCTTGGGTCATAGCACACACCCATTTTAAAATTTATTTCATTGGTTTATGGTAAATAGCCTGCCATTGATAGAAACTGTAAAGATACTGCCTTTGTAAAGGGGCACATGTGTATAACTGAAATAATCTAAGGATAAAGCAGAAATTGTAGGAATTTGGATCACAACAACTTTCAAGTTAACAGGAAAACAACCTTTCAATTGAGTTAAGTTCTAGTTTTGTGAAGCCATTACTGTTTATTAAGCAGGGAAGGTCAACATGTAAAAAATGTCAGTGTTAGGTAACCCATAAGTACCAGATGACATTCTTTTTTTTCTGTATACTAAAATGAGAAGACAGAATTTATCTTTACTTTTGAAATTCTCTTATCAATTGTTCATTTTCCAAAATTTAAAAACGAATTTGTGCACAGAATATATGAAATGCTTGTTAATCCCTATTATTAATATATTTTGTCTTCTTCCTGTCCATGGGAGAGACTGGCTTTCATGGAGCTCAAAAGAATCTTGACCAAGTGCCTCTTAAAGGCTTCAGTTTTCGGGTGATGCATGTTTATATCAATGCTAAAGCTGTATAAGGAAGCATTTTCAAATTTTAGCTCTGATGGTGATTATTAGAATCTGAAGCACAAAGGAAAAAAAAAGGCTTGGAAATATGCAAAATATATCACTATGGTAACCAAGAACAGGTGAATGTCTGACATTAACCAATTCAGATTTTAAAGTTGTTTCATTTCAAAATAGGGTGACTATCTGGGACAGTCCCAGTTTACCCCTTCTGTCTTATAATGTATTTACGAATATCATCCTCTTCAGTCTTGAAAGTGCTCAGGTTTGTGTGATAAATTATACAGTCACCCTAGTTGTAAGAGCTTACTTTTCTAAGACTCAAACATCAGGAAATGTTTGTAGCTGTGAGTCTCCAGTTGTATAGGTTATAAACCACCCATATTAACTTTGCTTTTTAAAATATTAAGTATACTTTGCTTTTTAAAATATTTTTTTACTAGTTTTTCCTTCTAACATAAAAAGCTACATTCAGCTCTTCTTTTAATGTGCAATTACTATCCTCTTTTGGTTTTGTTTCATTTTCATTCTCTAATTGCAGGATAATTGAGGCCACAGAAAGGCAAGAAGGTTTGAAATAGAGGTTGGTAACTTTGCTAATGAAAATGTGCACATTCAGATTCTCCCACAATGATACTCACCGAGATGATGACAAATTCATTCAAAGAATACATATCTTAAAAAATGAAAATTTCACCTTACATTGTGATAGTCATTTTTTTAAATTATGGGCACATAATCATGTCTTTATCATTTGCCTTCTCTTTTTCCCTACTCATCTTTTATTTGTATTTTTACTTTGTTGAAATATTTCTCTCTCTGCTTTTCTCCCCAGCAGCCTAATTCTGGCTTCTTGCTTTGTGCAGTGTGTCTGGACTGCTGGGGTGCTGGGGTAAGGGGAGGTGGTAGAGACGCTGTCAGGGCCAGGACTGAGGAAAATGCTGCTGGCTTCTCTTTATCAACGTTAGCATTTGATGAAGCATGTATCCATTTTATACTCTATGACAACTGTCCCCATATGTTCATTTATTTATATCAGTCACTAAATGCTATTTTAGTGGATGACTTTCACCAGAGGCAAGAAACCAGATTTCAGTAGACCCTGGGGCTGACAAAGCCCAGGCCACGGAGAGACTGCCTCCCAAAGAAAGACTTCCTCCCGTTGGAACTCTCAGAGCAGAAAAGTAGTGATATGTAGGGATGTAAGTGCCCAAAAGCCACAAGCAGTAATCCATCCGCTAATCATAATTCCAAAGGGTAAGACAAATGTTCCCGCGGAGTACCATTAAAGTGTGAGTTTATCTCTACTGTGCTGTTTTTCTCTAGCCCTTATCTCTTGAGTTGATCCCTTTATCTCTTAGCACCTCTGATCTTCTCTTTAAGCTTTCTCCTTCCTGCCTATTGTCCCCTCCTTATCACTTCTGTCTTAGATTAACCTACAGATACAAAGTGGAGTTAGTAATTGGATTATTTTTCATGGGGAAATCACTAACCTTTCCATTTCATTATTCTGAGAGCAGAAGTTTGTTTAGCTACAGAAATACATAACAGAACATGAGACAAATTTTTTTATAGACCAAAGAGTGTTTTTGAATTGCATCAAATATAAAATTAGAAGAACCTAAAAGGCTTTGATATATTTTCACATTAAAGCGTTATTTTGTATTTAGCAAGTGTCACTAGTTCTATAGATTTCTTTTCCCTACCTCCTGGTTTTCTGATGCCTGAAGCCCTTGCAGGAAGCTTTCAAGGTTGTTGCAAATGAAGTCATTCTTTCTTTAGTCAGGAAGGACCTACTACATCATAAACTCTTGCCTAGGATCCACAGGGTAAAACCCTGGACAGGGATGAGTAGTTTCGGTATCAGACATTTGTTTAACATCTTGTAGGAATTCCACATTACTTAAGTGAATAGACCCACTAATCAGCAGAGCAGGGCTAGTGGTTGAAACGGCCGCACCCTCTGCCTCTCTGATCTGGAAAGCAAAGAAGTCCGTTTTAGGGTGTTAAATAATAAGAGACCTTAATAATTCTTTCTACTTAACTGGGCTTCTGTTGTTTAGAGTTCTGTTCACCAGAAGGATATATTCTTGTCCTGTCTTCCTACAATTCATGGGAGCAAAATACCAGACTGTTTAAAATAACTGAATGGGAATGTACTTACCAAAACTGCTAGGAGGCATAACCATGAAGCAAAGTCTTATTAGCATCTTCCCTAGCTTTTTCATTCTATTTATATCTGAGAAAGAGTAGAGACCACATGTGTTTTATTACACAATCTCTGACAAAAATGAAGAAATGAGAGGATATAAAAAGGGTGGGTAACATTTAATGAGCACATACTAAATGCCAGGTGTGTTGAAAGTGTTTTGTGTGACTTGTGTAATTCCGTACTCAATAATCTTGTTGGTACTATGTGTTGTCCCCTTTTCACAGATGAAGAAACTAACATAGTATCTGAGTAACTTGGCCAGGATCACAAAACCAGAAAGTGACCGAAATTTGAACCCAGGAAAACTTGACTCTAGAGCCTGTTCTTTAACCACTATGCTCTCTCTGCCTCCTTGAGGTAATCAAGATGGTTTATATAGGTTAAATACCTTTCCAAGGTAATCAAGATGATCTATATGAGTTAAATACCCTTTTACCATGAAGACTGTCTGAAGTCCTTCCCACATAAGATCTCAATAAATTTAGTGAATATTTACTTCTTGAATATAGAGATGAAAAGGCTCCATAAGTCTCCAGGAGAGTTTAATAGAAGAAAGGATCCATTTGTGGAAGCATCTCTTATAGTCTTCACCTGTTTACATCTTCAGAGGGTTCCTACCTGAGAGGTAGAAAGGTACTCCACTTCTGCTGGCCCTGAGTTACTATACTTGCCCATGCCACATTTCACCACCCACTCCCTTGCCCTAGTTTCCTGGGCTTTGGGGAAATTAGAAGTAGTCTCTTATGAATAGGCCAGGGGGTCTAAGGGGTTAAGTTAGCAGTAAGTGCTCAACAAACTAAGTATTACGGACGTAAGTGTGTATGTTTATGTTGGGAAGGGTTATCAGAAGAATTTATTGCTTACATTGTTTTCCTCAAAGTGATGTAGGTGGACTTTGGCTAATCTATACATACTCTAACCTCCCAGGTAAATTGGTGTCTATACCAGGAAGGTAATCTCCCTGGTTTGCGGGGAGGCTGAACCTATGACCTCAGCAGAGTATCATGATGGAGGTAACCAGCCATACTCCAAGGCAGCATCTTCAGTCACTAGCTCTAGTTTGCAAGTCCTCTACATTTGAGAATTGCCTCAGGTATACGAATATTCACTTTGCCCCCTTGGTGTAGAGCTGGTTTTTTGCAGTTGTCAAACTGAACTAAAAGGATAGCAGCTCGATGAGTCTGGGGGAAAGCTAGCCCCACAGGAGCTCCTCTTTGATTATATTTTGCATTGGCCGTTAGCATGGCAGCTGGTTATCCAACTCTTTTCAAGCCACTTCAATTTGAAAGTGGCCTCAAGGAAAGGAAACTGCTAATGCTGATTTATACATAACTTTCAGAAGTGGATTGGATCAATCTCTTTATTTCAGAGCTTTCCAATGTGCCCTAATAGGTAAAGAACTCCATGTTCAAGGGGAGTTCAGAATATGCTAGGTTAAAAGAGCTGAACAGTTTGTTTTTTTTTCCTGCAAGATTTTCAGAGCTTTTAACATGATGATGGGAATTGTAGATCTATAAGAAGCAATAGGGACCCATTATCTCCCAAATTTACTTCACTATGGAATCCATATTTATCAGACATGTTCTTGTACCAGTTTACACACGGCATCTTAGAAGTCCACAGACAATGGATCCTGACTATAAAATGCAGCTCTACCACATACTATGGAAAAGAAACATCTGAACTAGGGAATAACAGAGAGGCTTTGAGTTTTGGGGGAAACTCAACAGAATTTCCACTTTAAATCATCTTTCTAGTCAGTATGGCCATAGTCATGATGAAATGAAAATGTTGACTTTGAGTAACGGAAGGTAAAATAAAAGACAAAGGGAAAAGTGAACAGTGGCAAGAATCGTTCTTGGACTCATCTAATTGAGACTAGGTTGAAATAGAAAATGTCAAGTAATGTGTAGTGCATAACAGTAGACATCACTTTAAAATTCCAGCTTCCTGGATGTATGCTATGGAAAGAATGAAGTTGGTTGCTAATGTCTAACTAGGGAAGAAGCTGAGGAAGAGAAAGCCATATGAAGAAGTGGCATATGCAGCAAATTAAGAAGGTATTCATTCATTCAAACAGTGAAACAAGTAAATGTACTTCATTCTCTAGATAAAAAAGATTGAGCTCTGTTTTCATGTTTTCATCTGTTCACAGTCAAATGGGGGACTAGACTGTAAACAACAAACCGTAGTAAGATAAGCTTCAGGATAGAGGTATAGCATAGTGTTACGGGATCTCAGAAAATGATTCCACTAAAAAGGTGGGAAGTGAATCTTAGATTGGAAGCATGTGTCAGGGCTGGGGGTATCCTCAGTAAACTGTGTGATGCCCATTCACATGAGTGTGTGTGTGTGTGTGTGTGTGTGTGTGTACAATAACAGAAGGAAGACTTTCTAAAGCAAGTGATTCAGTTTGGGAGGCTGTGAGTGAGCCACACTAAGTAAAAACGGGAGGCTTGATAGCTTGTCCTTCAACAGACAGGTCCAAAATGACTATATAAAGTAAATATCATAAATCACTGTTGTCAGGGCGCACACTCCACCTCGTCCCTCCCTTCCCCACAGCCGTCCTCATTTCCACACCCCCTCAACGGTTCAGGGAGAGCTCGTGGTCTAAGTAAACGAGAGGACTTCTGACTGTAATCCTAGCACGTCACTTTGTTGAAGGCAAACACGTGGTTCAGAGAGAACTTATAAATCTCTCCTCCCAGGCAAGATCGTGATGTTATCTGCTGGCAGCAGAAGGTTCGCTCCGAGGGGAGCTCCAGAAGCTCCTGACGAGAGAGAGAAAAGAAAGAGAGAGGGAGAGAGAGGAGAGAGAGAAGAGAGAAAGGCGGACAGGAGAGGTAGAGCGAGAGAGAGGCAGAGAAAGGAATACAGAGAAGAGCAGGAGCGCAAGTGACGAGGACACGGGGAAAGGGATGGAGAACGTAGTATAACGGTCTAGGGAGCCAGGGGAGCAAAGTGAGGGGGTGCCCGGCGGCAGAAGGCGAAGGAGAGGGTCTGTTGCAGGGTGCCAAGTGCCCACCTACTCGCCGCGAGAAATCCGAGTGGGAGAGAAACCAGGAAAGGGTGGGAAAGGGTGGGAGTCCAAGGGACCCCCTCGCAGCCCCCTCAGGAATAACACTCCCTAGGTAGCGCGTCCCCGGGGCTGAAGGCAACGGCGGCAGCCGGTCGTCTGTTGCCGGGTTGGCGTCTGGAGCGAGAGCAGAAGGAGGAGCAGGAGAAGGAGGGAGGTGGAGGCTGGACGCGTCTGCTAGCGGCGGCACGACGTGGAGTAGCCGGGCGGGTTGGCGCGCGCCGGCCGGGGTGTTGGCCACCGCGCGCAGCAGCTCCGGGAGCAGGATCGTCGCCGCCTCTGCCGCCGCCGCCGCCGCGGCCCGCGCAGGACCCGACCGAGTCCCGAGCGCCGTGCGGAGCGCACCCGCCTCCCCGCGGCGCGCCGGGCTCGCCCCCAGAGCGCGCACACGCGCGCGCGCGCTCACACACCCGCTCACACACTCACACACTCACACACTCACACACGTGTGCGCTCTCCGCTCCGGAGCCGCGGCTGCTCCCGCTCTCAGCGCCGCAGTGGAAGGCAGGGCCGAACCGCTCCTTCTTTAAATACCTAAATTACCGCCCGGCCAGCCTCGGCGGCCCCCCGCACAGCGCTCCCGGCGCCCCTCCCGCCAGCTCGCCAGCTGCCAGCCCCGGGACCTTTTCATCTCTTCCCTTTTGGCCGGAGGAGCCGAGTTCAGATCCGCCACTCCGCACCCGAAACTGACACACTGAACTCCGTTTCCTCTTAAATTTATTCCTGCCTAATAGCCACTCGCCTCTTTTTTTCCCCCCATCTCGTCGCTCCAAGAAAACTTTTTCTTACTCCCCAAAGTTAGGGTTCCCCCTGCCCATCGTGTGTTAATATTTCCACTTTTGGAAAGACTTGCATTTTCTTTTTAAAGGAATTCAAGCAAGATACCTTTTTCTATTGGACGTTGACTCTCGATTGTTTGCAAAAGTTTCGCATTAAAAAAAAAAAATCTACCTGATCTGTACTTGAGAGTTGTTGGTTTCTTTTTTTTTCTCAGTTTTTTTTTAACTTTTTTTTTTTTTTAACTTTTTCCACCTTTAAAAAAAATGCACTACTGTGTGCTGAGCGCTTTTCTGATCCTGCATCTGGTCACGGCCGCGCTCAGCCTGTCTACCTGCAGCACGCTCGATATGGACCAGTTCATGCGCAAGAGGATCGAGGCGATCCGCGGGCAGATCCTGAGCAAGCTGAAGCTCACCAGCCCCCCAGAAGACTATCCCGAGCCCGAGGAAGTCCCCCCGGAGGTGATTTCCATCTACAACAGCACCAGGGACTTGCTCCAGGAGAAGGCGAGCCGGAGGGCGGCCGCCTGCGAGCGCGAGAGGAGCGACGAGGAGTACTACGCCAAGGAGGTTTACAAAATAGACATGCCGCCCTTCTTCCCCTCGGAAAGTAAGTACTGTTTTTTCGCTCCCATTCCCTGAGGCTTAGCGCTGCCCGAGGCTCTCGGGGCCGCCACGACTCCAGGGATGGCCCTTCCCGCTCTGGGTCCCGGTCTGCGCTCCCCCTCTCCGGTCCTCCGTCCCACCCACCTCCTTGCTGGTTGTGTGCCTGAGAACGTTAGGCTTGCAGTCCGCCACTTTCGACTTGATTTTCTCCATGTCTCCCTTCCCCCAAGGCCTCGGTCCCGTACGAGGCGTTATGCTCTCCTTCTGGCCCCTGAAAATATCTTCCCGGCCACCAGCCAGGACTCAGCCCCCCTCCTCTGTCAAATGAGAGGCGCTCCCCAGGGCCGAGTTAGCCCGGGACGTCTCGGTGGGCTTGTTTTCTTTGGTGCGGGCAGAGTGGAGCCTGCTGAACTGGCGCACGAAGCGTTAAAAAAAAAAGTGGCTCCAAACCTAGCCTCTCCGGAAGGCGCCCCTTTCGGGGCCGACCTATCAGCGGGTTCTCCAAGCCTTCCCTATTGTCTCTAACGCCCCTGAAAATGTCAGCATCGCCAAGGCAAAACCCGATTTGGAGACCCCTCGAAAAATACCTCCGAACCCTCAATTCTTGCATCTCTTGCCACAGCTGGGTGCTTACACCCCGCAAAGGCGAGATCTTGTCACCACGTCCCCCTTTGATGTCACCTGGAGTGGCAGGAAGGACAACTTCGTTTCTGACGATGTTAAAAAAGTGTTTTACTTCGCGTTATTTTTCAGTATTCCCTCAGACCTGTCTTCTTAAGATCGCTGGTGGAGCAGATCATTTTCCTTACGGGTTTACCGTTTATCTTTCTCACTCTTGAGCCGCCCTCGGCTCCCTGGGCTCTCTTAGGCTTCCTTGCAGTTACTTCGGTGCATTCCTAAATCTCACAGAGGGTAGAAGACAGCCGATTTTTCTTTCTTTCCTTTTTTTTTTTTTCAACTGGCTTCTCCGAGGGCAGCGTCCTCAAAACCAGTTGGCATACAGTAGCAGCGGGAGTGACGTGATTTATCGCAGTTCCTCTGGGGGGAAGGGAAGAGGGCAGTTAGCTGAGAATGATTTCCAAGTTCTTAGGGAAAAAAAAAAAAGAAAAGAAAAGGAGAAGCAGCATCCAGTGATACCTGAGAGGGTTAAATACCAGGAAGAAGAAGAAGAAGGAAAAAAAAAAAGCTTCAACATTTGCGTATTCCAAATCCCAAGTCATAAACTTTTTCATTGGTTGCCCATTTCTCTCCTCCCCTTTCCATGCCCTATATACTTGCTGGCTGCCTTCACAAAGTCTCTGTGTCTTGCCTAAATAGATAATATGGCCATCTTGATAGTTTTCTCCTAGAGGTTCTAATTGCAGGGTGGTACTTCTCTTTTTTAATATTTATTTTTAGTTTGACAAGTCCTAGTTCTGTGACTTGCCATGTCTTGTACTTGACAGTCTCAGAATGTCAGCCCATGGATCTCCTGCCGGTCTTCCTGGCCACCTTTCTTTTTGCTGCACCTCCTCTTCTTGTCCACGAGCAGAGTAGATACGGGAGATCCTGGCAAGCAGGATGATTTTATTATTGTAATTAGGCACCATCCACAACAGTGGTGATAAATACACAGCGCCCTGGTTATTCCCCTCAGGAAGTAAAGCTTTCTACCTGGGGTGGAGCCAAGGAGATATTAGGAAAACAAGTTCACTGTAATTGGTCCAGAATGATTGAGACCAAACAGAGAGTTTGAGTCAGTTTGCTTTCTCAAGCACGTGTATCCGGTCTACTGGTATTTGGGCAGGCGGGCAAGTAAAGTGGGTTATATAGAATCCGAACCGGGTTTACCAGCAGTAGTTCAAATGAATTGCCAGCACTTTTATAACAGACAGGAGGTCCGATTTCTTCCTCATCATTAGACAGGTGTGGGGAGAACCAGTTACCTAAGAAGAGTGTTGATTCTTTGTTCCTTCCGGCACACCTCAGTCCAAAGAGCCGAGGTGATCCAACCTGGGAAAATGATCATCCCCAAACTGGAAAAATTCTCAGAACGTTAGGATTTCAGAGGATGACAGCTCAGATCAGTGTGGAGATTCTCTACTCCATCCCACCTCCAGCCACCAAGTAGATAAAAGGTCTGCTAGGTGCAGTATAAAAAAAGTATACTATCAGTTTTCATACAGAGAATACCAGCTTCTATGGAAGTTTAGGGGCAGAGAAGCATATTAAGAGTAGATTGGATACTACTGTGCAAGAACTGTGGATAATTTTATAGAAAGTAGGTTAACTGATTTTCCAGCAGTTTCTAGTTATACTGGAATATAGTGAACCCTTCCAAAAAAAAGGAAGAAAAGAAGAAATCACTCCACCGTATTTTTAAAGAGCAAATTGAAAGTACAGCATTGGCTTATATACTATAGCTTTCCTTCTTCAGGACTTTTCTGCCCAACTCTCAACTCAGGCGTCACTGAAGTGGCTGAAGGGAGGGAGTGTGCCTGTCATTTCTTGCAGTGAATCCGGCAAGGGTCATAAGCCCCAGAGATGAAGGCATGGGAAAGATCACTGGTTCATTTTTTACCATCAACTTATTAGCGTTCAGGGAGTGACTTCAGCTCAAATATTACAAATATGCTCTAATTATACTCAATGAGCTATATATCATTACAGATCGCTGATAGCCCTTTGTGGGACATTTTATACAATTCAGACTACATATTTTTAGCAATGTGGAGATTTAAAAGTAAAAATATAAGAGATATTGTATATGCCCTCAGGCATATTTTGTTTTAAATATTATCCTTGGCCCGGTATACTGTATAAATACAGTAAATATGAATAGAACTGGCCAGGTGCCAATCTCCTAGGATGAATTTTAGTCAAGAAGGTATTTATGGGATATAAATAATACTGTGTCAACATTTAAAGAAAGGGTCTGATTAGTTTTGAATTTATTCATATTGATCTTTTCACATGCTGTTAGTTTAAGGCTCAAAGTGGAGTTATGCTAAGGTTTACCGATAGTTTACCCAGTGGGAATTCGTGGACTCTCCAGTCCTTTTGACAAGCCATCTGCAGTTCAAGCCATATCTGTTGGAAAGACACTGCACAAAGCTTTAGAAATCTCGAGAGTGATTCCGTTCACTAGACTGAGAATCCAGATGATTGACAGTTAAAATCTGTAGAGGCTTGGGCAGTCAAAAAAAGAAAGAGACAGTAAGTTTCATTTTCTATCTTTCCTCTCACTTGTTTTAATTGTAACAAACCAGGCAGTGTTGGGGTTCTAAAAGGTGGTGATTTTGCCCTGGCCCCCACCTCCCAGGGAACCTGGGGCGAAGTCTGGAGTTTTGGCTGTCATGACCCTTAGGGAAGGCATGCCACGAGCATATCATGGGTAGAGGCCAGGGACGGTCGCTAACCATCCTCTAATGTACAGGACAGGTTCCCTCCACCCACCACCACCAGCACATACATCAAAGAATCGCCAGTAATGCGCATGTTGAGAAGCCCTCGTAACCCTGCTATTGATTTTGGGTTACTGAATTTTGCGAGGAGTCCCATTTTAAAAGTAATAACCCTAAAAATCAAATATCTGTATGATCAAAAGGAGATTAAAATGAGAGCATTGAATGGAAAGATAATCAGAAAATTATCTTCATGAGATGGGAGCTTGAATTGGACCATTTTGTGTGGTGGATACTTTATTATTATGATCCTAAAGCACCTAAATTGGAGACCTCAAAACTTCCCATTCATTTAGCCTAAATAATGATGTTGCCCCACCCATCAGTAACTTCAGTCAGCAGCAATGTGATGTTAGTCAGAACAGAGAAAAAAGAAATGAGGAATTGTCTTGGATTTTCCTTGCAAGGAGAATAAGCAGTTCATGTTAATGAGGAGTGGGATCTCCAGCCTAGACAACCAAAGAAAGTAAATAATTGTGTTGGTTTATTCTATCATATTGAGTTAGATAAACCAAAATATACAGCCTGAGACATCACAATGAAGTTTCCTTTGTAATTGTTTCACACGAATGTTAAATCTTTAATAGCAAACAATCTCCTTTTCTATTTCCCCTGTAATTTTCCAAGTGAAATCGTGGAATGTAGAATGAATACTAATAGCACTATGGTTTTGGGGAATTCGACTTAAGATTCTATTCATGGACATGTCCTTCTGTATACAGATTGCTGGACTATTGGCCAGTTGCCCAATGAAGGAAAATATTAGCAGTTGCTGGAACATAGTAGTATTTTTGCTTTATATCCAGGGATTTTATTTTTTAAGATTCTCTGTGTGAGGATGCCTGAGAAAGAAAAAGAGAAAGATCAGAGACAATCGGATTTGACCCCTTGACTTCTAGAATGATTGAGTTATTAATACACAACAGACCAAACTTCAATTTCTGCATTTTTATTGTGTCATTGCTTGTACTAACTCTAGTGCCTAACTGTGGTTCCAGTAAACTTGGGTCACATTCTTCTTTCAGGATTTCCTCTCCTTTCCTTCTTTTACTTTTCAAAGACTAGGAGAAGTAAATACTGTTTATAACTGAAGCAGTTGGGCAGGCTTTGTTGCCAAGCGAGAACAGCTCGCCGCGAGCCTCCCCTGAGGAGTCCCGGTCCCGTGGAGGCTGGGCTTTGCAGAGGGGCAGGTGGGGACCCCTTGACCTGGCAGAGAGACCTGGCACCCTCTGTGTCTCCACAGCGACCCCTGGGGTCCACTTACGGAGCTGCACTTTGTAAATTCCGACTTTCCCCTGGTGAGAACACGCTGATGTAACCTAGTCGCAGCATCTTTCATATAAAGATATGAAAGAATGACAGATCATTTTTCCTAGAGGAAACGGAGACGCGAAAAAAAAGGCTAATGACTCACTGTTGATTCCACATCAAATCTGGGTTAGCACTGAGGAGGTCACTGACTCTTAGGCCTTCGCCCAGAGATTACAACACACTCCAGGCTGCATTTTTAGAAGGTTAGGGACACCGAGTGGAGAAGCCCGGCCCTGAGAGAGCGTGCTGGCGACCACCGGATGGGAGTCGGTCAGCCTCCTCCCTCCCCTGTGGCCCCGCCCCCCCCGCCTCTCTGCTCCCGGCAGAAAGGTGAGCAGCCTTAGGGCAGAGCGACTGCGTGAAGGAGCTCGGAAAACAGCCCTTTCAGCTGTCTTGATGTAGCATTTCCGGTCCTGACGGATCCTGGAGAGAGGCTCTGGATTTGCCAGATGTGCTCGCTCTACGCAGGCAGCCCTTCTGCTGCAGGGTGTATTCCACTTTGCAGGCTCGGAACAGCTTGATGAAATGTGCCTCTGGCCCAGATAAACAAACGTTTCCATTGTCATTTTGAAACCATATGGCGTGCTTTTGTTTTTTAATATTCTTTAAACAAAGATCGTTTTAAACCTAGGAATTCAGTGTTCTCCAGGTACTTTAAATTTAATAACAGGCTAAGGACTCTTTGATGGGTTTGTTTAGACTGAAAGCTTGCCTCCGTCATTTGTTTAGGAGAAACTCTCCTCGCGCAGCAACCGCGGAGGGGTTTTGCTTGTCATTTGTTTTGTTTCTTTTCTAACCTCTGATACCGGAAGTGGGTGTGGAGCTGCTCTGCACCGTGAACACCTCCACCTCTTTAAGTCCTGGGGTGGGTTTGATGGCCTTGGCTCTGCATCAGACTCCCCCTTGACCTCTAGCCCACAGTCTCCGAATTGCCTTCGTCTTCACTGTTCTGGAATATCTGCATGCGTGGCAGTTCGCCTCACTTAACCAGGCTTCACTTGCTTCACTTCTCAAGATGAGGAAGGTAGCTGTTTCCTAGGGTTGTAAAGGACCCAGGATGAGAGTCTTAAAGAAGCACTTGGCTCTGTGCGTGGCACTCAGTAGGCGATCTTGGCAGCTATCGTTCACTGAATCTCAAACATCATTGATTTTCAGACGGCGCCATTATTTTGTGTGCCACTAAGCAAAGAATAACACTATTATAACATGCCATCGATTGCAAGACACATTAAAGAGAGGTATTTTAGAGATAGTAAAAATGTGATTAAAAGTGATGCCCTGGGAACCACTCCCACTGGCCTGGAATCTCATGGCGCTTCATTCTTTTCTTTGTAAGTTCTACTCAGTGGATCTATTTCCCTTGCTCTCTTGGATTGGTCTTTAGGTGACCTTTGCCACTTCAGGGACTGGGAGCAGAGACTGGAAGGGCTGGTCATTCACCATGTCTATTAGTACTCTCTGTGCTCATATAAGAAGTCCTTGATAATTTAGACTTCTTTGGTAAGATTTCAGACTTCTTAAGAAAACATCCAAGACCTTTCGGGTTCCAGTCCCTCCTTGTTCAGCCCCACCTCTTGCTAAATCCCATTCTTGCTACAAGCTACACTCCAGCCACATCACCTTCTTCGTCTTTATCCAAATGGGTCATTTATTTTCGTGCCTCCAGGCCTTTGTCTATGCTGTTTCTTCCATTGGAGATCCATCTTTTAACACCTCTAAACATCCTCTGAGGTTTCTTCAGATGCCAAAACCTTTGGTTTTCCCAGTCATGTGAATCAGTTCATCCCTGCATTCCCACAAGACTGATACTCATCTCTAAAGCAGCCTCTTTTCTTTTGCTGTTGATAAAATCTAGTTGTGGTCCAGCTGTCTTCTTCGCTGGTTTGTAAATTGCCTCAGAACAGGAGCTAACTCTTACAGAACCAGTGCATTGTATTTGCTCAATACATGCCTCATAAATGGATGAGCATTTCCCTTTAGAGAATAAGATGGAACCACCAGATGAAGGCTCTATGTTTCCTAAGTATCAGGACCAGGAGATGTAGAGAGATGAAATCTACTCACCTTCATTATCAGGGAGAATATGCTTGATGGATCATAACACTGTGGTTACAGCAACACTGGGTTTCTCATACCCATACATTTCCCATTTCCAGTTTTACAATGAAGAAAATCATGGTGAGAATAGTGATGGCAGCTAACCTTCACTGAGTACTGACTGTGTCAAGTATAGTCTTAAATATTTTACCTGTATGTCCTTATTTGATCCTTACAAGCAACCCTTTAGAATCCGTACTAGTATTTACTAGCATTTTCCCTGTGACGTATGAGGACATGGGCATAGCTACTTCTGTCAGGGATGGCTTATTGAAAGTAAGGCTCTTAGTTACCACAAATAAAAGAGGCCCTACAATAGAGACCAGGAAATGGAGAGCATGACTTTCCTTGCCCTCTGGAGAAATGATGTAGGGCATCCATGCAAGAGTGGTGTCTTGTCCTCTCCTCCCAGCCATTACATCCTTAAGCTCTGAATTCTTTCCCTACAAAAGGCTATATACCCCTGAAGCCTTGGATACGACCCTGGGTCTTTTTCCCTGCCTTTAACACATTCGACTTTTCTCACTACATTTTGGTTGATAAAAAATTATGATTTATCAGGTCCCTGGGTTTGGTCATTAACTGCAACCATTTCTTCACAAGAGTTCTGATAAGTTTGATTGATGGGGGATTCCTCTTGTCTCTTTCAGAGAATTAATTTATTTGGGAAGGCAATTAATTTATTTGGGAAGGGTAGTGGTGCAGTGAGCTCGGGCTTTGGAGCCACACAGACCCAATAAGGAAAAGAAGGAGTATAAATAAAACGGAATTGCACCAAAAGAGTCTCAGAGACAGAAGGGGAAGAAGTAGCACCAAAGACAAGAAGCCCAGCTCCAGGCCTATGGCAATTGTTAAAAACTGGTCTTGTTTTAGTTGGTAGAGAGGCTCTATATTTCAGTGGTATTAAAACATGCATATGACTCACACAGCATTCACCTCTTTCTCTTGCTCGGTTATAAGGTTTGAAGTCCAGTGAAGGAAGGAGGGGATGTTGTTCCTAAGATGCTAACATCCAGAGGGTGTTTCTGGGTAATGTGCTTCTGGGCCTGGCTCAGCCTTTCCTCACGGGTTTTCTGTCTCTCCGCCCCCCGCCCCCAGTGAGGGTCTGTGGAGAAGGAAGCCAGGCCATTTGGAGTTAAGGCTGAGCCAGGTTGGGCAGCCAAAGTTAGACTGTGGTGGACCTCATTTCACTTCCATAATCAAACACTGGTCACAACAGTTTCTTGGCTGTCAGGTGATTCATTTTTTTTTTTTTTTTAAAAGCCTTAGCAACAAAATGACATGAGGGAGTAGAAGTCTCAAAGAGGAAGACGGATGTGACAGGAAGAGGAGAGCGTGGTCAAGTGTCATGGCAAAGGGTTTGAGGAGGAAATGAAAACGTGGGAGGTGATAGCAGAGAGGAGAGGCCGCACCAGGCCCTGGGTGGTTGTTAACAGTGCAAGGCGTTCTCCGTGTGAGGTAGCATCCAGCTTTCCTGGGGCAGCCGAGTGAGGCCATTCACTGGTGTGAGAAAACATTGCTGTCCAAGAGGAGTTGAGTTTACCGGATTTAGCATCTGTTAGAAGGAGCGGAAGCCTCCTGGTGCTGAGAAAGCTATTCTTTGTGGGCCAGGACCATCCCTTCATTCTCTCAAATGAGCCCTTCCGAACGTTACCACCTGATAAGCTGGAAATGTGGGGCTTAGATAGTCCTTGAACCACAAGGATTTGAGGAACTCAAGGCAAATGGAAAATGCTTTCTGCAGGTTGTGAAGCTCGAACCTTCTGAAAATAACCCGAATGTGTTTCTGAGCTCCTCAGGCAGCTGTTTGCCCATCTGCTGGCACGTTCCCCGCGTTACACGGGGACAGTGCCACTCTTCCTTCAGGCCCTCCTGGCTGCCTACGTGTTGGTGATCGGGAAGCAGGCTATTCCTGAAGTGGACACACTGGGTTCTCGCCATTTGAGACTCCGACTGCTTTTTTTGGAAATGTTGTTTGTTTCAGGAAATCCTGTAGCATCTTTCCAGTCTCCTGAAAGAAAAAGAAAAATGTGACTTAGACCTTGGCTCTGTTCATTTGGCTTTCCCTATCTAACCCACACCACACTGACAAATACCACATCTGTCTTGACAAAGCTAGTTCACAAATAACTGCTCATTCATAACCTGAAGCTGTTGTAAGAGTCCTTACTTGTTACTTGATCTTGTGAACAGGAATGCAAAGTTTGGTTTTGAGAAAGACCCTGAAATGACTGCAGGTCCGGTGACCTTTGCAAATCTATACGGAATCACCATCTAGAAGAGAACACTGCACATTTTGTGTGTGTGTCTTTTGAGAGCATGAAAATATTGATGGTTGTCCAAACATAAATGGGAATTTCCGGGAAAATATTTAATTTTTAAGTTTTGGATTCATCTCAGCATTGGCAGTTCAATGCTTTTTTAGACCAAATTCATCAGTGATTATTCTCTCTGTACCAGAGGCAGCAGGGACTTTGTCATTCCTTCCATTTGGGGGTTTGGTTCTTCTTTGGTCATTTATTTTCCTATCCATTGGCTTAATCTCATTTTCACTTCTGCTTTGATATCTTAATGACAATACCATTGAAGTTGTTGCTACTTGCTTTATAATAAACCCTTATAAGTAAGTTGCTGGCTGACCAAGCAGCCAAAAGAATGGATGACTTATTCAGATACCACTTAAGAAGGAGAAATAAAAAAATCACAGATGGAGGACTTTTTTTTTTTTTTTTTTTCCCCAGAAGATAGGTGATTTGGTAAGGGAACTGAGGTCTGTTTGGGCTTTCTGCGGGGAAATGTTTCCACATCCAGCTCATCATACCTGGGCATTTGGGGCTCTGGATGTTAATGAGAAAGGAACAGAGGTGGGAGCGGGCTAGAGTTCCTGGCTTTAACCAGAAGTAGCTGAGTAGAACCAAAGCTGAATTTTGGCCAGCTCCTCGGGTTCTGAAGCACCTGTTCTCACCTTTAGAGATGTCTGCTAAAAAATCATGTTGATTTGAATAATAATTTAGTCATTCATTTGTACCTCTTCATAGTAGAAAGCCTTAGCTTGGTAAGTGTGTTAATGGAAGTTACTGGTCAGACCTATGAACTAAATCCTGAACTGATGCTGTTTCACCCACTAAACTTGTGCTTTTTCTCCCCCATACAATGAGGTGACTGGTGCTAGTTTGTCTTGGAGAGAGCTGTGTTTCAGAGGAAGCCCACGGTCACAAAATATCACCATCAACAATGAAACTATGTGTAGAGAGTCATGTCTAATTTCATTAATTCTTTGGCACTAGTGTCCAGATTCTAGAAAGAGGGTCCTGAGCCAAACTGACCCCGAGTCATTATATATTTGGGATCAGCAGCTTGCCCTTTCTCAGTAACATTTGTTGGGAATTCTCTAAGTAAAGTAGAAACTCCCTGGAGTTTGTCTTAAGAGGAAATGATAGTACCCACTGATGGACCTGCTACAATCCTGAGAGGAATGTTTGTAGGGAAGGTTCGGAGGGATGGAGGAGGAGACTAATCAGACAGAGTTTACTGGAGCATTTGTAATGGCATTTAATTATGTTTATGATATCACTGCAGGGAGAAAGTCTTTATCATATAGACACCTTCACACTACACAAAACCCCTACTTACTCAGAACGATCCACCTGGTTGGATAGTCTCGAGGCCAAGTGAGATTTTGTAAAAGGCCTCTTTAAAAAAAATTTTATTTCATTTTACTTAAATTAGACTAATTAGCATATAGTGTCTTATTAGTTTCTGGGGTAGAGTTCAGTGATTCATCAGTAGCGTATAACACCCAGTGCTCATTCCATCAAGTGCTCTCCCTCATGCCCATCACCCTGTTACCCCATCCCCCCCCCACCTCCCCTCCAGCTACCCGCTGTTTGTTTCCTATAGCTGAATCTCTTACGGTTTGTCTCCCTCTCTGATTTTGTCTTAATAAAAGGCCCTTCTTGAAACTGTAGCCTATACCAAACAAAAGCCTATACCAAAGTTTCTCAAATTTTACCATGCAAAAGAATTCCCTGTATCACCAGTAGTGCTTATTATAAATGCAGATTCCCAAATCTTCATCTTGTAGCCTCCATCCAGATTATGATTCAGTAGTTTTCAGGTGGGCCCCAGAAACCTGCACCTTGATGAGGAGGCCAGGTGATTCTTAGGCAGGAGTTCAGAAAGACGCTCTGGAAACACTGTGCATTTTTGTTTTGTTTTGTTGCTTTATTTCTTAGCTGGGTCATCCCAGGCAAAATGAAGTTTTATGGTTAACATTGTAGTCTTTTAGAAGCTTTGTAAGTTACCCAGGCAAAACTTTAATTCCAGGACCATTTCTATCTTACAACTTATGTGAGTGGTCGTCCTCCACGATCGGTTAGTGAATGCCCAGGTACTTCTAAAGAGGATTATTTCTCTAAAACTAATTGTCTTGGATTTTTATAGGTTTTCACATTTTATCGAGCATTTCACATCTGCCAAAGCCTCACTGCTCTACAAAAGTGTATTCCTACCCCTATGCCACTTGACCCCTACAGACTGTTGAAATTGATTTTTGAAAAAACTAAGCATTGCTTTCTTTGACCTAAATGATCACTGGAAGCATCACTTATATCTCCACCCAATTCATGGTCTCTACTTCTGGGGCCCTGGGTCAGCACCAGAGTGCCTGTCTTTTTTGACCCTGCTTAAAAACAAACAAACAAAACAGAACAAAAAAGGAAAGAAAGGATTTTAATACTGCAGCTTTATGGCATAGTAAAAGTAAACCAAAGGGGCATACTTGCGGACTGCTTGCTGGAAGTTGCCAGTGACAGTAGTGACCTCTCCCTGGTCCCATCCAGACTTCCTTTGACCTGGGTGACCTGGAGCAATTTCAGGGATCTGGATTCTGTTACTAGAACTGTCCCTCCTCTGCACCACAACATCCACTGGCCTGAAGAAGGTGCTGTTTCCCAGGAAAAGGAGTGAAATCCCCCCAAGAACCCGCACAGGGCCATAGTTGGAAGAAAAAGTATTGCTAACCAAGCAACTTCCTCTGCATATTCTGCCTTTCCCTGGTTACATTCTTGGAGATTTTTATTTAAGATAACTTTCAGCATCTCTTGTTAGAGGTCAGATATGAATGAGAAGATTTTGTTTGACTTGCTAATCTTGTGACAAACAGTTTATACCCAGTGTAGCTTCTTGTCTTTGCTGACTGGTTCTTTGAGGGAATTTGCTCCGGGTTAAGGCTGTGGAGAGCCTCTAAAAATAAACAACATGGTTGCTTCTTGGTGAGAACATATGTGAGCAGATGGCAACTGGTAACAGCATATGGTGGCAACATGAAAACAGTATGTTGCAGAAAGCTCTGAGGGGACCTTCCTCGTCCATGCCTCTGCGGGTCCTCCAGTGCCCCATAATCCCAGTGACACAGAGTTCTGACTGGGAGGTGTGTCCCACGGAAGCGTGAAAGCATGTCACGGGGGGCTTGTTAGTGGGCTGAATGTTGGAGACGGTAAGTTACAGGGGATGGAAAAAGGCTTCCTTGTCCATTTTCAAATTGAGAGATAAAAGGCACAAATCTGACCAAAAAAAAAAGGGGGGGGGGAGAGGACTCCACAAGGCCTTTTGTCTTTTGTCAAAAGAAGTTTTCAAGTCCGGTTTGCAGAGTGACAGGCTACTTCTGGAAGACATGCCCTAGACGAATGGCAGGGACATGGATGTTAAATCCATGTGAGGAGCTAGGAAAGAAATATATTCACCCCAGGCCTGGAAGTCAGTCAGGGATTCATTTGTCAAATAAGTTATATAACTAATATTATTACGTCCCTTGATCACTTCTTATTTGCCAGTCTCTTAAATATAACATCTCTTCGTGAGCTTCTAAAACCCTCAGGGGTAGCATGATGTATGCTTCATGTATAGAAACTGAGGCTTGGGTGAATCCAGCCACTTGTTCAGAGATTCACAGGAAACCAGTGACAGGGCAGGGGTTTCAACCTACGTCTTCTTACGCAAAAATCCTGTATTTGTCATTGATTCGACCCCAGATAGAACACTTAGCAGTGTTTTCTCTTCCATTGAGGGTATTTTTTGGTATATTTTCTTTTATAAGAATATGGCGGGTGGTATACAAGATGTCGTTGCTGTTACTTTAAAGAAATGAAAGTTTAAAATTTCGTGATGTAATAACTATCATGGAAGAGAATGTTTAATCCATCCCGAGCAGCCCTAGATTTTTAAACTGCAGCGGAGCAGCACCAAACCAAGATACACTTATATTTAAGGAACCTGAAGTCTAGGCCAACCAAATGAAACATTGATTTTTATTCATAACGCGTAGGCTGTCTTTTGTCAAAGGAGGTCAAGGCCTTTCCTGTTCATCTTTGACATGAGTCACGGTATTTATTTTACCATTTCCATGTATAAACTGTACATTGTGATTTGGACGCTAGAGCGTGTTAAAGGGAAAACGGAACTCAGGAGCCTGAGATCTGGGAACAGAATCCAGAATCCCTTCTAGAGCCTTGGTCCCCGAGTAGCGGTGACCTTATATGTGTGGGGGAATAAATACATTCAGAGAGCCCGCTTCGACTTTGAATCTTTGTATAGCTCTGTGCAAGGCATCGCCTCAGTAAAATAGCTAATGACTGTGCTTTTTAAAACTCCTAGCTGTCTGCCCAGTTGTTACAACACCCTCTGGCTCAGTGGGCAGCTTGTGCTCCAGACAGTCCCAGGTGCTCTGTGGGTACCTTGGTGAGTACACTTGTCTGCTTTATACCTCATTTGACATAGTGTTATCAAGTCCATCTTTAGTGTCTGTCTCCTGTGGGGGAACTTGTCAGAGGCCAGAGAGAATTCTGGCATGCAGCCTTGTAGCTGAACAGCCACAAAGGTGCGCCCAATTTTTAGTCCGTAAATGATTTGATGGCCGTATGTGCAAGAATGGGTTGTGGGTACATGAGATCTGTGCTCTAGGGGGTGACACGGTGGTCTGAAATCCAGATCTGCTAACCCCCGTGGTTGATGCCCTCTGGAGGGTTGAGCCGTATGGCCAGAATATCAGGGGTCCTTTTGGGGTGTCTTTTTTTTTTATATCTCTGTTCTCACGCCTGGCATACAGTAGTCGCTCAATTAATGTTTCTTGTATTGACCTGAAGGGGACGAAGGAGCTTTTCTTTCCTTTGAAGTTCTGGAGGGAGGCCTGTGGGAGAGTCGCCACTATTTGTGACCTTCCTATTGTCATTCCTGGGTTGCATGAGAATGGGAATGGGTTGTCATGGGTCAAATCTTGGCTGACTGGCCCTGGGAGCTTGCCACTGAGCCCTGACCCTCAGCACAAGTGCAAACCCCTCGGAGCTAGCACTGCATGTCAGGCTGAGGAGCACTGAGGTCTCAGGGCTTTCTGATTTGGAACACTAATCAATTCAATCGGCTTTTATTGAGAGCCTACTGTATGCTGAGCAGTGAGATCACAGCAAAGAATAGGACTTAGGTGGTCCTGATATTTAAGAACACGGGGGCCCAGTTGTCCCTGATCCATGTTCAGGAAGAAATGAAATAGACTCACAGTCCTAGCGTTAGTTCACTCACATGTTTAGGACCCCAAGAAGGTTTACATTATACTGATAATCAGTGTGGGCAGGGGTCCCAGATACGGACAACAGAAATGTTTTTGTTACCTTAGTAGATAATCGGGTTCACTGGTATAGCCTCCTCTGCAGTTTACCATGCCTAACCTTGCTTCTTAGGAATCAAGGAATGAAGGATTGAAGTAGTTTATTTACAGTGGTTTAAGCCGGGTTTCCTCGAAAAAGAACTGATTCTATTGAGAATATACATTTATTTTCATGTACGAAAGTGGCTAGAAGCTGCCATGTGAATAGAGAGTAAAAGGTTTAATCCATGCTTTTCAATTTCCCTTTTGTGAGACAGAATATATTTTGTTTTCAACCTCTACATTTGTATTTTATTTCACTATCTAAACCAAGGATTTAATTGTCTGATGTTTTTCCCACTAGCTCTTTGGAAAAGAAAAGGGAAGGGAATAAGAGAAGGAAAGCATTTGTTGAGTCCCTCCTATGCCCTGGCACTGGGACACACAGCGTCCTGGTCCTCCCCTGTTGGTAGGTTGGGGACGGCCGGGGCGACCATCCCCACGTGTCAGGAAACTGTGGCTTGGAGAGGAAAATACCTTGTCCTTGGTCATAGCACACTCGCGGTGGGGGGGGGGGGGGGGGGGGAGGGGCGGGGAGAGAGGCAGGGGCAGAGCCAGAATCTGAATTCAGGTCTGGCCTCGACGCCCTCCACCAGACCACAGAGCCCCCAGATTTTCTGGCCTTCCTTTTGCTTTTCCTTGGCAGTCCTGCCCCATTAATTTTTATAATTGTCTCAGTGACTACTTTGGATTAATTTCCTTTTCATCTTTTCTTCCCATAGTAAACAAGTTGAGAGGGCTATCCTGGTTCTCTGTGTGGTTTTTCCTCTCAGACACTCCTCGCTTGGGGTTATTTTCGATCATTTCATTGCTGCAAGCCTCCTTCTTTCTTTGGTGAAAACACACTGGAAACCCACCCTGCTCTTTAGTGAGTCTGGGAAAATCAGGAGTGTCTCCGAGGGTGTGGAAGGGAGAGACTGTGCAAGCTCCACGGAGATTCCTGGACAGTGCGGGGCTCCTCCACGCACCCAGCCTCCAGGCCCATGGGAAGGCTCTGCGGACCCCTTTCAGACCTTCCACGGAAGACTGCTAAGCAGTGGGGCTCTGCATTTTTTTTTTTTTTTTTTTTTTGTCTCTGTTCTTAGAAATAGTAATTGAGTAAAAATGTAAGTGAGTGGATGCCAGGGGGCAAGTGTCCAGGGTCAGGGTGAATTTCTCCATGCTGAGTGTGATTCTGAGCACTCGTTAAGTGGAGGCCGGCCTGTGCCAAGCAGCTCGAGGGCCATCCCTGTCACCTTGTGTGAACCGCCTCTCCATTCCAAGGAGATGTTGGGAGCGGCTGGAGGGAGCCCAGGGCCCGTGGCGCCTCTTGCTGTTCTCACTCTCTAACCTGGGTGTAGTTGATAACTCCGTGTTCTGACACCCATGATTTCACTGAAATCCCCTGGAGGACGAAATGGTCCTTGCTCCGCACAGCCCATGTGGTTGCTGAATCATTTTTCTTTTTTTCAATTCATTAGCCCCCACATTCTTGGTTAAGATAACGTTAGCCTGCCTGAAGCTTTTCCTACCGAGACCTAAGAATCTAGAAGATCAGCAACTGAGACAGTCTCTGTGAGTACATGGATTAAAAGTTGTGAAGGCAAATTCAGGTGGTTCTGGGGTTTGGGTTTTGTCTTTTTTCACATCTTTACTGAGTGAGAGGCTTTGAAGGAACTCTGTGGTGGTTGCGAGACATTGTTGCTCCAAGCATGGCCTGCATGTGCGTCTCCCGAGGTGTCCTGAAGAGCAGATTCCCCAGCCCTGGCCCAGAGCTGCAGAGTCCGAATGGCCGGGGTGGGTGGAGCTGATGCTTGTGTACCTGTAAGCGGGCTCTACATGGTTATTCTGATCTTATCGTAGTCTGCGGCCGCTCAAGGCAGTGGATGCTGTGATGATGCAGGTCTGTTTACCCACAGTCCTCCAGCATGGAAGGATTCAGATGAAGCAGGGCCTCTGTGTGATCAACTGGTTCTGCGAGTGTGGGACCCTTCACCCAAAGCACAACAGAGTCTTGGCCCCATGCTTTCCCTTCTCCCAAGTGCATACAGAGATCGAGGTAGACCGGTTGTCTGCAGGATCACACATCTCCCCTGGCCGCTGTTCACCACAGAGGGGGCAGTGAGTGTGTAAGCCAATGAGAATCCACCCAGGTGCCTTGAGCTGGGCCACTGTGAGTGGGAAGGGGATTTTGAAAACTAAGGTACGATGTGTAAGTGACACAATGTATAAGTCGATGTATAAGGTTTAATTCCCTGAGGTTGTGTTTGGTCGAAGCACTGCCGACCTCTTCATGGCCTGAATCCTGTTCTCAGACATTCCATGGGGTAAGGATCTGGCCGACAATGGAATGTAAACTCTACTCTCTCAGCCAGACTCAGCTTTGAGTAACAGCGGTTTTCTGCTTCCAAGTGAGGTTTTTCTCAACCAGAGGTATTAGAGCAGGTGCAAATCTGATCAGCTTTTAAAAAGAAAAGTTAAGGATAAATTACTTGGCATTTGTGCAATCCTATGCCACCTGCTATGCTGATGTTATTTTGGTTATTTTGGAACCATGAGAATTTTGAATCCAGCCCCACAGTGTGGATATTCTATACCTACTGTAGGATTTTTGGGCTGTCAAACTATTTAGAGAAATATCCAATTCTTCGTGGTCTGTATCACTAACCATCCCGCTTGGCTATTGAAGTATGAAAAGAAGGGTGGGTAATGTCAATTCTACTTTCCAAAGAGCCTTTAATGACAAGATCTCTACATTAATTACAAATATAGATCCAGTTTTAAGATAAATGTCAAATGCATGCAGAGACTGTGGGAGGATGCAGATAAAAACAGAATGTTCTTAGGATACATTAGTTCATTCAGCGGCATCTACTGGGCGTCTAGGCACTGTGTGAGGCCATCAGTGAATAAAACAGCAAAACCCTTGGTCCTTAGAGAGGTCCATGCATTGGAGGAAGGTAAATCATTCATTTAAAAAATTAAATAAGGATGGCAGAAGTTGAAAATATTAGAGGGGAAAACATAGAGCAGGGTTAGGGATGGAGAGGTGAGTTGCAACTTCAAAGAAGTTGGGTGTGGGAGGGCACAGGAATAGGGTGGCATCAAAGCAGAGGCTTGAAGGAGGTCAGAGAGGAGCCTGGGGCTCTCTGGGAAAGGACATTTTTGGCCCAGGGTACAGCTGGAGCTGCTCTTGACATGTTCAGGGATTATCAGAAATGTCCTAGGAGATGAGATTGGAGAGAGATCATGTCAGACGCATCAGGTGGCGCCTTGTGGGCCAACATAAAGTCTGTCTGTGGCTTTTCCTCTGAATAAAATAGGGAGAAGGGTGGGTTTAGTCAAGGTTGTTCTGGTGGCTGTTAAGGTGAGAATAGTACACAGGGTGACTAACGTAGAGCGTGAAGTCCGGTGAGGAGGTCTTTGTAATGCGTTTTGCAGCTGCCTTTCCAGGTGAAACTTCACTCTATCAAGAATTTCCAATAGTGCTGAGTTCTTTCTTTGTAAATAATCTGTAAATAATCTTTGTAAAAAAAAAAAGCTCCAGTGGGTTCTGTATGTAGAATATGGTTTTTGAAATTTTTTTTAAATTAATATTCCTGAGTTATTGTCAACTCACCCCCTTTCCTTTCTAGAAAGGAGCTATCTGTGTTTTGTGTGACAGGTGTCCTTCCTGTAAGGCCTCCTCACAGCATCTGTGACTTGGTGGGCAGGGACATGTGCCCCTAAGCTCATTGGTGACCATGTGTTGGCCTAGGAGAATGACAGACTACCTTTCCCTGTGGAAACTAAAAAGTCGGGCTTCAGAGCGTATTTGGATCTGTCCAGATGTGCCTAGTGCCTTTGCCTAAGCTTTGAAATGAGGTCAGAAGCCAGGGAATTTGTAAAACTATGTCTCTTATTCGTCGAGAAACATTTCTGTCGGACCAGAGTTTGCTTTCTAACTTTGAAGTTTGGAACAGGAAGACTGGAATGTGGATTTTAGTCCTTCCTTCATCTGTACAAGAAGTATCTATCGAGTCTACTGTGCGCCGGGTGTTGTGCTAGGTCGTCTGACAGATGGAGGAATATAGTGCAGACCCTGTCTTCAGGGAGCCTGCAGCTGAGTGAGGAAGTCGGGCAGACCAAACCAACCAACCAAAACCAAAAGAGCCAGCACTGTGTGGTTGATTCTAAGTAAGAGTCCTGACAGGTTGGAAGAATTGCTGTACTTGTCCCGGAGAGGTGAAGGAGGCCTTCCTGGGAGAGGTGATATCTGCTGCTTGAAAAACAACCTTTGCAATTGCAGTCTGGCAACCCTCAAGCAGCCAGAGGCGGCTGCTTATGCTTTCTGAAAGGAGAAGATCTATCCTTCGCGTTGTTTCCTTCCTCTCTGAGCTTGCATGACTACCATCCTGACGAATCATGAAACAGCAGAAGCTCTTGGTGTGGTCTTTGAAAAAATTGAGGTGTTCCTTCAGGAGACCCAGTCTGAAATACTGAGGTTGGAGGGTAAGATCTTTATATAGAGTATTTGTTATTCAGAGTTGATACATTCGGAAGATATAATTTGTCTGTTGCATGTAAAATCCATTATTCTCTGTGGTGCTGTGGTGTAATGGGACTCTGTGGAATATGGCATTATTTTACAAGCTCAAGGTCACTATCTAAAGCTTTTTTCTCCCTCTCGATGACATGCCACAAAAATTAATCTCTCACTCATATCATAATGGGTTTGTGGGTTGGCTGTGGCTTTGTTCCATGACATCCTCATTTTGGGACCCAGGTAAAGGAGCAGCCTCTAACCCGGGCATGCTGATCTCATGGCCAGACCATGAGATGGGACAGTTTTCCCTGCCCACATTCCACTGGCCACACCTGGTTTCAGGAGGACAAGAAGGGAGAGCAAAGGTGGGGGTTCAGGTGGCAGTGGGCCCAGGAGAGAGGGACAGACATTTTGAACAGATGATACAGTTTACCACTGCATAGGTGACGGAGTTGGGGAAGGGAGAAAGATTTCATCCATGTTAAAAACTTTCTATATTGTGTGTTTGACATGCTTGGATCCACTCTGTTTCTTTGTCTATGGAATTATGGGGAGCTTTATAATGGATATTTACTAAATAATTAGTAGGTTGACTTTATAACAGACATAAATGTCATTCTCCATTTTTATATTTGACGGGTTCCTCCGACGGAGGCAAATGTATCTGGTGTAAATGGAACGGTTGGTGGTACGGGGTTTCTGAAGGAAGTCCTGATGTGGTATGTGAAATTTATGTATGTCAGGGACACTCTGAAACTCAGGCTTACCCCCCAGACATGTAGTGACATCCCTTAGCCTTAGGTGGGTCTCAGATTGTCCCCACAGTCCTGACATGCCCAGCCCTATCTGACAGATGTTGTCCCCAGGAAGGCTAAGTTCCAGGAGAGTAGACGTCTGCAGATGCTTCACCGTTTGCTGGAGGGAGCATGACTTTCCCATTTCTTCTCTCTCTTGTGTGAGTTCGATGCCAGTTTAACAATCTAAACATCACGTGCCACGTGGTTCCCTAGAATCCTGTCTAACCTGAACCTTGGTCTCCTGACAATGACCTACCCCATAGGCTGTGTAGACTCATGCTCCTTCCTGCTGTGTTCAGTTGAGCAAATGGAGAGAAACCCTGCTGGCGTGGGACATCTCCGGTGGGACTGTCAACGCAGTGACGGCCAACCATCTGTGCCCATGGCTCCTGACTGGGCTCGGTGGTTTGGGCTCGCGAGCTCCCAGTCATTTCCGTGGCCTCTCCTTAGTATCCTTCCTAGCTGCCGATGCTGAGCTTTCCCAACCTGCCCTTGAGGTCAGTGGTGGGAAAGAGCAGCAAAAATGAAAGCATTGTTTTGCACATGGCCGGACATCTGTGTTTCTGAATCGCCCTGCTGTGTGCATGATGCAACTGCTGGAGCTGTTTTGCTGAATGTGAACTTTGTCCACCGACTGGAGTCAAAATTGGTTTTGGATCCTCTGAAATCTAAATGGTCAGACCACGTTTTTCTAATATGCAGTTGGATCGGACCTTTGCTCTGAAGTGGAGCTGACTCTGTGTTCATGCGGCAGCATGGCTGGCCTCTCTGTTTTCCTGGTGTTGCTTGTTTTCCCAAGGCTGCTACTTACCTTGTCCACTGCCCACATTCAGGAGAGCAGGAGAGCAGCTCCCTGTGGGACTGCGGCCACGGAGGCTTCAGGGCTTGTTGACTTGAGTGCAAGTGTTAGGGAGAGAGACTTTTCAGAAACGAATCAGGGGAAGCACCTGCGCGGCGGCAGGGACCTGGACTTGGGCTGCAGAAACTGCCGCGCTCAGACCCCTTACCGGAAGCACGGGACCACCCGCGACATGGTCCGTCGGCTCTAGTGCTGGGATTCTTAACCTCACCGTGCATCAAGCTGCCTTGCGGGGGGTGGGGAGCATTTAATGTGCTAGGGGATTTTCGACTTAGTTGGTAGGGGGTGGTGGGGGGTGGGGTGGTGTGGCATCTTTGGTTTTCAAAAAAGCCCCAGGTGATTCTAATGTTCGGCTTGAGTTGAGAAGCTCTGTTTCGGGGGTTTCCATAGCTTTTGTTAAAACGATGATTTTCTGTCCGGCTATCCTTGTTATAATATGAGTGAACTTCTGTATGAAGAAAAGGTATATATTTGAGTGGGGGTGTTGGGAGAGAGGGAGAGGGTGGATTCTGTCTTCAGTAATAATCAATTAAAGATACAGATAATGCTAGCTGTCAGTTATTGAATAGTTACATTAGACACTGTGTGTTTTTTGTTTGTTTGTTTGTTTGACAGAGAGAGACACAGCGAGAGAGGGAACACAAGCAGGGGGCGAGGGAGAGGGAGAAGCAGGCTTCCTGCCGAGTGGGGAGTCCGATGCAGGGCTCCATCCCAGGACCCCGGGATCACGACCTGAGCTGAAGGCAGACGCTTAACTGACTGAGCCACCCAGGTGCCCCTAGACACTGTGTTAATCTCTATATTAACCTTATAAGATAAATGTAATTATTAATCACTGTTTCATAGATAAGGAAACCGAGGCTTACAGACATCATGTAATTTCCCCATGGTCATGTAGCTCATAAGTAGCAGAGCCAGAACTTGAACTTGAAGTCTCTCTGACTTCAGAGCTCATCCTACCAGTCGGACCCCTAAGATGATAAACTTTATGAAATTTTGGATGAAGGGATGAGATATCGGAAAAGGAGAAGTCACTGAGAATACTATGTATGTGTATTATTAGGAAATCATCCTGTTATGAAAAAGGAGAAATTGATATGTCTGGATGTCTTTCTCTTTTTTCCCTTAAATACAGTATTTCGCTTCCCAAAACCTAGGAAAGTTCAAGGCAGGCAGCAGAACCCAAGGGCTTGCACGCGGATGTGGGAATGAGGCAGCGACTTCTGAGTTTAGCTCGTCTGTGTTCTGTGTTCCCCATTTGAGGAATAGAAATGGTTTCTTCTGACGTGAACTGATAGGAAGCGTGGTGCCTCCTTGCAGTTTATTCTCTTGTTCAGACTGTAATCACTGGAGCGTGTAATACAAAATCCGGGTGTTTCTCATTTTGTTCCCTGGATAGGAACAACCTTTTTGTTGTTTGTTGTTTGTTTTTCTGCAGGCTGGGAAATCTGAGTACTTACTCCAACTACTGCATTAATCCTTTAATGCCTGTTAAAAGTCCGGAATGGTCCCAGGCTAAGGCCCTAAAAATCCCACCCGCCCGTCCCTGGCGGTTCTGTCTATCCCCATAGATATGAAAGAATGTTGCAGATCAAGGCACCCGGTAAATATTTGTTAAGTGAGGGAGTGAATGGATTTTGCAAATATGGGCCATGATCGAAATAGTGCCTTGCATGTTGCTAAGGATTTCTTGGGAACTGAGAAAGGTCTTAGTTAATTGGTAAGCTCCCAGTTTCTGCCTGGGGCCGCCTTGTCTGTTCGCCAACTCCTAATTGCCTACCTGGGAGACCTTTCTGTACACGAAACATAGCAATATTAATAGGCTTTCAAAAAACCCCACGTCACCAGCCTCTGCTTATCTCTCTTAGCCTTGATGAAAGGATCCTGACTTTTTCTTTGCTCGAAGTAGCATTTTTCATATTATAAGTTAGAAAAAGTGCAGAGTCCCCGGGGCACATGAGGAGCAGGAAGGGAAGCTACTTGCCAGCCCGTGGGAAAGAGGAGAAGCTCCACTTTGATGCAGTCTAGCCACCGAGAGTCCTGCAGGGACACCTGGATTGCCCCCTGCTCCGTCTGAGTTCCGCAGTTAGAAGGGAACAGTTAGGCGTGTGTTCTTAGGTCTTCAGCCAGACTGCACAAGTATTTTTGGGCTCTTCTTGTCTCAATCTGATTTCTGCTTGAGACTTTAACACATGCAGGCTGCACTGGAACGACTTTGAAACTACTCTCGGGGTACTGTAGGAGGGTTGCATCAGCGTTAAAGCCTTTAAGCAGGGTTTTTTTTTTTTTTTTTTTTTTTGCTTTCTTTCTTTTCTTTTTTTTTTTTTTTTCTTTTATTGCTAAATATCCAACAGGCCGAATGGAGGAAATTCAAGTCTAACCCTGGAGGGACCCCTGTTTAGTCATCTGTCTAGACAGACGGGTTCATATAATGGGCCTCTCTGTTTCTTTTGCTTTGTTATAACTGACGGTGGTCCCTTCCTTTAAAGTTGTGAAGATGTCAGCCTTTGGTTTTTTGATCCTAACCTACTGTTGATAAGCCAAGAAAGTGACTCACACATGAGCCAAAGATGACTCTGGAGTGTGACACTCAGTCAATGATATAATAGAAAGAAAATACAGGCTTTGCCTAAAGGAGCCCAGGATAAAATCCTGACTGTAATACGGGGCAAGTCAGCTACCTTCCCTGAACCTCATCTTTCTTGTTTCTAAATTGAGAACTAATTAGGGGCGCCTGGGTGGCTCAGTTGGTTAAGTATCTGCCTTCTGCTCAGGCCACAGATCTCAGGGTCCTGGGATGGAGCCCCACCTCCTTGCTCAGCGGGGAGTCAGCTTCTCCCTCTCCCTCTGCCCCTCCCCCGCCCCCCCTCATGCTCGCACTCTATCGCTCTCTGTCAAGTAAATAAATAAAATCTTTAAAACAAAAATGAGAACTAATTAAAAAAAAAAAAATCTCCTGCTTAATCGTCCTTTCCAAAAAAGAAATTAGTACATACAAATGCTTGGCACATGGTAGGGGCTAAATAAACCATCATCCATCCATCCATCCATCCATTGATTCATTTCAGGGTGATCGGTGAAGTCTTTAACTTTCTAGCTTTTATATATGGAGAATTACAGGGAAACCAGAAAATCTGGCCCATGTTTTTAATATCAAATTTCCATACATTGAGAAAAGCAAGTGACATTTTTTTTTTAAAGTGTAGGAAAACATTTAAAAAGTGCTACCAATTTTTGTAAAGAGGAAATAATACTGGAGATACTGTTTAAAAATCGATGGAAGAGTGTAAGGCAGAATGACATTCTTTGTCTTCTCTGGAGGGCTTGAAACTCTGAGAACTGGCCTAAAAAGGACTACGTGTGTTAGTAGCTATTGCTGCAACTAAGTGGGTCTCTCTGCCTCCCCTGTTTTGTCTCTTCGATCCCTGCCTGGCTTGTCTCTGGAAATACTGATGTGGAAAATTTTATTTTATTCAGTTTAATTCAGTAAATATTTACTGAACATATATTGCCTCCGGGGTGTGGTGTCTGAACCACACAGGTGGATAAGAAATGAGCTCAGTAAGAATGGGGGGGTCCCTGCCTGGAAGAGGCAGTGCAGACGGCCCAGAGAAAGGCGTTGGGATCACACAACCCGGGTATAGTCGAGGTGGCGTGATTTCTAGTTCCATTTGTGGGGTTGGCCATGCTTCCTCTTTAAGCCTTAGTTTTTTATCTTCCACCAAAATGGGATAATCCTGGTGGGTACAGGACGGATGCTACACCCCTCAAAACAGGTCATATTGCTTTTGTTGTTGTAATTGTTTTATTGTTACGGTTATATAATGCCTGCCCTCAAGTAGCTTACAGCCTACTTGTGGAGACAAATTTGTAAACTAACAACCCTGTACAAAAGAGAAGCATAGAAAATTGCCGAATGATATTTATAAGCAAAGGACAATGGGAGCACCAAGGCAAGGTGGTTGGTTAACAAAACCACGTTACAAGAGAAGCGCTCCATAATGTACACAGAACAATGTGTGTACCTGAGCCGTGAATGACCATGGCCTTCCAGTGAAAAGGGAAATAGAAAAATCAGCCTATTCTTGAGCTGCTAAAGGACGGAAGTCTATGTTGATAGCAAAGCTTTTCACGTTTCATAGTACAGTTCGTGACATTCTCCTACACTGAAATTCCATTAGGACCCAGTGCTATACGTGGCTTGGGGATATGGTATGTCTGAGTCATGTCTCTTTCAATACAACTGCAATCAATAAAAACCCCAGTAAAATGTGGTTAACCACAAGGACATCCCTCCCCACCAACCCCACCCCCAAATCAGCACTGTGATTCATTCAATTCAGGGCTCCTCCCCTTCATATACTTTATATTGAGAGAGACTTATGCTTCTCAAGTACAGAGAACAGAAGTCCTGTTCGGGTGCTGGCTGCCTGCCCCTTTGTGGCATAGCTTGCCCGTGCCGACCCCCGGGAAGGCCCCCCAGTCCTGTCTTGTACCTTGAGTGGCCATGGCCAGGGAGAAATTCTGCCCCAGGTTCTGGGGGATGCAAGGTAGATGCCTCCAAAGGATGCAGTCTGAGGCCCCAGAGGGTCTTACTTTATAAAAATTCATTCTGTCTCTCTCACTGCTATGACTGGCTTCTTCCTGTACCTTCTGTAAAGGGAATCCTGAGATGAGCACCCCCCACCCCCGCTAGCCACCATCTCGTTAATTCTAATTCATTATGTATGTTGTAGTGCTTTTTCCTTCTTTTTCTGACCCAGAAGGGACCTGAGGGAACAGTGAGAGTTGTGGATGCTCAGGGAGGGGTGGAGGGGGCAGTGGGGGCGGGGGCAGAAGGGTAAGAGAGAAACAAGTGTACAAAGGGCACCAAGGTAGCCCTCACCTGCTTGCTGTCTGGGCCTGTGGCCATCACTGACTGAAGCGACACCGTCCAGGGCCTGCGAGCCAGAGGGGTGTCTCGCAGCCAGCTCTAGCTGTCATCCCTGCTGTCCTTGAAACACGATCTCCTGTCACCCACAGGGGAAGTCAGGCCTCACTATTACCGTTAATTGTAAAAGCAGCCAAGAGAGTGTGCTGCATTTCCTTGATTCTTACGAAAATGTGGCCCCTTTCTTTGTTCCTACCGACCCCTCAAAGTCCGCTCTCCAGTGCTCTCTCAAGGTGGCAGTCTGGGAGGGGGTTTCTTTTTTTTTTTTTTAAGATTTTATTTATTTATTTGAGAGAGCGAGAATGAGGGAGAGAGAGCGCGCACATGAAAGGGGGGAGGGTCAGAGGGAGAAGCAGACTCCCTGCTGAGCAGGGAGCCGGGATTCTGGACTCGATCCCGGGACTCCAGGATCATGACCTGAGCTCAAGGCGGTCGCTTAACCAACTGAGCCACCCAGGTGCCCATGGGAGGGGGTTCCATTGAAAAGGTCTGAGGTTAGCTCTCTGGAAGATAAGAGGAAGCCAATTGAAAATGGTATTTTTTTTCCTGTTCTTACGACCGAAAGTTCAGTCCTGACATCTGAACTGGTGAAGTCCACATTTAAATCACTGGCTGCGAGATAATTTAATTTCACCACGTTCCTCTCTCCTTGCTGTGAGTTCGTGGAGAAAGGTGGGCCTAAGTAAGTCCAATTGCATTTAGCTTCTTCTACCAAAGGAACAAGTTACCCTTTGCTAAGGAGCTGCATCTACTGTCTTTTATTTACACTTGGTATTTGGTCCATAACAACAATAATATTTATTACTTATACTTGTGTGGTGCTTCTTAGATTCCAGGGACTTTTCTTAGCACTTCAGAGATATTGGTTCATTTGATCCTGGCAATAATGGATAGGTATTACTATTGTCTTTATTTCACATATGAGGAAATCAAGGCACAGAGAGAGATTAAATAGCTTGCCCAAGATCCATAGCTATTAAGAGGTGGGGCCAGGACACATACCCACCATAGCTGTCACCCCCCTTCATTGGAAGCTCAAGTCAGTCACCGGTTCTGGTGACATAAAAGCAGCATTGAGACAGACACAGACTCCGGAATGAAAATTGCTTAAGTCTGTTTGTTTGGGAAAAGGCAGTCCACTCTGCAAGGAGAGTCCACCTGGCCTAAAACATATAAATCATTCACATAGATTAGAAACCTATGTGGTACCGCATATATATGCAGCACTCCTTAGGTTCTAAACAGAAAAGAGCCAAGTTCTCTTCAGATGGCTTTAGGAAAAAAAAAAAAAAGATCCCCTTTGATTAGCAAACAGTACAAATGTTTATAGACTTGGAGGATTTTTAATATCTTTATTTGAATTGCACAAAGCAGCCAAATGTAGTTTGGCCCTGGGCTGTAGCCTATATGTGTCTGGGTGCCAAGAAGCAATCGCACTCCGCCTGAGATGCCAAGCATTCCAGACCTGTTACCTTGTAAGTGTAATATTTACCAGATTTTTGCTTCATCTGGAGATGAAGAGCAGAGCTGAGCAGAGTGGGGGCGGGGCGGGCCGCCGGGAAGGGAGCTCAGTGTTCAGAGGAATCTCTGAATGAGTAGGTAGCTGGGAAGGTGAACAAACATTTGCCAGAAACAGCCCTTTAGCTGGCAACTTGGGATCCAGGAGGAAGTAACGGTGGCCAACATGTTGGGGTGCTTGGCCTATGCCAGGCGCGGTGCTCAAAGCTCTCTCGTTCACCACCCTCTGCTACCCTCCTGCCTCTCGGAGGGAGACGCTGTGTCATCTCCACTTTACAGTTGGGGAAAGCGTGGTTCCAAGGCTCAAGTGGATTTCCCCAGGTTCTGTTCCAAGGTCTATCTCTAGTTTTACTTGAGTGAGACTGGTCTAGGGCGAGCGAGGGGAGCGGCTGAGTGGGGTCACGCAGCCAGAGTGCTCCCCATCTCCTCTGTTGACTCTCACTTCCTCTGACCCTTGCAACCACCCTGCCCTGCGGGTGCTAGTCACATCTTAGGAACGAGGAAACTGAGGGCTCACCAGGGGAAGAGCTTTTCCCCAAGGCTGGCTTTCCAGTGGCAGAGCTGGGAGCCGACTGCGGGCCCGCTGAATCCCAGCCCTGACATCGCTCTGTGCTAAAGTAGGAGGCTTTATTCGATTCCAAACAAAACCAAACCCTAAAGCTCTGGGCAAGCACAGCTCTCTGGAATGTTCCTGAAAGAGAAGGGGCTTGAGGCAGAGCTCCAGACAGCCCATACTGCACAGAGCTAGTCGATGTGTCAGTTAGCAGAGCTAGTAAATGAGATACTGTTATTAGGCGTGCCTGTGCGTGTGCGTGTGTGTGGGTTCATGTGTGCACCAGTGGGGAGTTGCAGGCTGGAGCAGGGGAGCATTATTCTCAAACTGAAGACAGCAGCAGTTGCCAGAGAAGTACATGGATAATGTCCTGGGCTTTAGTTTCGTTATCGCTTCATCTGATGAGTAAATGGTGACAAGATCCCCTAGGTCGGCAAAAGGAGATGGAGAAAGCTGACTCTAGTTCTTTCTGCCTTTACCAGATGGGGGCTGTCATTAGAGCCCCCATCGGAGCTGTAATTTGGCAGGGGAGTGGGGGGCGGTCAATGTTTGTGTGTAAATTAAGCCATCACATGGGGAACAGCCCCCCCCACCCAGACCCCCCACTCCGAGGTGCTCAGCGCTGTCTTCCAATGAGGCTGGAAATATAAACCTTCTTGCCCCGAGGCCTCTTGCAACAGCCTTTATTCCACCACCGCACCTGTTGCTCTAGGGGATTATGCTTTGGTTGAATCTCACTCAAAAAGAAATATTTTTAGCTGAGGACGGAAAATTATAAAAGCAAAGGTATGAACTAAAGCTCTCTGTTGAGTGTTGTCGGTGGAAGAACCATCACCCCCGGCACAGAGAAAGGGTGCTCAGAGACACACACTGAGTGAGATTTAAGAAGGGGCACCGATTTCTCAAGGTGCTTTGCTGATGCAGGGCTCATACGGGGACTGGCTGGAAGCACCTGGTTTCACTTCCAAATTCAAGTAGGGAGTCAGGTTCTTTTCTCTGCGGAAATTCAGATTTTTTTTTTTCCTTTACTGGCGTCCCATAGCACTGTGTCCTGCTGAACATCTGGATACAGGAAAGTGAATCCATCATTTGAAAATCGAAAAGCAGAAGAGGGTAGAGTAACTTGTCTGTAGTGAAACAGCCAGTGGTAAAGGAGTCAGGATTAGGGAAGCAAGGACTAGAGTTACCAAGCCCTGCTCCCCAGATGGGCTGAGACCATTTGCAAAGGCTACCTCTAGTCCCCTGGGGAGCTCGTATGGTTATGGGTTTCTCTTTTGGTCACTCACTCAGTTTTTGAAAAGAAATGTTTATGGGGCTGAGGAGGTGGTTCTATGACACAAACCTACTGTAAACTGCTTTTCGAGTCTTGGAAATAAGTGGGTTTTTAAATTAAACATTAGATGATAAAGAAGGGTTACAGGGAAGCATGAAAAGCAAAAGGAAAGGCAAGTCTCAACCAGGAGAAAAGAAAACTATGACAGTCTTAAACTTTTGGGTTCTGCCCTTGGATATTATAGGAAAGCTGCAGAACTGGATTTATGGTGTAAACAGAGGTTTAATTGGAACACCATGAGCACAAATGAACCCACACTTAGCATCTGAAATCCCTGTTTTTTCAATGTATAATCCTCCTGGGATTTGTAAGTGAACTTTAGGAGGTTCCAAAATGCAAGGCTGTAAAGCATGTGTCTTTTTGAAAAATGTATCATTTATTGTAAATATAAATCTACATTAAGAAAAACACAAGAACAGGGCACCTGGGTGACTCAGTTGGTTAAGCGACTGCCTTCGGCTCAGGTCATGATCCTGGAGTCCCGGGATCGAGTCCCACATCGGGCTCCCTGCTCAGCAGGGAGTCTGCTTCTCCCTCTGACCCTCCCCCCCTCTCATGCTCTCTCTCTATCTCATTCTATCTCTCAAATAAAATCTTTAAAAAAAAAGAAAAACACAAGAATATTTTGACATGCACTAACAAGAGTGTTAATTTTGTCCTTTGGAGGGCCCTTTTCTTTTTGATGGGAAAGCAGGTGGGCTTGTGGAAAGGGGAGTCACTGGCTCCTATAGGCCTTGTAGGCAACTCGGGAGTTCCTTGCATAAACCGCTCATCCCTTTAGCTATGATGCTTGAGAGTTTTTTTACTGAAGAGTTTTAACAAAACGACATGTTGGAGGACTCACAAAATTTGATGATCTGTTCCATGAGTCAGATTTCAAAGAGTTAGAAATTGCAACAAAATTAACCACAAGCTTCTGAAGAACCTTCCATTAAAGGCATTTTCAAGTAAGAAATGTTGCCTTTGGATTTCCCCACCTAAAAAGGTAGAGAGTCAACACATACTGATGAAAAAGTACCACATTCTGGAGCCTCCCGAACATTGTGAGATGACCAAGAATGTCTACCCTCCACCCTTTCCTTCATTTTGGCATCACAGAGTTTTTGTCACACATGGTGGATTTTGTGGTGGTGTGACAGTTCTGTAGAGATGAGATCTAGAGAAAGTTTATTTAAATAATATAAAGTAATTCACTGGAGTCCCCCCCCCCACTTCCAGAACATCTTAATTCATTAAAAAAAAAAAAAAGAATTAAATATCATTGGGTACTTTTCTTATTTTTAATGACTGTATCTTGTCATTCATTAGTTTATAGGATTCAAAGTTACAATCTTCCTCGTGTAGATAATCAACATTGCTGTGTGTGTTAGAATAACCTGAGATGGAAAAGCATTGCAGGTATGTGGGATATTTGAGAAGCTGAGAAAAAGCAAGTACGTTAGATACTCCATTATGCATTATGAACAGGATTGTGTGTCGTCTGGGCTGATGTTGCATTCTGAAGTGATGCACTACACACAGTCCTTCGTAAGACACTTCTCCTCTGGTTCCATCCCTGATTACCTGTGCGACCAGTGATACAGTATGTAATCTGCCTAAGCCTTAGTCTCCTCATCTGCAAAATGGAATTGAAAATAGGATCTACCTCATAGATGCCTGGAGAGGCACAGAGGACAGAATCCAGAGAAGGCTCTTGGCTGCTGGTATTATTATTTGTGCCTTCCATTTTGAGAGGCTGACTTTCTGGGTAGTGGATTTACCATGTGTTTGCTTCACCTTCTTCTTCTTCCTCTGTAAGCTCAGGGGCCATGGATAGTCCATTCACATCCCTAGGGTCTGGTCAAAAAGGGACAGAAGGAAAAATTCAGATCTGTTGAGAATGATGGTTACATTGACCTGTGACCTGCGAGGGTGACCCGTGAGGCTGCTCACCGAAACTGGGAGAACAAACCAGACTTGGATACAGGTGTGTGGGGCTGCCCAGGTGCATGCCGAGGCCCGTGCAAGTATCATTCATGGGACTGATGTCATAGGGATCGGCTATAACCATCCTGAGGGTGCCTTGAAATCTGCCACAAACCCTTCCCAGGTTTGAGGTGATGTGGTAATGGGAAGAGCACCTGTGAGGAGTCAGGATTTGGGTTTGATAATCACTTATTAGTACTCTCTGTTTCCAAGCCCTGAGCCTCAGTTTCCTTTTCTGCAAAGTGAGGGATCTACCTCCAAAGTTATTTCCGGGGGATTAGATAAGGTAATGTGAACAAATGCTTGTTATCCTTGAATGACTTCCCGGGGTGTGTGGATAGCCTGTTCTTCAAGGACAGTTGAGAGTAAGTTTAAGTACAGCTGTACCACCTGATGCTTGTTTATTGCTTTGCATCAAACAAAGTGCTTTCACGGACATCATCACATTTGAGCCTGACTAGGGCCCCATGAAGCAGTCACAAGTTGACAAGGCACAGAGAGGTTAAAGGGTCTTCCCCAAGGCAACACAGTTTCAGGGACAAATGGGAATTCTTACTAAGAAATGATAGTCCTTGGCATAAACCGTCCATCCCCTTACCCATAAGGCTTGGGAGTTTTTACCGAAGTGTTTTAATAAAATCACATGTCAAGAGTAAGATCAAAAGTCTCCTCACTTAATCACAATGGATAGCATTGAATGACGGGCTAGCAAATCACACACCAAATGTGTCATCGGCTGGTGGGAAGGAGCTGTATGTAGCTCAGACCTCACAGCGACTCCTTCAAAACCTAAATGAGGCTTTTTATAAGTTCAGTCTCTGAACTCTTGATGTGTCTGACTCCTTCCCCTCTGTCCTCTTTAGGAAAATGGAAGATTCAAACTGCTAGAACCAGACTCGTTTGATAAGCTTCAGCACAGTGTCTAGGTCATCGGGGTGGTGGCATTTTAAAGGACATCTGGTTCTGTCCTCTCTCCTTGAATCTGTCATAAGACTGTTCCCAAATTACCAGCTTCTGCTGTGGATAGCTCTGACCCAGAGAAGGCTATACTGAGCTTGGGCTGTTCTGGGACTTTCCATCCCCTGGTCCTTAAAGTGCTACAGAACAAACCTCTATCAGAAGGGGACGTGGGGCCATGGAAAGAGTGTGGACTTGGGAACAGAGAGACTTGGTTTGCAATTTCCAGCCCTCTCCTCTGTTGTCTGCACAAGTGACTTGCGTGCTGTAAGTCTCAGTCCTTCCATGTATGTACTGGGAGCTGTGAGGAGAGGGGGCTGATCTGGCACAGAGTGGACACTGTCAATAAGACAGCACTTATATGAACTGCCACTGGGTTCAACAATGAGATTATGTTCAAGAACGTGCTTTGTGAGTTGTAGGTAAGTGTGGGTACTTTCAATAATAAAATCACTTGAAATCTGCTTTTGCACCTGGTTTATATGTGAGTAATGCAGTGGGTCAGCAAATCCGGTGGATCCAAGACTGGTTTTCTAAGACATGTGCTACTGAATCAGGCTCACGTGTGCCCACTGGTTTCGGATTCTAGTAGTTGTAAATGGAGTAACAGAGGTAAATCCAAGGACTGTGCTCTGTGTGTGTGTGTGTGTGTGTGTGTGTGTTTGATTCTATAAGGCAGAGGAAAGTGTGCTCCCATCCCCAGGGTTTCAGGCACTCTGCAGCTTTGACATATGGGACCTCTTCTTTGTTCCTGGGTAGAAGAGTCTTATTGACATCAGTCTCCATGAGTGGGTGCAGCTTTCCCCATTCTGCTCCCAGCGGTCATTTATAATACAACCTTACACTTGTTGGTGCTCATTATGTTCATATTCATTATTTTATCTAACCCTTAATAGCAATTCTTAGAGGCGAGAGTTGGCATTATCACATCTTATTTTTTTTATTTTTTTAAAAGATTTAAGTTTTATTTATTTATTTGAGAAAGAGAGCATGAGCGGTGGGGAGGGGCAGAAGGAGAAGGAGAAGAAGCAGACTCGCCGCTGAGCAGGGAGCCTGACTCGGGGCCCGATCCCAGGACCCCGAGACCATGACCTAAGCTGAAGGCAGACATTTAACTGACTGAGCCACCCAGGTGTCCCAGCATTACCACAGTTTAAACACAGAAATGAGTCTGAGTCCTTGCCCTGGTGCTGCCCACATCAATCAGGTAAACATGTAGAGAGGTGACTATAATACCTATATAATACATAAGTGCCATTGGGGCACAAAGAAGGGAGAAATTGATTCTGCTGGAAACTCTTCTGAAAACAGGAGGCACTAAGGCTGGGCTTCCCAGGATGAGTAGAAGTTTGCCAGATGTGGCAGGGGCATGGGTGTGGTGGTGTGTCGGTGCCTGGCAAGTCTGGAAATGACAGGGTGCCCTTAGGGCAGAGTCCACTGTGGCAAGACTGGGAGGGAGGGGAGATGGCAGAGTGCCCACGAAGCTGGGAAGGTAGGTTGGGGTCACAGCACACAACGCTCTGAGGTTGTTTCTTTGAGGTGATTGAAAGTGATTGTGGAGACTTCACTGTTGGAGGTTAAGAGAGAGGAAAGGATGGTTGAGAATGGAAGTGGGCATAGGGGAAGGGAAGGAAAAATAGAAGAAGATAAAATCAGAGAGGGAGACAAACCATAAGAGACTCAGCGGGAGGGAACAAGCAGGGTTGCTGGAGGGGAGGTGGGTGGGGGGATGGGGTAACTGGGTGATGGGCATTAAGGAGGGCACTTGATGGAATGAGCATTGGGCGTTATATGCAACTGATGAATCACTAAATTCTACCCCTGAAACTAATAATACACTATATATAGGTGAACTAAATTGAATTTAAATCAAAAATTTTTTAAAGTAGTAGATTAAAAAAAAAAAAAGAATGGAAGGGGGCTTGCTTAGCACCCATGGCACCTAAACCTGCTAGAAAAGGACACCAAGCTATAGTGGAGTCCGTACTTTCTAACCTGAAGCCCCAGAACCTCAGCAGGAGCCCGGAGCTCTCCCGGCCTTAGATGGACGCGTGGAGTCCAAGCCCAATGTTGTCTTGGGCGTGAGGGCACTGAGGCCCGGAGAGTTTGCTGACCCGCCCCAGTGAGGACTCTGCGGGGAAACTGTTCCGTCCGCCCTCCTCAGGCTCCTTCTGAAAAGCCCCTCCTGCATCGTCCGCCTTAAACCCCTTCATGGCCTGAGTGGCCACGGCCCAAGACCCATTCCCATGTGACCTTTTCACCTCCCTTCGCTGCCCCGGACTTCCGAGAAAAGGTGGTGTTGCGGAAGGCTGTGAGAATAGCACCGACTCCGTGCAGGCTGTCTCTCTCGCTCTCTCTCTCTCTCTCTCTCTGTGTGTCTCTCTCTGAAGCGCTTTCACAGTTCTGGCGTCCTGCTCTGAGATATCTGAGGGCGCCGAACATGCCATGGAGTTCACGTCTCTGTCCGTGTTACCCCACCCCCCGATGACCCGCCTGATGAGTGTGACTCTTCCTAGAAATGGATGGAGCCTGCAAGGCCCGCTGAGAGCAGAACCATGCCTCTCTGTCTTCGGCAAGATTGGACTCTTAGGGGCGCCTGGGTGGCTCAGTCGGTGAAGCGTCTGCCTTTGGCTCAGGTCTAGATCCCGGGGTCCTGGGATCGAGTCCCCACATCGGGCTCCCTGCTCAGTGGGAAGCCTGCTTCTCCCTCTGCCTTCCACTCCCCCTGCTTGTGCTCTCTCCCTCTCTCTGACAAATAGATAAAATCTTAAAAAAAAAAAAAAAAAAGATTAGACTCTATAGTTAGAGGACCCAGTGCACCCACAGAACAGTGGGTGTGGGATTAAACACAGGGTATAATTATAGTAGAGCCCTGGAGAAGCCATGTTTGCCTCTTTGAGCCGCCCCCCCCCCCAGCTTCCTTCATAAAAGCATAATGTATGGTCAGTTGGTTAAAAAAAAAAAAGCAAAGGGATCAGCTGGAATTTGTAAAAGTCCATCTGTGTTTGGGCTGTACCGATTGCCTGTCCGAGCAGAATGACCTCAGTGAGGCCGTCTTGGGGGGAAGAGATGTCCCAGCTACAGCTGGTTCTCCACATCCTGAGGGAAAATTTAAAAGTGCTGTAAACTCCCAGGCCATCGTGGACTGTCCTTGAACACCGCAAAACGATCTCGTCATTGAGGCTGATGGTCGAAAAGCGCCTCTGACTCTTTGTTATGCCCACCGAGGCAGGTGCTGTGGCCCAGGCTCTCCCTCCCCCACCACGGAAGAAAGCAGAAGGTTCTAAAGACATTGTACCTCTCCTGCTGAAACTGGGGCACCCGCCTCTCTCCCTGCTTCTCTCTCTCTCATTTCTAGGTCATTCCTAAAGTACACAGTCATGGTAGATCATGGTCCCCGAGGTGGCTGCCTGAAAGGACCATCAGTCCCTTTCTCCATCTTGGTCCCGTCTCTGCATTGTCACCCTCAGCTTGCTGTGCTTTTAGGGGAAGGTGTTTCTGCTCTTGGCATGAGAGTAGCTATTCCCAATAACAGTGAGGACAAACCCCTCGCACGGGACATCAGAGCAGCTGAAAGGACAGCGTGTTTATTTCCATGCTGCTGTATCTCGTCAAGTGGGAATATCATGGAGGTCTCAAAATCAGTCTTCTCAGCCTGCTGACCCTTCTCTTTAGTATCCGTGGCTGCTTTACATCATACAGGGGAGGCAGTTCCTGAGCCCGGTGTCAGGAGATGAGCATTAGATTGGCACTAAGAAGTCCGGAGAACCCTTTAAAGAAAACCATTCGGCCTCTCCATTGTGGTTTGGGAATCATGTTACAATGTTTGTAGGTTATTCGGCTCCCATGATGTAATAGATGCGAAAGTGTATCGTGAAACACCAAATCCTGTGCTGATGTGATTAGCATTCATTGGCATCACGGGACTTAGCTTTTTCAGAAAAGAGTGCTCTTCCTTCTGCCTTATGATGCTGAAACACCTATTACGTGCTGGGTGGCCCTGTCCTGGGTCTGGAGCTAGGACACAGGAGTGGGAAGGCAACAGGTTTAGGCCCTGTGCTCGTGGAAGTTACAAAGGCCCCTCCCCCGACATAGAGCCCAACCTCCCAGTGTCTGTGCTCCCAGGACTAGTGTGCCCAGTATCTGTCCTCCTAGTGCAGGTGCTCCCAGGGCTGGTTCAATGTGCATCCTGGTCAGGAAGGTCTAAAAGGGAACTCACCAAGGAGCTCATTGGAGAGACCAGATGTCAGCAGAGCTCTTGCTGCCTCGCAGCCTTCTCTGATCTAGGGCTGCCGAATGCAAAGACACAGCTCACTCCCTGCTAAAAGAGAATTCTCAAGGTGTTTAAGAGCTCTTGAAAAGAATTACCAAGTCCCCTTGTCCAAGCTCCTCTGGCAGTGACTGAACTCAAGCCAGTACCCCGTGGGTGCTCTGCTGCACAATGTGTATGTTCTTCATTGATGACCTTTCGTTCACTTGTACACACAAAAGCTAAATTGATGTATTCAGATGAGATTATGGAAGTGGCTATTTTCTCACTTTTCTGACACAGGGAAGCCTTTCAGATATGTTGTCTAGCCTTTTAAAATGGTCTGATGAAACAGCTGAAACGAATAGAATATTATATGTCAATTATATCTCAATTAAAAAAAAAAAAACAGGGGCGCCTGGGTGGCTCAGTCATTAAGCGTCTGCCTTTGGTTCGGGTCATGATCCCAGGGTCCTGGGATGGAGCCCTCCATCGGGCTCCCTGCTTGGTAGGAAGCCTGCTTCTCCCTCTCCCACTCCCCCCTGCTTGTGTTCCCTCTCTCGCTGTCTCTGTCTCTGTCAAATAAATCAAATCTTTAAACATAAAACATTTTAAAAAATGTAACATGAGATGGTCCTCCGTATCATTTAAAAAAGAAAAAAAACCAAAAACAGTCTAATGAGATCAATGCAAAATGGCAAGAAAGAGGCATCTAAAAAGGCATAATTCAGTCACCGTAACCTGGCAAAAGTAATTCCGCTGACTTTAAGGTGCACCAGGCTGTTCTTTACCTTTGTCTGCTGCTTATTTGATTCTGCTTATGTACCTGGGTAGACACCACTCTGATTCTCCGGGTCTTCTGTTTGCTTCTATCCTAACACATTTAAAAAGCACTGGCTTTCTTCAAAGAGCTCTTCTTGAAAGAGCACTTAGGAAATGCTTTTGAGGAAGTACAGGAGAGCCACTCTCTGGGACTAAGTAAAAGCATCTGTCGTGTGTCATCTGCATGCTGGCCCGTGAGAAAATGGAGCTTCTGAAGTCAAAGCTTCAGAAACCACCTGAGTTTTGACCCCTTGTCCGAAACACTTCTGAAGGTGTCTGAGAAAAAACTAGAGAGAGCCGTAAGACAGAGCTTACACTTTCCCAAAGAAGGGAAACTCTTTTTTTTCTTAAGAATTCTGTCTAGCCTCAAAATCTCAGCGCCTTCGGTCTTTGCAGGGGTACAGGAGAAAGGGGGACAGGTTGGAATCACTCTTTGGGATGTCCTGGCTGCTGTCTATCCCAGTGTCCCTAAGAGCAGATCAAGTTGCACACATTTTATAGCCTCTCTACACCCAACTCATGAGACTGATGCTAAGCCATGGGGCTTGCTCTAGGATACTTAATAAAGCTAACCATATTCGCACATTTTAAAGGACTCAGCTGTGGTCTAGTTCTGCCATGAAGATTCTTACTTTAAAGACTGTTTTTTCTCCTCTCACAAATGGTGGCCCCACCTTGAATGAAATTTGCTTAGCACCCAAATGAACATGATTTCTTAAAACAGGCATAACACCCACGGCTCCATTCCAGAACACGTTCACACCACAGTTAATCTGGATTCCTATAATTCCTGTATGGTCCCATATCTTGATTGCCCATAGTTGTGTTGCCAGTACAAACAGGATGGGGGAAGAGTACACACCCTTACTGAATACATCTACCAACGCCAGGAAAGCACCATCCTTTGAAACTCGAATATTCTTTGCGAGGTACTGAATGACCATCTCCTGAAATGCTAATAAGAATATCTGCTGGGGCGCCCAGGTGGCTCGGTCTTTAAGCGTCTGCCTTCGGCTCAGGTCATGGTCCCAGGGTCCTGGGATCGAGCCCCGCATCGGGCTCCCTGCTCCGCGGGGAGTCTGCTTTTCCCTCTGCCACTCCCCCTGCTTGCGTTCCCTCTCTCGCTGTGTCTCTGTCAAATAAATAAATAAAATCTTAAAAAAAAAAAATCTGCGAACTAAAAATTCCTTCAAAGCAGTTCTTCCTCCCTGCCATCTTTACATTTGAGATTCAGGGCTAGCAGTCATCACAAAGAACAATTCAGACCTTTCATTCAGGTTTTCAAGGAAGCGTATTTGGAAACTAACCCTCAGAGTGTCGATTCATAGAGGACAGGCATTCTGAGGTGAGGTGGGTTCCGGACACTTCCTCAGCCTTGTCCTGTTGGCCATTTTCCTTGATGCCCGGCAGTAGGATGCCGCTGGCCTGCTGATCTGTCTTAGAAAGCGTGCCGCTGGGCAAAGAGCAGCCTCACTGGGGAACCAGTGTGTAACTGCGCGGCGCTAGGGGCCCCTTCCCATGGACTTGTCTGTCCCCACGGAGATGAGCGGTGCGCGCTGGTGCCTGCCAGAGTGGAAACAGCTCAGAGGAAGAAGTTGTAGTATGGATTCAGTTCTGTAGTCACCCAAACACAATTTAGAAACTTGGTTCATGATCTGGGAGTCTAGGGGATTGAATGAAATATGTACTAAGTGGCTTTCTGATTTTCAGATTCTGTCCTCTGCAATATCATTTAACAAATGAATGTCCACACTTACCAAATCAGATTGCAAATCCATCTCAGCGTATCTGAAATGAGGAATGAAGTCACATAAGTAGAGGCATTTGAATAGGGGTTGATCATTATAAAATCTGCACCCAAAAAAGCCTCGGGGTATAAGACATAGGCTAGTAGCATCTGTAAAATAGTTTGCATGGAAAAGACCTCAGACTTGAAATGTAATATGCATTCAAAAGACATAGAAAATATGAGTGCAAAGGTGAAAAAAAGAGAGAGAATAACTTACTGTTGGTTTGCATTAATAAAAAAAAGTATAAGTTGCACAGGCAGGGAGGTCATAGTGCCATCTCTTCTGCCTTGAGAATTACGTTCCGACTTGAGGGTCTGATTTTAAGACTGGAGCAAAGAGGATAACGCGAAAGTAAAAGACTTTCCTGAAAAATAATGAAAGGAAGTAAGGATGTTTGCTTAGGAAAAAAATAGGGGTGGGGAGACATAGGAACTGGTTTCCAAATTTCCGAGCAGGGTCAAGCAGAGGGAGAGTAAATCATCCCGTGCTGCAGAACTAGACCCAGCGGGAAGGGCTGCAAGCAGGCCGATCTCAGCGCAACATAGGGAAGAGCTTGGCCCATCTCAGCGCAGCGTAGGGAAGAGCTTGGCCCATCTCAGCGCAGCGTAGGGAAGAGCTTGGCCCATCTCAGCGCAGCGTAGGGAAGAGCTTGGCCCATCTCAGCGCAGCATAGGGAAGAGCTTTTGTGCAACCCCGAGCTGTCAGACATTGTAGGAGACCCGCTACCTGAATTTTGAGTTCTCTGTCACTGAGGAGTTCTGGAAGAGACAATAATCGGGTCTTCTCTTGTTGTAGAGAAAACTGCAGTAAGAGGAATTAGTTGCCAACAACCCTGAGAAGAGCACCTGTTAGGTGCCAGGCAATGCCTTGATGTGCTCTCAATTCTAAGTGCAGTGTAGAGTTTCAGAGAGACCGAATGTGGGCTGTATTTGCTCTCCTTCTCTCAAACTGGATAATCCAGACCATCCATTCCTCTTCGTCTTTACTCACTCCCAAGTCATGAATTTAATACGTTCATAATAATAGCCCCTGCCACTTGGTTAAGTTGGTAAATAGCTTGCAGTCCTAGCAGGGTGTGCCTTGCTGCTTAGTAGCTTAGCTTTAGGGCAGAGCTATAGATCAGCCCAGTACCTCCAAGTGATTAGGCAATCGCCTGACAAAGAAGTTAGGCCACAAGCAAGAAGCTTACAGCAAACACAGGGAGAAGCTCACAGTACCAGGCACGCATTGGCCATTATACGCATCACTGCCATAATGTCAGAAAGATTAGAGGAAGATTTTCAGCCCAGTAAAGAGCCACTATGCCCATTAAGCATGTCGAAAATCCACACCAGTCATTCTAGAGCTGCAGGGAAAGTGCAATCGGTTCTGGAAAGGGGGATTGTTGGAAGTGTAGGGATAAGAATGCGTTCTTTGCAGGGATGAGCGAGAAATGTCTCAGACTGTGCATTTGAAGCCTTATTTTGGCAATGTTTGGTGTAATCCTGGGAAGATTTTGCTCCTCAGTTTCTCAACCTGTAAAAAGAGATTAAAAATGAAGTGTGCTTCTAGTCCATTACTCCATTAAGAGATTAAGGATGACATCCTAAGTTTTCAAGTTTAACTTGTCAGCGAAATCAACACATATTGCCTTTTTTTCTACTGACCTTGTTGGGAGCCGTTCTGAATTCTAGAATAGTTGTATGGATAGCTATGTCATGGGGTCAATGGCCTCTTTAAATGCTATCAGTGGACCCGAATCATGACTATTTTGCCCCATTAGATGTCATAGAGAGACTAAAGCACAAATTGGAGAGAAGAGAGTAGAAACAGAGAGAGAAAATGGAGCAAAGGAAGGAGAGAAGATAAGAATGGGGAGAGAGAAAGAAACCCAAGCCAAGAGAGCTTTTATGTGCTTTAGAGAATGAGACAGTGACAGAGAAGAGTGCCTTCAGCTGCCTGTTCCAATCATGAGAAGACCCCTCTGCTGGGAGGGCATTGGAAAGGGAGATGCCACCCTCACGGGGACACCTGCCCACAGAGGTGGGTCCGGGAACCCTCACCACGCTCACCGCCTTTGACCCTCTCTCAGTTAACCACTGGTCTCTCAGCAGCAGGGCTTGGCCTGCCCCTTTCCACAACCACAGATTGTGCTGCTAAAACCCAGCACACCCTACACACATCGCCGACCTAGCCCTGAGCGTGATGAGGGAGACACGTTAGAGGAATTGGGCCAGAAGAGGTGTTTCCATGTAGGTGGGGTTTTATGAGCCCGATGGAAACTTGGGAACAGACACTAGAAACCGCGTGTCTGTCACAATTCAAGAAAGCCAACTGCCAGGGGCCGGCCCCACTGTTATTTTACTGCATTTTCTCTGTGCGGGAAGGGGCCCAGAAACTCCTGCGGACAGCATGCACAGTCTCGAATAGCAGTGAGCTGAAGACCAAGTCACATAAGCTGATGCTGACACAATTAGCCTTGCAGATGCCAACAGCATGTCAAGTTCAACACTGTCCCCGACTTGGAGACGCCCCACCCCACCCCCCTTCAATGGCAGATGCTCCGGTGCAGTGTTACATTTAATAGGAGGGATGGCCCGAGAGAACATCAGAAACCACTGCTGATGCGCTGTTTATTTCTCAGTCATTTTGGGTTAAATTGCTGTGACTTGAATGTCAGCAGTGTTTGGGATGTGGTAGTGAAATAAAATCCATAGCCCGTGTGCCAAGACAAATTTCAGAAAACCCCAAAACACAATTGTCTTGGTTTCTTGCTGGCTGTGTCTCTGCACACACAAATAGAGGCTAGTTTATTGCCCTCCAACCGTTCAGTGGGTTGCTTGTCTTGCCGCACTCTGGGGGATGTCTAATGAACCCCAAACTATTTCCCTCAAAGCTGGGGATGGCAGGAACAAGGGGCGGCTACATTCATTAGGCATGTCAAAAGTCCATGCCAATTACTGGAGAGCTGCATGAAAAGTGGTCATTTCTGGAGTGGGAGCTGAGAAGTTAGCTCTGTTCATTCTAGGAGCCAATGGATGCCACTGGGCCGAGGGCGACCAGGCACATCTGTGGGGGGGGCCATAGGGTTCTGGACCATACTGATGTTGGCAAAGTGCGTCTCATGGGGAAACATTCACACTGAACAAGCCCCAGATGTCCAAATCGGGGTCATTCTTTCCAAGAGTATCAGTGAAGGGCACCTGGGTGGCTCAGATGGTTGAGCGTCTGCCTTCAGCTCGGGTCGTGATCCCAGGGTCCTGGGATCAAGTCCTGCATCGGGCTCCCTGCTAGGCGGGGAGTCTGCTTCTCCCTCTGCCTCTGCCTCTCTCTCTGTCTCTCTACCTCTCATGAATAAATAAATGAAACATTTAAGAAAAAAAAAGAGTATTGGTGAAAATACTTGATCTTGCACTGAACTCTGTTGAGCTTTAAGGCGAGGTCAAGCTGATCCCTAGTTGAGAAGAAGCCACTTCGTGTTGGGTTTTGCAACAATGTCCCAATGCCTGGGTCAGTATTTCTGCCCGGGATAATATTCACGCCTTCTGTTCAAGGGGCTCCTTTTCACAGAAGGCAGGCATTATAGTAAAAAGCCAGAGCTTTTGATTGAAGGGCCAGGCTCGCCTTGACCTTAGCCAAGAGCTAGTTCACTCTCCTTGCTCTTAATATCTTTATCTGTGAAATGGGGTTGAAAAACACCCTCTGAGCAGAAATGAAGTATATGAAGCTAGTATAAAATGGGAGGGGGTCATGAAGTAGAATTCTGAAGCTGCAGTGACACCAGGCCATTCTTTTTCAGGGTGTGGGTGGTGGATGGACATTTTTAATTCATCCTTGGCTAGTTCATGACACTGAGTAATGGAAAGGGAAGCCTGCCAATGTTGTTGTGGTTGGACCATAGTCTAGGGCACACGCTATCAGGCCTGAGTGTAAAACAGAATCATCTGAAATTCACCCAGTAGGTCTGGGATGGGGCCAGGTGATAAGCATATTAGTAAGCTCCCCTGCCCAGGTAATTCCCATGCAGGTGGTGAATGACAATCATCTAATGTGGGATTTAGGGGAGAAAACCATTTTTGGGGGGTTTCATGAATGGAGAACATCAAAACGAGAAAGATGAGCTCCAAGTGAGCCACCTAGTTCAACCCGATTCAGGACACCCCACTGCATCTTTCATCTCAAAACTACATGAATTCTTCAGTGAGGGGAGCACTCCCAACCTTGAAGGACAGTGCATTTTTTTAAACTCTTCTAAATTATTAGAAAAATTATTGCTATATTGAGCCAAAATATGACTCTTTGGCCCATTTAGAAAGTAAGAACTTCCCATATGCAAGCTCCTGGAATATTTGGAGTCTCCCTGGTGTCTCTAAGTTGTCTCTTCTTCAAGCTAAGTGTTATCAGTTCCTTCTTAAGGAACTGTCTCTATTCTCTCTGCTTGAGAATCAGCTGAGGAGCTTAGAAAAGGCACTCTCAGTCCAATTAATTAAACAATCTCTGGGGCTGGGACCCAGACATTCATATTTTCAAAGGTCTTTAGTTTGAAATGTGGAGTCAAGGGAGACAATTAGTGCAAATCATGGGGAAATTCTATTTTTCCTCTATCAGAGTCTCGTGTTGCTGTAATTTCATCTTTTCTCGGTCCTACTCTTTTTTCTATGTGTAATGCCTGATCACAATTTTAGATGCTTCCAATAAATAACTTTCTTTCTTAAAAAAAAAAGTTTAGATACTCCTTTGTCTTTTAAAAAAAAATCATTCAAAACTACTTATCGAATGACTACTATGTTCTATGTACTTTCCTAGATACTTTGGATACTTAATTGAACAAAACAAAGATCCCTCCGTGGAGTTTCTATTCTAGCAGCAGGAGATGGACAATAAAAAAGCAATAGACTAATTAAATAATTAGTATTGTCAACTTCAGTAGTCCATTGGAAGACGATCAGTGCTTTCAAAAAAAAAAAAAAAAGTCTGTCATAGGGGGTTGGACCATAGTCTAGGGCAGATGCTATCAGACCTGATTGTAAAAAAAATCATCCGAAATTCACCCAGTAGGTCTGGGATGGAGCCAGGTGATAAGCATATTAATAAGCGCCTTTGGCTGTCTGTCTTTGTGGATTTCTTTTCTTCTGTCTTTTATTTCAGTGGTTCTTGAGGTTTAGGGAAGGTACGAGTCACCCAAGGAGTTCGATGAAATGCAGACCAGCCCTACCCCACACCCACGCTTTGGGAACCCCTGCTATGGAGGGTCCACACATCCACTAATCACCAGGAGCCCAAGAAGGGATACTAACTTGTATTTAAGGTTCAGGTGAACGGTGAATGCCTCAGGCAAGAAGACAAACCTAGTAGGAAGTAAGCAACAGATGGATGAGTGAAGCATTGCCTTCCTAAAGGCTGAGCTCTGCACATTCTTGGGGGTATTTCTTTCAGTCCCCCAGTCCACATTCTTTGTCAGAGCTCATCACATACTGGTGATGTTGTCAGACTTTCCTCAGGTTTTGGTTTTTGCTGCCTTTTTTGGTAAGTAGTCCTACTATGAGCATCGTAGTGGGAGGTGGAATAGCTTGACACAGAGAAGTCTGGTGAGAAGAAAGAATTCTCGGCCCCTTTCTGAGGCAGATTGCTGAAGGCCAGTGATGGGGAACCTGAGAGAACTTTGGTTGACTCATAGAGTCGTTTATAAACTGCCCCAGTACACTTAGCTGCTTCTGCTCCTTCCCGTCTCCTCCTCTAATTTAAGTTCGTCAGGCGGTAGGAGAGTTGTCTCTCCCTGAGGATATTCAAGGAAGGCCCGAGGACCACTTGGCGGCTTTGCTGCAGAATAGGAAGGGGGACAGGAAGGGACCTTTCTGAGGGGAAATCTGTGCTAAACCAGTGCTCCAATGTTCCATCCGCTTAGGTATGCCATCCTGACCACATGATTCAGTGCATATTATATAGGGAATTATTTAAATCATTGCATAGATGGAGAAACTGTTGCCATTAGCTAGCGCTGGATGATTTGGAATTAAAATTCAGATGGCCTTGCAGGTCCCGCGTGGCATTAAGCTCCTATAGATTTCACTGGGGTGGGGCTAGCTGTAAAATGTGTGGGATGCTTTTCCAAATGAAAACGTGGGGCCTCTTGTTTAAAAAGCAGGGAACATAGACTGTCAAAGATTCTAAAATACAAAATGCTTTCCTTTGGTTCCACGATTCCTTTCCCTCTCCTCTGTCTTGACCTGGTGCGGTGTTTTCACGTGCGCTCTGATGTCGTGTTCCCTTGGGTATGGGGACCCTCCCAGAGTAGGAGCAGACTCGCAGGCCCCGGGGGCCCTGCCCTCTAGCCTGGGACTGTGTAGCTGGGTGCCCCCTGCCTCCAGCCACCAGACTGATGCCACGTTGAGCCTGGTATCTCCCTTCCCATGGGACTGCCACAACAACCCATAAGATTGCAAACTCTGCAGCATGCTTGGTACCTGGATCAAGAGTGGCCAAGAGTTGCCCTCCAAATGCATTCTGACACACTTCACTGGTGTGTGCCTGACCCTGACTCTCCCCGGTGAGGCTGGGGGCACCAGAGGGGCAGGGCTAGGGGGCTGAGGACCAATCTTCGGAAGGCCCGCGGGTAACAAGAGATTCAATAGCTCACGAGCCAAGGGTTTATGCCCCCTGCACACGTCTCATTTGTCCCATCAGACTTCCCTTCTACAGCCTAAATTCAAAGATGAAATTATTAAGGATTTCAAGATGGTGACTGTAGAACATTAATCTCAAATATGAGGCTTTGCTGAGCACAGGGACTCTGTGTAACTGCCCTGGGCACACGTCCCTGCAGCGGGCCCCGGGCTCTGGAGAACCAAAGAACTGGACGGAAAGATTCCTGGACAGGAGGTGTTTACTTTGGGAGAAGATAATATACAATGAGCTATTATTACATTATTGGAACAGATAACAAGTCAGTATACAATGCTTATAAAAGTAGCTTGTGATTAACTGCTATAATTAGGCTTTCTGTTCACTGACTTTGTAAGGTGATAACTACTTAGATTTCCTCATTTTTTTTTCCCTCTTGTCCATTCCCCCAAATCTGATTCAGCCGGGAGGTGTGGCCAGGATTGAGGAGAGGGGGACACCACTCACTTGATGTCATTCTGGAATCTCCCATGTGCAAGATTTTCCCTGAGAGGCAGGCCCACAGGAGAGAGCACGGGACGAGGCACGGAATCAGCCTGATGGTCTGATCCAAAGCGTTGCAGGAAAATCGATTTGAATAAACCAAAAAAAAAAAAAAAAGTGGGTCAGAAATGGAGAGGCAGGAGCCAATGAGGATGTGAGTGTGGATAAGTTGGCAAAGGTCGAGCCCAAGTACCTGACCACCTGGCGATGGAGTAGGAGCTGGGATTGGAATTACAGAGGACTTGAGGGAGAACTCCCATTCCAACGGGGGAAATGAGTTCTTGGAGAAGGCAGAGGAAAAAGCTCCATCCCTCCAAGGCTAAGGGGGTGGATCAGGGCTGCACAAGCCATTAAATACCTACCCTGCTGCTTTGGCGCCCTGTGCCCGGGGAGCTAGCCGGCCTCATCCCCGGCTGGGTGTCGATGGGCTGCGGTCGGCTCTCCCCGCACCGTGCCTCCCAAAGCTTTGATGAGGTAAGGGTAGGGTCACAGCCCAGGCCAGAGCAATTTGCTGTGACGCTTCCCGCCCCCCCCCCCCCCCCCCCCCCCCGCCCCACGCCAAATGCAGAAACATTTGCCGAGTCGCTCAAGTTCCTCCGCCAGGCAGGGGGCTGGTGACCCAAAGCAGATGACAGCAGGGGATAGCTGCAACCAGCCCTTGGAAGCGGTCGTCAGCTCTTTTTGGTCAACAGTCTTTATGGAGGGCTCTGCTGCTCGGGTGTGCTGGAGCAGAGGTGTGGGGGGAGGCTGCGGCTTCCTCTTGGCCGGATCCCTGCACTGTGGTGACGAGACCGAAGCAGAGTTGCTGGTAGAGGCTGCTCCGTGGGCTTTTCCCTTCGTGCCTGAACTCCTTGTGCTTCTAAAGCAAGAAGCTCCCAGACGCGGGTCTGTGTTATCGGACCCTGACATGGAGCTCGCCGATGGGTTCGAGGCGCCAGAGGGGAGGAGGGCTGCTGGCCAGTGTGTAGGGAGCAGAGCCCAGTGGCACTTGAGCGTCAAGCTCCTCCTGTAAATATTTGCAGACGCCCCTTCCAAGCTCAAAAGCCTGGGACAGGATCATTGGACGATTTGCTTAGAAGAGGAGGAAACAAAATTGACCTCGTGGTCAGAAGCAGCCATAAAAAGAAAGAGTGAGTTTGGGCAGAAGACCAGAAAAGGGGAAAAAAAAAAAATCACTCAAAGTTTCATAAACACAAAAGAGAATAAAAATAAATCTCAAGAGCACTTATTTACAAACTCGATGGAAGGATGAGATTGGGGCGGGTGGGTGTGAAAGATGGGTGTTTGGGGAAGGAGAACTGGCCTGTGGGGGTTCTGCTGAATGAAGAGGGGCAAACAGCTCACGAGATGTTTACTCGGCCTAATGACAGGAAATGCACTGAATCAGCTTTGCTCTTGCAGGATGCTCTCTCAGAGCATGTCTGAAGCTTCTGCTGTCTAATGGGGAGGCCGTGTGAAGATGAATGCAGCCACTAGGCCTTGCGGAAGGTTCTGGCCAAACTCTAGGATGTAGGAAGCCAGAGAGCCTGGCTCCAGCCTTGCCCCAGCTTCTCTGCCTGGGCATCTGGCCTGTTGGCAGCTGAGCTGGTCAGGCCAGGACCAGCTTGTCCAATCACCTGGGCTGGGCATGTTCCAGAGGAGAGAAAGATCAATTTCTTCCTAGCAGCGACCTTTTTCAATCGCAGTGCTCAGGGGGCTCTGGGAAACCTGGCTACTTGTAGGCATGTTTGTCTGCCTGAAAACCGTCCACCGGCTCATTCACAGTCGTAATGCACTGGGCCATCACTGTGTCTGCATGAATACTTTCTTTTCTCTGACACCTGGATGCTTTAGATTTTTGGGGGTTTTTATTTTGTTTGTTTGTTTCGGAGACGCCTGGCTCACGAGCTACAAAGCTTCCATTCACACAGTCGGTCGGTCGGTCGTTTGCGAGGCAGTCACCCTGGGTGCGGAGCGTGGCTGGGAGGAACTCACCGCTTCCTCAGAAGCAGCCTTCTGAGAGTCACAGGACAAAGGGGTGGGATGGGGGTAAGCCCCCTTGAGGGAAAAGACTGCCGAGCTCTTAAGATCAGCGAATGGCGGTGTGTTCCTAGCATTTTTTTTTTTCCAGTCTCATTGTCAGGGCACGGGCTTCCCCAAAAATCACGAAAGGTATTTATTTCTATTTTAAGATCGGCAACATGGCTTGTTTATTTAATAAGAAGTTAGTCTTGCCAATAGCCAGATGGCCGAGTCTTTCAAGCCTCCCATTGATGACCAACTATGCAAACAGTGGATCCTTGGTGAATTCCATGTGTGCAGGGCCCTGTCCTAGGGATGGGGGGGGTGGGGGCAGGGGGAAGGAAGACCTGGCAAATCTGGTCTCTGCCCTCAAGATTCTTAAAATTTCACGGGGGAAAACAAAATAAACAAACATAATGCAGAAGTAATAAAAACACTTGTAAAAAGCCATAAACAACTGTGAATGATTATGTTGTAATGAAGCTACATAGCTGAGAAGAGGGTAGACAGTACTGGAGCTACCCGATTTGGACAGAGCATTCCAGAATAATGAAAGAAGGTTTGCAGAAGATGTGGGAGGAGAATTGTAGAAACATCTGGAACAAGTGGCCTGCCCAGTGTACATGCTCAATAAACGGGTGCCACATATGAAGCATGTGGCTGGGATTATGACCTGCTTTGGTTTTGTTGGTGCTCAGGTGTTTATTCAAAGGTGGTGGCATATTACTGCAAAATAACAGCAAACCTCTAGCAACCCATGACCTTGAAATTGTTGTGTACTATCTGTCTCTTTGTGTTTTCCGGGGCTTCGAACTGAGGGAGTTGGGGCTGACTCTTTCTCGTCATTAGCCAGGATAACCAGTATGTGGGTGTAGTTTTTTGTTTTTTTTTAATCCAGATTTTCTCACCCTAACTTCACTAGAGGGTGTATTTGGTCATAGGTGTATGAAAAACCAAACTCTTGAAGCCAAAAAAGATGCAATACATGAACCTGGATAGAGTAGAGTATTCTGATGCCAAAACTTCAAGGAAAAAAAATACATGGGCAAACTGCTTGCCATTAGGAGCTATTTTCTTGGCACATCTGATTAAAGTGTATGCAAGCCCGACAGCTCTCTCTAGGCATCAACTGTCACGAACTTGTTCCAATTCATAACCGTCTAGGATTTTCCACTGCTTTGTCAACTTTCAAAGGATAGGGTTAACTGCGTGCCCTCAAATGGAGTTGGAAGTGGTTTGTTAATCTCTATTAATCTGCGACTCCTGTAACCAAATGCACATGTTTATTTATTTTCCCCCCCTCTGGTTAAATTGTTAATGGTATTAAATTGGCCCTTGGAAACGAAATCATTCTGTAGATATTTCCCTGATGTTTTCTTGAGACGATCTCATGCCTCACGGTCTTTTTTGAGAGAACAATGGGTTTTATCATTTTCAATGATTACCCTAACTTTTTACAGATGCCATCCCGCCCACTTTCTACAGACCCTACTTCAGAATTGTCCGATTTGACGTCTCGGCGATGGAGAAGAATGCATCCAATTTGGTGAAAGCAGAGTTCAGAGTCTTTCGTTTGCAGAACCCAAAAGCCAGAGTGCCCGAACAACGGATCGAACTGTATCAGGTAACTTTTGTGTGGTTGTTTTGGTGGACAGTCAGTTTGAAGTCTAAGAGTAAAATACTTTCTGCCATTATCAATTTTGTGAGCTGATAGAAACCATGCTGTCCGTTCACAATCGTGAGAGGGGCTCTCATTTGTCATTACTCTGCCATCGGTAGCTCATTCCTCAATCAGGAAGGAAGGAAGAAGCTTTAGAAGGAAGTGGGGAAGCTCTGAGCACATTTCTCCGGTGGCGTAAATGGCTGGAGTACCCACCCTTGGGAGGGATGGCACCCAGAAGTCCTCCCCCTCACTCTGGAAAGTCAGACAATGTGGGCTTTCCTATTGTCTTCTCTCGCCCCGTAGTTTTCACTCCTTTTTCGTCCTCTCTTTGCTATCTCCTGCCTCTTCGCTAACCGCATTCTCTCTCCTTTCCTTTTTCTGGTTCTACCTGCTCTGTCCAGCTTCCCTCACCCCCGTTCCCTGTCTGCCCCCGCCCTGCATTATTTCAGGCAGGCTTGACGTCTCTTTCATCTTCCTAAGTACAGTTGCTGGCAGCCTGGTTAAAAGATGATGATGATGATGATGATGATGATGAAGTGCCAAATCACTGACATTTCAGAAAGGTTCTTAAAAGCTTCTCAAGTGGATTACAGGGCAGTAGATCCACATTATCGAGAAGCTTCAGGAGCTGCAGCATCTCAGGCCCCATCCCAGACTCACTGAATCAGAACTCACAAAGTGTAGAGCAGAATCTACATTTTTCAAAAGACCTTTGGGCGATTCGTACACACTTTGAGGCACTGCTCTGAAAGCCCTGAGTCTGAGGAGGGAGGCAGAACTGTGCATGAGTGACTTACGTGTGTCTTCGCGTCATAGGAACGGTGCGTGTAGAGAGCAGAGTTGAAGAGATTTCACCAGGGAGTTGACATCTGAGCAGGGCCTTAAGAAGCGTCTGTTAAAACAGGATGAGGGATGATCACTCTTGACAGAGGAGCAACCCTTGCAAAAACAGAGCCTTGGGGTGCCTGGGTGGCTCAGTGGGTTAAGCCTCTGCCTTCAGCTCAGGTCATGATCCCAGGGTCCTGGGATCAAATCCCACATCAGACTCCCTGTGGGGCAGGGAGGCTGCTTCTTCCTCTGCCCCTCCCCCTGGCTCATGCTCTCTCTCCTCTCTCTTTCTCTCTCTCTCTCTCTCTCTCTCACAAAAATAAATAAATAAAATCTTAAAAACAAAAACAAAAAACCAGAACCTTGAAGGGGCTTGTTGAGGGCACCACATAGATGGTGCTCAGGAGACACTGGAGGTGAGGGGAGACTGGGAGAAGCTTGCCCTCCAGGGAGAGCGTATGGAGGGAAACTAAAAAGTGTCAAGAAAACACCAAGAGAACCACGATGCTAAGGAGGAGGCATGGGCGACTATATGAATAAAAAGGGGGCTTACTTGAGGAAAAGAAAGGAATTGACATCTGTTTGCAGAAACTTCTGGTTGTTCTGGATTCTAAACATTTGGAAACGTTGACAATTTGGATGAGAATTTTCTTTGTATTTTTTATGAGAATGGGGGATTACCATACTCATAAATGTTGTATATGAGATTACAGAGAATAAGTTTTAAAAGTTATAAAAAGAGAAAAGAGTCTTCCAGTTTACTTGTGTGTTCATGAAAAAATAATTCTTACTTATTAAAATGAATCCCCAAGGACCTCTTCTTGGAGGACCTCAGATCCCAATGCATGTTCCGAGAGCACCGTGAGGGCAGCCATTGCTCTCGGCCACCTAGAGTAGCGCCTGCGTCAGCTTCCTGGGTACCAGAGACTTCGTTAGGCGTATTATAAGTATTGTCTCCATTAATACTCACAACTATCCTGTGAGGCTGGCATGATGAGGTATTCTTTTCTTTTCCAAAAATGACTGAAATATAATTGCAATATGACATGATATTAGTTTAAGGTGTACAACATAGTGATTTGAGGTATGTAGATATTGCAAAATGTTTACCATGATAAGTTCAGTTAACATCCATCACTTCACATACTTAGGCATCCCCCCCCCCCCCCACCGGGGTGAGAACTTTTAAGATGTACTCTCTGAGCAACTTTCAAATATACGCTACAGCATTGTTATAGCTACGGTCCCCATGCTGTACATCATACCCCCAGGACTTATCTGTCTCACTACTGGAAGTTTGTACCTTTTTGACCGCATTCACCCATTGAAGGTATTCTTTCTACTACTGAGTTCTTCCTCCTTTTCACAGAGCAAGACGCTGCGTCAAAGAGAAAGTAAGTCACTGGGCCAGGATCACACAGCTAGGAAGTGGCAGGGTGGTCATACCAATCCAGTTGTGACTCCCAGGTGCTCGCTCCTCACCACATCCTGTGCTTTCCCTTCCTCTTTGCCTCAGTACCAGCCAGAATGGAAGAAAAATAAGAGGAACTAGGCCAGTCAGAGGGTGGGTTGATATCTGGAGGGAAAGCAAAAACTGGGTTCTCTGAAAAAGAAGCTAGATCAAAGGTAGCCAGATATATAATTCAAGGTAATTAAAAAAAAAAGAATAAAAACAAAAACATGATTCCGTGGGCGCCTGGGTGGCTCAGTTGGTTAAGCGACTGCCTTCGGCTCAGGTCATGATCCTGGAGTCCCGGGATCGAGTCCCACATCGGGCTCCCTCCTCCCTCTTATGCCCTCTGTCTCTCATTCTCTCACGCGCGAATAAGTAAAATCTTAAAAAACAAACAAAACGAACAAACAAAAAAACCATGATTCCGTGTTCTCTCTTTTCTTCTTTTTCAATTGAATTGCTTTTATATGTCTCTGTATATGGATGATAGGAGCATCATGGATTGTTCTCCCTGGCTCCTTTTCAACTGCCTGACTTCAGTCAATTGAAGACAAGATTTCTTATGTCTTGTTGCCTCTAAGATAAGCTGCCAAGTCACTGTTATTCTTAGGCCCCTGACCCCGTGCTCCAAGGGGTGGCCTCTGATGATAGCAGAATTACTGATCACTTGCCTTACTCTCGGAGACCCTCTCATCGCCCGGAAAGGATGTGTCCCTCGAGGCTGGTAATTTAGAGGACCTTTAGTGACTTCTTCCTTACTGACTTCTTAGTGGCTGTGTACCTTCTCCGAGGTTATTGCCGCACCGGCTCTCCCATCGCTGGGGCAGCCAGATCCTCACAGATTTGAAGTCTCCAGTTGGAAAAGGTACAGCCTACGATGGAAGCATATTGTATGAGGAGGGTGAGCGTGGGCTGATTCACTGTCACTGAACACAGGAACCTGGAGGAAGATACTTTTAGAGGGAAAGTAAGGAAGGCAACAACTCCTTATCAATCTGGAGCTCAGTGAGGCAACAGTCTCACCTTCTGAAACACGACTAGGAAGGACGTCAGAGACCCCTGACCACCCTCACAGAAGACACAGAGCACACCCCCAGCTGAGTTAGCAGAAAAGCAGCCTTTGGCCCCTTATTCACTTGTGACCAGGTTGGTCATCTCTAGGACCACGAGAAATTAGAAGTGCTGAATTAGAAGGGGAGGGCTGGAGGTAGACACTTTGACAGAAGCAGATGATGCGTTAGACTCGAGGATTCTGCCCATGCACCTTGGTGATGCTAGCCAGGAAAATCAGGTCACAGAACGAACACAATGCTTGTTGTAGATGCTTTTTCTAAATCTTGCCCAATTTATAGCTAACCCAGCCCTGATAGCTGTGGCATCCCACCTGGTTCCTGACATCTGCCATGGTGTCTTTATTTGGAGTCCCATTTTTGGCTTGTTCTCTGACTTTCCACTTGCCTTCAGCAGCCATTTGGTGGTCTTTGCAGCCTTCAGGAATCAACTCCTTCTTCTAGCCCCAGTACGGAAATTGGTGCTTATGATAAGAGCCTTGAATTATGAAGGTGAGGTTGAATTATATTCAGGAAACTGAATACATGCAATAAAATTTCAGAGAGTTTCATGTCCAAAATTGCTGAAATCTTATTTTGGGGGAAAAAAAGGCCTGGTGCTTCAGTGGGGAGATCTTTAGCTATTTGGAGAGCTCCACTATTCAGAAGAACAGAAGAACAAAGCCTCTGAAGTTTCTAGATGCTCTTTGATTACTGTATCACTTGACACGCCATTGACATTCTACTCCCTAGAAGAACGGTAGGATGACTATGAATAGGTTCTCAGGCTGTTCAGATGGCTGAATGGGTAACTTATCAGAATTCCTCAGGGCATTTGTTTTAAGCAGGGGGAGAATGTGTGTGTGTATATGTGAGTGCACACGCAAGTTCATATGTGGGTACCAGGGCTCCCCCAAGTATGAAAGCCCCGTGGGAACTTTTATAAGGACTGCCCTCAGTACCTCTCTCTAGATTCCGATTCTCCCTAGAGAAAAAAAGAACTGCTTCTGGACAGGTGTAGTTTGCAGAGGCTCTCAGATCTTTGGATATGATCATTCTTCATTCTCCATTGGGAATCACCGATTTCAGGCAGGGTTTGGGGGTCATTCTGTCCCATAGGATGTATATAGGTACTCTTTCTTGAGTCAGAATACCAGGCTGGAAGGGCCTAAGATAGCTTTTCTGTGAGTGAGTTCAGAGTTTATCTTGTCCAGGGCTGTGCATCTGTTGATTCTCCTTGCCTGGGCGCATTAAGATGCCCAGGCTTCCATGGAAGTCACATTTAGCTTGGCGAGGAAACTCGGGAGTTCTCACTGCTCTCCTCTTTCTACAGAATAGTCTGTCAGAACTTCGATGAATGGTGGTAAAATAAAGCCTCACTGTCCTTTTGTGATGTTGACAGACTCTAAATAACATATACTAGTGTGATCATGGAATGACTTCAAATATACACCAATACTGGAGGGAATATGAGAGGGATAAAGCCCTTTGATATGTGAGGAAAAGAAGAGGGAAAAAAAAAAGGATAAAAACTGAACTTTTTCCAAATGGGAATGACCCTTACCATGTTTTTAAAGCCTTATGCCAAAGGCAGCCTTTATTGGAATATGATCAGATAAAGTGCCAGTGCTCTGGGAATGCCTTCGAACCTACAATATTTAGAATAGCTCTCAGCTCATTTGGAAATTTGAACACATCTTTCTTTGATTAACTTGCTCCTATATTTATGATTAAAATCACGCCCAGAGTTATGAGAGAGAGAGAATAGGGAAGAGAAATATTCTTCAAAATGAATATCACCAACATGAGCAAAGGCACCTGCCATCTTGGGCTGGGGTAATTTCCCAATTTTACAAGTGAAGAAATGAGGCCCCAAGAAATTAATAACATATTTAAGGGGAGTCATGACTTCATGGCCCCATGAGACCACCAACCCATACTTACATTAGCTACCCTGACTTCAGAGGACCTTGGAGCTTTCAGATATTGCTAGCTTCCTCTCGCTAACTCACACCCTTTTCACACTAACTGCTCATTTCAAACTTTACCACCTCTAGGATAATAAGACTTGTACCTTTGTGACTGTTCTGACAATCTATTCACTGAATAACAAGCTACCCCAAAATGTCATGGCCTCAAATAACAATCCGCTATTTGACACCATGTCTCAAAAGTACAGTCTTTCCACTAGTAGACATATACGCGAAGTACTCTTAAAGCAAAAGTTGGAGGATCCAGAGAAATGTCTCAGAATTCATTTCTTCTAGAAAGGGAGCTGTGAGAATTTAGGGGCAGGGGGAAGCCTGCCATCTTGGTTGGTCTCCTTGGGTAGAGCCATCTGTCTGACTCAAGAGATTCCCTTGAGCCCAACAATATTTACAGGAGGGCTATCTTAATAAATCGGATTGAGATCGGAGCAGGTTTGGTTAATTAATATGCACAGCCTTTTATTTAATCATGTTGGAACTATTTTTATTGTGTTTCAATGTGTGCACGAACATCCTGGGATTTGATGACTCCATCTGCGCTCCCTGTTCACCCTTTATGAGGCAACATGGTGGAGGGTTCAAGGGCATGAGCATCGTGACCCGAGTTTCCTTAATAATTCCCGATTAGCTTGATGTTTACTGTAAAGGCGAAATGAAACAATGTCTCTAACTGCCAGATGGAGAGTGGGCACTCAACATACCCTAGTTCACTTCCTTCCATGTCATCTCCTAGATTTTGGCTTCAAAGGCTTTGATTCCTCAAAGAGGAAGAGCCCCCGACAGAATTACCTGCCAAAGTCAGTTGCCAGATTATTTTTAAGATCAATTTGTTAGCTTCAGACCACTAATAAAATCATGCAAAATAACTCCTTGGGAGACAGTGTGATGTCATGGGTTCATACATCATAAAACATCAGAGGAAAAATGTCATCTTCTTGCACAGCACTGGTATGAGGTCATTAGTGTTGTGCCCGACAGCTTGGTAGAATACTTAATCTGCTGATGGGCCCCTGTTGGTCAGTAGAAGATAAATGCACTAAAATGAAATAAGCTCAGGTGGATTTCAGAGGAATTCTGAACCCTATAGATAGAATATATATATATGTATATATATAGATAGATAGATGTAGATAGATATCACACGTATATGTTATAATCTCTGCAGAAGATTTTAAACTATGCACACCCCTGAGGCTTTAGAGTGAAAATTCAAGGTTGATGGCCTAGGCCTGCTTTTGAAGGGACTCTAATGCTGTAACATGAAGGGTGAGGTTCCTGTCACTATAGGGAGCATGGCACTAACAGGGTTAATAAAAATTGCCCCTTTTCCGAACCCCAAACACATGCACGTGCATGTGTGCATACACGCACACACACGCACACACACACACAGAGTTCAGTTTTCTCTTCTCATATTGCCCAAGGGTGTGTAAAAGAAAAAGAGGTCAGCCAAAAAAACTGTCTGTTAAATGAGACTTGCAAAAAGTGCTACTGAAAAAAAAGTTATACTGTGCTCTTGTTGTGCAGAATTTTACAGCATACAATCCCCTTAATGCTGATCCTCTCTCCAGTGCCACACTGGAGACACCCAGTAGAGTAACCCACTTAAAAAAAAAAAAAAAAGCCATGAGGTATGTGTAATAAACACTTTGTTTACACAAGGCTACTAATATCTCAGGTTTTTTCAAAATGATCGAATGACAGGCTTCCCTCATAAGGAAACTGGATCGTTATCATTTGCATTGTCATGACGTTACTAAGTGTCAACCCTGTGAGCAGACAGGACCCCAAAAGTCGTGCGAACAGTAGTCCTTCCCCACTGTATTCAAAGAAATGTTGATAGTCATACAATAGTAACTAATTCCATGTTCTTTTTGTGTGATATGATTGTGTAACAATATTGATAATTGTCACTAACACACAGTGTGCACTGTATCCTAGGCACTATTTTAAGTTTTATATAGATTGATTCATTCAATCCTTATAATAACCATCTGAGGTGGGTTCTTATCTTCATTTTACAAAGGAGGAGACTGAGGCACAGAGCAGTTAAGCAACTTGCCCAGGCCCATGGCAAAGGCAGAATTTGAACCCAGGCAGTCTGGCCCCAGGGGCCATGCTGTGGATCACTTGCCCACACTAGCAGGAAGAACGCAGGCTCTGGAGTGGGGCCGGTGGCAGTTCAAGGTGTGGTTTTACCCCTCTGGAGAGTCTGAGGAAGTCACGTCACGGAGCCAATTTCCACATCAGTAAAATGTGGGTAAGAACACCTACTTGGCCCGGACTTTGTAAAGCAAGGAGAGAATGCATGGAAACGCCTAGCACAATGTACTTCTACTCAGTGGTTACTCTCATTATTTTTACTATAGTTGCCAAAGCATTGAGTCTGAATTTTGTAAGAAACAGTCTCTTCAATTTATGATATGCTCACAATCTCTTAAAAATGAGAACTCACCCCATCTCCATTGCTGCAGAGTCAGGCTCTTGGTGGCTGCCCCAGGAGGTTGCTTCAGAGCCTCCTGAAATACTATTTTCAACCAGTTCTGCTCTTGGCCGTCTCACTCAGTTGCTGATGAGCAGCTCCAGGCAGGAAAGAAGAGAATCTTTGCAGGGGTGGGGAAGGGGGTTGTTTGGGTTCATCTTCCACCTCTTCTTATTTATAAGCGTTTTGGTCTTACAAATCACTCATGTCTCGGAGCCTCAGTTTTTCATCATAAAATGGAGGTAATGGTTCTTGTCTAATGAGTCACGGGGAGGAGAATGCATGTGAAGGGTTTGGCGCGCATTGGATGCATAGGGAGTGCATTATTATTGGGGTTTTTCTTATCATCCAGAACATGGTATATATTTCCCCTAGAGATGGCTTGTGATTATAAAACCACTCTGATTTTGTCAGTCATCTCTGGTTGGACGAGGACTCATTGGGCTGATTTCCTGGTACCAGTGGGGCAGAGTGGGGTTGTGAGGAGCAGCTGTGGTTTTGGCACTCTGTGTATTTGCTTTATCAAAACTCTCAGGGCACCAGGGGTGGGCTGGGGGCCGTGATGTGTCTTGCTTTTCTTCTCAAATGATTATAGAGTGACTGACCGTAGTGGGGTGTCTTTTTCCCTCGTCCCCGGCCCCTGTGACTACCTCTCCCTGCTTCACCACCACATGAATAGGCGTGAAATATATGCTTCCTGGATTGATTTTCATAAGGCTCCATTTTAAAAAATACCATTGGGGCGCCTGGGTGGCTTAGTCGTTAAGGTCTGCCTTTGGCTCAGGTCATGATCCCAGGGTCCTGGGATGGAGTCCCACATCGGGCTCCCTGCTCAGCGGGAAGCCTGCTTCTCCCTCTCCCACTCCCCCTGCTTGTGTTCCCTCTCTCGCTGTCTCTCTCTGTCAAATAAATAAATAAAAATCTTAAAAAAATAAAAATAAAAAATACTATTCATGTCTGCCAACTCTTCAACAACCTCCACCAGGGCAAAAAATGGTTCCGAGGGAGGATGTGTGTTTATTTCTTGATATCAACAGTGCTCAGATTTTTTTTGGAACTTCTCTTCTAGAACTGTGTTCAGAGCCTACAAATACATAACTTCGAATTCCTTCAATGGAAACAAATCCAAACTTCTGAAAGGCGGTGTTAATTTTCGAAAGCTGCCAAAGTTCTGGTGAAGAGGAAATTGAAAAGTAATTAATTTTCCTACGTGATCGCTGTTGTTAAAAGATAGATCTGAAATCCAGCCGCTTCTCATCTCTGCTGCTAACACCTTCGTCCAAGGGATTTTTGCCTCTCGCTTTTGCAGTGGCGTCCTGGCTGGTCTGGCTGTTACACCACCGCCCCCACCCCCCACCCCCAGTTCCCTTAGAGAGTGTGTGTAGTTAAGCGTGATTCCTGCTAAGAGATATTGGTCAGATCTAAATCCCCTGTTCAAAGCCTTGTGATGGCTTCTCACCTCACTTCGCCAAGAGGCCAAAGTCCTTACTGTGCCTGGACCTGTTTCTCACTAGCCCTCCAACACCCCAGCGCCCGGCCTGACTGCCCTCATTCAGGTGCCTCCCCTGCACCGACCTCCTGGCTACACCTCAGACACCTGCGTTCACTCCCACCTAAACTGAGGCCCCTGTACCCTCCTCCCACATCGTCCTTCCCACTCTCTTCATTCGCTCAGGCACTTCCTCAGATGTCACCCACTTAGAGAGGCCTTCGTGGTTACCCTAACATCTCAGGGCCCCTCTTCCCAACATTTCCTACCCCTACTCTCCACTGCACACTTTCTCTTCTCACCCCTCATCATTTTGCTGTACTTGATCTCCTGCCCCATCTCTATCTGGTTTATAGTCTCACCTCCACCCCTAGGGACAGATTCCCCGAACGGTGCATGGTGCATAGTGGGCGTTCAACAAATATTTTCCAGGGAATTGAAGAAACATTTCAAAATGAGATTCAAGTACGAGGAACTGTTGTGAAATAAGTATGCAATATCACGAGGGGACTCTTTTGAGAAATATTTTTCCTTTATTTGGATTTGGAAATTCTGCTATATTTGTTTTAAAGGTATCTGTCTAACTATTGAGAAAGAAAGAAACATATATCTACCCATTTTTTGTGATTTATTCAGAGCTAGCACTGGTTAAGTGGATAATAATGATGTAGGTAAAAAAAAAAAAATTACATAAGAGATTCGTGAAACTGATATTCTTAGGTAATCCATAAACTTTATTTGCAGAAAAACCAGGCTCATTACTTTATTTTTCGACTCATTGCTTTATAATCTCACCCCCTAAATTAAAGTTCTCAGCTGAATATAAGAAGGGCCTTCAATTGTAATGTCGGCCGTATGTGTTATTGGTAGTCAGGAAGCAGGAAAGGGGCTTGGAAGTGTGGTTTTCAAGTATGAGTGTGTTGGTGTCAGGTCAGAGTGGAACTGGAAAGGGAGATCAATTAAGAAAATCAGAAGATACGGCCCCAGAGAGCTTGCAGCAGTCCTGTTGGGGAGACTCCTTCCCCCCATAGCAGGAAACAACTGGAATTATCAAAATTCATAGGACTAGGCTGTGCGGTCCAGCCTCAAGGACCGACGTGACTTGAGGTCTTGACTTAGTTTCCCTTCAGATGTTGTCACTGAATGTTGTATTGCACACATCTTTTCTTGCCTGTACTGATGAGACTTTTGCCCAGTTGAATATTTTTCTCTGCTGTGTGATTTATAGATGATGGTCTTCTGACTGCCCTTGAGCTGTGACATCTGACATCACCGAGGAAAGGCTTTCGTGTGTGTGTGTGTGTGTGTGTGTGTGTGTGTGTGTGTGTTTGTAGCTTGAAGATATATCTGGTGACATTTCCATAAAGGTCATTAAAGATCTATATGTGCCATGCTTTATCCTAACTGCACACAGATACGTTTAATACAGGAACTCTGTACCATAAAGAGAAAGACTTAATATAATGACATAATAATGTAGATCTCTGAGCTCCAGAGAGACTGTATTTTTATGTGTGTCTTTCTTTTGAAGCTGATCCGTACTCCATGGGAGTCTACTCTGCAGGCTCTCTCAAAGCTCTCGTGAGGGATACATTACTACAGCCTCTTAGAGGGATGCAATTTCAAAGGAGCCAGGGCAATTACAACACAGGCCAATGGGAGAAGCAAGATAAGTATTGGGTCTGTTAAGTCACTTCTGAAGGACAATCAGGCAGTGTGTCGGTGTGTTAAGCTCACCCAGAGTGACCCAGCATTGTTGGAGGAGGCTGCAGTTGAGCAGGAACAGAGAGCTACATTTATGCCTCAGGGGAAGAAAAGCCATTTCGCCTACTTCTGATTCTCCGTAAAGCCCTGCTTTCTGTTCCTTGAAAATTCCCCTTCTTGCTTTTTCTCCCTTATTTTCATTCCACAGTGAAATATTTTAAATAGAAAGGGTAAAATCCAGTATAAAGTTGCTTACACTAATAATTCTTTCTGTCCTCCTTGTCATATACATATCTATGATATATATATACACACACACACAAACATATACATACAACACACACGCATACATAATCTCTGTGATGTGTGTGCATAAAATACCAAATTAATAGTATAAAAGATGGATTGTTTAAGGGCTTCTTTGTCACTTTATTGTGTGTTCCTTTCTAATGAAGTCTCTTAGTCAACAAGCATTTACCAAGAACGGACTGTGCAAAGACTTTGTGGAAGAATAAGAAAGAGCCAGAACATCCTTTGTTTTGAAGGACTTCATGGTCAGAGCATTTAGAACATACTCAACCCAGTGTAACCTACGAACACCTATTTTGATAGTATGAATTGTGTTCCCTCAAAAAAAGATATGTTGAAATCCTAATCCCTAGGACCTCAGAATGTGACCTTTCTTGGAAATGGAGTTATTGTAGATACAATCTGTTAAGTCAAAATGAGGTCCTACTGCAGTAGGGGGTAGACCCTTCATTCTGTATGATCAGTGTCCTTATAGGAAGATGACCATGTAAAGACAGAGACACGCAGGGAGAATGCCGTAGCTTCCAGCCAACGAATGCCAAAGATTACCAGCAAAACACCAGGTGCTGGGAGAGGCAAGGAAGGATCCCCCATGGGAGGCTTCCCAGGAACATGGCCCAGCCAACACCTTGATTTCTGACTTCTTGCCCCGAGAACCATGTACCCCAGAGAGTACATTCTGCTCTTTTAAGCCACCCAATTTGTGGTGCTCTGTTCAGGCAGCCCCTGGGAGTCTAACACACTTACCAAGCAAACTCTAAGTTCAAGCTTCCGGTGCTTAGGATGGATGAAGGAGCCCTGCAGAGAAAGGAAGATTCCATTTATTTGTCCCCTTTTGTAATGACCCAGCACATCTCTATGATCTGGACTGTGTTCTCACAGTGCCCACTATTCTTGCCAACCTTTCAGACGTTAGTTACCTTTTCACTTTGTTGATAGTTATCTCCTTGCTCCCAGTCAAGCTGCATCGGTGGCCTCATTGTGGCCTGTGAATACATGGCTTTCAATCGTTGGGAGACCTCGTTCCCTTACTAGAGTGTGCGCTGTTTTAAGAACAGGGACCCTCTTATTGTCCTGGACAGAAGGGCAAAGCCTTGCTCACAGCAAGTGCTTAATAGCTGTTGAACTAAACTGGAGGAAGTGAGCTATAAAATAAATTGGAACAGATGAATAAATGAGGACTCAGGCATATATAAGATGCCCAGCAATTATTCAACAAATGAATGAGTAACCAAACCAATGAACTGATCATATAAAATATTTCAGAACCTATAGGTTGGTTCTGCAAGTGATATTTTGGAGAACCACCTGTTCCTCCTGCAGAGAAGCCAAGAAACACCTTCAGGAGTGTGCTCTGTTTGTTTGTGTGAGAGGAAATGTTGATAGTAGCAAGATTTCAACCCGGAGAGTCAACTCTCTAAAATTAAATCAATGAAGCCTCCAGTGTCTGCAAACTAGAGTATAGGGATTATGGAGATGTAAATAAGTACATGTTTCCCTCTCTCTTTTAGGAGCTGGCTATTCCCTTGGAAGAAATGGACATTTATGCACAGGCAGGATTACCCGTGAGGCCACTATGTGCAAGGGGCTGAATGCTTGGCACACACAGTAATTGCTGGGAGACTGGGACAAGAAAAGGGATTTCAGAGTGAAAGTAACCATTTCATTGAAAAGTGGGGCTGAAGAATAGAAAGGTTTTTGCTATTGTTAAGTTTGTTTTTGTTTTTAAGTAAAAACTGGGCGAGTGGGGAAGACATTCTGTTAGGGATACTAGTCTAAACACAGAGTTGGGACACGGAATATGTTTTAGGGATAGTGTTTAGATTAGTTTTCTCGGGATGAGAGGCGAGTCTAAGATGATAGATTGGTGGCAGGTTGTGTCTTAAATACTAAACTGCAGGATCTGGAGTTTATTCACTAGACAGTAGAAGCCTCTGGAAGATTTTGACTAGATAAGGAACGTAATTATAATAATAATTCACGTTCACCTGAATACCAGCAATGTGATAGATGCTTTCCCTACTCATGTGTTATTTAATTCTCTTAACCATGGAAGGTGGGTTTTATTAGCCCATTTCATAGATAAGAAAATCACAGATCCAGTAAGTGCTTGTTTTTGTTGTTTGCCTGACTTCCAAGCCTATGAGAATTTTTGCTACATTAACGATTTCCAGAGGCACTTGGCAAGCCCTATGGGGTTCTTCAAAGAAACCTGAGGGACGACAGGATTGAATTGTCACTTGACGAAAATGGACAAGACTCCTGGACTAAACTGGGCCTCACACCTCACGCTAGGGAAGTTCTATATTGTTTCTGCTGTATATAACATAACCATGGAGTGTTGACCAAAGAAACAGGGCCACCCGGGAAAGAAGGACCCAAGGATCCAGCTAGAGGGTATGGTTTTGGCCCTAGGTGATTTAACGTTGGTACCGTCACCCTGACGAAGCACACGGTTGCTGGTACTATGTGGCTAAGAAGAATAGCATATGTGTTGATAGCAAACAGGATTCGGAGAGCTCCCAAAAGGCTAAAATCCAAGGTCAGGGCCAAATAAGAAGTTCAAAATTAACAAAGATCATGCGTAATTTGCATTTAGGTTCGAGAATGAATTACATAAACATAGACTGGAGCAGTGGTTCTCAGAGTCGACCAGCAGTTTGTGCATCACCTAGGAATATGTCAGAAGTGCAGATTCTTGGGCCGCAGTCTCATCCCTATTAGATCAGAAAGTCTGGGGGGTTAGGGCTCAGCAGTCTGTGTCTTATGTAATAAGCCCTCCAGATGTTTCTAACGCAGGCTGAATTTAGAGAACCACGCAGCTAGATAAACCACCTTCCCTTCCCTTTTTGCCTCCCTTCATTTCTTTCTCTTTATTCCATGTCATTCCAGAAAGGATTTGGGATGGAAAATCTGACTTAATGGTTTGTGTCAGGACAAAGGTTTTATTTTATAAAAAGTTTACTATGACTCAATGGTGTGATGTGGTTACTGCCAAAAGTAAATAGTTTGCATTAAAAATAGTGACCAGAACAAGGGAAGCCACAGCCCCTCTTTTCCACATGTGGCACATTCTGTAATGTTCTCCACATCCTGCTAGACTGCATCTGAGTATGTTGAGGAAGTAATTACAAGAGGAGCATCGAAGGGGGGCTTGACAAGGATGGTGAAGCTCCTCAAACCTTGTTCTGAAAGAGGCAGGTGAGAGAAGGTGCCTCCTATGATTGGGGCCTGACAGAGAAAAGAAAGAGAATTTTATATCTTGTTCCAGAGAACAAAACACAATATGAGGAACCCCTCTCCTCTGGAATGAAGAGGGCAGGATGTTAGTCCAGACCTTTCCTACAGGGCTGTGGTCACGCAGGTACGTATTTCAGGCTTCTTTCCCTTTGGCTGCAAACTGTAGATGATAAGGGCCATGATGTCCACTCCACAGGGTTTTTGTGAAGACCAAAAAAAAACATGAACATGTGCAAATATTTGAAAAACTGGAAATGATAGTATGCATATGAAGCAATGATATTATTAAGTAGAACTAGTTGGAGAGTTTACATCCAAGAGAAGAAAGGATTACAACATACAAATTATTCAGAAGTGAGAGGGCCTTTCTCAAGAAGTCCTGAGTCCGCTGTTACGAGAAGTCTTCAGACAGAGACCGAGATGTCAATGAATGAATCGTATGGGTTGAAGCCGATGGCCTTCTGGTCCCTTTCTGACACTGATATTTCATGATAGGGAAGTTAAAGCATATCTGAGACAAAGTGCTCAGGGAGGGCCCACAGAGTAGGTGCTTAATTCAGCATTTACTAATCACTCTGTGCCAGTAACCGCAAACATTTAAATGCATTTAAATGTTAAGTACAATAAAAACATTAAATGCATTTAAAAACAACTAGTTAACCTGGTGTTGGGTTTTTCTCTACAGCCCTATTGTTAAATTTACCTTCGCATTAGAAGTCTGGGTTGAATTGGCCCCCTGGTTCTCCTTTAGGTCCGTTGATGTCTTAATATGCAAAGTAAAATGGAATTCTTAATGCTTTCTTATACCTCTTTCTAGTGTCTCATGGGAGAGGAGTACGTATCGCCCTTGGGGTCTAAGCCAAACCTGAGTTGATTTACAACATTATTCCTCTAAGCCTAAGATTTCCTCTGGCTGTAATTTTGCATCTAGTCTTCTATTTCTTTCTTTTTTTCTTTCTTTTTGCCCTGAACTATTGGGTAACATCAGTGACTTTTGCCTCAATCCACTCCTGATTGGCTGCTTTCCAGTGGCAGAGAGATGAATGGATCCTTCTGTGTAGGGAGTTTTGTAATTCAGTGAAGAGTTTAGAGCCTTGCCAAAGGCGGTATGTGGGTATTTTGCACATATTATAGATAATGTGTGTATATCAATAATGTAATGAAGGTAACATTCATACCACTGTGGGTGGTAGCTAAGCGAGGGGCAGCTAAATTTCATTTTCAATATATTTAGAAGCTCTCCTTTCTAATTCAATCAGAAACAGTTGTTCATCTGTTAAAGAAAAAAGTCAAAACGGGATTATAGAAACAGGAGAGAGTGAGTGAGTGAGAGAGGGGAATAAATATCTTAACAAAACATATATATGTATATGCGTATGCATACGCAAAGACACACACACACACACACACACACACACACACTCTTTACATGCTGAGTGTTTTATAAAAGGCCAAGGACTTTTCTATGGCTCTGACTACTGCCAATCAATGTTGTATTTTTTGCATGAACCACATCCATTATGCATCATCTAAAATTTCTAGTTTTTCATTTCTTTGAAGAAGAAATTTCAGGATAATTGTTGAGCAGCCCGAGTGGAGGATCCTTCTAGGGATGTTTCTTTGTTTTTTAAGTTATTTATTTATTTATTTAGAGAGTGAGCAGGGGGAGGAGCAGAGGGAGAGGGAGAGAGAGAACCCCAAGCAGACTCCACGCTGAGCGTGGAACCTGATGTGGGGCTCGATCTCATGATCCTGAGATCACAACCTGAGCCAAAATCAAGAGTTGCATGCTTAAACCAACTGAGCCACCGAGGCACCCCGGGATCCTTCTAGGTTGTTATCATATTATTCCTGTTGTTATTTCTTCTATAGCTGTCTCTCTGACATCTGAAATTAGAAAAAGGGTTTGTTGTGGTGAAATATACATAAATTTAACCTTTTAACCACTTTTTAGGTATATAATTCTGTGGCGTTAAGTACATTTACAATGTCATACAACCACTACCACTCACTATTTCCAGAAATTTCCCATCAGCCCAAACAGAAACTCTGCACCCATTAAATAGCAACTCCTCGTTTTCCTTCCCTACCACCCCTAGTGACTTCTATTCTGCTTTCTATCTCTATGAATTTGCCTATTCTAGGGGCCTCATGGAAGTGAAATCATATATTATTTGTCCTTTGGTGTCTGGCTTAGTTCACTTAGCATAATGTTTTCAAGATTCATCCATATTGTAATGTGTCAGAATTTCATTCATTTTTATGGCTAAATAATCTGTTATGTGTATACAGTACATTTTATTTATATTGTTTGTGTATCTATTGATGAACACTTGGGTTGTTTTCACTTTTCAGCTATTGTGAGTAATGTTGCTATGAACATTGGGGTGCAAGTATCTGTTTGAGCCCTGCTTTCAGTTCTTTTGGTTATATACCTAGGAGTGGAATCACTGAATCAAATGGCAATTCTATGTTTACCTTTTTGAGGAACCACCAAACTGTTGTTTTTTTTTTAAGTGTTTTTAAAGCAATTTGTACTGAAGACTTTACAAAGCAGTCAACTTGGTTTTCACAAAAGCAATAGCTCTCTTAAATATCGGGCCTACATTTTATAATTTCTAGACCATTTGATTCCCCTGGATAATTACAATATCAAGTCCAACTAGCATACACAGGTTGAGAAACATATACAGTTGATATTTGCTAAGCATACAACTCAACGGATAAGACCAGAAGTTCTCGAAACATACTAGAGAGTAGTTTTCCAGCAATGAACCCCAGCATAAACCAATATATATTACAGAACAAATGGAGAATACCGATTAATCTGGCTAGTTAAGTGGAAGCAAGTTAAGAGAGCTTCTAGTTTCAACTAAACTATCTTTGTCATGATATGATGTGTAGAGGAATTTAGAAGCGACTCTGACTCTGGAAAAAAACAGCTGCATATCCACGACTGTTCATGTTCAATACACTTGTTGGGAGACTGGAGAAAGTTGACAGCAAAGGCTAAAATGGAGTGGGAAGTTGACTGACTGTATAAACTCTTGAATTGGAGGAAGTCCTAATCGATAATAGCAGGGGGTTGATTTTCTTCCCTTCCAGTTTAATTTTTTGTGGGTGATAAATGGAAGATAAACAGGGAATAGGGAGGTTGTGCCTATTCTTAGAAAGAAGTTACCTTTCAAGTTAAGACTTCAGGCTTTGAGATATGATTAGAAGGTTTTCTAGGCAGTTCTGAGACAACACCACGAAGCTGTAGGAGGAGTACTTTTATAGAGCATCATTCATCCTAGTTAGTGGCCCAAGTGATTAAAGGTTTGGGAAATTGCCCCTCTAAATGTGGGCTAAAGGAACAGGGTTTATTTAGCTTAGAGAGAGAGAGTGGGCATGCTGAGGGGGACTTAATAATAGTCTCCAAGAATATGAAGGATAGTCTTTGAGTGATGGAAAGCAGCTGTTTCCTGTTTCCACTGAGGACTTGGTAAGAAAGAATGGAGTTCAATTGCAACAAGTGAGTTTAAGAACTCCTTGGCCATAAAGTTTGAGACAGCAAACCCACAAGACCAAAGCCACCTCTCTGTTTCAGAATTGTGCAACTAACTAGCTGTCGTTCTTGGGTGGTTTAAATGGGCTTGTTCTTGAACTAGCAAAAAGACATAGAGAATCAATCAGTCAGGTGAGAATATGAAGTTGTCCACTGTTAGAACCTACTGGTGTTTTGTGGCTGAGGAAGCACTTATTAGAAGATGAGATTTAAGAAATAAAAAAGTTTCAGAATCTTTTTGCTCCCTTTTGGTCTGCTTTTAAAGCAAGATCATCTAAATTTACCCCTTCTCTCTGAGGTGAAAAATTTCCATAGATTTGCTGGTATGTGCTTTTTCTGCCCATTTGGTCAATACAGTCATTAAAAAAATTCTGTATCTTCAGTGATATTTATATCACAGATAGATATCATAGACATTTGATATATTATATATACATATATATAATATGTAATTAATACAACAATGAAAGCAATGTTTTGTTCTAGACATTATGTCTAAGTGTTAGGGATAAGAAGATAAATAAGACATACACTGTGCTGATTAGGAGCAAAGCAAATATAAAAGCATTATGAAATAATGCATCAATATAGGAGGTACACTAGGGGAAAAAATTTAAAATCAGAAAAATGCATTCTGGATTTGCTACCAATTTTTAAGCAGCGAGGCAGAGGGAACTGCCTGAAAACTTCGCAACCATTGTTTTATAATTTTTATCCTAGGTTAGGTTAATTATACCATTGATTATGAATTGGATACATGGTGTCTTATTTGTCCAACTGGGAGTGTTTTCAAGGCAAGGTTTTATTTCCAGAGGATTGGGCTGCTGTGAAGCTGTATCTTTAAAGTTACAGGTTTATGAGCATTAACTGTGTATACATTCCACAAGTTATATTTCCATCTTGTACCAACATTTATTTTATTCTTATTTAAAAATCTTTACTTCTATCACTGAATGGTTTTTGGTTACCTGGAAGGGGGTAAGGATGAACTGTGATTCAAATCTGACCCCCATAACTCTTTGGCTTCAAAATCCAGCACTGAAATGGGGAAATTAGGGGTTTGCCTTGAATCCTCTCTCCCTATGTGTTCACCACGAGGCACTGAGTGAGTTACTGAACCTCCCCGAGACTAAAGTTTCATTAATCTACTTTACAGGAATGTTTTGAGGATGAAATGAAATGAAATAATGTGTGCCAAGCCCAGAGCCCAGTGCGCCCAGCCCTCAAGCCATGTTTACCGGCTTCCTTTAATTCACCAAGAACATCTCTCCCCTGTGGTAGAATCATGATTGCCTCTAGCTTGCCTTCACTTAGTGGGGTGTGCTGACCCTCAGGGGCAAGACCTGGAGAGTAGGTTTTGTCTAAAATTCATTGAGGGCCCCCCAAAGTTCCATTGTGAGAATCTCTTTCCTTTCTTAAACTTACTTCATCCAGAAAAAACGTCTATCCTAATGCCAAATATTTTAGGAAGCATTTGTTGCTGAATTATCTGAACGAGTCGTGTATGCACATGGAAGAAAAGTCCTTTTAAAATCAGCAGGAAGATTATGCATTTTTGTTTTGCAGGGTTGAAAGAAGAGTACGTAAGGCTTCTAGATATTCAGTCATTAACCGACACTGATTAAATTGAGTGCTGTGCCTGGGAATGGCGTCAAATTGAAGACGTGATCACTGCCCTGGGGAAGCGTAGGAACTTGTTGGAAAGACCAGCCCACTTGTATGAAACGAGCCCAGAATAGTTAGACTCAATGTCGGGAAGGGCAGTATAAGCCCCTGAGTACTGAGGGAAGGCAAGATACAGGTTTGGGTAGGGATTTAATAGAGCTCTAGGAGACTTGAGATCTTGGTTTGACTGGCTCATAAAACACTCTCATTTAAAGACAGACAGAATTTTTAAAAACCACCTGAAGTGTTCACTTCCTATAGAAACCCAAGAACCTACTGCAGTTGCTCTTCACATATTTGAACTAAATGAATCCTTCTAAAGTCTCAGTGTTCAGGCTGATTGGCTTTCAGAGTCTCACTCACACTATGCCAGACTGCTCCTGCCCCAATTCATTCTTTGTCTGTGGGATATGGAATATCTCTATCAATCATAACAAGTCACATGGAGACTAAAAACCCCAGCTAGAGACTTACCTCAAAAGCTGAGGCATGCCACATATTGTAATGTGGGTGGATTTAGGAACCAGGGTTGGGACATTTTTCTCTATATTAGAAGGAGATTTATAAGTCAGGACCTTTAGAGGGTGAGCATGGGTCCTCTGGACCCCTCCTCCTGTCCCTCCCCACCTCTCAGCTCCGCAGATTAAAAAGCAGAACAACAAAACCGTTAACTTAATAGCATAGAATTTATGGCTGAAATCTTACAAAGCTTATGTCAGCAAAGTAAAATAATTACTGTCACTTTCTCTTAGACACTTGGCTTTATGGTTCCTGTCACCTTTATCATAACACACAGCTGACTTAGTAGCTCTGTTTTTTATGGCATGTGGCCTGGTGTTATGCTTTTATGCACACGTGCTATGGGATGACAATACATGGGTGTACCAGAGTGGAGCTAAGTTTAGATAATGAATTGGAATACTGTTAATGGTTTTGGGTTAGTCATGCTGACCTTATGCCAGCTGAGCTTGTTCCCTCTCTCTCTCCTTCTCCAGATTCTCAAATCCAAAGATTTAACGTCTCCAACCCAGCGCTACATTGACAGCAAAGTCGTCAAGACGAGAGCAGAAGGCGAATGGCTTTCCTTTGACGTGACTGACGCCGTCCATGAATGGCTCCACCATAAAGGTTACAGCTGCCCTCTGTCCTCCTCCCTAGATGCTCAGTGACCCCACGTTACTGTAAGTTGATTGCAGATTTAAGGGTATTGTCACACATCCAAATGACCTCCTTGACTTAATGTTTTCCAGACAGAAACCTGGGATTTAAAATAAGTTTACACTGTCCCTGCTGCACCTTTGTACCATCTAATAATTACATCATTCCCAATAAAAGTGAAGAGCTAGAAGCAAGATTTGCAGGTAACTGAAACTTGGTCATATGAGGTGGGGCAGGGAAGGGTCTATATTCATGATCTCATGGGGGATGAAGTCCGTTTGCATGTGAGGAGGGGATTATTGGGTGAGGCTGGGGAGTTGTAATTGTCTGGGTAAAGATAAGGTTGGAGAAAGATATATGAAGGCAGAAGGGATTGGGACCAAGCAATTGGTTCCCTGTTTACGCTGCTCCTTGCCCAGTGATGACTTGGCAGTACTAACTGACTGATTCATCAACTTTCCAAACTATTAGTCAGGTAAGCCCTTTATTCTTCATTCAAGCAAGCCAACTTTCCAGCTATGCTGATATTACAGCGGAAGATAGCATACATTCAAGGACACCCATTGATAATGCCCCAGGCGCAATGTCGGGAGGCCTACAACCATATTTCACTTGGGAAGCCCCTCATACCATAGCCTCCTTACCTCACCTCCCATGTATCAGAACACTCCACCATTTCCAGCTGGTGCCCAGTATTTCCAGTGGCTGCCTGATCAGACTTTTGGAATAATTTATAAAGACATAACGAGGCTTTAGTTGTTCCCTGTTCCTGCTCACCTCTTAGTGATTAGCCAAAGGTCAAGGAGAATGAGGAGATGCCAAGGGTTGGAGTTGCTTCTCTTATTAGCTAACCAGTTCGACTGATGAGAGGTAAAGAGGGATGGCTGCCATGTGCTCGTGCCACAGCGGCTCCACACCAGCATGCCAGGGAGCTGATTTCCCCTCCCCAGCTACCACCACCCAGGACTTCCATCCACTTGCAGAAGGCTACGGTGGCCCTTGCTCATGGAAAAATACTCCCGGAGGTCTAGAGATTTTTTTCAGTCTCTAACCTAGCCATGATTCTCTAGAGTGTGGAGATTAAGTGCTTAAACTGTCAGTCTCTTGAGCATGCTTTGGGGAGCTCGAGTTTCTAAATCTCAGATGGAATCAGGAAAGTGTTGAGGATGCCATAAAATAAATGAAAAAGCCCTTTCTTCACAGCTTCCCCAAATAGCATTAAGTAAGGGTGACTTCTGTTTCCCTTGAACCTAATTCACTGCAATTTCGTGTAAGTCTCAGGTTGTGTTCATGAGGAAAGTCTTTTGAGTTTAGGAGTCTGAGGAAGAGAGTGAACTGGCAGGGACAAGGCATGTTCTTTTGCTGTGCCTTCAGTCACTGAGGGGCTGAACACAGCCTGAACTGAGGGTTGACTAAACTACCTAGGTTGCCCTTGGACTATGGTCAAAGTCTTCTTCTGTAGTGACCTTCATAACCAACAAGGCCTGCCTTGGACACTGAACTGCCTCCTGCCAAGAGCCTCAGTGAGAAGTGTCCATTGTCACCTGTGATTGTCTCCTCGTGCCATATCTATTTCTGTGGGGAATGGCGGTAGCCAGCTGATGATGCTCTTGTGAGGTCATCACGGCTGTTTGTGACAAGATACAAAGGAAAAAAGAATGGCTGGTTATATTTGATGAAGGTAAAGCTAAATGTTTGTTACCCAAATGCATTTTTTCAAGGTATTGATGGCACCTCCACATATACCAGTGGTGATCAGAAAACTATAAAGTCCACTAGGAAAAAAAACAGTGGGAAGACCCCACATCTCCTGCTAATGTTGTTGCCCTCCTACAGACTTGAGTCACAACAGTCCAACCGGCGGAAGAAGCGTGCTTTGGATGCAGCCTATTGTTTTAGGTAAAGGAAATAAAAATAAAACAAAGTAATTACATCTGTTAACTCTTAACACTGCCTTTGTCTTTTCTTACAAATTGACCTAAATTCCACTTGTTGCTTAAGGCCAGGTGTAGTACAGGAGAGCCATCATACCTCCTAAGAGCATTCTCCCCAGAGGCTTTAAACAGTTTTTCTGTGTGGTAGTCCTCAACCCCTTGCAATACACCAAGTGTGAAGTCAGAAAATTTTTTCCCAAATCCCTCTGAAGTGCTTTGGGGTTGAAGAAGAAAATGAGCTCCCTGCTCCCCAGAGCAATTATAAGGTTACTTGAAGCGTATGATGGCGGACCCTTAATTGGAAAGACTCACCATCTGTATGAAGCCCTCACCCTCCCGCCCCACGGTAGAGTGCCCATGGCCATGCCCTTTTTCACAGAGATGAGAGAAATAGAAGAAGAATGCTATTTATTGTGTCATTAGCTACAGAATCTGAGAGAAGTGAGGGCAACACAAATTTATTTCCCACTCCTGAAAGAGTTCATGGAGGGGAGAGTACGAGTGTTCTCCTGGGGTTTCTTATCAAGCCTCATAAGAGGAAAGTTCTTTCTTTATTTTGAGAGTTATGGGGCAGTAAGGGGTTCTCACTGATAAAGTGCTCAAAGAGCTCATGAGTAAAAAGGCTTTTTTTGCTCGCCAGAGTCAGTGGTTGCACGAAGTGAAGTTCCACGTGTCTTGATCTCTGGCTCATTCCCAGGTCTAGGGACAGGAGATGAAATAATGGATTCGTTCTCAAAGGCAAATGCCTTAGATGGTTCTTTGAAAATGGCTGTTGTATTCCATTCATTTTGTATTTGAAAGGGCAATCGAGGCTGACTGGCAAAACTGTCCAGTGTTAGTTGGAAAGGGGGGATTGGTCTCTTCAGCCACCTCTCTGCTTCTATCTAGTCATTCAAGAGAAAGGTTTGACTTTCAAGGTCACAGCCAAGGGACACGGGGTATAGAATTCATAATGGAAAGTAGTCCAGCAGGTCACCATGACATTCCATCGTGAAAGTCATTTGAGATTACTATAAAACCATTCAAACCTGGCCCATGATACTTGTTCATTGGATGCTGTTTGCATGAGTGAAGGAGTCATTTTTCTGACTTGGAATGAGGCATGGGGGGTGGGTGGGAAATCAGCTGTAAAAGCTCCACCACTCTTTCTTCTAACAGAAATGTGCAGGATAATTGCTGCCTACGTCCACTTTACATTGATTTCAAGAGGGATCTTGGGTGGAAATGGATACATGAACCTAAAGGGTACAATGCCAACTTCTGTGCCGGAGCGTGCCCATATTTATGGAGTTCAGACACTCAGCATAGTAGGGTAAGTATTTGGCTCCATCTCTTCTATTTTGGGATCTCTAACGTGTACCTGCTGATAACATGTCCAGTGGATTCTAATTAGCCTGGTGCCCGTTCATCATCACACATGAATGGGTACTGGAGAAATCCTTTTGAATGGGGGGTCAAGAATGTAGGGGGTAGGTGAAATCAGAAGTAACACTGATCAGTTTGAAAAGTAGATTTTACCTTCCCAATTCAATGATAAGCAACCAGAAGACCGTTTTGTTCATTTTTTCCTTTATTTTATATTGTAAGGGATTAGTAGCTATAAAAAATCTTTTGGAATCAAAATATCACTTGGGGTCATGTACAGCTTGGATGTGAAGGGACGCAGGTCCCCATCTAAAAAAAGGAGCCGTCATCATCTGCATCAACGACTGTCATAGAGGAAAGAACTTTGAGGACCTCAGTTGATGCTTTGGCATAGTGACTCAGTAGTGATGGCAATTAAAAAGTCATTTGACTTCTCTAAACCTCAATACCTCAATTTTTTGTCAGTAGAAAGAATGTTTATGTTAAAAAATGATCTTTAAAATAACAATGCCAAGCTCAAGAGTAGATATAAAGAGCAAACAGATGAAATAAGAGAAAATGATTTGAAAATTAGTATCTCCACATCTTTTTTAATATACCCAAAGTACACAAGAATCTAAATATTTGTCAAATTACTTCAGTGAGGTTAGAAGGCTAATTCAGAGGGCCAGTCCTAGGTGGGAGGCCATGGGTTAGTAGCCCAGATCAGCAAAGACTTTTTCTATGTAATAATGCTTGTCCTAATGCTTTTTCCTGGTACCTCATAATATAGGATTTTAGAGATGGAAAGGACTCCATAAATTATCTTGTCCAAACATTTAACTTTACTTAAAGAAATTGGGGTCTAGATCGTGTAGGTGACTTGCCCAGGATCAAACAGTTGGTGACAAACCAAAACTTGGAACGCAGGCTTCCTTGTTTTATAACCAAGGCCTCCGTTTGCTCTGTCTTACTGAGTCTAATTCCTGAAATGTGGCTACACATTGAGGTTATGCCTCTGTAAATCTCCTTATTAAAGAGGCATTAGAAAAATTGCCTTCACTGCAGGGTAGGAAAATGGATCTGCTGCCAAAAGGATCACATAATGCACTCGGCTCAAGTCAAGAGTTTGGGGGTTATCAATTATTTTAGACAATCTGTAGTATAAAATTCCTCTTTAATTCATATGAAAAATCACGTGTTAGTAGAACATGAAGTCTATTTATTTATAAATGCCTACATATGCTAGGCTTTAAGTTGACAAATAGGATTCTCCTTCCTTCAGCTGTTTTCCCAACTCCCCTGTAGATTTTGGCACTCCCAGCTGACCATGTGCTTGGCCATGTGAGGAAAACTTGCTCATGCCTGTCCCTTTGTCTGAGCTCTCTGGCCAGGCTGTTTCAACTGGTCTGTGGCAACAGTAGCTATAATGTGGGCAAGGCCCCAGTGCCAAGTAGAAATATAATTCCCCTCCCTGATACACAGAGGGAGTGTGTGAAGGCTGAGACCATGCTTGTTTTTCAAGGAGAGAGGAAGAATAACTGTCATGGTCACAAATATGTGGTTTGGACAGTTACCCAAGAAGCCAGAGGTAGCTTAATAAAGTAGTCAGTGTTGCTGCACTGAACAGATCTTCTGTCTTCGGCTGAAAAAATCGCAGTGAATCTCGAGGAAAAGGTCACTTGCTGTTTGACTAACACATTAATGGCATCCTTGGAAATGTCTCTTTATCATCACTGGGGAACCTACATACTTCCATTGGTAAAAGTCCCATCCCCCTTGGATATAAAACGGAGTTAAGGATATGGGACTAACTCTAAAACTTTCTCTTCATTCCACTGTGGGACTGGCTAAAGCCCTCCAACTTAGACACCACCATTTACCACATGGAATCTAATGGAGGGTTGATTATTATTACCCTCGTGGTCTTAAGCGAAATGTAAGAAAGTGAATAGTTAAAAAGAGAGCTTGCTTTTAGTGTCATTCTTTTTTTCTTTAAGATTTTTATTTATTTATTTTTGAGAGAGAGTGTGTGTGTGAGAGAGCGCGAGCAGGGGGCTGGGGCAGAGGGAGAAGCAGACTCCCCAGGAGCCGATGCGGGACTCGATCCTAGGACGCTGGGATTATGACCTGAGGTGAAGGCGGACGCTTAACCCACTGAGCCACCCAGGCACCCTAGTGTCATTCTTAATTAACTCTTAACTGCTTACTGTTTTATCGTATTTATGAAACAATAAGAAATGAAAAGACTCATGTCTTTTTTCTTTTAGGCGAAAAGGTAGGTGACATTAATTTGGCCCACAAAGACACAGCACAGAGAGGTTTCACATGCAGACAGGTGTTTTTTTTCTATACCTAAGGGTAGATTAAAGCTCTGATGGGAGTTGGAGAAGTGATTCTTCTACTCCTCCGTGTATTCGCTTCTTCACGGAGCACAACAGTCTCATATTGCCTTGTTCGGGCTATGAGGTCGAAACAAAGTCCATAGAGTCTCTGAGCTTAATGGAACTCTAACCTAGGTGGGAATTGGAAATAGACCCTCGGTTACAAGGAAGTGTAGACACCAGAGCAAATACTAAGAGGACCAAGTTTTTTGAGGGCCTGGCAAGCGTGTGCAGCAAGGCAGTGATCAAAGTCCAGAATTATTGGGGAAACTGTAAACTTTGTTGAATGAGCGATTTTGTGCAATCTGAGCCTTTACAAAATCATTTGTTTACGATGCAGGAGGAAAGGATTCTGTAGGAAAATGATGAATTCAGTGATTACTAGGAACACATATCAAGTTGACCATAATTGGGGGTTAAGAGAAGGAAATTGTAAACCAAAACTCGTTTAAATTGTCTCCTGAGTGCTGACGGATAAGGTAACACTATGGCTCTATGGAATGGTTCTTTTTAAAGTAATTGCCCTCCCCCCCTCCTTTTTTCCCCTATGTTCTCTTTCCTCTCCTATGTCCTTTCAGGTTCTCAGCCTATATAATACCATAAACCCAGAAGCATCTGCCTCTCCTTGCTGCGTGTCCCAGGATTTAGAACCGCTAACCATTCTCTACTACATCGGCAAAACACCCAAGATTGAACAACTCTCTAATATGATTGTAAAGTCTTGCAAATGCAGCTAAGATTCTTGGAAAAGTGGCAAGATGATAACCCCGTGGTGGAGGATCAGGAGGAGAACAACGGCAAGAACAATGACGATGTTTGTAACAAGAAAACATAAGAGAGCCTTGCTTCAACAGTGTTAAAAATTTTTGAAAAAAGCGGTACTAGTTCAAACACTTTGGAAGTCTGTGTTCTGTTTGTTAAAACTGGCATCTGAAACAAAACAAAACAAAACAAATTGAAGGCTTTATTCTACATTTCACCTGCTCTGTAAGTGAGAGAGACAAGAAGCGAAACCTTTTTTTTTTTTAAGAAAAAAATAAACACTGGAAGAATTTGTTAGTGTTAATTATGTGAAAGGAAAAAACAAACAAACAGGAAAATCCCATTAAGTGGAGTTGCTGTACATACCGTTCCTACCCCATGCCTCACTTGATTTTTCTGTATTGCTATGCAATAGGCACCCTTCCCATTCTTACCTTTAGAGTTAACAGTGAGTTATTTATTGTGTGTTACTATATAATGAACATTTCATTGCCCTTGGAAAATAAAACAGGTGTATAAAGTGGAGACCAAATACTTTGCCAGGAACTCATGGATGGCTTAAGGAACTTGAACTCAAACGAGCCAGAGAAAGAAGAGGTCATATTAACGGGATGAAAAACCAAGCGAGTTATTATATGACCAAGCAAGTCTGCAGTAAGATAAAGACCCCGAAAACACATGCTATGTGCCGACTGCCCAAGGAAGCTTCTTGTAAGGTTCAAAACTGAAAAGCCTGTTAATAAAGGAAACTTTCAGTCAGAATAAGTCTGTAAGATTTTTTTTTCTTTTTAATTGTAAATGGCTCTTTGTCAGTTTAGTAAACCAGTGACATGTTGAAATGTTTTGATACGTACCGGTCCAACTTCAGACCTTAAAGTATTGCCGGGTAGCTATGCTATAGGTTTTTCTTCGTTTCCGTATATGTAACCACACCTACATTCTTATAATAGATGGGGAGAGAAGCCAGTATAATTGGAAACACACCTGCAGATCTCTTTTGCAAACTATTAAATCAGAACGTTAACTACTTTACATGTAATGTGTAAATTTTTACCATATTTTTAATGTTCTGTAATAATGTCAACTATGATTATTTCGATTGGACTTAAATTGGGGCTCTTTTTAATGATCACTCAGACCTGTGTGTTTCCTTTAGCTGGCCAGGACTTTGAGGAAGGCCGCTGTAGTTTGACTTGCAGTACAAATACGTGTTTTAGAGTATTTGCTCCACGTGTGCTTTGTGCATTGTCCAATATTATGACATAAGCTACCTGAGTCCACTTGTCCTTTTGTTTTCCTTTTATAAAAAGGATCGACTCAAGTTCACTAGTCTTCCTTCATCTTCTAAGCATCATTACTAATCCATTCAGATGTTAACCATCTTCTATGTTAGGAAAATGGGACTATGATAGATGTATAGATCACTGAGCTGAAATATTTTCATTTTAGCAAGGGCCTCAGGATCTGACTGAGACTCAGAATCTTCGTGGCTGGGTGAAGACAGCTTTCTCCAACTTGGTTTCATCGGTATGTTCACAGAATTCTACGGTTTGTAGAGATCAGACAGTTCATAGGATATATCTTCTCCTTTAATCAGGTTTTTAGTGTTTCGGGGGGAAATGGAAAGATTGACATTTTAGTTGATTTTTTTTTTAAGGGAGAAAAAAAAGCCCCGCTCAGCGTAAGTCACTTAGTTGATTTCACTAAAGTTAAGGTTTTCATAGATGTTCTTTGACGGTTGTTAGAGGTACAAGCCAAATACGCCCATGATCAAAAAATTCTGTTTTTCCCTCTGAATGAGAGTTCTCTAGATCTGAGGCTAGAATTTACCTTGCTTTAATAAATGAATGATTGGCCGTATCGTTGCAGAGAAGGTAACGTTCCGTCAAGGTTGATAGGAGATGTCAGTTTACCGGTTGTCTCTTCCTTAGCTTGAAGAGAAAAATTAATAGGCAAAACAATGGAATATTTACAGTGTCACCTAAAGGGCAGCATGGCGAGGTGTGAATCCAAGTGAAGTTATTTGATCTAGTAGACTTCTTGTCTGACATTTCCTGGCCGTTAATGAAATGACAAATTGGATTCACAGGTTTGAAAACTGGAAAAGCAAGAGAGGGGATGCCATGGTAGTAAACGACCCTCGTGTTGGGTGTGACCCGATCCCAGAAATTGAGTGTGTTGATTTTTTTCCTTCCATTTTCTATTAATTCTATGTAAATCACTTTTATTTCTGCAGGTATTTTCCTCTCAGATAGAATGACGTTTTGTTTTGTATTATTTTGTCTTTCCTCATGAATGCACTGATAATATTTTAAATGCTTTATTTTAAGATCTCTTGAATCTTTTTTTTTAGTTTGGGGGTTCTGTAAGGTCTTTGTTTCCCATAAGTAAATATTGCCGTGGGCAGGGAGGGAGGTGGGAGGGAATGGGAAGATGTTAGTGTACGGGTTGGGGGGTGGGGCGGCGGTTTTTATATGTTAAGCAGCAGTACAATTTCATGGTTGGCATGGTTTAAAAAAAATGGAATATAAGAATAGCTGTTTTGTATTTTGATGACTGATTACGCTGTATTTTAAACATGATGTATGTCTGTTTTGTGGTGCTCTAGTGGTAAATAAATTATTTCAATTGTATGTTGATGTGTTTTTCCTATCACGGGATTATCACTGAGACTAGAGAACACCTCTACTGCCCTGAGAATCATCTCGAGCTGGAAAAGTCCTACATCTTTAAGGTTGTGCTTTTATTCTCAAAGATACTCACTACAGAAATGTCATGTTTTATAGCTCATGAGCCAGGACGTATCTACCAAGGACTGAAGAAAGCCCTGTGCAGTCTTTTTATTCTCTTGTTTATTGCCATTTGGTAATTGTTTGAGATTTAGTTTCCATCCAGCTTGACTGTCTACCAGAAAAAATGCAGAGAGTTGTTTGAACCATGCCTTGGCTTTCTGGTTCTATGTTCTGCCAACCCCAGGGCCAAAAGAACTGGTCTAGACAGTATCCCCTGTAGCCCCATAACTTGGATAGTTGCTGAGCCAGCCAGATATAACAAGAGCCACGTGCTCCTTGGGGTTGGTGTTGGGAACAGCTACCCTCTCCGTTTCCCCGGCCCACTGCACCGAAAAACCCTTATTCCCGCAAAGGGCTTTGGCCGTTTCCTTCAAGACCAGGCTTTGCAAGTGAGTTGCCAGTCTCGTAATAAATGGAACTAATAAAAAAGTAGCTGTGGCTCGAACTGGTTGTCTTGCTTTATCTGACGAAAAAAAAAAAAAAAAACCAGTTTGTGCCCATTGTCGCAACCTCACATAGGAACAAACCATCGATGCAAGTGTTTAGGTGGAATAGAAAATGGTCCCTTTTCTATGATCATCTGTGTTTCATCTCTTCTATCCTCAACTCACAGTTAAAGGAAGTGTTTTCACTTGAACACAGTTATTTTCTGCTTCTCTGCAGAGTGGCCAGTACCAGGCCTATCACCCCAGCCCGCATCACCTTCATGTGATGAGTAAGAGATGGAGGGTAGCAGGGTAATGAAGAGAGTCACCTAACATCAACTTTAGCAAGTTTGTCAACCACCCTCAACCTTGTTTCTTTGTGTTTTAAGTGAGGAAGAGACTACCTGCTTTACAGGGGTTTGCACGTTTGTTTCTGTGTTCCTGTGGTTAAGTGAATCTACATATGAAAAGTATTTCCCTTGGCGTTTGGCCTATAGTTGATGATCAGTAAACTGTAGTCTTAATATATTTCTCAACTTGTTCTGTTTTTGGCTTCTTGGCAATTCTATTGTAATGAGGTGTTTATATTCAGACTGTAACCTGGGCCCATACTTCCCCGTCTTGAGAGTTAATGTGTAAACCCTCCAGACTCTCTCATAAATGGATCAAGCCATCAGTTATTTCTGAGAATATTCTGTAATTCTATCTGTTAAACTTTTGGTTACATGTCTGACCAGAAGTTGTTTAAAACAGTGGGGGAGATGGTCATGTAAATCTTTGCTCATGTCTACCAACTAAAAGTAAAAGAGACAAAGTGGCTAGCTGAATGACCTACTTCCTAAGATGATGACAGAACTGTGTGGTTTGCTGAGCACCTACCGGCTCCTGTTCTCTGTTAACCTATTTAACCTCACGTATTACCTTATGATGTAGGGGTTTTGGTTTTTGTTTTTTTATATAGCTCCATTTTGCAGGGAAGTGAGCAGACGCAGAATGGTTAAATCATGTGTCCAAGATCCCTCAGTTTGTAAGGGAAGGTTCTAGAATTTCATTGTCCAGTAAGTACACTAGCTTCTAGGTGTAGGCTTTCAAGCAGTTGAAATATGTCTAATCTGAACTGAGATATAACAAAGTGTAAAATACCCATCAGATTTCAAAGACAGTACCAAAACAAGAATGTAAAATGTCTCATTAATTTTTGATCTTGATTACATGTCTGAATAATACTATTTTGGATATATGGGATTAAATAAAGTATATTATTAAAATTAATTTCACCTGTTTCTTTTACTTTTGTAATACCATTACCATAAAATTTAAAATTACATATGTGGCTTCCATTTGTTACTTTGTGTTCTGTTTTTCTAGCATTGCTTTTTGGTTCTTTCTTAGGATTTCTGTCTCTCTGCTTACATTGCCCATCTATCTGTTCTTGCATGCTGTCTACTTTATCCTTTAGAGCCCTTAGCATTTAATCAAAATTGTTTTAAATTCTCGATCTGGTCATTTCAATATCCCTGCCAGATCTGATTCTGATGCTTGCTGCATCTCTTCAAATTGTGTTTTTGCCTTTTAGTATGCCTTGTAATTTTTTTCTTGGTAGATGACATACTGGGTAAAAGGAACCGCTACAAATAGGCCTTACTAGCTTAGTGTTGAGGTGGGAGGGGAAGCACTCTATAGTCTCCTGGTGAGGTCTCAGTCTCAGTACGCCTCTGCCTCTGGACTATGAACTTCACAAGAGCCTTTCAGTTTTTTTTTCTCCATCACCATTAGGTGGCACAGGATGGCTAGAGTGGGCTGGAGTTGGTATTTCCCTTCCCTCGGTCAGTTAGGCTCTGATACTCCAGCTAGTTAGCCTTTGGTTAATGAGTGTCCACTGAGAGGGGACCATGCTAAGAACAGAGCACTTGGGTATGTTTCAAAATGGCTCCTTGCCCCCTCTCCCTGCTGGATGTACTACGAAATTGTTCTCCAATATTTACTCTGTGAATGTGGTAAAGCTCCTGGAGGCAAATATTAACCATATTGTGTCTCCCCGCGTGACTGGGTCCCCCCAGAGTTCTTAACTCTCATAGTTGTTTGCACTGAGCTTTCCGCAATTTGTCAGTTATGCTTCAGGTTTTCCTAGCCCGGCAATGGTTCCTGCACTGGTTCCTGCTTGTGAGTCTCTGGTCTTGGAAGTTGTGATGGCCTGTATTTGCCTGTCTCTTTCTCCAGTTCTGGAGGCTGAAGTTTCTTCTCTTAGGGATCCAAGAAGACTTACTGATTTTTCGGTTTGTTCAGCTGACAGCGCTAGTTGTTAAGATGAAGTGGCCACTTCCCAGCTCTTTATATGCAGAACCAGAAACTGGAAGTTCTATTTCTTATTCTTATTCAACAGCTCTAGTGTAGAATTTGGAAGCAGCTCTCTTTAGAAACAAAGTCTAAACTCTTCCCCTCAGCTATCTGACCAGCTTTTGTTTTTGAAATTAACATGCGGTTGAATAATATTAGGCCAAACCCTCTGAAACTGGCTTTGTAGGTCATGATTTCTTGTATGTTGGCAGTTCCTTAGGGTTCAACCTAACAGTTGGCACTGATTGACTAATATGGTAATGACAATGCAAATATTACACAAGCCCCACCGACAAAACTCTTGATAAAAATCAATAGTTACGTACCAGCAAAGCCACTAAGTGGGACAGTACAACCCACTTCTAGGGTCGTTGGATTATTGTATTAAATGTTTTCAGTCCATAAAAATCTTCATCGATATACCTGTGACAACTTTTTCTGCTGTGTTCAAGGGGGGAAACAAATCAAAAAAACACTCATTGTGCTCATTTGAGTTCCTGGTCTTGGAAAGACATTGCTTTTTTTTATCTGTAAGTAAGTTGTGCTGAGCTTCTTTTGCTTAGAGGCCTTAGATGGGTATGTCCAGGCTTTGGGTTCCAGAAACTCACAGAAGGGAGGAGTTGTGTTTTTGTAATATATATATATACACATGTATATATGTGTATATATACATATATATATACATGTATATATATATATATATATTTTTTTTTTTACAGAATCAAAATTACAAATACAAAATTAGATTCAGAGCCTTAGAATGGGCCCATAAAATGGGAAAAGCCAGGACATTGTAAATTTTAAGAGCTTCACTGCAAACCTGCCTCTGGGCTTGAAGCTAACACATGCTTTTGTTTCTATCAAAGCCTGTTACCTTGTAATTCTAGCTACAACTGGATTTCATCTTTCATTGCTAATCTGCTAAAATCAGTTTTAAATCAGTTTAAATCAGTTGCTCTGTTCTCTCTCCTCCCCTTATCTCTGCAACTGCATTTTACGTGCTGAACAGGAAAGTAAGACCCTGGTTTCACTAATATTCCAGGTCAGAGACAATAAAGGAAATGTTATTTTTGTACCTCTTTTGAAACATCAAACTAGATCCTATGAGATTGGAGAAATTGTTAAGATACATATTTGATCATTGTCCCAGTAGATACGAGTAACTTATTGAAGTTATTACCTGAAATTATAAAAAGAATGCCTTCTTAATGGCCTTTTTTAAACGAAAGAATTGCTTTAGGTTTTTTCCTGATGGTGTCTTTATTTCCCTGAAATACTTTGAGTTGGTTTTTTTATTTCAAGCAAGTAATGGCTGTTTGGAGAAGAGATGAGTGTGTTCCTGTAATTGGGCAGAGACCTAGTGAAAGGAACAGAATGTACTGAGGGAGACTCTGTACTGTGTGATCAAAACTAGGGAAATCAGTCAGCCTGAGAGAACAGGCATAATTAAAGAACAAGGCAAGAAATTAGTGGTAAAGAAAAAGGCCCAATATAATCTCTCAGGCTTTTCCCCCAAAGTAGGATTTTTTTCTCCTATAGATGCCAGCCCAACTGAAAGAACACAGATGTGTTACTCAGGTGACATCATAAAGGTCTGGCCAGCCCCAGAGATGGAAACCCTCTCCTTAGGCCCAAATCTCCATTCTGAATCATATAGAAAATTCCAAATCTCAGGATGTTGGGAGCAAACAAGCTAAGAAGTTGTGTAATCCAATACTGCTCTAAAGGCGATGTGAAGTCATGCAGTTTGGCTTGTCCTCAAATATGGGTGTAACACTAATTTCTTCATTTGAAGCAAAATTAAATTAAGCAGTACAGAAAACTGAGAACTTTAAATCAAGCGTTGGTGGTTCATTTTGCGAAGTATCAAATGTCACATCACCATGTGTGTGTACATCTTCCCGTCGCTCATATCCTGTGGTTCCGAGAAACCACTGGCCACGTTCAGATTCCTACAGAGGTGAAGTAGATAGAAACTGCTATGGGAGGCATAATGGAGCCCCAAGGAGGTCTGGCAATACCCCTGAATACTGTCTACTTGTTACAGCCTCTGGTGGCCAACAATGAGGAATTATTCCCGTATGATTTTTCCCTAAGTGTGTGTGTGTGTGTGTGTGTGTGCGCGCGTGTGTGTATTTTAATATTGTCAGTGGTGTAACACAAGAACCAGTTGCAACCCAGAGGTGCTAGGATCGATTTTGATTTATTTACTCTTGTTCAGGGATCTGAAAGAATGATACCACGGAACACTTCAAGGCGCAAGAGAAGGGGAAGGAAGAAAGGGACAGGAAGGGAAGGGGGGACACTGAGCCCTAACTTCATGTGCGGCTCACATTTAGTCCAAGAGCTTGATGTCTGTGTGTAATACCAAAGCAACCGAGCAAATGTGGTGAGAAATACAGAACAAATTGGTCAACTGGGCTTAACTTCAAGCAGAAGATTCAAAGGAGGAATCCCACGGTGCTCTTGCCTTTCAGTAGGAGCCTTTTAAAAGCCAACCTGCTGCTTGCCTGAATGATGTGACTGGAAGAAGTGGCTCTTTGTTCTCTGTCTTTGTCCTGCTGTGCTGGGTTTGGAGAATGGTCACATCCCACCCACAGGGGTCTCCCTCAGAACAGTGAGCCATCCCAATTTTGTGTTTCCTACCTCTGACCAGTCCTTATTTATCTTGTGTTCCAGCACCTAGTACAAATTTAGCTCATGGAAATGTAATGAACGTTTGTTAAATTGAGGAAAAGCCGGGGACAGGGTTAGAGCCCCAACTCTGCTACTGAGGCACTGTCTGGGGCCCCAGGAAATCAGCATTCTCAGTATGTCCTTCTTCAATAAACAAAAGCTTTGATCTACAAAGTACTTTGTAATTTTTTTTTCTTCTGATTTGTAGGTTGCCCTCATGTGTTCTGTGATTGGTACCCGTGGGCAGGAAGCATCATTCATTTGACAAATAATTACTGAGCTTATCCTACATACCAGATTTTGTTTTAGGTTTTAGGTTCACATAAGTGAACAAAACAGGCCAAATAAGTAAACTCTGCCCTCAGCAAATTCTGTTGGAGCAGGGATTTCACTCCAGTGAAAACCTGAAAGAAGATGTTAGAATGTGCTCTCACACTGCACCTTCCCTGTTGCTAGCACTGAGAGACACGGTTTCCATCTCTGATGGAGGCAGAATCAGCAGCCGCTTCTCTGGCTTGATTTGATAGGTGTAGGAGAAGGAAGAGCCTCGACTTCCCAAAATGCTTTCTCCATCAGAGCCTGTCAATGGACAAAATCTTTCATTTGCCAACCAGAGATAAGGCTGGGATATAAACCCTAGCGTGAGATAACCCAACTCTGCCAATTCACACAAAAGAATTGATAAACAACTTTTCGTAATGAAGGAAGATTGGAACAATGTTATCTCAGCAGGTGGAGGACCAGCAAACAGGGCTTCTGATGTTCATTCCACTACCTAGAATCCTTGGAAGTCCATAGTAACTAGTTCTGCACCCCAGGAGCTCACAGCTTAGAATGAACCAAACTATCATTATCTTTAGTTTTGTTACCCGCCATGCCATCATCTACAAAATCATCACTATGACTTACAAGTGTGTGTTTCTTGATTTATAGCCCCCATGGGTAACTTGTCCCATCTAATCCCAGTTCCAGGGATTCTGAGCCAGGAACACTTTTGTTCTCATGCCCCTGGGACATTTGACAAGATCTGGAGACACTTTTGGTTGTTACAATTCAGGAAGTCTTACTTGCGTCTGGTGCGTAAAGGCCAAGTATTCAACTAAACACCCTACGATGTGTGGGATGGCTCCCTCAATAAAGAATTAGATGGCCAAAGAATGTCAATATTGCTATAATTGAGAAATTCTGATTGTGACAAAAACTTCCTCAACATTTGTTAGTTATCATGGGTTTCATGAGGCAGTGAAGAATTATTAAATAGTGTGAATAACTGTGATGAGTTTCTAAAATGACCCTCTAGGTGCACGGTAGCAAAAGTGAGAATATTTCCAAAATTTACTTCAACCAGAGGGCCTCTTAAAGCAAATTCTGCATTAATTTGTGTCTATTATATAGGCCCCAATGACGACTGCATTTGGAATGTAATGTCATTCCCCATATGCTCAGAAGTCTTCGGTCTGTGGGAAAGCAGGGTTTAATGGCTTCTTTTCTGCATCCATATTTTTAGTATTTTCCTCCAAGTCTTTAAAGAAATTTATTTTGGGATTTGTACTTGACAATGAAAGAAAGGGAATTGTACTGTCATCTTTATTAATAGGAACATTTATTGGAGGGTATATACAGTTGTCCTCCTCTATGACCAAATTGCTCAAATCCTTAAGGAAGGCCACATCTGGCCCCCTCAATTTATGCTGTTATAAAAAGACAAACAGGTCTGTCTGTCTCTTATCTTGTTCCCTCTGAAACATTCTTCACAGTTCAGCAAGAGGATCTTTCTCAAGCAATGATGAAATATGTCAGCCCCTGCTAAAAGCCCTTCAGAGCATTGCCATTGCACATAGGGCAAATCTAAAATCCTTAACATGGTAGATGTTCCTTTTTAAGACTATGTATTCAGACATGAAGAAAGGAATTTTATATTTCTATGACTGAATCCACTTAAAAGCCTCTCATCCTGTTCTAGTAGCGGAACAATTAAGCCTGCCAAGAGAAGAGAACTATGTCGCTTCAGTTTAAAAGCTGTTTCTTTTGGCTAATTCCTCAGCATTGGGTTTGCTCTGCCCACCCCTCCTTTTTCCCTGTTCTGAGTAGCGTTCGGGTCCCGGTGGAGACTTATGGGGCCTATAGGCGGTACGGAGTTGGTCCGTGGTACTCGTTTCTCTTCACTGATCCCCGGAGCATATCATAACGCATCTTGGACATGGCCTTCTACATCAGAGGAGGTTCAAAACAGGAAAATAGAAAGAAATACTGGTGTTTGAAATAAAAATGTGGTATGCAGGACTGGTTACCAGGGGATGGAAGGGATGAGGAACCACACAGGGGCCTTTAGGGCAACCCAAAGGCTAGCAACAGCAGAAAGCTAGTACCACCCCTAAGCCGGACGGACAAGCGAGGAAGCCATGTTACCGGAGCTCAGGGGCTGCGTCAAAGTGGCCTCCCTGTTGGGGGCTGGAGCTTTGACGTGCACACAAACCTTGCTGGAAATGTCTGAGGCAAAGTAGATGGAAGTTGCCTAGATTCTTTCTTCCCCTTGCCCTCTGTCCTGTCTCCAGCTCCCCTGGTCACCCTCAGTTAAGAAGTCAGGTGAGATAGGAATCAGAGAAGTGCAACCTGTAAGGATTAGCCTCCCCGTGTCGGAGGACAGAGTAGGGGAACAGTGAGGAGTGAATCTCAGGGCAAACAGGCCCGGGCCCACCGTACCCTCTGTGCCGGCCCTATGTGCTCCTGAGGTCAGACGACCTGCTGTGTGCTTCTTGTTTGTCGGGAAGACATGCTTTACATTGTCTCCAGCCCAATCCCCTGTCTCTTGTGGTTAGCTGACTCTCCCATTTCTGTGCCTTTTTCAGAGGGATTGGAAGATCTTGCCTGTTTTTCTTGACTCACGCTGAGTTCATAGAACCCACCGATGCTGCCTTAGGTAATCCCTTCAAACATCTCCTTCAGTCCTTGTTTCTCCACAGTTCAGGTCCCATGTTTGCCACATGAGACTCACTGTCTGGGAAAGTGGGGGCATGGATGCTCCTTAAACCTGACCAAGGTATGGGATCACGGTCGTCTTCTCATCTTCCACACCCTAATCAAGTTGCCTCCAATCTCTTTCCTATTTAGTTGTGAAACTCTTATCTCCTTTGGGGAAAGAAAACATATTCTTCCTGTCTTACACTGAGCGCTGAGTTTACAGGTCTTCAGCTCAAGAGAAACAGTAATCAGGATGATGTACCTAAGGATTTTCACCTGAGCTTCATCCCTATTTGGATTTTATTTAAATGACAAAATCCTAGACTTCATGCTTATGGCACAAGACATGGAAGTTTTGAAGGAGGGGGTTGAGTGTAAGTGGCATTTTGGGAGGGATGTGAATCATTGTAGTCAGAGGGCAGACTCTGGTGGATTATAGTTTTTGAAAATGGCTGCCACCAAAAATCCCATCCCACATGCCCATTCTACATCATGAAATGGATACTCTTCCCATTCCTTGTGGGGTACGTGTCTTGTCCCCTTGGATCTGGCTGGACTTGGGACTGTAATGGAGATGATACTACATGATATCCAAGGCTTGATCATAAAAGGTAACATAGCTTTTATCTGGTTCTCTTCAGGAACTTGTTCTTGGAAACTGGTTACCACGCTGTAAGGAAATCCAAACCACACGGACAGACCATGTTTACATGTTCCAGCCAACAGCCTCAGCTGAGATCCTAGCCGACAGTCAACATCAACTGTCACACATGTGAGTGAAGAAGGCTTCAGATGGTTCCAGTCACAGTCACTGACCTTTTCTGCACAAAGAACCTCAGGCAAATATTGCTCAGCTGAGCTCGTCAATACCAGACCCGTGAAAGGTAAAAAAAAAAATAATTATTGCCATTTTAAGCCATCAATTAAGGTGATTGGTTACAGAACAATGATAACAGTAACAATTACTATTTTTGCCTTTGAAATTAAGAATCAGCTGTAGGACTTTCAAGTTATTGATACAACCAAGAGTGTAGGTTAAAAAAAAATGAACTAGATGATTTGCATGGATCCATTTTATTAAAAAAATTTTTTTTTTTTTTTAGTAAGTTCAGTCATTCAACAATGTCTTATATCACCAGGAACTATATAAATTGCTGGAAATTCAGAGATGATAAATTCACAATCTCTGGCCACAAGGTTCTCCCGGCCTCCTGAAAGAGACAGATCTATAAATAATTAAAATACAAGCAGAAAGTCAAAAGGGATCAAATCATTAAATATTTATTGAACACCTATGGTGTGATAAAGCACTCTACAGGTGTTGGGAATATAGTGGTATTGGGAAGACAGGCACCTGGAAATTATATTAGTGGGTTATAATAATGCACATGTGAGATGCATTAGAAGTGCACTGAGGTTCTTAGCAACAAACAACAGAAAATGACTCTGGCAAAATTATTAGGTTGAACCATATGAAACTGGCTTTTTTGTAGGTCAAAAAAAAAAAAGACTAACAATTGATAATTTCATATGATGCTCAAAAAACAGGACTCAGGGGGCACCTAGGTGGCTCAGTTGGAAATGTCCAACTCTTGATTTCGGCTCAGGTCGTGATGTCAGGATTGTGAGATCGAGCCCTGAGTTGGGCTCCTCACTGGGCATGGAGCCTGCTTCAGAATCTCTCTCCCCCTCTCCCTTTGCCCCTCCCCCCCACCCTTCTCTAAATACAACAACTACAGCAAACCAAGATTCAGGGAGACCAGCCTTGGGGATTAGCAGGGACCAAGGAAGTTCTGGAAGGACCAGAAGCAGGAAGGAGAAACCAACTCTTTGTTACCAGAACAGCCAGTGGAGGTACTGCTGAGTTATCCACTGCTGCCACAGAGTCTGCAGAGCTCCCTCATGCTCTCTACATCCCTGCTTCCCTCCCTCAAGATGGAAAGTCCCAGAAGACAGCATCCGATTGGCTGAGCTTCGGTCATGGGCCAGTTCCTTTGCTAGAACATGGGAATTTAGAAGAACAATCTGGTTCCCTTGGCTTCTATGGTGGGATAGCAAAAGGGAATTACCCTCCCAGCAAGACTCCTTATACTAGGAAAACAATTACACAGGAGAAATGTTAGGTTTATTAGGAAGGTAGATGGAGGCGGGGCCACCAAATATTGACTGACGTTTATGTGTTTGTTTCCTAAGGCTGCTAGAAGAAAGCACCACAAACGGGGCGGCTTAACAACATAAATTTATTCCCTCACAGTTCTGGAGGCTAGAAGGTCAAAATCAAAAGAGCGTTGGCAGGGTTGGTTCATTCTGAGTGCTGTAAGGGAAGGGTCTATTCTTTTTTTTTTTTTTTTTCAAGATTTTATTTATTTATTTGACAGAGAGACACAGCGAGAGAGGGAACACAAGCAGGGGGAAGTGGGAGAGGGAGAAGCAGACTCCCCGCTGAGCAGGGAGCCCTACGCAGGGCTGGAGCCTTGATGTGGGGCTGGAGCCTGAAGAGGGACTCCGATCCCAGGACTCTGGGATCATGACCTGAGCTGAAGGCAGATGCTTAACCGACTGAGCCACCCAGGCACCCTGGGAAGGATCTATTCTAAGCAGGCCTTTCTCCTTGGTTTACAGACAGCCACCTTTTTCCTGTGTCTCTTCACATCATCTTTCCTCTAGCATGTCTATCTCTGTGTCCAAATTTCCCCTTTTAACAAAGACACCAGTCATAATGGATTAGGGCCCACCCAAATGACCTCATTTTGACTTAATTAGTTCTGTAAAGACCTTGTCTCCAAATAAGGTCACATTCTGAGACACTGGGGATTGGGGTTCCCACAGATCTTTTTTGAGGGAACACAATTCAACCTATAGCCATTTAACTAGACGTACAGAGGAAAAGACTACTTATTCCTAAGAACGTTCAAGGGATAATAAACTATATACAAAATGGGCTTCACCAATCTGCTCGTGGCTGGTTATTTCTGCCAAAAATAGAGAAAGATTTGGACCAATTAGACCAACCTCTCTTTATTCAGTCCTCTTTGGAAGACAGTTTGAAAAATATACAATTGTGGGGTAGAGCAAAACTCTCACACTCCCCTGGGCACAGGCATTCCACCTGCCCCCAGTGGTCCCAAGCCAGGGTACACAACTGAAACACCCAGAGAGCTTTTCAAATGAAAGATTCCAAGGTGCATCCCTGACCTACTGACTCAGATCACTTGGGGGAAGGGGATTTTATAGTTAAAAAAAAAAAATCTTCCAGGTAAATTTGATGCAGCATCTAATGCCGGCTTTTGTCAGTGACTGTCTAGCCCGGGAGATTCAATTTACACATAAAAGTGCATAAAAACAGAACCATTTCAGGGAGACACAGTTCCCAGGCACTGCGAATATTTGAATGACTATCAGTCCGAAGATAAGTATCAAGAATGCCAGGTGGTCACAGGCTCACACTCACTTCTCCAGGGATCTCGAATGTTTCGGCCCCATTCTCTGCTAGAAGATGCTTGCTTATCTCGCTAGCCCTCCCAAAGCAGCGTTGCCGTCTCTAAAAAAAGAAGCGTCTTTATCTCCATTCCATGGCACGGTGAGGGTAGGGTTGGGTCTCTTGGGAAAATGTCAAATATCAAACGTGAAATGTTTAGAAGACCATAGTTTGTCCTTTCCCAAAAAAGACGTATCCCAGGACGAAAAGGAGAATTGTTTCTTTGCATGATGGTGGCTGCAAGAGGTTGAAATGGAAGTTTGGCAAGTGGGGTGGTCTGCGATCCATCATCTCAACTAGACATTTCCTGTGGGTCTGAGTTTTTCTATGGGAACTTTCTGGAGAGTTTCTCTTGTAGAGAGTCTCTTGATTGTCTCTCTCCAACTGATACAGAGTTCTGGCTTTGCTACGAGGCTCCATTCAACTCACTCTCTCATGACAAAAAGAGCAACTCGATTTGGCTAATTTTTCAAAAACTTATGTCAGTCAACTAGTAGATTAGTTTTAGGTAGCCAAAATAGCTAGGTTCTTTATTTTCAACAATGCTTTGGTGTCTGCCTTAGGTGCCTTTAATGGGGTATATTTCTGAGGCAAGAGGAACAGTATCTGGGCTTATGACATGGGAAATGAATGTTTTCCTGACTATGTGGTAGTATTCGGTTCAAGCATCTGTTTTTCTCACCCAGCACCTGTCTGCCAGGTGCAGAGGGAAATAGAGTGAATAAGCACAGCACTGATTTGTCCGCGTGGCCCGATATTTACCGCTTAATTGGTTCACAGGAACCAGACTGCCACAGTTTATTTCTAAAGAAAACAGACCCTGCAAGAGAATGTGAGCGCTTAACCTTCAGAGCCCTCAGATAATATTGGCAAAATTGCCAACTCACAGTGCCTGGCACCTCATAGATGCTCCTTCGATGTCAGTGTTCTTTCTTCATCTCCCCAATCACATTATATCCTGAGCTCATGGCATCTCTCTTAGTGGCAAATCTCCCCCTGAAGACAGCTTCCGTGCTTTCTTCGAACTTGTTCCAGCGAGGTCTGCCCCACAGCTCTTACCTGCCCATCAGGCAACACTTGCGTAAGCCGCTGATCAATTAGGAGGCTCACCCCAAAGCAAAGCCCAGGTCCATAGGTGCCTCGTCTGTCTTCGCAGCTCTCCAATTACCCATTTCTTTTGGAAAAATGCCCTTGGCGGCAACTGCGCTGGAGCGCCCCCCCCCCTCCCCGAGGGCAATTGGCCATTGCCTGATGTACTGAGAGGGAAGAGGAAGTCTGCTTTTTTAGGGGCCCGGGGAGGTAGCAGCGTCTTGACGTGTGTGGAGACTCCGGCCTCCTGGCAACTCACTCAGCTGGTTCTGTAAATGTTGTCTGCCCCTTACTATGGCAGAACACAATTGCTTTTAAGGAATGTTTGGATAAAACATTTTCCAGGCCACATTTCTTCCTCTGCAGGACTATGTTATATGTGACAACATTCCAATTTTGAGGCATGACTTGTGCCAATCCACACAGGCAATTAGAGCTGACACATTCCATGGGCTATTGGTCAAGTCCTCAATAGACCAGAAAGAAAACCCACAAAGAAAAACTTTACCAATAAAGGGAACCAATTGGAGTCATGCACGGAGCCTCAGAGCAGAAATTTCTGACTCAACTTGTACGCTGGGTTCTTTTACTGGGTCACCATTTCTCCTGCCTAAATCCACACCCCCTCCCCAGGCTGGGTGTGTTGGGTGCTATGTGATGTGGCTGATACTTGGACATGGCCACCTGAAGTTGAACCTGCAAAGCTCGGGGACTGTTCCTGAAGAGCTGAGGAGTTTAGAACTTTAAGTCACCTCCGATACCGTCACAGTGAGCCCCAAAGCAGCCCTCACACCTTGGAAGTACGCTGCAGGTGGTGTGAAAAGCACCTCCCTGTTCCCACCCCGGTGACTAGACGATCGCTATCAGAAACACCAGTCAGTGCACAAATTACAAAGTAAATCCACACACACCGCCCCCCGCCTTGGAAAGTCGTGATGTCATTTCCTAACTATGGATCTTGTTAACTCTTACTCACAAGTCTCATATACAAAGAAAATGCTATCTTGAGCTTTCTGTGATCTTTTACAACATAAACCAGCTGTTCAAAAAGGAAGCCTGTTCCATGGATGGTTTTGGAACTTTCTGTAGTTCTAGGGGCCTGGTTCTGATCACTGAGCTGTTTTATCCTCTTGGTTATCTATGCAGCTTTAATTACAGAGATGCATTAATAGAGCCATTTGGAGTAATAGGAAATCTAAATGTGAGATGTCATTTAAAAATGCAACATTAATGTTTTCAAGTATTTAGGGCTGGGTGACTCTGGGAGAAGGCAAGTGTTATATAAAGAGACTTGGGGGACTTAATGCAAGGACAATACAGATAAGACACGGAAGAGCTATTTTTAGTCATTGTCAGTTTGAGGTACGGAGACAGCGCTTATGAAGAGTTTTCAACTATTCTTGAGCATGTTTAATATTTTAATAAGCTCCGTGCAATCTCGTTTTCAATTCATTTTTTTCAAGTTTTGTAAAAAAATATTGGTTTCGATGCCATAATCAACATACTATATTTGCCCTGTTTTTAAACTCATGTTCTCTTCTCAAAGGGAGTGAATCTCATGCATGATCTCTGTTAAAGGAACCAGACTGAGCCCAAGATGGAATCCCTCATGCTAAGCCCCATATCAGCAAACCAAATCTTACCCACCTTTCTATGCTTGGCTTTCCCGGAAAAGGAAAGCTTGGGTCAATCAATCAGTGCTTGCCTGCACAAGTTACCTGACAGGGCTCTTTGCTTCATATAAGAAAAGTAATTTTACAATAATAACCTGTTTGTTTTTTCCCGAATAACTTCCTTGTTCCTGCTCACTTTGCTCTATAAAACCCTCTCAAACTGTACAACTCTTTGGAGCTTTGTTCTGTCTGCTGCCCAGTTGGGTGCTGCCTGATTTGTGAATCACTGCATAAAGCCCATAAGATCTTTAAATCTCACTCAGTTGAATTTTGTTCTTTCCCATCTCTATCAAGAACCTATAAGTAGGAATAATTATAGATAGCAGTAAAATGAAATACTCTACTAAACCACACAGACATGATAAAGCAACGAAAAGCTGCAGTGGCAAGGATAATCTGTTGTATGGGGGGGGTGTGATTTAAGTTTGTTTTTATAGATATTATTCAATTTTAAAAGCAAGTAATTATGTACTTGGAGAGCACGAAGAGAAGACATAAGATGATTGCCAGAAACATCTGTGTTTTGGTAAATATTTAAAATATAATCCCTACTATGTCCTTTTTGGTCCCACAGGTAAAAGACCATACAGTAATTCCTCTTAGAGTCAACTGTTAATAGAATACAAGTCCTTCCTGATATAATGAGAAGCTTTCTTTAATAAGATGATGAGAGAATATGATGCATCAATGATTTATTCTTACTCTGTCTACCAGTGAGCTCAGAGCTCAACTTTATAATCAATCACAGGAGTTTGCACAGGTTGCCAGACAGAATTTCCCCTCCTTCTCCTCTGCTCTCGATTACTGAACCCCTATCTGTTTTCTTTTTGCTGCAGCACACCATTTCCGAGGATTAGTCTTTACGATGACCCTGTGATTGCTTCTGTTGTAGTCCCTATTTTTCAGATGAGGAACGTGGGACGATGAGAAGTCAAATCGATTGGCCAAAGTCACCTAGGTCTCAAGTGGGGGAGCTAATATTAAAGCAGGCAACTGTCTCCAAGCCTATGCTCTTAAGTCCTGTGCAATTCAGCTGAGAAATGTACCCAGGTGCTCATCATTTTTATGCTTGAGGGGTGAGACAGTAGTTCTTATCTCTCTGTGGTGTTGTTGTTTTTACCTTATAATCTTTTTGTAGTAAACATATATTACTATTGTACTGACAAATAATTCTAACTCAAAAGGCAGACTCATTAAACAGCACCAAAAACCTAGGCCTAAGGAACACTGCCTATTTTGCAGTGTTTGGTAAGGATTCGCTGTAACGTGCAAGGCCCTCACTTTGTAAGGTAACGTAACAGTTCTGCTAAGATTGTTGTCTAGTTCAGGCCCTTGAATTTCTTGCTGACTTTCTGAGGAGCCATGAGGTGGAGAGGACGAAGTCTGAAAGGAAAGCGTGTGGAGCTTACTTAGGCAGTTGGCCAAAATGGCGGCTTGGCCAGCGCTGCAGCAATGACACAAAAGGAAAGTGGATCTAGGATGTTTGGGGATAGGGTCCAGTCTTTCTAAGTCCCTTGTGTTGAGCCATCGGTCTAGTTCCCGTTTGTCTGTTGCCTGTCACCCGAAAAGGATCTTATTCTGAAAACTTTTTTTATTCATTAAAATGAGCCCCTGTCTCGTCTTACTAAAAATCGGTCTCTGACTCTCTCCCCTTCTTCCCCTGGAAGCCCCCCCTGGGCCAGACAGGAGTGAAAGCAGTTTGTGATATACCATGGCAGCCAAGGTGACCTTGTCTGTACGTTGCACAGGCCCTTCCTGGCCACGGAAATGGGATTTCAAACCAGACCCAGTAAAAGCCAGTTGAGGAGTTTCACAAAATCAGAGCAGGGTGTTCAGCTTCATACATAGTTTTGAGATGACTCACTACCAAATGCTTCCTAAAAGAGACTCATTAAGTTACGGTAACATTTTAGAATGGTATTTATAGTGCCAATAGAAAATGGGAGGGGCAAGTTATTTGGACATTGCCTCTTTCTGTGCACTACCACCCCAGCGATTTCTCTCTTTTTCAGTTTTCAAATCTTCTTTGTCCCCTGACCAAAGGCAGAGCCTGCCAAAGACTGCCTTCGGATGCCCAGGGGGCTCTGCCCCTGACAGCCTCTCTCGGACTCAAGTGACCCCATTGTATCTGCCCTCCCGAGCCCTCGCCCCAGCCCCTCAAGCTGGACCCTCCAATCTACTAACGTTCCTTCCAACAGTTCTGTTCTCTGTTTATGAACAATTCAGATGTACTGTCCTGAAATGAGTGGAAATGCCAGAGGTTATTTGTTCTGGTTTCCTTCCACTGTGTATGCTCCGTTTCCGTGGCTGTCTGTTGGTTACCTAGGATATGGACAGGGGAGGCAATAGATTGGCTGGGAGCTTGGACGGATGCCCTGGGAGGCTGTGGAGCAGGGCTTAGTGGTCAGTAGGATGCCCTAATTGAGTGCCTGATTAACCACTCGATGACCCCTTGTGGGCTGAGCCCACAGTGTCTTCTCCAGGGCTCCTGGAGTTCCGCATGCATACCCCTATTTTGACTTGCCTCCAAATGGTTATATAAATTGACATACCTGCCGATTACTAAGCTATGGAATCCTCTAAAGCTAGGATCCTACATTATTCTGTGTTGTGCCCAGCATAGTTCAAATCACACGAAAGATGCTTAATATCTGTAGGCCAAATATATGCTAAAATGAACACTTGTTCTGTTTCTTTGGCGCTGGAAATAAATGCAGCATTTTATATTGCATGAATGGTTTTGTTGAAAAATAAAACTGACATTTATCAATCACCTGTCATGGCAGGACCCTTTGAGATGTATTATCCTCTTTAACCTTCACAGCAATTCTATGACAGTGTAGGTATCATTGTCTACAATTCAGACGTAATATTACCAAATTCAGGGAGAGTCAGTGATTTTTGCCTGAAATCTCTCTCCTAGTAAGTAGTGAAACAAGGCTTGGAGCTTCTGGGTGTCTTATTGTTTGCACGGCTTCACAATGCTCCAAACTAGGTTGCTAGCTGTATGGATGCTTTCACTGTGTAAATTAAACTGGGAAAATGTGCTGTTTATGCAAGCGTCACTCAAAGAGTTGATATTGAAAATAACTTTTTAAAATAAGTAAAGATATTTATTAAAATAAAAATTTTAAATGCTTTTTATTATGGACAATTTCAGACATCAACAAAAGTAGCACAAATAGTCCCACAAGCCCTCATGTACAAAGGTTTTCTCTACCTCGTGCTGTCAGCGTTTTCTCTACATTTCCACTCACTTTCTTCTTCCCCTCTCTGGACTATTTTGAAACAAATCCCAGATACTGTATCAGTTGACTAAGATTATGAAAATCATTAGCATAATGATATTCCTTCCCTAGAACATAAACAGACTCAGACAATTTGGGTCAAGCCAACCAGAAAAGTTGATTCCGTCCAGGTGCCAGGACCCAGACAGCTGCTGTTCTTTCCCCAAGAATCAGGCAAACAGTTCCCATTATCCTCCGATCCCATTGTCCTTTAGGGAATGACATGTGTCCTAGATTAGTGGAAAACAAAAGATCCATTAAAGCGTGCTCTGTATTGTAGAGAGATTCACAGTTTGGGAATAAGAATGTGATTCTGCATGTTCCCTATGAAACCTCCACAGAGTGCTCTAGATCAGCACAAATGAGTGAGACTTTCAAGTGCTATTACTTTTTTTTCCATTGCGGATTTTATATGCCATATCACGTAAAGGAGCTTTTTCCATTCTTTTCAATGGCCCCTCTGTCCATTTCTCAGAGACTGGTTGTTGGTAGGAACAGCAGGAAGAATACCATCCACAGCGTTTTCCCATTACACTCTCAAGCATTTGAGACTAGTTTGTAGGAATAACTCACATTTAAATCATGATAGAAAAACTCGCAGCTACCCCAGCGTTTTGAAAAAAAGTTTTGGGAGGAAGCCTCAGTAAAAATGGTCTTTTGTCTGCAGGAAACAACAGTTCAATATTTCTACTCCTCATCACGGTTTGGGTTATGATCAAAACTAGAGATTGTGGCAGTGGGATTTTATGAAGAGGTCTGAGGTGTGTGTGTGTGTGTGTGTGTGTGTGTGCATGTGTGCATATAGTGCACCAGACCAAGGGGAGAGAGGACTGTGAGGTGACAGGAAGGGCAGGGGGCATGTCTACTAGGATGAGAACCATTTTGGTATCTGTAGCTTTATACACTTTGGAATCTCAGGTCTAAAAATAACCCCCATTTGGAACCCATGTTGTTTATCTGTATTCTGGGTTTTCCCATTCTTAAAAATACCATGACATGCATAAAAAGACTGTGTCCCAAAGGTTAATGCTCCTTAATCCTGAAGGGAGTGGTGAGTAAATTCCTTATATATCAATCTAAGAATAGGTCTTGGAGCTATTCTAGTGTATGTCATAATATGAGTGGTTTCTTCTCTTTTTAAAGGAAGCAAATAGTAATGGATGGAGAAGGAGAGGTTTAAAAGGAAGAGAAGAATTTCTTGGGGACAAAAGAAAAGTCATCTTAAAAGAGCTTAAAAGAATCATTGCCTAGAAATGATTTTATCGAAGAGTAGAGGGGGAAAAAAGAAATTATATGAGAACACTTCCCTCACTGTGGCATTTCCAACTGAATCCTACCCAGAAACTCTGGAAATCAGAGGAAATTGAGTATTTCTTCTCCTTCTTCTTCTTCTTCTTCTTCTTCTTCTTCTTCTTCTTCTTCTTCTTCTTCTTCTTCTTCTTCTTCTTCTTCTTCTTCTTCTTCTTCTTCTTTCTTCTTCTTCTTCTTCTTCTTCTTCTTCTTCTTTTTTTTAAATGAAGGCTGCTTTCCACTCTGATTTTCTTTGACCCGAGAGTTTCTGGTCGTTTCCTCTGCAGGCAGGGATCAGAGGCCTCACCATGTCCAGCCTGCCCTCTCTACACAGAATCCTCTCCGTCTTTCTGTTTCTGACAGAATGTCTGGCAACCAGACTTTCTGAATCAGCGTTGTTTCTCTCCCGCCGCTCCCGAGGTGCTCGCGTCCAGGCAAAGAGTGAAAGAGAAAGAATGGAAGCTGACTTAAGCAGGCTGGTGGAGGTTCCAGAGCGATCCCAGTTTCCTCTGCCCTCTGATCGCCCTTTTCCACGCCCCTGGATGCGCTTGCCAGACGCGCACATCACCCTTGCCCGACCCCTGACCCTCTTCCCTCATGGTAGCTGCTTTGAGGTGGGTTAAAAACAAGCGAAATTTTAAGACGGTGTACCTCTGCGCAAGTTGGAAAAGTCAACTGGGTTTTTGTTTTTGTTTTGTTTTGTTTTTTTAAAGGACGGATCCTGCACGACTCCCGGCGGCGCCTTCTCGCTTCCTGCTAGAATGATTACAAAACGAATCCAGGAGACAGTGAGCCTGCAGAAGCCTCCAAGGAATTATCACAGGCCTACAATAGTCTCAGGTGTCCCTTTGCCAGGGGTCCTTTCCCGGGTCCCCCCCCCCCCCAGGGTCACCAGCACAGTCTCAGTTTCGTGCTCCAAGCTGGCTCCTTCCATGGGGCATTTCAGGAAAACTAGGAGCTGCTGATGATTGAGACTTTTGCTCCTTTATAGCCCTAATGGAAAGAAAGGGATTATAGAATGGTTTGTCATGACATTGCTTAGGGTGGTTGTTATTTCGAAATGTGTCCTGGGGTAATAATATATTTCAGCACTCAGTTTGGATTTCACATGCTCAAGCACAATCGTGTATGGTGAGGAGGGAGCTCTCTGCCCCTAAAATCTCTCCTGGTGACATGCCTGTCAGTTCTATCTGTTCCTAGAGGTTATTTAAATGTCTCCTGAGATAATTAGCTGCATGTAGCCAACGCTTCTTTTTATTTGAGGTTTTTTTACTTTTTTTTTAAGATGAATCATATATCCACCCCCCCCCCCCAATTAACCAATTCAGAATAAAGGCAGGAACATTTTAAACATTTTTGAGACATCAGTTTAAGGGTAAAAAGGAAATTTCATGAATTCAGTTATGTATTATGCTACATCCAGTCCGAAGGCCCACATCTATCCCTGCCTCCCCGATGTTATCTGCTCACATCCTTGTGTTGCTGGCTCTTGTTCTGGATCTGTAGGGTTAACTTCTCTCTCCCCTGGGCATTGGTCACCCAACTCTACGGGTCCGTTGAATAATTCACTTAGATGAGCGGTCACCTTAACCCCATGGTTCTCAACAGAGGGGATTTTGCGCTGCAAAGGCTATTTGATGATGCGCGGCGATTTCTGGTTGTCACACTTGGTGGGAGGTTGCTATTGGCCATTTGGACAGAGGCCAGGGATGATGCCATATACCCTTACAATGCATGGCAAAGGTCCCCCCGCAACGTCAGCAGTGCCTAGACTGAGAAACTCTGCCTTAACCTGTGATCAATGTACAGTTTCCCTCCTAAATTCCACTCTTCCCATGAAACTCTCTCTGAGCGACCCGATTTTCTCCCTTCTTTGAACTCCGCTATATACGTTTGGCACAAAGCCATGTACTGCACTGCATTGTTCTTTAGAATTTGTGTGTGGATAGCTCATCTCCCTAATTGGATGTGAGGTTTCCTGACAGCAGGGGCTCATCCCCTTTTCCTTTTTGCCTTTAACTGTACCCAACCCGGTGCTCTGCATTTAGCGTTTGTTTCCTCAATGCATTCCAGATAAATGAGCATATCTTCAGTGGATGATTGAATCCTGAAGTTTGAGGTTGATACATTGGGATGATGGCAAGGATTTTCCAAGAAACTTAGAGAGAGGGTAAAAAAAGAACCAAAACCAAAAACAAAAAGATGCTCTTAGAGATTTAGAGAAATTAAATAACCATACAAAGGAAGTGGACAGCATACTCTCTGATGTCCACAGAAATTAGCCATTTGATAACTGGTTAATAATAATCTTAACACTTTTAAATAAAGACATGCAGCACAGAAAAAAGGAATAACAGAGAGAATGATTCATGTTAAGTCTTAGTTGGAGGATTGAAATGACTGAATTTGGGAGACATATATATCTGTATAGTGTTTCCTGTGAGTTTCATTAAACCTTATCTTTGCTTAGATGACATGATCCTCAAGACATTCCCCACCCATTTGTCTCAGGTCCACACCAACCAAGCAACATTCAGATTAATAATCCAGCGTCCTAGCTGCTTAGTACATGGAAAGGGAGGTCTTGGATGAGAGGGGCAAGCATTCAGGACACTGGACATAGATATCACCAGTAATAAATTAGTAAGTTGACCTTTCGTTTACGCATTAATCTCCTGTGAAATGAGTGTGTGAGTCTCTCCCCAAGATTCTGACTACGTCTGGGATTATTGATAAGGTCCAGTTGCTGCCTAAAAAGGCAGGGGGCCAGACTCTGGTCTGTGACTCATTCACCAAAGCAGTGCCGTGTTGGAAACTACTTGACCAATAGCTAGTTGGCTTTTTCCCCTGTGGCATCCCTATTTTGCCTCAAGCCTTTCTTTCCAGCTCCACCATATCTTAACATTATAAGATTTCAAGTCCCATTCCTGATTCTGGAATTATCGCTTTTTTTTTTTTTTTTTTTTTTTTTTTACCCCCAAAGCCCCTTGAAAATTCCATTTATACTTTATTTAGAAATATTCTGATTGGGAAAAAAAAAACCCACATGCGGCTTCTTTTTAATAAAGGAAACTAAGTGGGAAAGTCAGATTGCTCTTAGAACTTTTTATAGGCCTGGCAGCACTGGAAACATTTCATCATTAAAGAACGTGTGACAAGTCACTGGGACCATTTACTGAGGGTTTCTCAGGGACAGACCAAGAATAGCAAAAGGGATCTTTTCTAAAAGACTCCATGATTTGACTCGGTTTTCCTGAGAACAGCTAGGACTAATTAGAAATAACTTGCAGCTTGTATTTTTACATTTGAGTATTTGTTAACAAGTTCTTGTGTGCAAAACAAAGATTGATTTCAAGTTGATTCATCCCTCCAATCCTCTTTCCATGCCTGCCTCCATCTTTTCACTGAAATGCAAGCATTTCTTGTTTAATGTCATTAATTAACAGAGGAAGTTGGGATGAAAATATCTTGAATGCTCCACCTAATTATAATCCCAGTCATGAATGCTGCAGAAAATGTGGCGTCTTAATAAAAAGAAAACAGTCTAGAACAATATTATGCAGTTTATAAATTCCACTGAACCACTGTACAAATAAACAATGCTACTGAATCACACAACAAATCATCTCACAATTAGGCCACACAAGACCAGCTGCTCTACAAAGGAGCTTGTGAGCCAAAGAGGAAAACTTTGAAGATAAATATTGCCATATGTGAAGAGAAAAAAAAAAAAAATCCCAACAAACCTTAATTGCATGGAGCATCGTTTTCCAATGCTATTTGCCGTGGGAATAAAGGATTTTGTGTTGTGACCCATGACTATTGTAAGCATCTTCTTCAGGATGGGGTGTAGAATTTCGGATCAGACTGGTGGCAACGTGAGCCGGGATACATGTGAAATGTGCCTCCTTCTTGTTCCATTCCTACTTCTTCCCTTCCCTCACCTTGCTGGCATCTCTTATCATTCCACATACAAAATCAATTCTCCACGAATCTATGTGGGGTATCCACTTTCTACCTCAGCTGAAGAAAAATGTTAAATGCAGGCTGGCCTCCCAGAACTCTGAGTTGGTGGATATCCCCAGGGCACAGACTCATTTTAGCATTTGTTAGAGTTCAGCAAGAAGGTTCCCTAAATTTGATGATCCATTCCCAAGCCAAGCATTAATGCTCATTGGCTTAACTGCAATTCTTAGATTATCCTTGCATTTGACAGTAACTACAGGTCTTGGATTATCCTTGTCACCACTCACCACCCCCCTTTTTCTAAAGCCTTGACAGTGACTGCATTTTGAACCTCACTTCTCATTTATGTCAAATAGTAGCCAGGGCGGGACAATCACCCCAGGAAAAACGAGACAAATTCCCAGGGTACCAACATTCACAGTCCTCAGCCACTTAGGTGAAGCCCAGGGACTACAAGTCACCCAAAAACTAGAAGGAAAATTCTTGTTCAAATTTCTAGGAGTGTTTCATTCTGCTTTTAATTGTAATCATTGGAAATGCAATACTTGGTTGAGCTCTTTGGAAGAAAATCACTCTATCTTATTATTATTTGTAAAATGTTGATAAATTAACAGCTTTCTATTCATAGATGCACCACCTTTCAGCTTACATGGAATCTTCCTTTGGTCCGTGATGGGTGAAGTAGTAATATTGACAACAAAACTGCACTTTTACTATATCGTGTTTGCACTCTGTTTCCCAAGATAAGATATTTCTCCCCCTCCTGCTTCACAAAGGAAGTGCTTATCTTTCCTTTTGCCTTCTCCCTCTTTGTGGAATCAGGAATCAAATCTGCCTGAATCAAATTAAAACCTCCCAAAGGGACAACCAAGCTTACGAGTCGGTTATAGTTTATAACATTTGTCCAAATGGGATGCAAAATGTTTCAAGTTTGACGGTGGAATAATGTTAACATTTTTGAGCAATTATCATAGTTTGTGTTATGTTTTATTTTAGAAAGCCTGAGAAGAAAATTAAAGAGTTTAGAGGAGGCTGAATACTTTGTTCTTGACACTGGGAGTGCATCATTAACAGCAACAACAAAAAATTGGAAGCCCCTATTTACTTAAAAAGATATTTAGAACTTAAATTATATAGGGGTGCTAGGTGGCTCAGTTGGTTGAGCATCTGACTCTTGATTTGGGCTCAGGTCATGATCTCAGGGTCGTGAGATTAAGCCCCACGTAGGGTTCCATGCTCAGCACGAGGTCTGCTTGAGAGTCTTTTCCTCTGGCCCCCCCTTACCCCACCGCCGCTCTCTTTCTCTGAACTAAAAATAAATAAATCTTAAAAGAAGACATAAAAAAAAGAACTTAAATTATATATAATTTGGGAGATCTTTTCTCCTGTATACTTACTGCTTACAGGTCATTATCTCCCAGAGTGTAAATCAAGCATCCTCCATTATCATTTCCCCAGGGGTTGCTTGGGGGTATAGCTCTTCCATTAAATCTGCTTTGTATTTGAAATCAGCAGGGTTAACACAAATAATGTCTGCAGTGATGTTGAAAAGAATGGTGGTTACCTGATGTCTCCTTCTATACCAAATATCATGGCTCCCGTTTGTTATGAATTCCAACAGCAGTATGACACAATAGTTAAGGTCACAAAACTGCATGTGCAGAGAAGTGCTCCATTATTAAATGGGAATATTATAAATGAGATCAGGTTAGAGTGGTTCCTGAAGGTGAAAGTAAGTTGCACTTGCAGAAGCAGAGGTGCTCATGGGACATTCTCTTGCTACAATGCTTCTTCCGTCTCAGCATAGGCATATGGCCTCATGGGGGTTCCCTATTATCAGTTGACTGAGGAAAGAATCATCTATGCCTGGTTTATGGATAGTTCTGGATGACATGCTGGCACTACCCCAAAGAAAATTGTTATAGTTCTATAGCTCCACTCAGGGGTGGCCCTAAAGACAGTGGTAAGAAAAAGTCTATCAGTGTGCAAAACTTTAAGCAGTGTAATGAAAAGTTATTCATTTTGCTTAGAAAGAGAGATTAAGAGATGTAGATGTACAATGATTCATGGGCTGTGGCTATTGGTTTCCCTAGATGGTCAGAAACTTAGAAGGAGCTCAACTGGGAAATTAGTGACAAAAAGGTCTGGAGAAGAAGTACGTGGATGGAGCTCTCTAAATGGGCATCCAAGAACAAACTAAGCAGAAGAGAACCTTAATGATCAGGTATACAAGATGACCTATCTTATTGACAGCAGTCAGTTTCTCTCCCCAGGTGTCCCTGTCCTTGCTCAATGGGTCCTTTGAAAAATATGGACGTAGAAGTGGGAATGGAGGCTATGCATGGGCACAGCAATATAGTCTTATACTCCCTAAGGCTGGTTTGGCTTCAGCTGAAGATCTGTCCTGCCAGCAGCAGAGAAGAGCACTGAGCCCCTAATATGGCACTACTCCCTGGGGGGTTTAGGCAAACATCTGGTGGCAAGTTGATTGCATTGGGTCATTTCCTTCATGTAAGAAGACAACACCAACACTTTGTTCTCATTGGAATAGACATTTACTCTAGATGTAGATTTCGACTTACCTTCCTGTAGTTCTTCTGCTAACCCTACCATCTAGGGACTTATAGAATGCCATGATCCCCATACAACATTGCTTTTGACAAAGGACTTCATTTTACAGGAAATTAAATCCCGCAGTGGCCTCATACTCATGCAATTCGGTGGTCTTTCTGGGTTCCCCATCACTCTGAAGCATTTGGCCTGATGGAACAGTAGCATGGCTTTTTGAAGACTTGTTACAGTGCCAACTGGACATAAATAGCATGGATGACTGATGTCATAGCCTCCAAGATGCTTTATCTGCTCTAAACTAGGAAGCAATAGATAGTCCTCTTTCTCTCATAGATAGGATTTATCTGTCTCATAGATAGTGGTAGAAATGTTGAATGGTTTCTCTTATCTCACCCCTAGTGATAAATTAGTGGAATTTTTTCTTCATGTCCATGCTCTGTTGGTCTCGAGGTCTTAGTCCCCAAAAAGAGTGGAAACAACAATGGTTTCATTAAACCGGAAACTGAGAATGTGGTGAGGTTTGGTGCAGTATTGTGGCAGAGGGTACAGCTCTGTGGCAGATTACATGCATCATTGGAGTTGGAGACTGGAGGCAAAGAGAGGCTCACATTGTTTCTAGTTGATCTTCATAGATTCCAGCTTATCCTCATGGATTTAGCTTGTCCTTGCTTTCTCCTATTTTGTTTCCTTCTTTCCTTTCCTGAAACCCTGTCGTTCTGACTTCAGGCCCAGCAGGACCTAAACTGTTTAGCCTATGACCGTGTAAAGACAAATATATATCCATTCCTGGTGATTTTGCTTCTCGGATTGAACTCTAGCTAACTGATTAAGTTGGAATCCAATATCTGCCTCTAGCTATCAATGTGATCTTAGGCAAAGCTCTCTGTGCAGGTTTTCTCACTTATAAAATGGGGATAATATTAACTATCATTTGGATTGTTGGGAAGATTTTATGAGCTAAGAGCTGAGCACTCTACAAGACATAGGAAGCACTCAGTAAATGGTCACTACTACCCACAAAACTTGACTTTAATTCCAGATGATTTTACACAGTTTCAGGGAGTTTAGAGGCTGGAAAAGATTTTGAGATGTCATGTGAGCCAGTAGTTTGCCTTAAAAAAATCAAACTTCCCAGTCTTTTTAGGGCAAAAATCTTACCCTTGCTAGTTTAGTGTCACTATACTCAGTGTTATTGACAAGCTGTATTCTGGAGAGAATTTCTTCAATGTTTATTATTGCTGAGAGAAGGGCTTTAAAACTAAATATTAGATTTTACAATCCAAATGAATGCTATTCTTCAAAATAGTCTTTCTGGGTCTGTTTTTTCTTTTTCTTCTGTAAATGGAGGAAGTTGGAAAAATCTATCTTCCCTAAAGTCCCTTCTAATTCTAGAACGTTATAAAGATTAGTGAACTGGGAGGCTCTTCATTTATCCTGGAGGATTTTTTTTCTTTTGGGGGACAGGAGTAGGTAGTTCTGCTTGGACAGTATCTTCACAATTGGTTTTTTGAGATCAGTCCAGAGAGAAAGTCTCATTACATTATAGCTAACCCTTGTTTGTGACTCAAACTAAGCTCGTGTTATGAAACCCGGCATCAAAGGATTTGGGGCTCTTTCCAAAAGCCAAACCATTGTCTAAAGAAGATGTACAAGATACACAGTTCAAAAATGGGATTACAAGAATCTTTAGGGTAGTATCAATACCATCTTAGAATATTATTAACATTTGACTATTTACCTGAGCAAACCAAAGGAAGCAAAGACTTCCCCTATATGCCCCAAATTGGAGTGTGTGAGGAGTTAGGAATTTCGGGGTTAAGTCTTGGTCCCAGTATTTATTAGCTTTTCCCTCAGGAAGGCACTTTATTTGTGGAAGTCTTAGGAGCTTCATCTCTAATACAGGAATGATGTACCTATCTAGACTTCTCATAGAATTATTGTGAAGTGCAAATAAGATGGTAGGTGTGAGACTCCCTTGAAAGCACCCAAGACTATAAAGCAGAGGTTGGCAAACTCTGGCTCCTAGATCAAGTTTAGTCCATTGCCTGTTTTTGCATAGCCAGTGAGCCAGGAATGATACAGATGAACGTGTATCACTTTGCTGAGAGGGAGCATCAACTCTGAACCCCAACTCTGAAAAATGTACCCCCAGTAATTTCTTTTCTTCTTATTAGCAGATCTATATTACAAAAAAATACTCAATTGTATTATTACATTTTGAACTTTATTAATAAAAATTTTGTGGAAAATTTGTCTTCTCTTTTGTTATATAAATACCTACACAATATCCTCTATTTCGCCTCCACAAAGCCTAAAATATTTACTATCTGAGTTTCCAGAAAAAGCTGGTCGATCCCTGCTATAAAATATCATGCAAAGGACTTTGTATTATTAATAATAAACAGAGTTACTGCTTACAAGCAAAGGTTGCCATAAACAATTCGTTTGCTTTTCTTCCTAGTTAGATTACATTTCTTTGTTTATACTTGAACATGCATAACACAACGCTTTCTAACAAACAGTAAAGAGAGAGAGAGATCTGTTACCTAGCTGAATTGTAATCTTAATTTTAAAATCTGAACTGCAAAATTGCAAGCTTCCAAATTTGTGAAAATGTGGAGGAAAAAAAGAAAATTAAATCATAAAAAAGAATCTGAAGAACCAAACCAAGAGTGGAGATGTTGGCTTGTCTTGTGTTCCCCCAAAGTCCTTGGAGGGCTTCTGTGATTGGTCAACTCAGGGGGGCCCTCAGAAGAGATGGGTGTTGAGAAAATACACCAGGGGGTGTTGAGAAAATGCAGGCAGGCAGGTATGAAAGTAGGAGGTTCCTTACCTGCCCAAGATGGAAAGCCTGGCAGTTCCAGTTATGACAGTAATAACAGGAAAAATCTTAAAAATGACAGTAATAACAGGAAAATCTTAAAAATGAAGCAAAGTTAGTTCTGCATGAGAATGATTTCAGATGTGGACGTCTTTATTAGAAATACAAGATACCAAAGTAATCCTCATGGGCCCCCGCCTTCCTTGTGTGTTTTCACGACACACGTCAGTATCTTCATTCCAGAAAAATTAATGAATAAATAAAAGAATAGGGTGAGGAGGGAAGGGCAAACGATTTTCAAACATATACTGCCCGTTCTTACTGTTGTTTCAAATGCTTGTCTCACATAAAGCCCAGAGTGCCTTTGTTAGAGATCAATTAGGCAACTTTGATTTTCTAAATGGTAATGAGCCAGGATTGCAAAGGTGGTGTTGCTCTCCTGTGAGGGGAAGTCAGGGGGCGATGAAAGAGAGAATAACCTTTACCTCATAATTTTCCTTCCCCTCCTCTCTGTGAAAGCCACATTCGTCTCTCAGTGAAGGTACTTGGAGAAACTTGCTAAAATTTTCCCTCATGCTTGAAATTTACTTACCCTGGGTAACAGGAAATGTGGAGTCTTGTGATGTAGATTGTTATACCAGATGGTAATCTTAGCACATGCTATTTATGTAGATCAGCCGTGTGTGTGAGTCATCCATTTGGGGCTGACCTCAGCCACTGGGAAATTGGGTTCCATACCACTGTTGTTAATAAATAATAATAATAATAATAACGGTACTGATTATGCATCATTTGGATGCACGTTTATGAGGCTATTACTTTCACATTACATTAAATATGGAACTGTTTTCTTTTTCTGAATAATACTTTGTTACCACCTGGCCGTATTGCTAGATTGTTGTTTCTTAACTGGCAGAGGCAAACACAAAATTTAACTCCGTTAAATTAGGTGATTCAAATATCTGCCCCTGGTGTTGTACTGGTTATTTACTGCCCTGATTACATTGTTCTTCCTTTCCAGCAAGTTTCTGTACTTACTCAGACTGTCCTCTTTCAGGCTCTGTGGCTGGAGTTACCCATTACAGGCTGAAGATGAACTTGGGTGGAGGGATCTACGCTCTTTTACCTTCCCTCCCTTTTAACCTTAACTGGCTACTTCAGCCGTGGAAAACATTTTCATATTCATTATAATTTTGAGGATTTGGTGGTTGCAAATAAGCCAGGCAGGAAAAGGCTGCGCGGAGATAAACACTTCAAGGTCCGGAATTACGTTTTTTCTTTGCTTCCAATCATCTGTCCACTCAGCCTTTCTGCCTTTAGTCCTCCCCTGCCCTCCCTTCCCTCCTGCCTCCTTTTCTGGCACTTGTCCCTTCCGAGGGCCTAGAACTGTGCTTTGCCCATAAAGGCCAACATCCTTTTGGCTTTGGAGCTGTCTGCAGGCGTTTTCCAATGTGGCACTTGGCTGTCCCTTGCTTGCTTGAAGGCCCCCCTCCCCCATGCTCTGTCCTCTCCCGGACATCTGATGCCACTCTCTGGCACATCCGACTCCCCCTCACATTTCACAGCACCTGGATAAATGTGTCTCTTCTTTCTTTTCTTCTCCTTCCTTCCCAGCTGTTGTTTACTTCTAAATTTGTTCCGATACTGGGCCTCGGGGAAGTGCAAAGCTGAGATTCAAGCTCTTTGCCATTCCCTTCACCCAGCCTTGCTGTTCTTGGGCTCCTTTCGTTCTGCCACGTTCTTGCTCAAACTTTCTTCTGGCGGGAGGCAATCAGGAAGGCCCTCCTTCCTTCTTCCTGCCTCTTTTTCTCAGGATGACTTCAGAACCGGCTTTGGTACCAGCGCTGTCTACACAGGTAACTCTGTGGGGTAATCCAGCATTTCTGATTGTTTCCTGCTTGTCTCTTTGAGAGAGATGCCATCATCTCTTTTTTGCTTGGTTTCCTTTACTCCAAGATAACATTTCTTTTCTTTTCTTTTTCTTTTATTTTATTATGTTATGTTAGTCACCAAACAATACATCATTAGTTTTTGATGCAGTGATCCATGATTCGTTGTTTTCGTATTAACACCCAGTGCTCCATGCAGAACGTGCCCTCCTTAATACCCATCACCAGGCTAACCCATCTCCCCACCCCCCTCCCCTCTAGAACCCTCAGATTGTTTCTCAGAGTCCACGTGGTTCATCTCTCCCTCTGATTTCCGCCCCCTTCACTTTTCCCTTCCTTCTCCTAATGTCCTCCACGTTATTCCTTATGTTCCACAAATAAGTGAAACCATAAGATAATTGACTTTCTCTGCTTGACTTATTTCACTCAGCATCATCTCCTCCAGTCCCATCCATGTTGAACACCCAACTTTTACACCAAGATCACATTTCTGACCCAGCATTGTTAGGATAAGAACTCTCAGGTCTAATGGTAATGAGTTTATATGCATTTTTTTTTCCCCTTGGCCTCTGATTGTGACCAGAATCCTTCATTTTTTTTTTTTTTGACTAAATTTGGATCAGAAAACAGAGATAGCAAGTTCATAAGGGGTTTTAATCTGCACAGAGCTCTCTTGGAGCATCATAATGACTAAGGTACAAAAGAAGCAAGTCTCCATGGGAAATAGGAGGCATTGGTTTGCCTCTTTCTGGGGGCAGTTAGAGAATGAACTGTCACCGAAATTGTGCTGCCCTAATTTTAGGTAATTTGGGGTTTTTTTTTGGTTTGTTTGTTTCAGTTACCTTACTGCGTTGAGGCACAGAGCTACGAGGTCTCTGGCATTCTTTGGAGTGAGGTCCTTTATTATCAAGGACTTTCTAGGCATAGCCTCCCCCAAGGGTCTAAGTTGTATCTTGGCAATTTACCTGCCCTCTCTCCTGCTCTCAGGAGTTCCTCATACCTCAGAGGAAGCAACTCTTCACAGACTGCTAAGGTCTCAGCAGGGACTCCTCTGAGACCCTCTCGGCTCCCAGCTGGGAGGGACAGTCTCCCCTGTCAGTAAGACAGTAGGCTTCAAATCAATGGAGTGAGATCAATGTACGATGGAGCTCTGACCACAGTGACTGTAACATCTGACAAGTAGCAGAAGCTCTCCTTGCCTGAGATTCCTCATAGATTACATGGGGATATTATAGCACCCATCTCATAAAGTGGCTGCGTGGATAAAATGACAGAATCCTGTGAAGTACCTGGCACCAGTAGATGGCAGCTATTTTTATCTATGATCCAGGAGGTAGAACATTTCTGCGCTCTTCCCAGCCTGAAATGGAGATGCCTTTACATCATCCTTCATGGCTATTCTTAATTGCTCTTGTCATTTGACTTCTAAGTGCCCATCACAAGCTCTCTATCAAGCTAAATGCCTGTAAAACAATACGAATAGCAATTATATAAAGGGTCTCTGCAGAGCTCTGGGATCCTGAAATTTGGTCAGAATTTTTAGATCGTCATTGATCAAGGCCACTGAAAAGCAGAGTGTTTCGAGTCTAGGATGAGCCTTAATACTAACCACCACTTCCTTCCTGCCATAAAAGGCTAAGTCCTTACAATCATACAAGATACCTAGGTAGTAGCATACAGGTGGAACGTAAGAGGTCAAGACCGGAGTTAGGAGATGTAGATTTCAGGGTTGATGCTTCTAGCTCTAACGTCCTATGATACATGACGGTGAGCTCCTTGGCTAGATTATAAACTCCTTGAACGCCTTATTGATTTCTGGAGGCAGCTAGGTGGGGGTTAGAATTGGCAGTGACCTGAGATAGCATCAATTCCTATATTGCTTTCTGAGCTTATCTGAATGTTCCACTCCTCTCTGAGAAGTAACTAGTCTCCCCAAATCATGAGCCTTCCTGTAATCTGTCCATGCAGCAAGCATCTGTCTACACTTCACAGATCTCTCGTCGGAAGCTCACACTTCAGATAATGAACTAGCATGCTCATTTCAAAGTGACATAATAATCTAGTCAAGAAGATAAATTTATGAACAATTTATGAACATACACTGTACTCATTCCCCTCAGTTTCCTAACACACAGGGCAAAAACTCAAGGCTGAGCTGTTTTGCTCTTTTCTGAAGCTTTTTTCCCAATCACTTACTAAACTGCTAGACATTATCTCTATAAGATGCTGTAGGAAATAAGAACTAGAAAATTCTTGAATTAAAAGTGCCTATCATAAAGGATAATGAGCATTAGTTTAAGATTCTGTGACTAGAGATATCAACAGGATGGCTGATCAACATGATGGTTCTAATAGAAAATGCCAAGAATCCAGAGACACTTGTGTGATGAGTCATTGCCATTCAGTTTCTTCCACAAATGGTCTTAACCTAAGCAGGACTCTTTAACCAACAAATGGTAGTTGCTAGAAAGGCATTTTTCAAATTAGCAATGAAGTATTAATTATTTTTCAGTTTCTATTGGCAGTTTTTTAACCATAGCATGAAATGTGGAGTCTGAAGGATGTAGAGATTGGGCCCAGTCCTCATCCAATATGTAAACTCACTCCACATTGTCCATCAACATCCAGCCTCTTCATATACCAGTGCCGTACACTAAAAATAGAACGTGAACCAAAAATGAAGCCATGTATGTAATTTTAAATTTTCTAATGATCTCGTTAAAAAAGTAAAAAGAAACAGGTGAAATTAATTTTAATAGTATGCTTCATTTAGCTAAATATGTCCCAAATACAATCAGTTGAGCATGTAATTGTACAGACATTGCTGAGATAATTTACATTCAAGTTTTTCATGCCAAGTCTTCAAAAATTCAGTGTATTTGACAAAGCACGTCTTAACTTGGATGAGGCGCACCTTCAGTGTTCAATAGTCACATGCAATTAGTGGCTACCATACTGGACAGCATAGATCTATAGAGTCACAAAGGGAAAAAAAAAATCACTTCAGTACCCTCCAACTCTCTTCCAGAAAGCCATTACATTTTTCAACAGTGTATGTATCAGAAATTTCTTCTTTGTTTTGCACTGAAATCTGCATGCTTTTGGTTTCTACCCTTAGTCTGTTCTATCTTCTCAATCATACTTTTAATACTACTGAAATGCCACATTGGCTTTCGTTAGTAGCAGTATATCATGATGTAATTCTGGTTGTTTTCAAGTTTTCTCTTAAACCAGAGTTCCCCATTTTTTACTTTTGAAATTGGATTCTTTAGATCAGTGACAGAATTTTCTATTTAAAGTCGTTACATTTCACCTTGCTAGTTGGCCTATTGTTCCTGACTGACAAAATCTCTTTTAGAACAGAGATCTATCAACTAACTAATCAGGTATTCCTTTCTGGTTCTTGTGGTCCTTATAAGGAATCAGCATGTCAGCAGCATCCTCACTGAATTCAGTGATAAGTAAGTTAATTTAGGGCATCCATGGCTTGCTGTGAGAATCCTCTTTCCAGGTTGGGTGCCCACCATGGCCACCTCACTTAGGTTATAGTCACTTCAAGTCATAAACTCACCAACCAGCTGGTCATTTGGGTTCACACATCTTCATCTTCCCCACCAGGATATCATGACTCACCTTGTCAAATGTCCTTCCCAGACGGTCAAAGTTCTCAGCTGTCAGAACAGGAAATAAGTTAGTACTTCTTGCCTAATTCAGTGAACCCAGAGTGAGCTTGGTCCAGAACCACATTTTTCTCTCCCCGGGCTTCTGTCATCTTTGAACATGAAAGAAGAACCTTCAGAGTTCTTCACATTAATTGACAATGGCTCCTGATTCTCATCTTTTGGTTTCCTCATCCCAGGGATCTTGTATAAAATAAGTAGTTGGTCTCTCTTCATTCTTTTTCAGCATTCACTCTTTCCTAAACTTTTAAACATTCTGGAATAGGTTACATGACAATTAATTTTTAAGGTTAACTTATTGAAATAAGCTAGAGAGAGAATTTTCCTATCAGGGCAATTTCTGAAGGCAGAAGCGTCTTAAAATTCGGGTGATGAGAAGATATTTACTTCTTGGATCAGAGAAGAGGGAGAACAAGTTTTTGCCATAGAAAGCATGATTTCCAAGGGTCTACTGATATCACTTTATTTTTCCTTTATCTTTTCCCCCTACTGATTCACTTTTTTTGGCAGTACTGTTTGTTCTACTATTCTCTTCGTGTTATTCCAACTCGCTGCTTCTCTTTAAATTAAAGGGCTAGGCATTATTTTCTTTTCCAGTAATATAAATGATAGATCTGAAGGTTTTGTTTTGTTTTGGAAGCACAGAAAAGCAAACAATCAGAAGTCCGGTGGAAGAATATCTAATTCTCCAGCTCCTTATAAAGTCATATTCTATGTATGGCCCAAAGTTGGGTCATGTTGTCAGCTCATCATTGACTATACTGTATTTTAATTCTCTGTTTCTAGATGTGGCTTATTGACTATTCTGTGAATTGTTGGATGTTAGGGGCTGTATCTTATTAGTCTCTGCATTATCGGCACCTTATGTTTAATAGTCTTTCCATGAATACCATGGCATGCATGAGTACATTAATGAATGAATCACTTATATGGTACTTAAATACAACTTCTACCTGAGTGCTTCCTGTTCTGAAATACTGTTTACACTTAATCCATTACTATTTTGGATAGTTTTAATGATAAAAAGTTTTCTTTTGTATTAAGCTTAAACACACCCTCAGAACTACCATTTTCCCACAGAAAACATCTTTCCCATGTATTTATCCTACATATTAAACTGAAGGCTTCAGGCCTGATGAAGATAGCAATTTTGTTTTCAACAGGAAGTACTGTGCTTATTCCTTTGCTTGTTCAACCATCTTCATTCCAGGGGCATTCCAGTGGCAAGCTTCTGGCATGCCAACCACACAGGTCATTTAGGGAGAAATCCAAATTCCATTTAGACACATTTTGAACTCCTCTAAATATTGTACTTTCTCAGGCTTCCAGGGAGCCAGTGTTTATCACTGGATGAGTACAGTTACAGAGAGATCAAGGACTTAGTTTATTCTGGGTCACATCCATTATAATGGCCTAGTTTAGGCCAAAGAGTCCTCTTGTTCCCAACCATTTTCCTTAGTCTTAGACTGAAATTTTCAGCAACATTGCCCTCCTTCCCAGAATGAACCCATCCTGAAGCCCAGGCTGTGCCTGCTCTTTCTTTATTTCAGATAGGCAGTGCTTACTTACTCTTATAGCTCTTTGTCTCTCCTAGACCCATTGCCAGACAGTAGAGTATGAAGAACCCAGGATCTGACACTCATATTTGGCTCAGGGCTGGTTTGTGAATCACATGTCAGAATAGAACTTTAAATCGCATGTCCAACACAAAGAGAGATGATGCCAGTGCTTTGAAATGTCTTTTAACACAAAATATGTCAATTCAGTGACCCCCCCTGCCCCCTGCAACAGGGCCCCCCCCACCCAGCCCTGCTCCCTTCTTTCTTCCGCATTTTTTGGAGATGTTTAGAAGTCATGTCATCTTTGTTTGTGAAATACAATTTTAGGATAAAGGTATGTCAATATTATGAACCTGCAGTAAATACTGCAAGAAACATGAGACCATGATTATGTAGGCTTTGATCACACCGATTCCCCTAATTAAAAATTCCACCGAGGAGAGTGCCGTGGAATCATGTAAACCCTGTGAATTACCTAATAATGATAGAAATATTCAAAGCATTAGTGATTAATGAACAGATGTGAAGAAGCAATGCAAACTTATGGGAAACCATTTCTAATGGTGATGTCAGCAAGGAACAATTTGCAGACATAATTACTAAAAAATTATCAGAGACTTCCTTGTCAAGTATTTTGTATGTTTATAAAGCTGTTGGTGACTCATTTTAGAAGTCTGGGAGACTTATTTGATTTGGAATCAGGATTTTATTATAGCTTAGCTGTTATGTAATAGTTTACTCAGACTGATGGGGAGATATTCTTCCATGTCAACATAACTTGTATGTGTGCAGTGAGAGTTCCTTGTAGTTATTTCAGCAATTCATATCTGAATGCTTTCCCATATTTTCATGCCTGAGTATATTCTCAGTTCATAAAGTGGAGCTCTAGAATGGCCACGGGATTAATTATTCAATAGATTACCACTGGCTTGGGGCATTGAAACAAAGTTGCTTTAGATTGTGAAGTTGGTAATGCCATGCGAAGTGACTGTTTCTGGCATGCCATAAACTCTGTATATGGGGATTTTTTTTCTTACATATGTCATGCTACTTAGCACTGTAAGCCAAAGTCTTCTATGGCTTTTGCTAAGGTCGGTACCATAATTAATCAAGCCTTACCCACATGCCCTCAAAATTCCAATGTTTGAGTGCAAAGTCATCTGGGTACATCCAGTTTTTAGGTTGGCTGGGAAACTATTGTTTGATCAACACCTCTAGTTGCTAACTAGAAAGAAGCATTTCATTTGGAGTTTCCAAAACACTAATAGCAACCAGATAGACATTATGTCTGTCCTTGCCTCAAATTTTAATGATGTTGTTGTCTCCAGAACAACTCCAAAAGAAACATAGCCTGAAAAATGTGGTGCTTTCCAAGAAAGGTTGGGTGTTATCTTTGTTCTAAAGGGGACAGTGTGGAGAAATAATGAAATAGAATGAGCAGGGAGGGCTCCTGTATTCTGTTGCTGGCTCTTCAACTGCCTAGCTGCTACTGTACCATTGATAATTTTTCTGGTTTCTCTTTCTATAAGTTTCTTTATCTGTTGACTCAGGGAAGCAGAATTTAACCATGCAGCCACATAATTAGTCTGAATATTTGCCTTACATGGGCTTATATGTAGACATGGGATCTTATTTAAACACTTGTAAATGGATTTATTTTATTAGTTGATATCCTATTTGATAGTCCTTTCTGCTTCTGCGATATATGTTAACATGGAGAGGAGCAAGGAAGGAAGAATAGGATGATGAAAAAGAAGAATCTGAAACAACAGCTGAAAAGGACTAGACTTGCTCCTTTGGGTAAATGAAGGCCAATAATATATTTTGGATGATAGCTGCATCATTCTTCAACACTAACAACAGAAATGCCTCTGTTTTGTGGTAATGAATAATGAAGAACATTTTATGATCCAGAAAAGTCACAGAAAGTCACTGTATAAAGGCATCACTTCCTTTTGGCCAGTATTTCATTTACAATAAACAAAGCTTCTATTTTAATTCCTGAAGCACACATTGTCACGCAACATGGTCCCAAGAGGAAGAAATGGCGCTTCCTTTTGGCATCTTTTGGAAGTTCTCTAAAGCAATGATGTGGCTCTGCCATTTCATGGGGAGAGTCCATACATCCATGTAATACCTTATGGGATAAGGCTGAATAAAAACAGGGACCTGCAAATACTTCCTCCTCTGGTTCAGTCTATTTTCAAGTCTTGTCTCTGGCTTCTTCCATAGTCTCACGTCCAGTCAGCCTGTGGCACCGGAAAAGCCATGCACACGGCTGTCTGCGTAATTGCTGATGCTCTGCTCTCTACCTCTGTCAGTCAGACCCCGGTGCCCGGTTTAATCTTCACCTCACATTTCATCTGCTTGAATCTAACTCTCCTGCTAACTTTCTTAACCGTACTCACTTGCCATGTTTCCTCCGTCCTCTGAATTGAAGAACATTCCCAGGCGGCCTGGAGCAGAGTGTCTGGCATTGTTAGCTTTGAGCTTGAAGAATTGTAGAGGAATGAATGACTGGTATGTACCTTGCATGTCCCTCTCATGTTTCCTGGGGACAAAGTCTATGATATGTTCATCTATGTCCCCTATAGTGTCCAGCAAGTTCCAGGCATACATAGGTGCTTAATCATCAAATGAATTGATCTGGGCCTTCTGGCTTTCCTTGAGTGCAGGAAGCTATGAGTTTGTTATAAATTAAGCTAAAATTACAATGACAGCTTTTTGGATCATTGAGTATCTAATGTTATTAAATTGATGCTTTATAGGATATCTGAAATGTTAGGATATAACCATGCTAATGTTGCAAGCTATCTAAAACCTTGTTATGACAGAGCTGCATGGGATTTCTGTAGTCTCTGGATTTGACCATTTAATTTTATGGATAAGAAAACAGGGTCGGGGAGGTGCCTACTATCATCAGTTACTACTGTTCCAACAGGCTCTGGGTAGCAAGTCTTCATACTCTGAGTCCAGGGCTCATTTCCTATAACTTGCTGCCTTGACTTTCCTAGAACAGGAAGATCAGATTAAAAAATTATAATGGTAAGTCTCTGACCAAATTTAAGTACTTGTTTGCAACTGGCTTGGGAAAATTGGGTGCATATGTTCAGCAAAAGTAGTTTCCTTTTTATTTAGCAGCAACTCTTCAAGAGCTCTTCATTTGTTGTCACTTGCATTAAAGTGGATATTTGCATCTGAAAGCAGGTCCCTGATTCTTCAAGGTACTTCAAAGGTCACATTTCACTACTAAACTACGCTTCCTTCAAAATATACTTTTAGGTGCCAGAGATTCCTTCTAGCTGAGTAATGAACATTTCTTTAGTATTAAATAATCACAGTCATTGGAGGTTAGAAAGGATCTTAAGACTATCGACTCCCCCAGTCTTATTTTATAATCAAGGGAACTGAGGTTTAGAGAGGTCTTAACTTTCTAAAGCTCCCTCTCCCCAGCCCCCACCCCCAACCCCACCCCACCCCCAGCAGTCAGGACCAGGAGTAGAAGTCTTTCTAAGACAGCATGTAGCTATCATCATCTGTGTATAAAGGCTGAAGAAAATTAAGGAACCCTGAGTCTTGTCCTCAGGAGGGCTATATGATAATGCTGCAGCTATTGGGAAATTCATTTGTTAGTGATCATTGAAGAGATATTTCCAAAGTTAAACAAGCAGGATTCAGGCACTGACTTGACCTGGATGATTCAAGGATGAGTGTTAGAGACATCAAGGAGGGTGGTGATGGAGGAGTGGGCAGTTGTTAAAATAACCCCATGCTTTGTCATGGTCACAGCCTCTAGCCAGTGAGCTCACAGATGTCTGGCACCTTCTTTCCCTGAGTATCTCCAGCATTTTGGACACTGGTCTAGCTCATATTAGTGAATGTGTGTTGAATGAATAAATGGCCTGATAAGAGAGTGGTGGCTAGCCAAGTCTAGATCTTTGTTAAAAAAGAAAGAAAGAAAAGGAACAAAACAATGAACAGCACAATAAAAAATACCCCAAATATATCTTTAGTACTGAGTTATAAACATTTAAGGCATCAGTAAAGGCTTTGTTAACTAAATCTGGCTTGAGAAATTGGACGTCAGTGACTTGGGTATGAAAAACAAGGCGAAGATAAATAAATCATGCAGTAGAAACCACAAAAGCAATGTGTGAGAGGTCAGAGATGGTGCAAAGTTGGCCTCTCAGTGTTTGCTCATCTATTTATTCACTCATCCATCAAACACCTTTCTAAGTGCCATTTCGTGGGATACAAAAACATCAATGTGATTGCCTTTAAGGAGCTCAGGAATCTACTCCGACTTTTCCTCTTCTTACCCCAAATTTCATGTTCTATAGTATAAAATAAAATGAGAATATGCTGAATGGGAAAAATTTTAAAGGAAGTTTAGCATTATTCTTCATGTGTTCTTAATAGGAGTTTGATGGGGCTACTTAATTTTTCATTTTGTCTCCGTACCTGGGAATTTGAAAATGATTCTGGAATTTCCTCCAAACAAAATACCTTTCCTTCAAAGGCATTTGTGCATCTCAGGAATGTAGCTAGAGTTGTGGCTGCCCTTCCAGCAGGTCTCATGTCATAAACCCTGCAGAAATCCTCGCTGTGGTTGGGCATGGTCCGGGCTTTCAGTCCACACACATTTGCTCTGTGCCTGCATCACTCACAGATTAGTGAAGAAACACCACCAGCACAATGTTTAGGGAATGAGTTATCATTCTTCTTGGAGTGCCTTACTATTTCTAAAAATGTCCATATCAAGCAACTCTGAATGACTACCCAAAATGTAGACAGAGTAAGACAGGAGTGTGTTTTATCTAAAATCAACCAATTATCAGAAAATTGCTACCCTGTCCTTAGTGTTCTAAATCTAATAATCTAATATATATATATTTAAATTTCATTGTTGGTGACCTCTACAGAAAAGCTAAGATTCTTAGGAAATTTTGATTATGTACACAATGACTATGTGTCAAAATTATGATTATAACGAAAGATCCTGAGCAGGGATGATCATCAAAGTGTTTAACACTAGAATTACATCAGTCAGAATAGTGATCACAGACAACCGCTATGTCTGCTCTGGTACAGATTGGTTAGATATTAGCTCTGCTTCTGTGCTGCATTCACTGAGCTGTCACATGGAAATGACAGCTGAAATGTACCTGTGTACCTTGCACAGGTAGAGATCAACATTACATGAAACCACTGAAGTATACTAATGTTCGTTATATAGGTGGTTATCAACTGCAAATGCAAGTGTATCTCACTTCATCAATTTTTCCTTCTCTAACAGATTATTTCTATTAGGATGAAAGCATACTGTATTTTATTTTCCTACTTAAAAATCCAAACACCCTTTCTTCATGCTATACTATCCTGTATCTACCCTGTTCTATTTATTTTCCTTTTAGCAAATTTCCTGGAAGGAGTTTTTCCACAGCCAAGAAACATCATCCCTTCCTTTCTTCACTTGCTCTTACATGCCCTTCAATTAAGCCTTCTTCCCTCTTCTGGAAAGGCCACTGTCAAAGTCACCAAGAACACGCTCATTGCCAAAACTGATGGGCATCTCTCAGACCTCTTCCAGGTGAATAGTAATAACATTTAGTGAACCTGGCCTCACTCTCTCTATTGAAATGCTTTCCTTACTTGGCTTGTGACATCACTGTCTCATGTGCCTTCTACCCCAGTGGCCAACCCCTCTTGGTATTTGCGGGATCCTTCACTTCTTAGCTTTGGAATGTTGGAAGACTGCAGGTTTTGGTCCTTGGGCTTCTTTTTTCAGACTGTATGTACTCTCTATGTGATCGTAGCACCCAGACTCCAAAGGCTCCCCACCAGGGAGACTTTCCCTGACCATAATCTCAGCGGTAGCAGCCACAGTCAGTCTTTAGAGTCTTGTCCTCCTCTGTTTCTCTTCCTTACACTTACTACCACGTGACATTCTATAGACATTCAGCAAATCCTTATTGACTGTGTATTGTCTTCTCTCTTCCAGTAGAACGTAGCTCCAGGAGGGGAGAAATGATCTGGCTCATGAATGTCTCTTTAGGGCTAAAAAAGGGCCTAGCACAGAATACGTGCTCGATATATTTGGTTGAATAAATAAATGAATATGTACAAACTGAAACGAAAAAGACCAATAAGGGGAATCTGTTTCATACTGTGTAATTTATGAAACATAATCCTTTTTTTATTTGCAATGACAGCTTATGTCAAGGGTTGGTCAGGCCTGCCATGGGTCAAATCCGGCCATTCTCATTTGTTTACATGTTGTCTGTGGTGCTGTCACATTGCAACAGTGAAGTAATAGAGACAGAGATGGTGTATGGCCTGCAAAGCTGAAAATATTTGCTATCTGGGCCTTTCTGGAAAATGTTTGCTAACTCCTGGTCTACGTACATTAGGGAGGTAGTTTCACGTAAAGGGTAAGACTGTAGCTCTGGAGCCAGATGTCCTGGGTTCAAATCCCAATTCCCCTCCTGACCATCTACGGCCTTGGGTAAGTCACCTGTTCTGTCTGTGCCTCAGTTTTCTCAAATGTGAAATGGAGATTAATATCAGTACTAACAACATAGAGTAGCTGGGAAGATAAAATGAGTTAATACAGGTAGAGTACTTCAAATCTTCTGGAAACACACTTATTAACATGATTGTATAGTGAGAAAGCAATTGCAACTGATTCGAAAGATAAACGCATCTAAGTGTAGGGATGTGTGCTTCATTTTTCCCTGGAGATACAGCACAAATGACTAAATACATTTCCGTTCTTCACTGGCTCATTCTCTTGAGTCTTGGGTGAGTTGGTAGGAACAGATACATTTTCTTTCTGTTGCAGATGGGAAACTTTATATGCAGACTGTGTCTTTGCTGAACTAATTTTTGTGGGATACGTACACAAAACAGATAAATTGGTGTGTGTCATCTACTCTCTGTTTTGATGGAATTCAGGGGAAAAAAACTCCATTGAAATCAGTCACACGGGCATTTGTGTGGGTGTTTATATGAAGATTTGTCTGATGATTTTACACTATCAGGTAGGTCACGTTGGAGGCATCTTAGGATCCTTGCAAATTTCCTGATCTGGTCTTCATTCTTGGAAAATTCCGTGTCATTTGTCTTGTTCTTCCATGTCCAGTCAAGTTCTTCCTCTTCTGGGTTGGCTTCCTGGCTCTCCTAGCTTCCCAAGTGCAGAGAGTTCTCCATTCTTTGAAGGTCTGCCACCCGTTCTCTTGGTCCCTAACAGAAGATACTTGTTAACTTCTTTCTTTACCATGTAAATAACATCTTATTTTCACAAACTAGAGTTCTATTCGATTGAGGCAAGGGATTGAGTCTTACCTTCTTGGTAAGAGTAGAAGAGTGTCCTATACAAAGTATCTGCTCAGCAATGGTAATTCTTAACATGGCGGCTGAGGACCTGCAGGATGCCATACACATTTCACGGAATGTGCTCCAGCTACCATAATCTTCTTTCAAAATCTCCTCCCACCTGCCATGCTCCCCTCCACCTCATGCTACTCCTTGTATCCAAATTGCTCTTTTTCTGTATTTGCCTGGTTGGCTACTACTCACCTTCCAGGTTTCAGTTCAACTGTCACTGGTGCAAGGAAGTTTCTGGAACAGCCTTCTCACCCTTGACCAGGACTGAGATGGGGCCTCTTTTCTCATTGCTCTACCTTTTCCTTCAGGGTCCGTATCATCATTTATATTCATACATGGCATTTTTATGTGGTTGTCTGGCTAATGTCTATCTCTTCTACTAGAGCAGTCTCTCTGTAAAGAGAAGGGATGTCTGCTTAGATCACATCTTATCCCCAGCAACGAGTGCAAGAACCAGATTGATTCATAGTTCTTGAATGAATGAGTAGTGAATAACTGACAAAAATGAAGAAGATAAAGGGATGATTACACACCTATTTAGTGTCCAAATGTATTCAGTAGATTTTGTTGAGTGTCAGCACTGTGCTAAGTACTAGGGATGCAGCAGAGAACAAGGCCGGTGTGGGAAGAGGTGAGATTCAAATGGGCAACTTTCCACTCTGTATCTATGCTTAGTCCAAAGGACACTAGGATGTCATTGTGAACCTGGACTGGCTTTCCAGATGGAGGGAAAGTGACTAATTGTGTCTCCAATTTCCTAACATGGTAGGGAGATACTGAATCCGCAAAACTGAGATGCCAGACTCAGTACCCCTCAAAGTTACTGCAGCCAATTAGTAGCTTTGTAAGCAAGATTTTCTGTTACGTTTTCAAATTGGTTTATATCTTTCTTCCCTCCACTTTGCCAATAAATCCAATATCAAATGCCAGGCATCTTGTCACCCTCTTCCCTTTATCCCACATTTTGCTAATTATTTGCCTTCATATACTATTAATTATGAGTTTTATTTGTTTAATGTTCCTGTTTAATTTTGTGTATACAGTATTCTCAATTTTTCCCTCTCAAACTATTATTTTATTAAAACATGAACAATTCAGACTAACAGCTATTAACTAATGATAATTCATCTGATTGCCATTTCTGTTTTTTTGTTTAATTGCATTGACTATCATTACTGATGAAGGAGGGAAGCCTCATAGTATCTGGACCCACATCTGTTCATTCCAAGTGTGATGTCCAGAAGAGTTCCATTGCAGACAGGTGCCAGTATTTGATAACAAAGTCTCATAAGGCACAGGAGTCTTGGGGACCATCAGGTCTAATTGTCATACTTTGCAGTTGAGAAAACAGACCTGTTGAGATCACATGACGTTGTCTTCTGAGGCTGGGACAAGATTCCAGCTCTCCCAATTCCCATTCCAGGGGCTCCTTCCATTTTTTCATGCTATCAGACTCCTTTTCAGAATCCTCAGGAAGCAACACATTGTCCCCTTTCTAGCAAGAGTAGAATGTTGACCAAAAAGAAAAAGGCCCGCGCAACCTCCCTCTGTGCTTTCGGCCAAAAGGCTCTATTCGCATCATTTGGAGAAAGAAGATCGTATTCAGTTGCTGCTTTGTGGCATTTAGGAATTATTTCTCTGTGAGAACCAGGCCCTCAGCGGAGCCATTGATAGCCTGGTATATTGTGATTGATGGATATCAATTTCCATTTCCATATCTCTGCTCTCAGATATCGTCCATTTGGAGATATGTCTCCGAACTCATAGGGTTGGCTGAGGGAGGGAAAGACATTTATCAGCCCAGCTCACTGACTAAAGAGCCATTATATTCTCCAGACTTATGTGTTCTTGTTTCTCTGAGCTTTTTCTCAGGTTGCTACCCTCCACCCGGTCTGAAGGCATTGGGAGCTCATTGGCTTTACTACTTGAGCATGACCCATAGTAGGTTCAGAGTTTTGTTAGTGGCCTGTGGACTTCCTGGCACAGAGCAAATGAAACCTTCCTGAATGGGGCGTAGGGAAAGACTGGCACCTGCTCTGCCTTGCTATTGTCTTCTCCAGCACCCTGGGGATAACTGCTCTGCAAAACAGGAGCTGGTCTGTGCTCGTTGCCAACTGGAAAACCCTGATTAGAATAATGCCCAGCAGGTTTCTGCTTTCTCTTCTCCTTTCCCTAGCCTTTCCCACCCTTACACAAAGTAGGGGATGGCTGTTGCTAAGGGCCAAAATAACAAGACCCGAGTGCTTTTAATTGTTATTTTTACAATTAAATTAACAGCTTTTAATTGTTATGCTGGGAGCCAGCATCTATGGAAGGAGAACTCAAGACAATGAGAAAGCTATTGTAACCTTACAGAACGTAGTGGATGAGAAGGAATTTATTCAAAGGATGAATGAGCAAAGGATGAATGAAATGCATGGACAAATTTATATTCGGGATAAAACACTCTCTAATTAATGTTGGCCATATCAGGCAATGAGTGAGTGTGCTCAGAACCCCAGTCAAAGTGAATGGTTTAGAAGGCAGGTGGGGACCATTTCATATAGGATTTGAAGTTGGGACTAGGCAGGGCTTCAATTATTTTACTATCTTCAATTTTGCTTATTAACATAGATGGGAGAGCTCCTTCCCCTCCGCCCCAACCAACCTCTCCCTTCTCTTTCCCATTCCTTCCTCTTACAGTCTCTTCTTTCTTCTGAGGCTTGAGTGGATCCTGAATTGAGGATGAAGAACAATCATTGCAGTTCTCATGTGGAGTCCACTGATGGTAGTTCCTGAGCAAAACCTCTCCTCACCGATGAGAGAGGATCCATACCAATTTGGGTATGTAATATGTGTTCAACTGAAATCGGTTCTTACCCCAAAATTCCAATGACAAAGCCTTTATGAATCCTAGCCAAAGAAGTAAATGTATATTAGATGGAATGTTATGTTGTTCTGTCTATAGTTTCTGTTTTTCTACTTTTTATTGTGTTGGTGTTGTTGAAAAGAGAAAAACTCGTCCCTTAGAACACAGATTGTTGGGGTCTGGTTAGACTAGAATGGAATGAAGAAATGGAGGCTTTAGGATGTTTGGAGATATTGCAGGACCCAGGGGCTTTAAAAGCACTTTAACTTTCCCTATCCCTAAAAGAGAGAGAGAGAGAGAATTTCATCAATCCTTTGAAGGATCTCAGAAAGGAAGAAGTCCTGCTCAGTGTGAATCAGTTCTAGTCAACATAAGTGATGACTTACGCTCTGAGCATTTAGGGGAGGCTGGAGCTCCACACAGCCCAGCTGGTAGCCTTGGGAGGCTTTTGTTCACAGTGACTGTCTGTTGAGGTAGTTGCAGGCTGAGACTGTGGATGGAGTAATGGTGATGACACATATAAGTCACTAAAATTTGTCTTCTGAAATGAGCCTGGAGTGTTGCAGTACAGGAAGCTGTGAATTACTAAGTGGATTTTCCCTGTTGGAATCTTTAGAGAAGAGGAAAACAGTGGTATGTGTCCTCAGTAGATCTTCCAACTTGTGGAGCACTGATGATATTTGATTCAAGAGAAAGAAAAAAATGTGTATATATATATATGCACATGTATATAATACCAATGTGTGTGTAGTACATGTATGTGCATGTGTATAGCTATATATCTATATATCTCTATCTATCTATATATATATCTTCGTGTGTGTATAAATATCTTTGGTAAAACTTCTTAATGGAATTGATGTAACCATCTTTTGCACCCCCCCAATCCATATATGTATACCACAATTAATAAGGGCATAATTTCTGACTTTGTAACACAATTGCTTTCCTTCACAAAATGATTGTTTATAAGGCTCTAAATGAATAAAGTAGGAAGTTCCCATCGTTTCTTTAAAATAGGATGTGCTATAGTAATAATAATAATAATAAGCATTTATTAACCTTGTGTCTTGTGCCAGGTGCTGAGCTAAGAGCTTTTTTTGAAATATCTCATTTAAATCTTCCAATCACCCTAAAAGGTGAGGTACTATCATTATCTCCTGCTTTTTAGATATTGAGGCTTAGAAAGTTGAGTAGCTTGTCCGAAGTCACATCATTGATGAGAGGTGCAGCTGGAATTTGCTCCTAGACAGTCTAATCCTAGTGTCTGTAGTCACCTCTTCCCAGTTGCATATTTTGGGGTACCATAGCTCTTATGTGAAGCAACACATCTGCTTGGGACGAAGCAATGCACACAACTAAGGTGTGACTAGAAATAAAAATATTGACCCTTGGTCTGGATCCAATGTCATTCATTTTGACCCAATGTTTTCCTTTCTATCAGTAGGGATTTTTTTCTTTCTTTCTTCTTTTTCTTTTTAATTTGGGAAAATCTGATATCAAATAAATTCACTGAACCCTTCCTGTGTAGCCATGTGGCAAATGCTAGTTCTGGGCAAGGAAAGATAAGCAAAGTATTAAAAGATAGAATGTAGAGAAACTGCCAATCTAGATTTTTCTCTGTATAAGAAAGCACATTTCCCTTGATACAGAATGGACTATGCAGGGACCAAAGCATTTGACTATTGGGCAAGAAACTGTTGATTTTGAGGTGATGAATCACTCTTCATGCACAGATCTTATGGAAGCAAAGCCAATTCTGGCATTTCATGATGTTGCCCAGAGATAATCCAGTTGTACCCAAGTGCTTGGAAAATCCATTGGATCCCTGTCTCCTCCCACATCCTTTCCCTGCACACACATCTCAGTAGAGACAGCCATCCATGAGTGATGGAGTTGGAGAAATGACCAGTAGTTATTCAGTTAATAAAATACAGAATTGCTTTCCTAGAAACACCAGCGAAACAAAGGAAGATGGAAAGAGAAATCCTGGTCTTACCAGCAGGATGAATGGGTGTGAGAAAATGCAAGGGAGACTTCTTGTATAAACATGACAGAGGTTAAAGATCACTGCAGCTGAGCCAGGCTAAAATATGGACAAGATGAACGTGCCAAGGCTGGGCAAACAGTGTGCTATCTATCAGAGGAAGTGAGGACTGGGTAGGAGAAGGGTCCATGGCCTGTGTTTATCTATTAGCTGAAGTTTTGATCTTGAGGCTGGGAAAGCCATGGCCAGAAATAAATGTTTAGGGCATGACATTCTTTCCATGTTAGGACATTGCATTCTTGCTATTTGGTGGCAAATGACTGAACAGCGAGCTTGGTCCCATTTATGATCTAATTCCATAGAAATGAAACCCCGGGCATCTGGTTCAGAGCATTCCAGGAAAGAGTTAAAGCTGAATATCACTGCCTCACTCTTTTCTTCCTTTTTGGTGAATGACAAGCTGTGGCACTGGACTGGCTGCCTGGCGTGAAAGCCCTCTTCCTGAACGTACACCTTCTATCTGCAGGCTACAGAGGAGAGGATAAAAGAAATGGAAAATCATTCCCCTCCCCCTTGACAAAGCTGAGAGCGAGTGAGGGTGTGGGTGTGTCTGGGTGTGCATGTTCTGTGTAGGAAGTGTCTGAGAGGGGTCCGGCTAGGAGAACTTGGGGCAATAACTCTCTAACCGACTGAACAAAGCTTCTGATAATACATGGTGACATTTACACAAATATTTGTGGTTATCCTTTCCATTTCTTCTTATAGGAAACAAGTAAGGTTTTTAAATGCTTTGGTGATGTGATCAGTAGACAGTAGTGGGAAAGAATTTCCCTGAAACTTGACTTGCAATCAAAATAAGGAAGGAAGATCTGAAAGAACTGAGAATATTTCAGCTAATCAGGATATGGCACTTTCCGACATCTGGGTGTCCAAACAAGTGTTTTGAATTCAACACTATTAACATGTGTCACTTTAATGAATATTTTCCTTTGGAGTCGAATGGGTGGTTACATTTTTGGCAATGATCTCATGGTCTGTCGCCTACATTACCTGACCCACAGTCCATTTTCCTTGTGTTGGCTCTGGGAAAGTAAAAAAAAAGTGGAAAATATCTCAGAACCTGGAAAACAGTACTGAGAATGTGACTCATCTTTTAATTGAACCACTTCACATAGAAGCTCTCTAAGGATTGTCTTCTCACTGTCTGTGACATCATGTGTAACAAAAGAAGTAAGTTCTCTTTGTATCAAAAAGATAGGGAAAAAATTCCACAGAATGAGATGGGACTTTTTTTTTTAAGCCTGACATAGAGGGTCAGGTCTCTACACACTCATCCTTTTGACTTTTAACAAAACCAACTAGAGACAAGCAACTTCTTTGGATCAAAACATGTTTTTAAGAGGTCACTATGAACTATCCTAATTGTTCATTTACAAAATCCCACACAGGAAGATTATTTCATGCTCTGAAAAGTCTTTTTAGGCCTCTGCTCTTTGCAGACCCTTTAAACACATGGTGTTTTCTGTAAGGGAGAGTTCTTGGCTAACTCAGAGGGCCTTTATGAGGAGTGAAGTGGAAGGAGATGGGCAGCCCTGGCTTGATGCTGTGTGTATGTATGAATATATGTTCATTTGTGTCTCTTTGTGTGTGTGTGTGTTGTATGAGCATGTAAGTATGTCAGTGGATGCGAGTACTTGTGTGTATATGTCTCTATCTCTATCCATGAGTGGATATGCATATGTGTGCGTGTGTGTTTCCCATTAGACACTAGGCTCTTTGAGATAGTTGTCAGAATGAGTTAAGGCATATGCTTTGGAGTCACAGACCAAGGGTTTGATCCAGAAGCCATAATTCTCTAGCTATACAACCTCCAACAGGTTGCTCCACCTTGTGGGCCTGAGCTTCTCCATCTGTGAATGGAGGTCACAGTAGCACCGATCCTACATGGTTGTGGTGAGAGAGCACATGTGAAGTGATGTGCACAGGGACTGTTACAAAAAGCGCTCACTAGAAACCTTGGATACCAGTGACTGGATATCTCTCCCCTTCATAGTTCCTAGAGGAATTTTGTTCTTTGTTTTTAAATAAAGTGGGTGTTCCTGCTGTGTTGTGGATTCTCTGACTCATAGCGGCGTGTGGATTCTTGAGGCAGAGAAGTTGTCCACTCACTCCGTTGGGAGAGGCACGGCCACCTTCCCTGCTCCGTCTGCACCACTTCCCATCCGAAGGCCCCTGGTACACACGGTGCACAGCTCTGCGGACTTTCACACTGGAGTCGTGTGTGTGGAGAGCGGGATCACACCTCCCTACATGCAATCCAGTCTGGGGTGCCGAGAGTCCTCCACTGATGGCGAAGGAAGGAAGCCAAACCTACAGAATGCAATGGACTCCAAGTCCAGGGGATCATCTTGTTTCCAACTGACTTTGAATTCCACTGAGCAGCCATGTACATTCCCACGTGTTGCACTGAACATAAGAGAGAGACTGAGAAAGCCTATTGCCTTTCCTTCGAGATGCTGTTACCATACTTTTTTGGTGAAAAACTTTCAGGTGGGATATTCCCCCTGGAGCTCCTGACAGTCACTTTCCAGCTACCATTCATATTTTCACACGCCACGTTTCCTAAACTCTCTTTGTAGAGAAATATCCTATTTGGAAAGCTGGTTGGTTAGTTATGGTTTCAGAATTGTTTACTTATGCATTCAACAAAAACTCACTGAATCTCCTCTGGGGGTAGGCACTGAGCTACGTACTAGGAAAAGAAAGTCATTGAAGACACTGTCTCTAATTTCAAAATGTTCACAGCACAGTTGAGGAAAAAGACAAGTACATTAGTGACTCCAGTGTGATGTGGTAAGTGCTGTGATGAATGTGGTAGCACAGGATTTATGGGATGGCAGGAAGCAAGAGGAGAGATTAAGTAATATGTCCCGGGTCACAGAGTTTGTAAAGGATGGAGACAGGATTCAAGCCCAATTTCTATGGCTATGAAATGTGTGTGCTTACTTACTTACTAAGATATGCCTCTTTTTTTTTTTAAGATTTTATTTATGCATTTGACAGAAGGAGGGAATGAGAGAACACAAGCAGGGGGAGCGGCAGGCAGGGGGAGAGGGAGAAGCAGGCTTCCTGCAGAGTAGGGAGCTGGATGCGGGGCTCAATCCCAGGACCCTGGATCATGACCTGAGCTGAAGGCAGACGCTTCACTGACTGAGCCACCCAGGTGCCACTAAGCTATGTCTCTATTCAGTTGTCCACATCATAGATTTTACTAGATAACTGAAAAATGATACTTAGATTTTGGGAGATGACAGTAATTCTACAATCATATGAAGGTGGGCTATGTCAGTGAAAGATGTTAAAGTATACATTATTGTTAAGACAAAATTTTATAGTTAGTAATATTGAATGTGAACCAGACTGAGAGAGTGGTAAAGGCTAAATCACAGATAGAAAACATAACATGGAAGAGAAAAATGTGTCTGAAATGTCTACATCAAACGACACATTCCTGGGGCCTTCAGAAGTTTCTTCTGTTAGGGGGCAGTAGGCTGCACGGACCCAGACTACGGTGGCTTCCACAAGGTCCAAAGTGGTCGTTCAAGGCTGGCAGAGAAAGCATTGGGAGTGTAGGCTTTTCCTAGCTTCCTGTCCCACCATTCTTACCATGTACTTCTCCTCCTCAGGGGTGCAAGATGACTCTTTCAACCTCCAGACATTGCATTTACCTTCAAGGCCGAAAAAGCGAGAAGGTGTGAGGACAAAAGATGACTGCCAGTTGAGTTTGACCCATCCCATTAGAAAAATAGCCCTGCGACCTTCCACGTTACTCTCATTGTCCCGTGCTGGGTAATAGGACCACCTTGAGCTGCAAAGTTTCTGCAAAGGTGAATGCTTTTACTAGGCGAAACTGCTGCCGACACACACTCTGGGCTCCGGCCATAATGAGGGATGAAAGAATGCACACTGAGCAGGCGGTCGGCATGCTCCGCCACATTCCCTCGGGTAGGTTAACTCTTGGCGTAAACTTGTTTAAATCATCCGTTCTCTCACCAAACTCAAGGAAATATATCCAGGGCAAGAACACAATGCAATTTAGGCTCCTTTGAATGATCACACAGTCTCATTTGCTTCTAAACGACAGAATTTGTTAAAGGACCAGGTACCTTCTTCCCTTACTTGTGCTGCTGCAGCCCCCAAAACGTTCTTTCTTTGGTGAGGGTGAGGCACGTTCTCAGTTCTGTTAGGCTTTCAAATGAACTAATGCTAGGCTTGTTATATTATCTGGTGTTTCTTTTATTCCTAATTTGTGCCATGAGTTATTTTCATTGGGTTGTAATAAAAGTTTTTTTTTATAAAATATGCCTTGGATTTAGAAGAAAAATTAGCAGAAGAAGAACCGAGTAAGAGTGTGAATACAGAAACCAAAGAGTGCAATAATGAATCACTCAACACATATTTATTGAGTGTTTTCCACGGCCAAGGTAATTACTTTATAACACAAACCTTTATTATTTCCCTCAGCACCTGGCACTCTGTACCGTACATGATGGTCAATAAATGATCCTGACTGACAAAGCGGTGTCTACGCACGGATGGAAACGGTCAGAGAAGTAATGTAATTTCACCGATCCTCATCATCAGCGTCATCACCGTTCCGGTCTTGATTGGTGGAGAACGGCAGAATGTTAGTTTTCAAGTGAAGTGGTCCTGAGCTGGGACGGCAGGCGGGACAATGTGTTCTGGGATGGTCAGGAGTCCGGGAAAAGGGGAGTAGAAAGGAGACTCTCACCACGAGGACCCAGAGGACCAGCTTCCAGACATTGGGGTGCCGTGGCTTTTATTGTTGATGACGCTGCGGATGTTTCTCGTAAAGCTGCGGAGCCTCGCTCCTGACAAAACAATGAGTAGACCCATGAACGTTGTGCGTTTAGACCTGCACAAAGGATCAGCTCTTTTTGTGAGAGCCCTGGACAGACTCCTGCCCATCTGCCGATGGAAGCACCTCAGGGAGGGCTTTGTGAATCCAACCCAAAGGTAGAGGTGTGCTTGGAATCAGTCAAGGAGGACTGAAATGTCAACATGTTTTGAAAGAAGACATTGTAATACAAATGTCAACTGATCCATTCATTCACTCGTTTATTCATTCAACAAATATTTATTGAAGACCTGACGCTTGCCTGGTATTCCGTTTTTTTGTTTGTTTGTTTGTTTGTTTTTGCTGTGAATACAGCAGTGAACAAAAACCAAGTCCTTGCTCTCACAGAACTTCAACTCTGGTGAGAGGAGCCAGACCATTAGCAATAAATAAATAAATAGACGCAGACAGACAGATACACACACACACACACACACACACACACACCACACACACACATATTAGATAGTGCTAAGTGCTCAGAAGTCAAATCAATCAGGTGGTGGGACAGAGTGCTGAGATGGTGGTGGGAGGCAGGTACAGGGTCAGATAGGCTAGTTAGGGATGGATCTGTCTGATAAGGGGGCATCTGAGTAGAGACCTGACGGTACTTAGGGTGGGGAATATGTGTCTCTCTGGGGAAAGACACTTCCGTAGAGGAAGATAAAAACACAGGAGCTAAAAACAAACTGAGGTTTCTGGAGGGGAGGAGGGTGGGGGGATGGGTTAGCCTGGTGATGGGTATTGAGGAGGGCACATTCTGCATGGAGCACTGGGTGTTATGCACAAACAATGAATCATGGAACAGTACACCAAAACAAATTATGTAATATATGGTGATTAACATAACAATAAAAAAAGAAAAGAAAAACACAGGAGCTGCTTGGCTTGCTCGAAAAGCAGTGTGGGGAGCAGACCCAGCAGGAAGATGAGGCGAGATGGGGTCCTCAGAGGGCTGCTGCAGAAGTCCAGCTAATGATGCATAGGATCATTTGGGAGAACAAAAGAAAACATCATACAATAAGCTGATTCTTGAACCATTTATAAATTCTGGAACACAAAGGACAATGTGCAGCGTGTTATCAGGCAGACAGTGGCCCCACTCTGCAAGGCTTTGAGACTCTATCAGAGATTTTTCCCCTTAGTTCTGCTGAGATATCATTGGCCTACATCACTGTGTAAGGCTAAGGTGTGCAGCATAATGGTTTGAGTTACGTATATTGTGAAATGGTTACTGCAATGAGTTGTGTTGGCATCCATCATCTTGTAGAGCTACAATAAAAACACGTTTTTCCTAGTGATGAGAACTGAGGATTTACTCTCTGAACAACTTTTGTATCTCATACAGCAGTGTTAACTGTTGTCATCATGCTGTATATGATAGCACAGTACTTATTTATCTTATAACCGGGAGTTTGTAGCTTTTGACCACTTTCCTCCAATCAATTCCCTCTTCCCCACCACCTGCTTTTTATAACTATAAATATGAGTCTTTTTCATATATATATATATATATATTCTACATTTAAGTGAGATCCTACAGTATCTGTCCTTCTCTGTCTGAATTATTTCACTTAGCATATACCCTCAAGGTCCATCCATGTTGTTACAAATGGCAGGATTTCCTTGCGTTTTTTTTTTTTTATGGCTGAATGATATTCCATTGTATATATACCATGGATTATCGATTCATCCATTGATAGATGCTTAGGTTGTTTCCAAAAGAGCCTTTTAGGGATTTTGGTTTTTATCCTAAGAGCAATGGGAAATCCCTGAAGTGTTTTAAGCCAGAAGGTGACTTGATCTGATCTGTTTCAAAGGTTCACTTTAAAAACAAAGGTCATTTTTTTCATTTTTCCCTTCCTTCCCCTATGATCCTCTGTCTTGTTTCTCAAATTCCTCGTATCAGTGAGATCATATGATGATTGTCTTTACAAGATGAAACCAGAGAGGGAGACAAACAATAAGAGACTCTTAATCTCAGGAAACAAACTGAGGGTTGCTGGAGTGGTGGGGGGTGGGAGGGATGGGGTGGCTGGGTGATAGACATTGGGGAGGGTATGTGCTATGGTGAGCGCTGTGAATTGTATAAGACTGTTGAATCACAGACCTGTACCCCTGAAACAAATAATACATTATATGTTAATAAAAATAATAATAATAAAAATAAACAAAGGTCATATCAGAAAGAGATGCCTGATGAAATCAGCTAGAGAACTAAGAAATATACACTCATAAATGCAAATACTATACCACATAGGAAAGTGTTAAGTATCATCAGAAAATGAAATGTGTGGGTCTCTCAAGATAACAGTGAGAAGCAAGAGCGATCACAACATAAAAATGTTCGCTAATGACCTGACAACAGACCAGCTGAACTAATTCTCAGCTCTCTCGAAATAACCCTGGGCTTCTATCTCTCCTGCTCCACGCCTGACCATCTCATGTTGTCTGTCTCTCACTGACTGTTGGTTGTTCCAATGCCATGCACATACAGAGTGACTTTGCAAACTTGGTGAAATATGACGGGTTTCAGGGAGTCAATGACCGTGATGTTGGGGAACTTCTTTGACAAGCATTGTGGACACTGATGGTGAAGATCTGCCAGGGTCTGACCAGCACAGTGATCACTGAGGTTGACTCATCAACTTTTTCTACCACCAATGATTAGTCTAAACCTATCGTGGTAATCTATTCCTTTTACCACTTATTTACCTAAGAATGGCTTGAGTTAAGCAACATTTAAAGGATGAATACATGAAGGAGTATCTTCTTTTTTAAAGATTTTATTTATGTATTTATGTATTTATTTATTTGAGAGAAAGAGAGCACACACGGAGATGGGCAGAGGGGGAGGGAGAGAGAGAGGGAGAGAGAATCTGAAGCAGAATCCTCGATGAGCGCTGAATCTCGTGTGGGGCTTGATCCCAGGACAGTGAGATCATGACCTGAGCCAGAACCAAGAGTTGGACACTTAACTGAATGAGGCACCCAGGCACCCCAGAGAGTATCTTTTTGAGATTTTTAAGTTTTGAACATTTTGCTTGGATGCTTAGAGGCAGAAAAAAAATAGTGATATTAATTTATACTCAGGACAGGTCAGTGTTTTCAGCTTAGTTCAAAGAAAAACTAGTAACATTAGTGGGGATGAATTAACCTAGATGTTTGCAATACTTGAATCTATTATTATAGGTAAGCTATACCTGATGTATCCATACATTTAGGCACCGGCTAAATTTTAGGTGACATACAGCATGGAAGAGCATAGTCACTTAGGAAAATACCACTGGAATGCCAATTCCAAGTTAGAGGTCAGAGATGAGAAGGTAACCATCACTTGGAAAGACAGGTAAAAGTCTACAGATAAACTGGGATACCACTTGGTACTCCTCAATCCAACTGAAGGTGAGGGAAGGAAGGAAAAAATAATGCAGAAATTCAGATTTCAGTATTGATAAGAAACCACTGAATGAGATATCATCCTTGAGGGTCTGCCTCTGCCTTTCATTCTCATTCACTGATCTCCCATATCTTTGAGCCCTAAAACTCTCTTATTCTTATACATCATGGAGCAGTGGTCCACTAACGTCCACGTTGGCTTGTCTGTTCTGTCTATAGTCTCTTAGAAGTGTACCTGCTAACACAGCTTGAAGGATCCCTGCAATTTGTACCTCCCATTTCCTTCTTTTGCCCTAAACCCCATCTTTCCTTCTCACCACACTTAATCTACTTTAAAAATTCTTGCAACCAACTAACTAAACATGTCAATCAGAGTCTCTAATCTTAGCCAAGGTTGTGCTCCTTTATCCTTGTTCCTGGAACTGATATTTTAGGCTAGGGGCTTTTAACTCTGGCTGTACAGTAGAAATGTTGGAAGAGCTTTTAAAATGTGCCAGTATCTTGTCAGCTTGGAGGATTAGAACTTACATGGTCTGGGTTGGATATTTGATGATTCTCTAGTGCAGCCAAGGTTGAGGAATCCTCACCACAACCTGGGTGCTGGAAACTTCTTCACTCAGTGTTTGCCCTTGTTCTCTGTGCTGTTTCTTCCATTTTCTCAACCTTGCCTCTAACTTCAGAACCACAAAGAGATACGGGAGCCCTCGCACTCTCAGCACTACTGTGGAAGTAGGAGGTCCTCTTGAGCCATAATTTCTATCATGGTATTATTCTTCCCAGAAGTCTGTATTGGTTTCTGGATATAGACTTTACTTTTATTTTTTCTTTAAACTTTTATTTAAATTCTAGTTAGTTAACATGCAGTGCATGTTTCAGGGGTAGAATTCACTGATTCATCACTTACATATAACACCCAGTGCTCATTACAAGGGCCCTCCTTAATGCCCATCCCCCATCTAGCCCATCCCCCCACCCACCTCCCTCCATCAACCCTTCGTTTCTTCTCTATCTTTAAGAGTCTCATGGTTTGTTTCCCTGTCTCTCCCTTTTTCCCCCTCCCATATGTTCATCTGTATTATTTCTTAAATTCCACTTATGAGTGAAATCTTATGGTATTTGTCTTTCTCTGACTGACTTATTTAGCTTAGCATAATACATTCTAGCTCTATTCACGTCATTGTGAATGGCAAGATTTCATTCTTTTTGACGGCTGAGTAATATTCCATTGTATATATAGACCACATCACCACATCTTCTTTATCCATTCATCAGTCGATGGACACTTGGGCTTTTTCCATAGTTTGGCTATGGTTTGATAATGTTGCTATAAACATCGAGGTGCACATACCCCTTCAAATCTATATTTTTGTATCCTTTGGGTAAATACCTAATAGTGCAATTGCTGGATCATAGGGTAGTTGAATGTAGATTTTAAAGAAACAGAGTTAAGTTTCTAGACAACAGATCTCAAGGCCCCCCCTACTCACTGACCTTCCCAGGACCATCCTCCCTTCCAAGGTGGTCTATGTTTTTATTCTCAAAAAAAATCAATGCTTTTGATCTTCTTTATTTCCTTTGCCCCTGTTGCCTCCAACCATCATCCATTCCATTTTTCTCTCCTTAAAGTTCAGTCTTTACCCTCTGTTCCTCTTCTATACTTGAGTTGCATTTTCCTTTGCTAACAGTATCTGGTTCTAGTCACTCCTTGGATAACCCTGCTCAGTAAAGACAGTTCAGTCTGTATTTACGTGATTCTGCTTTTGTGCTTTTCAATTGTTTATTTGTTGTTGGGTTTTTTTTTTTTGGCATTCCTATGACATTTTTTTAACTTCTCAAAAGTGGGTACTGTTTTAACCACCTATATCCAATGTATCCTACATACAGAAGGCACTCTGTGAATGGTTAATTGACAGTCACTTCTCTGCTGACCAAGTGTGACACCTCAATCCTTTCTGGCTGGGCCAAGTCCAAAATATAACTCTCTGATCTACTACACTGACTGGTCTGCACAGCCATCTGCCCAGACCCTGTGATTGGAATCCTTTAATGTGGAGATCACTATCTGTGGGCACAAGTATGGCTTGATGCATGAGCAAAAGTACTTCCCACGCTGAGCACGCAAGCCTTTGGTTTCCAGCCAGAGGCAATTATGTGTAGAATCTGGAACTGTTTGTGATTCTGTTTCGTGTCCTTTATGCTTTTCTCCAAGAGCCACCCCATTTCTAAGGGATTAGCATCAGGCCAGCCGTTGGCTGTTACAGTTGTTTAGCAATCCACAGATCTTTTGCATTGTTTGAAGTGGTGTTTGAGTATGCATTTTCTCTGCTCACCTGAATTATAATTGGCTGATCTCTGCTAACCATATGTAACAGCCACATGGTTCTCTCTAGGCGTCTGAATTATACAGTGCAACATAATATTGTGTGCTAACTCAAATTGTTTGGCGTTTGCTTCATGTCTGTATGTAACTCCTTGAGGGTGGAGAAGATTCTTTTATCGTTCTACCAAGTCTGGAACCACTGGGGATTGTTCAATCTTTGTTGCTTAGCTGATCAATTGGACCAATGAGAAATGGCATTCTCAAGGTACAGGAGGGAAGCTCGGTGGTTCTCAAACTCTGATGTGCCTTAGAATCACCTTTTTTTGTTAAAACACAGATTGCCCATCTCTACCCTTATTTTTTGATTCAGCACTTCTAGCATTGGCTGGCGAATTTGCATTTCTAACAAGTTCCCAGGGGCTGCTGCTGAGCTGAGTATCACACTTTAAGAATCACTGCCCAAGACTACCAGGAATCCAGCTTTTCCACTGGGAGGTTGGCAGGCAGAGTGGGATCTTGTCTAGCGTCAAGCTTCTGAGCACAGTTCATGCCTGGAGAGTGGTGGTCCAATCTTCCTTCCCTAAGTCTGTGGGAATGAACAGCCTGCTTGGTCTGTTTTGTGAGCACTTTTATTAGTTCACCTCTGAGTCATGCTAATTATACTTGATTACAGTGTTAGGATAGAAGCACCCAGCTTGGAGCTCCAGGAATGTTTCCAAATATGTCACTGCTGAAAAAGCACCAACCCAGGCAACTGGGCTAGGACTGTCCATCTAGCTGGAAATTTAATCTGTGAATCTTTGCAGGATATGAAGGAGAGGAGAATATGAATTTAGAGTCAGTAGTTGTATCATCAAGTTAAATACTTAAGTTTCCATTTTCTCTTCTTAAAACCATATACTAACACCTCACAAAGAAGATAGAAGAGTTGAATATGTATATGATCCCTCCTTTAGTGGGACACACAGTGCTCCTTGATGAGTGGTGACTAGGTTCCTGTCTTTATAACTTCACATTTCTCCAGTCTCCCTTTTGCCTGGTGCTTCTGTGGGGTCTCTCTCTGCTCTGCGGGGAGAGCTCTACTTGCACATCTGAGAAGGCAGGGTGGCTGCACCCTTTGGGTTTTGTCAGACCCACTTCGGAGTAGAAGGTCAGTGATTTGAACAATCAGGATAAAAGTAGTAATGAAGAGTCTCCATGGTTTATCAACTGTGCCCCAACCCTGCACTAGTACCACATAGAAGAGTTTTTGCTTTTGGCCATCCTTGGGCAGGATTATGAAGTCCTCCAAGTTTATCTTCAGTGCTCTTGACCTCCTCATTCTATGGCTCCTGTCGCCTCATGTCTATCCCTCTATCAAATCTTATTCTTTTGAAAAGGAATTGGTGTCATTTTTTTTTTTTTTTTTTGAGAGAGAGAGAGAGAGAGAGAGAGACAGCGCTTGTGAGTGGAGGGGAGGGGCAGAGGGAGAGAGAGAGAGAATCTTAAGTAGGCTCCATGCCCAGTGCGGAGCCAGACGTGGGGCTTGATCTCATGACCCTGAGATCATGACCTGAGCCCAAATCAAGAGTTGGATGCTTAACTGGCTGAGCTACCCAGGCACCCCGGTGTCACTGATTCTTAAAGCGTTCTGGGCCCCCAGTCTTGTGAGAGTGACTGCTGCTGAGGGCCACTGTTATATTGGTGTGTGGCATTATCCTTCAGGTGTACCATTGTCAAGGTGTGGTTTTATTCAGTTGATTTTTCATGTTAATCCTGACCCCTAATTAGTGATAGAAAAGCTGTCTCCTTGGGGCACTGGGTGTCTCAGTTGGTTAAGCATCTGACTCTTGGTTTAGGCTCAGGTCATGATCTCAAGGTCATGATCTCAGGGTCATGAAATTGAGCCCCAAGTGAGGCTCTGCGCTAGGTGTGGAGCCTACTTTACTTTAGATTGTCTCTCTCCTTCTTCCTCTGCCCCCCGCCCCCTGCATGCTCACATGTGCATGTTCTCTCTCTCTCTCTCTGAAAAAAAGAAAGAAAGAAAAGCTCTCTCTTTTACAGACATAGTATCAGGCTCCAACAAGCTGGTCAAGAAGTGTCTTTGGCAGCTCTCTAGTCCATATGTAGACAAAATTAAAAAAAACTGGGCTCAAATTAATACCAAAACTGTTATTATTTTCTGTTGATATGTAGCATCAGAAGAAGCAAAATGCACACACACACGACTTCCATTTGAAACCAAGTTTTCTCATTATAGAAAGCTACAAGGTAGGGGCGCCTGGGTGGCTCAGATGGTTAAGCGTCTGCCTTCGGCTCAGGTCATGATCCCAGAGTCCTGGGATCGAGTCCCGCATCGGGTTCCCTGCTCCTTGGGAGACTGCTTCTCCCTCTGCCTCTCTCTCTCTCTCTCTCTCTCTCTCATGAATAAATAAATAAATAATCTTTAAAAAAAAAAAAGAAAGCTACAAGGTAATCTCCCTTACCTTTAATAGGACATAGGGTTTTCAGGATAAAAATGCTCTTAGAGCTCTAATTAGAGGAAATAATTCCTTTGTTTTTACCTTTTGAACCTCAGAGAAGAGACAGCAAACACCCCGAGAAAGAAGAAGGACTACTTCAGCTCTCCTGGGATTCCATAGTGTGGCCCCAGCATGTCTAGGTATCTCAAACCTGATGCTAAGACCATTGAGCAAGGAAGGAACAAATATCAGTCCCATGATAAGGAGGATGCTTAAAATAGTCGGAACAAAGGAGAGCTTATACAGTCCATAGAATATGAAGTGATGACAAGTACAGCAAAATGAAGTTGAGAGTGAAAAGGAAATTGCACAAGAGGGTAGGATAAAGAAATCCGAAATACTCCTAGTTTCAGTTTCTAGGAGAGGAAAAAATTCAAAGAATACCCTTACTTTTCAAAGGTGTTTGTTCAAACACAATGGCCCCACTTAACCAACGTGAGCTCTTTATCTCAGCTATCTAAACCACTTGGATTTGCTCATGAGAGCTGGAAATCTCAGACTCTCCTGGTGAGGTTTGCAAAAAGACTCTGCTGCAGGCTGGAGGGGACGATCATAGCTCTCTGCTCCGTTACCATTGGCATGGGTGGCTGTGCGTTGTTTCTTTTAGCTTTACAGTAAATAGGAGCTTCTTATCACATTTTTCTCAGCAGTCTTATGGGGAGATACCCCCAGGAGGAAAGACAGGGACAGCTGAACCATATTTGGTGAATCTGAACCACCTAAGGTATTTACTTTAGATAATGCACTCTCTCTTCAGATAAATGGTGCATGCTTTATGCAGATAACATCCTCTATTCTCTGCTTAGTTTTATCTTTATGGGTACTCTGGAGAAACATCTTTACGTTTGAAATTGACAGAGCTGGGATGCAAACCAAGACCTATCTATGCCAGATACTGAGCTAGAAGCTGTAGATAATTAACTCATTACATTCTCATAAAAGCAGAATGCTTTGGGTTCCTGTTTTGAAGCGAGAGAATTGAGGCAAAAAGTAGTTAATTTGTTCAGCCCAAGGACACAAATCCTGTAAGCAGCAGGATCCATACTGTGGTATGTAAGTTTCCCGGTGGCAGAGAGATGTGGGCAATGTAGTCAGCCAAGGGCTCGGAGAGGAAACAGAAAATTAGACACTTGTTGAGATCTGGTAATGAATCAGAGCCCTGTCTTCCTCTGTATTCTAAGCCAGATAGACAGTGGGATGAGATAAATGGATATAGAATCGGGATTGGAGATCGAAGATTGGAAAACAGGACTTAAAATAGAGGCTGTAATCAGGTTTTTTCGTTGTTTCCCATAAGTTGGACCAATTTACAAGGTGAAAAGGCACAGTTTGAGTATTGCAGGCTGTGCCTGGCAGGGCGAATCCTGCCCGAGTTTGCTTGCCACATGGAGGAGCAGAGATGAAGAGAGCTCTTAAATCTGCTGGAAGGGACTAGGGTACACATGTGCACTTTCCTTTTCCATTCTTGCCAATCTGATAATTGTTCTCTCATTTTTCCCTTCCTGGGAATGAAATGGAATTTTCCTCCCTTCCAAGGAAATATGAAGAGCTAGGGCTTAAGTGTGCCCCTAAAAGTAATGAAACTATCTTTTCAGGAGTTTCTGTTTTGAATTTGAAGGAAAGATTCAAGATTGTTTCTGGTTGAGCTGAGTTGATTGAGAATCATAAGCAATGCTCTAGCTTCTGAATTGTGAAATTAATTTCAGCTCCTCTGCTCAAAGTGAGATAACTCTACACTTAGGGTAATCAAGTGAAACGACCAGTCATTTCGGTGGAGGAAAGCAGTGAAGATAATCAGTTGACTAGGTTGGTGAAAAAAGAAAGGGGAGGAATGGATTTCCAATGTAAGTCATTTGCTTTGGTTCCAAGGTGGAAAGAAATCAGTCAGGGACAGTTGGTTGAGAATGAGGTTTTGAATCCTAATTTAGGTGAATACAAAAGGATAGTAAATGAGAAAGATGTAAATAGCCAAAAGAGATGATGTAATGGCGGCAAACAGATACACAAGGTGAAGATGGCTTTGATGTTGGTGGAGAATGGAGACTAATTTGGTTGAGTCCTTGATGATGGGATGAGCTCATAAGTTCAGACTGCACAGAACATTGTGTATGAGCCAGCTGTATTGCCTTTGCATTTAACACAAAGCTTGCTTAAGCAAGGGAAGAAGAGATTATGGTAGAGTTCCAGGTTGATGCTTTTTTTTTAAAGCACATGATGGCTAATATTTAACATGATGTGTTTTTCATGATGAAGCTGTGGTTCCCACCAGGATAACATCAAGAGTGTGACTTTAACATACTCTCAACAGTTTGGTGGTCTATCTCAGATCTGTCTAGTGAGTTTTCACATTTCGTGGATTAATATGTACTGAGTTCTTCGTGTACTCCTAGTTATTCAGAACATCCTCTGACCTGGTGGCTATTCTCTTTCATCTTGAAAACACAGACCTCCATCCCACCACGTGAATGACCAGTCTTTTACTGGAACCAGAGACCCAGATTCTAGTTCCAGGTCTGAACCTCTCTGTGACGCTAGGAAGTCACTTCATTCACTCTTTCAACAAATATTTGTTAGGCACCTCCATCAGGCCCTGTTTTCAGCACTGGGCATGATTTCCGCCTTCATGGAATTTAAAGCTTGAGTGGAGAGGACAGACCATTAAACAAGTCATTATGATCAACTGCAGTAAGTGCTATTTGGGAGGACAGGCAGGAGCCTGTGGTGGAGCAGAGAAGGATGTGCCTCTGCCCTCAAGGGTCAGATAAAGCTTTCTCATGCTTTCAGCTGAGACTTCAAAGGTTAAGTGAATATTCGAGGAAAGAGTGTGTTGCAGAGAAGGAACTGCGTCTTTTAGTCAGGGAGATGAGAGAATTGCTAGCACAGCACTTTACTGGAGAGAATTTCAGTTTGCTGGCAACATGGAGTGTGGGTGACACGGTGGGAGCCTGGGGGCATTGGGGGCAGTGGGGAGAGGGTGGGTGTGGTGGGAAATGAGTCTGGTAAGATCTTTGCTTTCTTCCAACACCAAACAGGAACAATAGTGTTTACCTCACATACATATTCTGTGAATCCAAGGAGAAAATGGATACAAAGCAGTTCTGTCATCTATAGAAGAAACTCGTTACTGGTACTTTGGTGGTGGACTTGGGTTTACTCTTCCAGAGGCAGAACTCTTTCTCACAGATCTATGTCCTGGGGATCTTTTTGACCAAAGTTGCCATGTGGCAAGAATTTTGAAAGAAGACATAAACTGTCCCAGATATATTTGAAAATTTGTTTTCTACCTTTTATGCATGTTCATAGATGTCTTTATCCATTAATATTGGCAATATCAGGCACACAAGGCAGACCAACCTGAGAGATATTTCCCAGAACCCTCCAATCATATGGTATGGGTAATCACTGCTCATCGCCAGGGGCTTCAAACCTCCCAGACAATCTGCTCTGTCACCAGAAATCTTGGTCTGTTCGGTGGAGAGTTGAATCAAGCTTACATTTTTTTAAGTCCTAGCTCAGTTCACTCTTTCTGATTTTCTTTCCAAGAAGAATCAAGTTTAGGAATGTATTGTGAGCAGTTTTCTTCAGAATAAACAGTCAGTGTTCTCCACTGGATAAACCCAGAGCCTCGGTTTTTGCACCCAGCGTGTGACTTGTGTCACTGAGTAAGCCTATAATTCTCTATTTTCATGTTTTCTTCGACTTATAAGAGAGAATCAGGGATAGGTAAGTGTTTAGAGCTTATGTAAACGCTGCAATCCGTCTCACTTCAAATGGATTTTGTGTTTTCCAAAGAAAGGTATGTATAGTGGGTGGACGACTTCTCAGACTTTCAGTACCTGGTTTCCCAACTGTCAAGCTTCTTGAATAGAAAATGTCAGTGAAGTTCAAAGCCAGAGGGAGGATGTGAAATTACTGGCTTTTCAACTTTGTTACTTCCAATTCCCATACTTCTCTTAAGGATACAGAATGAGAAGTGCCTCAAAAATACAACGTTATGCTCAGGACTGATACTCTGGTATTTATTAAGATTTATCTGTGCTGTATCTTTTGGCATTGACTTGTCTTATTATTTTTGGAATCAAGAATGTCTTTTTAACTTTAAGTGTTTCCCTTTATACCTGAAGGAGTGGGGAGCTCAGTGAGGTGTAGGAGTTTATGGAGGTGTCTGGATTTGAAGGCAAGTTGGAAAGAGCAATGTAGAACATGGGTCAGCTACTTTAGGAAGGTATGGTGGGGGGCTGCAAGTGGTATATTTTCTGCTTTTGAAAAGCAGATTCTGATTAGCTTTGGCTTTTGAGAACGTCACTCTGGGAAGGAGTGTGTGTGTGTGTGTGTGTGTGTACAGCAAAAAAGGGGCCACGGGCAATGGGATTGAAAAGAGGTTTTGAAATGAGCCCCCACCACCAGAATTGTTAGCACTTTAGTTCCCAAATATCTACTCCCCCTCCTTTGGCAGGATACCTGGGAGGCTCAAATGTCCTTCTTGGAAGCTGGTAAAATTCTTTCATCGTGGCTGCCGAGGCCAGTGTCTAATCAGCTGCTTTGTAGCCATATCTGTTGTTTCTGTCACTCTGGCTGGTGGCCTTGGCACCTCCCTGGTTGCCAGTGACCTGGCCTGGTTGGCTGGTTTTGTCCCTACTGGGATTGGCTTATGTGGATCTGATGGTTATACAGTCACATGTCCTGCCCATCCTCACGTGGTCCTCACTGCCTCACTGCTCTTTGCTGTGTGGCAGGGAGGAGAGGCCCTCCTTTTTTTTTTTTTTTTTTTTAACCAAGGATTACAGACCTTTACTTAACTCCCAGAAAGGCCTCCTGCTCAGTTTCTTTGAATGCCCCCTAGTGTTAGTACACTTTGATTTGATGATCTCTTCTTCCGGCTTTTTGAAGTTCCAAGACTTACAGAGCAGGGAGAGAATCACCTAGAACTGTCAGATTTAGTAAATAAATATAAAGGACGCCCAGTTAAATTTGAGTTTCAGATAACCAAGGAAGAATGTTTATCATAAGTATGTCCCGTATCTCCCTCTCCCTCTGCCGCTCCCCCTGCTTGTGCTCTCTTGCTCTCCCATGCAACATATGGGACATACTATGCTAAAACATTCTTCCTTGGTTATCTGAAATTCAAATTTAACTGGGTGTCCTGTATTTTACCTGGCAATCACATACGTATGAAATCCAAATTACATATCTTCCAACCCTGGGGCCTCTTATCACACTTACAATGTAATTAGGTTACACGGGGGGAAGAAAGAAATCACTCCTTTTCTTAGGCACATTAGCAGCCACAGTGGGCGCATTGCCAAGAGAATGGACTCAGGGCAGTGCAGGGATGGACCAGGGCTAAGTTAATATGCTTATAAAAAGTATGTTTTCTTTCAAATTTAACATCCCAAAGCTAGCTCTGTAGTATTACAGCATGGATTTCCAGAAGCACGGACTTGAGTTTGGCCTACAAATACATTTTTGGTTCTAATCACTTTTTACTTAAGTCAAATCGGCAATAAAATATAATGACTTAGACACCTAAATTTTGAAAAGTCAAAGTATTTATTATATATTGGTTGGGTCTGACAAGATCATTTTGTGGGAAATGCTGAGTAAGCTATTATTTCCCTTTCCCCCCACCTTCTGATATAAGACTATTATTTATTTCAGGGGAAGGAGACAATATGTCTACATGGTGACAACAGATTAGTAAACATCTTTGCAAGAATCTGCCAATATAAATAAACAGCTTCCCAATGGATGAATGAATAAACAAAATGTAATTATCCATACAATGGAATATTATTCAACCTTAAAAAGGAAGAAGATTCTGAAGTAGGTGGGTGGCTCAGTAGGTTAAGTGCTTGCCTTCGGCTCAGGTCATGATCCCAGGGTCCTGGGATGGAGGCTGGTGTCGGACTCCCTGCTTCTTCCTCTCCCTCTGCCACTCCCCCTGCTTGTGCTCTCTCACTCTCTCTCTCTCTCTCTCTGTCAAATAAATAAGTAAAATCTTAAAAAAAAAAAAAAGGAAGAAGATTCTGACACTTGCTATAATATGAATGAATCTTGGGATTATGCTAAGTGAAATAAGCAAGTCACAATGGAAAATACTCTATAATTCCACTTAAAGGAGGTATCTAGAGTAGCCAAATTTATAGAAACAAGGAGTAGAATGGTGGTTGCCAGGCTAGGGTTAGGGGAATTGTTTAATGGGTATGAAAATGTTCTGGGAGTGCCTGGTGGCTCAGTTGATTAAGCATCTAACACTTGATTTCTGCTCAGATCATGACCTCAGCGTTGTGAGACTGAGCCCCACATGGGCAAGGAGTCGGCTTAGGAGTCTCTCTGTCCCTTTCCCTCTGTCCCTGCCCCCAGCTCACTGTCTCTCTCTCAAAATAAATAAATAAAATCTTTTAAAACATGTTAGAAAATGTTCTCACGATCTTTTGCACAACAATGTGAATATAATTAACCCTACAGAACTCTACACTTAAAAATGATTAAGATATGTTATGTGTCTTTAAAATTAAAGTTAAATTAAAAAGAAAATACTTTAGCTTCTTGATTTTGGTTTTCTAACCCTATCTAAAAGGATTATTAACTCATCTGCTTAAAAATTATTTGACCGGATAAATTCCTCAAATTATTCAGTTAAGTAGGAAAATCAGTATACTGGGAACTTCTCAATTCCTTCCTACTGGATTTTTACCTCGTGTTTTCCTAGGTGGTTGGATTTATTGTCTCAGCGTCAAACATTGCAAAGAGTTGCTTTGATAGTTTGGATGCAGAGAGAGGAAAAAATGTTTTTCCCTCACACATAATTTTGAAGTGAAAGTTTGACAAATTATGTTAATAAGTATATGCGTGGCTAAGAATTCCTGAAAGCATTAGGGAGAACAAATGTGACTGACCAGCTTCGAAGGAGCTACACAAAATGAAACTGGCCCACATTCCTTGTGCATCCACTGATTTTGCTTATATGCATTATTCTTAAAATGCAAAGTCACAGGAGTATTTAACTTCTGAATGGGGAAAAGAATAGGGTGAGAAAAATCAGACTCCAAATATAACCACCTTTCAGAGCAATGATAAAATGTTATTTAAAATTAATGAATACTTCATTATTGTAATTTTAATAGATTAATATACCATTTCCCTAAACATTGTCTTTCACATGATGCTGATGGTCCTCTTCCAGTAAATTGTTCTCCAGATAATTCCCATCTATTATTTTTCTCTGACAGATAATTTTAGTCCCCAGAAAAAACTCAGTTTTGATCATTTTTGTGACCAAAGACTGGGTGATCCTTTGGCTAACACCACAATTTCAAGAAGTGGTTTTTCTCTTACAAAAATGCAATAACATACAATAGGCTGTGAGTGTTAAAATGGCTGGCAACTTTCAGAATTTTTGTAAAATACTTGAGGAATATATGTAAAATGTTTAATATAAAATGCTTCAGTTCAGGTGCTGATGTGCTGTTGATTTAAGCCAAGTAGAGAGTGAAATAGAAGCCTGCAATTGGCTCAGTTTACCCTTCCACTTATTCATTTATTCACTGGGCAGACATAAACCAAGTATTTAATATGTCAGGTGGTATTTTTCAATTTGATTTGGATCGGTGAGTGATCACCATATACTTTGAATGTAAATACAGTGAAATTTTTGTTTTCCTGGCAGGTTTTCTTTGATAAGAATTAGCTAGATAATTGTCCAAACTCTTGTATTAACATTGCTGGTGGAATGAAGCAGACAGCCTATATCCTAACACTTGAATTGTACTCCAGAACAGTCCAGATCACTGAGAAGGAAGATGGTAATGTTTTTGGTCCTTAATGCCATAGCATCCTCCCCACAAGAGGTTCCTTGGGCATTGCTTCCATTCCCTATCCTTCTGGCTCCCCAAGACCCCTCCATGTTCTCTTTGGCTATGCACCCAACTTGCTCTAGATCATCGGTATAACCACACAATCAGCAATATGTCCATCCCCTCCTGCATTTGGGCAGAGGAAATGCTCCTCCACCTTTCAGAATTCAGTATTTACTCTTACCTTTCCTACCTAAAAATTCTGGTAAACATGCTTATTATCATTCTCATATTTTTCGTTCAACAAATTTCCCTGGGATGCTATTAGAAGTCTGGAGGTCATGGCAAAGCTATTGGGATAAAGCCACCAGAAACAGGAGGGAGGACAAAGACATGTCCAGGGTGAGAAAGTTAAACAATTGCATGGCCAATAAAAAAAGATGAACAAGGGGAAGCCAACTGAGCTCCATGTTGGACAAATGAAAGAAATAACCTACTGTAATCCAGAAACAGGAAATAATGTGCGTAAAGAAAATGTTTCCCGCTTTGTTCCATCACTAATAAAATCTCGTCACATGAGTTTTAATCAGTCTGTAACTTTATCCACATGACGCTTCAGGCTTTGTTCTGTCTCTTTCTTCTCTTCGGCCTGGTCGTTGCCTGGGAAGACTTTACAGCTCCACCGGGAGAGAGGGGGAGAAAAAGATCTGCTTGGTACTATTTAAGCTTTTAAAGAGCATTTACTTTATTTTTCCTTTCCTACAGACCTCAGCCAATTGCTGTTTCTCCCTTTTGAAAGAAACTTCGGTCGTACCTGCTCTTTCATCTCCTGTGTGGAAAAACGTCTATCGGCTTGAAGCCTTCGGAGTCTTAATTTTCAAGGATTTTAGTTGTAAGCCGTTCAAGGCATGAGCTAAGGTTTCAGGCAAAGGTAACTTTAGTAGTTAAGCCTGATTTCTACCCCCGCCTCCACCCTCTAGGGCTATACGGGTAGCTTTCTGTGAGTGGGTAAGCTCCTTAGCTAAGACATAAACTTATGTTCCCTGGTATCTGATAAAGGTTGCTGGAGACTGACACTTTAAAAAAAAAAAAAAAAGGAGAAACTGAATCCAAAGGCTTACAAAGGGATTAGAAAAGTACACTCCAGATGGAAAATTTTATGGGAGCTGGAGAAAATGTATAAGTGAAATATCAGTATCATAAAATAACAGGAAATAGTGTAATCTACCTGATGGAGAAAATTGTCACTTTAAAAAAACTATCCTAATTTCCTTCAAAATTGTTCTTGTTTTTGAGCCAATAAACTGCAGCTAAGCTCACCACGGGCCTTCCTTCTGCCAAATTCATATTTGCCAACAGAACCTCTGTGTTTACAATTGAAACTTTTCCATTCTATTTTTTTTTTCTAATTAAAATAAAGCCACCCAGGGGCAGACAGAAATCATGCAATAAAGGAAGAAAATTTTCTAATGATCTGGGTGAATTATGATCCAGAAGTTTAGAGAAAAATCAGAGTGAGTGTTAGAGCAATGGACTCAAAGCAAATTTGGGGTCAACCAGAAAAAAACGTATGAGGAGGAAATCCTGTGTTTTCCTTTTATAAGTAAAAATAATAATATAATTTGTCCTAAGTATGTGCATGGTAGAAGATAAATCAGCAGATGAGTGCCTAAGGTAATTATTCTGGGGAAATATGATATTGATGTAATTTTTGCCTTGGTTTCCCCCCACCCCAAGCCTCTAGGATGGATTACATGACTTAGTAGACGCTATTGCTCAGCATATGAGGAAATCTTTGTTCTCTTCTTTAGACAGGGCATTATCAGGATTAATTTCCTGTTATCTATGCATATTATTTTGATTGAGATAATTATGGCATCTCCAAAGGTAATAGTTTGAATTGATTTCATAACCTAAGATCTACACACACACACACACACACACACACACACACACACGCATGCAAACACACACACTACCTCTTCAACAACATGAAGGTTGGCCAGGTATTGTGCTAGGTGCAGTGGAGAAGAAGAAGATGAACTAGAACTCAAAGATCTAAGTGCAAGTGAAAATATGCTTTGGGGGAGAAAGGGATAAATGTCACAAGAGATGGGCAGATAAAACATTATGGAAGTTCAAAGGTTGGAGGGTGCTTTGGGGATGGACTGGAGTCCAGGACAGTCTTCTTAGGGGGTAGCATTTGCAATGAACTTTTAGGGTTTGCTTGGATTCAGACATGATCCTGACTAAGTTTGCATGAATCTTAAATAGAGCTGCACACATTTATTTGTTAATTTACTCATTTGACAAATGTTTATTGTGTTGCAGGTGTTCCAGGTTCTGAGGATAGAGCAGTGAACCAAACAGTCAAATATCCCCGGTGGAGCTACTATTCTGGCAGGAGGTGGTGGTGATGGTAGTGGTGGGTGGTGGTGGTGGTGGTGGTGTTGGTGGTTGTATTTGAACATTTTATTTTCTTTGAACATTTGTTGTTTTTGAACTACTGCTATTTGTGGCAAGTTGAGAAAACTTGTTTTTCTAACTAATCAGTTTGTGCCTACTGGAAGATTTTTAGATAGGTGTCAAGAAAGACACTGAGATAAAGTTGAAGTATGCATACGTAATACTTCAAATGCCAATTATGGAATTCCTTTGCATTTCCTAAGGAAATCATTTGAAAAGTCATACAGATTATGCACAGCTGGGCAAGAAGTGAGGGAGAACAGTGATTCAGAGAACTCTGCAACTACCAGAGGTAAAGGGTAAGAATGAAAGCAGTAGGGAAGAAGTGGCCCCTGTCATTTATAGGGAAGGATGTAGAGCAGAAGGAATATGAAATGTATGGAGTTAGTTCAGGAAGCAGAAATTTAGATTTGGAAGGAAAATGTTCCTCATGGCCACTTTATGACGAATGTGTAAGAATTTGTCTCTTCCTACTCTGAAAATAATGTTCAGGTTTTTTGTTTTACACAACCCTTGAATCTACCGAGAAAGAAGATCAACAGTGGAATAAAAGACAGTTAGCAACAGCTTCTACGTAACATGAAGAGCTAGGACTTGTACATGAATACGCCATGAACCGACTAATTCCACTTACCAGAAAATGGACAAAAATATTGTCATTTGAGTTTCTATAATCACTAGAAAACAGCTTGTCAGTATTTAAATAAGAGTGTTTTTAATCTATAAAATAAATAAGCAAGATTTCTTTTTTTAATTGAAATGTATTTGACTTATAACCTTGAGTAAATTTAAGGTATACAACATGTTAATTTGATACATTTATATATTGTGATATGATTGTCATTGTATCAATAATAGCACCTGTCAGGTTTCATAATTATTCTTTCTTTTTAGTAGTTGGAATAATTAAGTTCTAATCTCTTAGCAAGTTTCATGATTATAATACCATATTGTTGTCCATGTTTAGTATATTTTGCATTATATCTCTAGGGCTTACTTACTACTTGTAAGTCGGTACCCTTAGACAACATCTGTCTTATTTCCCCATCCCCTATCCCCCGGTAACCTCATTTCTATTGTCTGTTTTTATAAGTGTGGTTTCTTAAAATTCCACATATAAGTGATATCATAAAGTGCTTCTCTTTCTCTGTCGGACTTATCTCACTTAGCATAATGTGCTCAAGGTCCATCCATGTTGTTCCAAGTAGCAGGATGTACTCCTTTCTTATGTCTTAATAATATTCTACTCTCTCTATATATACCACATCTTCTTTATCCAATTATCTATCAATAGACACTTAATACAGTAACCAAGATATGCTAACAAGATTTCAAAGAGGAGTTAATCCAGTTTTTTTTCCCCCTAAAAATTCTTTTCTTATTGTGGAAGAAGAATCATCAGGTAGTCAAAAATCCAGCTGCATATTCTTGATCTTCTAGGAAGCAGAGCCTGAGGCAAGGGTTAAAATGTCAACAATTGATTTCAGAGGTGCAAGCTTAAGATGGTGGGACTGAGGGGGAAAAAAGGACCTTGAGACAAGGAATGATGGGAAGTAGTGTGATGTGATGGGTTACTTCATCAGCCATTGTTTCACAATGAACTGAAAAGACACAATAAGTTAGTCAACAGCTGTGTTCACTCACTTCATGAGGAAGGAATTTCTGGTAGGTTTGCAAGGAGAATCACACCTCAGAGTAGTCCATGGAGAAGACAACAGAGAGAGAAATTCTATGTTGAGTTCCCTCTGGTCTCTTGTTTCCCATTAGTCAATATTCAACCTCTGGGAGTTAATTTTCCTGAAGTTCTAAGTTGTGACATCTGCCTCTTTACAGCCTCTCAGGAAGCCAGACCCTATGATGCTCCATAGCATGGCATTCCAACCAAGTTAAGAAAAGAAGAAGCAGCTTGGCACTGACTAAGAAAAAAATGAAGGATGCAGTGGAGGGGCTCTGAGAAATTATGTAAAAGTTTTGTGTTCAATACACCCACCAACGGTAGGACAACGAATGTCCACCACCAGGCATTTGTCCCTCTTGTTTGGATCTTCTGGCTCTTATGGCACCTTCAGACTAGTAGTAATTAGGCCATGCCAGTGAAGCACATTACTTACATGTCTGCCCATTAATTGAATTATTTATATATGTTCTTGTTTCCCCAACTAGATCTTCATGAGCTTCGTAAGAATGAAGTCTCATTTGTTTCTTTATCTCCAGCACTTAGCAGAGGTCCTAACATACAGCTTTCCTTCAAAAATACCAAGAAAGAAGAGTAGATGGAAAAAAAAAGAAGGAAGCAAAGAGTTAGATTGAGTGACTGAAAATATTATTATTTCTCTTAACTTTCTTTCTACTAACTGTGTAAAAACATCAACTCTGTCAGTCGTTACTTGGAACTTTATAAACCAGGGTTCCCAGTGGGGGTGGGCAGGAAGTATAGAGGAAAGAGGCACATGTATTTGGAAAATTCTCCTGGTGATTATGCTATGGCCTCCCTTCTCTTTATATAGATATGAACTAGTGTCGCACCCCAACCCACTCCCCAGAGATTTTGACTGACATTTCTGGCAAAGAGAATAGCATACCCGAAGGCATGGAAGTGGGAAAGTATAGTGTTTCGGGAAAACTTCAAGTAGCCAGGTTTATCTGGCTCTGTTTCCGTTTTTACTCCTGAACTCTTTGCTATGTTCATTAGATTGACTCTGCCAGAACAAGGTAGAAAAGGTCTTCTGGATGGCATCTAGATTTTTCTGTAACCAGGATTTTTTTTTTTTTTTAAGATTTATTTATTTGAGACAGAGAGAGAGAGAGAGAGAGAGAGAGCACAGAGGGAGAGGGAGAAGCAGACTCCCCGCTGAGCAGAGAGCCTGATGGGGCCGTGAGGGGGTGGAGGGGTTGAGGCTCAACCTCAGGATCCCGAGATCATGACCTGAGCCAGAGGCAGCCGCTTCATGGCCTGAGCCACCCGGGCGCTCTGCACCTGGAATTTCTTGACACTGCTTGGGTGCATTTCCATTATAAGCCAAGTGAAGAAGGCCAGATGTGGTCTCTTTCCCCCTCACATAATTTTAGAAAATAAGCATTCCAAAAAGAAGCTATTAATACCCTAAATTGGAAATAGGAGGAGGAAAACCATAAATGACTTGACAGAAATAGAGGCGGCCCCGATGCTGCATGACAGCCAGTCTATGGGCTTTTCTTCCTGACCCAGCCAGCGCTTTCAGCTTTCTTGGGGTTAAACATAGCCCAGAAGCACGTTGCTACAAAACAGAATGGAAAACAGCGGACCCAGTTTAACTTGATTTCTCTGGCCCAGGGTGGGTCACTGTTACCCTGAAATAGCATGTGAACGGCACAATTTCTAAGTCCTTCTACCATATTAAATTACCAAAATAAATAGCAGCTATGTTTTATCTGCAGTATCAGCAAGATCATATAACACAATGTAGGCTGGTATCACTTAACAAGCTGGGCTTAAAAAAAAAAAAAAAAAACCCAAATCCATCGTGGAATACTGGAAAGAGTCGGGCGCTAATGCATACCACAGCATGCCTCGCTCATTACTGTATTAGGATGAATTAAAGCCTTAGATCTGACTAATTGATTCAGAATCCCCGTGCTCTGCAATGTGATGCCTGCTTTTATAAACCAAACGTAAAGGCTGATCTCTACAGCTTAATGCAGCAAAGGGGCCTGTTCTTGTGGAATGATTATACTCTTCTGGGTTGACATAAGATGCGTCCAACAGTCTTCTTTCTTTCGAACTTGAAAGAGAGTGGAAGAAGTTCAGGTGTTACTTTACTGGGTGACCCAAGAGAAGAAAGGAGAGGGCACATCCTCCATGAAAGATGAAAATGTTTTAGGATTTTGATCTTGTTATCACCTGTAGATTGCAAACGGAGCCAACTCTCCAAACTAGAAATTTTGAACTCATTATTGGGGGCACATCTAATTTAGTGAAAATGTATAGATTAGTTTAATGCAAGAGAGTTTTATTACTTTTAAGCTCATTTCACCTGAAATGCCAACAAAGTGCTCCCAAATTCTAGCAGTCCTGCTAACTAGACAATTCTTTTTAATTTCTGTTAGTCTATTATTAAACTGTTCTAAAAAATTATTTACTTTAAGGTTTAACAGCTCCAGTAATCTTATTTATAATATAATACAAACATATTCTAAGTTGAGCAGATAAAAATCTAAAGAAAAGAGTTTAAGTTTTTGTGTTTAGATAAGAGTAAAAAATAATAATTAAAAAACCCCAAAACCCAGCTGTCACAATCTCTTGATTAGATGATATAAAAATGGTCCTTTTAAAGACATTTCCATTCTCATTTATATGGTAGTTAATATTAAAAGTAGTGGATAGTAATATTTATTAAAGAAATTACTGTGGGGTGCCTGGGTGGCTCAGGCCGTTAAGCATTTGCCTTCAGCTCAGGTCATGAGTCCTGCATCAGGCTCCCTGCTCAGTGGGGAGCCTGCTTCTTTCTCTCCCTCTGCCCTTCCCCCCCCTTGCTCGTTCTCTCTCTTTCTCACTCTCTCTCGAATAAATAAATAAAATCTTAAAAAAAAAAAAAAGAAATTACTGTGAACCCAGGTTCTTAGGAGCAAAGAATCATGGCGCTTGAAGAGACATTCAAAGTCATCCAGGAAGCCCTTCCTTCTACAACTTCCCAACAGCGGACTATTTGTACTCTGTAACTCCAATAGTGGTGGGAATCTCACTTTGTGAGACGACCCATTCCCTCTTTGGATAGCTGAGACAGTTAAAAAGTTCTTTCTTCAGATGAGCTAAAGTCTGCCAACCTGTAACTTTCCATCTGCTTGTCCTACTTTTTTCCTCTTGGAAAAATATAAACTAAACGTTATTCTTTTTCTATATGCTAACTGTTCAGATATTTAAAGACAGCTGTCCTTTTCCCCTTGCATTTTTTTTTCCATTTTCCCTTTCATGCAATCTGCTATCAAGTGACATTTCTCCATGCTACGATCTCCATATTTTTGAGTTTTGGAGAAACAAATGTAAAAGTTTATATTTTTAAGTTTCATTTTGTCAGAGGAAATACAAAGAACTGATAAAGTAGAAGAAATAATTCTGCCTCACAAACAATGAAAAAAGTAAGTCAAAACAGTTGAGATACCACGTGTCACCGAGACAGAGGCAAGGATTTTTCAAAGATGGAACCAGGAATTTTGGCAAAGGAACAGGGAAACAGGGAGCAGCCACACCACTGGTGGGAAAGTAAATTGATGTAGCCTTTTTGCAACGTGAGTTCTCAGTGTGTACAGCAACAATCACATTTAAGGAGTTATTATCAAGAATTAAGGATTTGGGCAAACATTTATTTTTAAGAATGTTCATGGCAACAATATCCAAAGTAACAAAATTGAAAACAATCTTATAATAGTTCAATAAAGTACAGAATGCCTCCTGCGGTATTGGAAAATTGTACTTCAGAAGAATATTTAATGGTGTGGTGTTAACTAGGAAAAAAGCAGAGTACACAACAGTATGCGCCAAGTGATTCCCATTCTCTCTCCTTGTTTCTCTCCATACACACATATATTCATATAGAAGAAGATAGATAGATAGGTATGAATAACAATAATAGCAACAAAACTGGAAGAATTTTCACCAAAGTGAAGCCAGTGGTCATTCAAATGAAGCCCTTTTTATTTTTATGTAATCATTTTATGTCATCATTGAAGATCACTGTGAATCATTTTTCTGGTACATACTCCATTAGTTTCTTCCACATTCCTTCAGCTTTATGTCATCTTTAAACTTGACAAACATGCTGCTTTTGCTTCCAGGTAAATAATTTTGTAAGATGTACAATAAGACACACCCCAGGACTGAGGTTTTCTTTTTCTTTTTTTTTTTTTTTTCCACCATCAGGATTACACTGTTAAGGCGATGGGTCAAGGCACGCCAGCACACCCCATTTGTGTGCTGATGTCAAAGATGAAAGTTCATTAATTCAGTCATGTACTTTTTAAATCAAATACTTATGAAACACCTAGTATATGTCAGACCTGTGCTAGATATTGGGCTTCTCAAGCATGCATAAATCAACATCTTGTTCTGCTTTAAGGACACTTAAACCTGGGCCAGGGACTCTTCATCCACTCATTCAGCCCAAATGGTCCTGCATCTACCTCCAGGGCCTGTGCTGCCTTTTTTCCAGTTTGTCCCCACAGGGGTGCTCTGAACATATAGAGTGAATAGCCCCAGGCCCCAGGGTGGCCTAGGAGGAGCTCTGTGCAGAAGTTGTGAAGAAAGCTTGCAGGGCTCAGACATAAATTCTGGGTGCCCGTGTATCTCCACAGGGTCCCTCGCAGGGGGGATGGGATGATAGGGAGTACGCAGACCAGCTCTTCTTGAGTCACTAGGTAAGGGCATGGGCTCCAAGGGGAGGGAGGATGTCTCATTTGAACCCTGCTCTCTGAGTCGTTGGGAAGGTATGTTTGTCAAGGTAGGAGAATAGAACTATTTTACCTGAGAGTTTACTTACTTTATTCATAGATTTTAAATATGTAGACATACTGTATGTTGGGCTCTTGCCCTGGACCCCGCAAATGTTAAGGGAAAGGCTGTATTTGAGAATTATGTAGGGGGTAAAATCAACAGGGTCTGGGGACCGGGAATGGGTGCTGAGGTAGAGGGGCGTCTACATTGTTGTTGGGTTTTGCTCTCAAGTGACAACACTTCCTGGGAGGGAAAGCATGGGAAAGCCTAGACATTGAGGAAATAACAAGACTTTATGTTTGATATGTTAATTTTCGGTATCTTTGAAAAATCTAAGCAATGTCAAGTGGAACTCATTAATTTGAAACTCAGCCTGACTATATCCTCCAGCACGAAAAGTGACAGAAGACCGCAGGAGCTTTCTGTTTGGTTAGCATGAATAGATGAGGGTATGCTATGGGAGAAAGAGAAAACCTTGCAAAGAATCGGATCCTTTTATACTCTGCTGAGGGATACAGCCCTGAACGATACTAAGACTAGTCCATGGCAGGGGTACTGATAGGTGTATAGCGGGGGGTCTCCTGGCATCTCATTCTAGAATTATTAGGACCGTTATGCTGTTGCTTGTGTATCAGAATCATACAATTGGAAGCTGAAGTGTTAGCCTCCCCTTGAGCTGCGTTGCGTGCACACAGTTTCAATGAGTTGTCATTGTCGTCCTCCCTGCCCTCCCCATCTTCCTCCTGCTCCCTCTCCTCCTCCTCCTTCTTATTATGGCAGTGTATTAGAAGCCATACAAGGGAGGTGGAAATTCATTTGAATAGTGCCTTTTTAAAGAGTATTTTCTTCCCTCAGTTTATATTTTAAAAAGATGAAGGTAGAAGAAGCTACATCCTTCATCACTGAACAAACTGTTTCAGAGTTTGAGATTGATAAGTCTCAGAGCAGATTGCTTCTTCAAAGTCAAATGATGACCCAGCTGCAGTGGTCAGGAGAAGAATAGTTTTCTTAACTTTTGGGCCAAATATATGGTTCCTGTCTATGAATTAGGATGTAGAAGGTTTGATCTCTTGGTCATCAGTGGGGCTAAAAAGCATGAGACTAGAAGGTTTGAACCCCATCCTAAATTAACATGTGGTTCAATGGTACCCAGAAGGATTTGCTATAATGACTCAAGTTCAATGGGAAGACACCCTCCCAGTGCCTGAGATTACATAACGAATGAGCAGCCAAACCAGGGGGAGAACCTATAGCTTCTTTTTTTCCTCTCAGACATCAAAATGAGAACTGCTCATCTTAAAGATAAAAGTAGTCTCTTCCACAACTAAAAAATATTCAAGCATATGTACATGTAATATTTATTTATGTCTCCCATGTGGTCATTTAAGTACAAATGATTCTGGAACATATGGAGTACATTATCTTTTAAAGTAAACAGAGATCGTTAATATTCAGGAAGAACCAATGGCAAAATGAGTGTTGGCTCCTCTAAAAGCCCCGAGAGTTTGAGGAAGTTACTAACTTCAGGTCACACACGCACACACACAGGCCACCTTCCTGTGATAATAGCCGTTTCTGAGCTAATGGAAGTTTGGCCTCTGTGAGGACTAATGTGAGATTTGTTTTCGAGTTCCTTGGGTGTCACAGTGGGTGATGGGCTAATGTAATCTCTGTTCAGGGTGGTACAGTACTGGATTTTAGACCAGAAGCCAGTCCTGTTACATACATGATTAGTGGTCCTTGCTCAATCCAGTTAAATGAGTTAGGTCAGTCTGAGGTTAGTGGGGCCACAGACTAAGTTCACATTCAGGTTTGAGCCTATTAGATTCGTTCTAATCCTTGATCATAGACTATGTGCTTAACCTTAATTTTACACAGCATAAACTACAACGGAACTTTATTTATGTACCTCAATGCAGTTTAATTACTATTGTAAGGGGGGAAAAAGCTTTCTCTACCCTCTTAGTTTAAGTGACTGAAGCTTGTGAATTAAACTGACAAAAGGAAGATTAACAGGAGAAAAGACACACATGCTTTATTTGATGTTGATATTTTAATATTTTTCTGTGTATGGAGACTTTCATAGAAAAGAAATAAATAACACAAAGAGGTGGTTAGACCTGGGGACCATTTTAACAAAGGGGTTTAAGCTTCTAGGGGTGGTTTATTGTGGGAAAGTAAATATATGGGGGGACTAATGGAAGATAAGGGTTGTCTCACTAAGGTTTGTTTGCAGACCTATGTCAGTGCTGACTTGGTCACCAGTAAAGAGTTGTTCTCTTCCTGGTTCTGGAGAGAGGAGGGGGAAGATCTTCATAAAGGGAAATTCATGTCCTGCTTTTGGGCAAATAAAGGGAGGGCAGAGAGCTCTTTCTACATTTGCTCCTTCTTAATTGTCTTCAGCTCAACACACTCTTTATGCCAAAGTATAATAATTGGGGATGGGATATATGGATTCCTGACAATATCAACTGAGATTTAGGGAAAGATGAATAAAACATATTTTGCGACTACGAAGATCCCACTGTCTACTGAGAAAGACATGCACACAAATAATCACAATAATGCATGTGATACTAAAAGGTTTGGACACCAAGTCCAAAGTTGGTGCAGAGGAGGGGGTGATGACTTTCCTTTGGAAAAGCCAGGGGAAGATCCAAGGAGTGATGCCTGAGCAGAATTTGGAGGGCTGGATAAGTGCGGTGACCGGGGTTGTGAGTAGAACTTTCAGGCAGAGGAGAAAGTATGCTTAAGGCATGGTGGCAAGAAAGAAAAGTGTGCTGGGTGTAGTGCAGTATTACAAAAGGCTAAGGTGCAACTGACCGGGGTCCCAGTGTGGGGACGGAGTGGTGGAAGATGAGGGTGGAGGGCGAGAAGAACAGTTGAATAGGTTATTGACCATCCAGAGCAGGTCAAGGGGAAGACTCTTCTCCAATGGATCAGAAACATGAATCCTGGTTTTGTGGGACCAGAAGTTATAAAGATTTAGGAGTCTCCTAAAGAAGTACAAAACTACAAATACAAAATTTGGCGTGAAAATTAATAATTGTTTAGAATGAAAAAAGAAATCACCATAAATTAAAATGTGTCTAAAAACTTGAAAAATATCTCAATAAAAAAGTTAAAGAAGAACATGATTTAAAAAATTAACTAATAATAATTAACTTTAATTAATTTTTGATTGCATAATTATTCAATGCCTCATCACATAATGATTTTGTAATACTTTTTTTTTTCCTACACTGGACATAGAAAGATAATTCAATCCTTCCTCTTTTATGGTTGATCCAAAATTATTTTTAATATTGATAATTTTTTTACTTAAGTATAATTAACATACAGTGTTATATTAGTTTGAAATACACAATTTAATACTGACAATTTAATGATGTTTCTTTCAAACAACTCATTAATAATGTTGCAAGTTTTTAGAATTGTTGCCAAATTTGGGAAAAACATCAAGTTTCTTTCCTATTTGATCTACGAGATTTAGAAGAATTTTCCATAGGTAAATTTTGGATTCCATCCATTTTAGACTTACTTCTTCTCTGCTACTCATACACTTTTTGTGCTGGGTGTTAAAGCATGTGTTCCTATTGTGGCCCTGCATCATTCTGTCACAACTCTGAGTGGGGCATTAATGTGGACAGTAGGAATGTTCTTGGAAGCCATTCCTACACTAGCACGATGAGCAAGAATTTACCTATGCATGGAAGTGTCTATGATCCACACAAATATATTCCACTAAAACAAACTAAATTGATCTCAAACTTAATTTCTTTTATTGGGATTTCAAAAATGCCTATAGTTACCTCATAATTGCCTGACAAAAGGAAAAGATAGAGTGGATGAGATATCTTAGTTGAGTAAATTTTTTAAAAAAATATTTGACCATACAAAACACTTTGTTGGGGACCTGGGTGGCTCAGTCGGTTAAGTGTCTGCCTTTGGCTCAGGTCATGATCCCAGGGTCCCCGGATCGAGTCCCACGTCCGGCTCCTTGCTCAGCGGGGGAGCCTGCTTCTCCCTCTCTCTGCCGCTCCCCCTGTTTGTGCTCTCTCTGACAAATAAATAAATAAAATCTTAAAAAAAAACAAAACACTGTGTTAGAGACCTTCACAAGCCTTAAAAGGTCCTCATTCAAATGAGTTTAAGCTTGAAGCTTAAGCTTTAGAAGCTTCATGGAAAACCATCTCGGCATCGGCAGTAAGGCATAGGGGCTAATGAAAACATAGAACTCTCTTTCTACGGGAAGAGGCACTCCACTCAGGGGCATTCCTCTTATCTTTCCTTTTCTACTTTTGGGATTCTAGGTGGGTCTAGTGAATAGATTCTATTTGTACTGCTTGAAAGATAAGAATGGAGACGTCTGCCCTGGTGAAGGAGTTTGTATTTGTTGAGAACCTTTTGGGCAACAATTGTCTCTCCAGCTATAGATTATTGTAGAGGAAATGGCTAGTGTGGAGGCATTGGTGAGAATAATGCCTTTAAACTTACTGTCTTCCAACACCAGCCATGGCTATCTTTCTCTGTATGAGAAGGTTGTTAAGCATGGGCTTTAACCCAGCATTTCGAAAAGGGCTTGTTCATTACATTACTCAAGAATGAGGAAACAGAAAAATAAATACAAGCCTTTGAAAATCTTTTGTGGCGTAAGAGAACAAAGCATTAGTTACTCAGAAAAAATGGACAGATTTATTTCATGAGGTATGAGAAATATTTACAGAACATCTTGTTCTCAATGAGAATATTATTTCTGTTTAAAGCAGGCTGAGATAAGAATTTTCAAAACAAAAACAGTAATCAAGGTAAATTCTGTTTTAAAATACTAAAATGCAGACACCATGTCACAGAACACTTTCAGAATGAAATAGACAATAAGCTGAGAAACTATCCCAGAATTCAGAACCAATTAGTATAAAGATACCAATATGAAAAAATTGTTATCAACTGTAAGGTCAATTCATGGAGACTCAGGTCTTGAACAATAAGTATTCTCACTTAGAAATAACAAACACAAAGGGGCGCCTGGGTGGTTCAGTCAGTTAAGCATCCCACTCCTGATTTCGGCTCAAGTTGTGATCTCAGGGTCATGGGATTGAGCCCCACATCAGGCTAGGCGCTGAGCACGGGGTCTGCTTGTCCCTCTCCCTCTGCTCCTCCCCCCTTCATGCTTTCTCTCTGTCTATCTCTTAAAATAAATAAATAATCTCACTGATATGAGGAATTTGAGAAACAAGACAGGGGATCATAGGGGAAGGGAGGGAAAAATGAAACAAGACAAAACCAAAGAGGGAGACAAACCATAAGAGACTCTTAATCTCAGGAACCAAACGGAGGGTTGCTGGAGTGGTGGGGGGTGGGAGGGAGGGGGTGGCTGGGTGATAGACACTGGGGAGGGTATGTGCTATGGTGAGCGCTGTGAATTGTGCAAGACTGTTGAATCACAGATCTGTACCTCTGAAACAAATAATACATTATATGTTCATAAAAATAAATAAATAGATAAATAAAATCTTAAAATAATAACAAAAACAAAGATGAAGAAAGCTTCCCAGATATAAAAAGTTATGATACTAATAGATTTGTCCTTTTCCAGTTTGTATTAGGGTTCACACAATAAAATACATTGAACCCTGTTCAGAAGCTTCAAGGATAAAGGGAGATCCTATCCACTCTAAGGCAGAAACAATACCATAAAAGCAAAACAAAACACGATGGTCTGAAGAGACTGTAGGCATCTTTTCTGAAACAACGAAGTTTGGGACAATAGCTTCAGAACAAAGCAACTGACCTTAGGATTTTACAACTAGTCAAACTGACCCTCTCGAATCTACAAAGTTTGATGAAATTTATCAGCTGACTGCCACAAACTGTTAAGAAATATACTCAAGGTAACTAAGGGATGAGTTGAAATGAGCACTAAAAGAGAAATACCAGGTAAACTACCTCTTCTGTACTTGATACCACAAAATTCTGAGGTTTCCATATTTGAGCAGTTTCATAATCTTTATATTTTCTTGTATTTTTTCCTATATATTTTGGAATGTTATCTTGAGAATACTGCTTTCTATCACAGCATTATTTGATCAGGAAATATTGAGTAGAAACCAGTTGTAAAGGCAGCATTTTCTTGAGTTTTACTGATGATGCACGTGTGTACGTGTATTCACGTGTGTATGTGTGCGTGTGAAAGGCAGAAGTATGAATTTGTTGTTAGAATTAGATTTTTTATGAAGTAGACAAAAGCATAGTTTTATTTATTCTGCTAAAGGAGATAACTTCTTTTTGATTTGGATAACAATTAAGATGTAACCAAAATGTAAGTAGATCCTGGGTAAATCAGGATGGTTATTTTAAGATTAATTGAAATACTTATAATTTAAGAGCTGTTTTAATACGATAAAAAGATAAACCAGCTACTATGTGTATCAACAAAAAAATTTCATTTTAGCTGTATTTTTTGCTAATATATATCATACCGTTTTACATGTAAGCTTTCAGAAAAAGTAAGAAATCATGATCTTACCAACTTTCCATTCCTGAATTTCTAGTAGAGCTGAAATATTTTGTAAAACACTAAATTGGAAATTAACATAATCATTGGGTTTAAATTTTTTCAAAATACAAAAATAAACCCATGCCCCACTTTTGTAACTTAAAAACATTAAAAATTGAATTAACAAATTATGGCTGTAACATAATTTAAAATTAAGAACCTCAGTTACATGAATCACAGTAAATATAATGTAATGCACTGTATGCCAATTGAATATAAATTTCAAACTGTAAGTGAATTTCAACCATCTGAGCTCCAGCTTGCTAAACACAAATTGAAATTGATTTATTTCCCTTAGACTGTCTTTTATGTGACCATAAGGAAACACAAAGAGTTATATTACCAGTTTTAAAAGTAAAATTTCTGGCAAATATTAGAGTTCAGAGAAGGAAAATAAGAGAATAGAATAGAGTCAGGGAAGGCTCCATGGTGGAAGTTAAGCCTTTTCTAGGTTAGTAACATCTTATTTTTAAAAAATAGCCTTTTCAGGGACGCCTGAGTGGCTCAGTTGGTTAAGTATCTGCCTTTGGCTCAGGTCATGATCCAAGGGTCCTAGATCGAGTCCCACATCAGGCTCCCCGCTCAGCAAGGAGCCTGCTTCTCCCTCTGCCTGCTGCTCCCCCTGCTTGTGCTCTCTCTCTCTCTCTCTCTGACAAGTAAATAAATAAAATCTTAAAAAAAAAAAAAAAAAGCCTTTTCAGTTTCTCCTCTTCCCTCCCCCAGAGGAGCATAATTGAGGAGGAAGCTACCTACTTTCAGACTGAAATCAGGTGACCTTTCAGGAACATTCATTGGACCCTAGCAGTCTCCTGGCTTTGCTGGTGCCCATGTCATTCAAGATCTGCCCCAGGCTTCCAGAACTGTCCTTGTTAGAATTAAACCTGATACTGGATAGCTATGTTAATCAGTTTGATTGTGGTAATCACTTCTCAAAGTATACATGTTTCACAACATCCCATTGTACACCTGAAATATATACAATTTTTATTTGTCAAAAAATAAAATTAGACCTGAGTGTGTCCACAAACATAAAAGCAAGCCTGACATGAACCTTTGCTGAAAATGCAAATCCAACCTAAATTGCCACCCTGTTTTTTAGGTTAAAATATTCTGGCTGGTTACTTTTTTTTCCAAATTAATTTTGGATCATGAGATTCTATTAGCTGGTTTTTGCTGGCACCACATTGCTGAAAGGATGACAAGAAATAGGGAGCCTTGGAAATTTTACATGTCTGCCCTAAGAATTCCACTCCCATTTTATAACCCAAAAGTCTTAGATCATTTGGATCTGGTTTAGATAAGCCAACTAAAATGAAACCAAATCGGTGAATCTTCTAAGCTTCCCCCAGCCACCCTTCATTAAGGGAAGAGTCATTTTTGCCTTTTATGAAAAGGCAGAGCCAAAAGACCAATCTTCACTGATTTTCCTTTCATCTGAAACTTTTCCCACAGTTCTGCTGCCAACTCAAGAGCAGAAGTTTCAATTTTTTGCATTGCTATTTTCAAATACAGGAAAGTTATATGGGGACATTCCCTATAGCCTTGCTGGGCCATAGGCTTTCCTTGGGTTCAAGGGTTCCAATAGAGCCATAGACATGGGCATCTGTGAGCCCTCAGGCACCAGTATGTCTGCACCCAAAGATATGCTAAGCCACGTGTGTCTTTGCTGCCGAGGGCTCAGAGGAGACACATTATAGGGATGCTACATGTGTTAAAAGCTCTTTTTGGTCTTCATCAAATACTGGCCATAGGGGCACCTTGGGACCACTGCAAGAAGTTGTAGAAAGGACAAGATGTGTGACTATTCTTACCTCTGCCTGTTCAAGCTCTCTCTGCAAACCCCCAAAAGAGCATATTATAGAAGAGAAAGAATAGTATTCTGCTTTTGGTGGATATGTGCTGCTCTGACTTCTTGGGAGATCTCATCTTTAAGGAGGACCTTTGGCTCCCCATTCACTTCCAATAGGTGGGTTCTGAGGCAGAGCAGTCTTGTATTAAATTCCAACCCATAGCTGGGGCGCCTGGGTGGCTCAGTTGGTTAAGTGTCTGCCTTCGCTTCAGGTCATGATCCCAGGGTCCTGGGATCGAGTCCCGCGTCGGGCTCCCTGCTCATCAGAGAGTGTGCTTCTCCTTCTGCTCCTCCACCCACTCCTGCTCTCTCTCTCTCAAATAAATAAATAAATAAATAAATAAAATCTTTAAAAAAGTTAAAATGTTAAATAAAATGTTTAAAAAAGTCAATGAATTCCAACCCTTAGCAATTACAGAATACTAGAACATTAGAAGTAGAAGTTGTCTCAGAAATTGTCTAGTCCACTAGACACATTTTATAGAGAGACAAATGTGGCTCAGAGAGATTGGGTGCCTTTTCCAGGGTCTCACAGACAGTTTGAGTCTGAACCAGGATTAGAGGCTAGGTTTTTCCATGCCTGGCAGCTCTAAATCTGTCCTCAGAGACTGATGGTTTCTTTTGGTCCTTCTAAATTAGAAAATCTCTGAATTGCATTCAAGTCGTTACTTTTTGTTCTTTATGTTATTACATTGCAACTTTTAGTCTAAACCCTTAAAAGTCTATAAAACTGACTTAAAAATCTCTCATGTTCTTGGTAATGACTGTGAATATTTGAATACAGTTTGGCTAAACTCAAAAAAGGGTCCTTGATTGTGAGGACCCATGAAACTCTAGGACATATATTGTCAGAAGCACCATGAAATTGTGACTTCAGGAGGCCAATTAATTATGGTTATCCTGTTCAGAGCCTAGAACAGTACCTATGTATAGTAGGTAATAGACAAATATTTTTTTCAAGAAATTCTTCCCCCACCTATTTAACATGTCTGGTTTAACAGCTCAAGTGATATTATCTTCCTCGCAGCAACTCATATTCAAGAAGTTTCTACAATCAATTCATCTGTCTCACACTGATCTTCAATTGGACATTCCCTACCTTGTGTTCTATGACTTCCTATTTCTCCCATTGGCTTGGTCAGTTCATCAGTTATACACATTGTTCTTTTGTTAAATCCCCCATACACAGAAAGATGCTTATAAGTTCATGAGCTTCCTAAATTTTCTCAAAATGAAAAGTGTCTGTTTTAAAAAAGATTTTATTTATTTATTTGACACAGAGAGAGAGAGAGCACAAGCAGGGGGAGCAACAGTGGGAGAGAGAGAAACAGGCTTTCCGCTGAGCAGAGAGCCCAATGCAGGGCCCAATCCCAGGACCCTGCGATCATGACTTGAGCCGAAGGCAGATGCTTAACCAACTGAACCACCCAGGCACCCCCAATGTCTGCTTTTTAATGAAATACAAAAATAATAGTAGATCATGTCCCAGCCTCTGAGAAATTCACAATCTCTTAAAAAGGAGATACCTACATGAAAAAATGGATTCTTCAAAGAACATGTGCTAAAATGAACAGACCATACGATATTTGTTGGAAGAGTTCAGAGGAGAGGGAAGACTAAGCTAGAATAGTCTGGGAAGATTCTAGCTTCTAGCCCACAGAATGTGGGCTAGAACTTAGAGGTTGGCCATGATTTGGAAAAGGAGGAGAAGGAAAGACAGTCTGGTCAGAGGGACAGAGTGACCAATTGTCACCATGTTCAACGGAAGGCCAGTAGGAGAATAGTAAATGGAACTTTGTGAGATGAGAGGACCGATGTTATATATTACAAAAATGCTGTTTGGAAAAGCAGGGCCTTATACTTTATACTATACTGGATGTGGATTATACAAGAGGGCTTTTTTTAACAGGACGGGACAGGACGATTGGGAAGTGTAGACTGCAGTATAGTCTATGGTGATGGTATGTCCTGGAGATGTTCAGTGCTCAACTGCACCAACCCTCACACCAGCTCTGATGGGGCCTGACCTTACGGGACAGCGTCAAGAATGATATGTGAGAGACCAACGAATAATTACAGTTTTGTTGAACATGATTTAATTGGCGGTAAGGAATTAAAGGCCAATCATGATTTAACATGTCATTCCCCTCATCACATTTGAGGCTGAGCATTTTTCATTCCAAAAACTACCTTGTGAGTTTTTACTATGAGATTGGTCCACAGGGTGATATATTTTTGGTCAAAGGCTTTTTTGATGAGCCTTAAGAAACAACAACTCCATCCTTCTTTCATTTGTGAGCCTGACCCCATGCGGAGGTATGGGCTAGGCAAATAAATAGCAAGAATAAGAACGTCTTTATTCCTTTCACATTCCCTTGACTTTGTCCTTTGTACCATGGCAAACAGGAAGGGGATGTTGCAGCATTAATACGGTTGTATGAAGCACTCACAGTGGCCCTGGAGGGATAATTTTCAATATGCTACACTGTTACGCTAAGAGAATTTGCAACTCACATCATTTGACTCAATCCCCTTCTAGTAAGAATCAGCAGTGTCAAGGTGCTCAATGAATATCCACTAAATCTAAAGAAATACGAGAATTTTACAAATTCTCCACAAAGATTTACTGGGCCCCCCTCGGAGGCTTCAACTCTGGAGTGTCTTCCCGGCATGGAGGGCCGGCACTTGATAGTCACTGGGTGAAGAATTAAGGGGTTGGGGAAAACTAGTGTTTTAGGAGGCTGATGTGCTGGATTTGATAAGAAGGAGGCGAGAGACAGGGAGAGCACAGGAACTTTTGTTGTAATCCAGACCTTTGATTGTGAAGGCTTCAATGCCAATACAAAGGAGAGGTTAGGGTGTGATATTTTATGGGGAAAGTCAGGGGTGCGTTGTGGTTCAATAGGGAAGCTATTCAGGTAAGGGGAGGAAACTAATTAAAGACAGTTGGGTGTTTGAATCTGAGTAGGAGCAGTCAGGTTGCGGGGAGTGGGGAAGGGTACGCTCATTTGTATGTGGATTGGATTGGGGTTGCGATAGAAGCCTTTGCATGGAGATATCCTGAGAGTAGGACTCTCCAGCAGGTGCCCGAGTCAGAGGCCGAGCTAAAAGTGTCCTCAACTGATCAACCAGTGGAAGTACACAGGTCAGCCAGTAAGTTAGACTGACATGTGACCTCACAAAATCGACCATGTGAGGCTTAACAAAAAATCATTTCATCGTAACCTAGTAATCAAAGTTCTTTTGTAAAACTGGCGCATTTTATTTAAATTCAGAATGCATCCAATCTGACGGCTACAGCAACAAATGCAGTTTGAACTGCATTGGTAGTGTCCAAATGAAGGGCAACACTCTGTCAAAGTGTTTCTCCATCTTTTCTCATTACCATCTCCTAAGGGGCTTTGTTGGACAACTTGAGAGTGATGGTATTTAAAGATAATGAAGAGATGAGTTCACTGGGAGAAGAGCATGAAGAGCAGAACCCTAAGGACCACACAGAGAAGAGGGGCTGTGTCGGGGGGGCTGGAAACAAGGAGTTTGAGTCCACAGATTTGAATCAGGGAAAGAAAGAGTTTTAAGGAGATAATAACAATTGTCAAGTCCCGAAGAAAGATAAAAGAGAAAAAAACCAAGAGAAGACTATTGAATTACAACTTTTCAAGCTGGACTTAAAATGTATATCTGTGGCCATGCGTGTGTGACTTGTTGATAACTCAGTCTCACAAATTAAGTGGAAATAATCGCCTGCCCCAAGTTATTTGGAGCTATGCATACATTTTAAAGTAAAGCAGTTTGGTTTGTAGCTTTCCGTAAGCCTTGTTTGCACTGGGGAGCTGTATCACAAGAAGAATTCAGATATACAGTCCCTTTCTTGGTAGTGAAGGCTAGTCATTGTTAGCATCAGGGAAAACACAGTCCATCTAAGGTCGAGACATATTTTCAGCAGGAACTGGCAGTCACTGGGTGGCTAACAAAGAATTTTCAGTGTAAGGACCAAGGAAGGGGGTGGTGAGTGGGCTCCAATGTTCAGGTAGCTAATGTGCTCCATGTTGTGGTTGACCAGGCATGAAGACACATCTCTGACCACATAGGGATGATTTTCAGGCCACTGCTCTGTGGGATTTTGTTTATGGGTCAATTTTGCAAACACCTGCCCTCAAACCAAATATTCAAGTAGTTTCAGGTTGGAGATAATTACGTAGTTTGTAATAATTAGGTTGTTCTGCATACATATTGAGTTTCAGGCTTGACAGAGTCTGAGAGATCAGGTAGCCCAGTCCCCCGAGTCTGTGGTCTGTTCTGCTTTGTAATATCACGGACAGATACTCAACCAGTGTCTGCTTGATTGCTTCCAGCAAAGGGACATTCACTATGTGGTGAAAGAGCACTTTCTGAAATTTGTAATCTGTATCTTAGAACTGTGAATTTCCCAGAACTAACATTGGGATAGTGCATAATATCTATTGGCCACTGTTCTTAGCACTTTACATATATATATAAAAACTCAGTTAATCTTCTCTTTAAACTCATGGATAATATGGCCATATAATAAAATAAGTGCTATTAATATTCATATTTTTTAGATGAGGAAATTAAGGCCTGGATTGGTTATATAATCTTCTTAAGGTCAAAGGGCTCGAAACAGCATCTGAGCTCCTAGTTTTCTTTAATGCTTAATCCTTCTTGCTAGTTATTCAAATATTTGAGGACAGCTAATTGGGGTTCCCCTAAGCATTCTTTTCTCAGTCTAACTGCCCCTGGTTAATGTAACCATTTTTTTTCTCACACCATAGGTGTGATCTTCTAGTAAAGCATAATTTAGGTTGTCATTGCCCCTCTTAAAATTGGTGCCCAGAACTGAGTACAGACTCAGCCAGGGTCTGACCAGTGCACAGAATTGGGTGGAATCATTCAATGGTTAGGTTCTAAAATGAGCATGCAAGGCGAAAATTGAGTAGAGCCCAAATTACCCTTGAGAAAGCCCTTAACTAACTCATAATAGAGAGTACGTATGATATTGTGTGTACAATCCTGCACAGAAACTCTCCTGTTCATTAAAATTTGAGAACCATTGTGGTCAACTAAAGAAGGAACAAAAGGAAAGTCGATATGCAGATGCCTGGGCATTAACAACATTCTGCTTTTAAGGTAATGATCAAATTGCTCGTGTTGAATGAGGGGTCGGTGGAAAATAGCTCATTGATCCTGTTTACTTGCAGTATTACTTCATTCTGATTAAATATTAAGCTCTATAACTTCACATATGTTAATGTATTTGTGTTGCAGTGAGGATTAAACAAGAAAGGAAAGGATAGGGTCTAAAATCAGTTTGTAAGTTCAGCGTAATATAACAATCCAGGAGCCATCATCAGCAGGGGGTATCACCCCCAAAGGGGCACAAATTGGTTCTTAGAGAGGGAATCTTACTCTTTTTATGTATAAAGGCCAGACATGCACACAATACACAGAGACATACACTGTATCTATGTCATTAAAATTTCATGGGACAGATGACAATTATGAAAACATGTCTAAAAAGGCTCCCTAGGAGGTGATCATGGAAAGATCAAGAAACACTTGGGTACAGCATTGCCCTTGACTTGGACACTGTGAATGCGGCTCAACATTGCATTTGTTGTTTTAGCAGTCATAGTGCATGCATGGATTTAAATAAAACTCCCTAGTTTTTACAAAATAAATTTGACTATTGAGTTCTGATGAAAACAAAAATGCTGCCTACCTAAAGTGACTAATTTTGCATTGTGACATGTCCATCAGTCTCAGTGGCTGACATTTGTACTTCAGTTGATGGATGAATTGAAGATACTTTTAAGAAGACAGAATAGGTGAGTTTTCTCAGCAAATGTAGGGCTTTCAGCTCATACCCTCTACCCTATCTATACCTGTAGAGGCAGATGAATTCAATTGTTTTTGATTTTTGACTGATGAGTCCATGTAATGCTGCACTGAGGAAAAAACAAACAAACAAACCTAAATCCCATGACATGACTCATTCCAGCAAAATTTCTCTCATATGTATCTCAAATCCATCATTGTCATCATCATCACCAAAGCTCATCCCCCATTGAGAGGGAGGAAGTTTCATCTGTGTGTTTGTTTGCAAAGGATAGAGCATTTGCCTTTGCAGGTATCTTCTGTGATAATATCTTTATTCCCTTCTCCTTGCCGCTTAACAACAAATTCCTTTTCAGGGAAGAAACTATCGAAGTAATGCAAAATACCATTTCGTTGTGAAATAATATGACCCAGGAAGGGTCTAGAAGGAGAGAGCAGATGTGAAAGCTAAATTGCTCTGCACAAGAAAATATGATGCCTTTACCCTGGAGAAAAGGAGTTGAGGGAAGGACACGGTAGGGTTGAGATGGGTTCTTGTGACCATTTCTTCAAGAAAGAAGGGGTTGCTGGATAAAATGTCCTTGTCTTTATTTGTAAAGAGCCTCGGTGTCTATGCCCCAAGGCTCATTAGTGAATTACAATCTCCTCCACTATCTATTATTTCAGTGTATTATTTTGAAGATTTTATTTATTTATTTGTCAGCAAGAGAGAGCGAGAGAGCACACAAGCAGGGGGACAGCAGAGGGAGAAGCAGGCTCCCTGCTCAGCAAGGAGCCCGATGCGGGGCTTGATCCCAGGACACCGGGATCATGACCTGAGCCAAAGGCAGATGCTTAACAGCCTGAGCCACCCAGGCACCCCTTAGTGTATTATTTTAAAATGAAAAACATTTCAAATAATTATAATGGAAACTCATGTGTGTACTGAGAACAGATGTCCATATTTAATATTTGCTTCAGATCTATTTTTATTTTTTAATAAGCCTTACAAATATAGCTAACATTCCATCTCTACCTTTTCTTTGTTTCTCTTCCAGAGGTAACCAATTTCTGAAAATTGGTGGATCATCATCAGAGTTTCTTGTTATGTATATATTTATTATATCCTCCCATATATACATATATATTCATTAACAACACTCACTATTGTTTTTTGCCTTTACATTTTTAAAAAAACATTTGTTTATTTATTTTAGAGAGAGAGAGAGAGCACGAGCAGGGAAGGGCAGACAGAGAGAGAGAGAATTTTAAGCAGGCTCCACGCCCAGGGCAGAGCCTGACGCAGGGCTCAGTCCCACAACCCTGAGATCAAGAGTCAGACACTCGACCCACTGAGCCACCCAGGCGCCCCTGCCTTTATATTTTTTATGTAAATATTATCAAACTGAATGTTTGCTCTCGAAACTTCCATGCCACTGCTTATTTCACTGAATAGTATGTGGAGTTTAGCCATGTCAAAACACATAGTCCTGGTTAATTTATTAACTCTACCATTATTCATTGTATGTATTAACTTAACTTCATTTATTCATTCCTCTGTTTAAAGAAGTGGAATCACTATTTGCCTGGAACCTTCCAGGAATAGGTCATTACCTCCTTCATCTCTGTTTACCTCAGTCAGTTACCATGGTAAACCCCAGACTCCAGGTGCCCCTCTAATTCTATACAATAACTGCCAGAAGGACATCTCTTATACCTCCTCAAACGGAACCTTCCTTGCGGTGCCCTCCGCAACCCATTGCCTATAATCAACAAATTCAATCTTTTCCTGAGATTTCAAGGATACTCAGCCTTTTCTCCAGATCTTGATGTTATCTTTCTGTTCTGAATGAGACCTGGGTTCCCCCTGGGGACACTGCCTCCCTAGCATCCTTTCACTTGGTGGCTGTTTTTGCTACTCATCCCGGAAGTGGGGTCGTTGTCTTTGCTTCTCATTGCTGTTTCCAGCTCATTCACCATTTCTCTTCCCTAAAAGCTTCCAACTTCGAATCTGTCATCGGACTACCCACAATGCACTCTGCCCTCCTGGTTATGGTCGCTCAACACCTGGGTTTCTCCTCATTTCACAAAGATGTTTAGATTCCGATCAAATGCTTCTCAGGCTTCAGTGGACACATGTGTGTCTAGGAAGATCTTGTTAAACTGTGGATTCTGATTCAGTATTTCTGTGATGGAGCCTGAGATTCTAAATAACTAACAAGAACCCAGGTGATGTCGTTGCTGCCGCACTACTCATCGAGTTGTAAAGTCCTAGGTGACTGTCACTCTCTCCAACAGTACTGTTATCTTCCTTTTGAGGGATTTCAGTCACCACACAGATGATCCTTCCAACACCCTTTTCTGGAGATTTTTTTTTTTTTAAAGATTTTATTTATTTATTTATTTATTTGAGAGAGAGAATACAAGTGGGTGGGGGGGGGAGGAGCAGAGGGAGAGGGAGAATCTCAAGCAGACTCCATGCTGAGGGTGAAGCCCAAAGCGGGACTCAGTCTCATGACACTGAGATCATGACCTGAGCCGAAATCAAGAGTTGGCGCTTAACCAACCGAGTCACCCAGGTGCCCCTTTGAGATTATGAACCTCTCTCCTAGCAATGTCATCCCCATCTCAGCCACTTCCTGCCCTATACCTTGTTATTTCCAAAATTGGCAACACTTCCATAATCTCAGTTTTCAACATCCAGTTCTCAGGTTATCACCTCTCACATCTGCTGCTCTCTTCCTCCAGTCCCCAAACAGGAACAATTCTCAGACTCCACTGATGTGCTCAAACCCATCATTTCTTCTTCCTTTTCATTGTCTCTCATTCTGCTCATGTTCATACTTTACTCCTTCCCCAACTTAGATTCCGTGGTTGATTACCATCACTCTCTTATATATATGGCCAGCTTCCTGGCCCCACTCTTTCCTCATCACACCCAGTAAAAACCTCAACTCTGTCTAATTACAACACTCCGCCTCTCGAATACTTGCATCTACGCTCCATGAAATGAGGCTGAGGAAAAGGGCGCACTCCTCTCATGTTAAAATCATGAGCATGAGCCTTCAGTGGAACTGGAATGCCATTTGGCAATCATACCGTACTTTGCTGTTCTATTTTCCCTCTTGTGCTCTTCTAGATAATTCTGTGCCTTCTCCTTCTTCAAATCTCCAGTGCCTCTTCCCTAGTCCTCACTCTTAGGTCTCACTTACTCTATCGGGGGAAAACAGGAATAATCAGAAGAGACCTGCGGCAAGCTGCCATCCTCACATACACCCACTTCCCCTCCCTAGAGCTCTATCCCTCTGACCCGCTCAAGGCCATTGCTCTAACATGGCTACTCCTTTCCTGCAGCATCTTCCCCTCTTTCAGGGGAGAAATGAGAGCAGCATCAGAAAGCATGCTTTTCCTTCTATTTTAAAAAATAAAAACTTCTTCTCCATGAGTCCTAGGTCTCTCCTCAGTTCCAAGCAAAACTCAAAAAATGTTTCCACACTATGGTTTCCCATTGTTCTTTCCCTACCCTCTCTTAAAACCACTACAATTGGACTTCAGTGCCTACGACACCTCTGAATCAGCTTTTGTGTTGTTTTTGTCTGCTTGCTTGTTTTTATATAACCAACAATACATTTTTTATTGCCTGCAAATGAAAACGCTTAAAAAAAAAAAAAAAAAAGCCCAGTCCATCACCCAGCATGCATGAACTACTATCTAAATGGGAACCAGGTAAATAAACACAGGAACTAGGTACAAGCACTCTCCACAAGTGGCCGTCCAGTCAGAGCCGGCCAGGTGAGGGTCTCACCGACTGACCACCCAACCGAAGAACTGGTCTACTTATTCACATAGACACTTCTTCAGTCAGGAAGTGAGTCATTCTCTCCACAGTCTGTATCTTTTTCTTGGTCTTTTCCTTTTTTTCCCTCTATGCACTGTCTAGTCTCCATTTGTGCCTGTTGTGTGGGGCACTTGGGCTCCCTCAGGACGTCTCAGTCTCCACGAGAAGGATCTTTTCATAGAGCTCTGCTGTCCTCACTCCAACTCCAGGGAACTACCTGTTTCACTGTCCCATTTTCTTTATCTCGTGTGTGTTACTACATCCTTGTATTCAGGGACTCATTTAGCCTGCTCTTCCTTCTTGTTGCTGCTTCTCCTTAAAATTGGGAGATTTGTATAAAGGTACTTCATCACTACATAAACCAACTGGAAACTGCATTTATTTTACATGAAGTCTGATCAATTAACAACAGTGTGATTTTCTTTTTCTTTTTTTTTTTTTAAGATTTTCATTAATTTATTTGACAGAGAGTGTGACAGTGAGAGAGGGAACACAAGCAAGGGGAGCGGGAGAGGGAGAAGCAGGCTTCCCACCGAGCAGGGAGCCTGATGTGGGGCTTGATCCCAGGACCCTGGGATCATGACCTGAGCCAAAGGCAGACGCTTAACGACTGAGCCACCCAGGCACCCCAACAGTGTGATTTTCTACTCTTTCTTTGCTTTTATACTCTGTGCACTTGGTTTTTTTTTGCTGCTTTCCCCTCTCTTTGGGTCCAATTTGTGTTTGTTATTTCCTAGTGGACCATGCTCTATCCTCGAATATGACTTTGAGACCCTTCACTGAAAACCGTATTCTGTAGCAAGTGGTCGTGAAGAGTGCTCAGCTTAATTCACTTACTTCAGGATGGGAACAGATATTTGTTTTCCCACTAGGAATTCCATTGATTTCAAGAAAATAGCTAGTTTTCTGGAATACAGCTGTCGAGGCAGTCATACTTCCATGGAAAAAATGGTCCTGTGTTAGTATGGTTTCTGGTCCAGTTTTATTTGATGAGAAAGAACTGATGCTTGGAGTTAAAGACACATTAAGGATTTTTTTAAAAAGATTTTATTTATTTATTTATTTATTTGAGAGAGGGAGAGAGAACAAGAGCAGGAGGAAGGGAAGGGGGAGGGGCAGAGGGAAAGGGAAAAGCAGACTCCTTGCTGCACATGCAGAGTGTGATGTAGGCCTTGATCCCAGGACCCTGAGATCATGACCTGAGCCAAAATCAAAAGTCAGATGCTTAACCGACTGAGCCACCCAGGCGCCCTTTAGACATGAAATATTTTTTTTTATTTTTGTTATTGTTATGTTAATCACCATACATTACATCGTTAGTTTTTGATGTAGTGTCCCATGATTCATTGTTTGTGCATAACACCCAGTGCTCCATGCAGAACGTGCCCTCTTTAATACCCACCACCACGCTAACCCATTCCCCCACCCCATCCACTCTAGAACCCTCAGTTTGTTTTTCAGAGTCCATCATCTCTCATGGTTCGTCTCCCCCTCCGATTTACTCCCCTTCATTCCTCCCCTCCTGCTATCTTCTTCTTCTTCTTTTTTTTTTTTCTTAATATAGACATGAAGGATTTTTAAGTATGTTATGGAACAATTCTTTATGTGCATGTTTTATGTATATATTGGACAAATATGTGTTTGCTAGAAAATCATCATCGTCAAACACTGATTTATTTAGTACTTTCATTTATTGTGTGCTCTGCGACATTGAAAGAATTTTGAAAAGTTTACACTCTATATCTGATTATTTTTTTAAGGCAACATGTGCAATTTTTAATTGAAAGGTGTGTTACTGAAAACAGAGCTAATTAATGCTTCTAGGTCCTAGGCTTTTTGCTCTGTGGCTCATGTAAGTTTCTCTGGAGCGCTGTGATTTGAACAACTCTGTTCAAGGCAGTCCGTGTCACGTGCTTCTACAGCAGTTGGATTTCCTTCTTTGCTTGGTATGGAGTCTCTGCAAGTCTTCAGATGTCCAGCACTTGGCACCTGTAAGGCTACAAGGAGGCAACAGATAAAAATACTCTTTTGCGTGAGCCCCATGAAATGCAGCTTTAAGGTTTTGTCAGCACTGCTCTGCTGCCTATGGGACTGAAACCCATTCCTTTGCTTGTGATCATTTACCCATATATACAGAAGCATTTGTGGACCGCAGTCCCAGATGGTGAAGTAAGAAAGTTCCTACTGGCGGCGCTCTATGAAAGAGGAGACGCGTAACACCGAGGACAGACCCAAGAGGCTGACCATTGCTCACAGGGCAGGACAGGGTCATAGTGAGGGGACCACAGGAGACTCATATGGACCTAACTCTGGGTCCTCTCTGGGTGTGCATGGGCTTTGGTCCTGGGTTGGCTCACAGCCAACTGACATCACTTTGGATTATTTCCTCTGGGCTGGAGCTGAAGGGAATCATGGAGCTGGATTTTCGACCCTGAATCCATGAATAATCAGGGGCAACATTCTGGCAAAACATACATCTCTGGAATCTCTTTTTAGTCTTATAACAAAAAATAAATAAAATAAAATAAAATAAAATAAAATACAGAGTCCTATATTCACTTTATCCTTAATGTCTTAAAGCTACCATTTGACTAGATAATCCATAAAATGCTAAGTTTGTCTTTTAGAAATAAGTTTTACATGTATATGTGTGTGTGTGTGTGTGTATATATATATATATATGTGTATGTATACTACATGTATATGTTTAATACTCCTGTTCATAAAATGTCTCCCCGAGAGGCCTATGTGTATGATTATGGGAAACAAGATTAAAAGTTCCAACAGATTTTTTAGTGTGAGCTACAGAGGGGCAACATTAACAGAGAAGTGATTTTCTGGATAAAAACCAAGTTTCATCACTCGAAGATATCTGTATAAGGAAGAGAAACAATCAAAGCATTAGCTGGTAAATGTGAAGATTAGTTCTGGGGCCACTGAAATCTAAGCAGTGCAGGTCAACCAAAGAAAATTCCTTAAACGTCCTCATATGAATGAGACAGATCTCTATTCTATTTCTCCTTAGGCAGAAAATTCAAAGGGGGGAAATACTGTGTTTCTTAGTCATTCAACCAAATACTTTGAATATTTGCTATGTGCAAACAACGTACCATACTAAGAGCTCCTATACTTCAGTCTTTTCCCTGAGATCAAAAATCATGATGAGATCATCGGTATTAGGAATAAAATATGCATTTTAAAACTAGAGCAAAATATGAGCAAGTGAAAATGATTATGATACCAGAAAGGTATGTTGGTGAAAACAATGAAGAAAAAAGTAAATAATATATGAAAGTTAATGTAATGTGGTGATGAAGGGCATTTAGAATCAACCAGGTTTAAATTCCCATTCTGCCGCCGACCCGCTGTGTGACATTAGACAATTCATCTACTCTCCTTGTGCCTCACCTTGCACATCTGTCAAATGGACATCATAACAAGACCTATCTCATAGAGTTCTTCTGAGGATCAAATGAATACATTAATGCATAAAAAGTACTTGACTGAGTATCTGGAATAGAACAGCCTTCAGTTATTTTGGTAGCTGTTACTGCTGCCACAACTACTACAATTACATCTAACAGTGAAGTCTAGAAAAATGTGACCCTCAAATGTTGTTTGATGAGAGAGAGGGAGAGAGATCTGGATGGGTTCAAACACTGAGATGGTAGAACTGAGGATGAAGTTTCCACCTGACAGGAAGGCCAGGGCTGAGGACCCAGAAGGGGTCCTGCAGGACCAGCTAACTGGGTCCCTGGCGAGGCATGGGATGGCAACCAACCAGGAGCCAGCAGGAGGTGAAAGCAGAAGTTATTGAAGGTATAGAGAGAGTGCAGGTAAGGACAGAGTGTCTGGGAGACTCAGAAAGGAAAGGAGAGCGAGTCTTATGTTTGCTCAAAGTCCGGGGGTTTTTACTGAAGATTGTACAGTCCTCTCAGACATCCAGGAACCAGTTAGAACAAAGATGAGGGCTGAGATGTTATTCCTTGGAGCCAGGGGGTCTTGGCATCAAGATGTTTAGTGCTAATGGTCTGGAATATGCATATGATGGCTTCCTCTCGTCATTCTCACCTGGTCCTTCCTTAGATGTTATCTATTTAAAGAAATCATTAACTCCTTGTCCCTTACAAGGAAGACATACACCGTTTGCATTATGAGGTATGTATAAAGTGGGGGTGAACGTCATGGTGAGAAAAGAAGCAGGAAAAGGGACAAAAAGTAGATTTTTATGGAGTCCTTCAGTTTCCCTATCTTAATACCAGAAATGCACATATGACGTCTGAGACCCTCGGTGCCATCTTGAACCGTGAGGAGAAGAACCTTGGGAATGCAGTGCAGTCTCTGAGGTCAGTGTGAGGCTGAGCCTCTATTCCATTCCCTTAATAACTAAGTCCAGACTTTTAGAGGAGAGAGAAATAAAGCTGTCTAATTTCATGCCACAGATATTTTGGGCTAGAATCAAATCCAACCTTAACTAACATGAGTATATCGCCGAAGGTCACACAGCTAGTGAAAGACAGAGCTTTCCGGGATTTTGACTCTGGATTCCCGGACTAGAGGGGGCACGAGCATTGTCACAGCGTTATCTGACCCTGGAATTAGGCCCTTCACTCTATAATACTAGATATTTAAAATAGGTATACTTGATCCTGGAATACAGTTGGTATTTTGTTTCCATTTAGTCTGTCTTTCTAATTACATTTGACTAGCACATGCATGCAGGTTTTGGCAGCAGGATGGGTCTTACAAAGGCCAGTTTGACCTTAAATTTTTGTTGCAAATGCTTGGACAATGTGGATAATGCACACCAAAGCTCTTGAAAAATTAGATTTTCATCACAGTGATTTCCATCTGCCTTCTTCATTTGCATGAGGGAAACCATGCCTGAAGGCCTTGCTCTGTGACATTCTGGGGTCCGTATCTGCACTTGAAAGGGGTATTGCTGGGAGCCCCATGACATTGCCTGCATCACTCGAACAATAAAACCATTCAACATTTCTTGGCTTTTTTAAATAAGTGGATTTGGGATATCATTTACCTGCAAAGTACCTCAATTCTGCACTCAACATTGCAAATGAGATGACAACGAACTATATATCTTGTCCTTGAAGATGATGGCAGTGGGGAGGTATAAAACCATCCTTATTTGTAGGTAATTTGACTTCACTGCTCCACATCCCAAGAGAACTAAATGGAAAAGCTGTTAAGTTCATGATGAGTTCATAAGGTGTACAGATGGAATATAGTTAGAAGTATTGGTAGTTTCCTGTATCACAGACATAATTATGTAACATATTGGAAAACTCTTATTCATGTGAGCAATCAAAAACAAAACAAAACAAAGCAATTAAAAAAAAAACCTTAAGAGTAAACTTAACAATAATTATCCTGGACTTTCAGGAAGAAAGCTTCAAATTTTCTGTGAGCTTTAAAGGATGATTGAAATGAATGAAAAGACATATTACATTCTTCTCTGTGATGCCAGCAGGCCAAGTCTGAGGACCCAAAGGGGGTCCCGCAGGACCAGCCAAGAGGGTCCTTGGTGAGGCGCAGGATGGAAATCAACCAGGAGCCAGCAGGAGCTGAAAGCAGCGTTTACTGAAGGATAGAGACAGTGCAGGTACAGAGCGTCTGGGAGACTCAGAAAGGAAAGGAGGAAGTCTTGTCTTTGCTTGGAGTCTGGGGTTTTTATTGATGATTGTGGCCTGATGCATGTGTCCTCTCAGGCATCCAGGGACTGGTCAGAATAAGGACAGGGTCCAGGTGTCCATCATAAGTCACTTATTCCCTGGAGGCAGGAGGTCTTGGTATCAAGCTGTCTAGTACCAGTGGTCTGGAATATGCACACAATGGCTTTGCCTCATCATTCCTTAGATGTTATCTGTTGTGCTGGAAGATTCCAAACAAATCATGAACTCCTTGTCCTTTATGAGGAGGACATACATTAGGGCATGTGTAGGGTGGCGGTGTAGGTCCTAGCAAGAATAGAAGCAGGAAAGGGAGCAAAAACCAGATTTTCATGGAGTCCTTCAGTTTCACTATCTCCTATGGAACAACTGAGTATTGCAAGAGTGTTGGCTTTTCCAAATAGATTTACAGATTATTCATTCTGATTGAAATTGTATTAGAATTTTGTGTTAGCAAAGTAATTCTTAAGTTCACCTGACAGAATCCATTCATGAAAACAGCTAAGATAATTTTGAGTATTCAGAATAATGAAGGCTTTAGATTTTAAAATATATTATAAAAATAAAATTGTTTATACAATGTGGTATACATAAAAACGTACATGGACCAACATTTTAGGTAACAACTCAATAAATGATAAAAGGTCGTGAAAAAAATGCAGGGACCAACAAATCAGTCAACAAATGGTGTTAAGATATTTTCTCTTTGGAGAAAAGTTAATTTTGATAGCAATCATGCATCTTATATTAAGATAAGTTCTGGCTGTACTAAAAATTAAGTGTCAAGTTAGGAAAACATAAAAATAGGTGACTATTATGCCAAGTTTCCAGATGGAGATGAATTTCCAAGCCTAAAAAGAAGTAAAACAAATAATGGAAGAAAATATGAATAGATCTGACTCTATAAAAACTTATGGCTTTTCTATGTCAAACAAACAATATAGAATTAAAAGAAAAATGGGAGTTCCAATTCTGGGACAGCATCATGGGGAGCCCTGTGGACCCACTCTCCACTGAAACAAGTGTAACTGGTGAAAATGGTACATATAAAAAACCTAACCATTTCACGTCTCTGGCAATTGTCCTAAAAACATGTGGCAAATAAAGAAATATTTATTCAAGAAAATCTAATCTCAGTAAGAACAGCGAGAATCTATGGCATTTGAGCCCTGACCTGCTCTCTCTCTCTCTCTCCTCCTTTCCCAGCTCAGCTTGATGGAAGCGTCACTCTGGGTAGATGGGGCCAAAAATACAGGACTCTCTCGCCGCACAGCTCCCGACCAAGAAGCATGGTGCCTTCCCAAGAAGAACAGGTTGCTAACATTTCTCATTCCCTTCAACCTTAAGTTGAAGGTGTGAAATCCGTGGTTAAGTATACCATGAATTTAGGTTGGGGACTATCTTCCTCCACCCAGCCCCTCTCACAGGATGGAGGTTCTAGCTCAGATATGGCACGTGAAGAATATTGGGGCCCCAAATACCCTCAGTTAAGCTCACTTGTAGTTGCAAGGAAACAAGATAGGGGAGAAAACTATGAAGACCAGAGGCTACCGTCTGACCCAGTGACCAGAACAGCGGCTCAGAAATTTCGCCAAAGGGAGGAGGCAGTACAAGGAGAGTTCTCAAGTTTTCCCCAAAGGCATTGATTTTATTTAAAACAGTGTTGGAAAGTTCAAGACTAAAGCACTCTTAAAAATAATAGCTCCTCTTAATTAAGAGCAGTCATGCAAAACCATAGGTCTGTTAGTTCATCAGAGAGAACCAGGGAGGGAGACAGCAATGAGAGCCTTCTTGGTCCCGGAAGAAAACTCAGAAACTGGCACCAAAAACTGCCCCTACCCAAACAACAGAGTAATCAGTCAGCAATTAGTGAGGACTAATAGCTGGGTGTGGTACTAAATGAGATAGCTGAACAGAGGGATCAGGGAAAGAGACAGTCCCTGATTCCAACTGGTTGGGTGGGTCCCCCAAAATACTCAAACCGTGAATTTAATCTGAAATGTTATTGATTGGTAATCACTCTAGACTCTTAACAAAAACCAATGCAAATTCTCTCTGGAAGTATGCACCTTTTCTCTAGACCTCAGTAGATTCTCAAAAATAATTTTTCAAAGAAACTGGGCACCTCACAATCAGAAATGACTAAATACACCTAGTACTCAGATCTGGGTTTCTAAGTACTATTTCTTCCTTAAGGGAGACAGGAAGTAGTAGGGAAATAGTTGGTCCCAGGCCTGGAACAAAGAAAGTAAACACTGAGACTGAAACATCTTTTTGTGTGAGAAAACCAGAGAGTGGTCCATCTGAAAAGATCACTGAAGCCAACTTAAAGGGGCTTCCACCAGTTAAATCAGGAAAAATTTGAGCATCAAAATTACCCATAGTAACGAACAATAGTACATTCAGTAAGATAATCAGGACTCCATGTTGATACCAAAAAATATAAACAAGGAAAGTGAAGAAGAAGGTTTATTTCCTTTTTTTTTTGTTGTTCATTTGTTTATAGTCTATTAACTGTCAGGTAACTAATCAAGAAGAAATGAGAGAATTAGAAAATCACCATTTTGCAAGTCTCATAAAAATAATTGATTCGGGCAAGAATCTTCGATGGATACTTGAACTATTGAATGAAAGTTGGCTGGGTAATCAGATACTTAGTCTCAGAACATCTTCCCACAGGTTATTTATTAGCTAGAACATTATGAAAGATACCTACAGACTGGATAAATTTGGCAAACACCGCCTTAACTGGGTGATCAAAGTTAACATCCCTAAAAATGGGACCAGTGAAATCACGTGCCTCTTGATGAAGGACACAGATCATTATGTCATATTCCTGCCGAACACACATAACCTGAAACCAACCAAGGGGAAACAACCAGACAAAGGCAAATTGAGGGACATTCAACAACACAATTAGACATTGCTCCCCTGTGAGTTCTGCTTCCTTCTCATCTCTCCCATTCAATAAATCATCTTGTTCTGCTGGTTTTCCCTCCTAAATATCACTAGAATTCATTCACTTCTCTCCCTTCTCCCAGTTACATCATGTCACCTAATTGCTAAAACAGTTGCTGGCCATGTTCCCCTTGAATCCATGCTTCACAGGTTAGCCTGAGTGATGTGTCTACGGTATAAATCTGATCATGCCACTTCCCTGCTAAAAAGGTTTCTGTGGCTTTCAGTGGCTATTAGAATAAATGCAGCCTCTTAAATCTGTTTAACAAAGCCCGTCTTGATTTGGCTCCTGCTTGGTCCTCTAGCTGTATCCCTTGATACTGCTTGGAGCCAGCACCATACTCTCTCGATTGGCCACTTCCCTTCATTTTCAGGCTGAGATATGTTCTGTTTGGTGCAGGCTTTTAACCACGTCCAGAATGTTTTCTCTTTCTCCGCTTCCCTCCCCACTGCCCTCTTTTTGAGACTAAGCCCTTTTCAAACTTCAGCTTAGATAGAATTTCTTCTGAGAAGCTTTCCTTTACCCCACGGCCCTCACCTCGCCCCACATCTCTGGGGTTCCCTCTGCATGAATCTGATATATCTCATGCTGCTTTGGTCTCTATACTTAGCACATTGCTTTGTAATTTCTTCTTGAAGGTCTAGTAGTCTATAAACCTCACAGGGCAGGGACTGAATCTATCTCTTTCACTGTTTTTTTAGCCAGGGCCCAACACAGTATCTGGGACATAGAATTTTGATTGAATAAATGGGCAATATGTAGCGGGAAAAGAAGGGATATCTGACAAAATAGTAGTGAATGTTCTAAGTGGCATATGTTTTGTGATACTAGCCTCAGGGGTTGATATCTCAAGATGATATTTAAAGGCCAAGGAGTAACTTTCTATTAAAAAAATATTATCTGTGCCCAACTCTTAGTTTCTAAGTATCATCCTTCAATTAAGAGAAACCAGGGCTCCTTGGAGAAGTGGCTGGTTCCAGGATTGGGACTGGAAAATGTAAGATGAGCCTGGAATATCCTATGAAGCCTGAATGCAAGGACGGGCTCCAAAAAAATGAGATCATGTTGAAAAGACACAGGGGATCTGTGTCTGAAGGAGGTCCCGTTGGCCAAACCTGGAACAATTTGAGCAACAAAATAAATAGTATGGAATTATAGCCCCCCACAATAGAATAAATACCCACAAATCCATACTGATGTGAACTAATTGAATAAGTAAATGCATGGGGAAGAAGATATCTTACAGAAGATTCCTACAGAAAAATTCCAATTAGGAAATGTAGAAGGAATGAGTGAAATAGAAATCACCATTAGGGAAACACTACAGTAATAATTGTTGCAGGCAAGAACCATCAGTAAGTCCTAAGAACCAAGGGCAAATGTTTGAGGAGGAAGAGAATATTTGCATAGCCTCACAATATCGTCCCCAAGACATTTATTAATTACAAAGGGAAAAGTAGGGACTTCGTAGTTGAGAAACCTGGCAGACACCAGCTCAACCAAATGATCAAGCTTAACATGACCAGTAATAAGATATGTGGACATCATGTACCCCTAGGTAGGATACACTGGGGAGCGTAGAACATCACCCGTGTGGTATCTTTGTCAAAACACCTAACCTCAATCTGACCATGAGAAAATATCAAACTGAAATTGAGGGACATTCTATAAAACAACTTTTCAATGTCATAAAAGACAAGGAAAGGTGAAGGGAGAGATGCAGCCTGGAGAAGACTATGGAGACATGACAACCAAATGCAATTCTGCATCTTGGGTTAGAATCTGGGATAGACAAAATGAGTGGGAAGCCAAGTTCAAATAAAGTCTGTAGGTAGGTTAATAGCAGAGGGCAAAAGGGTTGTCCTAGCAACCAGATTCTTGTGGAAGAAAGCAACTATTTGCAAACACATTAAAACTGTAAGAGGTATGAAATGAAACCTAATCTTCAAGGTGTTGAAATGCTACCCATTTTTTTCTCTGGATTGAAACAAATCCTTCAAGGTGTCTGGCACTTGCCAAAGTGCTGGGACGTCTAACAATAATCGTCTTTATTTTCTCTCTCTTTTGGCCTTTATTAGAACCCATGGCTTGTGCAGTTCAGGTTCTCTATATGGACTGATTTTTATGGACTGACTACTGGTCCTTCTGCCCTCCACACAATCCTACTGCTGTGTGCTGATTCCCCAGACTTGGTCAGGCCTGGGGCACGTAGAGTAGTGCTCACCTCTGAGGCTTGGTTAGAATGTTTGCTGCAGCTCGTGGGGTACGGAAATCCTTCCTTGCTGGCTCCACAGGACTCATGGGAACATTGTCATCTGAAGGCTGGCTCGGGTCTGGGTCTCTGGGTACAAGTGAGCCTATAGGCTGTGCACTGAGCACATGCTTCACCCTCCTCCTTACTCCCTGCCATGTTATCTCCTCTTAGGAAGGATCCCCGTAGGGCAAGGCCACTTTTCTCCAGCACAGCCTCTAACCTCCTCTCTTTATAGATTTTCAGCCAGGTTGTGTGTGTGTGTGTGTGTGTGTGTGTGTGTGTGTGTGTGTGTGTGTGTGTTGGTAAGGGGGGATGTGATGCTTAACTTTATATGTCAACTTGACTAGACCACCAAGTGCTCAGAAGTTTCATTAAACATTATTCTGGATGTGTCTATGTGGGTGTTTCTGGATGAGACTACATTTGAATTGGTCAACTGAGGAAAGCAGATTACCCTCCGTAAGGTGGATGGACCTCACCCAGTCCATGGGTGGCCTGACTAGAACAAAAGTCAGAATAAGAGAAAGCACACTCTCTCTCTCTGACTCTTTTGGAGCTGAGACAGCAGCTTTTACCTGCACTTGCACTGAAACTTAAACCATGACTTTCCTGAGTCTCCAGCTTATCGATGACAAAACTTGGGACTTGTCAGCCTTCATGACCATGGGAGCTGATTCCTTACAATTACGTCCCTTTCTCAACATATACACACATCCTATTGGTTCTGTTTCTCTGGAGAACCCATGCTAATAGGACAGGTTTCTAGGATGGGCTCTGCCCCCATTAAATTAAAAAAGTCTATCAAGTGCCCATTGAGGATAAATTCTCAGAGCTCTGGAACATGGAACTGTCTTTCTCATGAGGAAAATTAATTTCAAATTTTAATTTAATTCAAAATTACGAAGTACAGTCTAACGTGCACAAAGGAAAGAGAATAATATAACAAACACCCATTTAAAATGTTAATATTTGTTTTAGTAGAAAATTTCCTATTTATTCTTTCAACAATCAGCAAGCATCAACAAAACATGAAGTAATTAAATTATAATGTATTGCTTTGCCATAGCAGTGTTCCTCTCTGTGTGCATGACTTCATTTTATTCTCACGAATTAAAAAAAAACAAAACAAACCAACACATTCACAAAAGAACTGGATTAAAAAATACTTCGAAGTTATTATATTTGAAAGGACTTGAAAGTCACAAATGGTATTTCTTTTCAAAGTAATATTAACTCAGATTTTTCAAATTCACCTTCTCATTAATTAATGAAGGTTTTTTTGTTTTTTTTCCCCCAAATCCAGAGACTGCAGGGGGTTCTCTCTATGACTCAATTCCTGTACCTTAAATGTTCTGAAGAGGTTATTTGAATTTATAATATTTTACTCACAGAAAAATCAGTGTAGTAATTTATTCAGGGACTGGTGTCACTTTGCCCACATGTCTCCCACATTTTTGGAAAGAGGTTGTCCTCGATGAGGAGTCGTTTGAAAGAAAAACACCCAAAGCAGCCTATGACTAAGACCGAGCACATTTCAAACTTTTTTTTCCTAAATGAAAAGTCAAGTCAGTTTACTCACCAAAATATGGTCAACTCTATCCAACACCTTGTTCTGCTATTTTGAAGTTGATTGACCAGTGATTTGACAATGATGACTGGCCCTACTTCATTAAAATGATTAATGTGTGTGGGTCCGGACACAGCCGCCCTTCTGTTCCCATCCCTCAGATGCGGCAGGGGAGGCCTTGGTCAGAAGCAGTCAATACACCCCAGAGAATTCTCTTGGTGGCACAAACTCCAGAAAGAGAAACTTTCTCTGAGATTGATGAAAATAAGAAGAGTGGTTTCCTGAACCCACAGTACTTGGCTGTGTGTTATCTGGAGCAAAACCTTATTTATAACTCTGATCCGTTCCCTTTGATGTCCCAAACCAGGGTGACTCTAAGGTTATACAGGGTAGACTAACGTCTCTGAATCTTGTCACTCTTCAGTTGTGGAAGAAGGGCAGAAGATGTCTCCTACTCCATAAACATTCTTTCCTCTTCTTTGGCTTCATTTATAAAGCCCACACAATACTTCCGTGATGGTTGATTTTATGTCAACCGGGCTAAGCTATGGAGCCCAGCTGTTTGGTCAAATACCAGTCTAGATGTTGCTGCGGAGGGATTTTGTCGATATGATGACCACTGACGACCAGTTGACCTTAAACAGATGAGAGTATGCTCTCTAATGGGGTTGGCCTCATCCAATCAGATGAAGTCTGTAAAAGCAAAAGCAGGTTTCCTGGACAGAAAACAAAACAAAAAAAATTTGCCTCAACACTGTAACATGAAATTTTGCCCACGTTTCTAGCTTTCTGTCTGCCCTTGTGGATTTCAGACTTGCCAGGCAGTCCTTAATCATGTGAGCCAATTCCTTAAAATAAATCCTTTTACTTAACATAAATTATCTATCTATAAGTAGACATACAGATAAATAGATGATAGATGGATTCTAGTCAGACATCTGTATATATACCGTCTCTCTCTCTCTCTCTCCCTTTCTCTCTCCTGTTTGTTCTGTTTTTCTGGAGAACCCCAACTAATACAACTCATTAAAGTCTTTTCTTTTTCTTTCTCTTTCTCTTCCTTTTTTTCTCTCTCCCCCTCCTCTTCCTCCTCCTCTTCTTCCTGCTTCTTCTTCTTGAGGCTGGAGTCACCATTCCCAGCTTGGACCCCGACCAAGAAACATGACTGCTCACAGCCACGCCCACAATACCCCAGGAACTGGCACCAAGGAGATGGAAGACAGGAGAGTTGTCTCCCGGGACAGCACCTGAGAACCCCAGCGGTTCCCCACTCAGGCCCCTGAGCACAGGAGGGGCTGTGAGGAGGTCATGACCAGGCCAGCACTGGGCTCCTTTCACCCCTCCCAGAGGACCACCTCAGTTCCCCGGCCCAGCCCAGCCCTGGTGCTTTGCCTTACGGCTTTTTACGATTTTGAGATTTTAAAAATGGTCACTATTTTTCAGAATTTCTAAATAAATTGCTTTGGTCTCAAGAAAACTCTGTGAAGCCAAAATCATGAATTCTTGAAAAGAAGAGATGATATGGAAATGTGTTCAGAACTCTGTTGTGTTAGCAAAAAAGAGATGTCAACACTATGCTTGAGAGTCAATTTTTCTTGGTTGTTCTTCTGGTCTTAGTATGATACAATGGAAATTATTCTCATAAATGTGTAACCTCCTTGTTTGCAGTTTTTGAATGTGCTACTTTTTCCCAGCATTTTTTTTTTTTTTCCAAATCAGGCTACTTTTGAAGAGTACATTTGAATGTGGGAATAGACATTTTAATCTGGAAGCATTTATTATAAACACACATTGCTATAGCAAATGGCCCCCATTCAAGGAGTAAGTACTGTCCTTATCGCTTTTGCCTCTGTTGATGTTCTGTTTGAAACAGAATGGAGTGCTTATTGAAAGCACAGGGTCAGTTGACTAACATTTCCATGGTGTCTCCGAGCCAGTTTTGTATGTGATACAGACAGGCTTACAAATGAAGAAGCCATTCATCTAGCATCAACTTAAATATCAGGTTGGTTCTTTTTCTCCATTCATCACTAAGGGATTTTCTTTAAGACATTCGTTGGACTGAGCTGGTTGGATGGGTGTCATATAAGACCCTGTTTAATTTCCTAAAAATCATAGCGTCAGGCTAGCCAAGTACATTTGCGGCTGATGAATTTTAGACATTTCTGTGTCTAAAAAAAAAAAAAACCCATAACCCCCAAGCCCCCATTCCCAGCAGCCTAACAATAAATAAGTTAGCGTGTGATGACTATGACTTCAACTTTAAAAATTTATGGTGCCTCTATTTATTCTTGTCAATTTTAAGAGTTAATGCAACTTCTTGAAAAATCGTTGAAGGGCAATGGGGTAAAACATGGGTATGTCTCATAGCCGAAATGTGAGATTTGCTCATATACAAAATCAAAACGTATCATAAAACAGCCACTGAAACTTTTTGCCAGTTGTCTGTAAAAGGAGACCCCCAATGACCTACAGCAGGAATATAGATGCAAAGTTGTACTTTGCTTCATGCCCGAGGGAGGTTTTTGGCTTTAAGATTTTGTCTCCTTGCTGCCAAATGCTAAAGCCAAGTGCATTGCTAAAGCTTTAGACACATTTTCATCAATAAAATTTCTTATAAAACAGATCCTGCAAATGCTGAACTTATCTGCCAAATAGCCAATTAATTATTTTACATCCTTGTTGAACAATGAAATAATTTATGATGGGTAAAGGTTTTACCATCACAAATTAGTGTTCTGGAAACCACAAGGCCTAGCTTTCAATTAGCAGGAGGCATCACAATTAGGGATGAAAAGTAATGCTGTGTGTTGGAAATTCTCCCTGTAGAGAAATAAAACTCCTGAGGAACAATGACCCAACTAATTTGAGAGAGCTGGGTTTTTAGAAAAGCAGATCCTTGTTAAGGGAAAAAGTTCAAACACTGTTCAGATGCCTAGACCCCTGTCTTTCCCCTCGCTGATGGTTCTTTCTTTTCATAAATCATAGCTATTGAATTTGGACCCTACTTGCCCACCACACATTAATGTGTGTTAATCCCAATTCAGACAATCAGTAAGGTTCACTCTATCACTGACAGTCACAGTTTCCTGCATTGGGCCAATCAGGAATGGTGCCTCCAATTCTCTGAATTTTCCAGAGACGAGGAAAATCTAAGCTGAAATAGCACTCACACAGTTACCTTATTTGTCAAATTTAGGCCAGATCTGGCATAGAAGGAGAGGCCCTATAGGAAAGCATGTTCCAGATTTCAGATGGCTGATTTGGATCTCAATGCAAGCCATTTGCTGATGACAAGTCAAAGCCAATGGGCTATGTACGTAAGTGCAGTATTTGCTTAACTAACCAAGGTGAAATCAACATCTTGCAGGGATATGTAAGTAGGCAGTTGGGGCATGGAACCAGGACTGTCTTTCAGGTTACAGTCCAGAGAAGAGGGAGGCTGGAATGATCTTCTTTCATGGCTGAGATTCTTGAACCTTTCGTTGGATGTTTAAGCAGAAAGAGGTGAGGAGAAAATGCAAAATCTCTTGGATCTATTTCAAATGATATAATTGGATGAGGATTTGAAATTGGGAAGCTTGACTTGTCTTCTTGAGAGTCTCAATATCCCCAGTATTGTCTGTGGGTGTCTTTACTTCCAAAACTTAACAACTTCCAGAAAGTGAACTTGGCCCCCTCAAAAACACCCACTCTTAGCTGGCTTTGCATGAACAGAAATCCCCTGAGTTGTGGATTTTGACCTTGGAGTCATAGGGGCGGCTCCTGTTGGAATTCCTGGAAGCCACATATTTACATCAGTGAAAAAAATTTGGCTTAGCCTTTTCCTCTTTACCCAGTCCAGGATGAAACCCCATCCTTTCAGAAACTTGTAAGTGAAAAATGTTGGCAGGTCTTCGGATATGTGTTCAACACTTGTACCTTCTCCTGTCCCATGTGAGTGAATGTTCAGCTCTGGTCTTGGGCATGTTTTCTATCTCTGTGTTGTTGGCCAAGGCAAAGACAGCCGCGCTCCTTCTTCACAATAGGCCCTAACGAAGGCTCCCCAAAGGAACTTTAGCATAGCTTTCTCTTTGGTACCAACCCACTATCTGTGATATCCTCACTTTAAGGTGGTCCAGGATATGAAAGAAACTTGTATTTCCAAGTAAGATGAATGAGGTGGGCTCTTTCTTTTTTTCTTAATTTTTAAATTTTTTAATAACTTTCTTTCTTGACAAAAAGGATTTTTGTTTTATTAGTATGGTTCCCTTCATAACATACCCCTTTACTGCTTAATTGCTATGATTCCGATTCCTCCAACTCTGATTTCCAGAAAAGTCTTCAGAAACACATCTATGATGGATCAATTACTAGTAAGCATTCATTATGGAGACAGTCATAAAGTGCTTGAAACAAGTTGTTCCTAAAAAATATGATTGAAATTCAACTGTCTGACAGACAAAACCAAACAAAGCAGTAACTTACATATTATTAGTAGATTTTGTTCCCAGAGAAATAAAAACATTATGAATCACCGATACATTTCAAGCACTACCTCCCTAGGCATCGACCCTCCCTAGGTTGATGAGAACCTTTTCTGGTGGGAGGGGGCTTCTGCAAGCAGGTGCTGTTTGTCCCCTGGGTCTGGGAAGTCAATCCAAGCATCTGCAAGGCAGAAGTCAGGACTCACAGTTGAACAGGGCTCTGCCTGAGTAGCCCTGCCTCCCACCTTCTGACCACCATTAAGAAGTTTGAGTGTGGTTTTAGCCCTTAGGGGCACAGAGGCCTGCTTAAGGAGGATTTCTAGCTACTGCTTGTCAGAGGGTGAGGCTTGAGCCAAGAAACCGAAGCAGAAAGGAGGTTGAGGGGACACTCGCAAGAGATTGATAACTCCATTTGTGATAATTAAGACCCCTACCTTAAGAGTTCTGCTTCCTCAGTTTGCCAGATTTGGGGTTCCCTCTTTAACACACACACACACACACACACACACACACACACACACTGTGTTGTGGTATCTTGTAAGGAGATGCTGAAAATGAATATGTGATTAATTATAAAATGTCTTTGTCTCCTAAAAGATCATAACCATCTTTTCTTGAATTATGATGAAAAAGAAGGTTGAGGGCTTTATCTCTAAGGGTCGGAAAGAAGGGCAGACTCTTATGCCCAATTGTATCATTCACTGAATTTGGTGACTCTGGGCAAGTCTTTTAATCTCTGTGAGTCCCAGTTTTCTCGTCCTTACTATGAGGAAGGTCATTCCTACCTCAGTGGATTGTTAAGAGATGATGTGTGGGAAAGCACCTGGTGTATGTAATTCCTGGAACACCACACTGCCTAAAAATAAATACTGAGTCTGACAAACTTGTATTACCGAAGGGCATTTTAAAAATGGTTTCTTTTGTTCGGTTCAAGATGGTGAGTTAACTTTCAGATATTCGCTTTGTTCCATATCTTGTTGTGTGTATGTGTGGAAGGGTGGGGAATAAGGGAAAAGATGACAAAAATCTAACAATGCTTCTTGATAGATTTTTTTTTTTTCCTTTTGGATATTTATTTTATTTCCTGAAAACACCACGGCTTTATTTTTATCTCCTCCTGTCCTACAACCTTGTACTGGAAAGGCTCTGAGAGGTAGGGACCGTTTGTTTTGAAGAAGTCTTTCCCAGTTCAGCCCACAAAGGTATATACCTCTGAGAGACACCCACAGACTCATGGCTCTGGGAGTAGACGTTTTTGAGGTAAATGCCGAGGTGGTTGGACCTGACACAGAGCCTGCTCCAGGTTCCCCAAGGCCTGGGCAAGGAACAAAAGAGATCCAGAAGTTTCCAACAAGGGGCACAGAAGACGGCCATTGCTCAGAGTATTAACAAACGGGTGTGTTCTCCGGGGAGGACACAGGGCAGCGGGAGGTGACTCTGTGGGCAGAGGGCATGCGCTGAACCACTCGACTGCAAAGCAAGTGGGAGCTACAGTCAGGCACTGGGCACAAGGGTGTCAGGGGGAACTGAGAAGGTTTCTTCAGCACGGGGAACACCGAAGCTCTGACTGGCATTAGCAAACAAGACCTGGGCCAAACAAGGATGTGAAGGTCATTAGAAGGATGAGAAAGCCCTTTCTAATTGTCATAATGTCCTTCTTGAAGAGAGGGTGATTTATTATAGAACAATATCCTCTCCCTGGGCACCTAGCTGGTCTCCTGGAGTGAGGAGTTGGGGAGGCTGTGGGGTTCGTGCAGGATCACACAGAAAGGTGCCAGGATCGATCACAATCCCTTCCATTTTAAATCAGTCTGGCTCAGTCACACTGGGAAAACTGAACTCCTTTTGAGCTTCAATAACAATCGTTTATAATTAGTATCTTACTGTGATAAATCTGTACCTTTAACACAGAGGAGCTTCGCAAAGTAGAGCCACATAAAGACACCTACACAATGAAATCATAAGCTTGTAATGAAAAGACATACTGTTTTCTAGGACTGAATAATCTGCAGGAATCTTCTCCTTCCTGGTAATTAATTGTAAACTTCACAAGGTGGGGAGTTTTGTACGTTTTGTTCGGGAAATTGATCCAGGGCCTAAATAGAACCTGGAACATAGATGCTGAGTAAAAATTTGTTGAATTATTAGTAAGGTCTTAGTAATTAGCAGGCTAAGGGAGAATTAAAAAAAAAAAGAAATTTTTGAGAGAAGGCAAATTTAGGGAAAAAAATCTGAAGTAAATAGTTTTTTTTTTTCTTTTAAATCATTTTTATTTGGGTATAATTCATGTCGAGTAAAATGTAGCCTTCTAACGTTAATGTTTGATGAGTGTTGCCACTTAGAGCCTAGTGTAACCACCAACCCGATCAGGATATAGAGCAATTTTATTTCTTCAGAAAGTTTCCTCTTGTCCCTTCTGGGTTAACACTGCCAATCCCTGCCCCCAAGCAACCACCTATCCTATTTAGATTCTAATTTAAGACTAGGTTTTCTTCTCCTAGAATTTTGTATAAAGGGAATCATAGCATCTGTACTCTTTTGTGTCTGACTTTTTCATAGTATAATATTTTTGAGTTCATCTTTGTCGTGGCATATATCAATAATGCATTTCTTTTCAATATGGGTAGAATTCCATTGTATGAATACACCGCAGTTTGCGGAATCCACTCACATTTTGCACACTTGGTTTGTTTCCAGTTTTTATTTATATTAAAATAGGTGAACATTCATGTCCACGTTCTGGGCTGAAACACTGGCATGCTACAAACTTATCACAACCGAAGGTCAAAGTCAGGCTTGAGACTCCTTGAAATTACATGTGCCTGTGCACGTTTACAAATAAGACATCGAGTATTTTTCTCCGTCTTCCTTCTTTTCAAACAAGGTTTTCCTTATAGGATTAATTTGCACAACGTGCAGGGAACAAGTTAAAAAGTTGGCAATTTTAGCTTAGCCCTTGTTGGAAGGGCTAAGGGTCCAGCCAGACCTCTTACCTAGTTCCTTTACCTCCACACCCACACCCTGCGCTCTGATAGCCAATCAGCACAGGCCACGGACAATGCCCCTTTGTGTCCACCAATGACTGCCCACCAGTGACTGCCCCCTCCCCCCTTGCCCGGCTCTCTGTGTTAAGCTTACTTCATCTCTGACTCCTGGTCGGTCCCATCAGCAGCCAAACTCTTCTCTTTGAGCTCTAGCTTAGTTTCCCCATTTTTGCCCAAGGTGTTCCGGAATGGTAGTGGATTAGAGCTACCCCCATGGTCTGGGCTTTTCAAATGTTATTAAACTTATTACAAATGTAGATTTCTAGGCTTTGGCCACTAATTCTGAATCACAGTTGCTCGGAGAGGGACGGCAATAATTTGCATTTTTCATAAGCACCTGAGCACCTGAAAAGCATTTTGAGGAGTATGCAGGAGATCCCATGCTGGCTCACGCCCTGGGGCCTCATGCTCTGGTGGAGCCTGACTTCACTGTTTCCCAGGGCTGCTCTGCCTTTTGCCCGCGAGAGGGACATTACTCACTGAGAGTTTAACTATTATGTGGTTTATGGCTATTTGAGGTGATCCCTGGCCCCTGGGGAAAAATAATCAGAGGATTATATAGAATTATCTCCCCTAAAGACTATGAGGACATAGCCCATTATCCATGTTAGGTGGCAGTATGGCGGATTATAGGTGACATTTCATCCCTGCTACTCTCTGATGCAGAATATTTAGAAAGCAAAGTTTAGCTCAGAAACACCTGCCATTGATTGTCTCAACTATTCTTGGGCAGTCTGGAAAACCCTTTCTCATCTGATATACACAGTCTCCTCAATATCTTAAGCTATTATTCAGAACGTTTCTATTCTTCATTTTGTAGTGAGGACTGTAGGCCAAGCCAAGAAGACATTTTTGTATTCCCCCGTCTCCTCCCTACCAGTACTGGAGGAATGTCAACATGAAAGAACAAGGGATATTATTTAGGGTGGCCTGAGGGCTAATAAGCAGGATTAATGGGATGAAATTGAGCAAAGGAAAATTTAAAGTGAACATCAGGAACATTTTCCGAAGATTGAGATCAATGATCCTGTGGAATTAAGATCCCAGGGGAGCTTGTGGGAGCCCTATTACTTGAATCAGTTTAAACGAGACTGGACCAAATATTTGAATATAATCCCACCTTGGCAGAGAGTAAACCTGCAATGGCTGGAAGATGGAAAAAGTGACCTAATAGGTCTTTTCCATCCCTGACTTCCATGAGTCATCCGATGTATGCTGTTGTGCGTCACACAGCCGGCCAGACCTGGGTCATTCGCTATACATTTCAGCCACAAAATCCTCGGATTCTGACTGTGCCCCAACTGACCGGCTTCCTCAGCAGAGGCTGGGGGCTCCTCTGGGATTTCTGGTTAGTTTATAGTGAACTAAATATCAGAAAGGAAGGCAGAAATCCGTCACAGGAGCGGAGGGTGGTGAGTAACTGGGTTCTTTTCCTTGCCCTCTGGGAAGCTCACCCTCAGCCCTTTGCAGACAGACAGAAATCTTTCCACTGCCCTTGCTGTCTTTGCCTCCGCCTCTCGGGCTTGGCTGGGGCCCACCTCCTGCTGCTGCAGGCTGGCTGTGGCCTTCCAGGAGCAGTCACTCCCCACCAGGGGGGCCTTTGTGGGTGTGAGCCCCCCTCCTCACTTACCCTTTGCCAGGGGGCCCGGGGCAGGGGCCCTGCCTCACCTCTGTCAGCTGACACGAGTCCCCGAGCTGAAACATTATTGTCATTATTAGCTGCTTCCTTTCTTCAACTACACCTTTAGGGGAACACTCAAACAGATCAAAGCAGAACTTCTTTATGGTTTCCACAGGGTTGTGGGTGGGTGGGTGGGTGGGGCAAGACACCCAAGAACTTTCCTTCTGGCCTCTGCCCTGCCTCATCCCTTTTTCCTGAAGCTGCAGAGAAGGAAGGCAGAGAAGCCACTACCAGGCACAGATTCCAAAGCGCTTTTCTAGGCCCTTCCATGTGCTTTCTCACCATTTTATGGTCACTTAAATCCACAAAAGGCAGATTCAAGAGCTGTCACAGCTCCAGGCCTGGCAGAGCCAGGGGCGGGGGGTGGGGGACAAGGCATCTGCTCTAGGCCTTCGTGATGTGTTACCTCTTCCCCCAGCCTCCCATGGAAGCTGGTGGCCGGAGGCTCTGTGGGGAAGACAGCAGGAAAGGAGGCTTGGCCACTCGTGCTAACAAGGACTGTGCTGCTTATTAATTACATGGGCTCTCGCCCACGGCTTTCCCTGCCATGGCGGAGAAATGGTAGTCACCTGCTCCCCTTTTGCATTTTCCCTGTCTTGCATGCTGCTCTCTGACCTTCAAGCCTGCCCTCAATACACACTGCAACTCCGTTTTGCTAGGCTTGCAAGGAAGCATGGAGGAACGCGTGCCAGATTGGTCCCAGCCCTGTGGCTTTAGAAGGTTCCGATGGCATCCATGGCTTCCCCCAGGGGAGGTGTTAGACCAGTCTCCTCAAATGCAGCTGTCCTCAGTGTGAATCTTTCATCTTACGGTTTTTAAAGCATCCTTAGCTAAATTTCTAAGTCTTTTAGCTAGAAGGGGGAGAACTAAATGGATTTGAACCCAAGCCTGTCTGGTATCATAACCCCCTGCATTGCACTTGCTCTCACTTAACTCGAAGCCCACACCACAGCGGGAGTTCTCAATTCTGTGTTTCTAGACTCCTGCTCTGTGTAGGGTTTCCTTGGTGAGGCCAGGGAAAGGACATGGTGGGGTTCATTTTATTTCCCACCTTCTTCCTTTGGCATTACTTCCTTGGTGCTGTCACTTCAAGCAGGGGAAGGGACGGGTTGGAAGGGTGCGTTTCCAGTCCCTTCCAGGGCCGCTGGTTAGCCTTCTTTATCTTTCCTGCCCTTCCCATTAGCCAGAGCTAAGTGCTGCCCTTAACTAGACCCTACGGTTCCTTACTTATCTTGGTTTCTTCAGTAATTTCCCGCATTTAGAAGACGGAAGTTTTGGGTTAGGAGCGAGTTAGAACGCCAGTCAACAAGTCAGTGAGGCCCACCTGGGTGGGGGGGGGGGCGTCAGCAACCCCGACTTAGAACCCAGGGCCAGAGAGCCTTCAGGTCGCCCCCTCTCCCTCCCCACCCCTCCTCCTGAGTGAGAAAAAGAGAAAGCTAAAGAGGTTATGTTTCTGTCTGAAGTCACCCTGATTAAAGCAGAGAATTGGGAGTGGATTAAGGAGTCAACATCCGTGCTTTTGTGTTTACTCTGTATCCCTCACAGAAAAGTGGGGCAAAGGGTTAGGCGCCAGGCTTGAGCAAAATGTGGCAACTCTGAGAAAAAAGGTTTGTACAGAAATTTCCTCAGAGGGCAATCTTTTATGAGCCAGTCCTCAGAAGGCCTTGTATGAACACATCAGCGATGTATGGATTACAAACATTTAAAATCCATATGGGCTGAAGAATGGAGGCAGGGGAAAGATTTTGGCAAACATATTTGCTTTTTTAATATATGTGTGTGTGTGTGTCTATATATGTATATATATTATCAAATTTAAAACATTTGAAAAGCAATCCCAGGCGTTTCAGCCTAAACCGCAGAGTGGTTCATCCATCCCCGCTAATAAGTTCCAATCCTTCTGTTGTGTGGTCTTTCCATTTCACGGGTTAGGACCCCACTAAGTCTGTTATACTTCAACCTAAATCCTGCCTGTTTTATACATTTTTAAGATAGGTACAGAGAGACTAAATCTCACTCTCCCATACAGGAACCCAACTCCCAGGAGTCAGCATTTAGCCAAATGGCTTCATTGTATTTTAAAGTGTTTTCAGTCCACTTATAAGTGAATTGGGCTATATCAGGGCTTTTGTAATGCACATCATGAAAAATGAACAGTCAGCTTAAAATAGATTTTCTTTTACTGCCAAGTGCATTATGTGAAAAATGTCCTCCATCCGGCAGGACAGGCCGTGTGGTCGTGTGGATGGAGCTCAGATAAGGGAGCAGTCCTTTGAGTAAAGAGGACGCCGCTCAGACCCTGATCTCTATCAGGATGCAGGCCAGGATCCATCTAGAAGCCCACGTTGTAACAAGCCATCTCCTCTTCCTGACACGCACAGACTTCCCTTCCTCCAGACAACGGCGGTCGACACTCCTGAGATTGGAATGAATTACACGTGGCCTCACTATCTCTCTCGGTTTTCCATGTACCAGCCTGCAGACCAGAACCTACAGTGGGTCAGCCTACACCCTGCCGCGCAGGACCCGTACCCGTTGTTTCTCAAGAGCTGGCAGCTCCTGGAGTTTTGGACCGTTTCTTCACTCTGGCAAAGCTGATCTCACAGCCAGCTCCTTTGATTCTTTCATTTTTGCCCTTGTCATTTTGCTCATTTGCTCTCTGACCTGATATGCTCTCCACTCTTTCCAGTGAACACATATCTGTCACTTCCTTCAAGGTCTATAATGATGTCCCCATCCCTAACCCCATCCCAATGTAATGATCCCATTCCTTGAATAGAAGTACCCCCGTGTCCTCAAGCTTTCCTCCCCTCTGCCTTTCCTCTTTCCTTCCTTCTTCTCTAACAAACACTACCTGTGGGAAAAGCTGGTAACTTAAACCAAATAGAATATGGCTGTAACCTGAGTCCTTCAGCCCGGTGGTGCACACTTCAAGCCCTAGTTTCCTTCTAGGGACACTTTCTTTCTTTCTTTCTTTTTTTTTTTTTTAAGATTTTATTTATTTATTTGTCAGAGAGAGAGCAAGAGAGAGCACAAACAGGGGGAGTGGCAAGCAGGGGCAGAAGCAGGCTTCCCGCAGAGCAGGGAGCCCAACGCGGGACTCTATCCCAGGGCCCTGGGATCATGACCTGAGCTGAAGGCGGACGCTTAACAACTGAGCCACCTGGGTGCCCCTCTAGGGACACTTTCTAGGAATATCTAGGTATCTATCTCGGTTACTGTTGCCACCAGAATTCTGTTAATTAACAATCTCATTCCTGAGAAACTGTTAACCAATAATTGGTTAGAGCTTAGATAATCTTCTGAGTATTTGCATTTTAGTGGAGAATCCTTGAATAAGCCAGCACTACCTTGAACCTTCAGCTCAAGCCCCCTCATCCATGTACCAGGTCACCATCGCCAGTTACGCCCTATTTATGGCCAAAGTCCTGGGGCCGTTCCCATTCCTGGCCAGCAGTGTCCACCTGCTTCATGCTTGTGCCCTCCTAGAAGGGTGATGTGTGGTTACCAGCTCTGACTCATAAGGCAGACAGAACTGACGTTGCATCCTGAATTCAAATTCAGGCTTTGGCACTTAGGAGCTCTGTGACTTAAATCTATCTGAGCCTTAGTTTCCTCACCTGCAAAATGGAAATAATGCTCATTATGTCTTCATAAAAATTACTTGAAGTAATGCATGCAAGATATTTAGCTCCATACCTAGTATAAAGAATCCATGAATTTTAGTTAGGATTATTATTTGTGGTTCTGAATTTTATTTTCAGTATTGTATTCACCCACCAGATGTAACAAATTGGTAGATTTTTTTCATTTTGTGTTTTGACTCTAGACTTTTTTCTCTATGTTTTGACCCTCTATGTATGTTGGCTTTATAGTTTCTTTTGTCCTAATCTGGGTGGCTTTCCTGCCTGGTTTGTCCCAAGTGTCTGTGTCACCCCTTGTGGTATTATTCTATGTCCACTCATGAGAAGTAAAGATCAGGACTTAGGGAATGAACTTCTAATGGTAGAACAGAATGAATCTTTATAGGTAAATGGCTAATACATTTAACAGGATGCCCTGCTCACACTCAAGACACCATCATTTGGATCACTCTACCTACCACTTTCCTGGACAGAGTTTGTTTGACCCAGTGCTACACACAATAAGCAATAATAAAAGCTCATGGAGTAAGTGAGGGAAGAGGAAATAAACTTTAAAAAAATGGTAAAAGCATTCCCATGGACCTTTCTGTCAAATGATTAGTTGAAGTGGTGAAATTTTTTTCTCCTGGGCATTTTTTTTTTTTTTGGAGTTTCTATCACCTACTAAAAAATGAAATTTTATACCCTGTGGTTTTAACTGCTTTTTCTGTAGAAAATACTAACGAAGAGATAGAGGTATGCCTTTCTACTCCCTGTCCTCTTTCAAAATAATAATTTAAAAAAACTTTAAAAATTCCTATTTTAATCAGCTTTGTTTTTTTTCTCTGGTTACCTCCTTAGGCATATTTAGAATGCTTCTTGCAACTAATTTTGAGTCTTTGCCTTAGCGTCAAAGTCCTTATGACTTTGAAAAAAATTATAAAAACCAATCTTCTCTTCATCTCTCTAAAGGAGAAGTGTTTTTATGCTACTCAAATGTCAGGCACTGTTTTGCCATTTCTCGTGCCATTTTTCTTTTTTATCTGTGTCTCAGCTTGTGAAAAGAAGACAAATACCCTGGAAATGAAACTGGTAAATGGGTTGCCTTCATTTTTTCCCCACAAGCTCCAGATTTCTGCATTTTCAGGCATCTTTAACTCTTGAGAAAGAGACTCTCTCATCCTTCCCAAATCTGTTTTTCTCTACCTGTAGTCTCAATCTTAGATTCTTACTCTTCTGGAATCTTGTTCCATAAGTTAATCTTTCTATCTTCTTCCCACATCCAGTAATGCAAGCTAACAAACATACGTAATCAATTCCTTACATGAAATTCTGTTTCTGTCTCTACGTCTTTTCTTTCTTTTCTCTGTTTACTTCAATACCAGATTTCTCATTCCTTACTTTCATTCATATTTCAATTTTGAAAACGTAGATCCCATACCAGGCTCACCACTGAAATTATTTCTGTAAAGTCATAAATGACTCCTGATTGTTAAATCCCAGGAGCATTTTGAAGCTTAAAATTCCATCATGATATAACATCGTTAATCTGTAAGGACCCTTTATCGCTCAGTAAGAAAGAAGTAATAGCTGTATCCAAAGGGCAATTTATATAATCTCATAATCCAGAAAAGAAACATGGCTTGTCAATAAATATGAAAACATCCACCCTCTTTGGTATTTGACTACCTTTTTAGATATTTGAAAAGTGCATGCCCTTTCCAGTGCTAGCGAGGCTGTGATGAGTAGGTATTCTCAGAATTGTGCACAAAATTTGTGAGGATATCCGTCAAAGTTTTTTTTTTTTTTTTTAGATTTTATTTATTTATTTGTCAGAGAGAGAGCACAAGCAGGGGGAGTTGCAGGCAGAGGGAGAAGCAGGCTCCCTGCTGAGCAAAGAACCCGATGTGGGACTCGATACCAGGACCCCGAGATCCTGACCTGAGCTGAAGGCAGACGCTTAACTGACTGAGCCACCCAGGCGTCCCCATCAAAACTTTTTTTAACTAATGGCAAAATTTTATAAACAAACCAAAAGTCTAATAATTGAAGTGATTGATTAAATTATAATATATTTTATATACTTGAAGGCTATTTAGATAGTTTAATGACACTGGACAATAATGAAGATGTAGAAAGGAAAAAAAAATTAAAATGCACTCAACCCCTGTGGTGGGGAGAAGATAAACATTTCCTAATGTTTTAAGTGGTGATGGATGCTTTAAAAAACATTTCTCTTTGGGGGCGCCTGGGTGGCTTAGTCGTTAAGCATCTGCCTTCGGCTCTGGTCATGGTCCCAGGGTCCTGGAATCCAGCCCCACTTTGGGTTCCCTGCTCGGCGGGAAGCCTGCTTCTCCCTCTCCCACTCCCCCTGCTTATGTTCCCTCTCTTGCTGTCTCTCGCTCTCTGTCAAATAAGTAAAATCTTTAAAAGCAAAACAAAACAAAACAAAACCTTTCTCTTTGTTTTTCCTTATTTTCCAAATTTCTACAAAAGGTATTGATTTCATAAGTAGAAATAACCAGAGAAATCTTTTGTTTTAAACAACAATAATTTATAATAACAAGACAGGCTTCAGTATAATTTCAAGGAATTGAGATTTTTGTTAAGTCTATCGAAAAGCCATAAATTTGAGGTGATGTAATTTGAAAACAGCCAGGAGGCAGCTATTCTGTGAGGTCAGTTAAGATTCACATGCTCTAACTATCTGAAAAGCTCATGGTTGGATCACTAACCTCTAATGGGAGGAGGCTAACAAAAAAATGTGTCTGGTGAGAAAGCCACCCCATTGTACCATGGAAGAGAAAGCAGATCTGTGAGTTTAATGAGTACGAAGAACTGAATGTGGTCTACTCTTATGGAAGAAGAGTTTGTAGGGGTTGGTGGCGGTATGATCTTGGATGGGTCTTGAGCAAGCCAGGAGTTGTTTCTGTAGTCCCAAACCACATGGGAAGCAGGTACGAGGCCATTACACTCTTGTAGGAGTTAGGGGCTAAAGCCTGAACTAAGGTCCTGTCCAGAGCAGTGGAAAGAAAGAACCACTGTAAGGAACTTTTAGTACTTGGGGATTGTCTGAGAGCAGTTTCAAAAAAATGACTGCCTTTCTGAGCCAGGGTGTGTCAAGAAAAGGGTGGCACACCTGTCAGAAATGCAGTTATGAGTTGAAGTTGGTTTTGATGGAAGATTGTGGGTTTTGCTTTTGATAGAGCATGTGAACAAAAAGGCAAGATGGTTGAGTGAGTGCAACATCCAGTAGGTGAATGAGAACACAGAAGAGAGGTTAGGGTTGGGTGCAGAAGATTTCATTGTAAACTTTGTGGTGAACTCTTAATACAAACTGAGACTGTGTGACTGTCTGTGAATGAAATGCACTCATGTCACTTATGGCCAGTAAAGGCATAGATCACTTTTTATTATACATGAATTCCATTTCACAAATTCTAGGCAACACAATTCAGAGTTTCTTCTTCTTGGGTGGTTAAAACCACTGACTTTGGCCTTGGACATTTACAAGTTGACCTGCGATGGGTTATCATATCCTGGAAATTAGCTTCCGATAATAAGAAAGACTTTTTACTACAGAAGAAAGCAAAATCCACTAACTCTCATTGAGTATCATTGTTGTAAAACCAATTCATGCTGGTGTGGGAGAAATTCTTTTCATCAAAATCTTCAGCACAACTTCCGGTTAGGCTGCTTTTAACTCCTTATTATGCAGATCAGAGTAAGGAAGAAGTAAAGATGAAACCAAATGGATAATTCAACACTTTCAACGTTAAGAATTGTGCAATTTCACAACGTGACAGAACAGTTGTCTGTGCTCATTTGTATGTCACGGGAAGTTTATGGCTATATTTTATTTGCTTTAAATGGCAAGAAACCTGGCTTCTCATCCTACTTTCTCCCCCAACAAATTCTGTGTGATGGTATGTGTGTTATTTATTTTCCCCGCACCTTCTTTTTTCCACAGTTAAATAGAGATTTCAATACTCTATGGTCCTCATAGTTCTAGCATAAAATAAGATAATAAATGTGTGATTACAACGAAATCAATTTTAAATGTTAGTTAAATCTAATTTTTGGCACATATTACATTCGCAAAAGACCTCCTTCAAATCATACAAGGAAGGTGTTAATGAAAAAATAAGCACTGGGCTGATCCATTTGGCAAAGCTTTATTTGAATGTAATGTGTTTTCTTTAAAAAGTTAACAAGCACTTTCAAAGTTTATTTTGTCACATACACATGCTCACCCATATGCATTGAATGCACACTCACGCAAGCTCACTGTGGCTAGGCACATACTGTTTCCTGGTATTGGCTACCTTTTGCTATTAGTAATCAGACAGTTGTGAAATGTGAAAGTAATTGAATGATTATAACTAACCTTAATTAAATCAGTAAATTGAAGCTCAAGAAGTGATTAGCAATGATTTACATTTTCTTCAGGGAGTTTGCAATCAGTAATACATCAGATCTTTCTGTGAGGCACCCTTTAGCTCTTTAATGCACCTCTATCCTGAATTGACCAGAGCCCTTTAACTGTACAATCCTATCCAGGATCAATATTTAGAAAGCACCATCTTTTACTAACTCTTATGTGTTGAACTGTGTCCCCCTAAAATTCATATGCTGAAGTCCTAATTCCTAGTGGCTCAAGAATGTGATCTCATTTGGAGATAAGGTCTTTACAATCCAGCTAAGATGAGGTCATGAGGGTGGATTGCAAACCAATATGGCGGTGTCCTCACTACAAAATGGAAATATGGAGATTGACGTGTACATAGGTAGAATGCCATATGAAGATGAAGGCAGGGCGGGGGCCATGATTTTGTAAGCCAAGGAAAACCGAAGACTGCTAGCAAACCACCCGGAGCTGGAGAGACGCATGGGACAGATTCACTGTCACAGCCCTCAGAAAGAATCAACCCTGCTGACGCTTTGTTCTAGGCCTTCCAGCATTTAGAGCTATGAGACAATAAATTTCCACTGTTTAAGCCACACAGTTTGTGCCACTTTGTTGTGGCAGTCCTAGCAAACCAATACACCAACAAATCTCCTTCTCTTATTTACAGATTTGCTGAACAAATTAACAGAAGACTTTGAAGAGCATGTAAAAGTTTATTAAGAAAAGTGATATTGTGTAGGTATTCAAAGCCAGTTACTGAAAAAAAAAAAGTCCATTACCAAAGAGATATTATTTTTCTTCACAGGCTGGCAGCTAAATTATTTAGAATATTTTGGTTAGAACAGATTTCTTCTTCAACAGAATTCCAGCAAAGTAGTGTGAGTATGGGCCGTGAGCCAGGATATAGAAATGGCCTCATGATGGAGAACAGAAGCTTATAATGGGATTAAATTAAAGCTACCTCCATCTTTATTTAGCTTTTAAATGTGATAATGCAGTAAAAACATCCAGTTCCATGCCTGGAACATAGTAAATGTTCAGTAAATAAATGTAAAATCCGAAACCTTTGAAGTCTAGATAAACTTACCCAACTTGATTTTAAAGGGATAAGTGTTTTTAAAAAGCTGTTATATGAACCCTGCTGTGATCAATATTGGCTATTAGTAGCTTCTGAACACTCACCATCTGAACGCTGAACTACATGTGTGTATATTCTCACCCAGCTCCATGAAGACAGCATTCAAGTGGATACAACTCAGCTTTCTGGAGCTCCCAGTTCATGTACTGCTACGGATAAATTAACTCAGGGTGTTCGAGCCTCCTTTCTTTGTGTCTCTGTTGCTCATTGTGCATTAGCTCTACTAAATTTTCTGCTATAGCGCAATGTAAATGTTGTGTGTGTCTGATCCCCACCAACTCCAAATTCCTCCAGGCAATTTGTGTCTTTCTACTTTGTGACTCTAGAGCTTTGCATCCTATCTGTCCAGTAGAGGCACTCAGTACATAGGGCAAATATGCTTAGATGTTGAGAAATGAAGTCACACTCTCAAACCTTCTGCAGTATGAAAATAATGTCCTATAAAATTTTGACATTTAAGCTTTCATATTTTAACATCAACATAACTTTAAAATGTTAACGTTCAACATTAACGTGTAAAACTTGAAAACCGCCAACGTCTTTACACGTGGTATCTTATTTGGTTTTATAAAACAGCCTCTAAAAAATATTATGATTCCCATTTGAAAAATGACAAAGCTGATCTAGAGAAGAAAAATAACTTGCACATGGTGATATGGATATTTATAAACCTAATCAGGTGCAAGGTGTAGAGTCCCAATTTAGCAGTGCTGTTTGGACCGTTGTGCTTCCTACAGCTGTCACATGATGTAATTTATTATATGGCAATTGGCATCACTGACCCTGGGATTTTCTCATGCAGCCACTGAGACCACTGAACGTTCTAGATGTACTAAAGCCCATCCAAATCAGTTTTTGTTTCAGTCTAGGCAAAGACTCAAGCGCTCCCAAGATGGACAAGATAAAGGATATTTATGCCGTGAAGATGTTGTCGGGGGCAATACTTTTAGGCACAACACACCATCGATTCAGAAGAAGCTGTGCATTGGAATAAGTTGTACACCAGGCATCTTTGGTAGTAGGATTTTTTCCTCCTTACGGCAGACCAGGAATAGTAGAGGTAGGACACATATCAGTCAGACTGACACCTCTATGCCCTCATGCGCTGTACCTCCAGGTCCCCTCAGAGTTTGCAGGTTAACCTCTAACCAACTGCTTGTGCTAAGCCAGTATAGATGCCCACGGCTCTCGCAGCACAGTTGGGAGCATCCCTCTAAACGCTGGGATGCCTGACGCTTGAACTTGACCAGCAACTACTGCCAGAGGCTAATTTCTTCCTGACATTTAGGTGAAGGGAAACGTGCGTGTAAGCATATTTGAGTAAGGTTAGCCCTTAAAAACAAAAACTATATTCACATACGTGGGTGCCTATGTATTTTCTTTGTATGTATATAACTCTGTGTAAAATGTGAGGGTGAGTCAGCATTGAAAGAGACATAAATACTTCCTGTCTGTAGCTATACATGGAGGGGATGTAGAAGAAGGAGCAAGGCAACATTTTTTGGTGCTTGTGCTACGGTTGAGGGGACTGCCCCAGGGACTAAAACATGCGATCGCTCATATGGCATGATTTAACACATCCGAAAAACCCTGCCTGGCACCAAACTTCCCTAAATGTCTTAGCATGGTAATAAGGGCATTGTTTCAATAGGGTCTTCCACAGATGTAGAAATCTAACAATCATTAGCCAATTCTTATGCGAGCCTTACACATGCTCTAGATTCATGACCTCATTTAATTTCAAAATCACACTTTGAAGTTAATACCATCAACACCCTCATTTTACCAATTAAAAAGAAAAACAAAACCAAGAGAGAGTTGAACCCAGGGAAGCTGCCTGTGGAGCTTCTGTACTTAACCACAGTCTCCTCCCTAGCAGTGAGCTTCCGGGATGGGGAACACCCCCTTGTCGTTAACACATCCTGCCTGAGACTGGGTTAGGTTGTTAGTTTAGCTATCACAAAGGGCTCTGACCAAATGACAATTAAGACGAGAATATTTCAGTGGGTAAAGGGAAATTTAAAATATTTTGTGGAATAACCAACTTACCACTCAGAGGGTACTCAGTAAATAGGAGGACATATGACAGCCCAATTTCTTTTAAAATACTTCTTGAATCCCTATGATGGGTTAGATGCCATACTATCAATTATGGAGGGACAGAGATGAATAAATTATGATTTCTGTGTTCTAGAAGTGAATTGTGCACTAAGGGGAAGTAAAATAGGCAGATGAACCAAGACCATGTACTGAACAAGATAAAAAAGTATCTCCGAAAGTCTCATATGAAAGTGTCTCTGACCAGGAGACCCTGGGTAGAGGGGACATTTGGGCTGGATGTTGGATGAGAAGGAAACATGGGTTAGGTGGGGAGATTGGAGGAGGGCATTGCAGCAGAGGGACCACCATGTTCAAAGGAGGGCAAAGTTTTGGGCAAGGACCCTGCTTTGTGAGAGGGATGGGATTCAACTGGAGAATAAGGAGCATGGGATGGGGCAGCAGGAAGCAAAGGAAGAGAGCTAACCTTGCTTCAGCTTGTGAAGGGCCTTGTAAGTCAAGCAATTTGTCCTTTGTCCTTTAGGACACTGGTTCTCATCCAGGGGTGATTTTGCACACCCAGGAGATCTTCGGCAATGTCTGGAGACACTTTGAGTTGTTACAGCAGAGAAGGTTCTCCTGGCAGGGCGACCTTTTAGTAAGGAGTGATTATTTTTTGAAGGCTCACCGTGTGTATAAGGAAAAATCCCAAGAGCATTAGGAACACCGAACTAATTAGTTCAAAATACCCCTACAAGAAGGTGTAAGTGTGGATAGATTAAGTATCTCAATCAACGTTACCCGGTCAGTAAGCAGGCAAGTTAGATTTAAACCTTGACTCCAATGCATTGGCACCCCATGCAATATCCTGCCTCCCTCGTCCCTGAGTAACTCTTCATGTGGGAGATGAAGACTTAATTCTGAGAGTAAGAATTGGAATGAAAAAAGAAGCTAGGGGCTCCTGGGTAGCTCAGTCGGTTAAGCGACCGACTCTTGATTTCAGCTCAGGTCATGATCTCAGGGTTGTGAGATCGAGCCCGACACTGGCTCCATGCTGGGTGTGGAGCCTGCTTAAGATTGTCCTTCCCCTCTCCCTCTGCCCCTCCCCTCTCCTCTCTCTCTCTCTCTAAAAAAAAAAAAAAAAAAGAAAGAAAGAAAGAAAAAAAGAAAAGAGAACACAGATTTGAGAGACCTTGGAGGCAGACTTAAATCAACAAGATTTGGAAACACATTTGATGTAAGGCGTAAGAGGGACCAAGGATAGCCTTGAGGTTTCTGATGCTGATAACATTAATGGTAGGATATTTGATAACATTTCATTATTACATCCTTAATAGCATCCAGATCAGACACAATTATTCCCATGAAGTGCCTAAGAAATTCTTGAGTGAGTGGTGAGAAGTGATGATAATGGCATTCCTGGAGGGAAGGTGGTAATGAGGTCGTAGACAATACTTAGAAACTTGAGGATCCATTAGCCTATAGGTAGTGGTTGAAGCCATTGCAGAAGATATGAGAATGTCCAAGGAAGAGTGTGTAGAACAAGAAGAGAAAAGAACCAAGGCAAAATCTTGGGGAATCCTTAAGACATACTCAAGACAGTAGAATGCTGGAGGAGTAAGGGATATATATATTTATATATCTTTCAGTGGTATATAAATCCATTATTGATATAGATATTCAATCTCTATATGCCCATGTCTCTAAAGATCACATCTCCATATTTATCTATCCAATCTCTCCATCCTTCAATGGTAGGTCCGTGGAGGAGGGAAAGAACACACGGCCGTAGGAATTAGGAATTTACATCTTCCTCTGAGAATGGTCTTAACTTATGTAGTATTAAGAGTGGGTTTTCCTGGCAAAGTATAGGCTTGTATACCAAGTCTTACTGCTGGATGTTACCCCACAGTGAGATGTGGCTAACGGGAAGCCAGCTTGTGGTCCCTTTACCCACGGAAAAGAATATGTTCAAATAGGAGACCAGTTGAGGGGATTCTTGTTTCTCCATGCATGGAAAGAGAATTCCTGCCCTAGAGAACTAAGTTGCTCTCCAGCATTTCATTCATTTAAAATTAATAAATTCAACTCCATTTTCATTTCTAAGCCTTTAAAGGTATCAAGGTCAAACAAAATGATTTCTTTGAAGTGCCCAAGAAATTCTTGAGACACAAATCACAGACCATGAATTATGATCCCCTGCAGAGAGTAAGTTTTGGCTTAAAAGGAACAGACAACTGAAATCAAGGAATTGGAAGGTTTTCAGTTGGAAAATTGCTCTAAATCATAGGGGCCAAAGATTAGTTTGTGCCTCAATGTTTTATACATTTCATGTATACATAAACAGGCATTTATACATAAATACACACAAATATGTATTATTGCATAAGAGCATTTACACCAGACTTCTGCTTTTGCTTGGCATTGCATGCCAATCCAAGCCCATGTCAGGCAAAAGCCTGCACAGTTAATTTAAAAAATGAGATATTCAACAAAATAATTGGTCTTTTGGGGGATGGGGGAGAATGGAGCGGGTGGTCTATGTTGTCAAACAATCAGCTGATTCGTTTTTTTTTATGCATTTTTAGTGGCACATAGATAAGTCAAACCAATATATTAAACATTGAAAATTCAAACAAATACTTTTGAGCCTAATTTTGCCCAAAGAGGCCCAATTTGTTAAAAAACAAAACAAAACAAAACAAAACAAAAAACACTGAACTAACTTGTGTGTAAGCTCTGTGCTTCCCATCAAAGGCCTTGTCTGTGTTCTAAACAACGGGGTAATGAGGTTTGATATCGTTATTAGAAAGCCAAAGAGCAAAAAACAAAAATACAAACCCCACGTGTATTTTCATGACATTTGAAAACTTATGTACCCGCAGCTGAGTAGACCAATAAAAGCAGGACACCCCATAAGACCAGGCTCAAAAGGAATCCGGGTATATGAAGGTCCCCAAGAAGGTGATCACTGGCAGGTGAATTCCTCTGCAGTGAAGACCATCTCTGATAAAATGAAGCCAAAATGCACACTCGTTTGTGTTACAGTCAAGAAAACATTACTAGAATTGTCATGGTCTCATAAACACAAATCTACGACTACAAAATAGTGGTATTTCGCATTTGCTAAACAGTAACAAAAGCACCTCCAAGATCACAAAAACTGATCTTAAAATTCAGGCAGCAAGTAATCTGTACGTTTGTATGTTAGATGGGGGAGGAGGGGATTTCTATTCCAGAGGGAAACAGGACCTGGGAAGAAATCTCGACCAAAATATCAATTTGCATGATAAAAGGCAACAGGATGCTTGGGCTGACATTTCCTCATTCAGGCCACTTCTGGGTCCTTGGGTTTTGCCGCCCAACAGTGTTGTCTGTGTTTTCCCTGCACACCAGGTGGCTAGCCTTGCCATAGAAAGGAATGGAATTCACTCACTTTTCAGAAGGCAGAAGCTGTTTCTCCTTCTTTTTTTTTTTCCTGAAGGAATACCCTTTTTCTTTTTTTCCTGCTTGTGTATCACCAAGGTTGAAGCAAACAAGCTTATAAAGACAAAGCAGGGTTTCAGCCAGAATTGTTTTTTTTTTTTTTTTTTTTTTTTTTAAATTCTGGAGTCTGTTTTCTCTCTCTTCCTCCCCTGCCGGTCCAACTTTTTTTTTTTTTTTTTAAGATTTAGTTATTGATCTGGTGGGGAGGGAGGGGCAGAGGGAGAGAGGCTCTCCAGCAGACTCCCTCCTGAGCACAGAGCCCGACAGGAGGCTCTCTCACGACCCTGAGATCATGAGCCGAGCTGAAATCAAGAGTCGGACGCTTAACCCCCCGAACCACCCAGGTGCCCCTGGGTTTTTATTTTGTTTTGTTTGTTCGTTTGTTTTTAATTCTGGAGTCGGCCTCCTCCCTCCTCCCTCCCTGCCAGTCCAGCCTTTTCTCTTCTTCCTCCACCTTTATCCCCTTCCTCTCTCTTCTGCCCCTTGTCCTCCTTCTTCCCCTCCCCTCCCCTCCTCCGTAGTTTTTCTTTTCTTTCCTCTCCCTTCCTTCTCTCCTTTCCTCTTCTCCCACCACCCCCCTTCTTCCTCTTCCTTCTCTTCAGGCTTCTCCTCCTCCTGCCCTTCCACCTTCCGCCTCTTCCTCCCGTCCCGCCCCTTCTTCCGGCCATAGCAGCAGTCCAGCTGTGCGGCCAAGGCCATCCCTTCTTGCTCAGTTCCTAGGTGGATGTTGCACGGTTGGAGCTGTGCCGGGCCTGGGCAGAGGGGGTCTGTCTCGGCCTGACTGAATATACTCAAAAGCCAGACAAAGACTGGCTTACGCTGATTTTTTTTTTTTCAGCAAACGGCACGGAGGAGTATTTGGAGCAGTTTGTCCTAAAGACAACAAAAACAAAGCTTCGATTCTTCCAGATAATTTTTCTGGCTATCTTCTTTTACTTCTGTCCTCCTCCGTGCATGTCTGTGAGCAGAACTCTTCACGCTTAGTGAGCATCTGTGTCTCTTCTTCCTCAAGTTCATCAATGGCGGGTGTATTTGACCTAACACGTATACCTGGCACAAAGCTGATACCCTATAATTAGGAAAAAACAAAAAAGTAACAAAAACATTGTATTGAGTCAGCATGATAAAGAATTTCTTGGAAATTTGCAGCAGTTTACATAAGCTCAAGATTACTATTCTGTCATGTTTGAATAGGGAGGGGGTGCTCGGTATGTTTCTTGAGTTTTCCCTTTTACTTCCTATGCCAGAGATCTTCTTTGTCAGGCAATCCTGCTGCCCTCCCTGGTGATGCTCCCAGTGGAAACTTGGCCCATCTCTACTCTGAGGTAATCGCAATGAGCACATTTGTAAATGTTTACCTTATAGGTAAATTTATGGACCAAAGTACCAATTCTGCTTATGGTAAAACAAAACAAAACAAAACAAAACAGTATTAGATTACCTTCCCCCAGGAGGTGAGCAAATCTCCAGGGTGTTGGGCTGCTATATAGAACCATCAGAGAGAGGAATTCCAGGGATGGGTTACTTCTTCCAACTTCTGCAAAAGTATAAAAAGCAAGTCACCAAGTGACAACTCAAACATATTTAAGGAGAATACCCCTTCCTGAGATACATGTAAGCAACCCCCCCCTGCCAAAAAAACCCCACCTTTTAGAAATGTCTTTTGTCAAACAATTACTTATTTTGAATATCTGGTCATTTCTAGACTTTTGATGATCCAGCATTACGGAGTGTACTTGGAATAGCTGTTGCTTGAATGAGTCTGTGTTTTTTTGTTTTTTTTCTTTCCCCTTCCTCCAAATTTATTTGCTGTGTAGACACAACTTTGGTGAAACCTGTCTGACTAGGTAGCTCAAAGGAAATTTTCAGATGTGGTAGAACCACCCCCACCCCCCCATCCTCCTTACCCATATTTCCTAGTAGAATTTTGGAAAGCACTGATGACCTTTTATAAATGTACCACACCTCAAATTCTCATTTTTCCGTTTGGTGAGCAGTTCTTTCTGACCCTGTTCTCCATCAAAGCAAACCAGACAACTCCTGGTACTTCCCTTCAATATTTGAGCAGCTGGACTTCCACACCTACAGCAGATCCGAGGCAGCCAGCTCACCTTTGGTGTGCTCTCATAAGCCACTGATTTTGATTAGTCTGAGGAAAAGTACAAATGACTTCCAGCTGAAGCAAGCTTCATCACTATCCAACTGGCTCAAGTCAGGGAGAGCTTCCTGTTGGCTCCCTGAACAGACCTACTGCCTTCTGACCAGGTCTTGGTTGGAGTTCAGGGAGTAGTAATTTGAGGATACGCCCTTCTTCAACCACCAGAGAGGGGATTCAGATAATTAAGTTTTCTAGTGTCTTTCCAACACTAGACAGATGCGTTTTCTGTCATTGTGGAATATAAATAGAGCTGGGAATGCCTGTACAACAGGACATTACAGCTAATTTTCCCTCTCTGATGTGTTGCCAGGACTTTGAAAATAAGTTTCCTTGCTCTTCCATGAAAGAGCATCTTCAATTCAGTTGAAATTTTGGTTGAAGAATCACACTGATCCTCATTTTACAAACTCATTGCTCCTGATTAAGAAAACCAAGGTAGCCCACCAAGTGCCCTCTTCTCTGCTTTTTCGATCTGCATATCTCTCATGATGCGAAGTCTTGCAATTTTCTCTTCCATAATTTTGCCTATGAGAAGCTGGAGAGTCACTATAGACACATTCTTTTGAGGGACTCTTTTGGGTCCGTTTGGGATTATTATGTAGTTCAAGGTCATACTAGTTGAGGTATTGTGTAGGAATTGATCATAGGATGCAGTTGTTGAGTGTGGTTGGAAGTGTGACTCAGTGTGACTCATCACCCTCCCCAGAGGGTGAGTATATGGTGGGGAAAAGCAGGCTATCAGGGTAACTAGAATCAATATGTTGGCTCCTGAGAAATCCTATAATCTTTTAATTTGTTTTCAGGCAGTTTCCTATTTGCCCTTCCTAGATCACTTCCATGAAAAAACATATGAAGTAGTTTCATCTCCCAAACTGAGTGCATTTTTTTTTTATCCATTCACTGTGTTTATCAATACCATGTGCCCAGTACATTCTTGAATACACAAGTAAATTTCAGGAAAGTCTTCCACCCTATTTGATGTCAGATTTGCGTTTTTTTCCTCCTAAGAGTGACGATAAGTTACAGAGCTTATAACTTAAGTATGCCCACAATGAGTATATAGAAATAAAAGAACCGTGGAATATCAGAGAATGAATGAAATTTAGAAGTCTACTCCAATTTCTTCACTGGTGCAGAAACTGAGTCCCAGAGAAATGACCTGACTAACAAATATCTCTGAGTGAATTAGTCGTGAAGGATACCAGGATATACCCCCCCAAAATATGTCACTCTGGTGTATGGATTATTTTGAGTGGAAAGCAATTGAGGATCTGATGTATCAAAAAGACTTCTTGGAGCCACCCTTATCTGACCAAAAGCAGAAATTTCTGAGAAGTGAGAACTGCCATAAATCCCCTCTCCAGAGGAGTCTTATGGTCATGGAGATGGAAAAGTCAGCACTGAAATGAATCTGCACAAACAAATTGTTGCTAAAATAACTCTTATTTTTCATTAGTCTCCCCATATATTTACCTTTTCACAATTTACTGCCCCTGGAACCCCAAAGGCCTGCTTCCTTTTGTCTAGTCACTTCTCTACAATTTATTGCCCCTTTATTAAAGTGGTATATAAACTTCCAAGTCTAACCACCTCTGTGGGTTTACACTTCTTGTCTGTGAAGTTACAGGCATGTAAAAATATTAACATCAATAAAGATAGACCTTTTCTCCTGTTAATCTAGCTCTTGTGAATTTAATTTGCAGGCATCAGGAACTGAGTCTAAGCGGATAGAAGAAAAGTTTTATCTTCCCTTACAGTGGCAAAATTAAGACTAAGAATCCTTGGTCTTTTACTACCCTGTTTGGCACCCAAAAGAAAATGAAAGGCAAAGTCATACTCTATTTATGAAAGATTCTAAATATAGTCCAAAATTTATCACCTTGTATAACTTTTATATTTCTGTTTCTTATTGAAAAGGTTTGGAAAAATAAAGTGGAGAAATTTAATTAAAATTAGGTGTACTTGAAATCATTGAGGGCACTATTTTCATTGATTTCACTGGACAATTTTCATATAATGATCAAGTCAGAAAAAAATGCTGGTTTAACTGTCTTCCCTTTGCCCAAATGGCAAGTGTATCAGCAAATGAGTATAGGATAATGGATAAAAGCTCAAGTTTTAGAATCGTATGGACCTGGGTCATTCAGTGAGTTATTACATAAAGGGTGGTTATGAGAGCTTTGACATTATTTTTAGTATATATTGACCCAGCAGACAATTGCTCGGGAGTCCTGGAGTTTCAACCTGATATTTATCTTAGTCTTTTGAAAAGCCGTGTATTTCTGCAGCTTCATTTAAGTGATTGTTGAAAATCCAAAAGAGATAAGAGTAGGATGAGCCTCAATGCTTGGTTTTCTGCTTTTCTAAATGAAGTCCAGCCTATATTTTAGAGAAAGTTCTGTATTTTTCATAACCAGAGCAAGAAGCTGATGGAATCCTTTTGGTACTGTGCATTAGAAGTGAACTGACTTGAGAAGGCCTATACGGCTTATTTAATGCTAAAAAGGTGCCATCAAAGGTGAAGACCACAGCTAGTGTCAAGTAGTTAAAGTCTTAAACATCCCTAATGACTTCTTTTAAGTCATTGCTATTCTTTACAAAAACAAACTAGCGCTAGATTAAGTGCGGGGCACTCACATTACAAATGATACCAGTCATCTGGATTTCTCATTATGGAGCTTCTGCCAAGTTCAGACTCTTTGCCAAGGATGATTTAACCATTCAGAGTGTCAAACTGACCTTGTACTTGAGGATGGGGGTGGGGAGAAGTTGAATTGCCTAAGCATTGTTTTCTTGAATTCTAAAATATTGAGGAGATGAAACCATAAGTTTGAAGACCTTTCTTCACCAACATAGTTAAAATCTATACCCTACATAATTGCACTATTGAAACTGTGTGCTGGAAGCCTTGTTAGCTTTCACATATTAAATCAAACAAATAATTTTTAAGAGAGGTTTTAGAGGACAGTGGGAAAAAAAAGAGATAAATGGATTAAACCCCAGAGTTGGCAAAATTATATATGATGATTGCTTAATTGTAGGTGTCTGCTTGTGTGTGTGTGTGTGTGTGTGTGTGTGTGTGTGTGTGTGTGTTTACTCTGAAAATATTAGGCTTTGGTGGTAGGCTTGCAGAATGGGAATGAAAGATTGTCTGAGCTTTGAGTCTACAATTTTGAATGCATTCAAAAATAAGGTCGTAAGTTCTCTTCAACATTAGTAAGCACTAATAATTACTTTTAAATGCTTCTTTGTCACTCTGCTATTGGACTGGTAGATATCATTGCTGTAGAGCTAATGGAACCAAACTTTGCCTCATTATTAAAGTAATTAGACGTGTTACCTAATGAGGGTGGTCATCTTTAGGCTGAATAGCATGCATGTCCTGGTTAAGGTTAAAGTGTGTTCTTAAAATATTCTGGAAGTAGTCTGTTATTTATAGTGTCTAGATAATGCTTCTGTGGGGAAGGGAGCAAGTCTTGCTAAGTTTTACAACACACACACTGAAGTGGGCTTTCTCAAACCACAGAGGGTGGCCTAGAGTAAAGCTGCTCTCAGTGAGGACACAAAGATGGTTAAGTGAAATTCACAAGACTCTCCCTCTTACCCGAACTGTTTTAGGCCTGGCATTTGTTGATAAGGAATTATAAACCTGCTTTTGAGATCCCAGCTTGTCGAATTACACATGATGATGGTTTCCCCACCGTTTCTGGCTTCCCCTTCAGCCCACCAAAGTCCCAGAGAGACCTTTGGGACAATTTTATCAGTAATAGCACATCTCCTTTTCATGAGCGTCTACCAGATGTCAGGAACTGTTTTGCACATTATCAAATTTATTATCGCGCAAATGTTATGAGCAAGGTTTTAATCCATTTACCAATTAGGACAGAAAGAAAATTTAAGTAGTGTAACTGTCCCACTGCCCCTTTTCCACGGTTTCAGTTACTCGAGGTCAATGGTGGTCTGAATATATTAAATGGAAAATTCCAGAAATAAGCAATACATTTGCTTTAAATTGCCTGCTCTTCTGAGCGGTGTGAAGAAACCTTACGTAATCCCACCGTCCCTTCCAGGTTGTGAATCATCCCTCTGTCCAGCGTATCCTCATACTATAGGCTGTTTACCCAGTAGTCACTTAGTAGCCATCTTGGGGTTATCAGATTGGTTGTTACGCTATCACAGTGGTTGTCTTCAAGTAACCTTAATTTGACTTAATTATGGCCTTGAAGTGCAAAAGTAGTCATGCTGGCAATTCGAAGATGCTCAAGAGAAGCCCATAAAGTGCTTGACTTAACTAAGGAAAGAAAAAATATTGTATGTTGAGGTTGCTGATATCTATGGTAGCGTTTATTACAGTATATTATTATAATTGTTCTATTTTGCTATTAGTGTTACTCTTACTGTACCTAATTTATAAATTAGACTTTCTCATAGGTATGTATGTATGTATAGGACAAAGCACTGTATATATAGGGTTTGGTCCTATCTGAAGTCTTTGGATCCACGGGGGGCCTTGGAACATGTTCCCTTCGGATAAGGGGAGACTGCTGTCTATTGCTTAAGACTGCACAACTACTGTTCAGTGGAAGTGAGGTTTAAATTGGGCCTGCTTCCCTCCAAAGCCCAGTTTTCTACTGCAGCCTGCCGTCCATGCTTGCCCACACTTGTCCCCATCAGTTATGCTAGTGACATAGGTAGTTACTTCCTTCACGGTGTCTTATTTATTTACTTCTGTGGTTATGAATTTAGAAGAGACTGCAGAATCTTTGATTCAAGTTTTCTTCATTTGCTTTTAAATGAAAGCTAATTTGGAAGAACAGCTTGAATGGAGCCTTGCTCAGAAGCTGCTCTGTGAGCCTCTCATTCCAGGAACCACCAGTAAACTTGACATTGATTCATTCATTCATAAGTTGCCTGCTAAGAAAGAGGTTTGAGAACCCACTTAAAAGCAGTCAGTGCTAGGTCACTACTGCATGCTTTTATTTACTGGACCAATTAATTGCCCTTAGATTCTAAAGGTGATTTCAAGTGGCCTTGAGAAGGTTAAAAAGTAATTAGCTATGCTGTTTTTTTGAATAATCAGGAAGTTTTAATATCTGGATAGGATTTGAGAAGTTCAAGACTTGCACAGCCTCTGAGCCTTTCAGTTTGTGCCTTTTTCTTTTTATTCTTAATCTACATGTCCCAACACCTTTTTGTTTATTTTGGTGCTGAATAAGTTTGCAACTCATTGTTTATATTGCTAAGAGTGGTTGAACTGTCTTCCCCTAGCTGAAGGACACAACTCTGCTAGGGGCAAAACTGTAAAAAAGTAAAGTTTATCCTTGGCACCTTTGTAATCTGCCTCACCTCCAGCTCCCAGTCTCAGCCTTTTAATTGTTTTCTATTACCTGTGCCCAGTGGTGTCGTATTTCCCCCTCTCCTGTCCAGGATAAAATATTTAATACACTCATTCATACTTAAAGATCCTGAATTAATAATATACTTCCTAGTAGTTTGGTTTTCCTTCTTATCGACCAGAAAAACCTAGGGAGAGGATCAGTAATTGTTTCAAAGATATAAAGGACTAACTGTAGTGAGCAAAAGCCGTAAATGCTGTGTTTGTGTGTTTAAATCACCCCCACCCCCCGCTTTTGGGAAGACATGCTTCTCCCACTCAATGCCAGGCATGGGCAAGTGGCAAAATGGGCTAATTCTGGGGGCTTCATCTTCCTGGCAATAGCGATTAGCTCAGACCTTCTGTGCTTGAGACATTAAGCCCAAAGTCCCTTATTGGAATCAATATAAGATAGAGGGAGAAAATTGTTCTTTCTGTTGGGGTTGCTAAAACAGGTATGTGTACAAATGAAGTACTTGGGAAATCATTTTTGGACCCATGGAAGAGGCTCCTATGCAGTGGGAAAGAAGAAAGTCAGCCCACAGAAAGAAGAACCAAGACATGGAGAGACAGCTCTGACATTTTGAGTCCTTTCAAGCCAATCTAGCTATACTTGAAATTAGATTCACCTGTACCACTCAAAAGGTGTGTTTGTGCATATTGTATGTATATGTTATTCACACCATCCCTCCCCTAAGTGGAACCACACTTTTCCTACTCAATAGCGGGGATGGGTATATGAATCAGGATGGCTAGTCTTTCCAGTTATGCTGAGTTGCAAACCACTAATTTCCATTCCACTTTTGGGGGGATAGGGATTGGGTCTTGAGCTAGGTTGATTCAAGTTTTTTGGTATTTGGAATTGAAGGGATCCTGACTGATACATTTTTGAGGGAAACATTTCTGGGTGGACGATGTTCCTGTTGCTTCTCTCGTACCTTAGGAATGTTGCTTTGCTGTTGGCTTGAATAATCATTCTCTGTTGACATTGCAATCTGCAGTTCTTTGCTGGTAGACAGCTGGATGTGTTTTTCACCATTTCTTGTTGACATATTCAATATGATTTAACTCGATCTACTTCAGTTTAGTTCATTTTAATGAATGTGGACCTAGGTGCTCCATGAGGTCCTTTTCTAGAAAGTAAGCAGTAGACCGTTTGGATGTCATATTAAAGTGCAACAGTTCTTCCACTTAGGGGATTTGGAAAGTATGAGCTCCATTTCAGATTTTGTATGGCAATCTACTACACATCTTGTAGGTCCACCTGTTGAGCATTGATAAAAATCAATGACTTGCCACTGTTTTGACCTTTGATGCAACTCTGAGGTCTTTTTTTTTTTTTTTTTTTTGAGGTCTTTATTAAGTAGCAGATGGGATTGACGATTACAGGCTGATACTTGAGAAATTCACTGAAAGAAAAAAGATCATTAACATTTGTATTTCTAGTCCTGGGTGGTCATATGACTTTTTCAACATTATTGCCAACACTCCAATTAATGAAAGACTATACAAACATGAAAGTATGAATCCTCTGGTTCTCGTTTTGAATTTCTATTTATTCTGAGTGATTGTGACTGTGTATTTATATGTGTGCATGTAAACTCACACAATTCTTTATACAGAATCTATAAATAGTTATATTAACCATCCTAGTTAAATATCACATGGATTCCAGTGGAAGAAAAGATCACACTGGTGGGGATGTTATAACTTTCTATTACTACTCACTTGCTTTTTTATTTTCTCATATGACTTTGCTGGTATTTGGAATTGAAAGGATCCTGACATGTCAATGTTGACATTGAGTATGACTAAGTCTTGGCCTTGGGGACATTCCATTCTCTTAGTCACTGACTTTTACTTTCCATCTGGGAGCTGGGGGTCCTCACTGCATCTTGTGGTTGCCTCCTGGCTCACGGTACAGTGAGGGGTCCTGGAGGAGAGACCCCAGTCAGGATAGTAGTCCTTCCCTGTGGTTGCTGCTGCTGTGCTAGGCGTCAAAACAATGTCTGAACATATCAGCTGAGGACTTTCTCAAACTTGCTTTTATGAGGCTCAGTCTTAGATTGGATCGAACCATAAAAAATCAGTTAGTTGACAGTGAAAAACGTAGGCAATCAGCGGGTATTTTTTTGTAAAGATTAGTAAATAACCAGTTTGGGTGCTTGTTTTTTCAAATAATTGCACTGGGTTAAAGCTATATCTTATACAGCAAAACCCAGCATGCCTTCTTTGGCTGACTTGACTGGTCAAGAAAGTCATATGGAAAAAAAAAAAAGCTTGAATTCTGTGTATTGATTCAAATTAAAATAACTACTTCATTTTTTTTGGTGACTGATTTGAGTTGAATCTTAATTTTTATGTCATGAGATAAAGTCTTTGATGATAAGAATTATTTTCATAATAAGAGCCTTTAACAAGAGAAAATAGGGTCTTTTGTCATTAGCTTAAAGATTGAGTTTCTTTCTTTTTTTTTTAAGATTTCATTTATTTATTCGAGAGAGAGCACGAGAGAGAGCATGAGCAGGAACAGAGGGAGAAGGAGAAGCAGATTCCCCGCTGAGCAGGGAGCCTGACGCAGGACTGAATCCCAGGACCTTGGGATCATGGCCTGAGCCTAAAGCAGATGCTTCACTGACTGAGCCACCAAGGTGCCTGAAGATTGAGTTTCTTAATCAGTTGTATAGTAGACTGTGACAATACATGTCAATTATATTGATTATTTTGATGATAATTATTTGCATATTTATGAGAAAAAAACCCAGGAATTAGCTTAGTTAAAAACCAACTATTTTCTTTTCTCAAAATGACATCACTTAAATTGTAACTTTTCTCTTTTTTTAAAAAACTGTAACTTTTCGGGGTGCTTAGGTGGCTCAGTCATTAAGCGTCTGCCTTCGGCTCAGGTCATGATCCCAGAGTCCTGGGGTCGAGCCCCACATCGGGCTCCCTGCTCCGCGGGAAGCCTGCTTCTCCCTCTCCCACTCCCCCTGCTTGTGTTCCCTCTCTCGCTGTGTCTCTCTCTGTCAAATAAATAAATAAAATCTTTAAAGAAAAAAATTGTAACTTTTCAATGAGTTATTTGACTTTACAAATGTATAGGTTTATGTATAGAAATCTGTCTCTTTAAATGATTAGATCAAGTTGATTGGGGATCATCCATTATGATGCTTGAAAAAAGTAATTGGTGATTATGATTCTAATACCAATTCCAATGTGTGTGTGTTTTTCCATACCCCTAAGCAAATCTGCAACATCAGCTGGGTGTCCTACAACTCAACGAAATTCTGACACTATATAACTGGAGATAACATCAGATCTCACAGGTTAGGGGCTCAGTCTGCAGGGCTGCCCCCTGCCGTTAGATGTCAATTATCTGACCCATCAGCTATAGTTCAGAGGTTCCCATGACCCCTCCTTGGGTTTGATTAATTTGGTAGAAATTTCACAGAACCTAGATACATTTTTTTTTAAATAATTACATTTTTTTTTTTTTTTTTTAAGAGAGAGAGTGCGGGGGATGAGGGGCAGAGGGAGACGGAGAGAGAGAATCTCAAGCAGACTCCCCACTCAGCATGGAGCCTGACACGGGGCTCAATCTCACCACCCTGAGATCATGACCTGAGCTGAAACCAACAGCCAGACGCTCAACTGACTGAGACACCCAAGCGCCCCAGGACTTAGAGAAAATTTTACCTACTGGTTTTACCATTGGTTTCTTTTTTTTTTTCCTTAAACATATATTGCATTATTTGTTTCAGAGGTACAGATCTGTGATTCAACAGTCTTGCACAATTCACAGCACTCACCATAGCACATACCCTCCCCAACATCTATCACCCAGTCACCCCATCCCTCCCACACCCACCACTCCAGCAACCCTCAGTTTGTTTCCTGAGATTAAGAATTCCTCATATCAGTGAGGTCATATGATACATGTCTTTCTCTGATTGACTTACTTCACTCAGCATAACACCCTCCAGTTCCATCCATGTCATTGCAAATGGCAAGATTTCATTCCTTTTGATGGCTGCATAATATTCCATTGTGTATATATACCACATCTTCTTTATCCATTCATCTGTCGATGGACATCTTGGGTCTTTCCACAGTTTGGCTATTGTGGACATTGCTGCTATAAACATTGGGGTGCACGTACCCTTTCAGATCCCTACATTTGTATCTTTTACCATTGGTTTCTTATAATAGGATATAACTCAAGATAGCCAGATGCATGAGTTGTATAGGACAAGGTGTGTGGGAAAGGGTGCAGAGCTTCCATGCTTCACTCTTTCAACACCACCACATGTTCATCAACCAGAGGTTCTCTGGGTCCCTACCTTTTAGGTTTTTAGGTAGGTCTCATTACTTAGGCTTGGCCATGGGCTAATGAACTCGATCTCCAGCCCTTCTGCTCACCAGGGAGCTTAGTGGGGAGACTGAAAATTCCAATCTTCCAAACACATGGTTGGCACCACTGGCAACCAGCCCCCATGCTTAGGTACTTTCCAAAAGTCACTCATTAACATAACAAAAGATACCTTTGTGGTTCTCATCACAGGAAATTCCAAGGTTTTAGGAGTTTCATGCCAGGAATGAGAACAAAGACCAAATAGATATTTCTTATTTTAAGTCATGATATCAAGATAATGTATCCAAAAAATGAATCATGGAATGATGTAAAACGCAATGTAACAGTTCAATGGATATAAAGGTATAAAAACTGTGAAATGTGGTTCTTGACCCTGAAGAATTTATAATCTACTTGAGGAGGATTTGTGGACACCCATGTACACACACAAGATAGACTCTAGATGATAAATAAATGTTGTAGTGGGAAGTGTAGAGAACTATGAAATAATCCCAGAGGGCTAAAATGAGCAGGGACTAGAGATGGGGCTTTTAGGATGAAATATTCATGTAATTGAAGAGGGAGAAGAAAATCTTATGGAGGAAAAAAAAATCATAAAATGAGTTCTTACTCCTCTCACAGAGGAATAATATAGCAGTATTAGCAAAGTAAAGAAAGAAGGAAAAGATTTTAATGAAAGGTCACAGAAGTGACCTAACACCTTCAATTGAATCTATGTTATTTATAATCTTTTTCTATCTACATACTAGCTCAGAGTTTCTCACGAACTAAATTAACAAGCTATTTGATTAAATCAAAAGGTCAGGGGGTACTCTGAATATCTATCGGTATATAATAAATCACCCCAAAACTTAGTAGTGTAAAACAGCAATATATATTTATAATCTCTGATGGTTTCTGTGGGCCAGGAATTTGGGAAGGGCTTGATTGGATGGTTCTGGCTCTGGGTCTCTTATGTGATTGCAGGCAAATGTTAGCTAGGGCTGGAGAAGTGGGACAGAGGGAGGCTACAGAAGCTGGAGGGTGGCCAGGCTCCTCTTCTGGATTCTCAGAGCTGCTCCATGTGGTCTGCCCACACAGGTGAGTTTGGGCTGCCTCACAACATGGTAGCCCCAGGACAGCCAGACTCTAAACATGGCTGCTGGAAGAGGAGAATTCTAACAAATCAAAAGCATCATTGCCCATCCTCTACAGTCCAGGTCACACAGCATCACTGCCACCATATAATCACACTGCATCCAGCTTCAAGAGGAGGGAGCATAAACTCCATCTCTTCAGATCAAAGTTTGGTTGCGAGAAATGGTTATGGAATAGAAGATACTGTTTTGCCCATTTTAGAAACTATAATCTACTATGATAGATCATTTGAGGCATTTTGTTTGATTCAGCACTGTCCTCGAGGAGTAAGAAATTAGTAGAAAAACCTCAAACGTGTGATACTTGTGTTAATTGGCTGAAATGTATAGATAATATGCATTCAAAAGAGTAGATAGTGCTCATTTAGATGCTGATCTAATCATATATATATATGTATATATATATATACATATATATATGTACTAGTGACCCAAATAACCCATTTCCCATCCCTAATTCATGGCTACTTGTCCATAAAAATAATAAAACCTTTGGAGATTGGTCCTATTGATAATAAAAATGAAAAGTCGTCTTTTAAAACACCTCACAGGGTTTTAGCATTTTGTTTTCTTATTTATCCTTCATTTGAATCAAAGCCCAACCTGGTAGTTGTTTCATAGCAATTTCCTTTAGGCTGGATTGATGTTTGTTGCTAATGAGACTGAGCAATCAAAACCGTAACCTGCATTCCTGACACTTGGCCTCATGCATTTTAAAACATAGCCAAGAGTTAAATAGACTTCTGAAATGAAATAGTCTTTTTGTTATTATTGTTGTTATTGTTATTATTTTAAACATAAAGCTTCAGTTCCAAAAATATTTATGTCCTTTCATAAGAAAGCACACTCCTCCTTGACATTCTCAAACATGAGCCAGAAAAGACATTACTGAACACCATCCTTTCACCTAAATGGGGAATAGGGTTTCTCTTCATTTGCTGGTGCTCTTTGTTTTTCGGGAGAAACATTATCTTGTCTCTGCTTTGGGCTTCTTTGCCTTGTTTTCCATTCTTTCAGGATGAAATACCAGAGAAACATCAGCTACAAATGCATGTGGTTAACCATGTTTAACCAGTTTTTCACTTAGGACTAACTCAGATTACTCTTCCCCATGCTTCCCAACTGTCTAAAATTATCATAAAGGTAAAACTTGGGTTTGTGCACTTTCCCTTAGTGCCCTCCGCCCCCCCCCCCCCCGCCAGGTCCTACTTCATGTGGGATCATTAGTGTTTTAACAAGGGGGCAGTCCATATAATATGAACTATTGTTTAAACAAGACAAATCAAAGAGACTTTATAGAAGGTCCATGGCACAGTGTTTGCCTGTTTCGAATATCCCCTGTGTATAACAAGATTATAATTAAGTCCTTGAGGTGAATATCCAAAATCTAGATGCCATCCCTAAAGTTAGGATTGGGAATGAGAGCTGCTTGATTTGACATCAAGAATAAAGAACTAGAACACACAATTTTCTAAGAAGTACTTTTTTTTTTTTTAAAACAGTCAGCATTTCGAATCATCAGGTTAGACAAGATTGTGACAAGCTTACTATTCAACTAGTAATCCCTTTAAGTGTTTCTCCTTATGTCTAGTTGCTATTAGGGTTATGACAAGCAAAGAGTAAGCAAGGAGAAGTTTTGTTTAGTTCATAAAAAGTTAATGATATGACACCTTCATTTCTGGATATTAAAAAAAGCACCAGAGCTCTTGAGAATTTCACTTCAGTTTCTACTTTCCAGCTCCAGACATAAATTGATATCCTCAATAAGGATTAAATAAAATGTAATGGAGACTTCAATGTAAAATTTAAAATTATGCAACTTGTAGAAAAAAAACATAGAAGAAAATCTTTGGGGTCTAGTGTTAGGTGAAGAGTTTTTAGACTTGACCAAAAGCATGATCCCGAAAAATTGATAAATTTGACCTCATCAAAATTAAAAATTAAAAACTTTAGCTCTGCAGAAGACCCTGTGAGGAGGATGTAAAAAGCAAACTACACATTTGGGGGAAAACCTTTGCAAACCACATATCCAACAAAGGCCTATATCTGGAATACGTAAAGAATGCTCAAAACTCAGTAATAACATGAACATTCAATTGGAGAGTGAGCAAAAGACATGAATAGACATTTCACAAAAAAAGACACACAGGTGGAAAATAAACACATGAAAAGATATTCAGCATCATTAGCTATTAGGGAAATGAAGATTAAAACCACGAGATATCACTACCTGCAATGGTTAAAATAAAAGTAGTGACCACACCAAATGCTGGTGCGAATGCATGAGTGGATTGCTTACACATTGCTGATGGGAATGAAAATGGCGCAACTCTGGAAAATAGTTTGGCAATTTCTTTAGAAACTCGGCATGCACTTACCATATGGTTCAGCCATTACAGCCTTGGGCATTTATCCCAGAGAAAGGAACACTAATGTTAACACAAAAAGCTGTACATGAACGTTCATAGAAGCTCTATCGGTAATAGCCCCAAACTGGAAACAACCCAAACTCCTTCACAGGTAAATAGTTAAGTTATGATACATTCATATCAGGAATGCTAGGTAGCAATAAAATTATTAATACAGGCAGAAACTGGGATCCATCCTAAGGGAACTAGGCTGAGTTTGAAAAGCCAAACTCAAAATGTTACATTGTATGGCCCCATTTACACAGCATTCCTGAAATAATGAAAATTATAGACAGATAGAACAGTACTGTATCTTGATTTGTGGTGATGGTTACATGAATCTATACATGGGACAAAATTGCTCAGAATAAATAGATACACAGCTATTGTGCACACACACCCACAAATGAGTGCTTGAGGGAATATAAAACTTGCGAAACTTGAGGAAGCTCTTTAGATTTTGTCCTTGTCATTTTGGTTGTGCTTGTGATATTGTACTAATTTTGTTAGCAGTCACCATTGAGGGAAACTAGGTGAAAGGTACATGAGAACTCCCTGTAATGTTCCTGCAATTCTCTGTGAATATATAATTATTTAAAAATGAGAAGTTAAAAAAAAGTAGTCCTCTTTTGGACTCAATTTAAGTTCTAACCCTGTATTGCTAATAAGGATATATTTATTTCTGTTAAGAGCAAGGAGTAGAAGCAATCAGCACCAAAACAATATATATAAGAACCTAAGAATATGGATAGAACTATTGTTGAAATTTATTGGATATTCATTTAGAAATTCATGGACAATACACGTTTGCTAAGTATTACGTTTGCTTATTTATCTTTTATGAATACAATCATATGAGAGTGAGAGGGAGAGCAGAGGTAAATGTTACCAAAACACATGGCAAAGCCAGACAACCTGGGCTCAAAGTCCTACTGGCTCAGTAGTTACTGAGTAGCAATTTCTTCTAGACCTGAGCCCACAGACGACAATAAGAACAACTGCAAGTATGCAAACAACAATAAATCTGTTTCCCCAGTTTTAATCACATTTAAAAAGGTTTCCATTTTGTATTATTCATGTTGGAATTCACTTAGACCTCAAATCAGATGTTTTTTTGGAGAAAGGAAAGTAGCTTGGGCAGAACATGTTTCAAATGCTATATTCTCCTACTCTTCAATATAAATAGCAAATTTTGAAGTCTTTCTATGTCTTTTCAGCAAAGATAATACAGATCTTTGTATATATATATTTAATTTATATTTTATATATAAACTTACCTTTATTTATTTATTTATTTAGATTTTATTTTATATATATAAATTTTGGATGGTTCCAAAGAAAATAACATGCCTTATCAAGAACCTTCATAAAATGTGCTGAAGTTGTATAATTTATTTTTTGGAAATCAAAGTGATTTTAATTAAAAAATAAAACCCTATGCATTATAGCAATAGGGGACTTCTTTAAAACTTATGGATCATCCACACAAAGAGTATTGTACTATGAGCTGGATATGTCATACTTCAATATATTACTATGGGGGGGTCTCTTAAGAAATATTGTTGAGTAAAATATGCAGAATAGAGAAAAGTATGTAAAGTACACACCATTTAGTAAAAATGGAGGCAAGCAAAAATATGTGTATATATTTTCTTACATTTAAAAAAAGCAAAGGAAAACATACACATTTTCAAAAGGATTACTGAGGGAAGGTGGAGAATAAGGTAAAGTCCTAGGGACAGAAACTCACCTTTCAGTCTAGCTTACTTTGTAGATCTGACACTGAAACCATATACATATTTCACATAATTTTAAAATAAAATTAAAAAAAAAGCAACCCCTAAAAATGGAAAGGAGAAGGAAACCTATGAACCTAAGTATGCACGAACTGGTGACATAACCAACAGAGAAGAGCTCTCTAAATGACTTTAAAGCAAAGTCGTTTTACTGTACATTCCAAGTAGGATATAGTTTGAAGACAAGTAGAGCTGCAAAAAATTTAAACATTTTTCATATTTCTGAACCATGATATTTTTGATCTTAGTATTAGCATTATTATGAGCAATGATTATATATTTGATATTAAAGAATTATTAGTTTTTTAAGATGTGATCATGAGTATGTTGGAAAAGAGTCATTATTTTCTGGAGAGACTTGGTAAGATATTTAGAAATAACATGATGTTTATTTGTTTCAGAATCATCCAAGGGTAGGGAAGTGGGTGAAATGTAGCGGAAAGGTGGCCATGACTTGGTAATTCCTGAAGCTGGCTGATGACTCTATGAGATTCATCGTTTTATCCCTTCTACTTTTGCATAAAGTTGAAAATTTTCAAATTAAAAGTTTAAAACTATCAATCAAATCAGAGTTGAAAAACTGTAAACAAAAGAAGAAATATTGCTTCCTTCACTGCTACAGAAGATGGTCTCCATAGAAATTCATTGTTGGTAAGCCCAGCATAAGTTCCAAAAAATTGCAAAAGCAAGGGCTTTTCTCTAATACTCTCCATCAGCGTTCATTATTTTACTTTATTTCAGACTCTAAGGGTACAGAAGTCTAGTATAAGCTTTTTGAAAATCATCTTCAAGTGTATAAATTTAAGAAAAGCAAGTTATTTATTTTCTTGGGTATGGATGGAAACTTGGCTCCTTAGCAAGCTTTATGTGTGAGAGAAAGAATCATGACTTGGCCATTAGAAGGCCTGGGTTTCAGTGCTGGCTCTAATTTTCCTGACCTTTATATATTTAACTGTAAAATGAGAGACTATACCTATTTCACAATGCATTTGTAAGGCTTAAATGAAAGAAAAAAATACTTAAGTGCTAAAGATGGAGGCTGGAAATTGTAAATGCTCAATAAATGTTAAATATAATATATGCTTTGTTTTTCCTTCCAAAGGAATAATAACCACTGCATATGGTTGTTATCAGCTTCAAGTGAAATAATAATGTATGTAAAAGTGGTTATTAGTTATTATTAGGTCCATGTTACCACTAGGTCACAGGGTGATGAGACTACCACTCAGTAGACTGCTTATCTCATATCAGATTTCTGAGAAGCATGGGGTTCAGAATTTGATGGACTTCTAGAGACCTAAGTAGGTTGACATTACCTACAGAAGCATGCTTACCTGGGTGAGACTGTTGCGGACTTGTTGGCACTCAGAGTGTGTTTTTCAGAGTGGGTCTACCCTTGATTTTGTCTGACTTTCAGAAGGGAATTGCTGACATTTGAAAAAAGTGCTCACTGAGGTAAGTTCTTGATGGATGGAACATGTGAAAACCAGGTTCTGATGATTTTTTGTTACCAAAGCTAAGAAGGATGAACCTTTCCTGAAATTTGTGGCAACTTTTAGATTCTCAACTCTTGTTTTCAACGTATCTACCAATTTACTAAGAAGCTATCTCATCCCAAAGAAATAAATCTTATATCCCCTGATGCTGAATACCAAGCTACAGTTCCAAAGAGAAGGGAAGTAAAAACAAACAAACAAACAAACAAAAAACAATCCCCTACTAATGTTTTTAGCATGGACCAAGATGTTTCAACTTAAGGAGGAAGATTTGAAGAATTGATTTTCCATTTTGTAAATTCCTCTCATTTTGTTTCATCCACGCTCATCACCTGATTGGTTAGAGAATTGGAATTTGTTGGTGAGTATAACAATGCAAGTGCTTGGCTAACTTACTATAATTACTCTGGTGTGAGAAATTGATAGTCCTAAGGAGGGAAGTGGTGTCGTCACCAGTTCAACTATTTCCAAGCATATTGAGAGAGTTATCTATAAAAAGACTCATTTTCTCCGAACTGTCATTTGTTTTTCAGGTATGGAGAGAGCCAAAACATTTTTTACTAATTATTCACTGAATTCACAATTCATTACAATTCACACACAATCCATTACAATTGTGTTTGTTTTGCCTAATGACTTGTCCATTGTGTTATTTCCAAGCCAGTAAGAAGCAATGAGACTCACAGGGAGAATATGCCACACAAACCCACAAAACTCAATAAAAGCCACAGGTCAGCTAGTGACTCTAGTCATAATTTCTTACCCCTGTCTACATATCCTCCTCTTGGTGGAGTATTATTATCTGCTTAACACAGCCTTCCTGAAACTAGTTCTTTCTTCAGAATAAGTATGTTAAACCCTAAGCCTGGAATAAAGATGTTACCTTAGTTATCAATGGCCTTCTATGGTCCATTAGACGTCAGTCTTTATCCTGGGGCTTCAACCTCAGATAGGGTTGAGCCAAGACATTTGGGCACCCTCTGGGGCAAGCTGATAGTTGGTAGCTCTTAAAATGGATATCCTTTCTTGTATGTTATTTCTTTTTATTCAACTAGAGTAGGAGTTGGACCAATTTACATGTCACCAGGTGGAATGAAGGGCTTGATAACAAGCCTCCCTTTAACTAACTTGTTTGATAAACTGACACTCTTCCTCCTTCTGCTAAGCATGATGACTAATGCCAACAGTAGGCCAAAACTCACAGCTGGTAGGCTGCTCTCTAGTATACAACCAACCCAGGAGCTCCCACCACTCCCAACCCAATAGTTACCAAGGTTAATTTTGTTTGTTTCCAAACATGATGCTATACGACTTACACTTGTTATGGTGATTATGCAATTTAGTGAACTTTAATGCAAGCTGATGAAATTCAGTGCAAAAGATTGAGATTATTATTTCTATGAAATTCAAATTGAATATTTTAAAAAGACTTGATAAAAACTGGGGGCTAAAATATCTCTGACCAGTTGATGTATGTGAAACAAAGTTTGGGAAAGAATTTTTAAAAAATCTTTTAAAAAATTCATACTCACGTTGCTTTGCAATTGTCTTAAATTCTTGTCCCACTTTGAAGAAGGCCAAACTTAAAATTATAACCCATACATTATGAATGTGGTATGTGGTTATACAAGAAAGAAGGAGCAGGGCAATAGACAATAGACCCATACTCTATAAAAGCTCTTAGTCCTAGTTCAAAGACTGGTGCATTTATATTTTTTAGTTAGAATAAAATTCTAAAATAAAATTAAAACAACTTTTTTTTACTTCAATTGCCTTTTTTTTTTTGATTGAGAAATACCAATTGCATCAGATGAGAAGGTTCCTATTTGTGTAGGAGTCATCCATCGAGGGGATCATAACTGTATTCTGAGGCCAAAGTGATTTATTCATTTATTTATTTACAGAAGATTTCATTTATTTATTTGAGCAAGAACAAGGGGGAGGGGCAGAGGGAGAGGGTGAAGCAGACTCCCCGCTAAGCATGGAGCCTGACGCAGGGCTCTATCCCAGGACCCTAAGATCATGACTTGAGCCGAAGTCAGATGCTTAACCAACTGAGCCACCCAGGCACCCCAGTCACAAGTATTTAAATTCTTCTGTCTCATAATCTTTATTTTTTTTCTTGTTTTGGTCCTCTGCTTTTCTGGACACTTCCCCTTAACATATTCATCACCTATATTTCTTACTTAGTTCTAATACTAGATCTGCTCAAATACCCAAGCATTCTGCTATTCTGAACTGGACATATCACTGCTGCTCTGTCTACCAATCCTGCCCTTCCAATATGCCATCTGATCCAGATTTTTGCCTCACCATTGTAACCTCTGTTTACCACCACTGATATTTCAGTTCATCTAATCAATGTCATGAAACGCATCTCTGCTAGTCCTGGTCTTTCTGCTGATTCTGCCATGGAGTTTTAGACCCATGTTTGAATGATCCACCTGAAAAATCACAATGAGAAGTTCAGGAAGAAACTTGTTGCCAGACAATATCTAATTATAATTATAATAGCAGCATTAATAGAGCACTACTGTTCCTCCCTGCCAACTGCTCTCAACGTTATAAGTGATTGATAGAGGTTTGTATAATGAACTGTTGAGCAGTTCCTGCATGTCGGGAATCTTATTGACTATGTCCTATTTAATGCATCATGTCAGGAATCTTATTGACTATGTCCTATTTAATGCATCAGCTTTATGAAGATGGGGCACCTGGGTGGCTCAGTTGGTTAAGCGACTTCTTTCGGCTCAGGTCATGATCCTGGAGTCCCAGGATAGAGTCCCGCATCGGGCTCCCTGCTCAGCGGGGAGTCTGCTTCTCCCTCTGACCCTCCCCTCTTTCATGCTCTCTGTCTCACACAAATAAATAAATAAAATCTTTAAAAAAGAAGTTGGTATTATTATTCTGTTTTAAAGGAGAAAGGTCTGAGGCACAGAGTATAGTGGTTTGCTCAATATTGGATAGCCACAAGATGATAGTAAGCAACAAAGTGGATTTGAATCCATACCTGTGTGACTACAAAGCCCAGACTTTTAGCCTACAAGAAGGTTCTGATTGCTGCCAGTTTTGTTAAAGCATATGTCCAAAATGTTAAAATTTAAAGTGAAGGCTTAAAACAAATTACTCATTCATTTATTCATTCACCCATTTAACACATCTGCTGGGCCCCCATTATTTGCTAGGCACTGTTCTTTTTGATTCCAAAGATGCAGAGATAGAAACAAAATCAATGCCCATTTAAAACCTGCATTCTAGTGATAAAGGTTATGAACAAATAAATATAAAATAGGCTAATGCTAGATAATGGTAAGTTATTGAAGTATCGTGGTAGAACTTGAAGAGCTAAGAATTTGGTGGAAGAAACAAGGCATGAATATATAAACAGTTAAATGGTTAAAAGTGTCAAGCAACCTAAATAAAATAAGAGTTGAGGCAAGGCATCAAAGATTAATTTCTATTAAGTATTGTAGAAAACAAATGATGGAAGTGTAGAAGGGGGAAGTTTGCTCTGGACTGCAGTGTTTTGGGAAGAGTTTGGGGAGAAGACTGAAGAGTAGATAGGATTTGGCTGGTCGGAGGCAGGGCAGTGAAAACAAGTTAATTGTCTCAATGAGACAACTGAAAGTTCATTTTTCTGCTGATAGCTGCTGAATGTGACAGATTTAAAGAGTGTAAGTTTGGCCCTCATGGCTTTTAACACTAAATCTGAAGCCCCATTCAATTTCATCAATCTGACCTCAAAAACATGAACATAGTGCCTAGAGGTTCATGCATCAATTTCTGAACCTCAACAGATGGATGTGCTTAAAAAAAAAAAAAAAAATGCAAACAAAACACTGCATTTACCATGCCCTATAGAGTATGAAAACCTAGCTGACATTCTCATTTACTCATCATCCGTCTCCTTTAATATGTCATCCATCATTTGCTTCCATTTCCCTTAAGAGCTTGTGAAAAGTTGGAGTGCAAATGGCCGAGCAGTCAAACGCCTGCCATTATTTCTCTGATGGGAATTCGGGGGTGGGGGGGGTTGGGGGGTGGAGGGGAGTCAGATTCTCTTGACAACAATGGCTGATGCATGACAGAGTCTTGAGGCAGGCTGAATTAGGAACTTGCACTAGTGGAGCACTCCTCTGTTGGGTAGGGCAGTGGAAGGATGGTTGGAAGCAGGACACAGCTCTGCATCTGTCCAGGGATTGGTGTGTTTGGAAATAAGGTGTTGCCAAGCAACCATTCAAAAAAGGAGCCTCTTTGTCCACACTGCCTGGAATTTGAGCTGATGTCCAGAAAAAACGGGGCCAGAGCCTTTCACACATTCCCTTGGAATCCTAAAAAGGTAAACTCGAAATTAATCCTGTAGGCCAGCATGGCTGAGACATATGTAGGGGAAGCGAGAAAGTATGTTTTCAAGTAATTTGAAAAGGAAATGGTAGATGACTTTTTTTTTTAATATCGACAGAAAAGTTGATTAAAGAACAATGGCATATTTTTAAAAATGCAACCAATAATATATCCTTATTTAACTGTTATTTAACTTCAGCAATGCCTTAGGTGTCAGGGACACATTTAGAGCAAGGGGTGTCAAATTTAATTTCCAGGGCTCAATAATTGCCCATGGAGCCTTGTAACCCGAAGACTCAATTGCCTTCTGAGTAGGCTGTTTTTCCACTTGTACTTTTTTTTAGGGACTTTTTGGGGGCTGGGAGTGGTGGCATGGGGTTGAGGTAAAGATAAAATTCACAAATGTTTGTAAGATGTGCGTTTCAATTATTTAGAAATATTTGGGCTGATCTCATTAAAGGTAATGTATTCTAAAATTTAAAACTTCTCATAATTAAATATTCCAATCACCAAATAAACTTAAAATTAATTCAATCAGTTTATGTTAAATGCTGTGTTTAATATAAGTCACTGTGCTGTGTGTCACGGGGGATATGAGTAAAGACATTATATACCTCCTTTGAGAAGAGCCAATCTTACTAATGTCCAAAACAGAGTCTAAGAAAAGAAGGAAAAAAATTTTTTTTAATATAAAGCCTTAGTGATTGTAATTATACATACATACTGGTTTGAAAAATTCTACTGATGTTCAATGTTGTCAAATCAGATTTTCTATAGGAGGAGCTCATTTTGTGAGAGACTAGATTCTAAGTCAGAGAAAAAATGAAAATGGTAAAATCTCATTTTGTCTCTAGTTGTGCATCCTGTTCCTTTCTCATAATATCATCAACACAGGCAGGTTTTCCTCCAGCATTGGAAAAAGTTGTTGCTGCTTTGCTGTGTCCAGTAGTACAAGTCGGTTTGTGTTCTGGGGCCTTACTCAGCTCTGCCCTTGAACCTGGGCATGAGGAAGGACTTGTCCTGAAGCATGTATTTTAGACCACCTCCCTAAAAATCACAGAGTAAAAAAAAAAAAAAAAAAAAAGGTAAATAAAGATATTAAAAATACATAACTGCTTCTGTCCCTTGGGATCCAAAGCTCAGTGCTGGTCCAGTATGATCCATAACCAGGGCTGGCTACATTATTTGTGGGGCCAAGAGTAGTGTAAAAATGTTCCTATTTCAAAAAGCAGGAAGAAGGGCTGTGAAAGATATGTATGAAGATATTCTTTCCTTCTTCCACCAGTCTCCCTCTCTCTTCACTTGCAGTGGTGTTTTCAATTTGCTCCTTAACATTGTCCCAAGCAAGGAAATTTAAAATTTTAAATTATTAGCATGCATCTCACAGTTCATCTTTATATTGTGCAAGGCCGGGTGGAAATGTAAACATCGGAGCACTGAGCTTGTACGCAGAATTACTGCAATTACACAATCTGCGTTTCGTGGCTCAACCCCTGGAGCTGGCCAGGAAAGCCAAAACACAAGCCAGACTCAGAGGGGTCAGAAGAAGGAAGAGAAGATTCCACCCACCATATGTCGTGCCCCAGGCTTGGAGCCAGCTGAGGGAGGGTTGGTATGGAGATACTGGTTGGGGTTGTGCAGGGATGCGAGGGAATCTTGCACAAAGAAGTCTTGTTTCCCAGCGGTGCTGAGTGTCCACAGAATCCACAGGATTTCTTCCCTTCCTGCCCCCAAGTGATGGTTCTGGAGATTTTTCAGAATTAGCGTGGTATTTGCAACCGTTGGGCACTGTAGCTGAGAAACATGTTCACATTTTAAAGCATTCCTTTTGATCCTAAATTTGTAAGCCATGGGCCTAGATAAAATGTGCATCAAATGACATTCCCGTTCTATTATTATTACTACACAGGCAGCCAGATAACACTGAATGCTAGAAATGTGAGTAGACTTTTTATTTAAGAAATTAATGATTTAGTTAATTGTTCAAACCTTCTCAGCTTTACTTAAATATTTTGGTTCAGATTTTAGATAAACATAATTAGAATTTATATTTTGCCTCTTAATTGTCATGGATGACTTTTAATATAATAGGATAACTTTTAAAACATGTATACACCAATAACTTTAACTTTTCTTACATTTAGTTTATATTTGTAGATACTTGGTGTATGTTTATATTTTACTTTGTGCTAGAACAATACATATGAAAATAAACATTTTTTGAAAATCTTGTTCGTAACAATATAATTAGTGATTTCACTGAAACAAAGGAAAGAATAATACATTTTTATAGGATAAATACATAATACTTTATGTATTGTGTATGTCTTTGCTTTATTACTCATCCAGACATCAGCAGCCCATAAACAGGATACCCCTAGGTGAATAATAATAATTAAGTTCTGTTGTCTTTGATGTTTTGCCAACTTTCAACCATAAAAGCCATAGCTTTATTCACATTTATTTTTTAGCTTTTGTCAATACGAAGGTATAATTTGCAAGGTTCAGGGGATAGAATTTTTTTACTTAAGTCTTTCTTAACTTGATTTGTAACTTTTTAAGTATTAGACATATGGTTTACAGGCCTCCATTTGTAGTTTTACCCTGGGCCTCAAATGTTAGGTGAAGGCCTGTTGTTTTATGAAAATTTGTCTCTTGATCTATAACTACCCCACTCACAGTAGAGAGTTGGCCCTTGTGAATGGGACCAAGTGAGGAACTAAAGATTCAAATGTCTCCCTTCTCAGGCTCTCTCTGGATAATGGACTCTGAGCTTGAGCAGTTAGTAAAATCACTTGCATGGCCTAGGCTGACTTTTCTCTTTGGCCGAACACATATAGTTGAATATCATAAATTAAATGTAAGCATAATGCTACTTCATTGTAATGCAAATGCTGACATGAGTAAGTGGTTCATAATTAATTAATAAGTTGTTTAATTAAACCCAACATGTTATGGTTTTGTTATCATTTTATGATTTTAGGGTTTGCCTTTATTCATGTAGTCATTCATTCAACACAACTTGGTTGTTGGGCATGGAACTCATGAATATAAATAAGATATTTCATTTTTACTTCTGGCAAGATGGTGATATAGATACTAAAGGGGCCTTTGCTACAAAATAACCACTCATACCTTGTAATAAATTGCTAGCTTTACAGAAAATAAGAGGAAACTTCACCATGTCTTTCCCACTGTCAAGAACTGTTAAGCATCTGAGAGTTTACCCTCTTTCAAGCTAACAAGTTGCCTGCCACAGTTTCACGGATGCTGATAGAGGACCTGAGATGCCTGGATCAGAGATAATGGGCATTACTACTTACAACACAACAGGCAGTATGAGTTTCGTGTTCTCCTAAGTTCCCTTGTCCTGCAAACCTCACAGCATGGTGGAGAAGCCCAGGCAGATGCTCAGTATATGTAGTAGGTTTATATCATAGCTGAGGAATGCTCGGACTAGGAAAACCCAATCTTTTAAAAAGGCTATTAGCAAACTTGCTCAACTTTTGCCCCGGAGGGAGAAATTATGTTTATTATTCTGGATAAATCTGCTCACTGCCCTAGATGAGGATGGCATCTATATCTTCCAAGGCTGTTTGCTCTACAAAAATCCTTGAAAAGATGGTTTAGAACAAACCTGGCAATGCCTCTACTCAGGGAACATGAAGAAATGAGACAGACTCATGGATAAACTTCTCCCAACACCCTCCAAAAATAACATAATAAATAAACAAACCAACAAAAGACAGTTAAAGGTGAATAATGAGTAGTAAGCAAATGTCAAGTGGGCTTACTCTGAGGGCAAATGCCAATATAGGAATACTAAGCTTGGGGCCAGCAGAATGGTAGGAGTGTTGAAACATAGAATATTTTGGACTCCAAAAGAAGTGACATGGTCCCAGGTCAAAAACATCCACTGATTTCCAGCATAAGCAAAGGGTTCTGAACAAGAACAACAAAGTGCTCTGAAAACAAAATCATTCTCTGAGTAAGTGCTCTTGATTACCATATAAGACCAAATAAATAGCACACGGTTCAGAATCACGAAACACATGAGGAAATAAGCCACCATGAGTGAGAATGACTAGAAACAACAATATATTTAGACCCAAAGAACAACAATATATTTAGACCTAAAGCAATTCAGATATTGAAGATTTCAGATGCAGAATATAAAATAATTTTGTATAGATTGCTTAAGGAAATAAAATTTGGACTCACAAAAATTAGCATGAAATAAAAGATTATAATAAAATTATCAGAAAAATCCAAATAAGAACCAAATGTGACTTTTAGAAATGAAAAGTATTGGCACAGGAGACTTCACGGATGGGTTACATGGCAGATTAGGTCAGAGTAAGAGAAAAGTGAGTAAACTCAAGGAGATGTAGAGATGGAAGCACAAGAAAAATTAAGAGATATGACAAATGAAGGAGAAGACTGAACATAAATCTAATCAGATTCCCAGAAGGAGGTAAAAAAAGAGAGATGATTTTAAAGAGACAATGATATAATTCTTTTCTGCCCTGATAAAAGCATTATTTACATATAAAATAATCATTATTTATAGCAAATGATAAATAAAAAAGATACTCATAAAACGTACATTGTGGTAAAATGCAGAATACCAAAGATGAAAAGATATTAAAGCAGCAAGAGAGAAATGTCAGTTATTCCTGTACAACAGGACAACAGATTTATAAGAATATTGTGAAATAATATCTTTAAAAGTGCTACACAAAATAATCTTCCACCTAGAATTCTGTGCCCAGAAAAACTCTTTGAATGATACGAGTCGGCCTAAACTGTCAGTTTGCTATTATCAGATGCACCTCTTGATTTATGCTGTGAATACATCACATTCATAAGCTAACGTTTTATGTCTTCAGTAAGACTATGAGTTTCTAAGACAGGGAAGTATTGTATATTTTTATATCAATAATTAGCATATTTCTCATTGGAGGAGGTCAATGGAAGTCTTCATGAATCATTGATGGACTAATTGGTATAGCTACTGTGATTATCTCCAGATACCAGGGACTATGAGTCTTTATCTTGGGTAAACCACCATTAGATGTTTATGTTTAGGTTTTGGTAGCGCTAGACTTAAATGTGTAGTTTGAGGATACCTAGAAGTATTTGCATTAGGGATCTTCAATGTGATAATACAGTCTGTATGTCAACATGACATATAAAATACTGTTTCTCTTGGAACTTACATTCTAGTGGGGTAGACAGATAAAAAAATAAATAAACAAGGTTATCTCAGCTGGTTATAAATTCAGTGAAGGAAAAAAATCAGAGTACAGTATAGAGTGATTGGAGGTAGGGGTGAGAAGCCACTTTGGGCTCAGTGGTCAGGTAATTCCACTTGAGCATCTACGTGAAAGAGAAAGAGCACACCGTGCAAAGTATTTGGGGAAAGCATAGTCTAGGCCGTGTGTCCAGCAAGTACAATAGACTTGAGGTTAGAGTAAATTTACACTTTTCAAGTAACAGAATGTGACTGAACTTTAGTAAAGAAACGGAAGAGTGTGAGGGAAGATGTAGGTGAGAAAAGCAGGGCCAGATCCTGTAGGTCCTCAGAGACCTTGGAAAGGAGTTTGCATTTCATTTTAAATGCAATGGGAAACCACTGGAGGGCTTTAAATTGGGGTTGTTCACGTTTTAAGAAGTCTTTCTCATTGTTGCATGGAGACTTATCGCCTTGTAGTGAAACAAGAGCATAAGAAAGGACCCCATTTTGATGACCTTGGGTTCAGGTGGTGGCCAGCCAGACTGGCTGAATGCAGGGTTTTAAAAACCAGCTGTTGGGGCGCCTGGGTGGCTCAGTTGGTTGGGCGACTGCCTTCGGCTCGGGTCGTGATCCTGGAGTCCCAGGATCGAGTCCCGCATCGGGCTCCCCGCTCGGTGGGGAGTCTGCTTCTCCCTCTGACCCTCTTCCCTCTCGTGCTCTCTGTCTCTCATTCTCTCTCTCTCTCTCTCAAATAAATAAATAAACTCTTTAAAAAAAAAAAAAAAAAACAGCTGTTCGATTAGAACCCCAATGCGACTCTCCTTAGGACACACATGACTTTGAAGTTTCCAGACTTGTCACTGGGATCTGGTAGAACAACGGCAGCACAGCCCTCTTCCCCTCACTCCTGTGGTCCGGTTACTTTGACCTTCATCATTTCCTACAACCCACCAAACTTGTTCCTTTGGACCATATACTCTCCTTTTATCCTCACCATTGCCTTTTCATCCAGGTCTTAACATAAATATCACCTCTGATATCTTCCTTAACTACCCTAGATAATGACATAGTCCTCTCCTGCTCTTGTCTGTTCCTTCCTATCCTTCCTGCTAATCATCATAATTGGATTTACCCATTTATTTCTTTGTCTCTGTCACTAGGGTATAAGCTTCTTAACAGAGACTATGTCTTCCTAGTTCAAAGTAATGTTCTCAGCACCCAAGGTGCTCAGTAAAAAGGAGTAGGTAGCACTTTGGGGCACTGAATACATGACAAAGAATATCCTAAGCGCTTTACATATATTAACTCATTCAATCCTCCCAACAATGATAAGACGTTGAATCTATTATAATTCATCTATTGTAGCTGAGGGAATTACAAAGAGTTGAAGGAAGTTGCCCAAGTTCCTCAAGCTGGTGAAGATGTGAATCTGGGCTGTGGATCCAGGCAGCCTCTCTCCTGAGTCTGTGTCCTTGACTGTTACATTATTCTGCCTTTAAGATAATGGATAAACCAATAACAATGACACTTGGTCCTCCCTTTAGCTCTAAATGATGCTTTCATTTTTTTTTCCATTTGAATAAATAAAAGAATGTCATTATGGACAAATGATAACAAAACCTAAACAGCCTTTATTTAAGTGACTCAGTGGAGAAAATGCCATTTTCAGCTTCTGCTGCCTGAGATTGTTTCTTTTCTCACTCAAATAATTGGAGGAGGCGCAGGAATGATATTACTCCCTCGGCTTCTCACCCCCCTGGTTTCTATAGACCACTTGATGTTTCACATTTCTATGAGTTCTGCTACTTGGAAGCTGCCAGCTTCACTGTCAAACATGTCTCTTAAATTCTTTGACTATATTTTTAAACAATTAAAAAAAGCAACGTTTAAAAATATTTATAACACAGTGTTCTCCACAGCCTGTTGGTTACAGACTGATTTACACGCATAGCCATGACCGGGTGAATCTAAGCCAGGTTTCCCCCATGTTTGTGGCCCCTGCCTCCAGCACAGTGCTTGGCACACAGTGGGAACTCAATACCTATTTGTTTAGCGAAAAATGAACACAACATATGAGACCTATTAGATAATTTTGGCCATGTGGCTCATTGGGTGAAACCATATAAAATGCATGCAACTGAGCATCTGCTACCTGCTTAGGCAATGGCTGGGAGAGACACAATACTGAGGACTTAATGGCAGTTGGGGATCCTGGCATGAGTTCCTGTGTTGTCTTCCTGCCAGTCTATCAACACCATGTTTCCTCCCTGACTCCTTGGTCACCCACCTTTGCTCGTTCCATGGCTGATTTCCTGCTCAGCTCCTCCAGCCTGACTCATGGTGTGACCTACTTTCCAGGCTCCGCAACTTCCTTCTGGTCCCCGTACTCTGACGGCCATTCTCCTTCCTGGCACTGAGTTGCTGTGGACAGATATCTGAGAACAACTTCATCTTGGCATGGCTTGGGGGATCCTACCCTCTACCCCACCTCCATCCCCAGCCGCTTGTCCCCCACCCTGAAATATACACTGCCAGCCCTGATAGGTCTTGTCTTGGGGTAAAATTAGATCTATTTTCTTCAACTGCCAAATTCATCTTTTGTTCTTAGAACATCTTTGGATGTATGAACTACTTTTTTCTAATATCTCTTTTGATGACGTCGAGTCTCTCTTTTCTTACCTCCAGTTTCCTCGAAAATCTTGTTTGTTTCAAATATATATTCAGCCAGTCTGTGGACAGACACCAATGCCTCCCTGCTCCTTGAAACCTCAACTGTAACACACTTTGTCTGGGTTATGAGTTGTACATACAGTTGGGCACAAAACTATGATAATCAAGGCCGCGTCTGCTAATTCTTCTGGGTTGCCAACCTTGTGTTCCTGCGTGGCAAGAAAAGGGCAGCAAGCATAAACTTTCTATACATCAAGAAAGTCCTTTAATTTTGCCAGCAGTCACATTCTGGACTATGAGATTGTTCCTGTTTGTATTTCCATTCTTAGTTCTGCCAACTCTTCAAAGCCTTTTTTTTTTTTCCTTCAAAAAGAGAATATTCCCGGTACAGTGGTACAGTGGTATACAGTTTGGAAAAGTTCACTTGGAGCGCATTTGGCATCCGAATCAAAGTCAATGGCATTTTCTACTGAAGAAAGTCAGCTCTTCATTGTCTCTGGATTATCTACTCTTTGTTCAAGATTTCCCCTCCCAAAACTCAGCACACCCCAGGACATCTCCAAGTGCCATCAACTCCTTTAGTGAACTGTTTTTCTCAAAGATAATGAAAATTAACTCTGATATTAACTTAAGTGAAATATAATTATGTAGGTTGCTCTATAGAAAAAAAAAGAATTCCATGGAGCGACATGAAAAGAGAGGAATAATTTTGGATCCTCCATTACTACTACTCTTACTACGCTTACTACTACTGCCACCACTATTACAACTATTATTACTACTACCACCATGACTGCTATTATTTGGCCACATCACACTTTAAGGCACATTCCACCCTTTATTTTTCTGCAATATCCAGCTGAGCCAGGCACTGTTTTGAAACCTCTTTTGAGTTAATTCAGAAGCCATCATTTTCTCCTAAGGTTGAAAATTCATTTGGAAGAGGGCCATTTCATTAGCATTGCAGGGTTGAAAGAGATCTGAAAAGTTTACCTCATGCAACCACCATCCTTTGTTCTGGTCTCTTCTCTATCATTCCTGCCAAGAGGGTGGCCTGGCCTCTGAGGCACACTCTGGGGATGGTCTGTTCTCTGAAATATCAGGACGACCCATCCTTGATCATCTTTTACCTCATTCCTGGAGCAATTGTTTGTTAATTGTGGTGGAGTAGCCACACACTCCAAGGGGGTTGAAGGTAAGGCTTGTGAGACAGGCCAGCCAGGTCTGGTTGCATAAAATCAATCTGCTATCGGGGGGAATTCGTTCAACACAGATACCATTCATGTTAATAGGGACCTTTTTGAATTTGAATCTTATTTACATGAGCCAGTGAGAATATCAATTGTTCTCCTATTGTAAGTTAACAGTTTTGCACACTTGAGAAGCAATGAGCCTAAACAAAAAGGAATTTTCTTCCAGTGATTTCTGTTAGAGCCAATAGGAGCTACAGTGCACACCATGTGCAGAAAGGATTTACTGGATTTCAGAGCAAGTCTCCTTGTTGCTTACTGCTTATTGGGTTAGCCTGAGCCTCTCTTGTCCCAGGACTAACCCTTAACTAATGTTAACCATTAGGTAACTTATAATTTCTTTCTTTCCTTAAGCAACAGCACAGACTTAATACATGCCATTACAAATAACTTTGCTTTATTGTACTAATGACTAAAAGGAATAGATCGCTTTCTCATATTTTCTTGTTCCTCATCTAATTAACTTGTTAAAAACTAACCTTACCTGTAACAGGATGTAGTCATTTTAGGAATAATATCTTGCATTTACAAAACATAGCTTGATAATGGAACAAATCCTTTTTCCTCTCTTGTTATTTTATAGCTCACTGGTCAGAATTATAAAGGGGTACCATTCAGAAGTAGGAATGCTGATTAATGAACAGGCACTGAATTCATCTTTGGGAGGCCTGAGTCTGGGAACTCTTAGCCGCTCGTGGCAACGTAACTGCGGTGGTCCCTGAGCAGGACCACAGAACCACAGGCTTCACAGAACATTAGGCAATGGGTGTGAACTGCAGCCTCATGACTCATTCCAGCTGAGCTGGAATGGGGTGATCCAGTAGGCAGGAGAGAACTTTTAAAAGAGAAGCTAGACTGTAGCCAAATGACTACCAGGGCTCTGTAGTGCTGCTAGGAAATTCAGTTGTCTGTTGCACCCCCTCCTAAAAAAAAAAAAAGGCTTGTTTGTTAAAAAGGCCCCAGGCATGGAGTTTAGGTACAGGATTGGACACATCTGGAAGATATAATTACTGAGCTTGCAATTAGTAAGTACAGTATTAAAACAGATGGAGCAGATTCATCTATTTATCCCCTACCTTTTGTGAGAGTTCAAATTTTGAAACTCATGTTTTAATTTTTCAGTTGGGAAAATTTGTAATGATTCAATTATTTGTTGGAGATAAATTCTCACTGGGGTGGTGGAACGTGGCTAGTGTGGAAATGATTTGATTCGGTCAGACCCATAAGTTTCTAAGCCCTCCAAAACGTGATTTCTTTGGTCTATGATTGTGTGCTTTGACACCATATCACTATAATGTGAATAATTGTAACTGTATTTCAAATAATGTTAGCCTGTGAGTGAAGTAATTTCTGTTCAAAAATGTTACCCAATGAGTGGCAATCCACTGACAATTTTTCTAGAAGATGGAAAGAAAATGGAACTCAGAAGTTATATATGTATATATGTATATGTATAAATTCTGGAAATTAATATATGTAGAAATTTATATAACTGTATATATATATATAATTACATACATTTATATGAACCTCAGAAAAACATACATGTATGTTTATATAGGTCAACCTTGAGATCTCATTCTAGATACACTTTATTAATAGTTGACTGCCTGGGCTTTAAGTGTTTAAGGAGAGGTTAGGAAGGGGGGGTATTTCTATGAAAAAAGACAGTTCTCATGTTGTTTCAGTCTGGGTGGAATTCAACAGTATCAGAGTTTTCACAAACAGCCTTCTTCTCAAAGGTTCGTTGGCCAAGTTTTGATACCCCAAGAGTCTGGGGAAAGCATCTGACCTTCTGGGCACATACCACACCGTCCAAACCTTTTTGGGCTGACCCATCAAAGCTAAGGGTCTCAAAACGGATGGCACCTTGAGCAAACAAGACAGCTACTCTAAAGACAGACAGACTTATACTTGAGTTCCTGTAAGAAATGGTCAATTCAAAAATGTTTTCTTTTAACTGAGTTAAAAATAGCATAAACTGAAATAGCTCATCCTATGAAACACTTAAGAGTAAAATGTGTGTTTTACTTTTTTTTTCCTTGCCTTAAAAATGTGTTGCATTAGGACAAATCAGGCCGCTGCAGCCAGGATGGAATGTGAACCATGCCACCGGACAGCACGCTGGAGGGGAACATGCCTTTCGTCTTAATTATAGGCTGGACAAGGGAATGCACTGTATGTTCTGCTATGTATGAGCAGGAAGAAAACTTTCCCAGGGTATTTTTCCTTTGCATTTCTGACTCTTATTGGGTTGGAAGCTTGTCCATGTGACCCAGCAGGGTCCATTTTTCCATAATAAGGCTAAAAATATGCCAGAAATGTTTCCTTTAGCACGGTCTGTGAGTGTCAAACATGAAAGTGACAGAACTCGCTTTCCTGCTGATTCTATTTCACCTTTTCCTGGAGAAAGTTCCACTGAGATACCACCATTCTCTCCCAATGTTGTTTTTCTGATAGGCTCCATTAACTGGAGTGTAATCCAAAATGGAATAATTGTAGAAATTTATTCCATGTCCCTGTAAATCCCAGATTTTGTTCTCTCTTTATAGTTATGTTTCTAATGACTCACCTTTAGTACATCATAGCCCTTGAAATGTTTTTCCTGTAATAGGAATGCACTGTCACTGAGTCATTCATACTCTTCACCAGGGTCTGTTATGAAATGCATCTAGAATTGCATTTAGAATTAGGGGTAGTCCATGACTGTAACGGATTATAAAGGAATGATACAGTGAACAAGAACATGTACTTTGGTGAGAAGAATCAGGTTGAACCAAGTAACACTCATATCACCTTTGGTACAGTTTATTTCCAAACCTTTATTTCTTTGTCTGTAAATTGGGTATATAAAGTTATTGCAAGGATTGAATGTAATAATGTATCTGATGTCTTTAGCATAGTGCTGAGGTTATTTTAAGGAGAAAAGCTGGGACCTTGATCTTATTTCTAATCAATTAAATCAACTAACCATAAATTAGATTAGATTGGATTAGATTAGATAGATTCCATAATTCCGTGGGTAAAAATACTCTTCCCGTGATTAGGAATATTGTCCCAGTCTTCTCCTGAGGCCTAGCCACTACTCTCATTCAAGCTATTTAAACCAGTGGTTCTTGTCAGATGAAGGCAAATTTGCTGCCCCAGTAGACATTTGTTTTTGGCTGTCATACCTTCGGTGCAATGGTACTACCGGCATTCAGTGAGTAGAAGCCATGGATCTTGCTAAACATTCTATTAGACACAGGACAGCCCCCCACAACAAAGAATTATCTGGATCGAACTGTCAATAGTGGAGAGATATTGATAAAACCTGGTTTAGAGTGAAAACTTTAGGGTCTGTTGTCTGGTCTGTAGTACTACCATAGGAAGCATTCAAAGAAACAAACCTATTAAATTTCTCTCCATGCCCCATTTATTCCAGGAACGGTTTTGAGTGCCTAGTATGTTCAGAGCTGCATTACTGGTGGCTGAGATAGAATCTCAGTTTCTGAAGCCAGAAGCCAATGTGCTTCTAGAAAGGCCATGATGCTGGATACTGGGGTAAGGGACAGATTGAGGAATTAGCTAAATCCTCATGATGGTAAGTGCATGCATTTAATACTGAAGATTAAATATAAATTAGAAGCAACTTTAGATGGTTTTGTATCATTCCTAACACTAAAGGAGAATTTTCCAAACTAAACTCATCTTCACAGCAAGTTGATATTTTTACCGATTTAGGAGGATTTTACTAGCTTGCAGGAATACATAGAATCCAGCCTGTCTACAGAATTGCTGCTTCTTTCCCCAATCCAGGGGTTGTCAGATGCCAGGTACTGAGAATGCCAGATTCAAGGCTTACAAAAATGATATTCATTTAAAAGAAGTTAGAAGTTTGTTTTTATTGAACTCAAAAATTAAAAGTTGAAAGTTTCTTTTTAATTCAATAAAAGTATTTTGTTTTAGCCTCACATGTTTTAAAGCTCTCAAGCTCTCTTTACTTTTCAGGAAGTGTTATCTGCCTCTGTCAACCTGCAAAGAGACTGGTTTTAATTTAGAGATCTAAATTTATAGGTAATCCCATACATTAACCAATGATGATTTATAGTGTACATTTCCTTCCACATGTATGTAATAAGTGTCTTCAGGGTTATTTCACTTCTTGCTCACTTCCTGTGCTCTACGTGTTTGTCATCATTTGCTTGTGATGGTTTCTTTCTGATGTCTCCATGATATAAAGGTCATTTGACTTACCACAGCCAACTAAGGTGGTTCCATAATCAGAGGAATGAATGAGTCCAGGCTCCTATCACTTGAAGTCTATGTTTATGGTTCATGGCAAACTGAAAAGTTCTCAGCCACATATTATTCTATTTTTGGCACTGAGAAATTATTTTGCTTGTGTTGGCATGTTCCTTTCAGATGAAATTTTTATCAGTACTAAAATGGTTGATGTTGTAATTGATGACTGATTGATTGAAGCTAGAAAAAACTTTGGAAATCTTAGTGTAAAAATATACACTGCACTTTATTTCAGTTGGGAAATTAGCTTAAGACCATGCTCAGTCAATAAAGACTGTGAGTGGAAAGGACATTGTAAAGGGAATCTATAGATTCTGGCTTTACTCCCAGGCATGAACTAGGTAAGTTCACTTAGTTCTTCTAAGGGTCCAGTAACTCATCTATAAAAATGGATGGATTGAACTTCCTCATCCCCTTTTAATGCTGTGAACTACAATTCTGTCAAAATAAACACCTCATCCCAAGTAAGCGACATTTCATAGAAAGAAGTCTATAATTTAAAGTACTGGTAGCACTTGATTCAATAGTAAATTGTTTCTTAGGAAGAAGGACTCCATGAATATCTATCATCATCATAGCTCTGTTTTGGAAAGCCACCCCTGATCGCTCCTTCCGTATGTACTGATGGTCTTTTTGTCATGTGAGTTCATGCTCTGATCATAGGTGATCAGATAGGGCTGGAGAAAAGCACCCGATACAAAGGTAGCAATGTACATTTGGCCAATGACCCTTAAACTACCTTAATATATCTCTTCTATAACGTAAAGTAAATGGCTGAGCCGATTCTTCTTGAGAAGTCCAGTTTGAGGGCAAGTCAGCAGATAGTAGAGTGGTATGGAAACGAAGAACCATAGGAAAAAAGCAATAAATAGAAGAGATGAGTCATCAGAAGCCATAGAAAGCAGAATCCATGGGACAGTAAAAGCCTGAGACAATATTTGCTATAAGTAAGAAGAAACCCTGAGGACCTAGTACCAAATGTCTAGCTATAAGTAACATATTCAGAAAAAAGACCCCCTTGGAAACATAAAATAAAAACCAACTTTTTAGGTTGTGAAATCATCATGTCTTTATGGTATCCAGGAGAAGAAAACAATGGACTTTTCTTAAGTAGGATGCATGACAAACAAATGCTCATTATGTGTCTACGAGGAAGTTTGATCCAGTGTCTCTGTTGGTCCCTATATAGTTACCTTGACTTCCACTCTGACCTTGAGTTCAGTGAAGTTTGGATTGAAGTTAAAATGTAGTCGCACCATCTCTGGGTGTAGGTACTAGAATTTTGATACCCCATATTGTTTCTCCTTCTCCCAACCCCCCATCCTCCTCCTTTTTCATCATGATCATGTCTTTTTGAATTGATCATCCCTCTTTGAATTCCTGTTAACAGCCTGGCATGGTGCCCCACACATAGTAGGTACTCAGTAAATATTTGCTAAGGTAGTGATGAGGTGACAAGCAGCAGAATTAGTTTTTCAAACACCCGCACCTTAGTGAAAGCACTTTATGAAATTCTTAAGGTATTTTCTACATATTGGGAAAAAACTGAAAAAAAATGTATGTGGGCTAACCATATGAAACATTCCCTGGAATATCCTGGCTCTGGTTACCTGAAGTCACTGCTGGGTCATACATCTACCAGAAGTCAAAGCTTAGAGAATGCAGCTTTGAAGGTTCTCTGCATAAGGGTGTAATTTCAAGTTACTAATAACTCAGGAACACTTGATCTCTTTCCTTATTCTTGCCCAGATGAGTCATTTTCTTGGTAGTTTACCTCGAGCTCCTCCTATTTATACACAGCAGACTAGCTGGCATGGAAAATTGTGTGCATCTGTCTTTCATATTGAAATATGTACCTACATATATTTTTTTCTCCCTTTACTATTCTTTTTCTCATTTTCTCATTTCTCCAGTCCCATGGTTTCTGCCTAAAACTAGAGAAGTCTCTTCCAAGGTGAGTTAGTCTTAAATGGATCATGAAGATGGGGTCTCTACCTTTGACTGAATTCATTATATAAGAACGGAAACCCAAAAGGACCCACTGCATTGTTTCCCAAAGAATTGTCCAGAAGAATTTCCACTTCTCAGAGCCTCATTTGTTTTCTAAATCCCCAAAGAGAGATTTGACTCAGCAAAAATGTTTTGAGCCTTCTTCAGCAGCAGCAACAACAGCTGAGCTGTGGATCTTGGCTCTAAGACTGGCCTAGTTATTCAGCAGATACTGTCCCAGCCAAGCCCTGAAATAGCTTTTAGCCACCACCACAAATGCTGCCTACCAACTGTTGCCTAGGTGAGGAGAGCTGTGGCCATAAATCCTGGCACCCTCCCCTTCCCCAAATCTGCCTGATTCATTTGTTCATACCACACCTTCAGAGTGGAAGGTATGATTGCCTGCCTTCTCACTTGCTTATTCTTTCCTTCTCTCTCTCCTTCTCTCTCTCTCTTTCTTTTTTGACCTGGCAAGTGATTCTGCCAAAAATGTTATTTGAGAAGGCACCCGCACCCATGGATCACCAACAGACAAAACAAGAAAAACTACTGTGGCTTATTTAAAACTATCTTTGTATTCTTTAAAATTTCTTTCACTCTCTCTCTCTCTCTCTCTCTCTTTTTTTTTTTCTGAGAGCATCTTGGAGCAAAAGTTGACTTTTTGTGGGTTTGACTTAAAGATTTGTCCTCCCTGAGTCTAGGTAGATGCAGGAAAGGTAATTGGGTAAGAAATGGTGTGACACAGAATTCAGAAATCATTGAAAAGATTGGTAGATGTGACTACATAAAAATAAAAATGTTTTGCATACCCTTCACAAAAAAAAAAGAAAAAAAAGTTAGAAAACACCACAGGTGAAGTTGGAAGACAAACTTAATAGGGAAAAATGCTTGAAACTCATGTCACAGGCAAAGGGCTAATTTCTTAATATATAAAAATCTCCTGCAAACATCATAAAAAGGATCAGTAATTCAGTTAAAGAATTGTAAAATGTGTGAATAGGAGCTACAAAGAAATGAAATTAAAATGGCTTTTTAAAAAAAGATTTTATTTATTTATTTGAGAAAGAGAGAGAGAGAATGAGAGAAAGAGAGAGAGCATCAGAGAGGGGAGGGTCAGAGGGAGAAGCAGACTCACCGCTAAGCAGGGAGCCCGATGTGGGACTCTATCCTGAAACTCCAGGATCATGACCTGAGCCGAAGGCAGTCACTCAATCAACTGAGCCACCCAGGAGCCCAAAATGGCTTTTAAACATATGAAAAGATATTCAAACTTATTCATAATACAGGAAATACAAACTAAATTAAATATGAGAACCATTTTTTACTTATATATGGCAAAACCCAAGTTTGACTCTTGCTGCTAAGATTGTGGATGACCACCATACCATGCTGATGAGAATATGAATGGTTCCAACTTCTAAGGAAGCAATTTGGCAAAACCTATCAAAACTATAAATGCATACATCTTTTGATCCAGCAATTCTACTTCTAAAAAATTATCCCATATGTATACTCATACTGTGTGTCAAGTGGCATATATATATATATATATGCCACTGTATATATTTATATGCCATATATAAATAGCCATATATGGCTATTTCTTGAGGCAGGGCTTATTATAGCAAAAGATTTTAGATAACCCAAGTGGAATACTATTAAGCTATTAAAAATGAGCAAGGAAGCTCTTTGTGTACTGACATAGAAAGCTCTGCAAAAGATGCTATTAATTGGAAAAATTGAGGTACATAATACTATGTATGGTACGTTTCCATTTGTAGAAAAAGCAGGAAAAATTATAGACTGATACAGAGTACGTATTGGCTTATATTTGCATAAGATCTAAAGGCAGGAAACACAAAAATTCCCATACAAAGGGAATAAAATGGCTAGGGCATTAAAAAATGTTTATGCAATGTGAATGTCTCTCCCAATAAAAAAATTGAATGAAAAATTATTAGGAATAAAATGTGTCATAAAATAAGGATCAAATACAAAAGAGTGGCAGGAGTAAGGAGATTATAGCCTGTGTCACTAGAAACAATTGGTGCCAATTTTTTCATCTCTTTTGTCCTAGTTTGGGCTGTGATAATATAATACCATAGACTGGGTAGTTTAAAGAACATTTATTTGTCACAGTTCTTGAAGCTGAAAGTCCAAGACCAAGGTACCAGCAGATCCAGTGTCTGGTGAGCACTTGCTTCCTGATTTGCAGATGGCCAAGTTTTCATTGTATCCTCACTTGGCAGAAAATGGGAGGGGGGTGAGACAGAGGGAGAAAAAGAGAAAGAGAGAGAGAGGAGAGAGGGAGAGAGGGAGAGAGGGAGAGAGGGAGAGAGGGAGAGAGGGAGAGAGGGAGAGAGGGAGGGAGGGAGAGAGGGAGGGAGGGAGAGAGGGAGAGGGAGAGAGAGAGAGAGAGAGAGAGAGAGAGAGAGAGAGAGAGAGAGAGAGAAGGCTCTCTCCTGTCTCTTCTTATAAGGGCACTAATCTTATTCATGAGGACTCCACCCTCATGACTTAATTCCCATCACATTGGGGGTTAGGATTTCAACATAAGAATTTTGGGGGGACACAGACATGTAGTCCATAGCATCCTTACACATAACTTCTTTGATATTCTACTTTCAAACTTTGCCCTTTTCTTGTCTCCAATTCTCATCAATTTTCTAAATACATTTCTGCTCTAAATCTATAATTTATATATTTACTGTATAATTATATATTATATATTTACTGTAATATATAATTACAGTATTTTTATATATTTAATATATATTTAATTATATATTTACTGTTCTACTGATCTATACATGCATGCATTAGCTTGCTGAGTGCTTAAATGACATTAACCCTATTGGTAGACTTCATTTAAACAGACAGGAGACTGAATGAGGTTTTAAACCTGGAGGCCTTATTCTGAGAATCAGTGGAGACAGAAGCATGATTTTGACTTATGTAGTAGAATTGAACATGAACAAAGGATTTAATCAAGCTGATCCCTTACTGCCTGAGGATATTTCCTTATAAGGGACTGGGCTTAAGCCAGGTATGCTAACCAGGTCCAAGCAGATTGAGAAAACCTTTCAATCCATGTCTTAATTTTATTGCAGTTTGTGAAGAACTACCACTGAGTAATAGTGGAAGATTTATGGATGGTCAGTGAATTCCCAGTCACCATGACCAGGAAAACTCCAGCAACTAAGAACAATTTACTAGCAATGTGACCTTGTTCAAATCACCAAATCTCTCAGAATCCCAGCATCTTCATTTATCCAATGGGAATGTTTTTGAGAGACCAAATAAATTATACATAAAGATGGCAACAACACCCACTGGTTGCCAGTCTCCAAGATGGCTTCAATGATCCTTATCTCCTGGTATTTATATCCCTGTGCACCCCTCCCACCTTGTATCAGCCTTGACCTGTCACAAATGACAGAGGTGGTGGTCTGTCATTTCTAAGGTTAGGTTATAAAAGTTCTGTCTTTGTCATGCTCACTCTCTCTTCTTGTCTGTCTGTCTCTTCCTATCTGTCTGTCCCTCTCTCTCTCTCTTTAGGGGAAGTCAGCTGCCATGTTGTGAGCAACCTTTGGAGAGGCTCATGTGGTGAGACACAGGAGTGAGCTTGGAAGCAGCTTCCCTCCCCCTATCAAGCCTTCAGATGACTGTCGCCCAGGTTAACACTTATGAGCTCAGTCTTCTGAAGATATCTTGAACAAGAACTGTCTGGCTACACTGCTTCCAGATCCTTGATCTTCAGAGACTTTGTGATAGAATAAATGTTACTTTAAATTGCAAAGCTTTAGGGTAATTTGTTAGGCTGCAAAAGATAACTAATACAATCATATAACAATGACAATAGTAACTAATCAGTCAGGTTCCATTCATTCTTCACAGAAAGAACTTCATGGTGTTGCTGAAGTCTACTTGGGTACAGTGATTCCAATAGAATAATTGTCCTTCTGACTCACCGTTTAGCTACTTGAGGCTACATTATGCACCAACGCCCACACCTCTCTCTTATGCTATGGTGTCCTGATTAACTGTCACTCCTAGCACCCAATACGCAAGTCTCACTAACAGCATTCAAAAGACCAAGGCCCCTGATGGGAACAGAAGTTCTGTTCACCTTTGTTGCTGCTGATACTGAACCACTGCACCCGATTTGTTGCCTTGATTCTGATTCAAGGCGGTTTCCATGAATTATATTGTTTTAACCTGCAACAACAGTTCCTAGAACAAACACAAGGACTAGGTATGTGGAGGGCACTAAAAACTCTCATCATTCATGCCTCAGTCTTAAACCACTTCACCCAACAACCTGACTCCTTGCCTTTTGGGGCTTTTTTTTTCTTACCATTTGGGTCCTTGTCTTGTCTCTGCTCCCTAATTCTGGTTTTCTGTCCTCTTGGTCACCTTCAATTAACATCTTACTCTATTTTACTTGGCCCTGGGATCTTTCTTTCTGGGTGCTGCCTCCAATGGTAGAGATTTGACTATATTTACGTTGGCACTATAAGCTGCACTCATAGAAATTCTAGATTTGTTGACTGTTCTTACCTTTAAAATGTTGCCTCTGAGCCTTTGGTCTGGACAACAACCCGGCTCTGCCTTTTGACTCTTCCATATGACCCACGTGGGATTATTCACCCATCATGAGTCTGGCCCAGGGTGGTTTCTGCTCCTTTCTCCATCTCCAGATCTCCCAGTTTTACCCTGTTGCTGATTACAGAGCTCCTTGTTGACGATGTTCTCAGGCCCTAAATATAGACTGCAGTGGTCCTCAGCTGTGGTTAACACGAACATGGAGAGCTTGAAACATATTCAGATGGCCAGGTCCGACTTCAGACCAATTAAATTAGAATATCTGGGTACAGGTCTCAGGCATGAAAATTAAAAGCTTCCCAGCTGATTTTCATGAGTAGCCGGATTTCAAAGCAATAACGTGCAGCTAGGGCTGAGTGAGTTCAAATACTACAATCACTAAAGGAAAGGCATCTGGGAGCCAGATTCACCCTCAGGTGGCTAGTTTGTGACCTCCGACTAGAGGGGGAGTTGACAGTCTTGCTGGGAAGCCAGGGGCTTTGTTTGTGTACTCCCATAAGATGCTCCAGATGGGTAAAGGAAACAGGGAGCACAGAATTCAGAAGCAATTAGCTGGTGCATACGCTCCCAGGGCAGCCCTGCTCCAAGAGGACATCTGATAACCTGCGGATAATTGTAAGTTTGTGGTGAACAAACCATTGCTGAAAGATGGCATCGTGCACATCTGTTGTTTAGAAAGAACCGTTGCAGAGTTTTTGACTTGGCGCTAGGAATCCCAAACCATGGCTAATGGCATTTTCCTCTGAAAAATTCTGTTTGTGCACATGGAGATTCAAGAAAGAATGGGTGTCAAAGCCAATAGAAAGAAGAAATCAGAGGCTTGCTTTTTGGGGTAGAATAAAAGTGCTAGTGTCTCCAAATACAGTTCCTAAACTAACACGTGAATGGGCATATCCTATGGTAGTGGTTAGCAATAAATAGAACATTGAGAATATGGATTTGATCTTTCAATCTTTCAATTAGCGTGAACAGCAAGATTCTCAAGATGAATAAATAAAAGATCTATTTAATTGCTTTCAAATTGATCTCCTCTAACACATTTATAATAATGATGGCACTTTTAGGGATGCTAATATGCACAGCAAACGTTTTCTGGATTTTTAAAATGTCTTGACAGAGCAGTTTAAGGTGTTTTAATGTAGCCATCATTACTGCTCTGCTGAGTAATTAGTAGACATGGTATTGATAACTTTTAAGAAATTTTAGTCCTATCCATAAGCTTGATGCATGAGGATGGGTTAAACTCCATCCATGGTCTTGATAAAGAAAATTCATGTATTGAATATATAGTGAATATACTGTATTTGAAACTGGGAGTTCCTAAACATTTCTTAGTGTTGTTCCAGACTCATTCCACTTTGGAAATCCAGGTTATTGGGGGTGAGAGCTTCTTGGGGGGCACACAAGGTCTGTCAGTCCCTAAGAAGTATGGCCCATGGAGACACACAGACCGTCTTTTGAATCTTGGTTTCGCCACACAGAAGTTATGTGACTCTAGGCAATCACTCAGCCTCTCACACCGAGTCTCCAAAAGGATCAGAATACCTGCTTTCCCAGGTGACTGCTGTAATCAGATATTGTGAATGCAAAGCAGATACATGATATTGATTGAGTGCTCATTCCAAACAGACACTTGGTTAAGGGCTATGGGGAAGAATGAGAGTATAAAGCACAGCCTCTGTCTTCTAGCAGCTGACAAGATATTGGGGAGATAAAATACAAATAATCAAAGGTAATGAATTAAAAATACAGGGTACCCATGTTAAGTTACAAAATGTTATACTCATTAGATGCTATTAAAGTATACGAGTTCGGGTGAGGACATCTGTCTTTCACAATCTCCTGCATCTTAGGTAGCATAAGCCATAAAATTTCCTTTTATTAAATAGTTCTGCAAACCCTCACCCTTATCCTACATGTAAAGATATATGATTTAATTTCATCCTCAAAATAACCATTATGAGATATTATTTTATTGATAAGAAGTAAGCTAAACAATTTACCTTAACTAGGAGGTGTATAATTACTGTATATAATTAGAGATTCTGAATATGACTCAACTAAATGCTATTTGTAGTAGGGATGGGATAATAACTGTATCTGAATATTTAAAATATTAGATTTGGGATATGTCAGCTGCCATTGTCAATCTGAGGTATCTAGAGGTATCTAAAGGTATCTAAAGGCCAAGTGAGTTGAGACTGAACAGGTATCTAAAGGCCAAGTGAGTTGAGACTGAGCAAGTAAGCCCTAAAGGGTGAATATAAGTCAGGATTCCATGACTACCAGTGATTTGGTTGGCAGGCTGCTTTCCAAGGGCTGATCTTCAGTACATGTTGGCAAAGATGCTCCTGGGGCAAAAAATGGGGTGAGAGTCATCCTGGGGGCTGGTCAGAGTGAAGGAAATTAGGGTAGCTGAGAACAGAGCAGGGATTCCGCATATACGAATTAAATTTTCTTTTGGGAACAAAGGAGGGAATTTAGGGGGATTTAATTTCTCTCCTTTTCTGTGAAGTTGCTATACAATGAAGCTTTTGCATTAATGGCAGCCCAGTGCTAATAACGGATCGGTTTTATGACACTTTCACAAAGATAGACTTTGTAAAATTATTAAACTTGATTATAACATTAGAGAATATTCAGTCACTGAGGCTGTGGTTATATATGTTTCCTATACTGTTTTTGAAGATTAACCTTCAAAGACACATCTAAATGCAGGTCAAAGGTCCCTTCATGGGTAAGTGACAAGATTTGTGGTGCCCTAAATTTTTGCTGTGTCTGTCTATAGAATGCAAATCTCTTTGATAAATGTAATTAAAATCATGTACAATAAAATTTGGTGGGTTGAATAAACAAAGTTTTTTGATGTAGTATAGATCAAAAAATTGATAGGATAAATGTTTCTCTCTGCCACCTGATGAAGACTTGTCTCGCTATGTGAGGAATCACTTGATACTCACTAGGACATGCATAGTGCAAAACAAAGAACCTAGGACACATGGTTTATGTCCAAAAAAGTAATTTCTGAAAGCCTCGAGGTCTTTAAAGACAGTAAGAGAATCCATTAAAGTATTTTTCTCTAAAGATCTGAACAAGACACTATGTCTCTCTTAAAGCAGACAATTTTTAATGTCTGAGGGACGCATGAAACATGGTGCCTTAGAATAAATTCGCATTCAGAGAAGATAATACTCTTTGGAAATTACAGTGTCCTAAAACTCACCAAATTTGTGGAAAACAAGCACTCCTTGTTTCCTTGGAAGGCCTTGGGGAAAATATGTCTCCAAGTGTTCCTGTGGAGCGAGGATTTCAGAGACAACATAGGAACCACATGTCCTGTTTCTTACACGTCCAGTGATGTCTGATGTGGGTGTTCATGGAGCCTGACAACCAGATTGTCCTTAAAAGCAGCTGATCTCATTCCTTGTGGGTGCTGAGTTCCTCGTTCCTGAAGTGGATGAGTTCAGAAGCTCTGGCTCTGCTCCATGACTCACCTCCCTGCTGCCTGGCTCCCTGAGAGGGCCCTCAGACCCCTGCTGCTGTCAAGCAACAGAACAGCCTCTTTTGCTCTCAGACCTCTCCAAGAATGCGGATGCAGGAGTTAGCTCTCTCTCGTAAGCCTCTTGTGGTTAACATGAATAGCATTCTTTCAATTGCTGTAGATATGAAATAGCCCAAGTCTTCAAGTCAACAATTAAAAACTCAGGGTCATAGTTTTGCAGGAGATGCTGAAAATGTTTGAGCTTGGGGGTAAAGCATTTTAAACTTGAGTGGTATGTATATTTATTCTGTGTCTACATGTTGCCAATGAAGTAGAGATTTTTCAGTTATTCAGGTTTTATTAGGATAGTGAAAGTCAAGACAGATGGCATGCTCTCCCAATAAAATATTTTTTTTATTTCATTAACTGAATACTTAACAAAGAGATACTTTTGTTTGTGTAAAGTAGAGTTAGCTTCTCTGCCTCTCAGTCCCCTCATCTGTGAAGTGAGGATAATAATATATACTCCACAGAGTTAGCAAACCTGTCAGCTTTCATATTTGTATTAACAATTAGGTTTGGGATATGTACCAGAGACAACACCTTGATATGTAGGCCTGGAGCCAAGGAGGTAAGGATGCACTATTTTCTAAGTTTGTCTGGGATAGCCCCAGTTTACATGGATTTACATAATTATTTTAGCATCCTGTCTCTGTCTTAAAAAGGTGTCCCAGGTTGGAAAATAATGATCATTAAATTGAGAAGAAAAAAAAGATGGCAGCTCACATGCATACGGATGGATCTGTCTGCTCATGAGTGTTTCATGCATTCCTCTCATCTTATTTCCTGTCCTCGGTCCACCAAGAACAGCCTCCCCACTGGTGGCTACACTAGACCATTGTGCATCAGGGGGTAGTCACTTCAGTCTTAACTAGTCAAACATCACTTCTGTGATTTCTTTTATTAGAAAATTTGGAATAAACTGTGTTAATTATTTCATTAATTAAATTTTATAAGTAAAACTAATGGCAATTTGACTGAACTATAACCATGGGAGTTGCGTGTCCGTGCACTTAGTCATTCAGTTCCAGCAACTGGAGCTGAAGTGGAAACACACAGAGGCTTCTCCAGAGATAGTTCTTCTTGCTGGATCTTCCAAAGTAATAAGTGCCCACAAATTCAGAGGATAAGTGGGGCGGAATCAAGATGGGCACAAACGCAGCTTAGAATAACTCTTTTAGATGGCTGCTCCTGTCCAAATTAGAAGCTGGGTCTTCCCAGTAGAAAGAAACAGGTAATTATGGTTGGCCTCATCCATGGTTTGGGCTGGAAACTGGGAACGGATAGCACAGTTCCTGTGAGCTCAGCAGCTAAATCAAGCCCTTTGGGTTTCGTGCACATGTACAAACCCTCCCGGGAAGATTTGAAAGTTCCAGTTGCAGAGTTTTCCCGTTTCAAGGGCCACAGTCTGTCATTGAAGTTGGAATTCAAAGGTTTGGTCAGGCAGCTGGAAGGGTTTGTCTGGGAAGTGGGAGGACAGACAGTGGCAGAAGCAGCCCAGATGAGTTTTGGAGGATCTGAAATGTGAGGTAGTCAAATCAAAGTGTTCTGTGGAAGAAAGAACAAGCTGCTGCTTCTTTCTCTCTGTCTGGTTCTGACTACAAGTCTGAATCTGAAATTCTTTACATCAGCATTGATAGCCTTTCCTTATTCCTAGGGGACATATGTGCAGAATTTTACTTATATCCTTTAATTTAGCTGCTTCTCCTCCTCCTTCTTCCTTATTTACATTTGAACACGCATGCATGCTTGTTAATGAGCGTAAAGACTAGAGACCAGCAGCTTCCAAAAATCTAATGATTTCATTTGTCTTGATCGTGTTAGTTTTCATTATCTTCTTTCTCTGTTTCCCCTCACATGACTGTAATAGTAAGGCCAAAATTCAGCAGAATATTAAATAATTGCACAGACGGCTATACAGGCAGCCAGAATGGAGTGGTTTCCAAAGCAGATGATAAAGACTTCTGTGTAATAGCTTGAAATGTTTATTTGATTGATAGATGAATGAAGGTTCACATTTGGCATAGCAAAGTCTACTTATGGGTGTCTGTAAGAGAGTATGGGATGTATGATGTTAAGTGTGTGAAAGACCACCTGTACGTACACACAGCTATACTTCTAGACACACGTATGCACATGGCTCCATGGGTGCTCAGGAAATTTCTCGATTTCTTGATTCAATCTTCAAGATCTTGCTTTTTACTATGCACAAAATCCATTATTAAAGTTGAATTGATCTAAAATGATAACCTCTCTTCAAAAGGAAAACAAAATATAACAAAGTAAAAAGCAACAAAGGAAGTGCTACATAGAACAATTCAGCCATCCTATTTCCCTTCAGCTTTTTTTCTCATTCTGTACATTTCAAATCTCCATGGTCTTCCAATTTCTGAGTCCACCATCCCCCTTTTCAAAGGATAATCTAACTTCCCAATTTCCTACCTCATGGAGAAGGTAGATGTACTAGGATGGGTATCCCATCAACCTCCGCTCCCCAACATATGGCCTTACCAAACCTATTTCCATCATTTCTCTCTCCCTCTAATTGAAATGGAAAGGATGCCTCTCCTCCTGACTAAGATGAATATCTTTTTGTATGCCATGGACCTCATTCTCTCTTGCCTCCTAGAGACACCTTGCTCCACTTATTTCCTCATTTACTTTGCTGAAGTATAAGGCCTCCCTATAAGGCCATCTGCACTTTCCTTTGAAACATGTATCAGTCTATCATAACCTGAGTTTTCTGAAAAATTTTTAAGGTATATTTTTAAAAAAATTTTATTCTTAAGTAATCTGTACACCCAACATGGTGTTCGAACTCACAACTCCAACATCAAGAGTTGAGTGCTCTTCCGACAAAGCCAGCCAGGCACCCCTTAGTTCTCTGAAATTTTTGACGCTGTTGATCCCTCCTACTTGAAATCCCCTCTTCTCTTGACTTTAGTGATGCCATAATCCGTGCCATGTACGTATGAATGAATATATATGAATAAATATAAACATTTATATTTATTTATATAAGCATTTTATGTGCCAGACCCTGGTGTAAGCGCTAAGGCTACTGCAGTGAACAAATACACATGGATCCTGCCCTCATGAAGCTTATTGTCTTTCTGTAAAAGATTGAAAATGAAAAAAAAAAGTAATGAAATTATTTGGTAGGTTTGAAGGTGATAAAAGGACAAAAATAAAGCTGGAAGTGAAGAGACTCACTTTTTTAAATGGTACTATCCTCAGGAAAGTCCGTATATTAAAAGGAGCAAGGAAAGGAGTGGCCCCGCCTGCCTCCTATTTTAACAGGATCACTCTAGCTGGTTTGCTAACAGTGGATAATAGGGGGACAGAATAGAAGCTGATGGTTAATTAGAAGCTATTGTGATATGTGTTGTGAGGGAAATAATGGTGTTTTAAGTGAGGCGGTAGCAGTGAAGTATTTGGAGGTGCTCAGATCCTTTATATTTTTTGACGGTAGAACAGGTGATGGAGGGCACATGGGGGATGAGAGAGAGAAAATGGAAGTATGACGCCAAAGGTTTTGTCTTGAGGAATGAGTAAGATTAGGTGAGATGAGGAATACTGAGAGTGGAAGAGGCTTGAGAGAAAAGATTTTAAACAACTTGACGGGTTCAAGATTTTTTAAAAATGTATTTATTTTTATTTATTTTTATTTATTTTTCAGTTGAAGTGTATGTTATGCTGTGCGCACCACCAGTCTGGCTAGTACCTGTCACCGTGCAAGGCTGTCACAGTACCGTTCTTCCCTGTGCCGCGCTTTTTATCCCTGTGACTTCATTCCGTAGCTAGAAGCCTGTACCTCCCACTCTCCTACCCCCCATTTTGCCCATCCCTCCACCCTCCTCCCCTCTGGCAATCGCCACTTTGTTCTCTGTGCTTATGGATCTGTTTCTGCTTTCCCTTTGTTTGTTTGTGCATTTGTGTTTTTTTTTTTGTTTTTTTTTTTTAGATTCCACATATAAGTGATATCATATGGTGTTTATCTTTCTCTGTCTGTCTTATTTCACTTAACATAATAGAACGTTAGCTTGGCAGAGAGCAAAGGACTTTATTACTAGGCGTTAGCGGTAGCCAAATCATGTAGTGTCATGTGCAGTGGAATAAATAGTTTATTACATTTTCTTGAAGAAACCTTCAGGTAGGATTAAAATTACCAGACTGTCCTGGAACTGCCACAGGTGGGATGTTTATTTGAGGGCAGCCAGCCTGAAGTGAAAGTCCTGCCTAGGGGAATGTGGAGTCCACAGAGCACGAGAGGGGGGCGCCTGGGTGGCTCAGACGGTTAAGCGTCTGCCTTCGGCTCAGGTCATGATCCCAGGGTCCAGGGATCGAGCGCTGCATCGGGCTCCTTGCTCAGCGGGAAGCCTCCTTCTCCCTCTCCTTCTACTGCTTGCTCTCTCTGTCAAATAAATAAATAAAATCTTTAAAAAAAAAAAAAAAGAACACGAGAGGAATAGAGCAGGAACTTGGATCAAATCATTCCTAGAGCTTACACATCTCTGGACATTTTGTTTTGCTTTGTTTTAGTAAGATTTCCGTAAGTGAATTCCCTTCATTGTTCAAGTCAGGTTGAATTGCACTTCCTATTGCTTGCCTCCCAAAACATTCTAGCAGATCCGTATTTCGGTACCAGAAGTGGTTACTCATCCATATTTTATTGTGGAGTTTGCCGAGTGGAGGAAATAAATAAGAGAGCAGCAAGGACCAAACACCCCCCCCCCCCCCGCCCCCGCACCCTTCCCCGCCCATGCCAGAGGAGGAAGTTGGTAAGCTTTGTTATGTGCAAGCAAGATAAGGGCTTAGGTTGGGGCTTTTTAGTGTTGTTACTTAGACCTCAAGAAGTTGTAGCATCAGGGGACTTGATAGGTTCTTTCTTCCAGCATGCAGAGAGATCTTGTATGAAAGAGACAAGCCCAGGCTGAAGGTAGCACATCTGAAAGAGTATTTATTGAATGCCTACTCTACCAAGCACTGTGCTCATCAGGGGCTGGGGGCCGCATGGCTGACAAGCCCTTGCCTTCATGGATCTTAAATTCTAATTCATAGAGATATGCTATTGGGGAGAGAAAAAAAAAAGCAAAATGGGAGGTTAGGTAGTGTCAAATTGTTTTTAAGAATAAAGCAAAATGAGGGGATAGAAAATGGTCTGCGCTGTTATTTATAGATAGGATGGTCAGGACATCTGAGGGAAAGTTCCTGGGCAGAGATTTCAGCAAATGGACATTCCTTGAGGCAGAAGGATGCCTGGTATTTCAAGGAATAACAAGCTAGGTGGCCAGTGTGAGTTCTGTGTTCAGTGAGCAAGGGCAGGTAGGAACAGAGAAGGTGGACCAGATCACATGTATGCAAAGTTACATCAGGAAGCTATTACCATATCTACAGAGAAGATAATGGTGGAATGATTGGACCATCTTGGGGCTGGTTGTGGATGGGGTGAGAAGTTTTCCAATTCGAGATATGTCCTGAGGGTAGAGCTGACAATTTGTCTTATGCAATAGGTGTGAAGTATAAGAGAGAAAGAAGAGCCAAGAAGATATATTGCCAGAGAGTCCATTGATCTAATCTGGAATCTTTCAGGATGCCATAGCCTCTACCTCAAGTCAAGGTTGGTGACAAGAGAAGCAGAAAGCTAGGGGAATTTAGGAGGAAATAAGAGTGAGACCAGGTTTCTTCCAAGCTCATCCTGCTAAGCATTCTTTGCCAGACAAAAGGGAAGAGTCACACTGTGAAGACACAGATATGGAGTAGTCGAAACATAAGGAGTTTATTATTAGGGGGTCCATCCATAAAAGTAATGTTCGATTGCCTTGAGGCATAGGCCAGGAATATGGTTGCAGCCATTAGACAAGGGCCTGTGAGAGGAAAAGACCACAGAGATATGTTTCTAAGAGACAAAATTTCCCAGGTTCATATAGCCATGAACTGACAAGGAAGTTGGCTTTGCTGCTGGCCCATGGAATTGATCAAAGCACACAGACTCAAAGCAAATAGACCAGCAGCCTACTAAATTTTTAAGTGAGCTGTACTGCCAAAACCCCCCAATAATTGGCCAAAAGAGCCTGCATTTCTCAAACCCTAAGATAATCTCAAGGATCCAGGATCACATCAAAAGGAAGCGGGTTACTCAAGTGGTCAGGCCCCAGAAATTGCATTCTTTCCAAAGTCTATCTCCATGGAAGACAATGGACAAGGAAAATCCATTCATAGGTTAGAACCAGGAGGGTTCTGATTAGTTGACCAAGGAATGTCTCCCACTGCCAGGGCAGGCTGTCCTTGTTATTTATGGCCAGAAGATTATATGTGCCATGTACCAGTGATTTCTGCATGTTTCTCATAGCTCTCTTTTCCAAATGGAAGTTTTGTTTTATTTATCCAGTTCTCTACTAATTTTTGTTAATGGAAATGCCAGAGATCTATTACACATTGTCTTGATCTGTGCTCCCCAGAATAGAGGACCTGAAACAGGCATATGTGTATTACTTTACTATGATGTGCAAACCAGGGGTACAAGTTTGAGAGGCAAAGGGAGTGAATCAGGTAAGGAGAGAGAGAGACAATAAATGGTTATAGAAATGAACTGGTTGCTGCTAAGTGCATGTGTTTATTTTATCTTACAAGGTCATCCCCTGGGGAATCATATAAAGTATGTCTCCTAACTATACATAGGTGAGGAGGAGGAGTAGAATAGACAGAAGGGAAAGTTTCTCATTAGCTCTTGTCTCCCAACAGTCAAAAGTTTTCCCTTTGGAGTTCAACATTTTTGGATGCTGAGTTTTGCATACATGGGTACCAAGTAAAGACTCATGGTATCCCGCACCTAAGTATCAAGAAAAAGCCACGGGGCAGGAGAGGAGGGAAGTGCCAGGTTGCACCTGCATGATATTGATGAAATCCTAGTATGATGTGGCAGTAGTAGGACCATAAAAAAAAAAAAAAAAAAAAAAGAGGCAGGCAAAGCTGAATGCATATGAAGTGCTATATAAGAGGGATCTAAAACACTTCAGGAACAGTTTCAGGATGGTGAGCAACATGCCTGGATTTGATGAAAAGGGCTACCTATTATACAGTAATCCTAGACCCAGAGTTGGATTCACTAACTAGGTGAGAATGTTGCTTGTCTCTTTATAGAGGGACTTCATTTAGTTTATGTAACTGAGAATTTCTGAAAGCATAGGTACAGAAACAGGGTATGAATGGATGCTATGTGCCCAAAGGGAAGACTGAAGTTGTCTCCCCAGCAACCATTACATTGGCCCCCACCATCATGTAGTTCCTGTGTAATTTCTGTAGGCTTGACACCCTCATCTTCTTCCAGGGGTAAGCCTCAGTTAGGGTAAGTTCACCAACATTGTCTCAACCCTTTGGGGCCACGATGATCAATATTTGGCTCAGGAATGTTCAGTAATCGAAGCTCAAGTCAATCCAATTTAACACCAAACGAGGAGACTTTTGTTTAGTGGAGAATTGTTCTTAATTGTGTGTTTTGCAGATGCGAAGCCCAGAACTGCTATAGCCATTTACTAACCTTGGAGGAAGACAGTGTGAAGGTTAAGCCAGCTCATAGAAAAGCACAAGAGTGAGACTATAACAGAAAAAATGGCCAATTCCTTGAACAAACTGCTTGAAAACTTAGAGCAGAGGCTGCGTGAAAGGATCAGTTTTCTTTTTTGTTTAAAATAGTTTGAGTTGGGTTTTCCTTCCCTGGTACCCGAAAACACCCTAATTGATATACTTATTGGTGGGTCAAAGACAAAGATAATTTTGCCTGGGTTATAAACAACTAAACGGTGCATTGATGGAGTGATAGTAGTAATTCAGGAGACTGTAAATGTGTGGTGGAGGACACCTGCAAACCACCAAGTTCAAATTAGGGAGACTAAGTTCTAGGTTCTAGGTGATAATAGTCGCAAGGAGGCAAGACCAGAATATGGTCTTAACTGGCTGAGCTAAAACTGAGTCAACCAAATTGAAAATATACAAAGAAAGAATGTGATATCAGAAGGGATATGAGCAGCATGGGACATAGAAAGAGTGGTTCCTAAGGAAAAAGGATTTTAGTGCTTATCCACTATTGCCCATGGATCTGAAATACTGGGTTTAGGGTCATGAGCACTTTCATCCCCAGAATGACATATTAGGATTTCCAAATAGTCATCAAGCCAATCTATCTCCTGATCAGATTATACGCTTTTCACCCAAACAACTTTTAGAAAGATAAAGTATAAACTCACAAAATAAGAAATATCTTCCAGTATAATTTTTTCTTCTAGAAGAGCAGCTGTAAAATGAATGCTAAAACTTAGGCATATCAAAATTAAGCCAGTTACTATCTTTTCAATTAGGTAGTTTCACATAAACTAATTGATTCCTGTGTACTAGAGGAATGATAATATTTTGACCTCAATTTAGAAGCTAGTAATTCCACACATTTATCATATCCCTATGAAATTTAAACTTTAACAATTTTAGCAGTGATTTGATAAACAGGACCTACATTGTTAACAACTGTGATAAGTACATTCTTCACCATCATCATCATCATCAAGCTGAGAGAGGGGTCATGATGGTGGTAGATAACACATAACTGCTTTTCTCCGTTATATGTACCTATGATAAGTGCTTCATGCATATATACATCATATCACAATATAGTATAAATACTGTGCTCAACAAATATTTGTCAATATTTTGGATGGATGCGTTGATGGATGAGTGATCAGAATGGATGAAAGATTAAAGCAGGATCAAACCAAAGCAAAACCAAATCTTAGCACATAGAATTCTAAAGTTTACAAAGTGTCTTTATATCTATCATCATGTTTAATCTACAATCACAAAGCCAGTATTATTATCCACATATTATAGATAAAAGTGAGGCTTGATTAGATTAACACAAGGACACAGCTGGTGACCAAGGGTGGGTGCTGGAGTGAGACTACTTGCCCTGAAACCTAGCTCCCCCACCATCCTGTGACCAGTGTCACAGCTCTCTTACCTACAAATGAGGAAAAATAGTGGTATCTATCCCATAATTCTGCTTGAGAGTTAAATGACAAAAAATTCATGTAAATGTTTAAGACTGTGTCAGGGATGTAATAAACATAAAATAAGTGTTAGTTATTATTGTTTTTGTTGCTGAGTACCTTGTATTATGTCACAAACTAGTGTTCTAATCAGAGCTTAAATAAAGACAGATATAATGAAAATTATAATGCTATCTCACAGAAAGAAAGCTTCACTGAAATTGGACCTGCTATAAGAAAGCTATCAGGAGTCTTTTGCAGCTCCTTCAGTGGCCACATATTCTCTAGTTTTTATTTCTCTCTGTACGTCTATTCCATTACCTTTCTCTGCAGAAGGTATGTCTCTTCATGCTCATCAGAACAAATGCCAAAGTGGCAGTCTCTCAGCCTTACTTCTAGTCTTCATTCTAAGCATCTACCTTATCTGCCTACAATTTTATTGTCTTTAGACTGAATTCTTCAACGTGAGAATCCCATCAGTTTTCATCCTGTAATAGTCTCGCCACTTAGACCAATCAGAAACAGCTGAGTGGATCGTAAGATTCCAGCATGAACAAAGACCCACTCCTTCTACAGGACTTTTTTTTTCCTTAGGGAAAGCAATAGCAGAGAGCTGGGCAGTCACCCTAAAACATAACTTCTGTGAATTATTGGGTAGGGAAAACTAGATTGACTCCAGTGGCTCATTCTGACTATTCTGACTCCGAATGACATCTGTCATCTGATCTATTCTGACTCCATGCACTTCTGCCTCACCTCATGGAATGCATTTTTGGAACTCCTTTTTTTTTTTGATGGCACATAGACACAGTAAAAGATCAACCAGTTCCTTTAGTGGTCCAGATGGAATCCTGTGCTTCTGACATGGATTTCAGATCTTAACTATTTGCACCATTACCATTATGGATTGGTGCTGAATCAAGGCAACATTGTAAAAAGCTGATTTCTGCCCTTCTTGGACTCATCTCCAGACAAGCCTCTACAGCAGGCCAACTGCTTTCTTCTTTCACTGTTACCATTGTTAGTACCATTATGATGATGCCTCTTTGAAAAAGTGATAGCGCTGGTCTATCATTATTCACGAACACGTTGTTACTAGCATTGCATGGTTTTCTCTGCCTATGAACAATATGCTTTTCTTTTTGCTTTCATATATTCCTACATTATCAATGTGCTTACATTAAGGAACTCAAAGTAGAGACTTGGGCCTGTTATTATTACCATTTTAAAGAAATATAGCTCTGTTAAAACTTCAGTGAAAATACATTTGACACTTACATAGATTTGCATATGTTAATTTCATTGGAAAAAGAAGACATTAGAATCTAACTGTTAGACTCATTAACTTCAATATTTGGAGCCATATATCATGAAAACTTAGGCTGTTGATTTTATTTGGGGACAAGAGTGCTATCCTTATTTAGGTTCATCTTCTTGAGTTATGCTGACTGATGATTCTCTTATTCAAATGACTTGCATGACTGTGAATACTACTGATTTGACGAATTTTCTTTCTGTGTTGACCATTTGTGCTGAAATTTGTTAGTTTTTTAGTGCTGTGTAGAGAAAAATAATGTAAAATCTTTCTGCACCTACTCTACTGGAAGAGTGAATCATCCCCCTAATCATAAACACAAGGATGTTTATTGAGATGGTGAGGAAATAAAAGAGCTTAAAAGGAGAAAAATGAGAAAAAAAACAAGCCCCTTAAAATTGTTTACTTTATCCAACTAGAAATAGAAAAATAATTAAATTACATTTTTTAAAAGAAAATGTACCCAAGTCGTTCTGTCTAAAGTTCCAAACTTAGGAAAACTTCCGATAAAATTAATGTACATCATAGTGTTTGAGGTAGTTAAATATGCAAGTAATTGGAAAGGAAAAAAGATGAATGAGATGCCAAACTTCCAGATGCAGTTTTAACAACACTCTTCTGTATTCTCTGTGATTCCCAGCCTGGCTCCAATCATAGCCCATCTCAGGCATGAATTTCAGGACAATGACATAATTGGAGTCGTTTAAATTTATCAGCTCTTCTTGCTCTTTTCAGGTTCTTTGAAACAACTCTTTGTAAAATCACCCCTATTCATTGTGTTATTAAATCTGTTGCACATTTTTTATTCGTCTCATTACTTGATCTCTCCATAGCATTTGACACTGTTGTTAACATGGTTGAACATGCCCTCCTTCTTGAAACACTTCCCTTCTCTGTTTTCTATGACTCACCGTTCTTTCATTGTCCCTCCTTTCCTGGTTGCTCATTCTTGGCACCCTGTTTCAACTGAGTGGCCTCTATCAGATCTTCAAACATTGAAATTTCTCTTTATACTGTACTTCTTTTGATGAGCATGAATTCCCTCAAATTCATAGCTTTACCTGAGATCTCTCAAGTGGACCCTAGTATCTCAGTCAGTTCAGGCTGCTATCACAAATACCATAGACTGCATGGCTTGACCAACAGACATTGATTTCTCACTGTTCTGGAAGCTGGGAAATCCAAGATCAAGATGCCTGTAAGTCTCATATCTGGTAAGGGTCTGCCCTCTGGCTTATAGATGGACACCTTTGCTATGTCTTTACCTGGTGGGGAGAGAGAAAGAGAGGAAGCAAGTTCTCTTGTGTCTCCCTATAACATTTCAAATCCCATCATGAGGGCACCAACCTCATGACCTAATCACCTCCCAAAGGCTTCACCTCCAAATATCACCCTGGGTATTAAGCTTCAACACATGAAATGGGGAGGGGGGCACAAACATTCATTCCGTAGCACCTTGTATATCACAATGCTTCATCAAAATTTCCACTAGGATGTCTGTCAGGCACTTTGAATTCAACTTTCTAAACCTAAACTCATAGTCAGAATTCAGGGAATATCAGGGCTGAAATGGCCCTCCACTCTTCTTTACTTTTATCATGAAACCCACATGTCTGCCCCTAATTAGCTTCTGCATGTAACCGACCAGCAGAGCTTGCAGGAGAGAATTGCATCTGAGTTGGCCAGGCTTACAGGAGTCTTGAAGAAGAGATCTGTTACTTTCTCCCTTGGGTTTGGACAAAAGCTGGGCCTTCCACCAGAGAGTCCTACAGTGAGGATCAGAAGGTGATGGGCATAAATCATGGCACAGAACTCTTGGTACAACCGATGAGGACTCCTTGAGCATAACCTGCATGGTCTACCACCCACTTTCCTGGAAAGAATGAATTTACATCATTTGACAAACCTATTTCAGCTTTTGTTTTTGTTTTTTAAGATTTTATTTATTTATTTGACAGAGAGAGAGATAGCGAGAGCAGGAACACAAGCAGGGGGAGTGGGAGAGGGAGAAGCAGGTTTCCCCCTGAGCAGGGAGCCTGATGTGGAGCTTGATCCCAGGACCCTGGGATCATGACCTGAGCTGAAGGCAGACGCTTCATGACTGAGCCACCCAGGAGCCCTCAGCTTTTGTTTTTGGTTTTCGGTTTTTTTTTTTTTTTTGCTGCCTAAAATTAAAAAAATGTCAAATATAAAAAAACATAAACAGATGTGTAATAAAGGCTAGAATGCTGGTTCTGTTAGACTAAACCCCCAAGGACTGAGGCTCTTTCCATCGTGAAAAAAGGGGAAAACAAATATCAGGAGATACACATCTTGCTATAGAAATAACAAACCCTCTTTCCTTCCCTTTAAAGGGAAGGCAGTGATTCTGCCCTATGGGAGACTCCAGAGGTTACCATTATTAGCAGCAAACATTTTTGTGGGCAGGCAGCATTCAGTGCCTTGTTCTAGAAATTAATTTATGGAAAAGAACAAGTTACCACTTGTAGGTATTGAACTTAAAGTAAAAATAATGATGATAATATTATAGATTTTATAAATCACAATCCACAATTTCAATCTAACAAATATTGAATATTGAATTATATTCTAAGATTCCTGCCTTTTCTAGGGTGAAGTTTAATCCCAGCCATTCCTTCTATTTCTCTATTCATCACCCAACCCATGGAGAACTTATTCCATCATTCTAGGATCTTCTGTGTGGCCAAAATCTTAACCAAGGAGCCCTCCTGATTGTCCTTCACTGGTCTCCTGAGTTAACCCTGAAATATTGTTTCAATGTTTTTTGCTGCATAATAAATTTCAAACTTAACAGTTTAAAATGACCACCATTTAATTGTATCTCATGGTTTTGTTGGTCAAAAATTTGGAAAGGTCTTATTTGAGAGATTTTTCTATTTCATGGGTGATTGTCTACTGTATTAGTCTGGGTTGTCCAGAAACAGAAACAATAGGATCTATCTATCTATCTATCTATCTATCTATCTATCTATCTATCATCTATCAAGAGATTTATTATCAATTGGCTTACATGATTATGGAGGCTAAGAAGTCCCAACATCTACAGTTGGCAAGAAGAAGATCTGGCAGAGACAATGTTATAGTTCTAGTCTGAGTACAAAAGCCTGAGAACCAGAAAAGCCCATGTTGTAAGTTCTAGTCAAAGTCTATGTCCAAAGGCAGAAGATTGTTGTCCCAGCTCAAAGACAGGCAGAGAGTGAATCCTCTCATTCAGCCTTTTTGTTGTATTCAGGCCTTCAGCAGTGGATGAGGCCCACCCACACTGGGGAGGACTATCTGCTTTTCTCAGTCTATGGATTCAAATGTTAATCTTATCCAGAAACACCTAGTATATTTGTTTTATCAAATGTCTAGGCACTCAGTGACCTAGTCAAGTTGGCATATAAAATTAACCCTCTGAATACTTCATGGTATTCAGATAGCAATAAGGGTTGGTCAGAGGGGTATACAAGATGGCTTCAGTTACATGCCTGGCACTTTGTCAAGAATGGCTTAAAGACTGGGTTCAACAGAAACTGTTAAATAGAATATCACCATGTAGCTTCTTTAGCATAGCAGTCTCAGTAGGATCAGACTTCTCCATGGTGGCTCAGAGTTCACAGAGACAGTGTTCCCAGAGGCAAAAAGTAGAATCTACCAGATTCTTAAGGTCTGGGCTGAAAAGCTGGCATAGAATCATTTCCATATTCTATTCATCATAATAGTCACAGAGCTCACCTAATATATTAGTTCTCTAATGCTGCATAGCAATATTACCACAAATTTAGTGGCTTAAAACAACACATATTTATTATCCCACAGTTTCTGTGGGTCAAGAGTCCAAGCATGGCTTAGCCAAGTCCTCCACAAGTCTGCAATCAAGGTGTCAGCCAAGGCTGAGTTCTCATCTGAAGGCCTAACTAGAGAAGGGGCTGCTTCCAAGTTCATGGGGTTGTTGGCAGAATTCAGGTCCTTATGGGCTTTTGGATTGATGGACTGAGTTTCTTGCTGGTTGTTGGCTGGATGCCATCCTCAATTCCCTGCCACATGAGCCTCTCCAAAAAGGCTGCTTACTTCATCAAAGTCAGTGAGGGAGAGAGTCTGCTAGCAAGACCAATGTTACAATCCTATGTAACATAATCACTTTTGCTTTATTCTAATGCTTAGAAGCAAGTCACAGGGCCTGCCCACATCCAAGGGGAAGAGATCACACAGGGTATGAGTGCCAAGAAGTGGAGATAACTGGGAGCCATCTCAAAGAATGTCCACCATACACAGGTTCAAGAGGAGGGCCCTGGACTCCCACTAACCCCACTTTCCATGGGAGGATCATCAGATAATCTGTGGTCTTTACTCTTCCACAGATATTGATTGTCCTTTATTATATGGCCTCTTTAGACTCAGCTGTTCACTATTTCCATGTCATTCTTTGAGAATCCTTTTTCAGTTTATCTATTATCCTAACTGTCCACTCAACCTTTTCTTCTCTAGAATCTTAGTACTAATTCGTTTGTTTATTCATTCATTCAGTAAATATTTAGTAAGTGGGTATTACAGAGGTTCTAGGAATAAAGAAATGAATAAAATGAACCTTCATCCTCATAGAGCTTGTAATCTAAAGGTAGGAACCAGAAAACCAAAGAATAAATGCCAAATATACCGGTGATACTGGTCAAGGAAGTAGAGAGCAGCAGTGGGTAACTGCAGGGTAGTTAATGATACTTCATTCTTAAAAGTATCATAGTTTGGACAAAAAAATTATATGACTACCTTAGCATTGGTTGCAGGAAGAAGTAAGTATTTTAAATAAGTTGGATACATAGGATTATTTTACAAAGCAACACCTGGGTAAAGTAAGGAGTCAATTATGTATATGTCTGGGGGAAAGAAAGTTCCAGGTAAAGGGAACAAGGGTAAAGGACCAGAGGTAGAGGCACACTAGTGTGTTTGTGCAACAGTGAGGAGGGCAAAGTGGCTGGAGGACAGTGAGGGGGGTGGGTATTAAAAGATGAAGTTGAAGAGGCATTGTGGGTTCAGATCACATAAAGCCTTGTGGGCCATTATACAAGCTTTCCCTCAGAGTGACGTGGCAGCCACTGGAGGGTTTTGAGGAGGAGGAGGATGCAGTCTGATTTATGTTTTAAGAGACTTACTCTGGCTACTGGGCTGAGAATACATCAGAGGGAAAAAAGGGCAGAAGCAAGGAAGCCACTTAGGACACTGCTGAAATAATTCAGGGAAGAGACAGAGGAGACCGTTGTAATCATTCAGGCTTCAACCAGTATTTGGAGTTGGCAAAAATCTAGTGAGATTCTGAAGGTAGAGCCGAAAAGATAATCTGATTGACTGGATGTGGGATAGGAGCTAAAGAAAAGGGCCAAAATGACCCCAACGTGTTTTTCCAAAAGAGAAACCATGAGAAAAACCAGTTGGTAGGAAAGATGAGGCGCTAACTTGTGGATTATTCATTTTTAGGTGTCTAATAGACTTTTCCAGTGCCCAGAAGGCTGCTTCTTTATCTTCCCAGGCCCTCAATTCACCAGTCTCCTATCATTCTTTCAGATCTTCCCATGCATGTCCCCTCAGCTCAGGTATGTCACCCTACCGGGGAAGGTGTGGACAAGAAGGTCTATGATTTCCCTTGCTCCACTATATATTGTCTCTCCTCACACATTTCCTATTTATCTCCCCAAACCATCTAAGATCTCCTAACAGTTTAAACCTCTGGGGAGACAACCCAGAAAGACTTTCAGGTACTTGGATTAGCACCCTGCACCTTTTATTGCTCTGGAGAAAATGAAGTGTATCATGCAAAATATTTTCCAGGCACATTAATCTTACTTAGCAGGTATTAAGGGTGTACTCCATTCCAGATGTGTGCATTATTTTATTTAATTATCTCTATAACTCCTTGATTGAATTCTGGTAGTTGCATATTCTACTCTGTGATTCTTGGAAATTTCCCCAAGTTTATTAAATCTCAGCTGCCTGGATTATTAAATGGATGGAATATTTATTCCCTTAGGGTTCTGGTGAGAATGATGTGTGATGCTGGTTTAAAGCACCCAGCTGAGAACCTGACACTTATCAGATCCTCCTGAAATATTAATTCTGTAGCTTGTTTTCTGGCAAAGGTTTTGTTTCTTACATGAAGTGATATATGTAGATAGCACTTTTAATTCATAATAAGATAATTATACAACATGAATTCTCAATGTCCTCCTCATTTCAGTATAGTTTGAGAAGCAACAGACAGTATCACAATAGGTCAGGTGATAAGTGAGAGTTTAATGCAAGAGTCCAAAGAGGACGTCAGTCAGCCTCAAACAGACAAGAGTGGTAAAATTGAGGTAGGCAAAGGAAGGACTTTTAGACATAGGGCATTGAGTGAACCAAGACATGGAGAGCAAATTGTGGATGATTTGTTTGTAAACAATGAATAACTAACTTGACTGGAGTGGTGTTTTCAAAGAAGAATAGTGGGACATGAGGTTTAAAAATCAGGGGGCACAGAATGGAAGGCATCTAATAATCCTAGATGAAAGGTTTTGGACTTTCCTTAATGGCAGTAGGGTAGTCATTAAAGGCTCTTGAATTGAGGATTGATGATCATTTAGAGAACATGTATTGTATTTGTGAAGTAACGACCAGACTCAAAGCTCTGTATTAATCATGCAAGGAGGCATCATAAACATTCAATTTGGATATTTCAGTTTGATTGGCTGGAGAGAAGAATGGAACTAGGGATCCCAGTCAGGAAACAAATACAAGAGGTGAGGTTGGAGCTGACTGGCGCTGAGCTAGGATGTCGGCAGTCACGGCCGAAAGAGCAGAAGAGCTGTTGGAGGAAATAAAGAGCAAGGGATGAAGTTAGGAGGAAAAACTGGCTCTGAGGGGTAGATAATGAACTACTTTTGAGCTGATGGCTGTCTGCTGTAGATGATGATCATGAAGAGGAGTAAAGAGTTGTCTTCCCATCCTTACACAGAATGCTTTCAGTCACAGAGGAAAGAATGGGCTTATGAATTAACAAGAAAAGCAATATATGCATTACATGGTTTGCTTGTAAGTTAAAATTAGGACTTGTATTATTACTTAAATTTGTGACTTCAAAACACTACATTTATTTTCAAAGCATATTCCCTCCCCTCCCCAGATTTAGCTAATCTAAATCTTGAAAATGCCACTGCAGCACTCCCTCGCCCACCCTCACCTCCATAGGTCAGATCTGTGCAGACAGTAGACACTTCAAATATGCAGATATTTAATTAAAAACGCAAATCACTGGGAAAGAAATCTGGGGATCAGGTGTGAGCTGGAGGGACACTTCGTGATTATCCAGTGTTGGTCCACACCAGAAGCTTTGGGTTTTTTGTTGTGTACATTATATTGCTTGCTCATTTGTTTGTTTTGTGTCTAGATGGGCTTCGGTGATGGAATTCCCTTCTGGGCAGATTCCCCCCATTCGACTGATTAGGGCTTGCCCTTCCTCAGACTTTCTACTCCTTATACGTGGCCTCTGTCTGTTTCTACTCTGCAGTTTTTTTATGAACCGAGTCTCCCCAGATTGCAATTCTCCCTCTACACATGCCTGGTGAACTGTTCCGTTATTACTTTTCCACTGTAGAAATAGCCTTCACTTAGAAGATTATGCCCTGTTAAAAGGGAGGGAGGAAAAGTAAGATAAAGGAAATAAAACCTTTATCCCTTTCAGAGGCATTTTCATAGCTTTTAAAAAATCTTCAGTCTTTTCTTAACATATGGGTAGCATTCAGTTTTGCCCTTAGTTCTCACATACATTTGGAGAAAAGAAAATACATTTCTTGTTTGTGAAAAACTGTAAAGAGCAAAATACACTTGCATTCTGCTATCTTGCCTCTAGATTCTCCAAGAGGTTGGGGTATAAATAACACAATAATTTTAGTACTGGGGGTGGACTGAGTTTGTTATAAGTCACAACAGGTGGAAAGCATGCTCTAGCAACTGAACTGGGTATAACCATGCCCCTTAAATTTCTAATGAAAATTCCATATGCATATTTGATCATTGTAAATGTGGTGGAATTTTCGACTGGCTCAGGCTCAGAGACAGGTTGCGAGAAGAGATAAATTATGTGTCATGATTATTTTTTTAAAAAAGATAGAATTTAGGTGCTCGCTTCGGCAGCACATATACTAAAAAGGTAGAATTTAGTATTGACCTGATTCAGAGTGAGAAATGGGATGAGGAAAATACTAAGTGTTTTTCAGCTTCATGGTCTTATTACTTAGAAATGCCATGCAATGCGAATCTAAAATCTCTCTCAAAGTGATTATTTCACTTCTTAAGTGTGGGTTAACTTGGGCTGAATAGCTTTTTTTGTTGGCTCCTGCCTTCCCCCTTTCCTAGGATTCTAGGGCCAAATGTAAAATGAAAACTAAATTCAGAATTAGGATATAAAAGAGGAAAAATACAGATAGGTTTCTGGCACCAGCTGCTTCAGAAATGCAAGCCAGGGAGTGCTTTGCATTTTGTTCAGAATACTTGGAAGTGGACCTAAATTTCAGAGATGTCTACCTCTGGGAACCAAAGCACCAGGCAAAGGAATCTGCCAATACTTAGAGAAAGACTATGAGTGAAGTCAGCAATGTTTTTCCTGTGTGATGGTTCAGGGTTGCTCAGTGTTGCCCACCCACATTTCTACCCCCACCCTCCGACCCGCAACACCATTGCAAACTTCTCTGGGACCTGAACAGAATCAAAACTGGGAAGGTCCCTTTTCTTTGGCAGAGCTGAAAACACAAGATGAGGTGCTTTCTGGCTTTTGGAAACTGCAAAGCTTGGGGGTTTGCAGCTGATCTAGGATTTGAACTACACTCATCTTTTAAATGGAAGGCATAAACTGTGTGTGCCCTGTGTAACTGGGAGGGCTGCTGGCTAAGGGTAAGGGCATCACACAGCAGGCAAAAAACGTGCTGTCTTGGCTCCTTGGCTTAGATGCAAACTTGCCCTGAAACCTTGAGAACATTTCATCATTCAGTGCCTCAGTTTCCCAATGCATAATGTTCCTGGCTTCTCTGAAAGAAGCCTGGGGACTAAAGCATGGCTTAAAGTGTTACCTCCATTCGTTGTTTATATTCTCTTCCTGTTTGCTGTTTTACCCTGCATCCTAGCCTGGCTTTAGGGGTTTGGTTTTGGGAGGAAGACAGGAAACCACATTAAACAAAGGGATGGGAAAAGGTGCGGTGCCAAGTTTAGAACCCACTCAACCTTGTGGGTTTGGAGTTTTCAAGCAACCTCCTGCCTCTGGAGCCTTCAGTTTGTTTATTCTTGGCAAAATGAAGCTTCCTGTTTTTAAGAAAAACAGCTTATAAAAATGCTTGAAAAGTTTTCTTGGACATCAAAACAATCTTCCCAAATAATATTTTGATGATTTAACATGTAAATGAATCAAAACAATGTGAGCAACATTTCCTATAAAGTACATGTGGGTTTTAAAAATTAAGGGGATAGTGCTTAGCTAAACATACTTGGGTTATAGAAGATCAAAAGCATTTGAAAACTAGTTTGAGATGTTTGCTAAATCTCAAATGAGGCCAATCCAACCACTCTCAGCTGAAATGCAAGCAATTTATTATTAAAAGAGTTCATGGATGTGATTACTCTTCAATCTCTGGGCTTGTGACTCTTGTAGCTAAAATAACCCCTGTAGAATGATTGTAATAATGCTCATGAGTGATTTTGAGACCAGAGTGCTCAGTCTATCCATGGAGGGGAGTGGTGACCCAATGCCAGGCACCTCGACTTCTTGGCCCACTCATTTTCATGTCAAGGGCCTGGCTCAGGAGATGTGATATTTCCCATTACTGTTCATTGGATGGGTGGGTTTTGTGTGTGTGTGTGTGTGTGTGTGTGTGTGTGTGTGTGTGTGTGTGTGTTTTGTCAGATGGGAACAACGTATCTATCAACTCTCAAACTCCTATGTTCCAGTCTCAAAGTCTATGTCTAGATTCAGAAGCTGAGAAGGATAATAGTGCTGCTTAGAAGTGTACTTCTTACCCTCAGGGGTCTGTATGCCCACGGATGTATTGGGAAGTACACCAATTCCATATTATCCCCAAATAATCTATAGAGCACCCATAGTGACAACTGAGAGGTCAATAGATCTAGGTTCTGGACTTATCTGCAGATTTGACTAAGTACCTACTATGAGTAAGTTATTATAATAGGTAAAATTCTGAATAAAATTGTGGATAAGAGATACTCATTTGACCTTAAAAACTTCGAATCTAGCTGAGAGAATTCTGTGACAACAAATATGAGGCTGTGTGTGATAGAATCTTAGGGAGGAAATCTAGATTTTTCGGATAGAAATTCCTCTCGAGGATAATTATAATTTTTGTGGAATATATGGCACTTAAATTAGGAAAGAAGGGTCGAATTTATAGACATAGATGTGGGAGGATGATGGAGGCATTCAGGTGAAACAGAATCACTACAAAGTCCTGGAGAAGGGAAGCACATGGTAGTCAGTGAAAAGGTCTGGAAAAACTGTAATAAAGGGTCAGCACAGTGTTTTCCATCTGTATTCCTCAGAATAATGCATGATCCTTGAGAAGAGGAGGTATATGATTAAATTTATTGGGAAGTTTTGTGTCAAAAGTGTTAAAATCTGAAAATTATAGGATTTTCTGGAATGTTTAACCAGCTTTTCTCCAGAGGGAAGGCATACAAATATAATATTTATTTAATCCACTTGACAAAAAAAATATGTAGCAAAAAAATATTACTAGATTAACAGATTAGAAAAATACTGTAGCTGTAGGAATTGTTGAAAAGACTTAACGAGCTTTAATGTGCAAATTGATGTGATTGTGCACCCACAATACCTGCTGTTTATTTTTGTTAGAGTTGTCCTTACTTAGACCAGGCATTTGACAAGGATTTTTGTGATATCTTTGCAGAGAAACTGAATACATAACATCTGAATGATAAAGAGTTAAGGGACTTTGTGATTAGCTGGATGGCCTGGCTTGGAGTGTGCTCACTAACAGTTAAGTGACAACCTAAAAGGGAATTTTTAAAGTTGTGTGGACGACTTCAGTTATAATCTTTAACCTGGTCAATGAACCAACTAATGAATTAATTTATAAAAGTGTGCAAATCAAATTGTACATCATGGGTAGCTGGGAAGGAGAGTTATGTTGATTCACAGGATCTTAATATAATAGTCTCAACAGACCAAATGAATGATAGTCTAAATATATATAAAAAGGAAAAATAACCAGTCTTAACATAAACTATACACATAAAAAAATGGCAGAGAGGGGCTTTGGCATGAATAAATTAGAAAAAGAATTAAGGATTTATAGGGGTGTCTGGGTGGCTCAATTGGTTAAGTGGCTGCCTTCCGCTCAGGTCATGATCTCAGAGTCCTGAGATAGAGCCCCATGTAGGGTTCGCTGCTCAGCAGGGATTCTGTTTCTCCTTCTGCCCCTCCCCTTGCTCATGCTCTCTCTCTCTCAAATAAAATCTTAAAAAAAAGAATTAAGGATTTATAGAAGACTACAAGCTAAATATGTGACAATAGGAAAAGGTGACTTGTAGAATATGTAATGTGATTTTGGGTTAGATCAATAGACATACGTTATCTTGATTAGGGAAGTAGAAGCTCTATTTGATCTGCACAGGTCAGATCACACGGTATAACATTTTGTCTAGTATTTGTGAGAGATGAAGACTTACTAGTATAACTGGAGGTCTGTGATCAAGACAGTGAGTAGACTAAAAATGACCCACAAATAACAGGTGCACTGGGAATTTTTAGTCTAGTGAAGAGAAGAATCAAGAATGGGTATGGCAAGTATATTCCAATATTTGGTAGCTTTTCATTTAAAAGGGGACTGAATTTGATTTCTGTAATACCCTGTGGTAGAATTAGGGCTCATAATTCTATAGCGATCTTTTCATAATTATTTGTTTAATGTCAACTCTGTCAGGCATCATGCTAAACAAGAAGACAAACATGAATGAGAGGAATTCCTGCCCTAAAAGAACTCAGGATCTATTGGATAATAGAAACACGGGCAGGCATAACCCAGCATAACACGCGTGACCCTCGTCAAGCAATGCCCTACGTATTGTAACGTGGAACAAGCAGTGAACTTTGCCTGATAGTGATTTGTTTTGACCAATGTTATGTATCACATAATTTAAACATTCACATAATTTTGCAAGATTTACAATTTTTAAAAACAGTACATTGTAGCTCTTGCCCTGAAGTTTTTCTTTCCCCAGCAGCAATCATCGTCACCTCTTTTAGCTGATTATTGTGTTATTTACCTCCATGTCACTAAATGGCATGGTTGTATTGCTACTTCTTGATTTTTCAGTTTTAATTTTAGCTATCAATTTTCCCTTATGGAAGATAAGAAGTTAGCTCTATGTCCTTTCACCATACATGTGTACCCTCCCATCCTCCATCCTCCATGATTTATTTTTGGTTAAGGCAAATACTCTGTTATCATGTCTATGAAAACTATTCACAGCTGAGTCATGTAAAATATACTTAACTTTTCCTTCCCTGCATAATTTTTATTTTCCCAAGAATTAGTATTTTTCTCATTCTTAAATTTATTTCTTATGTCCTTATCATTAATTCAACCTCAAACACAATAGCATTTGTCTAAATCTTATCTTAAGACATTCAAGCCTTTTTATTGTTATTGAGTTTTATCTTCCAGAATTTCTCCCAAAGCCTTCTGAGCTGCTCAAACTGGACTGGAAATGGCTCTGTACCTGGGGTACATTCCTTCCTGGGATCTCCTTGCACAGTCTTTGCCTTGCTCCTATTGCCCGGATCCTGTGTCTTCCCTTAGTTTACAATCTCTCTTCTGAATGAGGACATGCTCTAGTAGTTTTTCATGTGAGAGAAACTGAGAAAGAAACTTCTGAGAAATTGTAGATTTACCCTCATATTTGATGGATAGTGTATCAGGGTCTAGACATCTAGATTGGAAATCATTGCCTATAGAAGTTTGAAGGCATTGCTTTATTGCCGTTCAGGGATGCTGAGAAGTCCAAAGTCTTTCTAATTCTTGATCCTTTGTGTGTGACCTTTTTACAAATTTTTATCTTTGAAAACTTTGAGGATCTTCTCTTTGTTGAATTTCAGAGTGATTTACCTTCATAGGAGCCTGTGTCTGTTTAGTTTATTGGGCACTTTGTAGGCCATTTCAATCTTGTCCTTCCATTTTGGGAACTTTTCTTGAATAATTTTATTGATGTTGCCCTCTCTTCATTTCACTGCTCTTTCTGGAACCCCTATTCTTTTGATGTTGGACCACTTATGTTGGTCTTGCTATATTCACATTTTTCTCCTCTATTCACAATTTCTTCCTTCCTTTTTTTAAAAAAATCTCTGATTCTTATTACATGGCTGCATTTATTTTATCTTCTTGCTAATATTAATAAAAATTTGTTGATATTGAAGTTTCTTCTTCTCTGCCAATCATCATCTCAGCCAAGTTGCTTTGTGTGATAAGGAGGGAGGCATGGGGGTTCTTTACTGCTTTGTATATTTCATATTGGACTCTTTCCTCCAAGGTCTGTTAATTTTTATATTTAAGGATAGGGCATTCCTAAGCTGATTTGCTGTTCTGAGTACGTGAACAGGGGTTGTTAGCTGTCAGGTTCACTGCAGAGTGATTTGGCTGGGCTGTTTTAATGGAGAAATCTCCACTGTCAATATCTTTATATCCTTCTTTTCAGCAAGGAGGTATTTCCCATGGAAGATTTTTTTTCAATGTCCTGCCTAGTAGCTAGTGTTCTGAGAGCCAGGTAGATGCAGAGAGTGGTGGGTGTTTGCTTTCACTATGCATAGGATTACTCCTTTCAGTAAGAAATCTGCACCATCAACTGTGCCTGCTCTTACTTAAGATCCTGTGTTTTGTGCTTTCTAGACAATAAACTGGGGAGGGATAGTCTGGCATAGTGAGCTAGGGAACTGGTGAACTGCCCATTTCTTTAAAAATACTTTCAACTAATTAAAAAAAAAATTGTCCACTCCCCTTCACTCCAATTTCTCAAGGTACCTGATGAGGCCAAATTGTGAGCCTTTGGGGATTATGTAGTATGAATCTGGGTTTTCCCTACTGTTGGCTAAGTTTTCCCTACTGCTGGCTAAGTACTTCACTTCCTTGGGTGTCTACCATTCATCCATCTGCTTTCCAGCTTCCAAAATTGTTTCTTCTCTCTTGTTCTCCTTGAAAGTGTGTGTGTGTGTGTGTGTGTGTGTGTGTGTGTGTGTGTGTGTGTGTGTGTGTATAATCGAGAATAATTTTTTGTGCATGATCTGGGATGTTTGCAGGGAAAGTGGACATTTCTGGAGGACTCTGAACAATAAATAAGTTTTTCTAGCAATCGAGGCATCAAGGAAGAACAACCCAAACAACAAAAGAGATGTGCGAACTTTAGCAAAGAATTCAGGAAATGGTGAATGTGGCTGGACACTGCCTGGGGGTAGGCTGAGACTGTAATCAGCAACACTGAAAGCAAAGAGTAAGAGTACACTGTAACTGGATAGAGATAGGGAGAGAAGGAGAGGAGTCAAAGATGATTCTGTAGTTTCTAGATTGGAAAAATGGTTGTCTCACAATTAGTGAAACCCCTGGGATGTGTATTTTTGTCACATTATAAGTCACATGTATTCCACAATGGACAAGGTTGCCTTGTGATATGATACATTGTCTTCCTATATAGCCCTTAAGCCCCTAGGTGGACAGTGGTAGGAAAGGTTTCAGACTGCTTTGCCTCTGAGAAATGCCAACATTTTCCAATATGGTATGTACCCCTTTTAAGCTACTTGGTCTCAGGTAGGGTTTGAGAAGCACAGAAAGGAGTAGGAGTAGAGGGGAGGGAGAAATAGAGAGGCAGAGAAAGAAGAGACACAAAGAAAAAAACACTTATAGTGATGACATCATTGCTGTATCATAAAACTGAGCTTTAAATCTGCAAGAGTCATTTCTGTTCTATCTCAATAGGGAGAAGTGTGCTGAGCTCTTGGGGTCGTTGACTAACATGTCTACCAGATGGATCCTGAGTTTGGCTGTTTGAGCAGAACATTCCATCTCAGGGTTTAAGATGCAACAATGCATTATTAAACCCGTTTGTAACACAATGTGCAAGATGACATCATATCCCTGGGTGTGTGTGACCTCACCAAAAATGTGTGCCCTGCTGTGTAGGCAAAGTGGAACTCCAGGATACAGACTGTTAGGTCGAGTTCTAATACTTTATAAACAGCTGCCCTTTCCTCAGTCTTCTCTCAAATCCAAAATGTTCTTTAAAAGAGGAAGAAAAAAATATTTTATGCACTCCTGCATCAAAGAGATATAATAAAAATGTTGAGAAATAAGCCTCTGAAATGAATGAAAAATGGATATAGCCTCAGGAGATTGTGAATTTTTGTCTGGTATCTCAGTAATGGTCTGCCAGGAAATAAAAACCACTGAATGTTTAGAACAGTAGGACTTTAACAGAGGGAGCTGGTTACACTGATGATAGAAGAGCTAAGAAGCCTAATGAGACAGTGACGCAACGCAGAAATGAGGACAGGCAAGATGACCTGTTACCTCTGAGGGGCATGCGGGGATAGGGCGAGCCTAGTAGTTGGGCAGAAGGCAGGCAGCTTCTTCCAGAGATGCTACCAGGGGCAGAGAGAGGGGTGTCCTGGCCTTCTCCTTACTTCCTTGCACCCTCCTATCTCCTACCTGTGTTTCTTTTTCAAGGGCTGAATCCAAGGGGGAGCCAATGGACACGGGAGCCTGGGAAACCCTGCACAGAGGGGTCAGTCCCCTGCAAAGCAAAGCAGAGCACAGGGAAAGGAATAATAGATCCAAGGAGGAAGAGGTTCAGAACCAACACAGCTAGAAACTAGCACATCCTGCTGCCCTAAAGGGAAGGTGGTCAGTGTCAACAAAACCATGATTATCCATCAGATCCAAAATTAGATGTGGGAGACTTAGGAGCTAACTTTAGCTGAACATTACAGAAGGTTCTATATTCATATAGAAGCCTCTACCACCTTCATAGCTGGGACTTTAGACTGGATTTTAGTGATGGGCTCTACCCGATATGCCTCATTATCTTTAAATTATTATACACTGATAAAATTAAGCATGGACTAATGAAAAACATTATTTTGGTTGGAAACACCAAAGTTTGTGTTTTATAGATTTCTTGTTGTAATTGTTATTGCTAATGATACTGACATCCAATACACAAGCATTCATTTATAATTCAATAACCCAGTGCTGGGTAATCATACTGTTTTCACAGGTCAATCTTGTTCCCAGACATTCCTACGGCAAAATTGAAGTAATTTCTTTAAAAGTGATATTTGACAGTTGACTGTTGATGCAATGTTCTACTATTAACTAACATGTAATTAGTTCATTAAAAAATACCTCAACTGAATAGCGTGTAACTTAATACAATCTACTAAAGTGGAGAAATCCACAGTTTCTCACAAATGGGAGCAAAATTATAGTGCAGGGAAACTGGAAACGAGAAGACGCCAGCTGGCAGGACACTAAGTGTTTCAGATCGCTGTGTTTATGATCTCTATGTTCTAGAAAAAAATTAATTAGATTATGCTATTTGAGAATCTTGGAATGTTATGGCTCTGTGCCAGGCTTATCAGAACCGCGCATCTGAAGTTTAATTGGGATGTTTTAAATTTCACTTGTATTTCTAAGCTTTGAAAAAGCAATAAATGTAGGAACTAATAAATAATGGTGGAAGAATGCTGAGATTCCCTCAGATGGCAGCATTCAGAATAAAATTATGGGCTGTCCCGAAGTCTAGGATATACTCATTTTATTGAACATGATATGAAGCACGACTCTCTGTTCAGGAGTATTTGGAAAATTGATGTTTGCAATGTGGGAACTATAACTGTCAACTTATCAAGCTATTTTTGAAAATTCAAATCATTCTCCAGCATTTCAGATTGGGATCTAAATGGGGAAAGGCATATGAGCTCCAGGATGGAGAAATATCCTCTGCTTCCCACTCACCTTGATGAGAGAATTGTACTGACTGACCTTCTAGCTAGTCATAATATGAATAGGCTTAATGTCTTTTAATTCATTTTTTCCTCATTTACTTTTTAATTGGAGTAAAATGTACATAACATGAAGTTTGCCAGTTTACCCATTATTTAAGTGTATAGCTCAGTGGCATTAGATACAACCATCACCACCATGGCATCTCTAGAACTTGGCTGAAATTTCCTTTGTTGACTGCATTCTAAAAATTAAAAAAATAAAATCCTTTTCAAATTTCTAGGAACATTTGGTCACTTTAGTCAAGAGCTGAAAATATGCAGGACACTGCATTTGTGTTCACACACATAGGAGCCATTATGCCCAACCAGACTTATGGAAGGAGAATATTGACTTTTTTTGGGAAAACAAATGAACATGACATGATAGAAATGGAAATGGATACTACTAACCACTTTGAACTATTTCATTCATTCATTCATTCATTCAACAAATACTTACTAAGTATCTACCTGTGCTAGATATTGTTCTAGGTAGTGTGGGGTTTGTGGTGAATAAAGACTAAGTCTTCACTCTCATATGCCTTCTTTTCTAATAGGAGAGACAGTCTATACACTGATAAATATTCAATAGAAGGTGGAAATAAGTATGGATAAGACCAATAAAAGCAAGTTTGGTTTCCTTTTTCCAATTTCACTTATAATTTTGCAGAGATAGAAGGAGGAGACCTTCTTCAAATGGAAACCCTACTTATCAAACAAGCCACTGGATCTCATTCCTTGCTGTGTCCTCCTTGGTGCATGAGGCCATGAGGTAGTACGCTGTGAAGATGAGGCGCCGTGTGTCAGAGTGTGGAGAACTTCTTTCTCTTTGCTCTCCTCTCTGTATCTCAGCATCTCGGTTCCTTTTCCTCTTCTTCTTTCATTTCATTGACCAAATGACTGAAGATACCTACTCATTCATTTCTCCAACAAATTGGAACTGGAAATCTGTCATTGTGGGGCATGATGCTGGTGAGTGCCGGGAGTCAGAGAAGTGTAACACACAGTTCCGACCCCCCAGAATTCCTTGGCATATAGAGATGTAGTTGCAAAAGGAGACAATAATGCCATATCTCCCATGACTAGCAGAGATGACATGTGCTTTGAGGATTTCAGGAGATGCGAAGATAACTTCTGTTAAGGCAATTAGGGAAGTACTCACAGAAAAGGTAACTCTAAAGATGGATCTTGGTAGATGAGCAGTGCAGAATCGTGAACTTAAGAGAGGAGAGGATCTCAACACAGAAGAAGTGACCAATATGGCCACCACTGCAGAAATGTTCAGAAGAAAGGAGACGTTCAAGGTTTGATCACATCAGTTCCCTTTGAAATGGTATCTACGTGGGGGAAAAAATGCCTGGCAGAAAATTAAAATTTAGTAAATCAATTGTTTTATTCAACTAACACCAACTCACATATCTGTCTGACTTCATCACTATTAAGTGCATTCATTCATTCATTCAACAGATATTAACAGATTGTCTAACTTACGTGTGCACTGGAGATACATATAGCCGTGAACAAAACAGAAGCACTCCCTGCTCTTATGGGGTTTTACATTCTAGAGGAGATAGATTTTGGACATAGCAGTACATAAATATGGAATATTTTAAGTGGCTATAGATGCTATGAAGAAAAGAAAATCAAACCAGGGAATAATGTCTTAGCCCTGAATAACAAGTGTGCCTGGCATCTGTGAGAGACAGAAAAACCCAGTGTGGCAGAAGCATGGGAGCAAGAGGGTGAAGGCAAGTGACATGGTTCAAGGAATCAGGGCTCAGATCTTGTGGGTTTGTAGGCTGACATAAAGACCTTGACATTGACTATCAGTGGGGCTTTTAAACAGTGGAGGGAGATGATCTAACCCATGTTGTTATAGGATAGCTTTGGCTTCTGTGTTGAGAATAGATTGAAAGTTTTATGTAACTGTGGTATAGACATACTCAGAAGGTCACTGCTAATCTTACATGCTATCCTTGGGCACTGGCGTTTGATTCGGACAAAAAAAAAATCATCAAGCTGTTTGTTACCTCTAGGCTAATGATAAAATGATGTACCAGTATCAGTCAAGGTAACAGAACTGGTAGGAGATATATGAATACATATCTACATGTAAATAATATTAATTATATGCATTAATAATATTAATGATATATACTATGATACATTAATATCAATTATATATGAATATATATTAATTATATGTGTTATCTATATACACACACACGTATATGATACATAGAGAGAGAGAGAGAGAGAGAGAGATTGCAAGGAATTGTTTTTTTGTGATTGTGAGGCTGTCTGGGCAAATCCAAAATCTGCAGGGTAGGCTGTCAGAAAGGGCAGAGTAGAAACTCTCAGGCAGGAACTGATGCTCTGGTCCACAGGTAGAATTTCTTCTTCCAGAGGGAAATCTCAGTTCTGTTATCAAGGCCATTCAAAGGATTGGACCGGATCCATGCAGATTATCTAGGAATCTCCTTTATATAAAGTCAACTGCTTGTAGATGTTAATCATATCTACAGAATACCTTCACAGCAACACTTTGATGAGTACTTGATCGAATAACTTAGTACTATAAGCATAGCCAAGTTGACACATTAGAGTGATCATCACAGATGACTGACCCATCGACTGACTTTACGTAGACGATGACAACTCTTTCCTCTACCCTCTGTTTTGTAACTGGCTCTTTTAAATTATGCAGACAGCCTCAGAGTTGAAGTTCCTTTCTGATAGGCTGTAGTCAGTTTCCACACAACAAAATATTAATTAGGAGGACTGGACCTGGTCTTGTTTACAAACTCACTAGCCCTGGGAGCCTGGCTTCTCCAACTAGATGTTCCAGTGACAAGAGGGTACATTTCAGCCCTAAACAGGAGCCACGTGGATCTCACGTCCAACTCTGCTGATGCTCTCATTGCCAATGCTTTAATGTCAAAGGAGCTGTACTGCCTTCTCTGCTGTCCACAATTCAATATTGAAATGCCTCTCTACAAATAAAATAAAGCCTGTGTGACTTTGTGTGAATCATGGTAAATTCTGAGGATGAAGGATAAACCATCCAATTCATCTTACTGACCCCAATGAACTCCGCTCCATCAATATTTGCAGTGTAACTGAATGCCAAAGCATGCCTTGAGTCCATGCAATTTGGTGACATTTCTACTGCTAAAAGTGCTACTACAAACTTTATCTTGGAGAACTCATGATAGATGGTGAAGTTGCTCTGAGCCTAGGAAGCTGTTATTGGCCAAATTATGTGCTCTTGGAGAGGAATATTTCCTGTGTATTTAAAAAAGAAAAAAAAGAAGAAGCAGCAGAAGAAAAAGGCCCAGTGTGACTAATCTGGTCAGAATGTTCTCGTCTTCTCTAGGAGAAGAAAGGAGTCAGGTAGAGCTTTGCAACAATCCGTGGTCGCAAACCTCAGTAGACACCCAGGTCATTAACTAACCACATGGAGTGGACCATCCCAGGGCTCTGAAACCACAGGCATCTATCTGCTGGATGAAAGGAAGCTGTGTCACAGGCCTGGACAGAAAAAGGATGTGGTGAATTTTCAAACGGCTCTGATTTATAGGCAATAAGGTGCAAGGTTAACGGCACACAGAAAAATGAATCATTTACGCTTCTCCTCAGCATCCCCTTCCAGAAACGCTGGCTGTGGCTGGCTTCTAGGATGATACGGATGGTGTTACCCTGACAGTCGCTGTGCTGGGTCCTTGTTCCCATCACCTAGCCCCACCCACATCTGCAAAGTGATCCTTCAGGAATAGCTGTGAAACCCCTGCCTTTGGGAACCAGCCAAGCCAGGGTGTGATATTTTTTCCTGTTTAATTAAAAAGAAAAAGGAAAAAGAAAAAAGAAAAAAGCTTACCCGTGTGCTTTTGCCAGCTATCTGAAAGTTCAAAAGGTAAAGAACATTTCCCTCCACAAATAAGCTGTGGAATGTATTTGGAAGTTGGGATTTCATCAGCAACTGCTGTTTTTCAGCCACTCATCCCACTACTAAGGAAGGTGAAATTGGGAGTTCTTTCCTGAAAGGAAAAAAAAAAAAAAAGTAACTTCATAATTTGACATCTTTGGGATGTCATCTCGGAATGTAGGGTCATCTTTCAGACTTTCATAGAGGCTCCTGTCCCCTTCTCAGAGAGGAGGCAGTTGTCGTGCCCCTGGGCACAGGAACAGTTCAAATTTCCCTTTAAAGGAAATAATAAAAAGAATCCGAGCTCGCTTCGTGGCCTTCTGAGGATAGACCACGATGGCACTTTGTAAACCAACCTGTCCTTAGTGAAATACTCTTTTCATAAAATTATATTCTGAATTTATAATGATGCAAAGCTGAATGTCATATTTTCTACTTGGGGCCCCTTACAAGGTCCACTAGAGACCAGGGCTCCTGTCCATGGAACTTTGCAGAATACTCCCAAAGCATCCCCTCTCACACTGACCCCAGGGTGGAGACAAGTTTGTGGAGGAAATGACATTTGAATTGGACCCTGAAAGACAGAGGAGGTAAACAAGAGAGCAGGACATAACCTAAGTGCCTGCTGGCATCTTCCAACTGGCTGGGGTTATTTTTTAATTCCTGAAGAGACTTGGCTTGAATCTCCATCCTCCATACTGTGGAGAGCCTGGTACCCTCCTCAGTGTACCTCAGAGGTTTTCCAGGAGCTTAGCTTTCTTCTGGTCACCTTCCTACAATTTCTCAATCTCTCCTCTGTGTCTCATCTTCTCAAGCCATTTTTTTCCATCTCTCTCTGCCCCACATCACTCCTATCTTTAGTTTCTCAAAACATTCCTGACATAAGGCTGCTCAGAGTCTGAATTTGCAGATAACCAAGCCGACGGCAGCATGGCAGACAATTGGCAGCACCCTAACGTTTCTATCACCTATCCCGCATCCAATTTCCCTGCTCATCTCAGAGATAGGAAATACCTTGCCAGCCATCCTATCTGGGCTGCCCCGTGTCATGCATCTGGAATTATAGTAGAGTAAGGCAAAGTGGATGTATAGAGATCCCCTGATAGAATGACTCAAAGAGCTAAAAATCTTTCTTTTTGACATAGCAGTCTGAAGTAGGCTTTCCAGGCTAGCCTTTGGCTCTTCTCCAAGTGATGGGTCAGGGACCTGGCGGTCCACGAGCTGTTGCTCCATTGTCCTCCCCAGGCCCTGCGTTCCTCCGGGGGCTAAGGCTGCCACACTCCCGGTGGTTAGAGCCCGCAGGAAAGGGGAACAGAGTGGAAGAGAATGCCTACCACCTATGGCGCTCGCCAGGAGTGGTGCGGCCCATTTCCGCTCAGTGCGCGGGGTGAGAAGTCAGTCTTGAGAGCAAACCCGCTGCAGGCGTTTGGGAGGTGTAGTTGCTCCCCAGGTAGCCATGGGCCAGGCCCCGTCTCCTTTACCCCGAAAGGAGGTGAGCACACATGTCCACGGAAAACTAGCAGTCCCGGCCGCATCCTTCCCCTTATCTTCCAGAGACTTTTTCCTTATACCCGCCTTTTTTCTCTACTTTTCGGCAGCCAAGTTTAGATTCTTGCCACATTTTTATTAAAAACCAATTTGGTTCCTCATGTTTTAATGCCTTCGTCCCAAACAAGACTCCGTGGCCTCAAGTTTTCATGCCAACACTCCCCGGTAAAGTTCTCTTTCTACACCTCAGGCTCGGCGGCTTCTGACACGAGGGTCCCTTGTTCCTCTGACAAGGCAGCAAGGGGTCGGGTCACCCTCTGTGCGCATGTGCGTGCCACCCTGTGTGCGCATGCGCATGCCCACGGAGGTGCAGGCCGGGACGTGCGGATTTTGTCTTTCTGCTACAGGATCAAGGGTAGGGTGGGCGAAGGAAGGGAGTATTCACTGAGAAGAAAAGGCCGCAACAAAGTAGTGACAAGAGAAAAGCGTGGGATAACTTCAGGGGTAATAGATGGGTCTAGTTGGCCTGGCTCATAGGCTACATGAAAAGCGACTGGGGGCGTTAGCAAGGACTCTTGTCTGCCGCCAAGTAACAGAAACCAAATGCAAACCAGCAGAAGCTAAAAAGAATAATTAGGGGAGAAGTTGTAGAGGTAGTTCTAGTTCCAAGTTCTAAATTTCAAGGTCTAAGTCCAGGGCTCCAGAAAGTGTCAAAGTCTTGGCCTCTATCTCTGAGCCGTTTGGCCTCTGTCTTCCCAGATAGGCTCTCTCCGCAGGGACCCTGATATCTCTAGGCCCCATATTATCAGACAAACGTTTTACGTTAATGTGTCCAGTGAGTCGCCAAGGTAAAATAAAGGTGAAATTCCAGAGCCAGGTCATCCCATGCAGAATATGCAAAGAAATGGATAGAGAGCCATTCCGGGAGCTCCTCCTGTGGGCCACCTCTTAACACTCCAAGCCTACTGAGGACTTGTCTGTGGGACCACTCAGAACTGGAAGACAGGGACAGCTGATGTCTGAGTCACAGCTGAACAAGCTAAAGCTGCCACAACTGCAACATAGAGGGAGAGCCTTTGGAACAGCCGATCCACCCAGAGTTTGCTGAGACAGATGTGTGAGGGTTTCTGAGAGACGAGAGATAGGCCAGGTGCGAGAAGAGCCAGTGTGGGCTCAGCCTGGGTCTTACTCAATAAGGCCACTGCGAAGGATGGAGGGAACCTCAATAACATGAAACTGGAGGTGAATGGTGTATTCTCTGCAGAAGGACTCACAAGAAATCGCTCTAAATGGGTCAGGGGAACTGCAGGAAATAAGTCTCCAGTAATGGGAACATGTAAAGAACCCATGAAAGTACCTGTGAGAGGGAGGGATGGTTTTAAACATTTGCCACACAGATGGTATGAAGTCAGCTTAGTAAAAGAACATTTTAAGAAAGAATTTTCTTCACTCTTTAATGTTCCTCTTTCCCCACCCAAAAGGATCCCAAAAGGATCAGGAATTAGTTAACAAAGCTTGGGAAGTGGACAGTTAGAGGTTTAAGGTAGAGAAATACAGGAAAATGTCAACCATGCCATTCCTCCCCACCCCTTTCCCTCACTGCCTCCCAATTTGAAGCAAGCCTAAGTCAAGAAGTGGGAGAATGTTTTACTTTAAATCAAGTTCAAAGTTTTCATTAACATCTTGGACTCAACGTTGCAATTTCTAAAGTGGAATTGCATTTGTGACTTAAAGTGACTTTAGGATCTAAGCATGACTAGAAATTTGGTCTATAGGAGTTTTTATGTAGATAAGACAAAATTTCAAAGGGTAATGGAAAACAGATAATTTCATTTGATTACATTATAAAATCTTCTAGTTCAATTTACTGTTTACAACTCCCTACAAATCATGACTCCCAAGGGAAAAAAAACACACGCACTCCTCCAGAGTGCATAAAATCCCCTGAAAAAGACTCCTACTATCCCTTCTTGAGTCAGCATCTTCCCTACCCCCACCAAATCTGTGACAAGGGAGTCATATGGTTATTAACAGCCCCATCTGCGTCACGGAAAAAGCAAGGGTTCTAGAAGGGGAGGCGGCTGGCAACTCATAAATACTCACTATAACAGGAGACGATGACATAGGGATTCTGTAGGATTGTAGGAAGAGTCACTCCTAATGAAAAGGAAGGCCCAAGTTCCAAGCAGAACCTCAAATTCCATGGGGAGGGCTGGGGTATGGCATGTTGGGAATAATCTTCTGGAATGTTAGGAACCCAGCAACATGGAAAAGTGCCCTCTGGGGGCCTCACTGCGACCTTTGTCATTCCCATGCCACCTGGGTCTACATTCATGCCACTGCTCGTGGGGGGGTGTACTGCCCTCCCTGATATGCCTACTGGTCAGGGTGACGGGCTGAAGCCACAGCCAGCCCTGTGGGTTGATTTAAACCCCATGGCACTCCTTGGTGGAAACTTCAGTAGTCAGCAGATAGGTGTGAAGACCGTAATATTTTCAGAGGGTATTACCGGAAAAGCTGGAATCACTTAATCTACATTTCAAAGGCACGTCATCCTTCATACACCTTGAAGTTACAGATCCTTTTGTTTATTTAAAAAAAAATATATATACATACATATATACCCACACACATATATGTGTATTTTTATATATATACACACATATATATACATATATATATATCTGAGAATATAAAAATATTTAGAAAAATGTCTATATGTTTGTCTTCTTGCCAGAAGTTCCACTAGAACAGGATCTTGTCTGCCTTGTTCACTGTTAAGCCTTCGGTGTCTGGAAAAATCCCTGGTATATAGTAGGAGCTCAACAAATATTACTTGATGGGATAAAGCAGCATAGTCACTGTTTTCAAGAAGTTGAAAGTCTAGTGGAAGAGAAAAACATGTAAGCATCATACGGAATAGTAAGTTCAATGACACAGGAAGTCATAAAACTGTGTAACAGCAAACAGAGGGTGGGGGTGAGGGAGGGGCGGATGAGGCTTCCAAGAGATGATGCAATGCGGGACATGAAAGGATGAACAGAGCATTTCCTCTTTGGGCTGTTGTTCCCCACTCCTCCTCTCCTCTTTGAGGGTTCTTGATTTCATGTCTCCTTTGATGGGAAGGGATAACAGGCATAGTGGAGCTCTCTGGCTCTGCTCTTTCCGGGGTGTGGTCCATTCTTTAGCTATGCCAGTGGTATGACTTTACAGGATCTCAGCAAGATGCCTGTGGGACTGCAGCTCTGTGGGATCTTGGCAGAACCTCTCCCACTGCTAAAGTCAGAACTGGGAAAGATGTAGTAATCACCATAAAGGCACAAGGGCTGAAAGACAAAACTGGCACTGAGCAGAGCTCTTGCAAACTGTGCTTGTAGGGAAGTGATGGAGAGTTTTTCCTGTGTGTGGCCAATTCGATAGGGTTAAAATATGATTAAGCCTAAACATGTAAACGGCAAATTCCCAAGTTAATGATGATGTAACATTCTGTTAGGGTCAGGCTGGGTTATAGCTGAGTGTGTTATATCATATTGGAATCTGGTCCAACATGTTGATTCCTTTTGTAAATTCTAGAGTCATCCCCAGGAATAGCATGACCCACCAAAGAGAAGTCTTTCTGGAGTGTCAAGGAGACATTTCTTAGCACCACCCGGAAGAACACAAACAACACTGACTGGATTTAGGGGCCTCAGGAAAATGGCACACCTCTAGAGTAGAGACCCAATGCTGCCTCTCGCAGACACACCACAGTGCAGGCCTGCGTTAAGTGCGCTCTACCTCACCTCCTCACAGAGAAGAAAAGCAACAGGTAGTTATACATAAAAGAAAAATAATACCACCCTTGGTTGAAATCACATTCAACTGGGACCAGGACCCAACCGATAACCCTCCATCCTTTCTGATATTCATTTGGCTACCTTGGACACCCCCACTGGATGGGTGATCCTTTTTCCAGGGCAATGGATGCTCCATTCATTAGGGGCCAGAAACCCTGCCCCTGTGCTATTCCTCCAGGATCTTCCAAGGGTTTGAATATAAATGGAAACCAAAGATGTTTCCATCCTAGTTTAACCATTTGATCCTTTCTTCTCCTTTCCACATGAACAGTGTCCATGCTCTGCACCATGTTCCTAGTGACTTCAAAGGGAGCCTGGAAGGAGCCCCTGAAGATGGGCCACTGTGCTCTGTTCCAACCACAGTGTTTCTAACAGCACTTAAGTGCAAAAGCAAATGTTTCATCTAGGTAAGAATGAATGAAACTAAAAGAGTGAAACTCTTCTTTTTTTTTTTTTTCAAAGATTAGCTACAAGAAATAAAAATGCTGCATGAAGTCCTAACAGTCATGGTTATCATGATACTAATATGCAACATCTGGGCTTCTAGGGATTATTCCAGTAGGTACACTCAGGATGCTAAGGCCCTAGGCACAATTAAATCTCAACTTTGGGTTAGTGAAAAAAGCTGAAGGTTCTTTAGGTTGGAATCTGAGTCTATTTTAGAAAACTGCTGGGATTGAAGCAAAGTGGGCTCACTATTCCATGTTAAAAGGGGAGATGTTTTCCTGTTGGATAAAATCATCCAATAGACTCTAAACAGTCAAACTAAATATGACAAAGCCTTCAGAATAAAAATGCTTGTCGTGGCCCACATCATTCCCAGACTCAACTGGGAAATTCCCATCCACATAATTTCTCCCATGACTTTGTTCCTGTAGCTAAGCTGTGTCCCAGCTGCCCCAGGGCTATCATCTGCCTGGCCTGCTATCAGTGGAATAATGGGAAAAACAGGGGTCTGAAGAATGGCGCTCCAGTCACCCTCTTCCCTCTGCTGATTACCTGGTGACAGGTTAGTTGACTTCTTCAACCTCAGTGACTTCATGGGAATAATAATATTTTGCCTGTCTAAAGGCAGGAGGCCAGAGAAGATGATGTATCTCAACTTTATATATACTTTATCCACTCTACCTTATAACAGTGCTATGAATCAGCCAAAATGTTATGCTGTCAACACAGAACTTACATACACACACCAAAAGAATTTGAAAAAAAATGTTATAACTCATGAGATGTTGCTTATAGCCACTTATTCTCATTTGAGCAACTTGATATTTTCTCAGTTTATGGTGAGGCCTTTATATCATCAGATGATTCTTTCAGGTTTCATCCAACTGGAGAGTCCACAATTCTATTGTTTTTTGAGGGGAACTTATGAAATCAAATGGGTCCAAAAGTCAGGCTCGTCACTGGAATATGGCCGGTAACCACCTCTTCTTTTTTGTTTTTATAATACTTCGGGCCTCGATGATCACAATAGCTCCCTTACTGGTCTCCCTGGTTGTAGGACAGCCTCCCTGTAGTCCATTTCGTACTTTCCCTGTGTATATTTCTCAACATAGATCTAATTATCCATCTGTGCCCAAGCCCAGTTCACCTCCATAGTGTAAACCTACAGAAAGTAGCTCCAACTTGACTTCCTTATCTCACTTCCTGTCATTCCTCCACATGAGATGTCTGACCGCCCACAGGGGACACCAGCCATTCCACCACATTCCACGTACCTTCCCTCATACAAGGAAGCTCGTGCTATTACTGCCCTTTCTGTATTCGTTTTTTGTTGCTGTAAAGGCTTAACACAGTAAGAGGCTTAGAGGCTAAAACAATAGCCACGGATTACTCCGTGAAGGTCAGAGGTCCAGGCCCTGCAGAGCTAGGTCCTTTGCTCTGTGTCTCACAAGGCTGGAATCAGGTGGCATCCTCAGCTGGAGGCTCAACTAGAGAGAGGTCTGTTTTTAAGCTTCTTCAGGTTGTTGGCAGAATAAACTTCCTTGTAGCTGGAGGACCCAGTCCCCTGGGGTCTTGCTGGTTGTTGTCTGGGGACCACAGGTGGCTCCAAGAGGCCACTCTCAGGTCCTTGTACATTTCCAAACTCTCTGACTTCAAAAAGGACCCAGTCCCTTTTAAAGTCTTATCTGATTAGATCGGGCCCACTCAGGTAATCTCCTTTTGATTAATGCAACTAGTAGGGACCTGGATTCCATCTACAAAATCTCTTTTGTCATATAATCCAGTCATGGGAGTAATAACTCATTATATTCACAAGTTCTACCCATACTTCCTGAGATGGAATTATACAAGAGTAAAAGATCACCGGAGTCCTTCAAATTCTGCCATACCTTCCTTTCCTTCTCTGCTGGGCAAACAGTGATTCATCACCCAGGAGCTACTTCAGTGCACCTTCTGTGCTAAGTAATCCTGACATCCTCAGGCTGAGGTGCTGGTCCTGTGCTCACGGTGACTTCTTATTTATCTCAATACCATTATATTTATCACATCATATTTGTCTAGTTTTGTCTTTGAGTTAAGATGTAAGAAATCGGAATATTGTGGAATTCTGTTTCATTTTACAACCTGCAAATCCCATGTATGTTGGGGCTGTGTTCTGTCTGTGAGTTAAAACCCCTTTCTAAACATTGTTTGCACTACTTGAAAGGGAAGTGTGTGAGGTTATCTAGCAGGAAATATTTTCCCAAGGAAGAATGGAGGCTTAATGCTAAGTGAATCACGAATCCCCTTTACCTTGCACACTACCCTTGCACATTCAATAACTCATGCCCTTCATGCCAGTGGTACAAACATAAGGCTTCAAACGTAAGAGTAGAACTACTATTCATGTTCATTACACATTCACGTTTGCTCATAAAGGACTAGATCACAGGAGAAAACATTCTCAATAAATTGAGTGGAAAGATACTGAAGAAGAGGTACAACTTTTTTTAATTTAAAATTTAACAGTTATTTTGCATCTATTGCCCAAATGAACAGGCTGGTGTTGGTCATAAATGGAATAAAATAATGAACCAAGAGCACCACTTGCATCTATATAACATCAAGAACTTCAGAATGGCAATTGGTTATACGTTCCATTTTCCCCTGGGAAATTTTCTTCCACAAAGGAAGTAGAAGGAAATCACATTTAATGTGCTTGATTCTTCCACCTGGGAGCCAGTTCAGGTCTCATCCAGGGTTTCCGGGTTTAGTGACTCGTTTTTTGGGTACCATTCACTCTGGGTGTACGCAGTACAGATGAAAACCACAAGAGGTTTTTGGACGTAGACAACAATGTGCATTCAAGATTTGGAAGAAGCAATTGCCTTTGCCTAGTAAGCAATGCAAAATATATCCTGCTCTGTCAAGTTTCTGGAAAGAAAACTGGAATTTGAGTAATTTTATACTATAGGCTGAATTTCAGGATTCCTCATTCTGAAAAGAATGAACATGGAAAGCTTCCAGAACCACAGCTCTTTGCTAAGACTCTGAGAAAAGCAGCTAAAACTTACCTTCCTCTATTCTTTCATGGGGGACAGCGCCACTCGGCAGCTACTCTGAGTTCTGAGCTTCCTGGATAACAGCCAGGGGGTAAAGAAAAAAATAATTATTCCTTACCTTTAAACATGTCTGTAGAAAACTGGGTACTAAACACTGTGCCAATGGACCGCTAGAAATAAAGGCACCAGCTAGGATAATATTCAACAAAGCATTTTGACCTGGCACCAAGCTTCTATTAATGGAATTAAGAAATATCTGCCAGTGTTCTGGGGAAGATGATTCCCACAGTTCCCCTCCAAAATGTTTTCAAATATGCAGGAAAAAAAAAAAAGAAAGATGAATCAAGCAGAATACCTTGTGGACGATTTTTCTAAGCTGGGATGAATTATGTTAGCTTCTGTTCCCTGATCAATACCTTCTCCAAGAAATGTATGGATACTTCCATTGCCCTAATCAGCAGAGACAGTTTAAAAACTGATCTGAAAAATTGGCACTTGACCTTGTGACCCTGCTTTTTGTCAACACATTCAACCACATCTGGTCTTGAACTGTAAAATTGTTGGCCTCTTCTAGAGCATACTGCTCTGACAGCTGCATGCATTTTGTCCACAGAGTAAATCCTCTCCCAGAGACTTAGAAAACCAGGAAAACAGCTTTCATTGCTAGATCCCCTAACCACGAAGAGAATTCTAATAAGTTTCCATGAAAAGGCACTTTGGCCTAAGATATTCAAAAGGAAGAAGAGAATACTGACAAGGGCATACACTTGAATGTGGGAAGACCTGGATTTAAATTTGAACTCTACGTTTGACCCTCAGTTATCCAAAAAGGAGTAAGACATTCACATTCTGTCCTCTGAAAAAGAAAGTATTGTGGGCATTGAAATAAAGTGTCACTATCTTTTTTTTTTAAGATTTTATTTTATTTATTTGACACAGAGAGAGCACAAGCAGGGGGAGCAACAGGCAGAGGGAGAGGGAGAAGCTGGCTCTGCGCTGAGGAGAGAGTTGGACAACGGGAGGCGGGACTCCATCCCAGGACCCTGGGATCATGACCTGAGCCAAAGGCAGATGCTTAACTGACTGAGCCACCCAGGTGCCCCAAAGCACCACTATCTTGAAAACATTTTATCACATGTGACACTATTTAACTCATCCATGTCAAACTGGCCCTCTAGTCCAGGATAGTTTGATATTTTATAATAAAATATATATATTCATTAATTCAACAAGGGTTTACTGATTGCCTACAGTGTATCAAACTCATTTCTAAAAATATGTGATATGAATCACCTGTATAAGAGAATAAAGTAATAATTTAGCTGACTAGGAAATCAGCCTTTTGATTTGAAACTATCACTGTATAATACAAGTAATACACCAAAGGGTTCTCTCTTTAAAATTTTTACAGTTATTGAACATATATTAGACTATCTCATGGAAACCATATCATATACACATGAGGTAAAGTATCACTATGTAAGTAAATGAAACACAGAGGTCTTTAACAATTTGTCCAAGGTCACGTAGCTTGTTGTCTAAGTGAATCAGCCAGAATTCAAAACCCAGGTCTGTCCTACTGCACAGGGTATGTTCTTAGCACCCCATCGTGTTGACCTCTTCAGGATGCTGATTACTTCAAAGAGTTAACAGCTTTAAGTTCCTCCCTGACTTTCAAAAGATTGACCTCAGGAAAGCACTAGAATAAACTGGTGTATTTAGGTCATCTAAAAAAACTTATAATAATTTTAAGGCTTCCTGTAACTTAGGCTAGGAGTTCCATATGAATTGCTTATGATGGCATCTTTGTCCTCTGACCCCAGACTAAGTCTCGGGCTTCCCAAGGAGCTACTGTCCCCTCCTTCCTGGCCTCCTTGCACTCTGTGCTCTGGCCACATTCGTGTGACTCATGGTTCCCCACACAGTCTGAGCCTTTATAGGACTCCATGTTTCTCTTTCCAGAGAAGTTTTTTCGACCACAGTAGCAGTAACTGGGGACTTTAAAAAGTTTGTTCTCATAGCATTCTGTGCCTCTCTTTATTATTGTATAGATCACATTTATTTTAATGATAGATTCATATTCAGCTACAAATTCACTGTATCTTACTCATGTTTATCATTGGGGGATCTACTATAGTATGAACAGATGACTTAACACATGTTCATTAAATGCACAGAATGTAATGTTTTTATGTTTCCCATCACTCTGCTTTTTGTTCATACAAAAATGACGTTGAAAGTTAAATGACTTCTTATTGTAGTTTGAATGATATTTTCAAGGCAATACTTAGAAGGGTTTTCTTTCTTTTTTTAAAAATTTTTTATTGTTATGTTAATCACCATACATTACATCATTAGTTTTTGATGTAGTGTTCCATGATTCATTGTTTGTGCATAACACCCAGTGCTCCATGCAGAATGTGCCCTCTTTAATACCCATCACGAGGCTAACCCATCCCCCACCCCCTCCCCTCTAGAACCCTCAGTTTGTTTTTCAGAGTCCATTGTCTCTCATGGTTCGTCTCCCCCTCCAACTTACTCCCCTTCATTCTTCCCCTCCTGCTATCTTCTTCTTTTTTTTTTCTTAACATATATTGCATTATTTATTTCAGAAGTACAGATCTGTGATTCAACAGTCTTGCACAATTCACAGCGCTCACCATAGCTAGTATCCAAAATCTATAAAGAACTTATCAAACTTAACACCCAAAGAACAAATAATCCAATCAAGAAATGGGCAGACGACACGAACAGACATTTTTCCAAAGAAGACATCCAAATAGCCAACAGACACATGAAAAAGTGCTCAACATCGCTCGGCATCAGGGAAATCCAAATCAAAACCTCAAGGAGATACCACCTCACACCAGTCAGAATGGCTAAAATTAACAAGTCAGGAAACGACAGATGTTGGCGGGGATGCAGAGAAAGGGGAACCCTCCTACACTGTTGGTGGGAATGTAAACTGGTGCAACCACTCTGGAAAACAGTATGGAGGTTCCTCAAACAGTTGAAAATAGAGCTACCATACGATCCAGCAATTGCACTACTGGGTATTTACCCCAAAGATACAAATGTAGGGATCCAAAGGGGTACATGCACCCCAATGTTTATAGCAGCAATGTCCACAATAGCCAAACTGTGGAAAGAGCCAAAATGTCCATCGATAGAGGGGTTTTCTTAACACCTCTTGTGGTCACACATGGAACTGGCCAGTCACACACGGAACCCCCTAAGCATACACCATGAGCACACACAACAATACCACCCCCGCACATGCCAATGCAAAAATACAAACACACACTTCATTCATTCATTCATTCAACTAATACTTATTTAATTTGTAAGGCATTTCAGTCACACGGGACATTGGAAGATCCGTGTTCCTTAAGTGAAGATTTAGTACTCTCAGTTCTCATGACTATGATTAGTAGCAGTGATTTCTGATATTTCCTTTTTTTTAAAAGATTTTATTTATTTATCCATGAGAGAGAAAGAGATCATAAGCAGGGGGGAAGGGGTAGAGGGAGAAGCAGATTATCCGCTGAGCAGGGAGCCCGATGTGGGACTTGATCCCAGGACCCTGGGGTCATGACCTGAGCCAAAGGCAGACTAAGCCTTAACTTAGTCTTAAGACTAACTGACTAAGCCACCCAGGCACTCGGTTTCTGATATTTCTAAGATACTGCTCATCTAAAAGTGTCATGGAGACTTTCTGTTCCTGTCAAGAGGTTTCTCCACTCCCTCAAATCCAATCCTGAGTATGCCAAAAGTGCGAGAAAGAGGTGAAGTTGATCAGTCTGAGAAAATAATACCATGATTTTGAGAAACTCCTAGAAAGAGAGAAGATGAATGGATTTTGAAGTAGGACAGAACAGTGGTTCAGAGAAGATGAATGAGTATGCTCTGTACTCACTACAGCGTTTCTCTGTCAGGACCACTGTCCATTCAATCATCACTACAAAGTGTGGTTCTATGCTGGGTCTGCCCAGACTGGAGGGTAGCATGCTAGTGCATCTAGAGGTGCGTGAGGTGGGAAGCTAATGGTTGCAGGAGGATTAGCTAGAACATTTCTCCCTCCTCCCTCCTTATTTCATGAACTCAGTTATCACAATCAAGGAAAAGACCTCTTACATAAGAATGGTACTAAGGGTGAAGGAACAGGATGTTTTATTGAGGGGCAGGATTTACTGGTTGGGAAGATGGCCAACAGGCAATGGTCCAGCCTAGATTTAATACCAATGTTCAGGGCGCCTGGGTGGCTCAGTTGGTTAAGCGACTGCCTTCAGCTCAGGTCATGATCCTGGAGTCCTGGGGTCGTGTCCCGCATCAGGCTCCCTGCTCAGTGGGGAGTCTGCTTCTCCCTCTGGCCCTCCCCCTTCTCATTCTCTCTCTCTGTCATTCTCTCTCTCTCTCTCAAAAGTAAATAACATTTAAAAAAAATACCAATGTTCTCCATTCTAAGGCAAATCTCCCCACCCCCATTAAACGTTTCAGAAGAGACAGAAGTCAGGGCTTAGGGCTTAGTTTCTCTCATTGGGCACCCAATTAACCAGGGTAGTTGATGCTTCCAGAGAAATATGAGCTCTTTTATGAGTTACCTGCTATAAAAAAAAAGTAATAGTTTGAAAAATCTTCTGGAGGACCAGAATGAATGTATTAGATAGAAAACTAAACCAAGCATAATAACTATGCTCAAAAAGATATGGAAAGATACAATAATTTGAAATAGGGACAACAAGTTTTAAAAAAGAGCTATTTGAGTATTGCCAGAACTTGGAAGGAACCAAGATGTTTTTCAGTAAGTGAATGGATAAATAAATGTGGTATATCCAGACAATGGAATATTATTCAGTGCTAAAAAGAAATGAGTTATCAAGCCACAAAAAGACATGGAGGAACTTTAAATGCATATTACTAAGTGAAAAAGCCAATTCGAAAAGGCTACATACCATATGGTTCCAACTATTTGACATTCTGGAAAAGGCAAAACTATGGAGACAGTAAAAAGATCAGTGGTTGCTAGGGGTTATGGTGAGGGGGGAAAAACACAAAGTAAAAAAAATTAAAACTTACTGAATCAAAATAAGATCACATAGGAACAAGAATCAGATCAAGCAGCAGACTTTTACTGATTTACAGATTTTCCTTTACAACATTTGAGGTAAAAAGATAGTAAATTATCTTTCAAAATGTTTAAGAAAAGTAATTTGAAACTATAATTGTATACACAGAAAAATCTATTTTAAATGCAGACCTGAAATAAAGAGCTTCTAAAACATAGATACAATCGGAGTGTTTCCTGAGCAAAGACCCTCTTTGAGAACACTTTGGAGAAAGTAGTATGATGAAAAAAACAAAAACGTCCAGGGAGATACCACAAGACAAAGCACAAAACTATTAGTAAAGTTAGAATTTCAGAACTGAAATTCTAGGTGAAGAGAATTGAAGGATGTGATATATTGTGCTAAGGTACTTCTTTAGGGAGAAGATATAAATATATTTAACTTTAAGAAATTAGAAAAGAAAATAATCACAACTGTTTTAATATATTTGGAATAACCAAGAAAAGAATTAAAATATTTGAAATGTAATCTTCACACAAAATTAAGAAATTAAATATTTTCAATGAAAAGCAAGAAAGAAGAAAATAGACTATAAAATGTGCAATAAATAGAAAATACTAAATAAGAAAGCAACAATAATATAAGGTTTATTTTAATATATCTAAATAAATTAAACTAATCAAAAGAGAGATTACAATACCTGGAAATTATGTTATCACAGTATTGGATTATAATATTTTCTTTTCTTCTTTTTTAAAGATCTTATTTATTTATTTGAGAAAGAGAGAGAGTGAGAGAGCATGAAAGCAGGATGAGGGGCAGAGGGAGAAGCAGACTCCCTGATGAACAGGGAGCCCGATGCAAGGCTCAATCCTGATCCCGGGACTCCAGGATCTTGATGTGAGCTGAAGGCAGATGCTTAACTGACTGAGCCACCCAGGCGCCCTGGATTATAATATTTGCACTACTAATGATACACTTATAACACAACAATGTAGAAAGACTGGAAATAAAGAAATGAGAAACTATAGTTAGGGGAAAAAGTCAAAAGAAAGCCAGATAACAATTTTAGTATCAGAAAAAAAAAAATTAAGGTGAAAGAATAACAAAGGATAAATAGGAACTACACACAACTAAAAATAATGAGGCTAAATGACCTCAAATGACCAGGGACCATATATATAGCCTCAAAATATATAAAGCAACACCTGGCAGAATTACAGTGAAAACTAAAAAATAAATAAATAATTTTAGTTGGGTATTTAAATATAACCACTTCAGTTTTAAATGATCAGTAAAGGAATATAGATATAGAAAATTTGAATAATGTAAGGGTGCCTGGGTGGCTCAGTCCGTTAAGAGTCTGACTCTTGATTTCGGTTCAGGTCATAACCTCGTGGTCAGTGGATCAAGCCCTGTGTCAGGCTCTGTGCTCAGCAAAGGAGTCTGCTTGAGAGTCTCTCTCTCTCTCCCGCTGTCCCTCTCAAATAAATACCTCTTTAAAAAAAAATGAATGAAATAAAATTTTTTTTTCAAAGGGTTACTAAGGTTTTAGGACATAAATATTAAGTTCTTTCAACCTAACTACTTAATAAACAGACTGCTAAGTATTTTGGGGGCTCTGGAAATGCGTGGAAAATTATGGAGACATTAGGGGTGCTATGGACTGAGAACTTTGATAACCTCTGTCTCTGTAATATATGAAAAAAAAAATTGGACTTTCAGTCCCCCTGAAAAAGTTTCAGGAAATTTCAGGGATCTTTAGACTACACTTTGAGAACAATGTATTAGCTCAATTCTTTGCTTTTTAAGTGTCAAAAGAAATTTTTAAAAGTTATATGAATTACCTGTCATCAAAAAATGGGCAATCTCTCTATCAATGGCTTATTCTGTTGAATGCTTGTCTGCTTGTCCAGGGTCTGGCCACGAGCTGCTGGCTTAAAGTGAATTTGTTCATTGAACAGAATAAGAGATTGAGTATATACTTCGTGCCAAGCTCACTACTCTGTTTTGGAGATTATTATACACAGAAGACTTTTCCTCTGCCTTTAGGTAACTTACAATATCGTGGGATAAGTTGGCGAAAGTATAGATTGCCAACAGTATTTTAAAAGTGTTATCATAGAGGTAAACAGTGTTTTGGAAATACATAAGCAGGTTTACTAACTTAGCTTTGGTGGATTGTGGAAGATTCTCCCAGTGATGATGATGATATGTTGACTCATGTTTCAAAGAACAAAGGGATGTGAGAGAGAGAGAGAGAGAGAAGGATTGTACTGGGTATGAGCCAGGGAACGTGATAAATGCAGCTACAGAGGAAAGCAGGGAAGTACCAGTGCCAAGCTGGGAAGTTAAGACTTCATTAACACGATAATGAGAATTCATTGAACAATTTCAAGGAGAGAACTGACAGATTTGTTGTAAAAACCTTCCTCTGATAGCAATTAAAGAATGGATTAGAAGAGGATAAGCTTAAAAGGAGACCAGTTAGGAGCTGGTTGTAAAATTAAAGTGAGAAATGATGAGCACATGAACTACCTTATGGGGACATTGAAGAAAACATGCCCAGTTAGAGAGACTAAGGAGGTTGCGTTGATTTGGCAGCTAGTGAGTGGAAGGGGGTGAGAGTGGGTAAATGAATGACAAACAAGGGTCATTTTACTTTTTCTTTTTTTAAGAGGGAGGCAGTACAAGTTTGCAGGGGGAAGATAGTAAGTTAATTTCCCATCACCTTGAAGTGTCTGTTGAAAATATTGCAGATAGGTACTTATATCAGAGTAGAGCTAACATTGTTTTAGCAACCATATATGGAAGCATGACCAGGTTCGATGCTTTCCAGTTCATTAAGGAATTATTGCCTAAGTAAGGTAGATATCTGGTATGCCTCCCAACTACTGAGCAAAGAACAGGAAGAGAAACCAATGGGGACTTACTTTTTACAGTAGACCAGAGTTAATATCGATAGTAGGTTCCAACGATGCCCACAGGACTTTCCCATAACACCTATGTTGGAGACCTTTGTCTGATTTTTAGCACAGTACCAAAGAAAGGAGTCTGATCATGTGGCTATTTATTTTCTTATTGCAATTGTATTCACTTCTCAGTTCGTAACAGAGAAAAGGCAACATGGTTTTGCTTAGTTTTGCAAAATAAAATTTGCATTGATTTAGCCCCAATTGAAAGTGTCAGTAGATTCTATGAAGTAGAGAACTTCTCCAGCGCTTGGGGCTCTGTTTCCTTTCCTAGAAGGGATTATGTGCAGCTTATCACTCTTCCTTCCCATGCAGGGTCCCCTCTTCCAGGAGAGGCTCTGTGTATCATCAGTGGGGCAGAAGGCAGGTTATTATACCTGGGCAACTCAGACAAAGAAGCGTTGACAACTGAGGGGCAGACACTTGATCATTCAGCATGTGAGCTGAACAATCTCCTCACCCTTAGGCTGAACCCACACTGCCCAATATGACTCCAAGGTAGCCAATCACATTCATCTTTGTAAACAGCCTGGGGCTCTCTAATTTGAACTGATCCTTGAGCCAAAGATCCAGGTCATTTGCAGAGATCTTGGCAAATAGGAACCCCAGCTGTCAACAAGCAGAAGCAGGGCGTTGACATGAACACATTTAGTGAGGTGAACTTGGGGAAGTCTATTTTCTAAATCCTACATCAAAACCTCTGACATTCTTCACTTGATTCTTAATGGTGCTTTAGACAGAATCTGGCTCTTTCAAGGACAGACTTACCCAAAGAGTAAAACATCTTTGTCTTGCACTCCATTGATTAGAAATTCAGAAAAGAGAGCAACAGAGATTTACTTCTGTAGAATCTAAAAAAAAAAAAAAAAAAAAAAAAAAAAAATACTTTGCTAAAAAGAGTCATGTAGTAAAATAAAAAGACCATTAGACTTAAAATCAGAAGACAGAGGCTCTGGTGCACATTCCCAACCACCTGCCTCTGCAACAGGATAGCTTTATGAGCTATTATATTTTATTGACTTCATAGTCTTCCTTGTCTCCACTTTCCAAGCTGATCCCTGGACCTTTTTTAGCTCCTTGCCTCCAGGATTTTTGCAGGACTGAAAGCAGGAGCCAGGGGCACCTGGGTGGCTCAGTTGTTAAGCGTCTGCCTTAGGCTCAGGTCATGATCCCAGGGTCCTGGGATGGAGCCCCGCATGGGGCTCCCTGCTCCTGGCTCCCTGCTCGGTGGGAAGCCTGCTTCTCTCTCTCTCCCCCACTCCCCCTGCTTGTGTTCCTGCTCTCGCTGTGTCTCTCTCTCTCTCTGTCAAATAAATAAAACCTTAAAAAAAAAAAGAAAGCAAGAGCCATATGAAGTCAATGGCACCTCCCATCTTTTGTAAAAGCTCACACTGATGGAAGAAAGGTTAGTCAAAACTTCTAGAATGCTTATGTTTTGCCTTAACAGTTAACAAACAATCTACCTTCTTTATTTAAAAGAAATAAAACAACAGATTTAGTAAACAATAACCATGTAGCAGTGAGACTGACCATCAAGTTGGAAGATTCCTTAGCATCATAGAATGTCAGAAGTTACCACTATCACTCCCACAACTTGTTCTTGATAACCATGAAACTGGTGACTGGACACTGGAACACTGACCATTGATCACCACATCAATGGCCTCTTGAAAGACATGAAGCTAGGGCCTGGACCCTGGACCCCTGCTGCAGAAAGTACCCACATCTCCATGATGGTGTTTGCTAGCAGAAATCAATGCAGGTAGCAAGAACATGCCATTGGCCTCATTCCTGCATGCCAGATTTTATGTCCATGCAACCTATTGGTGGAAGCAAATCTGCAGCTTGCCTTCTAGGTGCAAGTGAGTCTGGGCCATGTTACTTCTAGTATTGTAGCTTTTAAAGTACGTGAAGACCAACTAGAAGGGGTAGAAATGGATGCTAATGACCACCATAATATTCAACTGCCACCTAGATGTCTACCTCAGACAACATTATCAATCCAAACTCATTATCTTTCTTTTCAAATATGGTCTTCCTCCTGTGTTCTATCTCCCTCCGTGGCACTAATTACATCCAGTTTTTAAGTCAAAAAACTAAGTTATGTTTGACTTCTCCTCTCTCTCTTTCCATATCATCTAGTATGACACAAAATCTTCCTAAGTCTTTCTCACATGTGCCCCTTCTGTTTATTCACATGGCCACTCTTAGATTTCATGTCCTCATCATTTTTCTCCTTGACGATTCCAATAATCTTTCTTACTTTAGTGTGCTTCCCTTCCATGGGCCATCCAATCTCTCTGAATAGCCAAGGAATCTCTCTGAAGGCAAATGGGGGGAGGTCAGTCTTTCCTTCTATTCAGACCTTCAAATGATTGGATCAGGCCCATCTACATTATGGAGGGCAACTGAAGCCCATTAATTAATTAATGAATTAAGAGAGAGGCAGTGTGTACGTGTGTGAGCTGGGCAGGGGGGAGGGGCAGAGGGAGAGGGAGAGAGAGAACCTTAAGCAGGCTCCACACCCAGTGCAGAGCCTGACGCGGGGCTTGATATCAGGACCCTGAGATCATGACCTAAGCTGAAATCAAGAGTCAGACGCCCAACTGAGTGAGCCACCCAGGTGCCCCAAAGAGCACCAGTTTAAATGTACACTTGATCGTAGAGTTTACTTAGTGAAATAAACCAGAAGGACAAAAATTAAAAACACCACTTACATGGGTAGTGAAACTCATAGAAGGAAAGAGTAGAATGGTGGTTGCTAGGAGCTAGCAGAGGAGGAAATGGTGAGTTATTAGTCAAAGGTTACTAAATTTCAGTTTTATGAGATGAATAAGTCCTAAAGATGTGTACAGCACAGTGCCTATTATTAACAATTTTGTATTGTATACTTAAAGTTTTGCCAAGGGTATCTTATGTTAAGTATTCTTATCACAAAAATAAAGTAGATAAAGAGGGTAGGAGGAAACTTTTGGAGGTGATGGATATGTTTCTAGATTGTGGTGATGGTTTCATACATGTATACTTATCTCCAAACTCATTAGGTTCTATTCATTAAACATGTACAGCTTTTTGTATGTAAATCATACTTCAATAAAGTGGTTTAAACAAAACCCATAAATCTCAATAAAAAACATCCCTCATAAAAATATTCAGAATAATATTTGGCCAAATGATATTTGACCACTATAACCCACCCAAGTTGACACACAAAACCAACCCTCATAGGAATAAAGCTGGACTCAAAGTTAGAAGGCCCAATCGTGAATGCCATGCTTGGGAATCTGGAGATTAGATGGAATCATCAAAGAGTAGTAAGCAGGGGCACCAGGGCGGCTCAGTTGGTTGAGCATCCAACTCTCGATTTTAGTTCAGATCATGATCTCAGGGTTGTGAGATCCAGCCTCACCTCAGGCTCTGTGCTCTGTGGGCAGTCTGCTCGGTATTCTCTCTCCCTCTCCTTCTGCCTCTCCTCCCTGTATATGTGCATGCTCTCTCTCTCTCTAAAATAAATAAATAAATCTTTTAAAAAGTTCAAAATAAATAAATAAATAAATAAATAAATAAGAGTTGTAAGCAGTCACTTGAACAGATCCATGCTTAACAAAATAGCTCTGCTAGGAGAGTAGACAATAGAATGGAGTGATGACCAGGGGGAATGGAGAAAGTTGTGGAGAAGGAGAGAAAAAAATTGGGAACTGGTGAATTAAAGGCAGGAAACTCTTGTAGCAATACAAGTAAAGAATCATGATGTCCACATAGCTTTGGGTATCAGCCTGTAATGTGTTTTTGCCATTGTCCACCTGAAAAAATCCTCTTTGTCTATTGAAACCTACTTGTGGTAAGCAGAATGCCAAGGTGATTCCAAGAAATCACACCTTTATATAATCCCTTGCCTTTATGTGTGGTAGGACCTGTGATTATAGTGGAATATTATTCCTGTAATTAGAATATTTTATATGGCTAAGATGAAGGGATTTTATAGATGCAACCAAAGTCCTTAATCAGCTGACTGTTAATGAAAAGTTAATGGTAGGGGAGATTTTCCTGGGTGGGCCTCATCTAATCAGGTGAGGCCTTTAACAAAAAGTCTAATAAGTGTCCGAGATGAAAAAAGGAGTAGCAAATGTTCTCCACTTGGCCTTAAAGAAGCAGACTGTTGTGAAGAGGGCCATGTGGCAAGGAACAGCAAGCACCTCTAGTAGCTGAGGGTCTTAGTCTTCTAATCAATTCTGCCGATAAAGTCTCAGATGAAGTTTCTGCCCTGACCTTGACTTTAGCCTTGTGAAACCCTGAACAGAGGGCCCAGTTGGACCATCCCTTGACTTGCTTCTGACCTCTAGAACTGTGAGATAAAAAATGTGTATTGTTCTAAGCCCCTAAGTCTGGGGCACTTTGTCATGCAGTATGAGAAAAATCATACATCATCAGCTTATAAAATTCATTTCTCTTGAGAGGTTTCCATTAATTTACTTTTCCCCCTAAAAGGCATAATCATCCTTCTATACCACTGCTATCTATTATGCATATTGATATTGCTGCATTTATATTGTGTTATCATGTATGTTTCTATTTCTTTATATTTTCCACCAGTCCAAAGAGGGCAAAGACGATCTTCTCTGTCTATCTGGATCCACAGCAGAGTGAGTGAAACACAGATGGTGCTCAACAAATTAAGGACTTAAATTCATAATGACTTCAATAAATATTCCTTAAATAAAACAGACAATGGAATCAAATCAAGTGGTGGTTTTGTCTTTGGCATTTTTGGCAGCTCTCTCAAACTCTACGGGTAAGAGCTGGATGAGGAGCACCACAAGACCAACTCTGACAGTTTTAGAAACTTGTAGACTTTTTTTTAAAACAACAACAGCAAAAAACTTTCTGGAAGGACCTACCTGTAATCCCTCACTGAGTCAGAGATTGATTCAGTCACTTCTTAAAATCCTTCTATTGCCACAAGGCACAATTTCCTAAGAATATAAATAAGATAACAGAAAATAGCTTCTTAAGCTAGGAATGCAAGCTTCCTCACATTTGGTAGCAGTTTATAGAGACATTTCCCCTTTTGAATGAGATGAGAGAGGTGGTGATAGGGACGGTGTCTGAGCAGAGTCTGGAAGAATGTGAGTAGTTGGATTTGATCCGAACAACAGATAGATGTTTGCATTCAACATTTGGACTAGGAAATGAGAGGTGTAAGCACCGACTGCCAAAAGCCATCGTCTGGGGTCTGGAACTTTTACAAGCTCCTTCAGATATCATTCAAAACTATTTTAGCTCTATGAAGGCAGGTCAAGATGGATATATGCAGTGTGCTGGTTCTCAAGTCAAATGGCGGTAAAAGGTGATTGGGTCATCCTCTCAACTCACACTACTTCTAAGAGTGGTAATGGAATAACAATGATGTCCCTGACACTGAAGGGAAAGGAGAATTGGCCCATAAAGGAGTTAAATGCAAAACAAACAAACAAACAAACAAAAACTATTCAGATTTTATAATCTCCCCACTGCACTGTCTTGCCTATTGAAACCGCAAATACGAAGAGGGAAAACGTTTCTGTATTATACCCAGTGGCCAGATGTGTGAGTAAATGGATCTGGGGACATTTACACATCCAGTCAGGCTGGTGTTTAAATTCTCTAGAAGCTCTAGGAGAGCAGTACTCTTGTTTATATGCATTGCCCTGAGTCCCCAGTACCAGGTTTAATGCTTGGCAAAAAATGGGCACCCAACAAATTAATGACTGGCTGACTTTCTGGGGAAATATATCCTAAAACAGAAAATAATAGCAAACTCTTAACCAAATGAAATTACTAAAACCTACAGCTGGCAAACCTCTTCTCCCTCCCCTTTTCAGGAGATTAATTATAGTACTTAACATTTATAAAGCATTTCTGACACATCAAAATGGTCAGAGGGGAATTTGTACTGAAAATCTAATCCATTATTATTAATAAATTGCCTTGTGGTCCCAACTGTTCCCCTGGGATTCGGGGATGGGCGAGAAAGGAAAACTCACTTTCAATGTTTTTCTCAATGTCTTAATTTGGGAAAACTCGGAGGTTTTTTCAGTGGTTCATTCTGAGGTCTGGGCAAAGGTTCAAGCCCATTCCTGAGTTATCTAAACTGATTCATCCTCCCCCTGTCCAAAGCCAACAACTGCGAAGGTTTGCAGCAGCGCTCTGCCCGAACTGTACTTAGTGCTGAGAGGTTTTTAATCTTTTTCTTGTTGGTCTCCTTATCTTCTGGTGCTTCTCTGTCTCATCCCCTTTTCCAGAGGCTCCCAACATAATCAGCATCTCCTGCAGCTGATGACAGACACAAGAAGCAGATGAACTAAAAGGTTAATGGAAGGGGAATGGTAAGTCCAGCCTGATACAGAGGAAGAAAAGGCAACTCGAAGTTTAGCTGGGTTACACGCAAGCAGAGATAGCTAGAAAGGGCTTCAAAGAGCTCAGGAACAGGGTCAGAAAAAGGCACTTGATGGGTCAGCTGGTCATTCTCCATGCCCAAAGAAATGTTACCATCTCAGCAAGTGAAAAAAAAAGTATATATTTATATTTCCAAAAGAGCTATTGGGTCTTTCTTTTGGCCGATGTTTCCAGTAGTTTGTCAGCTCCTTCAGTTAGAAAAATTTTCCAAGTTGTGATGATCATTTGTTAGTTTCCTGCCCAGCATCCAATCTCTCTTATTCTGATAAGAGCACCCATAGTTGATTTCGGAGAATGATTTCTCTGCCATTGCATGCTGTTTTAGTAAGAGTGTCAATCAGAATATTTAGGGACAAGCACGTGACCTATGTTGATCGGATTAGACTCTTTTGGGGCTTGGAGGAAGAAGGAAAACAAATATCAAAAAAAAAAAAAATGATTAGAGCTATCTCAACCTCTGGTTGTACCCAGCAAAGATTAGCAGTAAATTTTGCCATGTAGAAAGATTCTCAGTGTTGCCCTGATTTTTGGCCTTACTGATTTTGTTTTTATGGTTTTCTCTCCAGGTATGTGCCCTACTTCCTATCCTTCCAACAAATTCCCTTTTGCTTGAGTTAGACAGAATTAGACCCTGTTCCTTGCCACCAAAAATCCCTAACAGATAAACATGTATCCATCTTATTCTTGTTATTTGATAATCTTGCAAAGAAATATGTGGTGACTGATAACACAGGTGTAAGATAAGGTGTCAGACAACAGGGTGGAGCAGATAGAAGAGTACTAAACTAAGGAATATCCTGGTGGCTCAAACTCTATTTACTGACACAGTCCTGTACCATTACGAAATGTTCAAGATGGCACGATTACAGCAGCGAAAACACTTCTGTCCTACATGTGTATTACTTGTGGTTCTAGTCAGTAAGTTGGGTTCTCTATAGATCAGTATTAAATGTAATTCTAGTACCAAGCCTCTTTCTAGGGGAAAAACAAGCTTACTTCTGAAAGGATAAGGAGTTCAAAATTTTTCATTGAGATACAAGTTCTAGTTGCAATGCACATTGATTTTATGCCTAGGTCTCCAACTACTCAATCTTGTCATCTCCCATAAGAAAACTGGGGGTGAAAAATAAGGATATTGGATACTGTGCGAGGGATCTGTGGGGACTATGATGTCCTAGAAGGACTTTGCAGTCAAGGTGGGACTTGATTTGCACTTGAATGATAAATAGCATTTGGAAAGAAAGAAGTAGGAAAGCCTTCCAGGTTTTGATGGGGTGAGGGAAAGCATTTAGGTAGAAAAATACAAGTCTCACCTGGAGGACGGTGGATAGGTCAGTGAGAGAGAAGGGGGCAGGTAGAGGAATTATAAAAGGAAAGGCAGAAAAGTATGCCCAGATTGGACTGTGGAGGACCAGGAAGGTCAGGCTAAGGGGGCTGGGTTTCATCAACAAGGCTCTTGAAAGTTCTTTGAGTACAGAGGAAGGGGATGGAATGATGCTTAGAAAGGTCTATCAGGTGTGACATATAGGAAAGAAAAGCTTGGAGAAACTAAAGGTAGAGGCAGTTGAGAATTGCAGATAGAAGGTAAAGGTTTGGAGGAAAAAATATGACCCCAAAATAAAACTTTTGATTGGCATTTGTTTTGTTACCAAATTCCTGACGTCAATTGTTTTTCTAATGACTCTCCCATTTCTTCTTGAAACAAAAACTGGGAAATTACAGTTAATTGAGGATTCTAGTGCGTTAGGATCCAAATAATCAAAATTTCACTTTACCTTAATTGTTTGGCCTCTTTTGAGGCATAGATAGACCCCAGGTGCTATAGTAAATGCCAAGCTAGCCCCATGGAGAAATTCCTGCCATTTACACTGAGGATTGGGGATTCACCTTTTGCTATTCTTCATTAATCTTTTCTTCCAAAACCCAGAAGGATATTCAGTAAAATTACTAAATCTCTTCAGCCACTTAGTTTTCTTAGTCAGGTAACAGAAACTCAGGCCAACCATTCTTACTAGCCGTTACTCTCCCAGTGAATAGTAAAATAAGTTTTGTCTTGTACGTGACCCTCAATCCATCATACTAACGAGAGCACTAAGCTGAGAAGAATACTAATGGTGTGTCTGGGCTCAGTGGGAAAGAGCCACATCTGATTAGGAGCAATGTCCACCATAAATAAAAGATGGAGTCACTCTGACTTGAAGACTCTTGTTAGTTTAACAGAATTGCACTTACACTAAGTAAAACACGACTTTCTTCACAATGTGGATAGTAGGTCCTAGGAAATACTAGGGGCCCTAGTGTTCCTGAGTACCCACTCAAGTATTCCTGGGAAAACTTACAGTTGAACTAATTTATCTAAAGCACACAAAACTTGTATTCTTCTCTGCTATGTGCATAGGGTGGGAGAAAAGATCCTTGGGTCTGAGGAGGAAGACAGAATATTTATCCTAGAGACTGAAATGGAGTTTGAATTACTTTGTAAACCAATTTTTAGTATGAAAAATAGACCAAAAAATAGACACTATTTTGCAGGCAATTTTTTAACTTAAAAATTAATTTATGTTAACATTTTACAGAATTATAACAATTAAGTTTCATTTAGTTATTAAAATAATTAAATGATAGGCAATTGAGACTGTCCATGGAAATCAAAACATCTGTTAAACAAATGACAAAGACAAACAAGATTTATTTGACAAATATAAGAGATCATATTATTATCTGACTTGGATTTCTAAGGCATATAATGATTTTCCAGCCCATTATTTGTTATTTTCATGGATAATCTTGTTCCTACTTTAGAATTCTGAGACTAGCAAGTAAAGCCTAAACGAAATTGCATGTGGCCAGATGGAAGTATTCAACAATACAAATGTCTTTAACTTCATCAAATGCAATATTGTAAACCTTTGTAAAAAAGGCTGATTGGAATTGGAGATTCATATTATGAAAAGTACAAATTGTTACAAAGAGAACATTTTCATCTTTGAAGATTAAGTTACAGTCAAATGATTATTTGTTTGTTACAGGCTTTGGAAGGAGGGAGAGACATAAGAAGAACATGGTGCACATTGGAATCAATCAGAAATAAGGGAAAAAATGACCTTTACAAAGATAAAATAATCCTTTGTAAATTCTGGTTCAAGTTACAGATATCTGATTAATAAAGAACACATGGACATCCTAATAGTTCAACCACAGCAGGTAATTCAACCATGAGTCACAGATATTGTCATTGTAGTAATGCAGTTTTTTTTTTTTTTTAGCAGTCCACTCCATAAGCAACACTGAATTTGGAAAGGTTCATCACAATCATGTGAAATAATAAAATATTTCACAAATTTCATTATCATCAGCATCAGCATCAAGAAACATTTATTGAACACCTATAATGGGTAAAAAATCTCCACTTAAATACAGATAAACAAGAGCCTACACACACACACACACACACACACACACATTTTTATGTATATATATATATATATATATATATATATATATATACATAATGCCTTGTTAATATAAGGGCAAACATGTTTTTAATGTTTGGATATAGGAAGAAGGGGAGCAACACCATAACATCCAAACCAAGATTAATCCAACAGAAGGTTCACAGAAATGCTTCTTTTTTTTTTTTAAGATTTTATTTATTTATTTGAGAGAGAGAGAATGAGAGATAGAGAGCACAAGAGGGAAGAGGGTCAGAGGGAGAAGCAGACTCCCCGCCGAGCAGGGAGCTGGATGTGGGAGTTGATCCCGGGACTCCAGGATCATGACCTGAGCCGAAGGCAGTCGCTTAACCAACTGAGCCACCCAGGCGCCCCAAATGAAATGCTTCTTTTAAAATGATGTATACTCTTCAGTCATGTTAAGGGCAGTCAGAATATTTCTTTTCTATGGTACAGTGGTTGGTCCACTTGGTTTTGTTACTGGAACACAGCCAGGATTCCATGCCCCCCACCCTCTTCCTCCTCTTCCCCCTGCCCAGCTGGTGTCTGGGTGTGGGGCTGAGAAGAGGCTATTGCACAATGCTGCACAGCAAGAAAGGGCCAGGCTCCGGCAACAGGGCCCCCAGAGATCCAATCCAGCTGCTGTAAAAGGAATCTCATGGTATGTCCCCACCCTGTCCCTGACGAAATCACAAGTGATCTTGGAAAATTTACAAGACCACTTGCTGATTTGTACAGACATATCGAATGCAAGCAGCCCAGCCTGCAGCAAAAAGAGGGAACCAGGAGCTCTTAGGACCAACTTCACTCTTCCCGTGTTCCATGATCCCGGGCAAGGTGTGAAACCCCTTCCATTCTTTCGTCACTCAAAAGTGGACACAAAAATAATTACTCTCATTTCTAGAGACTATTGTGAGAACACTCCAGGAATATGAAGGTGGTAAGAAAACGTTGAATATTATGGTGAAAGAAAAATGAGAAAAATTAAAAATGATGAATATCTCATATAGATTTAAAATACCAGGAAACTTTATAAGTAAAGTTTAATAGGATGAATGTGGTACCAGAAATGGGACAAGGTAAAATGAAAAATTCTGTACTATTCTTGTGGCAACTAAGTAAATAAGCATCCAATGTGTGTATGTGTGTGTTTTGGGAAATTTCAGATCACAGTCTCATGCATCTCTCATTTGACCAACAGCAGCTATGTGAGGTAAGCAGGGAAGCTGATGCAGTCACCACCTTGTAAATGAAAATACTGAGGTGCAGAGGGTCTTGGTGATGTGGCACAGCACAGTAATACCAGGCTTAGAATTAAAAGTATTAAAGGTGTTACTGGGAAATCTATGTCAAGAATAGATTTTTATCCTGAGGAATATTCTTGAAGAATCTACCTGCATTTCACTCACTGAAAGTGAGACAGAGCAAGAAGGCTTACTTTAGAATTGCTCATTGTTTCTTGCAATGCTTATTAGATTGTACATGTCTGCAAACATGGACTATATACAGGCATTTACTGAAAAAGAACCGCAGCAACATAAATTACAAACCTAATGCTAATGTTTTATGTAAATCATCAAGATGCTATGTGTTTCCTCTAGGAGAGTTAAGATTAGGTGAAAATGAACCTGTGGCTCACAGGAAGCTAAGGTGAAACATCTTTCCATTGAAGGCATTATTTTTCCTTGGCCTTAGTCTCCCAACCCCAATATTTTACTTTAAAATAATTTTCCAATGTATAGAGATGTAGAAAGAAAAGTACCATGATAGCCACTACTCATTTGTTGAACTATTTGTTTGCACAGATAATTTTATGGTTTTACTTTTTTTAAAAAGATTTTATTTATTTATTTGACAGACACAGAGAGACACTGAGAGAGGGAACACAAGCAGGGGGAGTGGGAGAGGGGAAAGCAGGCTTCCTGCTGAGCAGGGAGCCCAATGTGGGGCTCGATCCCAGGACCCTGGGATCATGACCTGAGCCAAAGGCAGACGCTTAATGACTGAGCCACCCAGGCGCTCCTATAAGGTTTTACTTTTAAACATGTCACCTTGTCTCTCCAAAAGAGAAGACACTTTCCTATCTAACTGCCAAACCCTTTTCACATCTCTAAGAAAACTAACCATATTTCCTTGATATCATCCAATGTTTACTCCATATTCAAAATTTTCAAATTGTCAACACAATATTGTTTGTAGTTTTCTTTTCTTTTTCCTTTTCTGAAACACAATCCAGTCAAACCTCACACATTGGATTTGGGTATTATGTTTCTTTAGCTCTTCTTTTCTTAAAGATTTTATTTATTTATTGAGAGAGAGAGAGAAAGAGAAAGAGTGCACACGCATGCACAAGTGTGGGGAGGAGCAGAGGGAGAGAGAGAATCTCAAGCACACTCCATGCTGGGCGTGGAGCCCAATGCCAAGCTCAGTCTCATGACCCTGAGATCACAACCGGAGCCAAAATCAGGAGTCGACACTAAACCAACTGAGCCACCCAGGTGCCCTTCTTTAGCTCTTTTATATTAGAACAGTCCCCCTACCTTTTCTTCCCCTTAACTTTGACTTTTTGAAAAGACGAGGTCAATGTTCTTGTAGACTGTCCCACATTCTAGATTTGTCTCCTTGCTCCTTGTGGTGAGGTTTAACTTGTGACTATCCCCTGCAGTTCCATTAATTGAATGGTAGATACAAGGACTTGTTGAGGTTTTTGGCAAAAATATTCCACCTATGATGCTGTGTATTCTATATTGTACAATGTCAAGGGGTCCTGCTATTAATGATACTAAAGTTGATCACATGATCTAATAGGACCATGAGATATTCCTATAATAAAGGCATATTTTTCCTTTTCGACGGGCAAGTCATGTATGGAATGACATTGGGCATCATGAGGATGTTTTGTTCCCCGGAGTATTCAGTCAAATAGTTTTAGTAGCCCTTCTTGATCCTTGCACAATGGTGATTTTCTAATTCTATCATTCCACTTACATTTATAAGCTCACATTCCTCTTTTTTTCACATTATTCTTTATAAAGAAACACTTCCTTCCAGCTACTGTAAATAAGCTTCATGTTATAAAAACAGAACAGAGCAAATGCTTAATTCTTTCCTTTAATTGTTGATTTTCAGGAAGTAGTATACAGCATAATAACAAAACGTTAAAAGTTAAAAAACACCCCTTTAAAATGTTCAGAAATCCTGAGTTTTTTAATAATCTGCAATTAGGTCAAACCAGCAGTATCACTAGGGGCATAATCTGCTCTGTTGCAGATTTATAAGAGCCAGGTAGAGGATGCCCACTGACTACAATCTACTTGCTCTAGAGTCTGTTTGGATCTATTCAGGAAGATATGAAGATGAGGGGAGGTCTAAGATTATGGTTAAGAATGCTGAGGATAAGACTGTTTAGACATTATAGGGAAGTTTGGCCAAAAGTCATTGACAGGAGTTTAACTGTATCAGGTGGCAAGGAAGCTTACTAAGCAGCTGGGTATTGGGGAAGGGACTGGAGAAATAGTACTGTGATGGGAGAAGAAAGGAAGTGACTTGAACCTTTTGACTTTTTCCACTGGACTCGGTCCTCACCATCTCCTTTGTACTATTTAAGTCATTTGGACTCATGAAAACAAAAGTTCCAGAAGTTCCATTCAAGTTCCAGAAGAATGAAATAACTACAGATTTAGTCTCCCTCCTTTTTATTTATTTCTTTTGCCATAGAACATAAAAGGCGTTTACTTTCAATGCAGACCATAACCCAGCGATTCCCATGCCGAGACAAAGTCACTGAGAGTTCTGAGATGCCACAGAAGATAATCAGGGCTTTCCTTGTCCTTCTCTGGCTGTGCCACTCTCTGTGGCCTCCTCCCCCTGAAGAAGTGTACTGAAAGCATTGAGAACTCATAAAACCTATTGAACATTCTGTTTTCCTTTGTGAAGTGTCAGGCACCGATTTTGTTCAAAACACCATAGGTGGTGGCTGCTCGTTCCAAGCTCTTTTCCAGTCATTAAAATGGAAAATAGGGTGAGAAGTGGAGAACCCCGGAGACTACAGTGGAGGGAGGGAAGAAGAGAGGCACGGAGGAGGTGGGAGCTGGTTCTTTGACTAGAATCTCGTCTGCTCCATTACAAAAAAGGCAGCCAGAACTGTGGTTTTCAAATTTACGTTTTTTTTTTTTTTTTAAAGCATACTGTAGAGAGAGTGCCATAACATTCTCTTTCTCCCTGTCTCATTTATTTTACTTTTTCTCCCCAAGAAACAGTCAGTTGATAATATCACACTATGTTGGGCCAAAGGGTCCGACCAAACCTAAGTTCCATGTATGGGGGGAATGAGGCATTGAAGGGGAAGTGCAGGCAAAGCTGAAGGGGGGCAGTCTGACCGAGGAAAGACCACCTCTAAGTCTCACTGTGGCGACCCCACTCTGGAGAACAAGGAGAAAACGAGTGCCAGCACAAATGTTAACGTAACAGGATAAGTGCGGGGAAGCTGCCCTTGGCAAGAGAACTGAGCCTGTTCATTTTTATAATATAAGAGAGTGTGAGAGGGAGATTGTGTGCTTGCTCACCAGGTGCATTTTGCAAGCTCTCCCAGTTCCGTTTTCATTAGTTCCTCTAATATTATTGCAAGAGGCTTCAAAGCTATATGTAAAGAGACTTGCCATCTTGCTGTATTCATGTTGACTTCTGTTGGTACTTCATGGTTTGCCTACTAAAAACTTTTTTTTTTTTTTTTTTTGGTCAGTTAGAAATTAGTGAGTCTCAGTCTGCAGTGGTTAGATCCAGAAGCGAAGTTCTGGTGACAAGTTTTTAGAGCCTCTTGGTCGTGAACTTGCACAGTTTATGATCAAGAGCAATGTATTGAATTTGTGGCATTTATGTGATGTCATAACTTTTATTTGCTATTGTTTTAAGAATTAAATAAAAGTTTCTTGCCAGAAGGCTTAGGAGGACATCGTAAGTTCTTTTCATTTCATAGTAGTGAGATAATACTTTGTCTTATAATTTTAATTTTTTGTCTTTTTCCTAAAGAATGTGGTTTTTCTCCAGGATTTTCTGACACTGGTAAGCCCCCTCCCCCCATTTACTGGCTGAACCCCACCCCACTTTCAACTCCATCCCAAGTCAGGCAAATAATCATTCTGCTTTTATTTTCTCAGGAAAGACATGACATAAAACAAATGCAGAAAGAAAGTCACATGACTTTTGAGTTTCAAAATAAAAATTTCAAACTCATGGCAAAATATATAGTTTGAAAGCTCTAAAAGTTTGTGTTTGGGAGGGGGATATCTCAAGCATTTGCCCGAAGGGAATCAGGATGTAGAATGATCAGATATAAAAACTCAGCCATTCTTTTCTGCCTCTTGACATATATAAAGATTCCATGTACTATGAAGAGAAAAGAAGAAATCAGAGGGTCTGTCATAAAGTTGGAAGTTGAAATGAGTTCCTGAGAAGTAGCTTGTGCCCTGCTTTTCCCTCTTCTCCAGCAGTTTCCAGTTTGAGAGAAATGAGAATAGAGGTGTGGCCTTGACCCACCTTTAGGTGGAGATACATACAGACTCTAGAATTCTCCTTGCACACAGTGGTTTAGAACATATGTAGTAGGTCTAGCCAGAGACAACTCAGACAACATTAGTCTTTTCAAAAGAGTGTGGCCTAGAGACAAATGTTTTCTACATGCTCACATGAGCATACAATCAGCTTAAGACAGTTAAGGTCAAGAACACAGCAGTGAACTCTGTAGACCCGTGACTGGAGGTAGACAAAGCCTGATTATATGAGCAAACTATGAAGACTGATATGTAGAAATGTTATGTATCTTGATAAGAATTCCATCTGTGATATTTAAAAATCAATTGGATAACAAAGAAAAAAGCCTAAAACACTCTAAAATTTCAAAAGCTCTAAAAATGATATATTTGTTTAAACACACACACACACACACACACACACACACACGCATGCACACAGACTTGCACAGATTGGGATGAGAGCTAATAAAAAGGTAAACATGATTGGAAATTTTCATCCAGCCTTTTATCTACCCTGTTTTCATTTTTAAGACAAGTGACTTTTGTGACAAGCAATTACACAACTGATATTTACATGTACTTGGAGTACCCAGTTCAGTACTTTTTTCAAAGTAGACTTCACTGCTTCTAAATGAAGAAACAAAGAAAGACTCATGTCTGGGCTTAACAGAGGCAGGACAAGACAGCAATGAGAACATTTCTTCTGGAAGAAGAAGATTGTGTGGGAGGACAGTTTGGGAGAAGACTTAGTCAACCTTCTAGTGAAGGCATCTGGGCAGCAATTTTCATGCTGCATTTTCATTCAAAATTGAACAAGGTATCTATCTATCAATCTATCATCTATCATTTATTTAATAGAACATTAAATCAGATTCCCTTCCACTGTCAATCCGTAAAATTTGGAGCTGGCTTTCTCCACTGTTAGTTGGTGAACACACGGGAAAACTTGTTTCATGTTAACCTGATAAATGTGTAATTTGGAATGTAAACCCACCACCAAAGGAGGGGGGAAACATTCAAAGCACTCCAAGAAAAAGTAGAGAGTTTTTTGTTTTTTAAAATCATCCCCTGTATAAAATTAATCTAGATGACCACTTCATTTTAATAGTATAGAGAACAGGATGTCAACTTATAATAATGTTTATATTACTTCAACCCTGAGTGTACAGGGTGATATAACGTGAGTGACAAAATGTCATTTTTCCAATATGCGCTGTGAACCAGGAATATGGGAACGAGATTAGATTATAGCAGGATGGTTTTAGGATAAACTCTAGGACAATTTGTAAGACCCTGGAAGGCATTTTCAAACAAGGTCATGGGAATTATCAAGAAGGTAAATCTTTGAGGTGGTAATGCAAATACTAAAATTTAAACAATACTGAGAAAATGTTTAGATATGCAACCCTTTGGGGTGATTGGAAAGTCATTATTCCTGGAATAAGAGAATTGAACAAATAATACCTCGGGGCTCAAAGACTTTGGAATTTCCCAGAACTAAGATCTAGTCTCTGATGTGCTAGACCAGCCTCAGTGGATAGAAGCCAATGACCGGCTGAACCTGCAAAATCTTTCCTGTCTTCAACATCTGTGATTTATAAAACAATGCCAATATTCTCAAAATGTTTGCAATATTTGGCTATTTTTCCATCAGTGAAACTTACTGTCAATCTTTTCACTAAATAAATGTCAAATAAGTTTACAATAATTGAGAAGTTCATGTTTTTACTCACTATCATCATTAAACCCCTTTGAATCTGAATTCTAACTCTTCCTTATTCTTTGATTGTAGAAAAATATGATAGAGTAAAAATTTTAAAAGCAAGCCGCCCTGAGAGAGTGAAATGCTTGTCCAACAAACATTTTCTTTGCTTTTTTGTTTGTTTCTGGAGACATATTGCTAAAAATGAGGAGGCTCAAAGTGGCTAGAATTTATCATCAGACACAAATGTCAAATCTTGGTATTTCTAACTTCTGTATCAGAATTATCTGAAAAGTTTTTTAAAAATTTAGATTCCTGGGCATCAATATAGACCTTCGATCAGAAATCTCTAGAAGGCTCAAGGCTCCATCATCTGCATTTTAACCAGACTGCCAGATGGGTTTTCATATACTAAATTTATGAATGAAATGTCTAATAAAAATCAGGTTGGAAAAATTTTAATCAGTTTCAGATCACATTTTAAATGAAACATGCAGGTGATAAAATTTAGTGCTTAATGTTTCAAATCACCTTAAAAATACTGGGTTGCTTATTTATTATGGCTATTGTAAATAATACTGGAATGAATATAGGGGTGCATATATCTTTTCAAATTAGTGTTTTTGTTTTCTTCGGATAAATACCCGGGAGTGGAATTGCTGGATCAAATGGTATTTCTATTTTTAATTTTTTGAGGAGCCGCCATACTGTTTTCCACAGTGGTTGCACCCAATTTGCATTCCCACCAACAGTGCACGAGGGTTCCTTTTCTTCACATCTTCACCAACAATTGTTATTTCTTGTTTTTTTTATACTAGCCATTCTGACTGGCGTGAGGTGTTATCTCATTATGGTTTTAATGTGCATTTTTCTGATAATTAGTGATGTTAAGTAGCTTTTCATTTATCTGTTGGTTTCAATGTCTTCCTTGGAAAAACGTCTGTTCAGGTCCTCTGCTCATCCACAGATAAATGGATACAGAAGATGAAGTATTTATATATATAATGAAATATTATCAGCCATATAAAAGAACGACTTCTTGCCATTTGCAACATCATGGATGAACCTAGAGGCATTATGCTAAGTGAAATAAGTCAGGCAGAGAAAGACAAATACCATATGATTTCACTTACATGTGAAAGCTAATAAACAAAGCAAACAAATAAACAACAACAAACAAACAAAACAAAACAGAAACAGACTCAAACACAGAGAACAGAGTGATGGTAGCCAGAGGGATGGGCCAAATAGGTGAAGGGAATTAAGCAGTACAAACTTCCAGTTATAAAATAAATAAATCACAAGGAGGAAAAGCACAGCATAGGGAATATAGTCAATGATATTGTAATAACATCATATGGTGGCATATGATAATGAGCCTTGCATAATGTATAGAATTGTTGAATCACTACATTGTGCACTTGAAAGTAATATAACATTTTATGTCAACTCTAGTTCAATAATAAAAGTTAAGAATAATACTAATAAGAAATGGTATCATAGGTATTTGTATAAATGCAGAGTTGTCTCCAAACTATGTCTGTTGTGTGAGAGTTCTATAACTGATGTCCCAATCTTTATAATTACTATGCCCACATCTAATTTGACAGTCTTTTCTTCTTTTTTTTTTTCACTTTATTTTTCTTACTGACTCACCTTAATGGAGTCATTCCAAAGTATTTGATTTAAATTTAAAAAATGTACAATCCTAACTTGTACTTACAGTTTATTGGTTTATGTAATATTTAATTAAAGTACATAAATACCTTAAAAACACAACTGGCATAGGGGCACCTGGGTGGCTCAATCAGTTAAGCATCTGACTCTTGAATTCAGCTCAGGTCATGATCTCAGGGTTGTGGGATTGAGCCCCACCTTGGGCTCTGCACTGGGCATGGAACCTGCTTAAGATTCTTTCTCTCCCTCTGCTCCTCCCCCCTCCCCCTCCCCCCAGCCCCACTCATACTTTCTCTCTTGCTCTCTCTCTTTTCTCTCTCTAAAACCAAAAACCAAAGAACTCTATGACTGGCACAAATGACTTTGGGAACAAATATAACTGACCCCTTACAACCAAACTGGTGGTTAGTGGAAGCGTGTGAGACATCAGCCTTCTGGTGGCAGGTCCTCAGCTTACCAGTGAGTGTAGCTTGTGGACGGAATCCTTAGAGAATTGCTTGGTGTGACCATTTAGTAGGAGAGTCCCTTCTGTGTGATTATTCCCATTTAATAAGATACTCCCAACCTCTTGTGACTTCAGAAGGCTTGCCATCCTCCCATCCAAGAAGTACCTCCTCCTGTAGGTTCTAAAATGCTGGCTTGCATCCAGTTGTCCAGTTCTGTGACTCAGGGCCTCAACTGAAATTCCAAATAACATTAGCTGAGAGAGTAAAAATACTAGATCTTCTTCAAACATAAGATGTTAGGGGAATCCTGAGTTCTGTGAAAAAAAAGTATTAGCCAGCACATTCTGTTCATATCCAGCAACCCCAGAGGCACAGGTGGTTAAAACTCTGGGCCCAGAGATTGTGTGAGGAATGCAGGGACCCAAGGAGACTGGTGGGAAAGGGAGGTAAAGAAACAAAATTACTTCTCCCCATTTCATGCTGAAGGTATGGCTTGATTTTTCCAGCCTCAGGTACACTTGATGTCTAAGAATCCAAAACACCTACCATTTATTTGCCAAATGACAGAAACTTTTCTTGGCATTTCTCTGTATAAAAATTCCATCCACTAGAGAATAAGCCTGATTCTTTTGAATGGTCTCAAGGATGCCTTCGTCATGTGGCCCTGTCCACCTTCCCAGCCTCATCCTTCTCAAAATTCTCAGCATGGCAGAATACAACAGGGTCTTTTAGGCCCTTTGCCTGCCGTTCTAAGTGTTTCCACTCAGAAAACTCCTCTTTTCCTGTAGAACCTGGCCAAACTGTACCTTGTCTACCAAGTAAGTCTTCTTGTTTGTAATCTCAACACCACCTTGTACAGATTTCTCTTGTTGATTTATGGCATTGTAGTTTAATCTACTATGTGTCTGTCTCCCTCACAAGACTGGAGTATCTATTTCATTTTTTTTTTTTTTTAAGATTTTATTTATTTGACAGAGAGAGACACAGTGAGAGAGGGAACACAAGCAGGAGGAGCTGGAGAGGGAGAAGCAGGCTCCCCGCCGAGCAGGGAGCCCGATGCGGGGCTCGATCCCAGGACCCTGGGATCATGACCTGAGCCGAAGGCAGACGCTTAACGACTGAGCCACCCAGGCGCCCCTGGAGTATCTATTTCATTTTTATGTCTTTCGTGCTACTAAGACAGTTGCTTATAAATGAGTGAATTAACTGAAGAGAGCTCTGGGCCACCGGCACTAAACTGTGGGTGCTCAACGGGAATGGAGTTTGAGGGTGTCGGCCCAGACCCTAGATCTGTAGGGAACAGGGCTGTAGTCCCACAGTCTTACCCCTAGTAGCTCTCACAGCCATGGAGACCAAAGTAGGCTCTGAAGGTAGACATTCAAGGAGATTAGTTCCCTTGTTCAATTTTGGGCCCTGAGGCAGTCACCTTTGCCTCATTGGCAAATGTATGTTCTGCTGCAATTTAGCCTGTCTCTTGGGCATTTCAAGAACTTTAACCTTGTACCACAAGTTCTTGCATCTAGAATTTTCCCATCTATTCCTTGTGGGCTATAGGGCTTGAATCCCTACAAGGTAAGGCCATTCTGCTCTCTGTCTCTGTTACTTGTGTATCATTCAAGGGCATCAATGGGGCTATGGCACAGGTCAATCAAAGCTTGTGCTGCACAATGTACGTCTTTTCTAAGATGAATGCCTCATGCATGAGAACAATTAAAATCTTTTCATTAGAATATCAAACGCTGCCAGAGTATTTTTTTTAAAGACAAGTTATTCAGTGTATAACAAAACAAGTTTCTGTATTTTTTTCTAGGCAAAGCCAAATAAATTTTCCTATAGCCAAGAAGCTACAAGGGGGATGAAGTCACAAAAATCCACCCCTACACATGTACCTTTTCTTTCATCAACAGGATTATGCACTCACCAGAACTCTCAGTACCTCTGAGGAAACTTGGTAGAGGCTGGAGCAAGGCGATCCCAAATCAAATAAAGGTAGATTTCAACACAGGGACTTCTTCAAAATTTGGTGATCTTTCACTAGAATTTTTCAGCCAATGTCTAAAAGAGTGAAATTCAAATCAACAAGCACAAGTCTTTGTGAGGCTGCTCCTCAGTGAGGAGCTCACTGAGCTTACAGAGATGACATTGTTTCTCTACCTCTTAAATCATGCTTTGTACCTGTTCCTGTGACAGTAGTCTAGTCATTGGATAAAAATATGACAACTGGTAGAGACGTTTGGGCTCAGAGGGGGCTTAGGCTGGCCTTGTCTGACACACAGAAAAGGAGAATGAGTTCACATCCTTGTGTCATGTGGATTTAGGCACAGGAGGAGGAAAAGATGTCTCCTGTCAGGCTGAGGTGTACAGACCAATGCCGTGAGCAAACCAGGATCTGTGGTAAAGCGCCAACATTTGTCGCAAGTCCTGCAAGCATACAGTTGACTAAACAGTCCATGGCTTTCAAGTAGTCTTCAAAAGAAATTGTTTTAACTTCTACCAAATTGCTGTACCTTTCTAATGAACTAAAGTTAGAAGTTCTTTGAGGAGTCTTTTTTAATTTTGGGGGGGGCAATGCACACAAGAACTTAAACTAAAGATATTCTAAGATATTATAATGGCTCTTTACTCAAAGTTTAGCACCACGTTGAAGAAGCATGATACACTTAAGTTATGAGCTTTTGCTCTGTGCAAGGCAAACTTGTAAGCACTTTGCATGCACTTACTCCTCAGAAAAAACCCAGTGAGGAAAGTACTCCTATTATCCTCATTCTACAGGTGAGATCAGAGATGGGCTCTAGACCCGGGGCTCATAAATATGCTTATAACTCAAAGTGGCATTATTTATAAGATTATTATAATCCATATCTCCAACAATAAAGGAGAAGTTGTAAGAAGATAAACCAATGCATATTAAAGATTTTATGAGTTAACTTGGGTAAAAATCAATCCCGATCAGGCAGCACCAAACCAGAAGTCATTAGGAACATTCCTTGACAGGAGCCAAGGGAAGGATTTAGACAAGGTGTGGAAACAAAGAAAGGATATTATTTTTTAAAGGATATCATCAGTTGGCCTTAGCTTAAAATCTAGTTGGCTGTTTGTGACTGGTTGCCTTAGTGTTTTGATTTTATAAGCTTGAGGCTTTTAGAGGCTTAGATTTTGGTTTGCTTAGGTGTACCACCACGACATTAGAGCCACCTCAGTCTAATGGCCTCCTTGTTTAATTAATCTAACAGTGTACATAAATTAGGAATCACCTATGCAATTAAAAAACCATGTAGCCATAAAGTAATGTGGTGGAAGGGTGGTTGTTCTTGATATGTAAAGACAAAAACAAGTTTCAAAGCCATATGGCAATATGCATCAATATTTATAAAAAGGACACATAAAATTGTGTAAAATACATATAGTTAAATGAAAATATGGAGGTAGAACCAATTTATAAATACTATGTAAAATCTAGGAGGACGGTGGTGATATGTGGATGACAGGAAAATGGGTGTTTTTTTCCCCTTTCAGTTTAAATGTTATTTCCCATTTTTACTAGAATGATCACAAACTGTTCAATTCAAAAAGTTATATAAGCTAAAAATAAAAGAGTCTCTAAAAAGAAGTGGTCTTATATGAGAAATGGAGTTCTTTTGTCTTCAGGTGGCAGAAAACTCATATTACAGAATTGCAAACTAGCAACCATGAGGAAAAATGCCCTTTGGGTGCCCATGGGAAAGCCTAGAGAAAGGCCCTGGAGTTGGGTGATATCCCTAGTTACAACTGAGTTTCACAGACTTGTTAGGCCCTGGTATCACATTGAGGCATTCACTTTCCTAGACATCATATCTTATAAGAGATGGAAACAATCGTTCTAAATTTAACCAATTGGAAAACAGGAAGAAACTTAGACAAGTCCATTGTATAAAGAACTGTAATCTATGAAAGGCACAAAAGCCCATTTCTTACAGAATGCCCACAATGGAATTTTTTTCAGGGCACGAAAAGTATTCTTGTCACTAACCCTTTACAATACTCTGGAAAAAGTTTTTAATTTTCTCCCTTAAAAGAATACAATCAGTGCTTTTTTATCTTGATACTTAAAGAGAGAAAAAAACGTAATTAAGAACATGAAAGAGATCTTCAATAATTAAAAAAATAAAGAAACATGGGAGAGAAGAGACATTCATGTCTGTCATATATGAAAAGTTGTGGTTGTTTGGCTGTGGTGGTGATGTGGTTGGTCTTTGACTTCATGAGGAAACGTGGTCATCCATAGGATCTAAAGAAATCCTCGCCTGAGAGAAGAACAATGAGTAAAGGATCTAGACCGAGTTTGACTCTAATCCCAGTTCCATCTATAAAATCTTCCTTGGAAATGCTCATCCCCATTAGATCCAGACATGGACCCATCCTGACCATCCGTTCTTTGCTGTTTGACTTTCCCTTTTGCCCATCCCCAGTGGCATTTCTCAAGGCTTTCTTCTCAGCCCTCTCTATTTCTTTACTATTCTTTCACCTTCACAACTGCTCACGTAATTGTCAAATTGATGTCCTTAGTCCTGGGACAGTCAGGGGAGGCTTCATCGAAGAGGCAAGAGTTTTAGAGATAGGATGGATTTTAGTTGGGAAGATGCATACAGGGGAAAGGGAATCTCAAATAAGGGGAACAGTATTAATTAAAGTACAGAGGGTAAGAAGTCCCGGATGTATGAGGGGGACGGCTCTGTTGATAGGAAACTGTTGGAGTTATACAGGGCAAGTCCTGATCTTTCTCTCCTGACTATTCAGACAAGAGCTGATTTCATCTCCTCCTTATCCCTTATTAGCTATTATAGTTTATTCTGATGCTCAGTGTTCAGAGTGGGTTGCTCATATAACTTCTTTTATTAATGACATGGTCTTTTACTCACAATTTTAAAAACCTGAAGCTAGCAGTGCTCCAGAGTTGTGGCATATATGGCTTGATATTGTACTTAGCCTATTTTATCCATACTTGAACCAGCAGGATGTATACATGTCTCTTCTACTGCGTTGTTGTAGAATGTAATAGTCAAAGACCAAGTCAATTTAATTTGCCTGGAGTGGTATTCTATACAACACAGTGCAGACATAGATACTTCATAGATGCTTTTTGACAATTTTTATAATGCATGATGCAATCTGCATAAAGAACTTTCAGTTCCATGGGGAACATTTTTTATTTGACCTAGGAATCTCGCACTGGGACACACACACACACACACACACACACACACACACACACACACACACACAGCAAGAGCAAGAGGGAGAGAGAGTTTTCCTGAATGAAGATGTTCACTAAAGAAGTTATAAATGTCCAATAAAAACAATTTTTAAAAAATTAATACATAATGAGTTTTTCTTGAGCACCAGACACTTTTTTAAATGCTATATACACATTAGCTCATTTAGTACTTCACAATGACCCCATGACGTAAGTATTATTACTACCATTTCACAGATGAGGTAACTGGGCACGTAAAGTTAATGTCACATACTCAAGGTCATGCAGCTGGGAAAAGTTCAACAATAGTGAATTTTGCTCCATTGACTCAATGGAACTATTTTCAAGATCATTTTAAAGACTAAAGAAAGATTAAAGAATTCTTAGAAGTTTAGTGAAAAATTCAACAATGATATTATGTACGTAATGATTAGCGATGTTTTAAAACTGTAGACCTAAACGATGTTAGTCTAGGAAGGAGAAAAAAATAAAGTCTTTGATATAAGGATAATGGATTTGGTGTTTTTAGTTCTTTTAGTCTAGGTTACCTTTTGTGTAATTTTATGTGCTTTTAAAAAAGTAATTATATAAAAATAGGATAAATGTAAATGGCCGTTAACATGTTCTTGTGCTTCTGTAAGAGTTCTTGAGAATCCTATGGTAGCAGTCTAGATCTATCTCTTCTTAATCATTATCTGTCCACCATCCACTCTTCTAGATACCCATTCTCCCTTGGAAATTAGAAAAAGTAACCGAGAGGGCAAAGGTTAGATCCTAAAATTATATTTCATTTTTCTAATGTCTCTGAAAACTGCTTTGTTTACATAGGCTAAAAGATACAAGAAATTGAGATATAATACCCAAGAAGCCAGGGTGAGGTCGATGACCCATAGGTCTTTGTCTGAAATGGACAGAAATATTGCTTTTATCAGCTTCTTCATTTTGCTCTGCAGATGTATTGTTGGTTGTAAAGGAGCAGAGAGAAACAACTTAGCTGTTAGAGTGCCATTGTATGCTTATTGGCAAGTTCTATGTAATATATTTGACATTCTTTGGGGTAAAGATAATTATGGCTTTAGTTCCCCACTCCACTCCATACACACACACACACACACACACACACACACACACACACACACACACACACACACACAGCTTAAATGGAAATATACCAACAAACGATAGTATGGAAATCAATGTTACATGATCTCCGAAGTAAAATTGCCACTTATTTGTATCATGGTGAGGCATAATCCAAAACAGCAGAAAAGCAACATCCAGATACTGAATGGGCAAAAACTCTCGAAAGGATAACAGCCGGTTAATAATAGCTTTTTTTTTTAATAATAGCTTTTAAAATAATTCAAGGGGACTTCTATGCAAACGCAAATCCTATGCCCACAGCAGCAAATCTCTGGTTCTATGGGAGGGGCAGGCACATCTGTTTCCGCACACATCTGGACCTCGCCTACCTGCCCCTCCACCCGTAGAGCGACACTCACACAAACCATGGGAATAACCTACCCATCTAATAGGGGGCTTTCCTACTTGCATGTAGTATGAAATCATAAATCCTACATTATTTCAGATGAACAGGGAAAATGGAAACCTTGAAAGTTTGTACTTTCCACAGGAAGTCTCAGTCCTCCCCCCGCCGGGACAGATGATTTTGATTTGGGAGTACACAGTGGGCCTTTAACTTCTTCAGCTTCGGGGAGATGTTAAATTCCAAGACTCCTTCACTATCCTAAAGAAACAGCAATAAAACGTGTTTCAGCATTCAATTCCTTCAGCTTCAGAAGCTGAGATGGATGAACTAGTTTGGGGGAAATGAGACATGACCCAACCCTTCACCTAAACAAAAATGACTCCAAATTGAACTTTTCACGAAGTTCACCATACTCTGTAATAGAAATTTTCTTAAAAAGAAATCCTGATTTTATTTTATGTATTATCCTCTTCCAATAGTGGCTTGAAGTAGGAGGCCTGACTCGAAGTCGAAGGAACAGTTAGAACCCTTTTCTCCTTCCAGGGCCAGTCAGCAGCCCTGAAGACCAGCAAGGAGTCAGAGAGGATGTTTTCCTTCTATGTCATCGCTGAAGCCATGACCTCTGGAATGTTTAATCAGCATTAATGCAGTTAAAAACAAATCTCCAGTGAGGTTTTTATAAGCCCTTGTCTCAAAGGATCCAAGATAGGTTCTGAATAAAACTATCTTAATATCAATTCATCCTAAAATTTCTTTTAATCAATAAAATAAGGGGCACCTGGGTGGCTCAGTCTGTTGAGCGTCTGCCTTTGGCTCAGGTCATGACTCCAGGGTCCTGGGATCGAGCCCCGTGTCGGGCTCCCTGCTTCTCAGGGAGTCTGCTTCGCTCTCTCCCTCTGTCCCCCCCTCACTCATGCTCTCTCTTTCTCTCAAATAAATAAATAAAATCTTTAAAAAATAAAATAATTCATCAAGTCTTTGAAATTGACCATATACGAATTAGAATTGATCATGTATGATCATATAGGAAGTGCCACTGTCACAAGAAAGAAATTAAACATTACATAGATTATGTCTCTCAAGTTTGTCAAAGAGTGAGTGATTATTTTTATCATCTGTGCAGTGTGGCCAGTGAAATATAAGACAACTGGCCTGTGGTATTATCTTGTGGCTGTGGAAGAGGGAAAAGGCTACTGACTCTTACTAGGAGAGAAGCTATGCATTCAACACTTTCATTGAAACAAAGACCACAGAACCCCCAGCTTCTTGGGAGTGAATGTCACACGGCAGAAAGCACACTCAGAGGCAGCTAAAATGGGAGTCAGTTCCTGGCTATGTTTATGGGAATCTGGACAAGCTACTTAATTTTTGACACACCCCTTTTTTTATTCATAAAGATGTTATCTCCTTTATCTCTTTGTAAAATGTCTACACATAATAGATACTCACTTACAGTGCATGCTAGCTCTACCGTTGACAGAATCAGGCAACCATTCCCAAACAGTAGTGTGAATTTTTAAGAGGATGCTTGAGCTTAATTTTAAAAGGCCTTCCTTCCCTTAGTTGTTTTTAAAGATCTATCTTGAATGTTCTTTGGCAACAAAGAATTCAAGTGTGCTCAGAAATATCAAAGATGAGAAGAAAAATGGGGCAGGGAGTGGAAGGGAGACACTCTTCAGGAATAGGGGGGTTCACTGACAACAAGAATCTGCCTGTGAGTTACAGTCTGAAGGAGGAGAGGATGATTGAGGGCCTGCGACAGGGACACAGCAAGGGAAAGCTAGAGAGGCCAGACTTCGGTAGGCGGCAGGGCGGGTGGGGATGTATTATAGCTCCTGGTACTCTTTAGCAGTGACTATCTCATTACGGTGGGAGGAGGATGTGGGAGAAGATGAGTGACTCATTTTAAGTAAAAGAAGATAGTGTTTGATGTAGGGAGGATCAAGGAGACAAAGATGTAATACTAAGTATCTAATTAAAAGAAACCATAATACAGAAATCCCCAGTAAAACTTTCCTTCCTTTCTATTTAGAAAACAGAATGAACTCACAGTGATTGCTTTGGAAAGAGGGAATCACAGAGAGGGCAGAGGTATTACTGATGTGTGTGTGTGTGTGTGTGTGTGTGTGTGTGTGTGTATACACACACACACACACACAGGCATCTCTTCAGGGTCTGGCACCAATCAGATACCTTCAGCAATTCTTATGTTAGATGATTTGATTATGAATTTGACCAAAAAAAGTAATTTTTAATAAAGCTGCATAGTAATTACAATGCTGTTCAATAAATTATTCTCTGCACTTTTCTAAAAGTTTGAACTATTTCAGATGTTTTTAAATAAAAAGAAGAAAAGGAACTGTAAGTATAAAAGACACACATGGTCTTGCAAATTCAGATAATCCCACTGGGGAAGTGTTTAAGTAATTGATTTTGAGTAACTTTGGCCTGAAAGTGAAGTCTTACTGCTTTCCCAAGTAATCTGGGGACTGAATGGGAATGCAGATGGTGTGATGGAAAATTTTTAAGACTTGACCCAAAATGCTCTATTCTTTTATTTCACCTTGTTGACTTGAACAAAATAAATCTCCATGTCCATAATTTCGAGAAGCATCTGTTTCTTGTGGATATACAAGGTCTAAAAATGCATAGCATATGTGTAAGTTGCATGAAGAAATATGGCCACAATAAACTCAGGTAAACCTCAGACATATCTACCTCAAAGGGCTTATGCCCACATGTTTGAATGTAAAGGGTTTGGAAAAGACTATGTTCACACCAGATAGTGTCATCATTTCCACTCAGTTGAATTTCTGTTCTATTGTCTTCTCTAGTTTTTACAAAAAACTTAGGAAGGAGGAACTCACAGCTTGCACTCAGTCAAGGCTGTTTACCCAACATGGCTCCCTTCAGCTTCAACCAAGAGTTTCACTGAGTTTCAAGTAGTTGTTTTGTTACTTTGCAGAGAATATATAGTAACTTGTTTACTGTAACTCATACCTCCTTTTCCCTAACAAGTGACTTTTTGGTTCACCCATTTCTGCACCTCATAAGAGATGACTCATATTCTCCACTGGCGACATCATCAAAAAGTCTTAATCAAAACCATGTTATTGCAATGTGAGTTTTTTGGGCCAGTTAACTTTCTCAGCTTTATACATCCCATTGGATGTACTTCTCACATAAGTCACCTACTGTTTGCTTATGTAGGGTTAACTGTTCCTTTACACTGTATGCCTATATTCAACTTCCTTTAACCACAATTATATTTTACCTTTCCAGAAAACATATTCCCTTTCAGTCCCTAGATGATTAAAGTCTCTCTCTATTATTTTTTCAGAGGAAATTCTTATCTCCCCAAAGTCTTGGATGACATATTCGGAGAAAGTATTGGAAATGTATTCTAGTAGAATCTTCCTTGACATCAGATAAATTCAGGCTTACAAGTCAACTGAAAGACAGTTTCCATGCTTTAGGTCTCAAGTCATTACTTAAATCTTTAACAATAACCATCCTTCATAATGTAGAACCAAAGGAATAATGTTATTTATTTAATCTGTCCTAGGATTATGTAATAATTCCCAAAGCAGATTTTTAGGAATTCTCTTTTCTTCTTATGTATTGACACTTGATCTACTTAATGAGTAATCTTTGCTTGAGAGAGCTTTGAGTGAGAGGTGGGCACAAGTAGCATGTCTTTTCTCCGTCTCCTCTCTACTTTTCACTTCTAAAAGAAGATTTGCCAACTTTCAGTTCCCAAAAGAACTGAATTTTTCCAAAGGCACGGGGGTTTGATCACTTTATTTGTACCACTTTCCAGAAAGAAGAAAGGGCTTAATGGAAATATTAATCTATTGCTGCTGTCACAAATTATCACAAATTTAGCAGCTTAAAACAATACAAATTTAATGTTTCATAGTTCTGTGGGTCAGAAGTCTGAGTGGCCTTGACTGGGTTCTCTGCTCAAGGTCTCAGAAGCCCAGAATCAAGATGTCAGCTAGGTGGACTCTTATGAGGAAGTTCTGGGAAGAATCCACTTGCAAGATCATTCAGGTTACTGGCAGATTTCAGTGCTATATGGTTGTATGACTGAGGTCCCTAACTCCTTGTTGACTGTCAGGCAGTGATCATTCTAGAGAACAACCATACTCCTTGGTTTATGGCCCAATTCTTGTCAGCAGCAGTGGATGAAGACATCCTCATGCTGTGATTCTCTGTGACCTCCCTTCTGCCCCATCTTTCCTGCATCTCTCTGATTCTAGCAGAGGAAAGTTCTTTGCTTTGAAGAGCTCATGTGATTGCTTAGGTCCATCTGGAGAGTCCAGGATAATCTCCCTATTTTAAGGTCCATAGTCCTAATGACACTGGCAAATTTCCTTTGGCCATTAAACAACATATTCACAGGTTCCAGGGATTAGCAAGGGGACATTTTGGATGGGGGTGTTATCCTGCTCAACACATTATGAGATGCAACTGAGTAAACCCCTGCCTCATGTCCCTCATGTGGATGTGCCCAGGGTAGAGAGAATGATCAGCAGTTCTGAGGGGCAGGAATTTGCCAGTTTAGAGAAGGAGTCTGGAACTAGGAGCTCCCTGGCGTTTAGCTTCCCCTCGTCCTCCTCCCTATTGAGTATGCCCGCACAGCAAGGACTCAGGTTCAGGTTCCTGATCTTGACATCTGTATTGTTCATACTTATGTAACTCCCCTTTATCTGCAGGGCTTAAGACTTTTCTATTTATGTTCATTTTGGGCTTCCCATGGCATGGCTTACTGTAAGTACTGTTAGGAAATGGAACTAGCAATTATGTAGAACCTACTAGATGTCATGCACTGGTAACATACATTATAGAATTTCATTTAGTCTTTAAAACCATCTTACAAGGCTATGGATTAAGGTATTTTTAATTTCCTCACAATGAAATTGAGATTCAGAGGATCGGCATTCTGTTCAAGGTCACATAAATGTCAAATAGAATTGGTATGATTTGAACCCAGAAACGTAAATGTTAAGAGATTGCCTGGCAACTTTGACATCATCAATATTAGAATAAACTATAAGCTTTAGGTAAAGAAGCCATTAAAGACATTCCTCATCTCATGCATAACTGATATTTTTGTCAAATGAGCAGATTACAGCAGATCTCTTCCTACTTAACTGGTTCCTTAGACTCGGGCTTTTGAGTCATTTCTAAGATTTTGAACTTATTTTTTCCTCATGAATTTAAGATACTGATTCTAGCTATTTGCAATAACTGGTTTCTCCACTACTCTAGTTAGGTTATTTTCCTGGGCAACTTTGGAACACCAGGGGTTAATCTACTCCTCAGTTTGCCCGTACACCTTTCTGCACAGCAAAGAACCTATACCCCCTCCCCACAGGAGACAGGCTCAGCAGCATTGAGATTAACTGGGAGCTAAATGCAGGCAAGTAGCCAAACCAGAGTGATAAGCATCCTGGTTTTGATGGAACACTTAAAAATCATTTTAACTTTCCCAGACCTAATGCAGTTAAAGATGTGGGGGTGGGAGGTCTTCTTGTGGGTTATACAAATAGCTTCACTCCAGCAACTCCTCTTCACCTAAGATTAGAAAGAGTTGCACTAATTGGGGGGAGGGGTCCCAGGCATATCAAACTATCATAAGACCTGCCTTTACTCTTAAACTTGGTGGGGTTTCTTTTGTTTGTTTTGGTGACTGTGTGACTTGGCTTATTATTGTCCGTCTATTAGAAAATACTCCATCTCTCACAGAAAGGCTATGTAGGTACAGTCTGCCCTGATTTACTGCACAATCCTTGGCTACTTTGTTAGGACACCATCTTACATCGGTCTTTCTGTTTACATGGGGCCATGATAAGAAGTGAGGCTGACAAACTCCAGTTCATTCTGCAGATGTGGATGCTGAGCACGTTTTAGAGGCCTTCATGACAAGAATTTTCTCAGAAAGCTATTCTGATTGTGTATATTACAAAAAAAGATTATTGGCTTTTGTTGCTATTTCTTTTGTTACAATAACTTATGGCTAATGATGTCTGAAGGTACAAGGCTACTCAAGATCTGTGAATGAGAATTTGAAGATAGTGGGAGACCAAAGCCCCCATTTTGGATCATTACCCCAGCTCCATCCATTACTAGCAGTTTGAGGAAAACTATGACGTTCTTCACACACAGGGAAGTCCAGGCATGACTGTGGTCAAAGCAATCCTAACAGTGCTTGGTATTCCCAAACTTCCAGAGGGCCCATCAGTACAGGCATTTCTAGGAGAATGGGTAAAGCAGGGAGGAGGGTAGAAATGATATTTAGCTGCTACATACTAGGAGAGCCACAGGCTTGTTAAAAACACCAAAATGCTCTTGTAACAGCAGGTAAGCAGTTTCTAGTATGGGCCTTCCAATTACCTTCCCTGGGCACCCTGGATCCTCTATGGTGCAGCCATTAGCCAGTACTGGTGTTAACTATTTTAAATATTGTCACTGGAGAAGGGGAAAGCCTTTCAAGATTTTCCGTGGTTGTGGGCAGGGATTTGGGAAGAAGAGTTTCAACCCATTTCATTCAAACAAAGGAAAAAGCCTGGGTCTGGGCCCTGCAGAAGACCACAGAATGCCTTTCCGATGGTCCAGTGAGCCACTCCCATAGTAATTCATGAATGTGTACTCACTGTGTTAGAAAGAATTCGAGGGGAACAGGGCATATCCATGAAGTGCTTTAAACCTCTGCCACTTCTCATCACTCTGAGCTGGTTGCAGAATTCTGAGTCCTTTTATTTTATTAGCAGTTGAGAAGGCCTAGTAGGTGGATAAAGCAGGTTTCAAGGAAAATTCCATTATGAAATTCAATGAGGTGGCCCAATATTATGCCAACAATTCACATACAGGCATCTGAAGTCATGTGACTGGTTCAAATGTCCAAATGACTGCATAGAGTTATTCTCTTGAGTCTAAAGAGTATATGCTTTGGAATCGGGCAGACTTCAGGAGAAATTTTGGTTCTCTCCATCACTGGCTCTGTGATCTCCATCAAATTATGTAATTCCTCTGAGTCTCAGTCTCAGAATATGGATAATGAGAATAATATACCACTATTAGGGTTGTTCTGACAATGCCGGTTTTCCTTCTGTTCAAAATCTAAGTATCATCCTAGAATTGGGCCATGCAACACTCCGGTACTTCAGCGTTGCACAGGACAAGTGACAGTACCCAAAGGTAAGGTGACTGGCCTGTCTAACCCTCCTGCCTCTTAAACTCTTGCCCGTCTTAGACCAGTCCTACTGGGATCATATCACTCCCCCACTCCCACCTTCTTCTCGGCACTTACGCGTTTAGCTTTACAGTGAGCTAGTGGCTCTACGTGAGCTAGTGGCTCTACGTGATTACGTATCTCTTCAATCCTTCTTCAGTCTTTCATGTGTTTGAGCTTTCTTGCCCTTTATGTTGGAAACTACTTAAGGCTGGGAGCATGAGGCTTCTAGAGAAGGACAGGAGCCCTTGGCCATCAGTGAGGGTGACTGATAGAGTGACCCATGTGCTATGGTCTGAATATTTGTGTCCTCGCCCAAATTCATATGTTGAAATCTTAACCTCCCACAGGATGGTATGAGAGGTGAAAACCTGGGAGATTCTTAGGTGCTTTGAGGCCTCTGCCTTTATAAAGGGGTTCTAGAGAGCTCCCTTGCCTCTTCCACCATGTGGAAGAAGTCAGCAGTCTGCAACCCGGAAGGTGGCCTTCACCAGACTCAACTGTGTTGGTACCCTGATCTCCAGAACTGTGAGAAATAAATTTCTGCTGTTTATGAATTACCCGATCTATGGTATTTCTGTTATAGCAGCTTAAATGGATTAAAGGCACCACAGATTCTGTCCAGCCTAGATGCAACTCACCATCATCTCCCCAGAGATCACTGGATGGAGAACTAAAATTGATCAGAGCACGTGCCACTACGAGCCCGTCTCAGAGCTAGATCTTTGCAGCTTCATTTATTCCCATGCCACACTCAAAAATGAAAGATGCTATTATCTTCATTTTATTGTTGAAGAAATGCCATTCATCCAAGGACATGGTAGAGACTTGGATGTTGTTTCTCTTGTCTCTAGACAGCAGTCTCATTTAACTTTTTATCTTGCCATCTCTATGACTCCTGACTTGCCCTACTTCTCAAGTTGTCCAATTGACAGCTTGTTACCAGGATGAAGCTTTGATGGATGAAATTGTATCAATTGTTAGGACAGCACATGGTCTGACAGTCTGATCCTGGTCATCCAGAGTATTGCAAAAGAGATGTTTGAGAGGGGGTAATGATTAATGCACAAGGAGTATAAGTCTAATGACACCCAGTGGGTGTCGATGGGCAATGAAAGGTGCATCCAGGACACCTTCAGATCACACTATATGTTACCATATGATGACTTTAAGAATGGAATCTGATTGAGACATGAGAGTAATAGATTTTTGTTAAGTGATCTTTAAACTGCCTGCTGAGTGTCCTGTGTGTACAAGGCACAGACTGAACACAGACACACAGAGTTCAGAGAAGCGAGGGAAGCAGACAAGGAAAAGCCATGCTCTTTTCTTTGTATGCCTCTATGAAATCCCTGGATCTGAAGAAACATGGTCTGAGGGAGGAGGCAACCTGGCACCTAATCCCAGCCAGGTCATTCTTTAGATGTCTGACCTTGACATAATCACTTAAACCATCTGGGCCTCAGGTTTACTCATCTGTAAAATGAGACTAATAATAGCCACCACCTCCCTGAGCTACTGTGGGTATCAAATGAGGTACTATTTATAGAGCATGGTCCATGCTCTATAGGAGGCAGGTGGCTCCCCTCACCTACCCCTCCATTCACATGCAGAAGTAGAAGTGGACTGACCAAATCCTATGGGAAATGAATGGGAAGCAAACTTAAGATGCTCGGTATCATTTTCTTAAACATGCATACAGACAAATACACATATGGAGTGTGCGACAGGATAGGAAGCTGAGAATCTGAGATTGCATCCAAGGACAAGTCCTGTGGCGGTTTGGATCAAAAAAAAAAAAAAAAAAAAGCAACTGACAAAGCTACATTGTTTATTTTGGAAAGTCACTTAGGGCTAAAGTGTCACCACTATGGTCATAATTTTGCTTTGGGTCATGGAGATCTGTACATGTGTCCGAGGGATCGAGTTTTCCCTAGCAACGTTGAAAAAAGACACACAAGTAAACTTGTCTCTCTATCACAGGCTGCAGCCTTCCGTATTCCCCAAAGCAAGAATGGTAAGTGTTAAATACATATGTGTTTGACAGCTATTTCTCAGGAACAACTGGTGGGGAGTTTGGGCCCAGAGCTGGCCTGCCCTCCAGACTTAGATACCACTCCCATTATAGGATTCTGCTGGAGCTAATCATTTACATAAAAGAAAAGGAAAACTAAAGCTTAGCCAAAAACAGCCCCAAGTCCACCCCCACCCCTGCTGCCATAAAACTGATATAGCAACTGGGATTAACGTGTAACCTGAACCAAGGGAGTTTTTGCAAATAAGATGAAAGCTGCCATTTAAGGTTTTTTCAATGGCACCAACTGGATTAGATTTGCTCTCGAGCCAGGCGTCTTTTGACAATCCCTGGGAACTTTTGACTACTTACTGGAAGGCAGAGTTGATGCATGCAAAGTCAATTAAAAAGCTAAATGCATAAAAGACAGTGGCTTGACACGTTTTATGGTAGGCATTTTCCAAACAACCCTGGCTTTATTTATCAGAGTTTTTTATGCAGAGAAGTGGCGGCGTGGGTAGTGATTTGAAGCTGAAATCTGAAAATTAAGGAATAAAAACAACCAAATTCATGCCTGACTGTAGAGCATCAGAGAAATTCTATCCCAGCAGAGATGCTTCTATGAATAATACTTCAATCTTATGCGGGACTTTTATTTTTTTAATGAAGTCCTTTATATCGATATTTGAGTGTGTGTGTGTGTGTGTGTGTGTGTGTGTGTGCGTGATGTGAAAATTTAGCTTCCTATACCTTGTGCCATTTCTTGCTAGCTGCATCCCCTTTTCACGAGCGCCAGATGACTAATACCTTTGTTGCCAGGGAACCGGTGGTTGAGCTGAGGTTTCAATCCACAATGCTGATTATTTTTGTCTTTGAGGATCTGATGCCCACCTGTAGTGTTCTCAAGGACCAAGCCCTTGGACCGTGTGTCCTTCTGTATTCTACAGTTTTAGAGATTCCTCATAGGCAAAGCTTGTTTAGCAGGAGCGGTTACAAATGCCCTTGAAAAGATGCCATTCGCTTTGAGGAGAAAAGAAAAGTCTAGAATGAGTAAATTATTTACTAAGTGCCTTTTAAATATTCCCCACAAAGGTAGGCACACTGCTAGGTCTTCTTCACAGATATTTCATAAACAGCCTAAGAATAAAACATCAGCTCTATGTGACCAGGAACTTATAATGATCTTAGTCATGTTGCTTTCAAAATATAACTTGGCGATATTTTAGTTAACGCATTCATTTCTTTTAATTTATAGACTTCTACCATTTATAATGCTGCATATCCATCTTAAGTAGATGGTAAAATGTGTTTCCCATAAAGTCTGATTCTTAATACTAAACTAAAATTATTTTCATTGCAACATTATATGAAACACTCTGATAAATCTTTTGGCTGATGTTTTATGATATTCCTGGTCAGCCCTCATTTTCTGTAAATTAGTTCTCTTATCTTAAAGCCTATGGCTTACCTTTGTATCTCTAAGCCTAGAACAACATAAAGAGCCCAGGAGGAAGATTATATTTCACTCAGTTCCTTTTTCTCTGAGTTCAAGTCAGTTCACATTTTCTAGTCCTTTTCCTATCACTCAACACAGCAAATCTGAGATGACACAGCAATGTGGAATTATATTATTCTGAAAGCTTTTTAGAACTCCTTCAGCAGACTTAACTTCATATATCATTGGCCCAACTTCTACCACATGCTTATATCTTAACCAATACCTGGCAAGGAAAATGACATTACCATCAGGCACAATCACAGGTGGGGTGGATAGTCATCAGACTCAGCTCTCTTTTAACAAGGAGGAAGGTGACGGATGTGTGTTGTGTGAGTGACCAACAGTGTCTGCTACAGTTTGCATATGACTCGGGTCCGGCCAATCAAAATCTAATATTCAGGGATGTGTATCAGGTCTCTTAGCACCAGAGAAGGCCATGCGATGTTGCTGAGACTTCTGGAACTCATGTGGCCATTCTTTCTCTTTAAGCATGACTCTGAAAGCGTCTAAGTTCTAGAGCTACTGCCATCAACTTGCCTCAGGTGGAAATAATCCCACTAGCTATTCTGTACGGAGCACAAAATCCTAAGGTTTTCTGGGCCTTAACTTATTTAATCTTCATGACAACCTATCAAGTATGTTCATGTTGCTGCTATACTAACTGGCCTGTGACTCTTGTCTCTATTGGCTTTCTGAATCTATGCAATGAAAGGAAGAACCGAGAAATAGAAACCCAGTCCTAATGCTATCGTTTGAGCCCTGACATTTGTCCTGCTTTGAGCCAGCACTTAGGAATTTCCGTTACATGAGGCAATAAAACACTCAACCTTTTAGGCAGGGTTTGGTTGAATTTTCTGTCACTTGCAACTGAAAAAGTCCTGAATGACACAGAAACCACTCACCCAAGCCTTTCGACGTGCAACTAAGGAAACTGAGGCCCACAGTTTAATTTACTTGCTTTAAATGACACAGCTAATTTGTGAAGTGGGAACAGGTGTCCCAGACTTCTCGTCAAATGTTCTTTTCTCATTAACAATGAGAATTGACATTTGTTGTGTGCTTTCTATGGGCTGCACTCTTGGACACATTATTCCCTATTCCCTCCTCAGCCATCCCAAAAGGCAGCCATTCTCATTTGACAGAAAAGGAATCTGAGACATAGAAAGATACATGACTTGCCTAAGGTTGCTCAGAACCTGAGTGGAAGAGTGGGGATTCAGACCCCGCTGTGTGACCCGAGGGCCTGAGAACTTACTACCGGGGACTCTCCTGCTTCTGATGATACGCTGCCCACAGTTGAGATCTACACTCTGGGCATAAAGCAATGACCCTGACATTGATTTCACGGGGTATCTGTAGAAGCATCTAGCCCTCGTTGGTCCTTTATTTTGCATTCAGCAGAAAGGGCTATATATTCTAACCTGAAGGTTTATTTTTTTTTAAATTACAGTTCCTCTAAAGTAACATTGTTTTTTATTGATACCCCATAATAAGTATTAACGTATCCCTTCCTGCAGAGTCTTTACTTAATTTTGATTCCTGTTGTGCAAGGAGCCACATGGTTCAGAAAAAAGCGGATGGTGCTTTTAGCCAGAATGGGCTTTAGTCTTGGTTTTTCCAATCAACACCATTTTGATTTTAAGTTGCAACTTAAATACTAAGACCTCAATTTTTCTCCCTGAAAAATGCAAATAATATGTATGTCTTATCTACTTCAGAGTTGTTGTGATTTGAAAATTTGTAAATGATGATTTAATATAAGAGGTTATATTTTAGGGGCACCTGGGTAGCTTAGTCAGTAAGTGTCCTACTCTTAATTTTGGCTCAGGTCATGATCTCAGGGTCATGAGACTGAGCCCCACATCAGGCTCTGTGCCAGGTGTGGGGCCTACTTGAGATTCTCTCTCTCCCTTTCCATCTCCTTCTCCACTCTCTCTCTTATAGTTGTTTATGTAATTCCTATGAGTTGGGAAGTAGAGGCATTTGCATAAAAGGAAAAAGAGAAAAAAACACCTAATTTTCCCTAGTTTAGTGAATTGCTGGAGCTCAGAGCTTAGCATGTAACCCTACTCATGCCAAATTGGTGCCAAGACAATAAATATAATTATTTGACATTTCCCATTGGCACCAACCGGATTAAGCAACTCATCCAACAGTAGATATTTTTTCCCCGGGGGTGGCAACTGTCTCTTCCAAATATAATATGCAAATATGGAAAGTTTCAAATTCAGGAGGAAAAACAAATTGGGAGATAAATCCAAATGTCTTGATTGGCAATCTCGGAAACTATAGTTTTCTCTTCATTCACAAAGGAAAACCAGTATCCGCAGGCAAGTACCTTCCACTGGTGTCCATTGCAGGCCTGGTATCCTGCGATAGCATCTTGCTCACGATTGCTCTCGCAGAGACCCAGTTGTGGAAGTGACGGTAATATCAGTGCAGGTCTAGGTAGACCCAACTCCCTCCTTCCGCTTGACCCCCACACCCACATGCCCATATCCTTTCCCTTACTCATACCGGTGAGTAGCTACCATATCCGGGACTCACAGCCAGTCGTGACAATCTTTAAAACACTACCACCAATGTTGTGCTCCTTGTCATCTCACTCATCACCAGCCCCTTCATCATCGTCATCCTCCCTGACATTTATATAGAAGCGCTCCCTAGTTTACAAAGTGCTTTCCTATGAAATCTTTATAATAAACTTGCGTGGTTTAATGCAAAGAGGGAAGAATTTCTAGTTGAAAGACCTTTGCTCCCGCTCTGGCTCAGCTCAGGAAAGTTCAACACAAGCGGATTAAGGTCCGCGTTCACAACAGGAACTGCGCGCGGTCCGCAGACTCCTCTGACCCGCAAAGCAGCTCACATCCCCAGGGAGTCCGTGAGCTGCCTGTCCTGCCCTTCACGATAGGGCTGACCATTTTGTGGGTAAACCAGTGATTTTCACCCTTGTGTCCTAGGGCCTCAAGTATTCACAAAGGTGGAAACAGGGTGCCGAAGCTATGGTCATTTACGGTGGAAATGGAACCCTCGCTCCGGAAGAGACTGCACAGGCCGATTCCCATATAAAAAAGATTGCACCAGCGAAATCACATGTGGAATAGATGTTTCTGAGGTCTGGTTTTGCAGGGAGGCTTTCTATCTGATCAGAATAAAGAGCACGTCACTTATCACAGGACATAAATTCGGAGCTTCCCTGAACGTGTCAGTCAGATCTGCTGCCGCTGTTCTCTCCAGCTCATTTGGGCCATACTGCTGAAGGTTCCCCAGGCAACACTGTCCAAACTACCAAAAACTGCAGTGGTGTCAGAAGTCTGCTTGCTGCACACAAGCCACATCATTCCCAATTTTGTTTTCAATTCCAACATAAATGTGTTTGCAGATCTGAATACTAGCTCCCTAGAGCCTGCCAGGGATTTCTATTCAGGGAAGCGAAGAGGCTTCTGAAAACTGAAGGGTTCGTTGTAAACTTTTCTCCAGAAGTCCACCGATGTCCATGCTACAAATTCTCTTTAAGTGAACAGTGGTTGATTTGTAGAAATCGATAGCATGATTGGTGGGGGGTGGGGGTGGGCTAGGGGTACAGCATTTCACCCAGGTTCAAATACCCAGGGCCAAATACCAGTGGTGGCTCTGGGTGGAACATGGTGCCACTCCACCCCAGGTCCTACCCCACCACAGACCTGAGCAAGCACCAGCCGTGGAACACACCCGTTAAAACAGCTCACCTGCCCTCCTGCTTGCTACCAGGCCTTAGAGCTCATTTACAGACAGAAGGAAGCAGCTCCTGTGGAGTCCAATGCATTGCTTGTTGGAGTAAAGAATTATTCCAGCCATAATGAAGTAAATTCCTTGTCAACTTTTAATGAGCGGTTCATGTAACTTGCAATAAAATGCATCACGGGAAAAAGAAGGAGATTCACCCTGAGGGTGGCATTGTCATGCCAACCCCTGAGTACTTATAAGGCAATAACAGCCAAGCTGGCTCACACGGCACCTAAGAAGAGGCTTTCTTGGCCCTTGCATTGCCTGGGTGAGTGGGTAGCAGGAGCCCCTCAGTGGCTGCCCAGCGTCTTTGGAGCCTAGTACCTTTCTCTGACTCTGTCACTCCAATGCTCACTGCAGAACAAGATCCTAAGAAAACTTATCCAAGAGGGCTGCCTGTGTCCCTAGGGCCTTGTGCAGTCTCAGCACATTACTAGGCCCTTAATGTAGCCTGTTATAAACTCTTTAATATTAAATGCCCCCTCTCGTTGGACTAAGCAAGGACTAACAATTAGCCGGGGCCCACGGAGTCCCTGTGCCACTCTCATATATATATATATATATATATATATAAAACCAAAAAAACTTGTTCTCACTGGTAAGTAGAATGTTTTTGCCTCCATTTTGAAAAATATTATAGAAAAAATATAATGGAAAAAATATTAGAAAAATCCCAAATTCCATGAAAAATAGAATCATGTACTACAAGCAAAATCGTACCCATGATAGCTTTTACCCTTCCTCCTCCCACATTTCATTCTAAGTGGTTAAATGGATAATAGAGCAATGCGTCTAATTTTTAAAGTTGAGATAAAATTTAAATAGAAAGGCATAGATTGTAAATACAAAATTTGAGGATTATGACACACATATATCAATAAATAACCAATACCCTAGTCAAGATACAGAACATTTTCATCATTTCAGGAAGATCCTCATGTCTCATGCCTGCCAATTCCAATCTCATAGATAATCACTGCTCTGCTATCAATCAGCACAATTTTGTCTGTTCTTAAGCTTCAATAAATGGACTCGTCTATTACGGGATCTTTTGTGTCTGTTACTTTCACTCAGCAAAATTTTTTGAGAATCTTTCATGTGCATATCAGTTTATTGTTAAGTAGTACTCCATCGTATGAATGAATATACCATGATTTGTTTGCCCCTTTTCTTTTTGGTCAATGTTTATGTTGTTTTCAGATTTGTGCTATTACGAACAAAGCTGTTACGAATAGTTGCTAAACAAGTCTTCATGTAGACATATATTTTAATTTTCCCATGAGTAAAATTTCTGGAATAGAAATAAGCATATAATTCAACTTTATATGAAAATGCCAAAAAATTCCCCAGAGTCACTATACCATTTTTATAATCTTACCAGCAATTACTAGAGTTCTTATTGCTTCACATGCTCTACAATATTTGGTGTTTTCAGGCTTATCTGCCATCTTAGTGGGGGTAAGTGTTAGCTCATTATTATTTTAATTTGCATCTCCTTGATGATAAATGATACTATTTTTTCATGTGCTTATTGAGCATTTGTATATCTTCCTTTATGACGACTCTGCTCAATCTTTCCTTTGATATTTGAAAAATTGGGTTGTCTTTTTAATAACTGAATGTGTAGGAGCTCTATATATACTGTGCATATAAGTTAATAGTTCAGATATATGTATTGTAAACATTTTCTCTCATTGTGGGACTTGCATTTCTTTTTTTTTAATTTTTTTAAAGATTTTATTTATTTGTCAGAGAGAGAGAAAGAGAGAGAGAGTACTAGCAGGGGGAGAGGCAGAGCGAGAAGCAGGCTCCCTGCTGAGCAAGGAGCAAATGCGGGACTCAATCCCAGGATCCTGGGGTCATGACCTGAGCTGAAGGCAGACACTCAACCGACTGAGCCACCCAGGTGTCCCTTGCATTTATTTTAAATACTTTTTTTTGATAAGCAGATAATTTCATAGATTTTGATGGAGTTCAATTTATTATTTGTCCTATAGAAATCTTTGCCTAGTTAAGGTTTCAATGATACTCTATTTTTTGTTTGTTTGTTTTCCTAGAATCTTCCAGAAGTAATTAAACTGAACAACTCACCTCCAAAATGCAAGTCTCCAGAATACAGCCTCTTCTAAAGACTGAGATGCCAAGTGAAGCCTTAATGCACAAAGAGAATGTTGAGGGTTCAGTAGCTTTATGGGTCCTGAGCATCAGAGTATCATCATTCACAGCATGACCAGCATGAGGAGTTTCTAGGCCCTAATTTTGGTGTTATTTTTGGAGATGACTTGGTTTTCTGTAGTTTTGGCTTTCTCTAGGATCGGAGTCATGCTTTGCAGCAAAGGTTGCCAAGCTAAACTTTTCTCTGGGTGAGAAAGCACGTGTTTACCCACGTGCAAACCTGAGCTTTCGTGTCTTGCTATAATTGCATCTGTAAAACCTCTTGCTCAAATATTACTCTTTGCCTCCGTGGAAAAACAGCATCTTTAGCAAAAAAGGACAAGTGAGCAAAGGTTTCCCCCACACCACCAGAGAGGTAGCATTTAAACATGGAAGTGGCTTGTGTAACCTACTTTTCTTCGGTTTTAAAATAACAGCTCATAGACTTGCATTTGTTTTTCCTTCTTGACCCTGTGACCCCTGCCCCTGTTTTACTTGAAAAATTCCATCTCATCTTCTACAACCACTCAATCCTGAGCTTCTCCTACCCGTTTCATCAAAATGGTTTTAGGTAAGTAACCAGTTCTCCAGACTGGCAATTGTTGGATTGAGAAGAAGAAAAGTTTTGCCAGTAATACGTGATCACTTGGATTTCTGAGTTTCAATTATTTTTATAGTTGTCTAATGTTAATTACTACCCACAATTAGACAGTATGTAAACTATAACACGTAACTGAGGCCCTGGCAATTCTCTAAAAAAAGGGATTGTTTTGATTTTTTTGTTGTTCTTGTTTCATAGCCAACTCTGAGTTAAAATACAACAAAAAATAAGTCTTGTAGACCACCTATTTGCCCACTTAACCATGTGTGTGTGTATACACGCATGTGTCTGCAATACACACATCTTGGGAGAAAGATCATGTTTGAAAACAAAGAGGTAATTATATACATTGAGAATTATTGCCAGCAACACAAGAAGAGACATTGTTATGTTATTTGCACTAATGAGAAAAGTTCCACTAGAGAGATTTTAGGATCCCTGACAAAGTGTTGCTGGACACATGACATATAGATGGAAATCAATATGCATATACCACACAAACACTAATTAAACATATTTTGTCTGAGAGCAAGAAAGAGAGGATGAGCAGGGGGAGGGGCAGAGGGAGAAGCAGACTCCCCGCTGAGCAAGGAGCCCGATGCAGGGCTCGATCCGGGGACTCCAGGATCATGACCTGAGCCGAAGGCAGACGCTTACCCAACTGAGCCACCCAGGCGTCCCTTATTTTTTTCTTAATTGCAAAAGTATGCATGTTTATTGTAACATTTTAAGCAATACAGAAATGTCTAAAAAAATTGTGACTCTTTTCCCTAATAGTCCCATCGGAGAGGAAACAAGTCTGGTATGTATCTCTTTTTACAAAACATGAAAAGATATGCACACAGAATTTATCATGTTTTGCTGTCTTTTTCTTTGAAACAGAAATTGAGTCATACTACATGTGTATTATCCTAAAATGTGCTTTTGTCATTTATTGATGTATCAAAGATATTCTCTAGGTTTTTCTCTAGTAATTCTCTAGAATTACTCTTTGTGTAATGGCAGCATAAAGATGAATTTACTCACTGTATTAGTCTGTTAGGACTGCCGTAACAAAGTACCACAAACTGGGTGGCTTAAACAGTAGAACTTTATTTTCTCACAATCATGGAGTCTGGATCAGGGTACTAGCAGGATTGTTTTCCAGGGGGGGTCTTTCATCAGTGTCCTCACATGGCTTTTCCTCTGTACATTCACATTATTAGTGCCTCTTCCTCTTTAAAAGGGTGGTAATCCTAGTGGATTAAGGTGCCACCCTTATGACCTCAATTAATCTTTTTTTTTTTAAAGATTTTATTTATTTGACAGCACAAGCAGAGGGAGAGAGAGGGAGAAGCAGGCTCTTGCTTATGTGGGACTTGAGCCCAGGACCCTGGGATCATGACCGGTGCCAAAGGCAGCCGCTTAACCGACTGAGCCACCCAGGTGTCCCTGACCTCACTTAATCTTAATTACCTCCTTAAAGTCCCTATCTCCAACAATAGTCACATTGGGAGTTAGGGCTTCAACCTACGAATTCTGGGGGACACTTTTCAGCCCATAATACTCACCAATTCCTCTACTGGTTGACATACCTGGTTTGTTTATTGATCAATTTAGCTGTACCTTATAAAATAATCTTAATTTAAAAATGGTTTACATTCCTCATACAAATATATAACATTAAAAAATGCAAAGGATAGGGGTGCCTGGGTGGCTCAGTTGGTTGCGAGGTCAACTCTTGATTTCAGCTCAGGTCATGATCTCAGGATCCTGAGATTGAGCTCTGCCTCAGGCTCCGTGCTCAGGGGGGAGTCTGCTTGAGATTCTCTCTCTCCTTCTTCCTCTGCCCCTCCGCCACAACTTGCAGCACGTTCTTTCTCTCTCTCTCTCAAATAAATAAATCTTTCAAAAAATGCAAAGGATAGAGGGGAAATAAAATTACCCTAATTTCTCCATGACAAAATAATCAGTCAACATCTGGTACACATCATCGTAGATGTATATGTGCAAATAGAGAGGACAGGTAGGTAGGTAGATAATTAGTTCGATGGATGGATGGATGGATAGGTGGATAGATAGATGACAGATAGATAGGTAGATATGATAGATAGGCAATTCTATAAAAAAAGCACATAGATACTAATTTTATTGAAAATTCTAAATCTATCATTACTAAACTTACTTAAAAAAGAAACATGAAAATAAAGGAACTGCTGAACTTTTGAATGTTGTTTCTCCATAGCATGAGTTAAAAGTTTCTAAAAGATCACTCAGATTTTTTAAAAAGTTTGAAAAACATTAGAGCTATGATCATTATGTTTAATTACATATTGTAACTGTATGTAATATTTATCAATCTCTTATGAATGAAAAGGAGAAAGTTCTGTGCTCTTAGACATCCAATGCTCCGTGTGTTCATTTGGTTATATCACTATTCTTCCATTGTCAAAATTTATAAAATTTACATCCAATTCTGAAACTGTATTTCCCATATTCATTTAGGTTCAATATAAAAAAAATTCATTCACTGCTCACTAATAATATTTTTGTTAGGGCTTCTCCAATCCTGAATTATTTTGATTAATCTTTGAGAACAGGGATGTATCTTCAAGTATGTTTATCAAGACATGCTCAGCATTCACTGAGTTCCTGCATGTCTGAGGATCTATGTCTTTTGAAGAAAATTTGACTTGATGTAAACTTTCTGGGTCACACTGTCGTTTCTTTATAAATTTGTAAATATTGTTCAAGTATCTTTTGGCATTTTAAAGTCTGGTGAAGACTTTTTTCTCACTTTTATGTAAACAGTTTTCTCTAACTTGTTACCTACACACTTCTGTTTACTCTTAAAACTTGGTAACTACACCAGCTATATATCAGGGTTGAGTAAAACTCATTTTTCCTAGCTCACACTCCTCCTATAGGTAACCATCACATTTTTTAATAGGTTATCTTTCCATTTATTTTTCCTAAAGTGTATGTGCATAAATACCCACACACACACTTTATACATATATACTTTATGTATGGATATATTTGCATATATATATATATATATATCCCCTATGATCTTTATGTATATTATATATATGTGCTCCAAACTTGATTTTTTTTAACTTAACAATATTCTCCGGAAATCACTCTATAATAGCATAAAGAGATACCCTTCATACCTTTAGCAATTAAAACAAAACAAAACAAAACAGCTTAGTGATGTATTATAGACATGGTAAACCACAGATATTTAAAGCATTCATATTCCACAAATGTATATACATAGAAATGTATATTGTGTACTTTTCCCTCTTGACTCTCTCATTCAGAATAACTGTTTTGAGAGTCATTGTGTAGCTGTGTTCATCAGTAGTTAGCTCAATTTTTTGTTGGGTAATATTCCACTATATGGATACACTGCAATTCATTTATAAATCCACCTTTTCTTTTTTTTTAAGATTTTATTTATTTATTTTGAGAGAGAGAGAGAATGAGAGAGAGCACATGGGGGGGGTCAGAGGGAGAAGCAGACTCCCTGCCGAGCAGGGAGCCCGATGCGGGACTCAATCCAGGGACTCCAGGATCATGACCTGAGCCGAAGGCAGTCACTTAACCAACTGAGCCACCCAGGCGCCCTATAAATCCACCTTTTCATGGATGACTGGGTTGCTTTCAGTTTTTAACTATCACGAATAAACATTTCTGGGTAAGTGTTTGTATAGATATATGCTTCCATTTCTCTTGAGTAAATCCTAGGAGTGGAATGATAGGAGCACGGTGTAAGTGTATGCTTCAAGTTTAAAAAAAAAAAAAAAATTACCGTTTTCCAAAGTGGTTGTACTGTTGTATCCCCACCAGGAAAGTGTGAGAGATTCAGTTTCTTTACATTCTCACCAACGTGTGGTGTGGGCAGTCTTTTTAATCTTTCTAGATAGGAGAGTAATGATTATTCATTATGGTTTCAGTGTGCCTTTCCCTACCCATCAATGATGCTGAGCATTTTCATGTGCTTATTTGCCATCTGTATATCCTCTTTGAGGAAGTGTCTATTCAAATTGCCCCCTTTTTTTTAAATTGAGTTTTTAATTTTCTTGTTATTGAGTTTTGAAAGTTCTTCACATATTCTAGATACAAGTCCTTCAACAGATGTATGCTCTGCAAATATTTTCTCTCTCTGTGGCTTGTTTCTTCATTCTCTTAGTAGTATCTTTCAAAGAGCAGAAGTTTTAAACTTTGATCAACCGAAATTTATCATTTTTTAAAAATTTTGTGGATTTTACTTTAGCTGTCATATCTAAGAAATATGCCTAACCCAAGGTCACAAAGAGGTTTTTTTTCTGTTTTCATCAAGAAATTGTATAGATTTAAACTTCACATTTACATCTATTATCCATTTTGAGTAAATTTTTGTGTATAGTATGTGGTGTAGATCGGAGCTAATTTTTTGCTTATGTAAATCCAATTGTTCTAGCCTCACTTTTTGAAAAGATCATGTGTTCTTCACTGAATTGCTTTTGCACCTTTGTAAAAAATCTCTTTTCTGTATGTATTTGGGTCTATTTCTAAATTATATTCCATGTCATTGATTTAATTCCCCATCTCTCTATCTTTACACCTATGCCACACTATCTTAATTATTGTAGCCTTATAATAAGTCTTGTGATCTGGTAGTGTTAGTCCTCTAACTGATCTTTTTAACCCTGTTTTGGCTATTCTAGGCTTTTGTGCCTTTTTTTTTTTTTTTTTTTTAGAGAAGGTATGTGCCCACACACCAGAGGGGGAGGGGCAGAGGGAGATCGAGAATCTTAGGCAGGGTCCATGCCCAGCGCTGAGCCTTACGGGGGGTTTGATCTCACAACCCTGAGATCATGACCCTGAGCCGAAATCAAGCCCCTAGGTGCCCCTAGGTTTTTGTGTTTTTATCGGAATTGTATAATGAGCTAATTAATTTCTAACCCCCAAAAATCCCTGTTGGCATTTTGATTGGGATTTCATTAAATTTACAGATCACCTTGGGGACAGCTGACATCTTAACTTAAGTCTTCTGACCTATAACCAAAGTGAGTCTCTCAGAGAAACAGAACCAGTAAAATGTTTATATGTAAAGAGATTTATTATAAGGAATTGGCTTACCTGAGTATGAAAACTGGCAAATCAAATTTGCAGAGTGGGCTGGCAGACTGAAGATCCAGAAAGAGCCCATGTTGCAGTTCCAGTCTGAAGGCAGTCTGTGGTAAAATCAGATAATATCACACATGAGGGCAGCCTTTCAAATAACTACAAGTCTGAGACATCTAATTTTTCAAAAACTTGTTCCTAAGTGGTTTGCTTAGAAACTGGACACACAGTAACCATACAAAATGTTAAAAATAGCTGTAATGTGTACATAATCCACTCAGCAAGTTTATTTAAGGTATAGTTAATGGGAATAAATTTGTTGTAGTAATTGTCCTTTTTAAACAACCACAAACTATATCATATTTTTATGAGAAAATTCATTTTAATCACCAAATTAAATGATCCCTTTAAATTCAACAAGTATTTATGAAGTTCCAACTTAGTCTCAGAAATGGTTTTAGATGATTTGTTTACATTCTCTAATTTAATCTTTATAATAACCATATAAGATGTAAGTGGGGGATAATTATCCTTATTTCACATATAAAAAATGGAAGGTTGGAGAGTTTAAATAACTTTTCCATAGTTATTCAGATTATGGCTGAGCTATGATTCAACCCTAAGCCCCCTTTTTTTCCCATTTTACTTTGTGGTCTCTTTCTGAAAACATACACATACAGAGCCCTAAGACCTGGACAAAGAACTCTTTTTTTTTTTTTTTTTTTTTGCTTCGGATCCTTGCATTTCTATAGGATCACATATATTCAAGTGACAGCACTTATTAGGATTCATTGTGTTCTGGCATTATGGGTCCATCTCTCCCAGTAGACCATGAGTGTCTTGAAAGTGTGTTCTATGTCTTATTCACCTTTGTAAACTCCATGGCAAATATTGCCAGTCACATATAGGTGTTTTATAAAGGTTTCTTATATTTCCCTGTCAGAAGGGTTTTGTTGTTTTCTTGGTAGGTCTTTGAGAGAGTGTGTTGGGAGACTTTCTCCTCTGTTCTCCCCTCACTTTCTGAAATCTGATAGGGAAAGATAAAGGTCTACATTTGTTTTACAGTGAGACTTTAGTGCAAGAAGAATAAAGGCAGATTAACTTTAAGTTCCAAAGCACTTGGGTTGCGAGAAAGGAGCCTAAGACCAGAGACATTACTTGAGAGACCAGTTAGTTCCCAGGCTGGGGAATGAGATGAAGAATGACCATATGTACCAGTTCATTCTCTTTCTTCCCATTTGTTTTTCTTCACTTCTACCTGTACTGTTATTACAGATCACATCTTAGTGAATCAAGGACGGGAGTGGTGTGTATATGTGAGTGGCCAGGGGCAAATCCACAGAATAAACAAAAAGGAAGAGGGAGAAAAATCTGGAGTTGTATCAGCTAAAAAAGAAATGCAATCGGTTCCGAAGACCATTTCATTACAAGGGTTGTTCCTGGAAATCTTTTTTATGCAGGTACCATGTGATGAAGAAAAGATATGATCGGGCAAAGTCTGGCTCATTAGTATGAAGAGTGATAATTAGATTAAATGAAGAGGGAACTTGAGAGTTGATTATGCCCACAAGACTTGGACAGGATGGGATATGGGGGGAATGAAGGGAGATGCTCCCTGGCCAATTTTGATGGCCAGGCCAATCTGGAAACCTTATCCTTACAGTAGTCCCTAAAGATGCTACCATAGTGGAGGAGTAGAGTAGTTGCCAAAATATTAGCCAGAAGCTTAATTATAGAGATGAGGACATATACTGAGTGGAGAGCAAAGGGATGATGTTATATGTGGCCATCCAGGAAGGCCACCCGGAACAGGAGGCATGGCTGCCTCAGGCACTCTACTGCCTTCCAATAATATGTCCACATCCCTGGTATAGCCCCAGGTTCCTCTTCTGTTAGAATTAAGGTAATATGCTCTAACTAGCTCGGATATTCTACAAGTATTAAGCAAATAAATTCAGTTATAAATTTGACAGTAACGGGATTAATTTAACTCTTGGCAGTTTTTTTTTTCTAGTAGCCTGGCAGATAACCATACACATCAACACAATATGATACACTTAAGACCAATACCAAGAGTATCCTTTACTTCAAGGGTAATAGAACTCTAATCATATGCCATTAGAAACCTAAAGATGTCCCTACATAGCATATTTCTTGTACATATATAAAAAGCCAGAATAGTGGGTGCAAATGGGGAACATGAAATCATTAAAAAGTATAGCCAAATTTAAAAAAAATGAATCACTCATAAGAAATAGTAAAATCAGAATACAAAGTAATTAGGTTTGTTTTCATATTTGAAGCAATAAAGTCCAAGGAGATAAATAATAATTTGCTGCAAGGTATCCACATAGATATCAAGTCCTTCAACTTCATCAGCCTTCCCCAAATGGGTTTTCTCTTAGGAAAAAATGCTGCTTTCTGGGTTGCTCAAGTTTTTCTCCTTGAGTCATATGTAAGCTATTACTTTCTAGAAAGGAAAAGGTGTTTTCAACCTGAATGATGTAGGACTTAAAAGCAGAGCAGCTAGCTTAATCTAAAATGCACAGTAATAACCTAAAGTATAAATGTGCATGAATCTATACTGATTCAAATAAATGATTAAATAAATAAACAAGTAAATAAATAGGGAGAATGGACAAATCTCCCATACAAAAGGATTCCAAATAATTTTATGTAGATACTCTGCCCTCAAGGAGGGGGAGCTTAATTCCTTACCCCTTAAGTGTGGGCTGTACTAGTGACTTCCATCCGAAGAGGACAGTAAGACAAGAGGAGCAAGAGTAGCTTTACTTGGAGAAATCTGGCAAATACCACTTCAGCCAAGGGGTCAAGGTGATATCAACACTGATGACTCTTGTAGATAGTATGTGCCCTTGGTGAAAATGAAACTGTTCCTCTGTGATTTTAACCCCAGTCGCATCATGAGAAAAACCACAGAGAAATCCCAGTTGAGGACATTCTACAAAATACCTGGCCAGTACTTCTCAAAACTGTCAGGGTCATCAAAAACAAGGAAAGTTTGAGAAACTATCACAGCCAGGAGGAACCTACGGAGACAAAGCAATGTTGCATCCTGGATGGAGTCCTCAAACAGAAATAGGACATGAGGAAAATACTAAAAAAAAAAAAAAAAAAAAATCAGAATCAGGCATAGACTTTAGTTAACAATAATGTATCATTATTGATTCATTTGTTGTGGCAAATGGGCCATATTAATGTTAGATGATAATAATAGGTGGAACTGGGTGTGGGTGTTCTATAAAAACTCTCTTGGTAGTTTCATATTTTTTCTGTAAGTCTAAAACTGTTTTAAAATAAAAAGTTTAGGGGCGCCTGGGTGGCTCAGTCGTTAAGCGTCTGCCTTTGGCTCAGGTCATGATCCCAGGGTCCTGGGATCGAGCCCCGCATTGGGCTCCCTGCTCACCAGGAAGCTTGCTTCTCCCTCTCACACTCGCCTTGCTTGTGTTTCCTCTCTCACTGTCTCTCACTCTGTCAAATAAATAAATAAAATCTTTAAAAAAAATAAAAAATAAAATTAAAAGTTTATTTAAAAAATATGCAGATGATGATTAGGGAAAAATACACAGTAACTAAAGTATAAAGGGTCCTGTGAAATAATAGAGAGGATATATGTTGGTCTTTGCCCTTGATTCCTAGCACAGAGCTCCTAACGCCATTTTTTTTTAAGTCTTTACATATATTTTATTAGACTTATTCTTATTTTATATTATTTGTTGCTATTACAAATTACATTTTTTTGAATTACATTTTCTAATTTCTTGTGGTAGTATATATATATTTTTATTATGTCCATTGTAATCTCTTAAGTGATAAGAACACTAGGAGCATCTTTTGTTCCTGACACAGAACTCCCAAATCCCTTGGAATTTTCTAGCTGTTAATAGTGTCTTCTGTTCTAATGAGGTGATCATTGGTGGGCTCCTGGATGGGGTTGGTCACCAGAAAGACCAAGCAACAGTTAAAAAATTGGAATATTCAGCCGTGCACTCCATTCTTCAGAGAGGGGAGAGGGGATGGAAAAGAAGTTAATGATCCATCATGCCTCCATGATGACTCCTCCATAAAAATATCAGAAATATGGGGTTCAGACAGCTTCCAGGTTGGCAAATATGTGGAGGTGCTGGGAGAGTGGTGCCCTCAGAGACAGCATGGAAGCTCTGACCCCCTTGCTACATACCTGCTCTACTCATCTCTTCCATCTATTTATGTATATTTCATCTATTATATATAATATAAACAGTAAGCCAATGGTTTTCCTCAGTTCTGTGAGTTGCTCTTGCAAATTAATCATATCAAAGGAGTACGAACCTCTGATTTATAGCCCATGGGCTCTAAGTGGCAACCTGAAACTGAGCTTGGCATATGAGGGGGGATGGTCTTATGGGACTGAGGCTTTAACCCAGGTAGATAGTGTCAGAATTGAGTTTAACTGTAGGACAACCAACTGGTGTCACAGAATTGCTCAGTGTAGGGAGAAAACTCCACATCTGGTGTCAGAAGTATGAGTGTGACCATAGTGTGAGAGTAAAAGAGAAGCTCAGGAGAAGGAGTGAGGGATTCCTTGCAGATCTTGAATAGAGCACACAGCAGTTAGTGAAATTCTGGGGGAATGTTTCCAGAATGTGATGAAAGAGGAACAAGGGACCAGGGGACATGTGGCTGAGGAAAATCTGAAAATTTTATAACGCAGATCTTTAGAGAATCTGCCTCTTAAGTTAATTATTGATTTAAATATTATATAATACCATATATATTTATTTAAATTACTATATATGATTTCAACAGCGAGATTTGAAATGTAATTCTCCCTTTATGATATATTATCTTGCCTTCCCTTTTCCCCTACAATACACATAATATTTATGCTCAGTCTCTCCCTCCCTTCTCCCATTCTGTCACTGTCTCACCATCTCCATTATCTGTATGTCTTTGTTTCTCTCTCTCTCTCTCTGTTTTTCTGCCTCTCTCTCTCTCCCTCTCTCTCTCACACACACACACACAAACACACTTGCACACACACATTTTTGGAAACAAAAAGGCAAGGGAACATGCTGTACCTTTGAGAAACGTATAATGAAGACAATAAATGAAACTGATCCCTCTCCTTTAACAGTAAACTCATTCTTATTTACAGAAGATTAGTACGTGATTTTTACTATATTTTTATCAGAGAAATATCAAATGGAGGATCCATTTGAAGAATGTGAAATAAAGTGAGCCATGCAAGCGAAAAAAGTTTGAAAACTCTTTCAAAAATATAAATATATATCTCTATAAAATCCTTTAACTAGATTCTTAAAATTTATCTTAGAGGCAGGAAAATAGTAATTTATTACCAAGATTGTTTTTCCCTTCCTTCCTTTCCATGTCTATTGCTATTATGGAATTTTGATTGTTCTCTTCTCATGTATAATAATGAAGAAGATTTCCAATTAATCTGCCTGGCTGCATTTTCCTCCAGTTAACTCATATGTAACAGAAAAATTTATATTCCTTCCTTTTTTTTTTTCCATTTCTTTCTCAAGATTAAAATTGTCAATACTTAAAAGACACAATTCCAACTCCAGTGCTCAACCAACCTTTCCCACTGTATCCCTCACTTTCCCCTAGCCTGGTATGGACCTTACAAACAGGTTTTCTTACTCATTCTTTTTCCCTCGGCCTTGCCTTGGGTTTCCTTGCCATCTCACCTTTGCTTATTCCAGTTCTTAGTCTCATTATGCTCATTACTACCTTAGCAAATCCTAATCCTACATCCTCTTCTGATGCCTCTGACCTTTGCCCTGTTGGCAACTGTTTTCTTAAAACGTAACTCTCATTTGGTTGTAACTATGACAGGTCTGGAACACTGTTGAAAGAATTCATTATTTTTCTGCTCTTGTAAAGGTTTTCTTTCATAGCACAATGACGTTTCATTGCATTATGTCTACCTAACTTACTTGTCATTGGTGTTACTTAAGATGTAGCACCGTGAGGCATAGGAAGCGAGGCTTAGGCTGTTCTATGCACATTTTTAACTTCAGATGATGACTGCATAGAGACAACTTTTGCATTCCCCAATAATTCACTTCCAGCATTAAATAGGCAGGCATGGCCTGATCCAATGGAGCATTCCCAATCCTCCATGACCCTATGGCCCCTTTTATCAAAGACAAAAATCATTAGCTGCCTCCTAAATGCAAAACAGAGCATTAGACTTTCCTTTCTCCCCCAATCAGGCTATAAGTATTTATTCAATATGTGAGCAACTTAAGATGCCATTTCATTCTTATCTGTTTTTCATGGTCACACAAGCCTCCAGCTTTGGACACAGCAATGGTACTATATTTCTGAATGATAGGTTTTATCCTAATGCTGTAAAATCAATAGTTTGTTACCTTGACAGATAAATAATTCCCCTTTTGTGGATTTTTAACCTTTCTGTTTTTTCCCCTGCACAATTCATTGTAATCTTCCATATCATTTAAAAAAATCCTTTTTTCATCTTATATTCTGCCACTTAGATATTCTGTCGCATGTCTCTGCTCAAGCCCCTACCTTTCTTATAAAAATTAATAATAATTATTTATGTACCTGAGTCTTCATTTCCAGACATGCTGTATTATATTTCAATACTGCAAAAAAAAAAAAAAGAGCCTTTTAGATAATTCATGTGTAAAATCAAAGGTTTTTGTCAAGGGATGGACCTAACTATATGATAACTAAACAGCAAGGTGTTATTATTAATTGAGGGAATTCCAAGTATCACTAGTGTTGGTCTAATCTCTCAGGTAGCACTTGACCCCAGAGAAATTGTCTAATTTTCTACGTGGGGATCTAGGGATTTCTGGCAGAATTACCAGCGACATTCTGGAAGCTGAGTAGGGAGACAAGCTGGACTTTTGTCATTTATTAGTAGATTTTTACATAACCTCTTGTTTTTGGAGTGGCTCCCCGGTGTGAGCACTTCCTGGATACCCTGAGTTCAGAGTTTCTCTCATTTGTTCCACCACTCTGGACAACCACAAGCCTCTTAGCTGCATAGAACTGAGAAAGGGATACGATTGTTTAAGATATTTTTTTTTTTTTTCAGAATTAAAACCAGTCCTCCTGCATTCAGACCCACTGGCATCTTTACCATCAAAGGTACCAGCCACCTCCAATTCTTGAGCCTTTTTAAAGTAGTGTCGTGAAATCTGGCTCTATTTTTTGACCTTGCCAACCATGTACTTAGCTTTTTTCACAATGTTAAATCAGGTACAACTTGTTTCTCTGCTTTCCAGCTTTCACAAAATGTTAATACATCTCCTTTGTGCTTCTCTTTTTAACTGTAACTCTTTGCTTTGGGGGGGTTTGAGGTTTCTTTTTTATCCTTTTATTGTTACTCTGGTGGTGTTTCAGGAGAGATCAGAAATAACATTGCATCTTTTCAATTTGCTCTGCTTGACTGGAAGCAATTCCTTATCTCATTCCACCCTTTCTCCTTTTGAGCTCACACTTTTCCCAAACTTCTATGACTACATTCATGATGATGACCCCTGATTCTAGTCCCACAGCCTTGATCTTTCCAGAGTTTCTGAGTTGATGCTTCAGCTTCCTTCATCAAGGTTCCATGCTGAATGAACCACAGATGCCTCAAGTTCATCTTCACCAAAAGAGGACATACATTACTTTCCCACTGAGAAATATCTTTCACCCTCTCAGTTTCCTCATTACTCCCCATTTTAATCCATTACCAAATCCTGTGGTTTCTGCCTTTATGATTTCTGGCAACTCTGACTTCTTTCTTTCCATTCCTATTGCTGTGCCTTAGATCTGGGAAATCAAAATGGCCTCCTAGTCTTCCAGACTATTCTGAAAACATCCACCATGTTTTGACTACTTTGACTTTACCATCATGAGTGGAATCAAATCCAAATTTCTCAGCCTGGCAATTTGAGATCCTTTATGACTTCACTCTAGTATACTTTTCTGATCTTATATTTTATAATATCTCTCTTAACTAACTAACAAGCTACTTCCCACCACAGAACCTCTGTATCAACTGTCCTGGGTGCAACACTTACCTATTTCCCTAATCAACTTTTGTTTTGTTTGTTTTCTTCAGAGTGTACCTCAATTGTCTAGGTCAGTTTTTGTTTTTATTTCTTGATATAGGCTTTCCTAGAGACGAGTATTTCCCTTCCTTGAGAGTATTTGTTTCAGTTTGCTTTTTTGAATACTTTAGTTTGTCTGCTGGGGGGTGAGGACTGAAGAGACAGTGGTTACTGTAAGCTAATGGCAACATTCTTCTGGCAATAAATATTGCTTCAGAGAACCAAGGTTCATTGAACAAGAAAGAGATATCCTAAATTTAAGCTTCAGATTTAGCAGAATCAGTGGCAAAAGAAGAGTGGTTAAAGAGAATGGCAGGTAACTAGCAAATGCTGTGATTAGAAATCCTCAGCTGGTCATTGCTGCTTTAAAGTGATGTAAGAACTCAGCATCTAAACCTTATGGCCAAGAAATTACCATGAATGGTCTTCTGACATCAAATCAAAAACACTCATACCTGAATGGGATAGAAGTTTCTGAGAGAATAATCAAAACACGACTGGAAAATACCATACCACGAACTTGGTGTCATGATGACTTTACAATTCTTTATAGCTATAAACCATTTAACGTTCTTCAATAAAAGCTCAGAAAAGGCCGAATAGCATGCAATTTTCTTTGGCAAAAAAAGCCTGGTTTAAACACAGTGAAAAGGTTTGTATGGGTTCAAAAGGGGTGACAAAGACACTATTTTTTGCTATCATTGGCCTGTGATCAACTTTTGTGTCCAAAACAAATGAATCTGGATGGAAGTAGTTAAAAGACTGAAGTGAACTAGTCCAATTCTTTTTAAGATATTATTGCTGCACTATCCTCCCTCATTTGAAATCTGTGTTGGGAGATAGAGACCACTTCAACTCAATGAGTCACTTCTACTTCCTAGCCAGAACAATTAAACTTCTTGTATAAAACATGACCTGAAGCCTGCCCTTCACCACATCATCCCACCTCAAAAACTCCCAGGGGTCAGCTCTGACATTTAACAGCTCGCAAATTCAATTTTGTAGCTGATGAAGCCAACTTCATGCTTTTACAAATGAATATTAGGTTATTGCAAATTTTCTTCTTCAACATTTTGGGTAATATATAAAATGTGTTGTCAGTTCAACTGCCAGCCTGAATAATGTTACGCTTGCCTCTTTATCATGATGAAGATAGCTTTTATAGGTCAGCTGCGGGGAGAATGAGAAAAAGATGAACAAATCCTCCATCCTCCACTTCCTGTTCCCCACCCACTGACCCCCCTACCCCAAGGGAAGGAAGGAAGGAAGGAAGGAAGGGAAGGAGGGGGAAAAACCCCCATAAATATAGCTATATGGTCAATCTAGTCAGTAGTCCTACGTTATCTTAACAGTTAACTGAAACAGTTAATGCATTTTTGCTGCTTCCTTATTGTTAGCAGCTGAGCAGCTTTTCTCCTCCTCCTCTTTTCAATTGTTATTGATCTCTTGCCATAGTTTGCATACAATCCCCTAACAGCATTAGCTCATTTTTATTCCAGTTTTGCAGATTAGCTCATCTGGGTTATGTTCTTTGGTGTGTTGGTGTTGAGTGTTGAATACATCTTAATTTTCATTCTTAAAGGCATTCTCAACCATAACAGGTACTTAATGAGTTTGATCTTCTTTTACATCATGTGTTTGACTTTCTTGGCAGAAAGAGCTCCCAGATTTTTTATTTATTCATTTGTTGGTATCTATAGCAGGTGGATTTATGTGGAAAGGGAGAGGGGGTTTTAGATTACTTTCCTTTTTTCTCAATTATTTCTGAAGCCCATCCTCTTCCTGGAATGTATATTTGACATTATTGTAATTCAGGATCTATTTTCATCCAGTTTAATGTAACAAAAGCATCTGCTACTTGATTTGAAAACAAACGGCTTTTCCTCTGTTTAAGACAATTCACTTTTATTTACACTTGTTCAAATACACTCTATACTTCTTACTCAGGACTCAGAACTTAGTTAAAGACAAGTTTAATCAAATAAATCCACCATAAGTCCATGGGAATATTGCTGCTTCCTACCCCCAACCCTTACAATGTACACAGTGTTCATGCAGCCTAACTCCAAGTACAGTTATCATGTTTTTTTTCCTACTTATTCCAATTTCGGATCTCAGAGAAAATATAAGATCCAGGGCCATCTGAGCTTCTTCCCTTAGGTACTTAGGCCACCATATCTACATCTTTATCCCTATCACTAGCTCTGTCTTTGTCCCGTTCTCTGTTTCCATCTGTGTCTATATGTACATCAACCGCAGTATGGATGTAGAAGTCTCTATGGTTTACTAGCTCTCTGTAAGGGACTGGGACGAAAGGATGAGCAGGGCTCAGTTCCTTTCCTTCAGAAGAAACTGAGTGTAAGAGGCAGAGATGTTAAGACACGTTTCAATTAAATGAAGTAAGAATGGGAATAAACAAAGTGGTGTGGAGCCTGATAGGAAAGACTGTTTGTCTCTGCTTTTGAACTGGGGAAAGTTTCATGGAGTGGGTGAAACTTCCTGACAGATGAGTAGGAGTTTGCAAAACAGAAATGAGGGTGGTAGTATTAGAGAGAACAGTGTATGCAAAGGTGCACCTAGCTAAATGTTTGGTCTGTTTGGGGAACAGCAAGAGAGCCGGGTGACTGGAGTCTGGGTTGTGTGGGATGGAATGGCAGAAGCCCAGACTACAGGGATGGAAAAGACCTATGAGCTCATCGTCCCTTTTCTCCATTTCTTCCTTTTCTATCTCAAAGCCAAAGTGTCCATGGTGTTCTCATCCATGGCTGGCCCAGGAAAATGGATTTAATCTCTTTGAACTAAAAGAAAGGAGGTCAAGAATGGAGACAGGCTAGAAGCCAGGTCACAACCTGTCTTCTCAATGCCAAAAACACTTTGGTTTTACATGTGAAGGCCTGTGTGCTTTTTAAATTTGAGTTACTCAACGTTTAGGTAATGTGCTATTTTTAATCTGTTTGCTAAAGTCAGCCATTCCTCATCCTTAAATTCATTTCTCTAGATCTAAAAAAGATAAAATGTCATTTGATGTACCTTCATGAAATTGCACTTGACTTACTATTTGAGATTCAGAGCTGGCATTAAGATGAGTGATGAAAAACAAATTATTTACTGAGTCTTTCCTCTTTCTCCATGCACACAGTGAAAACATTTTTCCCTCCCCCAGAGCAACCAAGCAAGGCCTACTATACCTCGACTAGGGGACAATTTAATTTCTTATTCCATTTTGCCCAGCATGACTACATGGCTGTTAATTATAAAAGGTATTCTATTGCAGTGATGGCAGTGCAAGTTACATAATCATAATTCCAGATAAGATGCACTAGATTTGTTATTTAGGAAAACTTTAAAATTGTGCTTCAAGAGATAGCAAGAGTTTAGTTCATGACAGTCTTTTACCAAGAGTACTAGAAATTTGAAAGAGCCAAATGCATTTTTTTCTCTATTTGTAAATACTAAGGTAAGCATTACAAAGGTATTATGCTTCAAGAAATAAAAAATTAGGCCAAGTTATCCTTGGGAATTAAGTCAAAAGCCACAGTTAGAGTTTGAAGGTATGACAATGTCCCAGAAATAATCTAGTAATCTGTAATGAAATAAGAAATCCAAAAGGAAAGCTTACTACTTGTTTCATATTTTAGACCTTTACAATGGGTAGGCCAGTTGAAATGTCAAACATAGATCAAAATACACTAAATAAGTCTCATGCATGTAGCATGAAGCAAACTTTCTACTCTAAAGCATATATAACCAAATATGATACTTAAAATATTGCAGAAAATTAGAAATATGAATCAGAATATAGCTTCTTAAAACATAAAACTTAGAAAGTGTTTTCATTCACAATCTTCTATGACTTGAGATTCAATTTACTTTCACATCAAAATGATGATATAAATCTCAAAAGTATTTTTTCATGATACATAATTGCCTATGTTAAAGTATTGTAATATTGAAATATACACAGTGTAATTCATCATTATTAGTGCTCATATGCAAATTATACTCTACCCTGGGACTATGTATTAGTTATTCCTGTGTTCATTTATCCTTAGAGATTTTATGTAATTATATAATAAAAGAAGAAGAGGAAGAAGGAGGAGGAGGAGGAGGAGAAGAAGAAGCAAAACATAATAGATTCATACATTGTTAGCTTCTCATAAAGAGTATGAGGTTTAATATACATATACAAATATATGTGTGTGCATGTGTGTATGCACATAACAATTTATGATTTATATAACAATCATTTACTGAGTTACCACATTGTGCCAGGCACTTTGTCAAGTGCATACGTCCCTATAATCAATATAAGGCTTGAAACAACTCTAGGAAATAGGCAACATTAATCTTATACGGAAGAGAGGAGAAAATGAGCCAGAGGAAGTTTTAAGTAATCAGCTGAAGTTCAAAGCACCAAAGCTTGGATCTGAACATCTCTGTTAAGGCTTACTTATGCCCAGAGTCTTAATCACTACCCTGTATTACCTCGCTGCCACTGAGGGAGTGGGTATTTTAACTCCTAGTTGACACACATAATAGTCTTGATTTATTTTTCATTTTAAAATAAAAAATTGCCATTCATTAAATGAGTTATCAAGAGTAGAAACCAGTATAGTAAGAAATTGAGACACATTTAAATGAATAGTCTACAAATACAGTAATTTTCTTTCATAATTACTTCCTTGAAAAAAAGAGAAAAGACTACCATCTTCATTGCTTGTTCTAGGAAATTGCCAATCCAGAAATCTTTATTTTTATGTTCCTTATCAAAATCACTCTTGCTGTCATTTAAATCTCTTTCCTTTTCCCTGCATCTTTTTGGGAAGGAAACCAGGAATAACTGATAGCTACTGTTTATTCTATATGACTTCATTTTAACTCTGGAGTCCTTCTTTAATATTGCTTGTGAAATTCTGAATTATATCATTATTTTTAAAAAGAGGAGATCATGAGATTAGAGTTTTATAGCTCTTCAAAATATACCTTAGAAAATGAGGTGTTTCAGCTGATTAGCCATCTATTTCATACTTCAAAATGTAAAAACAGTAACTATTTGGTTGGAAGCCCTTTTTAAGTGAACAACATATTTCCCCATCTTCAGGAAGAGAGTATTTTGAACATAAATGAACCCTTTTTTGATTCAGAGCCATTGCAACGACATTATAACAGCATGATGTCATCAGAAATCAGACTATTTCTCATGTTCTGATAGTCCTAGATTTTTTTCACTTTTTACATTTTAGTGTCTTCCTTTCACTGTGTTTCTTCATTGCTCTCACACCATGGGCATTCTGTCTTGCTGTCACTGATTATCTACTAAAGAGATGAACACTCCCACTTCCAAAAGCCCTATTATCTATTTTATCTACTTATGCATCAACAGATTATTAGGAAAAAAAAATAATCCTTATAAGTACTTCTGATGTTCTACCTACCATGCTAGCCAAATGGCATGTGTTATTCCATATGGTCCTGATTACCTACCTAGGAAGTAGGCGTTATTAGCTCTAATTATCCAGTGAGCAAACAGAGGCTCAAGTAGCTAAGTAATCTGCATATGCTCATTTATGACCCTGTTAAGATGGTATCTAAACTAAATAAATGCATTTGTGGTTCTCCTCTGTGTACAGTACATGAGTGCTACCAATTTTCTCAAGACCTTTATTTTGCATTCTTCATGCTTCTCCCACTATGATCTGGATGGATGATGTTGCTGGACATGCAAATATTTCTCCCATAATGTGGTATACACAGTTCAGAAAACTACCTCTGGTCTTATAAAATTGCTCCCTTTTTGAGAAAATAGTGGTAGACAGTCAAAACCTATGCACCCTTGTGACAGATTACTAACAGAAACAATAATGATACTAATAAAATAGAAGCACAGCTTTTAAATAAATTTAAATGAAATAAATATCATGGGAAATACTGAACTTCAGAAATAAAGTAAAAGGGAGGGAGCTTGATGGAGGAAAGACTAAGGAAAAGATTATAAGGGAGAAGGGTGCCAAGCTATAGAGACAAGGGTGAAATGCATAAAAAGCAGAAAGAACCACCCAGTAAGGATTTCTTAGAACATGGCCAAAGTGAGTCAGGAGGAACTATATGTGATGACTGGGCACATCCCCATGACTGGGGATCATGCTATATTCCTTCATGCTTTGCTGCATCCAGCTGGTGTGCGGTGCTTTGCATTCTGTTGCTGTGACTATATGGCATGAAACATTAACACACTGGGAAAAAATTGTCTATGGACAGCAAGACTTCCACAGTATCCTGACATCATTCCCTTACTCCCCAATAATCTATCACTAATTTACATATCGGAAACAGTCATTGTACTAGAGCAGACTGCATTGCCTTCATAAGTGAATGGCATGGCATTATCTTTTTAAAATTTTTTATCAAATATCTGGTAGTATGACTGTGTGGCCATCCCAAAATATACATATAAAAGGCAATGCACTGGGAGAGTAAATCAGTAAGTCCTATGATTTGACAAAATGTCTATTTTTTCAAACAATGATATTGATACTGTTTTGCCCCAAAGGGTTAGATTATTAAGAGTATTCCAAGGTGCTAGAAACAAAAATCCTGTGTGCTCATCATGCTGATTCCTTGGGCTTTCAGGAGGGTGTAGGAATCATTGCACACATAACATTTGCTCTCAGGAAGGGACTTCATTCAAATCCTGCCCTTAGTGAAGAAACTCCATGCTGTGTTCCATCATTTACTAAACATTTAATGAATATTCATTGCATCCTAGGCCCTTCTTCCCTGACTCCTGGCCTTGCTCTTGCCCCATGATCTAATCATACTGGCACCAAATTTTACTGGATAGAGCAGAACTCATTTACATCCTACCACGGGGATGGTAAGAACATGGATAGTTTTTTCAGACTGTGTGATTTTAGGCAAGTTATTATAGATCTCTAAGACTTACTTTCCTCAACTGCAACATGGAACAAACAATTCCCTGTAATCCCTCATAATTATGTCAAAGTGAATTTCTGAAAATGAATATAAAGTGTTTCATGAAAAGAATTCACAACTGCAACTTACGCAATGCAAGGTGATGGTGTTGATTACTAGTATAAGAGTTGCTGGTTGTTACATGGATTCCATACGGCAGCTGTGCAACCATGTGCCCTCTTTTGGAGCTAATTCCCCCACACCCTACCAAATCACACTTAGCCAAAGCAGAATTCTTCAACCTGTTTGTATCACCAAGGTCATAAGCTTATTTCAACAAATTTCTCAAACATCTATCAGGTGCTCGGTATTTTTGTTAAATGCTGCATAGAGAATAATAAAACCTGTCTTTTATTCTGAAGTTGCTGAGCACTTAGTGGAAAACCTAATGTAGAAATTGGTGCTATGTAGCCACAGAAGTGAATGTGGCAGAAAGAACACAGATTGGGGCGCCTGGGTGGCTCAGTAGGTTAAGCGTCTGCCTTTGGCTCAGGTCATGATCCCAGGGTCCTGCGATCGAGCCCAACATTGGGCTCCTTGCTCAGCAGGGAGCCTGCTTCTCCCTCTCCCTCTGTCACTCCTCCTGCTTGTGCCCTCTCTCTGTCAAATAAAGAAACAAAATCTTTAAAAAAATAAAATTAAAAAAATGAAAGAACACGGGTTATAGAAGTCGACAAATGTGGGTTCAAAACTCTCCACTGTTAACCCCTGAGGAAGTTGATTCAGCTCTAGATTTCAGTTTCTTTGACATCAGGTAACATGGATGACCTACCTTTGAAGAACCGAAAGTAAAGTCTGGAAAAGGTAGGCACTTTTGCCATACCTAACATGCAGTGTTGTTCAATAAAAGTAACGATTACATAAAGGAAGATGCAGGTAGTTTTGATGGGAACAGATTCAGGAAGGATTTTTGTGCAGAAGATGGGATTTGAATTAGGCCTTTAGTTAAAGACAATTCTTGGGTCATCTGCCTGTTGCATTATTATTATTTTTTTTTCTTATTGCAGTGGTTGCTGTCACATCATTCTAGATTATTTAAAAGGTCACAAGTAACATTCGTCAAGGTTCAAAAAGTTCAGGTTGAAAATTTAAGGTAATAACTTTTTAAAAAAAGAATCAAATAAATATGAGATGTATAAAGAGGCAATTTGGATACTTGTAATCCTAAAGTACACTTCAGGAGGGCTTAGCTCATACATGGGGGGAGTTACTTCCTTAGCTCCCTGGGAACCACACGCTTGCCCAGCTCCCTCTGGCTGTGTTCAGAGCAGTTGGCCAAGGACAGACCACAGCTCTGCCTCCGTGGCAAAGAGACAACAGGACAGGAATTAACAGGAGTTCTGTGATTGATTTCTCCTTTTTTTTTTTTTTTTTTTTTTGTTTTTAGGGAGGAAAGAAAGTGTTCTAAGAGACACAAGACTCAACAAGTTGAATTTGGGATTTATTCCCGGTATTACTTGGATTTTCAAGAATTTTTGGAAATCTTGCCTTTCGGCCACAGCACTCCTCAGCAATAGGAGTTATTTGCCAAATTCATTTCAAGCTCTTGAATTTACAGTTAAAAGAGAAATAAAAAAGTCTTTCATTTGTTCCTAAGCTGTTTATTTTGCTTGTAAAACCAATCATAATGTCTACCCAATAAAAAGAGAAATGCATGAAAGTTCTAACTCCAGAAAAGTTAACTGTTGAGCCTAAAATTCTCCCTAGGCAAAGCCAGAAGTCATTTTAATGAGAGAGAGTTTTCTCTTTGAACTTGGGAGGGCACAAGCAACAAACTTGCTAAGAAAATTCTCCCTTTATCCTTATAATTCTCCCCTTTAATACAGACTGTGTGGCTCAGCTTGGGACTGGAAATTGCTAGGCTTTTAAGGCCTGAGCAACAGAAAGCTGGTAGCGGTGCTATATTCCTTTGTAGCACCGGGAAACTGCTTAGAGTGTCGTGACTTGCTGTGGTGTGTGTGGCTTGTGTGGCATTAACTATGGGTGTGCCGGGACCCCTGCCCCCCACCCCTGCCCTCTCCTATGGTTACACCTCTCATTACTGCACACACACACACACACACACACACACACACACACACACATACACACAGGACCCGGCGGAGCAGACTTCAGTGATAGCCAGCCTGACCATCTGTGAGTTTGGAGCCACAGATACTAAAAATGTTATGAAATGGACTTTTTCCCCCCACCAGATGCCTGGAGCAACGCTGATATGCATACTGAGCAGCATAATCCTAACGGAAATGAGGCGAAACACAAAAGCCAAACCTAAAAGGTGCATCATCCTGTTGGTTTCAGACCTACTAAGACCAGCACTGGCCATGTGGGATCCTGTTTTGCAGAAAATCTGGACACGAATCAAGGGTTTTGTTTCTTTGGGTTTAGAAACTTTTCATCACTTTTTCCTTCTAGCATGAAAATACAACACTAACTACTTTACCAGGAGAAGCAAAAGTGTTTGAGAAATAATTTCACCGCCTGCCAGTGCCTGCTATTGAGATCAGCGTCATTTCCAATTTGTCCCTGACTCTCAAAGTATACATATATTTTTCTCATTGGGAATTTTCTCCTTATGTGAATACCAAGGCATAGCAGCTGTGGCACAAATAAATAAGTAAATAAATCCAATTTATATGCAGAAGCTATGCTCTTGAGGACTGCTTTCCCTCTGGACTTTCTAATATCCTCCTTGGGGTGATTCACTGCAGTCGGTGCAAGAGCCCCTATGGGAAGCAGCTGGTAGCTCAGTGGCTGGGCTTTTCCCAGATGGGGGAAACCAGACTTTTGGCTTTATCATGAAGTAACACACATTAAGGACATTCTTCATCTTCAAAACACAAATAAGTCTTCAGCCCTTCATTCTTCTTGTGGGGCAGGGTCATTGTCATTACTGATCCCTCTTTTCTTTTTATAATTCTTTTTCCTACCTACTGGTCACTTACTTGTCCACCCCACCCCTGCCACCTTTTAGTGAAATTGAGGCGTCAAGTTGCAAAACAAAAACAGAAACAAAATAAAACCAAAGCCAAGAGGGGAATGCCATCAATGCTCTCAGGCATGTTCTTCCTGGCCTTCTGTGTCATGGGGGCCCCTGGGCCCCTCGATTGCTGTCCCACTGGTGGAAAGCATGTTTGTTGCTCACACTGCAACGGGAAGGAGGTAAGCTCTTGGAATGAGGAGGATCAAACGAGGAGGATGTAGTTCTGTGGATAACAATTTGGGGAAATATTTAAGGACAGTTCTGTGACTCAAGCATGGGAGATGTCCTGCAATAGCAGAGGGTACAGAAGTCCAGGCTTTGGTGTTCTTCAGGCCTGATTCAACCACTTGTTCAAGTGTGTCCTTGAGAGAAGGTGGTTCACTACTCTAGCCATACTTTCCTCATGTGACAATGGGCATAATAACACTCCCTATTTCATAGGTCGGTTGGGAAGACTTCATGAGATCAAAGATATGGAATGCCTAGCACCATGCCTGGAACATAGAAAGAGTCCAATAGATGTGAGCTGAGATTGGACTATGGTGCTGAATTCACGTACTGGGTGGTGTCTTTTTGCAAAATAACCCTGAAGTTCTGGAAGATCTGTTTGCACTTTAATACAAGGCAGTGGGATAGCGTGCACAGAGCATAAGTTTCACAGAACTGGATTTAATATCATTCCTTCACATATAAGCTTTGCCGGTAGGTCTACCTCCAGCAACAGATATGGCTTTGGGACCTTGTACTACCTTCCAGGGTTATTTGAGGACTGGTTGTGAAAACATAATTAAATTGCTCAGCTCATAGTAGGTCTTCAGTTAAGTGTGGCTTTCCTCCGTACCCTTTTTATTCTTATAAGCAAGGATCATTTAGAAAATCCCATGACTCAAAAAGTTCTTTTACATGTTTACTTCCTGTCATCTTTTTAATGAGCCCTTTCAATAAACCAGAGTATCACACGGTAGAAAGCGTCTTCAAACTACAATCACTTGGTCAGTAACATGCATAAGCTATCTCATCAATGTGGCTTGCAAGGTGGGGACAAGACTTACACAATCATGTTGCTGTGAGAATTAAATAGGATCATACATGACAGATGCTTAGAACACTGCTTGACACATATTAAATGTTATCATAAATGCTATTGTTTTTATGATTAAACTATATTATTCAAGTTTTAAAAACTTTACTTCATTGCCTTATTCAATATATCACTCTTTTAAAAAGTATTTTAGCACTTTTTAGATATGTTTTGTGATACATAATTATATGATTTCTCTGTCTATAATTGCCACATATGTTTTGACAGTTAATTCTATGTGTCACCTTGGTTAGGCTATGATCCCCAGTTGTTTGCCCAGACACTAGTCTAGATGTTGCTGTGATGGTATGTTTTTCTTAGATGTGATTAACATTTGCCATCAGTTGAATTTAAGTAAAATGGATTATCCTCTATATCTGGGGTAGGCTTAATCCAACCCACTGAAGGCCTTAAGAACAAAAACTGAGGTTTCCCAGAGAAGAAGGAATTCTGCCTCAAGATTGCAGTTTCACTTCCCGCTTGAATTTTCAGCCTCCAGGCCTGTTATATGGATTCTGGACTCAAGACCAAGACATTAACTATTACCTGAATTTCTAGCCTGCCAGCCCACCTGCATTTACAAGACCCTACTGTCATATGAGCTGATTCCTTAAAGTCTCTCTCTCTGTGTTTCTATATCTATTTATCTATTATGTATCTATCTATCTATCTATCATCTATCATCTATCTATTTCTCTGGAAAACTGTAATACATACATATGCCCTGTTTCTTTGTTTCTTCAATTACATCAGGGTTGGCAAACTCTGGCCCATCTGCCAAATCTACCCTGCTACCTATATTTGTAAATAAAAGGTTTTACTGGAACATAGCCATGTCCGTTTATTTATGAATTGTCTATGGCTGCTTTTGTGCTATAATTGAGCACCAGAATTAAATAATTGCAACAGATCATAATGCCTAAAATATTTATTATCTGGACACCTGAATTAGAGTAAATCTTCATGACATCAAGGGGTATGTCATCTTTTTGTAATTCAAACTTTGTAGGCCTCAAGTGTAGATAAAACAGTTACAGCAACTGAGAAAGTTATAGGGTCTTGTTTCTGGAGAGAAAAAGAATGACATATTTTTTCTCTTTTTTTTTAAAGATTTATTTATTTATTTGAGAGAGAGAGAGAGTGAGAGAGAGACTCTCAAGCAGACTCCCCACTGAGCATGGAGCTTAATGTGGTGCCTGATTTCATGACCCTGAGACCATGACCTCAGCTGAAACCAAGAGTTGGACGCTCAACCTACTGAGCCACCCACGTGCCCCATATTATATTTCTTCTTAATACTCTCAAGATGTTTACCTGCTTGCAGACAAGGCAGCTAAACAAAATATTCTGTTGAATAAATGATCCTATTATTTTTATTGAGATATCTCTTCCTCTGGAACCTACAGCAATATCCTATACTACTAAAAATGTAATTGCCATTTGACCCTAAGTTTCACTCCTAGAAAATAATCCTAAGGCAATAAGCCTAAAATAAATTGTAATATTTCTTATCAATATGACAGGCTGAACTGATATAAAGATTTGTTGGATAAACTGCCACAAAAATTATATATATATATATATATATAATTTTATATATCTATAATATATATTTCGGATAATAATAGATGCATATAGATACAGATATCTCCAAGCTTTAAAACCAGAAAGAAAAATCCCCAGATGTAGAAACAAAAATCTCAAAATCAGAGCGTTGAGTGGGAATTAAAGCTGAATGATCCTCAGGAATCTCAAACCTGGGCTGGGTTTTAATGCCCACTTGCAGGAAGGTACAGAGTTGAGTCTCTGGAACTGATGTTCTTTGGGGAACCAAGTTGAGGCCCCTCTATAAAGATGAGTTGGAAAGGCCCATTAAAGCTCCACAGAAAGACTCTCAAAGGTGGTTGAGAACTGCCCACTGGCCTTTGGTCATGGGTTGAAAAAGAATTACCCCAAATTCATCAGAATTTTAACCCTAAACTGTGCAGGTGTCTCAAATTCCACTAACCAAGAGGGGGTAGAAATGGCCCGATGTAAGAAATTAACATACATATTCTTTTGTAACAGGAGCAGGTTCCTGGGAGGAACCAATAAGAATCTTCTCAGAGACTTTTTTCAATGATTATTTCAAAAGGATAGTATAAAAGTGAAAACAGTGGAATTTCAATGCAAGCTCTCCTCTCTGCCTAGGAAAAATTACATTTATCCTTCAAATTCCAATTCAAATGTCATTCTATGACTTTCTGTCATATGAAAACCTCCCTTTCACTACCAACATCCCTTATCTACACAAACTTTTGTTCTCACGGTCCTTCGTTCATGCCTTTAGACTAGAACTTTCATACTGCATTATATTTACCTTTGTACTTCTTCATCTTCCTTTTAGAGGTAAATGGTTTGAAGGCAGGAGTCATGTCTTATTTACCTTTGTGTCCTCTGTAGGGAACTTTAAAATGTTTCCTGAAAGTAACAGAAATAATCATTTCCATTAGCCCTTGTGTGGGTTACAGAGAAGCAAACAACATTGATATTAATTATTTTATGAATAATCAAATTTAGTGACAAACATTTAAGGTATTTGGGCATTTAGCGAAAGACTTGGGATGACAACTGAAGGCTGAAAACTATGTTTGATTAATGATAAGAAGAAATTGTATAGATAGTAAGTTCTGTAGAAGTTCAGGAAACTAGTTTGGCTGGCTCACAATGGGGGAGTGTTCAAAGATAAGGCTAGAGAGTTTGGAAGATTGGGTGAGGCCAGATTATGGATAACTCAGGAATTTGGACTTTATCCTGCAGCTAGTTAATGGGAAACTATGGACGCTTTCTGTGCACAATCAAAGATCTGGTTGAGGACTACTAATAATCCAATGGCTGCAATGTGTAGGATGAATTGGATATGTAAAGCAACCCAAGGCAGGAGACTGGCTTGTGGGACTATTGCAATAATCTAGGGAAGACTGGTAAGAGGCTGGACCAGCAGTGAGAATGAAAAGGAAGAGACAAAGAATTTTAGAAAAGACCTCAAATATACTCTTTTTTAAAAAGAGAATTAAAATATTAAATTTATTACTGGGAAATCAGGATGTTAATATGTGAATTCTTCACAGGGCAAGAATACTGTCGGAGATCAAACATAGTAAGAAATTGAAGATATATGATGAGATTACAATTTTCCTTACATTCTGAGTTGTTTAATAAATGAGGAAATAGTTACTCAGATGAAGTCAAAGTTTTTCATAAACATCTGTGCAACATGATTTACCTGATTATTCTTAGCCAGGTATTAGAAAAGGATTACTTGAGTGGGATAGGGTTCTGAAAATGGGGAAAGTATGGAGGTCACATATGGTTCCATTTCATAAATTCTAGGTTATAGAAAGTTCACATATTGCAAAGGAAAGACTTAGAAGCTCTGAACAGAGTGACTACATTGATTTGTGATGTTACTGCCATTGGTATTGGATTAGCAACTGCCATAGTTAAGCAAAACTATCATATCATTATGAAAGAAATAAAAAAATCCTGAATCTATATAAGAGATATGAGAGATTTTAGAAGACCCCCCAGGCTTAGCTTGAGGTTTAAGTTAATACCTAATTTAGCTAGTGCCTTTCTTCTTTAAGCTCATTGCAAAGCTTTGTATCAGTGTTCTTTTTTTTCTCTCTCTTTAGTTGGGCAATCAGTGAATACCATTCTTAGCCTTTGAGGAAGTCCTCAGTCATCTATGGAAGCCAGAGTTCACTTTATACATTGTCATGAAATTCCATTTTTAATTCCCTTAATATAGTATAGCAATTTTAAGCCCTTCTACTCTAATAATTGTCATCATAAATTAAGAGGTCATAATCAGTCTAGAGTAGCAGCTCATCTACTGGAGGGAAGGTCTTCAGCATTACACATACAGTTAGAGAGTGGGAATGGTATTGATCCAGCCAGTAGTCATTGCCCTCTTGGGGCAGGTGTTGAAGAGGGGCTCAAGTAAAGCACAGATTTTGGAGTCAGACTGGCTGGAGTCCCAATCCAGTCTAGATCATCTATAAGCCATGTATTATATTTGTTTGATAAGGCTGCCATAATAAAACACTATATCCTGAGTAACTTAAGCAGCAGAAACTTACTTTCTCACAGTCCTAGAGCCCAGAAGTCCAAGAACAAGGTGTTGTTAGGGTTGGTTTCTTCTGAGGCCTCTCTCCTTGGCTTGTAGATAGTCATCTTCCTGTGTCTTCACACACTTTTCCTTCTGTAACCTGCTGTGTCCAAATTTCCACTTAAAAGGACACCAGTCTTTTCGAATTAGGGCCCATCCTCATGACTTCATTTTAACTTAATCGCATCTTTAAAGATCCTATCTCCAAATACAGTCACACTCTAAGGTACAGGGAGTTAGGATTTTAACATATGAATTTGGGCCGGGGCTGGGGGGAGACAATACAATTCAGCTTATTGCATGTAACTTCAGGCAAATTACTTATACCCATTCTGTGCCTTCGTTGTTTATCTGGAATAAACTTGGGACACATCAAGTCTGAAGAACTGCAGATGTTGATTGTGAGGTGAATACCAAGCCTGGCGTGATTGTGAGGTAAAGACCAAGCCTGGCCTCCTCCAAAAGGAGGTCGTTGTTCTAGCAAGAGCTTATTCACAGCAATCTTTCCTTTTCACCTTTAAAATTAAGGGTTTTCCTGTTTTTGTTTTTAATAACACCAGGCTTATTTTGATATATTGATATTCAAGGTATATAATAAAAACAAAATCTGTGTTTCTCAGAGGAACTGCCAAAACCAGAATATTACAAATATAGAGATTTTTGTCTAGGTCGAAAGTATAAAAACATGAGATTTATTTGGAAATCGCATACTTGGAAGTTATTGCTTACCCAAATGGCACTGTATCCTATCTATCCCTATATAAAGATATATACTGATCACTTCATTTCTTCTTTACCCTCAACTTCCACATTAAAATAATCACCAGATCTACCGGCATGCACTTGCTAGACATCTTGATAACATATTTTTTCTCCTCCATCTTCATTGCCTTCATCATGGTCCCCAGCAATGTCTTGGTTGCTGGGGTTCTGGGTCTGCACTACTGCATTAGCCTTCTGTTTTTCTCCCTCTAGCCCTGCCCTGTCAAATCCATAAATACTACTGCCAGGCTAATGTTTAAAAACTGGAAAGGACACCTCATCTCTAATATTTATAATCAACTGAACATTTGGTACCGCATATAGCAGTTTATCGGTAACTTGTTTTACACTGGGACAAAAATTGAAGATAAAGTTCACATGTGCAACATAGTCTACGTGGTAACTAATGCTGTCAGAGGTCATTCCATAGCTAGACACTGGTGCAAATGCTCTGTGCCATTCTCTCCTTTTACCTCACAATACCTGATCAGTCTATGCCAGCACTGGCCTAGAGAATCAAGTTCAAGATCCTTTTCAGGATGTCCAGCAATGATTAAGATCCCTCCAGTCAGGCTCTACCTGCCCTCCGAACTACTTGGATGTCTCTGCAGTTCTTTTTGTCTCTTGGAATTCCCTTCCCTTCCTTGTTGCTCAGAACTTTCCATGAGCAGATACCTGCCTTTCTGTCTTGCCATAGCATTTTGATGGCAACTTTCATACCATGTATCATACCAAACTAATGATTTGTTTGCCTCTGAATCTCCCTCCCAACCTGAGGGCTTCTCCATGCGGTTTACTTCACCCTTATTTTTCTAGCACATTCAATAATGTTCAAACACTGGAAATGAAAAACTCAGAAAATAAGGAAGTGAGAGACATTTTCTGTACCTAAATATTTTTAATTTTCACCATGCTTATGGATATATCTTCATGAAGAAGACAGAGTAAAGGAAGAAGAGAAAGAACAAGTATGAGGATGAAATAAGGAAGAAGTGTGAGGGAAAGCGAGCACGTAGCCTGAGCATGTGCCCCGGATCCCAGGTTTCTTTACCTACAAACCATAAAGAGTGGCCCAATTCCACTCACAAGTGCACTGATCTTTCTGACCTCACGCTGCATTTCACATGACTTGTTCTATTTATGAATGTGCCCACCCCCCGATCTCTTTTTGTGACAGTTTCAGCAAATGTGTTATTACACATTGTGTCAGCACAAACCATGTAATAAGCCCTATGCTGAGTAGTGAGACAGTCCTCTTCGAGAAACGTAGAATAAAGTTAAAAAGTGTTGTCATTATTACTTTTATTCTAAAATAGAGAATCTATATTTTAATAACTTGGGTATTTGTAATGAAGATCAATTTCACATTTAAGATGGGCAAATACTCTTTTTTTTTTAAAGATTTTATTTATTTATTTGACAGAGAGAGACACAGCGAGAGAGGGAACACAAACAGGGGAGTGGGAGAGGGAGAAGCAGGCTTCCCTCTGAGCAGGGAGCCCGATGCGGGGCTTGATTCCAGGACCCTGGGATCATGACCTGAGCTGAAGGCAGACGCTTAACGACTGAGCCACCCAGGTGCCCCTAAGATGGGCAAATACTCTTGAATGCTACTTAGCAAATATTTTCTCTAAGTCAAGTACATGATTGCCTAGTTGACATGGACTTCTTTTCTTTAGTACTGGCAAATGTTGCAGATGCAATTTGATAACCATTCAAGGAGTCTACAGGATTGCTGCAGCAAGTATAAGATGCTTCTGGTCACGCTCAACCACGCTTTGAGGGTGACTTGTTCTTTGCCTCCTACTACAGAAGTTCTCCTAATTGAGCTCTATTTAACAAACCCACCAGGTTAATGATTTCTCATCACTCACTGTATAAATCATATGGACTGATAACCATAGTTCACAGCTTTGGGTTCCTCCCAACATTTCTGCTTGTGTCATTGAATTGCATGCTTATTCAAAGTTAGTCGTGCTTGCTCCCAACTATGTTTGTGCCAACTGTCCTTGTTTCTGTAACTAAGGGATGTATAACTCAATAAAATACAATCCCCAAAGGAGAGTTACAGTTTCTCTGAAAACTGCACTGAATACTTTGGAAAGTCTTGAAAAGGAGGGTCTCCAAATATTTCTGTTAAATTACATGTGGGCAAGATCATTGTCAAAGATTGGGAGAAATGTTAAACATGTAGAAGAATTCTGGGTTAAGAATACTTTGCATGTCTATAATTTTGGCCTCACTTTAAAGGAACCAAAATTGAGAAATCATAGATAATGAATTATGGGTGTGAGTTTATGAGAAAGAGTACATGGAATTTCAGTCAGGTGACCCATGCACAAAGAAAAGGCATGGTGTACATGAAAAAGATTGGAGAATAAATGCACATTTATTAGATTGAAATAAACAGTTCAAGGTGTGCACACATCACTTTTGTGATTCTCTTTTTATAAAGCTCTTTCAGTTCACCAATGAACAACAGACCCGATTACTTTCACAGTAAAATGTGGGAATGACTGAAGGAAGTTTATGGTATATATACAGCAAAAACCATACTGGTTTATATTCTCAGTTCAGCCACTTTGAACAAGACACCTGTTCTCTCAAAATTTTGATTTCTTGTTATGAAAAGGGGAAAAAGCCTAACAGATTTACTTTACAGGTTTTTGTAGAATCAAGTGAGGTAATAAATGAAAATATTTTATAAATTTCAAAATGCTAAAAAGAAATGTAAGGCAAATAGATCTACTGAGCTTTAAACTCCTAATGGTAAGAGTTATGTCTTGATTAACTCTGTATTCTGAAAAACACCATAGAATAGTGTTTGTAGAGAGTAAAACAAGAAATCTTTTATGAATAAGTTAATGGATAAATGTACATATTCCTCTGCCACAGTGATGTGCTCCATGTGGAAACATTGCTTCCTGGCCTAGCCTTTTGGACATGGTGTCATACTGACTTGATGGACATCTTAGAATCGGCCCTTATTGTGTCCATTTTTGGCAATGTCTGTAGAAGAGATATGTACCAGCCCTCTTGTATAGGTTTATGTGGTACATGATAGATATTTATTAAATAGTCTTTATTGTGTGAGTCAACAAATAAATGAGTGAATGATTGAAAATGTTCAGACTTGGGCGCCTGGGTGGCTCAGATGGTTAAGCGTCTGCCTTCGGCTCAGGTCATGATCCCAGAGTCCTGGGATCAAGTCCCACATCGGGCTCCCTGCTCAGTGGGGAGCCTGCTCCTCCCTCTGCTTCCCTCTCTCTCTGTCTCTCATGAATAAATAAATAAAATCTTTAAAAAAAAAAAAAGAAAATGTTCAGATTCTTATGTAACTCTTTTTTTTTTTGCTCACAACTTACTGTCAAAGCAATAGGAACTGGTGGTGGTTGAGTTAACTGGGTAGGCATTCAGTAAATATATGTCAAATAAATAACCAGTATGTAAATGCAATGAATGAACATGGAGATAAACCTGTCTCTTATTTTTCGGCTTCACTGAGATTTAATTGACTTACAAAGTCATGCAAATTTAAGGTGTAAACATGTTGATTTGATATACACACACACACACATATATATATAATTGTACACTTATATATACTTGATACATTTGCATATTGCAATATGATTACCACCATAGCATTAGCTAACTCCTCCATCATGTCATATAATTATCATTTATATTTTGTGGTGAGAACATTTAAGATTTACTTTCTTAGCAACTTTCAAGGATTTAATACAGTACTGTTAACTATAATCATGACCAGCGTGCATTAGCTTCCTAGAACTTATTCACTTTCTAACTGTAAGTTTGTACTCTTTAACCGACATCTCCCCATTTCTACCACCCCAGCCCCTACCCTAATAAACCATCATTCTTATCTCTGTTTCTATGAGTCTGGCTTTTGTAGATTCCACATATAAGTGATATACAGCATTTGTCTCTCTCTGTCTGATGTACTTTATTTAGCATAATGCCCTCAATGTCAATCAAGTTTTGACAAATAGGATTTCCTTCTTAATACATCTATGTATTGTATATGTTTAACAGTGCCCAAGGGTTTGCTTTTCTCTACATCCTCACCAACACTTTTTATGTTTTGTCTTTTTGGTGACAGCCATTCTAACAAGTGATATAGCATTGTGGTTTTAATTTGCATTTCCCTAATGATTAGTGATGTTGGTCATTTTTCCATGTACCTGTTGGCCATCTGTATGTCTTCTTTGGGAAAATGTCTATTTGGTCCCTCTGCCTATTTTAAATTAGATCTTTGTTTTGTTGTGGTTGTTGTTATTGGATTATGTGAATTCTTTGTGTATTTTGGATATTAACTCCTCATCAGACACATGGTTCACAAATATTTTCTCCCATTCTGTAGATTGCCTTTTTATTTTGTTCATGGTTTCCTTTGTTGTGCAGAAGTTTTAGTTTGATGTGTCCCACTTGTTTATTTTTGCCTTTATTGCTTGTGCTTTCGGTGTCATATCCAAAATATTGTTGCCAAGACCAATGTCAAGGAGCTGTTCTCCTATATTTACTTCTAGGAGTTTTACAATTTTGGTCTTCATTTAAGTCTTTAATCTATTTCAAGTTATTTTTTTGTAAGTGGTGTAAGATTGGGGTCCAGTTTCATTTTATGCATGTGGTTATCTAGTTTTCCCAATGCCATTTATTGAAGAGATTATCCCTTCTCCATTGAATATTCTTGGCTCCTTTGTCAAAAATTAGTTGACCATATATATGGGAATTTATTTCTGGGCTCTTAAGTGATGAGATATGAATCCATTTTTGTCCAGATGACTTCCCATTATCCAAGAATCATTTATTGAGTCATCCTTTTTTCCTCCATTGATGTATATGACATAAATGATAAAATGCCACCTTTATTATATACTGAATCCCTATGTATTTCAATTTATTTCTGGACTTCCATTTATCTCTCTGTTATGTGCTAGCACTGTCTTATTTTAATTGTTGAAAACTTTAATACTTTTAAAATATCTGATGCTCTATCACCTCAGCAATACTTTTTTTCCTGAATTTTCCTTTTAAAATTTTTGCATATAAACTACAACTAGTTTCACAGAAAAAAATCTTTTATCATTTTTATTGGAATCAAATTATATTTGTACATTAATTTAAGGAGAATTTATATTTTTTTGTTAAATTATCCTGTCCAAGGACATGATAGCTTTTCTATTTGTCTAATACTTCCTTTCTCCTTGGATACCATTTTCACATTTTCTTCACATGGAGGGTGTTTCTTGTGAAGTATATTCTAGTGTACTACCTTACTATTTTTTCCTAAAGAGAATAACTACATAGCATAGCAGTTAAAACCACAGCCTATGGATTAAGACTCCCTAAATTTAAAATCTAGGTCTGCCACTTATGAACTGTATAAACACAAGCAAGCTACTTAAACTCTCTTTGCCTCTACTTCCTCATCTGTAAAATGTAGTTGCTGTGAAGAGTACATGAATTGAGCCTGTGAAAGTACTTAGAACAGTGCCTAGCACATAATAACGTTCAATATTCATCCAATAATAGCATTTGATATTTACTCTTATTGTTGTTATTAGAGATGAATATCGTTGTCCATTAAAATCTTTCAACTTTCTATTTTTTGTATAAACAGAAACTACTTGGTTTCTTTACATATTTTGCATCTTTCCCCAGCTTATCAAATTATTTTAATGTTTGCAATTATATTTTCAAATGATTTTCTAAGTACATAATCACATAAGTTTCAAATGATATTTCATTCCTTCCTCTTACAATTTTTATATTCTAATTCCTTTCGCTTTTCTGTTAACATTGGCTACTACTTCCAGAAAACTTTTTAAAACTTTAAAAGATATAAATAATAATTGCAATCTTTCCTCTCTTGAATTCTGAGAGTAGTTTCTCTTGGTGATCTGTTTATAGTTCTGAGCAGACTCTTTTTTCATATTCTTTTCAGGATCTTCTTCCTATGGATGTCCTCAAATGTATAAACTTCCCAGAATACTCTTTTGACCACTACTTCTGTTTGTACACATCATCCTTGAATAATTTTACCCAAATTCTTCTAGACTTATTCCCTACAACTTTAAATCTATATGTTCAATTCCCACTGGACATTTCCATCAGAATCTCAGAAATACTTAATATATCAACATGCTCAAAATGGAAGTCATTCTTACTTGTACACATACACTTTCCTTTATGGCAACCACATAAGTATAATAACTAGAGCTAGACACATAGGTTTTATCTTCAGTTCATTTTTTCTTACTGCACCTCAATTCCATCAACCATTCAGTCCTATATTTCTCCCAAGTGAGTATCTACCAAGAACTTATTATATTTATTTATTTTTTAAGAACTTATTATATTTATAGAAGGATTAGGGTTCTGTACCAATTTTAACTCAAATTGTTGATGTATTTTAAACTATTTTTATTCAATCAAAATGAAAATCATACTATTAGTTGTTGATTAGTTGTATTTCTCAATACATATTAGTGTTCCCATGTATGAATATTTCTACTCTGTTGAATAGGTAAATGCATTTAAATTTTCTCATGCTTCCTATTATGCTAAAGCAATATAAAAATAACCCAGGGAAAGTTGAAGAAAATCAATAATTATTACTTTTTCTTTGGAAAAAAAAAACTGAGAGACTCATCCAAAGGACAAAAAAAAAAAAAAAAAAACATGAAACAAAACCCACACATGAAATAAGTCTGAAAGAAGAACGTTTTTATCAGTTTCATCATGTTTGAGGTGAATTTTCCAAAGAGAGTAAAATGGTCCCCTAACATTCTTATTCTAGGAAGCCTTTTAGATTTTCCATAAAGTTTTTCCTACACTGAAAATCAGAAGGTTCACATATACAGAGCTTAGCCTAGTTGTCTATCCCACCTTAGGTGCCAAGTGTATTCAATGTCAAATTTTACTTTAAGGGGAAAAGAAATCCATTGATTATTTTTCTGGGCAGAGCTGATATTCTCAAACATTATTAAAACTGAAAAATAAATTTAATAAGCCAGTTTCCCTGCCTTCTGGTGCTAAATACTTTTTAACCCAGAAATTCCACTTTTAGGAGTTCATTCTACAGATGCACTCAGGCATATAAACAAGTGTGTGTGTGTGTGTGTGTGTGCACGCACGCAAGCATGCATGCCATGTGTGCATATACACAAATGAATTCATTGCAACAGTATTCAGAATAGCAAAGAATATAAAACAAACTAAATATCCACCAGTTTGGGAAAACAGGTAAATGAATGATAATAAAACTATTAAACAAGATGACATAGATCCATGTATGTTGATAAAGAAAATTTCTAAGATGCATTGTTAAGTTTAAAAGGAAAAAAGTGTGTCAGTATGCTCATGTCTCAGTCTTTGGGCATATCTCTTTGTCTCTCTGTATATATACAGATATATATATATATATATATATCTGTATACGTGTGTGTGTGTGTGTGTGTGTGATGTAAAAATATGTTTCTATAACACATATAAAAGTTAATTCTCAACTCTTTCTTGAGAACACTGATTTCTCATTTGCTTCCCACACTGATTAGCAGTGATATTTCCCAATGGCTTCTATGACTATCCAAGTTCTTACCCTCTGTCCTGCCAACACTCATCCACAATGAGGCATGTTTCATCATGGAATAAAACAGAACAGTTAATTAGCTATTTTACTTTCCAACTTGTTTTGTTAGCATTTTGGAGATGTAGGCAAACAACAAAGGGCAACACAGTATATAGAGCTCATTAGTGAAGCATAACGGTGCCCACCAGAATGGAACTAAAGTAAACTGTGAGCTCATCCAAATTATAGAGTTATGAATTTAGTTCTATATGCATTTAATGAATTGTGTGCTATTAATGCATTGGAAATCACAGGACCTAATAAGAGTGATATAAGTTTTGTTAAAGTCACACACAGAATTGGGCACCTTCATTTACATGTTTTCTTTGCTTTTAAAATGATTTAAAAAATCAGATTTTAGGATGATAGAAACACTCTTTGAAGGGCTTGAATTCTGCCAAGGTAGAAACCTCAGAAAACTATTACAAAGATGACTTTTATATGCCTGAACAATGTAATTCTTTAGAACTGGAAATTACTTTTGTTTTACTTGCTGTGATATTTCCCACTTTCACAAACTACTTTGGATTGGCTTTCTGAGCCAGGCTGGTGCAAGACCTCTAGGGAGGGCTCAGCTGCAATATATAAAGCAGCAGTTTTGGTTCATTAGTGCATTTTCTCTTCCTAATATGTGTAATGCTGAGAGTAGGGGCTTAGGGTATCACATGCCACTGTGTTAATGAAAAAAAATGGTAAGAGTGACATTTAGTTAATTCATACAATCTTTCTTAAAAGTACACACAATTTTAAGTAATGAGGTGTAGATTATTGCTGTTAATTACCTTTCCATGAGTAAGATATCCTTGTATTCCTGCATATCTATTAATTAATTTATTCAACAATCATTTATTGACTGTCTAGAAAGTGTCAGGCATTGTGCTTCGTTGGTACTAAAGATGTAAAGTAGGGTAAGATACAATATTGTCCCTGCTCCACAATCGTAATGTATTTGCAGAGAAAAGCTTGTAAAATTTAACTTCAGTAGGTAAGTGTTATAACAAGTGTGCACCAACTCTGCTGATGGAACTAAAAAAGGCACATTTAATTTATTGGAACAATTTGGGAGGAAAATGTTTCAAAGAGGAGAAGATCCTTGAATGGGTTTCCTAAGATGCAGTAGGTATTCTAAGGCAAATATGATAATGGTGAAGAGATATTGTATACTACAGGATGCATTTGCAAAATACATAGGCATGGAGCAGCTTGACACCTTCAGGAAGTTGCCAGTCATTTGATATGACAAGAGAGTGGTATAAGAAATAAAGTCACAGGAGGTGCATTGATAAATGAAGACAAGTCCTCAATCACAAAATATCTTCTATGTATGTTATAGAATTTGTGTTCAATCTGTAGGCAATGGGGAGTTATTGGAATGCATTTAAAAGGAGAATGACATTTTCATTATTTGTAGTTTTAGAGAAATCATTCTGGTAGCCACATGGAGGATTGGTTAAAAACTCAAATTTGAATCCTTCAAATCAGTGATCAGTTGAGCTATAGACTCAGAAGATCTGTTAAACTCCTAAAACTGAATGCAAAATTTATGTGCCTATGTATTACTTCTGGGGAGAAGTTTCATAACATAGATTTGACTTTCAATCACTAAAAGGGGATGATGGTGACAACCAGGAAGTAGGGTGACCAACTCATTCCAGTTTGCCTGGGACTTTCGTGGTTTTAGTACCAAGAGTATTGCATTTAGTACCAAGTATTGCATCCTCTCAATTCTAAGGAAAACTGGAACAGTTAGTCATCCTACTTGAAAGTCACAGGACTGTGGCAATAGACCCCATGAAAGGAAATTAAGAACTTCAGCTAGAGAAGAAGAAATGACCTTGAGAGGTATAATACATAGGACTGAATGGTTGATGGAATTGAGGTGCAGTAAGAAAAAATGAACTGAAGATAAAACCTATGTGTCTAGCTCTAGTTATTATACTTATGTGGTTGCCATAAAGGAAAGTGTGTGTGTACAAGTAAGAATGACTTCCATTTTGAGCATGTTGATATATTAAGTATTTCTGAGATTCTGATGGAAATGTCCAGTGGGAATTGAACATATAGATTTAAAGTTGTAGGGAATAAGTCTAGAAGAATTTGGGTAAAATTATTCAAGGATGATGTGTACAAACAGAAGTAGTGGTCAAAAGAGTATTCTGGGAAGTTTATACATTTGAGGATATCCATAGGAAGAAGATCCTGAAAAGAATATGAAAAAAGAGTCTGCTCAGAACTATAAACAGATCACCAAGAGAAACTACTCTCAGAATTCAAGAGAGGAAAGATTGCAATTATTATTTATATCTTTTAAAGTTTTAAAAAGTTTTCTGGAAGTAGTAGCCAATGTTAACAGAAAAGCGAAAGGAATTAGAATATAAAAATTGTAAGAGGAAGGAATGAAATATCATTTGAAACTTATGTGATTATGTACTTAGAAAATCATTTGAAAATATAATTGCAAACATTAAAATAATTTGATAAGCTGGGGAAAGATGCAAAATATGTAAAGAAACCAAGTAGTTTCTGTTTATACAAAAAATAGAAAGTTGAAAGATTTTAATGGACAACGATATTCATCTCTAATAACAACAATAAGAGTAAATATCAAATGCTATTATTGGATGAATATTGAACGTTATTATGTGCTAGGCACTGTTCTAAGTACTTTCACAGGCTCAATTCATGTACTCTTCACAGCAACTACATTTTACAGATGAGGAAGTAGAGGCAAAGAGAGTTTAAGTAGCTTGCTTGTGTTTATACAGTTCATAAGTGGCAGACCTAGATTTTAAATTTAGGGAGTCTTAATCCATAGGCTGTGGTTTTAACTGCTATGCTATGTAGTTATTCTCTTTAGGAAAAAATAGTAAGGTAGTACACTAGAATATACTTCACAAGAAACACCCTCCATGTGAAGAAAATGTGAAAATGGTATCCAAGGAGAAAGGAAGTATTAGACAAATAGAAAAGCTATCATGTCCTTGGACAGGATAATTTAACAAAAAAATATAAATTCTCCTTAAATTAATGTACAAATATAATTTGATTCCAATAAAAATGATAAAAGATTTTTTTCTGTGAAACTAGTTGTAGTTTATATGCAAAAATTTTAAAAGGAAAATTCAGGGAAAAAAGTATTGCTGAGGTGATAGAGCATCAGATATTTTAAAAGTATTAAAGTTTTCAACAATTAAAATAAGACAGTGCTAGCACATAACAGAGAGATAAATGGAAGTCCAGAAATAAATTGAAATACATAGGGATTCAGTATATAATAAAGGTGGCATTTTATCATTTATGTCATATACATCAATGGAGGAAAAAAGGATGACTCAATAAATGATTCTTGGATAATGGGAAGTCATCTGGACAAAAATGGATTCATATCTCATCACTTAAAATAAATTTGAGAAAACTGAAGACTGCACTGTAAAAACTATCAAAGCATAAAAGTAACAGAAATTATTTTATACTCTCAATATATGAAAGACCTTTATGTGTGCGACACAAATACAAAGGCCATAACAAATCACATTGATAAATTCAACTACATAAAATTAAAACATTAAATTCTGACCAAACCAGTGTAAGAAAAATCAGAAGATAAATGATAAAAGTGTGAAAATATAACACAAAAAACATGCCATTTCCTTTTATTGAAAATAACTCTTTCAAATCAAAGTGATCATCAATCAAAAAAGAATGAGCAAATGATCAAATACAAGTTGCTTTTAAACAAATGAAAAATGTTCACTCTTACTAATAATACAAGAAATATAGATTAAAACCACATCAAATAATCATATCATTTATATCAACAATATCAATTATCATTTCATAGATTATGAAAGATTTAAAAGTTGGATAGCATACCATATAGATGAGGATGGGGCAAAGAGGCAGTTTCATACATTGCTGGCCAGACTACAAACTGGTATAGTCTCTGTGCAGGGCAATTTGTCAATATTGATCAAATTTAGAACTTAGAAATAAATATATCACTTATTCAAAAAAATAAATTTAAAAAAATCTTAAACAGTTAATGGTAGGTCATTTGGCTCATTCCTTCCACTGAGAACAGCAAATGGGAGTTGAAAAACATCTTAGAATTCAAGAGGCCAAATAGGGAAATGTTAGCAAAACTGAAGAGAGAAAATAGAGAAATAAGTGAGTACTTAAATTGTTTTCATCTGGGAGCATTTGCTGACCCTCATAATTTGAATTTGAATTAAGATAGGCTTACAGGTGAGAAGGGCATAAATAAAAGCAAAGGACCTCCCCTGCCCCCAAAAGAACTAAAGGGCTATCACCTTAAAGTGAGGAGAGGGTTGACTGAATATTCTCACAGGGAATACTAGACCATTTAATATCATTTTGACCTTGGTTTAAGGTGATCCCAAAATGTTAGAGATCTAGCAGCCTGGCAGAATAATCTGAAATCATATCTGGATAAGTTCACTTATTGTAGACCTCAATAATTATCTCTATAAATTATTACTTCACATAAAACACTTAGCACACAACAGAGATGACCAGGAGTACTAAGACATTATACTCAGTGAGTATACAAAGATTGTAAAGATTCAGATACTGAAATTACTAGATGCACAGAAAATATCAATTATATATATATATAATTATATATATCTAATTTAATATACCCATTTTGTTTATATCTGTATTTGGATCTATATCTATTTATCTGTCTACAGAGAGGGACAATATATAGTACATGCTCATTTGGTGGTGTACAACACCTCCGTCATCATTCTGATATTTGCCTTAGAATACCTACTCTATCTCAGGAAACTTATTCAAGAATCTTTCCAAAACATTTTCCTCCCAAGTGTGGGTAAGGGAGGTCTTGTTTTATAGGTATTGAGATTTATCAAGCTATAGTGATTGAGGTAGTATGGTATCAGTACAGGAATATATAAAGAGTTGAATGACATAAGATGGAAAACTAGGAAGCTGACCCGCACATATACAGGCCCCTAAAGAGGACAAAGGTGGCACTGCAGAGGAATCAGAGAGATGAGAGTCTTAAAGAAATGGTATACTAAAAGGCAACCTATGGAATGGGAGAAGATATTTGCAAATGACATATCAGATAAAGGGCTAGTATCCAAAATCTATAAAGAACTTATCAAACTTAACACCCCAAAAAACAAAAAATCCAGTCAAGAAATGGGCAGAAGACATGAACAAACATTTCTCCAAAGAAGACATACAAATGACTGACAGACAGATGAAAAAATGTTCAACATTCCTCATCATCAGGGAAATATAAATCAAAACCACAATGAGATACCACCTCACATGGGTTAGAATGGCTAAAATTAACAACTCAGGAAACCACAGATGTTGGTGAAGATGCCGAGAAAGAAGAACCCTCTTACCCTGATGGTGGGAATGCAAACTGGTGCAGCCACTCTGGAAAACAGTATGGAGGTTCCACAAGAAGTTAAAAATAGAACTACCCCACAACCCAGCAATTATACTACTAGGTACTTACCCAAAGGATACAAAAATAGTGATTCAAAGGAGGCACATACACCCCAGTGTTTATAACAGCAATGTCCACAATAATATGGAAAGAGCCCAGGTGTCCACTGACTGATGAATGAATAAATAAGATGTGTGTGTGTATGTGTGTGTGTGTGTGTGCCATCAAAAAGAATGAAATCTTGCCACTTGCAATGGCATGGATGGAACTAGAGGGTATTATGCTAAGTGAAATAAGTTAATCAAAGAAAGACAAATACCAGATGATTTCACTCATGTGTGGAATTTAAAAAACAAACCTGATGGGCATTAAGGAGGGCACTTGATGTAATGAGCACTGTGTGTTGCAACTCATGGGTGATGGGCATTAACGAGGGCACTTGATGTAATGAATACTGGGTGTTATATGCAACCAATGAATCACTAAATTCTACTCCTGAAACTAAGCAAACAAAAAAAACTCCCAAAACAAAAACAAAACAAACAAAAAAGAAATGGTATGGTTAGAAACAGGTATTTGTGTTAGCTACAGACTGCTACAAAACATTAATACATTTATGATATTAAAAATTTAAAAATTTATTTATCAAAGGATACAATAAAGAAAATGAAATGGCAGGCCACAGAAAATAATACATGTAATACATATAACTTACCAAGGGGTCATATCTGGAATATACAAAGAAGTTTAACAAACCTATAAGAAAAGAGAAAAGACAAAAAGCAAACCTGTACAACACAGGGAAAGAGCTTAAGCAAAATCTCCAAAAGAAGGAAAATCCAAATTCCACTGGCTGAACAATAATAAAGAAAATCTGACAACATCAAATGGTAAGAATGTGGAGCAAGCAGTAAACTCACTGCTAAGGACAACACAAATTAGCCAAATCCCTTGGGAAATCATTTGTCATTTTTTTAGTAAAGTTGAAAATTTATATATCTTTAGCAATTTTATTCATAGATTTAGATCCCATAGAAATGTGTGCTTTAAAGATACAGGATGCCACAGAGCAGGAACAAAACCAAAAAGGATGCAGTAGTTCTTCACCGAAAAATGATGAATCTTTAAACATAATTTTTATTGAGCAAAAGGGTCAGATCCCCAATATATGCAGCACATGATTCCAATTATATAAAGAACAACATTAAACTATCTTGTTTATGGATAAATACATAGGCAGCAAAACTGTAAAGACAAGCAGGTCGTGATTACTGTAGAAGCCAAGGTGATGGTTCTCCCTGGATGGCTTGTGATTAGGCTGCAGTTGAGTGTTTCTGGGCAGCTGACAGTATCTTATTTCTTTATCCGGATGCTAGTTACACAGTAACCTTATAATATTTCATTAAATAGTACATTTATATTTTGTTCATCGTGCTGTATTTATGTCATATTTCATAATAAAGAAATTAAAAAAATAAAGAATGATAAAAATAAAGGATTTTTTTTAAAAAAGATGGAAATTGAGGGCTAATGACTGTCAGTAGCCACAAAAGGGACTTCTTTTTTTTTAAGATTTATTTATTTATTTTAGACAGAGAGAGAGCAAGTGAGCACAAGTGGGGAGAGGGGCAGAGGGAGAAGGAGAGAAAGAATCCTCAAGCAGGATTCCCATTGAGCACAGAGCCTGACCTGGGGCTTGACATCATGATCCATGAGATCATGACCTGAGCTGAAACCAAGAGTCAGATGCTTAACCTACTGAGTCACCCAGGTACCCCACACAAAAGGGACTTCTTGGTGCTGGTAGAGATTTGTTTATGAAAATGCATCGAGCTGTACATAACTTATGCACTTTCCATATGTGTACTTAAATAAAATTTTTTTATTAAATTAATAAAATGGAAGGAAGTTAAACAGGAAGCCACGTAGACTGTTCTTTTTATAAGCTAAAGTTTGAATGGAAGTGAAGTTTAAGGTAGTAACCAGAGGGCAGGAATTTATATTTTATAGAAACATACTTATGTGTGATAGGGACAGAATCGGTAGAGGGGAGGGCTTGAAACAGTGGAGAAGATAACCAGTGGCTGGCCTCAGTTTTAAAGGGATGGGGAGGGAAGCAGGTGTATGATGGAAAGACAAGGTTTGAACAAGGGCAGGAGTACATTTTTCTTTGAAACTTGGGAGAAGGAAATCAGAAAGGGAAAGCTTGGCAGGAACAGGAGAAAAGATGGAGAACAGATGGCTGTAGGTAATAAGCCATGAATGTAGAGCTTTAAGCCCAAGACTGCAGAAGAACATACTATCACTTACCAAAGGGGGAGATATAGGAAATCCTCTCTCCAAGAGGACCACGAAGGATTATAAATGCGACAAGGAAGAGATGGGAAAGGGGAATAGCTACAGAACCATTCAAGGATCGTTGAGTAGTCCTGATGGCCCAGTGGCACTGGGAGTTGATATATATGGTGGCATCTCCAGAGTTAAGCAGTTATCTTCAGCAGTTTAGGGATGGGGAATGAGACAGAGAACGATGAAATTAAATCAAGATTGAGAATCTTTGGTAAATTTTGGCTGAAGTATATGGAAAAGCAGGTTGCAGTAACTGGTCCCATGAAGAGTATGGTTAGATGATGCATATGAGGTTTGGGATTCATAGAGAAGGAAGCAACCATAAAATAAGGTGATTCAGGGATGCAATTGGAAGGGTTGCTAGACTGTAGGTCTGGGAAAGGTGGAAAAAGAGGCAAGTGGGAAAGAGGCAAGTAAGAGAATTGCTTTGCTATAGTACCCCCAGCCAACTAACTCTTCCCAAAAGTTTGATTAAGAATAGAAAATTTTCAGTTTTACAATGGAGTCTTCCAATTTTTCTCTCTAATGCAAAACAGAATTCAATAGAAGAAATATTTTATATTTTCGAGTAATAATTTTACATAGCTTCTCTTAAGCACAGGTCTTGAGAACACCGTATCATTGAGACTCCACCTTATAAATAGGAATCCAAGTTAAATATTATGGGGGAGGAGGTAAATCTGCAAAAAGAAAATCAAATCATATATCAAAGCTCTAATACATATTTACTTTTGGATCATTCTCTGTGTCGGCCTGAGTCATGGCTTGCCTTGGCACTAGAATGACTATTTCCTGAAGGTGTCAGTATGGCTGGAAGATTAGAATCCTGCCAGTTCTTCCTAAATTGCTCATGGTTAAGCAAAACAAAGAAAAGAGAAGAAAGAGAGCAAAACTGTTCTGATGGAGGCTGAAATTATTGTTGCCTCTTGTCTGTGATTCCTTTCTTTAGGAAATGCATTGCCTGAAGATTTGGTTAAAAGCCTCCCTTTTAACTCCTCACCCAAGCCCATCCCTGATTTCAGGACTCCAACTAGTCTAGTTGTTGCTGTCATTTCCCAACCATCAGTAGTTACACTGCACTGCTACCATGCTGAACAGAAAGGGTGCTGCTACAAGCAAGGTAAGAAGAAGAATCAATCCATGGATAAGAAGGTAATTGTTGAGCAAGACTTCAGTGTTAAGTACAACGGAAGATATGGAAAATGCATAAGAGGAGGTTATCTTTAAGGACCTCACATAATAGAAGAATAGGGCAAAACATGAACATTTCACAAATCCAGACATGTACGGTAAGTGCCAGTGGAGGAGAGGATAGAGATTTCAAGTACCCTGGTGTGGTCAGCATAGGTTGCGCGGGGGGAAAGAAAAGATATGACCTCAGAGATCAGGTTTTGTGCAAAATTTCAACAACAGGTGGATACATTGAAATATCAACAGTCATGCTCATATTATCTCCTATTTCCCCAAAATAGCCAATGCTGTCATCTGCAAACATATCTGCATTTAATCAACTCATAATTATTTGTGCCAGGGAAAGGAATAACTCAAAAACAATTTGCTTTGGAATTGGAAAAAAATGTGCTATATTCCTTGAAGTCCATTTGTCCTCCCTATTTTGGATTGTTGAGGCTAATGTTAAAATACACTTGCATTTTCCAAGCACACATGCAAGAGCACTGAGATATATGGCTCCACACTGGATGGTGTTGGGGGAAAGCCACACTAGGATAAAAAAATGACAAATGCTTCTGAATTGATTTCATGTTGTCATGGCTAAACACAAACAGCCTCAGAACATCTGGGATTTCCTCATTTTAATTCCAAGTTGTCATATTTTCACACATTCTTGTTTTCTTGGACTGAGATATTTTTTTCTAATGTAACTTGTGTCCACTTGCAAAATTGTTAAGAATTCCCATCAAATAGGGACCTTAGATTTTCCCACGTGAACTGTCTCTTAGAATGGCAAAGCTAGTGAGAAGGGAAGAAAAGAAAGACTGGAGAAGAGAAAAGAGAATTTCTGAATTGAAAAAACATCAACAAACTAAATTACTAAAGGAAATTTCCTAAAATCTTTTCTTTAATTTCAAAGCATTCTGTAATTTGAAAGTGAAGCCAATATTAGGATGGAGACCTTTGAACCTCTCTAAAATTTCAATTTGCTCCACCCAATTTCTACACTTCTATCTCTCTTCTCTGCTTTAGTTTTCCCCTTAGCACTTTTCATGAGCTAACATACAATACACGTTATTTATTTGCTCTTGTTTATACTGTCTCCACCACCTGAAGGTAAGCTCCATGGTGGCAGAGACTTTTCTCTATATCGCCACTCCCCAAACAGTGTGCTGAACATATAAGTACTTTACAAATATTTGTTGTTGAATGAATTCTAAATCTTTGTGCTAATGGGTTTAAAGTATTTTTCCATAATCTCAGAATAATTGTTATATTCAATTTACTTAAATGGAAATTATATTTCTACTATGAATAGAAAATTAGATTCAAATAAATTATTACAGTGTCTATTTATAAAATCAGATTAAACATAGAGAAGATAAATTCAAATGTTTTATTTAAAAAATACACATAATTTTCAACCATGAATATATTCAATAGGGTAACTTGGTAACTGAAATAACTGTACTTAGTCTAGTTATATTAGGAGTAAAATTAAGCTGGATCAATCAATACTCATAAGCAAAGTACTATTCAACAGATGAACTGATGAGGACTTGCAAACTATTTTTGCATTATGATGACTATTACAAGAATAACTTTAGCAGAATAACAACTCTGAGTAATATTTTTTACTGTTTTGCAATGGTTATAGCAAGCAGTATTTATGAATAGAGTCAAGATCCTTTATAAATAATCTATTTAATTATAAAAAATACAGTTCTGAAAAGCAATTTAATAAGGTGATAGTCAAGATAGGTGTGTCATATGCAGATAAAAGGAAGTAATAGTTGCATTTCTGTATCCAGCATCGGTCAGAAAATGCCTAAAATATTTTTTTAAGAAATGTTTCTTTTAAATGGATCATTGACAAACTAGAGCATATTGAATAAAATAACCAGGATGGTGAAATGCCTAGAAATTATTTTTAATAAGAAACACTTAAATAAGCTTTATTGACAAAAAAAAAAAAAAGAGCAGTCCAATGATCTAGAGATGTTTAGCATAGAAGAGAAAATATTTGGGTGAGGGAGAGTGAACATTTTCAAAAAATCTTCAAATAGCTGAGTAGCTACCTAGAGAGCTTGAATTTGATTTTTTGAGTTATTCTAGTGGGTCTACAAAGAACAATAAGTAAGTTGAAATTACAGAGAACTAGACTTATATTTGCTGTAACAAAAACTTGTTAACAATTTAAACATTTTAAAAATATAATGAATCGCATTATGAAGTAATAACTTCTGCCACTCCACATTGTAGAGTGGAAGAAACAGACTCTATATTGTGCATATCTGGAGGGCAATGGCTATGTTTCATGTTTCTTTACTTTTAATAGATGTAGCATGTTTATGTGTAGAGGAAGACCTATAAAGAGCTCAAGAGCGTTTGATTGCATGGATGAATGGTTGTGTTTGGACCTCCATGAATATTTCCATGTTTCCAAATGGACCAGGCTATCTGAAAGAGAATATAAGTAAACTTGGTTAAGGGGTGACTGAATAGAAAACATGTGAGAGATGGAAGTGAGAGATAGTATATGGTGAATAAGTTTCGGGACATATCTACCCCAGCACCATTTGCTTACCTTCTAGGGTAGTAAAAACCCAGGCAATTTCTCCTCTTCTCCCCAGGGGAGATTTATTTAATTCCAGAGTGAAAACCTTCTTTCTGGAAGAAAGGATGGACTTATGTGTCAACTACCCTATATAAACTTTGAATTTCATAATTTCAGGGTTCCCTTCCTAAGGTAGAACCCTGGTAAATGTTCAAGTGAACATCTGCCCTCATTGTGTTGCCCTGTGGGGGCTTGGAAATCTTATGCTAAAATTTCTCTCTCTATTGCTATCAACTTAGCAGATGAATGGAAGAAAGGAAGGAAGGAAAGGAGGAAGGAAGGTTGGGTATTTATCTGTCAGGAACTCTTTATATTCCTGCACTGGATGGAAATTTCACAGATAATGATGAAGACCTATTCAATTTTTAGATACATGTTGTTATATATATGTATATATATAATATTTTATACATTTATTATTTATTTAATATGCTTACTAAATAGATATATACTTTTATATGTATTTATATTATATACATATTTTTGTCAGATCACCGTTGGTAATTTTAAGTGATGTTTTCAGTCCCATGACAACAAATAAAATTTAATTCCTGAAAAAAAAATGAAGACCAAAGATTCTGCAAGATTTTTTAATTCAAAGTATCTCCTAGAAAGTATGCAAATTTCTTAATATAAAGAGAAATTTTTATCTCTGATAAATTATTAGTGAACAATTTTTCAATAAACGGCATGGTGATTTGAGGTAAATTAACTTAAGAGAGTAACAAAGAACCCCTTTTCTGAGGTAACACAGATGGATTCTCACAAAGGTCATCTCTTAAAATGACTGAAATGGAAAGAAAAATCATTTGGCCTAAATTTTCCTCAGGACATGTTCAAAATATACTAAATTCTCCTCTGAACAGAAAAAATAACAAAATCTGTTAAACCAAAGATTCTAGAAACTTTTAACTTGCTATCTTGCTGGCATTTTGGGTCTTGAGAAGAGCTTTAGTCAAACGAACAACTCTCCAATGTAACCATAGGCATTTACTTTTTTTTTTTCCCAAGTTCATTAGGGTATAAAGTGATTCATGAAGAACTTCAAAAAGGATTGATTAATGCATGTCTAGTTTCTGTAGTTAAAACATTTGAAAACTCTTTACTCCCCCCAAGTTTTCATGGTGATTCACCTAAAAAAAATCTCTCTCACTGGCAGAAACACGTTAGCTACATTTATACACTAAGAGAAACACCACAGAGACCAAAATATTATGTTACTAAGTTAATGATATGCATATCTCATAGAATTTGCTGTAATCGATATCTGTGACCAAGCTGGCAACAGATTAAATAGTGCCCTATATCAAATCCCTGTGAGGCCCCTCCTCTGAGTGCTTCACCCACTGACCATTACAGAGTTTATGATATGGTTCACCTTCAGACAATAACTCACTGCCAGTGTGCGGTTTTATTTCAGCTGCTGCATATATATTTGAAAGTTTCTATCTTGTTGCTCAAAGTCAATTATAATATCTATTCATATGCTAACAAAGCATTATGTTAAACACATTGCATACAATTAGCTATAGAGATATTCTTTGAATATTAAGTTATCCAGTGACTTATAAGCAAGTATCTGTGTACCTGAACTTTGAGAGATGAAGACAGAGCAAAAAGGCTGTAAGACACAGTAAATATAATATTCTGTATGTGTCTTGTCATGCCACTGAACGGTTCCAAGAAAGTCTCACTGGTGTTTTTTTTTTTAAGATTTATTTATTTATTTGAAAGAGAGAGAGAATGAGAGAGAGAGAGAGAGAGAGCACATGGGAGGGGGGAGGGTCAGAGGGAGAAGCAGACCCCCCCCCCCCCCCCCCCGGCTGAGCAGGGAGCCCGAGGCTGGACTCGATCCTGGGACTCCAGGATCATGACCTGAGCCGAAGGCAGTCGCTCAACCAACTGAGCCACCCAGGCGCCCCCTCACTGGTGTTTTATCTGATCTTCAGAACTACAAGGTGACCCACCCTCTGAGTTTTAAAAGGCCATCAAGTGAGAGGAGTTTAGGCTTATTCTGAATGACTCCAGAAGGTCGAACTAAAAGAGCAGATGGAATCCATAGGGAGTCACATTTTAACCCAAAATAAAGGAGGCTTTCTGACCATTACATCTCTTTGTGTGCTTTGATTTGCTTTATAGTGTGTCTCTTATCAATGGAAATGTCTAACACAGTGGCAAAAAGAAGTCAAGTATCCATGAGTAGCTGGATGAGATGACCTTTCAAATTTCTCCAAATGTTGGAATCCTGAGTACACGCTTTAGTTCTCCTGTAGTTAAAAATGGGTAGTAGCTTGCTGTCCTTCAGATCCTAAAGGGGGAGTATATCACTCCTGTTCCCTTCTCTAATCTGGACACATGCCCAGTTAAGATGAAGAACAGTTTAGCCATGAGCTTCAGCTGCTGCGTGGCTAATGGAAAAGGAGCCCAGGAATGCACACTCTCTCTGTGTCTACTCAATGCCAACAGGCTCGCCTGATTTGAACAAAAATCCAGTCAAGCTGCCTGTTTGGCAGCGTGCAAGCAACACATCTGGGTGCCTTACAAGATTTCTGACTGAAGTAAGGGGCTGTTTTCAAACTATGTAGGCCGGACATTAAATGCTCTCTTCCCCACTGGGCTGTGCCATAATCTAGTGAAAGTTGATCATGAAATCCATAGTATCTTGAAGCAGAAGGATCTCAGAAAATATCTTAACCTACATTTCTCAAAAGAGAAACACTACCCCATGAAGGCTCCATGGGGAAAAATGGTATGATACCAAAGAAATTGCATATTTAGGTCTTTCTAGAAGACTCACAATGCACATTATTATAAGTAAACATTGTGAGAAGTCTTATTGCAAAGAAACTTTGGGAAACATAGATCTGACCAACACAGTTTTTTTTTCTTTGTATGGTGCTCATTAACATTCCATAGAAAACACACTAGGAAATAATGGTATTTTTAGTACCAAACTCCCTTTTTTACATATGAAGAAACGTAGGACCAGGGAGATAAAGTGACTTGTCCCATGCTGAATATACTGACAGAGTTATGACTAAAACTTGGGTTTCCTTGCTCCTAATCCAATATTCTTTTCCCTAGTGGACTGTCATGATCATATTCTTGACTTTTATATTTCATTTCATCATGCCCAGTTCAGGTGTTGATCCTTAGACTGATCATCTCTGGCTACATGGTAGAGTCTGGGAAAAGCTGTAGGATAAGCACTTGCTTAGCCAATCTACTAGAGCCAGGAATTGGGCTTATGTTATAAAAATAAAACAAGAATATATCAGATCATGGAGAGATGTTAGAACCAAATCTGGAATTTCCCACAACTGAAACATTTTCCACTATCTATTCCACTCTATGGCTGCCTTTAACACATGCATTTCCTCTTTTTCATACTCAATTCCTAATGAGCCCTTGCTTAACATGATTCACCTGTTCATATAGAATCCCAAATCTACTCAACCCAACTAAAAATGAGACACCTCAAGACAGCATTCTGTTAATTACAGAAGTGATATGATCATTTTAAGTTCAGCAACTCAGGATTCCTTCTCTAGATGACTCAGTCATACCCAGACATGGTTCTTGAAGAGCACAAAATATATGGACTTTGCATCCTTCCCCAGTGCAGACCAATATATAATGGTGGTGGAGGGGGGAGAAAGATAGCAGTAGTAAATGCTCCCACTTAAAAAATTAGAAAGGGGAACACATCAAACCTTGGACACTTATAGATGGCAATAGCAAAATGAATATTGGATGAGTGACTAACATCTTTGAAAATCAGCCTCCCGGGAAGATGTCCCCTGCATTTTTCAGAACCAGCTATAAAAGAGGCATTGTAGTACTCCCTTGGGTTGTCCTAACTTAGTTGTTCAATTCTCTTGGTGGTAATTTTGGTGACTATAAATTACTTATGAGGCTGGAAAACACAGTCATTTTTTTTCAGTCTTGAGAAGCTTTGTAATCATATACTACCCTAAGAATTTAAGTGACAACTTCTTACTATCATTGCTGTAGACACTCTTAGCTAATTAGCAATATAGGAAATTTTGTAGTCTAATCTAGGCTGAACTACAAACCCAAGTGACTATGTCCAAAATCCTAATTTCTGCTTAAAGTTATCAGCCTTGGAGCACAAATAAAACATGATAGACTGACTTAGGGCAGCTAAAAATTTTTCCTCATAAATTAATTTTTCTGGATCAGAGCTGTTCGATACAAGTTCCTACAGTGAAAGAAATGTTCTTAATTTTGTGCTGTCCAATATGGTAGGCACCACACACATGTGGCTACTGAGCACTTGACAAGTGATAATAGTATCAGCAAGGAGCTGAATTTTTAATTTTATTTAATTTTAACTAATTTAAATCTACATAGCTCTAAGTGGCTAATGGCTACCATATTAGCACATCTCTAGAATGATCCTATATCAAGGTTAATTTCCAACCAGAACCATATACTATAGCAATTAGCAAGATGAGCTTTGTGAGGTAGGAGGAGCAAGAGAATATGAAATTGGGGTTCTCTGATTCACCTCTTCTTTCTCTGTATATTCACATTTCAAACCACAATCCTATGTTATATCCTTAGCATTAGAAGCAGGGTCCCTTAGAAAACACTATACTAACATTGCAGCTCAGAAAGATCAATAATTATCTGCTCTTAAGCAGTTTCAGATCTCCCTTATAACAAAGTTATATACTTATCCTATTGCTTCTGGTTCTGTTTTTCAGCAAAGTAACTTTGGACAGGAACTTCTTGCCCTTTTGAAATATGTCAATGGAGGCCATCAGAAATATTCAGTAATGTATGCTAATCTAACAATTTACCACAAAATTCTTACACTTTCATCCCCAAAGAGCACAGTATATCTGGTTCCAAGAGAAAGATCAGGTTATTGCTTCCAAAGATTTACAGCCTTTCATTCTGGAATGGGAAAATGCTCTGTATTCCCAACCTCATGAGTCAGTTCCATATTTTCTCCAAGTTTGTTTTGTCACACACTTGCCAATTTGAGTACTAGTACTCTTTTGGTTGCAAGTGACAGAAATCCATTTAAGCCAGAAAAAAAGGGGGAGGGGCAGAGAGGAGGGAAGTTCGAACTGTATAGACATAGGAAGCTCTCATAGAAGACAAGACAGAAGTAGCAGTATTTATAAACAAGAGCTGTGTTCCAGATACGACTAATAGCTGGTAAAATGCATGACATCTTTTAAGCCCCAACTCACACATAAAGGTGTAAATTCCTTTTTTTTTTTTTGTAGGTAAATCTTCAGGATGATTCCTGAACTCTTTGTTTTTGATATACACTGTTTACATTTTAGGTTTTCTTAGTAGCTTCCAAGGAAGATTTTAAAATGTAGTGGTACTCCATAGTTTAGTTTATCATGGCCTCTCGAGAATTTTGAATGACCCTCTGTCACAGTTTGTTCTCACTTTAGACTCACTCAATGACATAGCTCTTTGGATCCTATACTGTGGCTTACTCCATCAAATTACTTCTAGCTTCACTTTATAAGAAAAGGATTTTTTCTGCTTACATTTATACTTCATCTTCTTTCCTTTTTACTTTTCATTTGTTTTCCATTTCTATTAGTATTCCCTTCACATGCACAAAACCAAAAGGACTGAAATAGCAAACATGTCAACAGCACTCCCGACACCCTTGAACAGTGGGCAGAGCCCGGGAAGTGAGGAAAAGGAGCATGCACACCAAGGGTGAATGGGCTGTCGTTTTTTTGCTACTGAGAACTGTCTGACAAAAGACCCACAGCAGATGTACCAAAACACTTCAATAAAATTTCATACAATCTGAGGACACAGCATGGTAATTAGAACAAAAAAGCCAAAAGCTCCATTCCTGGAGAACTGTTTGACTTCGGAAGAAATTGGTCAATGGTGGTAGACAGATAGGAAACCAAATTACATGAAGAATGAACTAAAGATACTGGAAAACTTTCCCTAGCATCAGAAAATTATAAAATCAAAGGGAAAAGGAACCTGAAAGCCATTTCTTCCAATCTACTATAAAACGTGTAAATTTTCTACCAAATGTTTGTCCATCCTGTGCCAAAAATATCTCTAATAAGGGTAAGTTCCCTCTCACTGCAAAGCAGCATATTTAATAGAAATATTTTAAAATAGGTTTTACTGAAGTATCACACATGTAGAAATTTTCACAAATCATAAATGTATAGCTTGATAAATGTTCAGAATGTGAACTCACCCCCAACTTTTTGTTTGTTTGTTTGTTCTTGAGGGCCATCCATCTATTTGATTTATTTTTTTAAAAATTTATTAAGGTATAATGGACATATAACATATTAGTTCCAGATGTACAACAGAATGATTCAATATTTGTATATATTGTGAAATGATCACCACCAAATGATAAGTGTAGTTAACATACATCATTTTTTTTCTTGTGATGAAAACTTTTATGATCCACTCTCCTAACTACTTTCAAATATACAATATGTTATTATTAACTATAGTCACCAGGCTGTACATCATATCCCCAGGACATTTATTTTATAACTGGAAGTTTGTATGTTTTGACCTGCATTACCCACTTTGCCCCCACCCCCCCCCACCTCTGGCAACCATCAATATGTACTCTGTATTCATGAGTTTTGTTTTTGTTTTTAAGATGCCATACATAAGTGAAATCAAACGGTATTTGTCTTTCTCTGTCTGACTTATTTCACTTAGCATAATGCCCTTAGGGTCCATCCATGTTGTCACAAATGGCAGGATTTCCTTCTTTTTTAATGGCTGAGTAATATTCCATCATATATATGATATACATCACATTTCTTTATTCATTCATCCATCAGTGCAAACGCAGGTTGTTTCCATATCTTGGCTATTGTAAATAATGCTACAGTGAACATGGGAGTGTGGGTATCTTTTTGAGTTAGTGTTTTCATTCCCTTCAGATAAATACCCAAAAGTGAAATTGCTGGAACAATTATGGTAGTTCTATTTTTTAATTTTTTGAGGAACCTCTATACTTTTTTCCATAGTGGCTCTACCAATTTACATCCCAGCAATGGTGCACAAGGGCACCCTTTTCTCCACATCCTCGCCAACACTTGTTATGTCTTGTCTTTTTTGATAATAGCCATTCTAATTAATGGGTGTGAAGTAATATCTCATTGTGGTTTTGATTTACATTTCCCTGATGATGAGTGATGTGGAACACCTTTTCATTTGTCTGTTGCCCATCAGCATATTTTTGGAAAAATGTCTATTCAGTCCTTCTTCCCATCTTTTACTTGGATTGTTTGTTGTTTTGTTATTGAGTTCTATGATCTTCTTATATTTCCTGGATATTAAGCCCTTACGAGATGTATAATTTGCCAATATTTTTTTCCCATTTAGTAGGTTGACTTTGATTTCCTTTGTCATGCAGAAGTTTTTTTGGTTTGATGTTGTCCCACTTGTTTATTTTGCTTTTATTGACTTTGCTTTTGGTGTTAAATCCAAAAAAAAAAAAAATCATCATCAAGACAGATGTCAAGGAGCTTACCACCTATGTTCCCTTCTAGGAGTTTGTAGTTTCGTGTCTTACATTCAAGTCGTAAATCCGTTTTGAAATGGTATCTTGTGTAGGGTGTAAGATAATAGCTGCGTTTCATTCTTTTGCATATGGCTGTTTAGTTTTCCCAAAACCATTTATTGAAGAGACTGTTCCCCATTGTATATTCTTTGCTCCTTTGTCTAAATTAATTGACCATATATGTGTGGGTCTATTTCTAGGCTCTCTATTAGGTTCCATTGATCTATATCTGTTTTTATGCCAGTACCATACTGCTTTGATTACTATAGCTTAGTAATATAATTTGAAATCAGGGAATATGATGTCTCCAGCTTTGCTCTTCTTTCTGATGATTGCTTTGGCCACTGGGGGTCTTTTGTGGTTCCATACAAATTTTAGAATTGTTTTCTCATTTCTGTGAAAAATGTCATTGGAGTATTGATAGGGATTGTATTGAATCTATATATTGTGTTAGGTAGTATGGACATTTTAACAGTATCAATTCTTCCAGTCTATGAGCATGGAATATCTTTCCATTTATTTGTGTCTTCAGTTTCTTTCTTAAGCTCTTATAGTTTTCAGTGTATAGATCTTTCACCTCCTTGGTTAAATTTACTCCTAAATGTTTTATTCTTTTTGATGCAATTGCAATGAGATCCCCTTTTAACTATGAAGAAATAAATCATTAACAGCATCCTAGAAATTCCCTTTAGGTCCCCTCCCAGTCACTTAGTCCTAGAAGTAACCATTATCCATTATCTGTCACCATCAATTAGTCTGCCTGGCTTTAAATTTTATATAGTTTGCCTGGCTCCTTTCATCCTCATATACTGTTTGTAAGAGGGAATATGCTACAGACATTTTGGAAAACTGTTTGGCATTATCTACTGAAGATAAACATGGGCATATAACAAACCCGAATGTGTACATATGTGCACTAAAAGTCATACTTAAGAATATCCATAGCATCACTGTTCATAATAGCCCAAAACTGAAAAAAACCCTGACATGTCCATCCACTGTAGAATGGACAAATAAATTATAATATATTCCCATAGTTGAATGAGATGAGTGAGCTGTTTCTAACAAAGGTTATTCAATATTTTGAATATTTCAATATTTTGACACCTCTGATTTTTTAAAGATTTTTTGTGCTTGAGTGGATGTCTGAGCCTAGCTTTTTGACCAAATTTAAAGAACAAATATAATCTTGCTTTCATACTATTGATATGATTGTCATGAACTATTTATAATTAAGTTAATCTACAGCATGTTTAATATCACAGTAAAATATTTAATGGGTAAAAGTTCATTTAGAATGTATCCACTGACAGCCTACTCACCACGTCACATAAGAAATATGTAAAGGAACTGTTAAGTTACACAAAACTGTAACTCTATGGCTCTTTTTTATCCACTAGACTTTTCCTACTTCAACTCCAAATAAAATCCAAGAAAGACAGACAATGACTTATAAGAGAGAGAGAAATAAATATAATTCTGTCCATCTCTAGAGGTTATTTGATTCAGATAATCTCCCTGTTACCTAACTTCTTTTAGTAAGTGATGTGAATATTGTTTGTTTCTCAATTCCTCATGAATTACATCTCTATCTCTACTTTCAAGATCTGGTTATGCACTACCAATCATTCACATTGTCCAGTGTTCCTTCAGAACAGCCTTTCACTGTTTGCCTGTCCATCATTTTATACAGGGAGCTACTGACAGAAGCACTTGGAACTTTCCTGACTAACCTTAAACGGCCTAAAGTACTTCACCTGGGTGAGATAAGGAATCTGCCTCCTTCCCTCAGTTTCCATCTGGGGTCTGGCACTTCTCATAGGATCTTCTTCAAGTTTATCAAACTTAAGGAAAAAAAAATCTCCCCCCCCCTCTTGAAAGAAAGACCCCAACAATTTCAAACTAACCTGGGAGCAGATCAATATGACACCTAATATCTTACATCTATTTGTAAAATGCCAATGTCATGAATAATTTTCCAACATACAAGTTAAACTATAGTTCAATCATAATAACCAAGTCTCCTTGAAATGATATAATTATTTCTTAGCCCTGAACTGAATTTATTATATTATCATTTATTCATTAATTTAATCAATAAATATTTATTCAGCATTTAATCATGTGCCAGACACTATTCCAGAAACTGGAGATGCAACAGTAAATAAAACAGACAGCAAGAATTAGATATTAATATAGCTACAGGAAAAAGTGCTGAGGGAGGAAAGAAGAGAGGGATGGGGCTCAAGATGTCTTAGGACTATATCCTTAGGACCCTGGGCAAGATAAACCAAGTTAACACATGCTTAAATATGTTGTACTTTCTATCCTGACAAAATATGCTTCCATTAGGACCTGGAAGGGAAGGTTTGAATTTAGAATTTTAGTACTTCTAGAACTCCTTAGGGCTCCATGCTGGAACCTGGCAGCACAGAGAGATCTGGCTCCATCTTCCTAGTCCTAAGCCCATGGCAACAAACCCCACCCCCCACTCTTCTCTTCCCACACTTGATTCCACTATACCAAAAAAGGGCCTTGTGCATGCCTCAGTGCACATTTCTTTCTTCTTTTTTTAAAATTTGAATTCAATTTAATTAACTTATAATGTAGTATAACTTATAATGTAGTATTAGTTCCAGAGGTAGAATTTAGTGATTCACCAATTGCATATAACATCCAGTGCTCATAACATCAAGTGCCTCCTTAATGCCCATCACCCAATTACCCCAATCCCCCATCCCTCCATCCACACCTCTAAGCTCCATTTACCCCTCGACCACTTTGGAATCTAGTGGTGTGTGTAACAGTGGCAGAGACCATCCTCAGGAGGAGAGACCTAGGCAAGAGGCCCTTGCGGGTCCTGGAAGAAGGATCAGGGCCAAGCAGGCAAGAAATGTTGGAGTTTTGAATACCTGGACATTGTCTCAAAAAGTGGGAATGGGCACAAGCCCCTGGTGGCCCCACAGACTCTTAGCCCTATGAGTATAGATAAGAGGTTCTGAGTGGGGTCTTTTAAATTGAGGGCCAAGGGCAAACCAACCGCACTTTCCCAGGTTCCAGTGCACTACCAGTTGCCAGTACTTTTCCATGTATGTGAATATGTAATATATGTATGTATATAATATATGTGTGTGTATATCTGTATCTATGTATGTGTATCTGTCTATCCATCCATCTAGATATGATATATTGTAGAAACAGGTATGTTGAATACTACCAGATGGAAAGTATTAGCCCTCTGAATCATGTAAGCTAATTTGCCATTTTCTGATTCCATGTTAATCAAACACTATTCTGACCACAAGTTTGGCTTCCTGTGTGGTTTGATTATAGGGACAGAAGGTGCCATTACGTCACAGCATGTATTCTGATCCTTTGGCTCATGGGATAGTCGTATTACAGGTTGTGTTTAATAATTGGTAATATTTAATATATTGCCTTTGTGTTAAGTTTTGTTAGCGTGTGTCAATATCCCCTAAGTCCAGTAAACCATGAAATAGTAGCAAGGTAACTTTTCTGAAATTGATGGTTCATGGACCAGTTGCTTGACAACGAATTCACTACAGGAAATGCATACTAGAGACCACTCAGCAGTGAGCCAGCTGATCTTCCCCGGCAACACTAGGAAGGTAGCCTGAGCCAACTGAAACTTCCACAGTGAGGAGACTAGCCCAGCGGGCACTTACTGTGCATGCCCAAGTAATACATGATAACTCAGAGTGCCACAAGTTCTCGCCTAACCTTGCATGCTGACAGAAACATAGCAGGGCTTCCTGCGGTGGGAATAAGAACCCTGCCGACCACTGCAGCAGGTGCACCAAGAGAGTAGAGAGTGGGAGGCTCACATCCGACAGTCCCTCTCCTCCACAGTTATCTAATTTTTTCACAACTAGATTTTTTGCCTATTTCCTTTCAGTGCATATGTGTGTCAGCAACATGACGTAAGTATTGCTCTTGCTGAATCCAGGATTTTGACATGAAACCACTCTGAACACAGAAAGCATGCAGTGTTACCTTGTGTTTGTAGTCAGGAAAGATGCACTCCTTTTTAAGGAAATTTAGTAAAAAATTAAAAAATGGCCTGAGGTAGGAAAGTTCAAATGTTCTGAACACTGAATTTTATAAAGCATCATCTACCAAATCAGACAAGTAGATATTCGTTGGGATCCAATATTTAAAATGATGGCAGGCTTCTTAGTTATAGTCACCTTAAGAACAGGATAAGTCAAATGACATGCAACGCAGAAAAGAGATCTATGACTATTTGAGCTACGAACAGTGTCCAATGTGGTCACAGTGTGCACATAATAGAGAACCCTCCCTCCTCCCCCCTCTTCTTTTCCTCATTTCCTCCCCTCGCCCTTTCTTTCTATAACTATTCTGGGAATTCCCCATATGACAAGCACTTGGGTAGGTACTAGGCATACAGAAGTGACACTCAACATGTTTCAGGTGCCTTTTGGAGCTTAGAATCTAATACCATAAGTGCAAAAAGTCAAGGGTAAAGTCTCAGAGGGGATAAAATTTGCAGACCCGGCTGTGTAGCAAGGTCTGGTTCACTTACTGGGATGACAGGCATAGGAAAAAGGCTTGCCCTCCATTCAATGCTAATTTACCTTTTTCAAACAGAGCTACTCACACAGCGCAATTACTATGGAAAAATCCACTGAAAACATAAAACAACACATCATTAACATCTACCTTTTTGTGCCATGAGAATATTATATAGCTTTGACATCTTGTTTGTTAGAATCTTTAAGTGAGTTACAAATGTACCAGAACTTTATTCTGTGTTAACAAAGCTTTACTTATTGTTCAAAGGAAGGAATAATTTATCCTGAACTCCTGCCTCACCTCACTTCCCCATCTATGCTGAAAGAATGCAAATTCAATGATACTCTAATGATGTCAACTTAATTGAAGAACAGTTTAAAAATGAGACTGACCCCTGGGGCACCTGGGTGGCTCAGTCGTTAAGCGTCTGCCTTTAGCTCAGTCATGATCCCGGGGTCCTGGGATCGAGCCCTGCATCGGGCTCCCTGCTCGGCGGGAGGCCTGCTTCTCCCTCTCCCACTCCCCCTGCTTGTGCCTCCTCTCTCGCTGTGTCTCTCTCTGTCAAATAAATAAATAAAATCTTTAAAAAAAAATAAAATAAAATGAGACTGACTCCTTCTCTTCTCCCCTAACTGTTCTAAATATATGTGAAAGTTAGAGTTTAGATATTTTTTCTCACTTCTGAGCACCGGAATTCCAAAGAGTTCTTTGTAGAATATTTGGGAGATTATCAATCTTGACCAAAATAAAAAATTCAATTCTTTTTTTCATGTAGGAGACTATGTATCTACAGTATTTATCTAATGTACCTATTTGAAAAAATAGTAATTATATCTTAAGGAAAACAATTCCAAAAAACAGTTCAGAAGGTTTCTATCTTTGCGCTTATGGCACATTTCTTGGTAGCGGCGTGTTACCCTACCCTCTCCTGCCCATGTTGCTGTTCTCGGCATCCCCGTTTCTGAGAAAGTTCAGCCAGCTCTACTTGTGTGGCATGGAGAAACGAACATTCTTCAGTTGAATGAGTTATGCAACTGAACGGATCAGTGATAACTGTGGTTTAAACTAAATTGAAGAATCGCCAAAAATTAAACTGACCGAACTTCAGATCCATCTTGGCCTTACTTGAACTTACTTAGCATGTCTGTGACTGTTTAACTTTCTGCAATTAAGAATGAAACTTAAAATTCTCTACACTAATAAGCAGGGGAAGGCCCAGCAAAAACAAAACATTCTCCTAGAAAGAATTCAATGAGTTCTTACTGACAATGACTCTTCCTTCCTAACTAGATTTTTGATGCAAATTTGTCATCTAAGGTCTGAAAGGTGCTTTAGGGTTTTAGAGGAAAAGTTTTGTATAAACATTGTGTGTTATTACGGGTGAAAATATTTGCAAAATTATAGCCCAATTCACTAGAGCAACAGAACACAAATACAAAATACATCTGGAAAAAGAGATAAAAAAGGAAACATGGGTGGTCACTTTCCCAACCTATACTCTCCCTAATAAATCAGTTTGCTTCTATACAAAAATAATAGATCATCTCTCACATCTTGAAAGCTGCTAGAATCATTTTGTGGAAAAGTGGCCTAATGCCTAAACCATCTCCAATCAGCCCTGGAGCTTCCTGAACCTGCCAATGAATGACACCTGTTTGCAAAACATTTATTTGCTCCCTTACAAAATGTGAGCTACTTCTCCGCCTTATAACCGCTCTTCGGTGTAGCCTTTATTTGATCACAGTCCTTAATTGTTTTTCCAGAACATTCTACCATTTCTCCCTTATTTGTTTCTTTTGAACCCAGTTTCTACTATTATCATTGGGTCTTTGGTTGAAAGAAAAATCCTCCAGGGAACGTGTTTGTTCTTTTCACTGTCATATTTGTGCCTTGGGGGAGGGGAGGCCAATATAAATAAGAGACTTAGAGCAAAAACAGAACAAGTCATTTCATCTTTGAGTTGTGTAGCCACAATCAAAACCTCACTCATGATACATAATCATGTGATGTTTTACTTTACCTTGTCAAAAGATGGAACACTCCCAAAACATCTCTACTGTCTAGCTTTGTTCGCTAGGGTGATAGTAGTGGACCAAAGTAGAGTCGAAGAGGGAAATTGAAATTGAGGAAATTGAAATTCTTGTCACCCCCGCCCCCCAAAAAGTGATTGTTTTGAAAGTAGCCACTGAATTAGCAGTCAAAATGTGTAAACTTAGCCTTAAAAATAATGTGGCTTATTTTGTTTTGTTTTGTTTTGAGAAAAAATAGAGAGATCACCAATAACCACCCATAGAAATAACTGCCTCTGACGCTCTGAAGACATATCAAATCTCACACAGATATTTCCCATTTTGTGAGTTCTGTTTGCAGAATTGGGAAAATGCTGATGTAATAACTTCTCAGTTTTTTCCTATGTTCCACACAGTGCTGGAGAAGTCCCATGATTTTAGGCACCTATGTTGTTTGGTCATTTTCTTTGCGTCCTTTGGGAGGAATCAAATGGCTGCTTTGATGTAATGTGTATGCAGAAAACATTGGGGAAAGCATGTCTTCCTATGGGAATGCATTTTGAAAACTGCACAAATAAAAACAATGTTGAATTTCTGGTATGCTCACTGAGTGCGCGTGTGTGTGTTTGTGTGTGTGTGTGTGTGTGTGTGTGTGTGTGTGTGTGCATGGACACATGCAAGCCCCTCTATACACAGATATGAATTAACTGCTTACCTGAGACATCAATAACCACTGGCTTTTTTATAAAAAGGATGTTGTGTTTTACATTTGGACACACATGGAAACTGTCTTAAATTGCTTTCTGTTTTTATCATTAAATGTGGGAATATACCTAAAGGCCACAGCAAACTCTTCTTTCTGTGTGGTCTAAAAAACATTTATCACTTTTTCCTATAGAAGGAAGGAAATGCTATAGTTAGCATTTTGTGGTAGATGGCAGTAAACGATTCTGAGATCTGATAAGTACTAGAAGATTTATCCCACGAACAAACTAATAATCCTGGTAGTTAAGTGTTGCCATACTTAGGCACAATTAGCAATTTGGTCCCTGAACATGAAAAAAAAATAGATGGCCAGTTAACATATTATTCGGTATTTCACCATTAATGAAATTGTATGGAGAAGGTATAAGAAGAATCTTCTTTTTATTGACAAGAAAATGGAGTCCTTCCTCTGAAAAAAAAATAGTTTCTTTAAAAAAAAAAAAGCATGCCACATGGGAATAATGGAGGAAATTTAAAAAGGAAACTCAAGAGATTATAAATAAATATTTAGTGATAGATACCTGGTGGATATTCCATTCACACAAACTGTCACACGAAGATTTAGCAAAAGTTTTACGGCTGCCCAAGATTGAATATTGGTCCCTCTTGACCTAGCTTCCTCACTAACTCCTGCCTTCTTCCTCTGCTATCCCCAACAAATGCCTGATGCTCCAGTCACACCAAACTGAGATGCTCTTCCACCCAACAAGAGAGGCCCCTCTTGCCCTCAAAGCCAAAGAGACTAAGATTACTTTACTTCTTCCATTTGGAACATCAATAGTTTAAAGCTTTTTAAACCCACCATACTCCTTTCCTCCTTGTTAACATATCATCTGCTGTGTAACTTTTTCTAAAATAAACCTTTTGTCAACTTTGGAAATCATGGAGGTAGATTATTTCTTCTTTGATGATTTCTCCAAAGGTCATCTGAAACTCCTCAAGTATATTCTGTGCCTAGCAGAGCTGTGGCTTGGGGTCCCAAAGAGCATCTGAGGCATGTAGTAGCCCCAAGGCACTGGATGCTGGACAAACTGAGGAGTGTGCTTGCTCCTTGTCTACCCACCAGTCCCCACAAGCTGAGAGAATGGCTCCCTGTCAAAATCAACAGACTTAAGTACGCCCTGATAGGAAATAAAGTGAAGATCTGCATGTAGTATTTCAGGAAGATTGGTGGGCCAAGTCAGCTGGGTTATACCACCATGGGGTTGTTTTTTCCAGTTGTTTGCTCAGAACCAGACTTCATCTGGAGTCTTCCCTTTTGGGACTGAGGTCAGAAGAAAGGAATACTCACATGTGAATCATACTGTACATAAAACTAAGTGTAGGCTCCTTAAGCTTATACATTTTATATAATAGTAAGGCCAAATCAAACTTACAGATTCTGTCTTAAACACTAAAAAGCAATAGAATTCAAATTTACCATATTAATTTAATGTGAAAATTAAAATAGTTTTGCTGAATCTAAGTTGCCACATTATACCTATTACCTTAGTATATGAGAGCTTTGAGTTTGTGATATACCTGTATTTATACATCTTTAGTGGTGCATATATAGGTATAGATTTAAGTATATATCTACCTGTCTATATATAATCCTGTGCTAGGAAAAAAAAAAAATTGATGGCAAGGTCTAAACTGATATAACCGACCCTTCTGGTATCATGGATTTTATCAGTATTGACAAGACCAGAGAGTATCACCATCTGATCTAGGACATGAAGAGTCTCTTTGCTGTTCATTGTACTATGCCTGAGGAGCCAAGTACAGTTGTGCAGAGTATGGAAGATCTTTGTGAGCACAAAAGGAATCCCCCATCTGATGATCCATGACACTCCCATTATCTTCTACCGTCATCCCCTCGTCAAAGTGAATTACAACATTCAGATTAATTTAGAGACTGGTAAGATTATCAATTTCATAAAGTTCGACCCTGGTAATCTGGGTATGGTGATTGGAGGTGCTAACCTGGAAGAAATTGAACTAGCCACCAACATAGACATCATGGCTCTTTGGATGTGGTTGATGTAAAAGATGCTAATGGCAACAGCTTTGCTGATCTGGTTTTCAATGTGTTTGTTATTGGAAAACACAACAAACCATGGATTTCTCTTAACCAAGGAAAGGTGTCCACTTCACTATTACTGAAGAGAGAAACAGACTGGTGGCCAAACAAAGCAATGGGTAAAATGATTTTCAGGTGATACGATTGGAGAGCTCTCAAGGGTTAATTAAAGATAACACAGCACAGAAAACACAACCAAAAACTCCTCTCAAGAGATGAAGTATCTTGCCAATTGTGCAGATTCAAAGTGACCCTCCTTAAATGTGTTACCTTTTGTGATGCAAGTTTCTACCAAAGCACTTTCACCAAGGATCCAAAATTCTCAAGCACAGTCCAAGCCTTTTCTTCAGTTAATATTGGATCTCTGACTTCAGTGCTGATCTTCTAGTCAGACACAAAAAACTTAACTTTCAGCCACAATCTCTGTCTTTCATTCTGCATAATTGCTGACTCGAAAGGCCCCAACTCTTTTTCCAGGTTGTATAAATTATTCTTTTTTGCTCAAACCATTTCTTCTTGCCAAAAGATTCTTTCCATATTCCACATATATTCTTTTTTTTTAAAGATTTTATTTATTTATTTGACAGAGAGAACACAAGCCGAGGGAGAAGCAGGCAGAGGGAGAGGGAGAAGCAGGCTCTTCCAGAGCAGGGAGCCTGATGTGGGGCTCGATTCCAGGACCCTAAGATCATGACCTGAGCCGAAGGCAGATGCTTAACCTACTGATCCACCCAGATGCCCCCATATTCCACATATATTCTGAATCTTACTGCTTCCTGTGTTTTTAATCACATCTAATTTCATTCTGCTGTAATCATGCACTTTTCCCTAGCATTTTTAGTATTTATACTATACATCCAAACTGAGAGGGGAAGAAACAAAGTGTGGATTTTCAAATGCTGCCATTACATTTAGTCAACTTTCCTTTTCTTATTCCTCATCCACACCTTTTACCAATTTGTGTATCTCCTCTCAAAATCTCACCTCCTTTACAAACCTTTAAAGACCTTGTTCACATAAGAGCATTCACTGGCCAGAGGAATTGGCATCCCAGAGCTGTTTTCCACCTAGTCCTTCCCTCAACCAAGAACTGCTCTTACCTACCACACCAAATTACGGTTAATCTTACATTTTGTACCCAGGTATGGGGGCCTCCTACTGAGGAATGCAGAATAACAATACCAAAAGAGCCAGGATCCTTGACATTTCAAAACTGCCCTATCAGCCTTGACTGCTGACCCTCAGACTGATAAAAGAGAGAGAAATAAAATTCTCATATTCAAGACTCACTAAGTTTAAAGGCAGCTTAGCCACTGTTTTAGTATCCAGAATCTATATCTTAATCAAGATATAAATGAAATGGGATCTAGAAATAGAATAGAAAAAGAAATTACATCCATTTATGTAAAATGGAGCTACAATTCTTGTATTTTGTAACTTGTGACCCGAGGTTCTTATTTGCTATATGAATATATAATTAAAAATTCTGGTTATTGCTAGAATAGAAAAGAGCAAGACAGTGCACTAAAGGACAAGCAAGGGTCAGTAATTTTCTTAGATCCAGTGATCAGAGAAAACTTCTCTGAGGAAAGGATATTTAAACAGTGATATGAACTGGTCCTGTGAAGGGCAAGGAGAAACACCTTCAAAGCAAGGCAGACTGCAGGGGTGAAGATTTCAGAGGAGATAAAAAGCTGCTAGAGAAACTGAAAGAATTCCAGGTGACTAGACTTTGTCGGTAATTGGAAACTATCCTAAGATGAACTTAGTGAGCTAGCAGGGGCCCGAACGTGCAGGGTCTTGCAGGTCAAGGTTAAGAGTTGGATTTGACTCTTGGTGCGGTGGTAAGCTGTTGAAAGATTTAAAATAAGGGAGTGGTGTGGTTGAAGTTGTGTTTTAGAAATATGAGTTTGGTTGCTGTGGATTGAAGAAAAGAGAAAGGTAAGAACAGGAGCCACAGTAGCTGTTTAGAGGCTGTGATGGAGTTCAAGAAATAATGAGAGCTTTGTGTAAGACCATGGAGGTGATGGAGAAAAATGGAGAGGATATGGACCCATCCGATGCGTTTTGAGATATATTTTAAAAGATATAATTTGCAGCAAATCTATGGATATGTAATATACATTTGGATAAGACTTGCTGAAGCAGTGGATTTAGGGAATAAAGGAGAAAGGAAATAAGAGTTCCATTTGTAATATATTAAGAATGAGAGGATTATGAGATATGATTATGAGGAAATTTAGGCTTCTGTAGCAAACAATCCTCAAATTTCCTGATTTATCAAAAGTTTATTTCTCATTTATAGAGCAGACCACCATGTATCTTCCTGGCCATATAACTCTTCTAACAGGCTCTTTTCCACCTGGTGGCTTGGGGACCCATTTTTCTATCTTCTGGCTCTACCTTTTTCTAGGTCCTTAGGGTTTTTTCCAATCAGTCTGCTAATGAATAAAGACAGAAGGAGCAAGTAGGGAGATTTGGGAAAGAAGATAGGCCTGTTCAGGCAATGACATCATGTCTACCATATCATATTGGCCAACCTCAGTCACATGGCCTATAATTGCAAGACAGACTTGGAAGTGTAGTCTAGTCATGTGCTCAGGAGAAAAAGGAAAGGGTATAGCAATCTTGCCATAAAATTCAGCGGGAGTGTCAAATAAGTCTTTGGGCTATAAAGTCTGGAGCTGTTTTCTCAAATAAATTGGAAAGAAAAAATAAATAAACAAATGTCCATTGAGTCCCATCTCCAAGGATCTAACCTAGGCAGAGGCTACAAAGGTGAACACCCCTTTCTTGCTACCCACAAGGGCTGCATAATGTAATTGGAAAAAGAAGATACAAACAGTTGAAAAATCATAAAAGAAAATAATGGGAGATGTCACAGAGCAGCAAATCATTACCTAGTAAGTGATGTAGACAAAGTATCATATATTAGGGTAGGAGGAGTGAATTCATAGGCTTGAATGATGTAGGGAGGTTTCCTAAATGAGGAAGAATTTTAGGTGACCATGAAGAATATATGAGTTGTCCAGGAAAAAAAAAGATAAAAGAAAATTTTTTGAATTTTTTTTTATTTTTTAGGCACAGGGAAATGCATCAGTAAACATGAAACTTTTTCCACTGTTTAAAATAACTACTTTTTTTTGGTCATAATTAGCACTCTTTTAGAAACCACAGACTTAAATGTCTGTTAACTATGTAGTAACCAGCTGCTTAATAATTATATGCAAAGTGATGTTTATATGGCTTAAGATAATTTTTCTCTTTCTAGACAGGCTTACTCATACAGATACAGCCTCAATTGCTAAACCAAAGATGGGTTCATCCACACTTTGGGTTCAAATCTACAATCCACTATTCTTGGTCTACACAATTATAAAGATGAGATGTCATGGTTGTCCAGGGGGTCCAGGTAATGGTCAGTTGGCTAAGAATTTCTACATATTTTATATATACGTAGATATGATCCAGTGAGGCTCAGCAGAATGGTTAGCAACTAGCAGCAGAAACAGAGTCAAGGAAGTGAGATCAGGGGATGATTTCTCTTTTCTAGACAGAAAGAACATCCTACAACTGTTCTGGCTGCAAGTAGGTTTGGATTCTCAGATCAAGCAATCAAGCTCAGAAGATGGAGCCAGACCTGAAGAGCACCATCATGATTCACCTCTTGGAGTCTGACTTTGGCTATATGTGAAAGAGATTGGCGATGATGATGATGATGATGATGATGATGTCAATAATGGTAATAATTTGCACTTACTTGGGAGCTTTAATGCTACATTTTCAAAGATGTTATAAACATTAATTAATTAAGCCCTACAGCAGTTCCTAAGGTAGCTATTACCTGTATTGTGCAAATAATTAACCAAAGTAAAGAAAGGTTAAGTGGGCAGCCTGAAGTTAAACAGGAAATAAAAGTTAGGAAAAGAGAGACTGATTCCTAGCCACAAAGTTGGCTTATTCATGTCGTTCCTTGGGAAAGGAAGTGAAGTTTGTAGAGCTATAATGAATTATGGAAGAAAGAGCCCAGATCTGAGGTTCAGGGGTATCCAGGGGCACTCTCAGAAAGTCAGTAATCTAATACAGATGGGTACTTGAAGCCCTGATGCTCCAACTTGCCAAGGTGCGAGCTTCTGCGCAGGCGCTTGCCCACCCTGATCTGGTACCCGCCCGGCTTCTCTTACCAGAATGCAGGTGAATTACAGGTAGAAACGAGGCTATTTACTTCAGCCCCTCAACATCTAACACAGTGCTAGGCATATCATAGATATGAAACAATAAACATGTTTTGAAAAATAATGCATGGGTAAAAATTTGTTTTTGTCAATTTCACCTGAAGTACAAAAAAGCACTGTAAAGTAAAATAATTCCAAAAAGCAATGGAATTACTGACTGCATGAAAGGAAAGGAACCCTGATGTAGAATCTACAGGCTTGAACGTTGATAGTACACACTGGGCTTGGAAAGATAGGCTTGAATTTGCTCTGCCAATTGGTCCTCTCTCTCATCTTCAGCCCACTCATCTGCAAAAAGTACTAATAGCAGCCTCACAGAGTTGTTACAAGGGCCAAATAGCATAGTGTGTGCAGATCACCTATCTCTAGACCACACTAAGCCCACAATAAATATTCATGTTCTTTCCTCCTATTTTAAAAGCCAAAGTATCGCTAAATCTTCACAGTTGAAAATAATAAGAAGTAATCTTGTCTCTAGGTAGAAAAAGTTATTTTCACATGGAAAACCCTCTATCAGCAAGGTAAAATATTAAAATATTTCACTCCCTAATGCTATATGAGAAAGACTAAAGCACAACTGGAATTCCATTTAGGCAGCACAGTCATAGGAAACTCTAGATAAATTAAAAAGTTGAAGATTAGCTAATTTACCTGATACAAACAGTTCCAAATTAATTTAAGGACCTCACATATCCAGTATAAATAGTGGATATCTATATTAACACAATTAAATGGATGATGACAAAATCAATTTCACCCAATCCTGCAGAGTCAATGTTTCAGGACTTGGAAATGAGATGGAAAGAATTTATTGGTAGGAAGAGAGGCAGGAAGGAGGAGGAAAGAAGGGAGGAGCAAGGTCAGGTACAGTGGCAGGTGGAGGGACAGGTGCTTAGGGTAGGGGCCACGGAGATGAAAAGAAGTGGTTACACAAACCACATATGTACACACACAAACACAAACGCACCTACACACACACACACACACATTCTACCCTTTAACTATGTGTTTAATTAAGCTTAAAAAAGATGAGAATTGGGTTTTAGCCACATCTTAGTTTGACTTGCTGCATATGAATAATCTCATAAAATTTAGTTTATCTTGCTATTTCCAGTAGTCTTATAGATACACCTACTCAAAATTGAAAAGACAGTGGATCTTTCTTGCAGCTTCTGGAAAATTCCACGTGCAATAATAGTTTTTACCTTTAATTTATGCTGGGCTTGATGTTCTTAGCTTTCTCTCCTTAGCTGTCATGTGTCTAAGCCGACTAGGGGTTCATGAGAGGATAATGAAGGATAAACAGTGAGGATTTGGAGGGAGATACTGCGAAAACTCCCTGGAAAGCTTAGCTTAGGAATCTAGAAGACAGATTTATATGCTGCCTGATAGTGTCAGCTTTTCAAAAATAGGAAAACAAAATGTAATTTGGATTATACCTTAGATTACTACAAGGTAAAGTAATTATCTTATTAGTTGTTGAATGATGCTGAAATCTATCTTTGGGTTTAATATCAATATAATGTGAGATCACTCTTAATAGTTGAGCCAAGCACCATGTATTAGTGTGTTTGGCTCTATTAAAAGCTCTGGAAAAAAGCAATAAAAACTTAATCTTAAGTGGTAGACAGACACAATTTTATCATCTGTCATTGCCATTAAGATACATCAATATGGAGTTGAGGGAAGTGAATGTTAAAACACAGTCATTATATTTATGATACATCTACAATGTAGCAAATATATTTACTACATTAACTATTTTTATCTTCCTTGCTTGAAGTGGCAATATCTGATTAGTAAGCTGACAGATAAAATATGGACTTGTTAATAGTCAAATATAAATGAGATAAAGACAAGTTGAGTCAGAAAACCAAGCAAATGTGGTCTTTTTCTTAAAGTCAGATGGGTCCTTCATTAGTTCTTTTGATTAGCATGACTCAAATTCTGTTTTTAAAATTTAGAATTGAAACTTAATTGAGACATAAGTATTCCCATTACCTCTGCATAGCATTAGGGTGGATTTCATGTTAGCGTCAATCACTTCAAAATTCCTACAGTACTATTCTCATATTTTCTTCTCTCTGACCTTCATGTGATTATTTATCACTGAGGACAGGTGCAAGAATCAGCCCATTACAAATGTACTTTACCAAAAATCAGATACAAAAAGAGCTTTATTTAGAATGTTAAAACCAGTTTATCTCAGACAACATATAAAATTCATTTCTTAAGTGAGTATAAAAGCAAATGACTTTAAGGAAAACAGGATGGGCTCAATAATCATGTTTAGACTTCCTTTTTTAAATCAATAAAAGAAAATTTTAAAAAGCAACCTACCTAATTCTTCTGTAATGTTTTAACGCCCTCCCCAATGACCAGAATACACAACTGTACAATGATTTGTATTCAAAAGCAGTGCATCTATCTGCAAATTATATGATCATTTATGATATAAAGATATATCAAAGTTACTAAAACCATTCAGCACTAATTAAAATATCAACATATTTGAGAACAAGTTTGTTGGAAATAAAGACATTAAGTTATCTGGACAATAAATTACATAATAACCATAATAGATGGAGTATTGAGACATTTAGTTGCTGCTTTGCTTTGAAAACTTTTGAGCAATTTGACCTAAATGTCCTAAAGATTTTTAATGGTCCTAAATAATTTATGCACCCATCAGTCTGTTTGCAAACTGTGACTATTTCCAATGAGCCATTGTTCTGTGTACAGCACACGCACAAATCCTAAACTGAGTGGTATACATGATTTCAAAGTTGATAAATGATGGCATTCCAATAGTTTGTTGGTGATCTTGTCTTGCTGTTTTTGTTATATATGGTTTGCAGGTATCCTTTATAAAATTGTTTGGAATGCTAAATGTGTCAAGTATGCGAGCCATAGTAAGTATTAAAAACGGTCATTCTCTGGAATTGGAGCCAAATGCTGTTCGTTGAAATAGTCTGCCTAGGAAAAAGTTGAACATTTTGTACAGACTATTTAGGGCACTAAAGTCATGAGGATGGGCTAAGTGAATTATCCAACTTTCTTCTGGTTCTATCAGTTTCCAAAACAATGACCTCTGTTGGCAGTTTTTTCCTTCCAATTTGCAGATTTCTTGGTAGCGTTTCTCTTTTCTCAGTTGTTGGATAGCTGATAGTATTTAATGTAGGTTAGTGGTAGGTCTGCTTTGAAACACTTTGAGATGTTTTTAAAGTAGCTCTGAATTCTATTAAATGTAATTCCCTGTGATTTGAAGGCTAAATGTGTAAATCTGTTCAAGAGAAAAATAACTTAGGTAGGAATGCCTAGAGAAGAGTAAGAAACCTAATGTGCTTGCTGAACTTGATGGGCTGGGTTCCGTTCATTCATTTTTAAGGGATCAGCAAATGATGAAATATAGTTTGTGTTTACCACAACAAGTATAATTAAATTAAATGTTTCGGCACGGAAGAATATGTAAGGACAACGATGGTTTCCCTGATCTGAAACCTAAGCGGATTATATCACTCTCTCCTGAGAGATTCACTCCTAGGTGGGAAAATGAACACACAGATTAGAAAGTCAGGAGCTAAAAAGCAGAACTCAGCATTTTCTTGGGTGACACTTGACTTTCAGGGTCTTCATAACCTCCTTTTTCTGTTATCATACAGTCTTCAAACTCCCTTCTGGCTTTATTCTTTTTAGGATTTTATTTACTTATTTATTTGAGAGGCAGACAGAGAGTGAGGGTCAGGAATACAGGGAGAGGGACAAGCATCTCCCCACTGAGTGGAGCCCAATGAAGGGCTCGATCTCACAACCCTGAGATCATGATCTGTAACGAAACCAAGAGTCTGTCACTTAACTGATTGAACCACCCAGGCTCCCTGCTTTTGGCTTTAAATAGTATGATTCCAAACGGACTATTGGGAAAATAAAGAAATTGGTTTCATATTAAGGGCTTGGACTTTTTGGATATAACCGACCAAGTTGACTGTAACAGTTTTCCTTTTCTTTTCTTTCTCTTTTTTTTAGAGAGAATGAGAACACACGGGTGGAGTGTGGGGGAAGGAGAGAGAGAATCTCAAGCAGTCTCCATGCCCGGCACTGAACCCAATGTGGGGCTTGATCTCACAACCTTGAGGTCATGACCTGAGCTGAAATCAAGAGTCCAGTGCTTAACCCACTGAGCCACCCAGACGCCCAGACTGAAACAGGTTTTCAAGGAAAAAGAACTAAGTAATCAATAATAAGACGAAGGTCAGAAAGATGTTAATACAGAGTGTTTAACTGCCATAAAAATTCATCTGCAGGCTGCTTTGGGAGTTTGTGATTTTTGTGACCATGTCCAGAATTTCTTGAATGATCAATTTAGACAAATTAGTCCCTTGCTACTCAGGCAGAGCTTACTTGCTTTTCTCTTGCTAAAGTATTTTGGGGGAGAGCAATTAGAACTGAGGGAAATGGGTCACACCGCCTCTCCAGAAGGATCATTGTCTGCTGTTCTTGTTCTGTAGGTCTTACCATCTGTGCCAAGAACCTACAGTCATTGCTCAAGGGGCTGGGATGGGGGCCTTTGCAGTGACATAGGCAAATGGCCACAGTCCATCCTCAAGGACTTCCCTGCCTTGCTGATTCTCCCCAATCCTGGATGTGAAGAAGTGCTTTTACTGAAAGAGTGTTATATCTCGAAACCGGCACAAAGTAGGATGAACAGAGTTTGCAATTTCACATAAATTGTTCTTTACTACCATACAAGGAAGGAAGGCTTAGAAACCTAGGCCTTCAAAAAAGAGTGACTCCAAAGGGAAGGTCCCAAGTGATGTGCGCTGTACCCAGATGTCTCTCTATCATCCTCCCCTCACCTTCCCGAAGACCTATGAAGGATGTAGTCTTATATCATCCCCACTCCTCCCCCATCAAGAAATTCCTAAGGATCTTTCTCCTGTCCTTTTTTGAATTCTGCCAACCGAGCACTGTGGCCTTTGCCTAGATACTACTCAAAATACTCTTTGGCCTGAACACTGCTCATTCTTAAGGGCAAGGGGTAGGTTCTTGTCCCATGGGCAGTTGATGACAGTGGGCACTCTGATACCAGGTTAGTCTCTCCATCATGGAGAGCTGTAGCTGATTTCTTCTAGTTTACCGAAGAAGTAGCACGCACATTTGCCAAGGTGAGAATCCCTTATTTGTCTTGATAGTTAGCATTCTGGCTTATTTCAGAAAAGGACTGCTTAATGTGACTTTGACCTTGCACCTTGACGTTATTGTGCTAATGAACATTTTTTCCTCCTACACCAGGGTTTCTCAGCAGTGGCATGAGTGATATGTTGGGTCAGATGTTTCTTTGTTGCGAGGGGCTGTCCTGTGTATTGTATGAAGTTTAACAGCTCCCCTAGCCCCTACCTACTAGATGCTAGTGGCAGCCCCAAATTGTGACAATCAAAAATATCTCCAGACATTACCAAATATCCTCCATGGGGCAAGAACTCCTCTGTTGAGAACCACTGTCTTAGATATATCTTAAGAATTTTCACAATAGCCGTAAATGGCCTCCTTTTATCTATCCCACATATCAGCATTAATTAGATTTGTTTTTGTTTCCAAATTGTTCCACATCCCAAAAAAGGGTGGAACACTTTGAGTATCCAAAAAAACTGAAGTAAAGATATCACATTTGAAATTAAAATACCAAGATCTGATATTGGTTAAGTAAAGTCTACAAGAGTGCCTTGCTGTTACAATTTTTTTTTTTTTCCTGAAAATTTCCAAGCCTTCAGTTTACTTTAGCCTGATGATAAGTTAACATTTCATTGCTCAGTGGTTGGTCATTCTCTTTTATAGCCAGGGTTCCCCAAGGGAACTGAGTTGCTTTCAGAAAAGAGCCAATGGGGTATCTGTTCTTTCTTCCTTCCTGTCCTTCTTGTTTCTGCCTCTACCCTGACCCAAAGTCTCTGTCTCTATCAGGTTCATGTTATTGTTTTTGGATAGCCCAAGGAAAGCTAGTTTCTCTTAGCAATCTAAAAATATTTGCTAAATAAAAAAAAATTTTGCTAAATCATGAATGAATACTTATTCTTTTAAAAACATATACAGTAATTTGTATGTAAAAACTGGGAGAAAGGTAAACTGGAATTTGCTTTGACTTTTCTCCCCAAGTGTGCTGACTTCCAATATTAATTTAAATGTGATCCACTTTCATCTTTTCTTGGAAAGTCTGAATAAAAAAAAAAATCATCTTTCAAATTTCCCTTAAAATGTATGCCACGTAGTTAAATGCCCTTCAGGCTTCTAATAGAAAAAATTATTTATTACTTTTTGCTTGTCACAATCAGGGTGGGGAAAATGTTTTGGCTCTTCTAAGAGAGAAAAGGCTTCTGGAAAAATGCTAGCAAGAGTTTAAATGATTATGATCACACACATAAAATTAAGCATTCTTAGAAATGCATTATAGTGCTTTTTTTTCCACTGTAGGGTAAATAAGGAACAGATTTCGCATTTCTTATTTATTTATTAATTTTTTTTTTTTTTTTAGTTTTATTGGGGACATTTTATAAATCACAATACAGTGAACTCACCACATGAGTCGTGCTGGACATCTGCCACTACTCAGCTCCGTAAAAGCACCAGCTCTCCTTTGAATTCAGAGAACAGCTCTTGGCCCATGAAAACATGTGGGTCTCAAAGGTTTGAAAAGTAATAGTTCAGATCCCTTTAGAAAGGCTCTTTCTACAATGGAGTGCGCACACACTTAAAAAGGATTTTGCAGTACCCATTGGCCAGAGGCATTGGCTTAGAGCTTCAGGTCCCAGAAAGATCAATGTGGGCCTAAACAAATCTACAAGGGGCTCATGAAATCATTTGGTGGACTCAGGGGACCAGAATACACTTTGCATTTCTTTTCTGTTCTCTTTCTATGTGGTTTCTTAGGGAAAATGCCTGTCTGGTAGGCTGCTGAATGCTGGTGTCTTAAGCAAAGACAAAGGAAGTGGGGGGGCAAGCTGGAAAAGGCATGCGCGAAGACTCTTACAGGAGGAGCTAGGGCAAATCTCGTTCCACACATCAAGTGCCGACTGGTGAGTTTTGACAGTGAGCTTTAAGGCACAGAGTATAGAGGTTAACAGGTGAATATGCTTGTCTAACAGTCATGTGAGGGAAAGCAATCTCATAAACACAGAACTGGAGGCTGTCTAATGTACCAGACAAGGGCCCCCTTAACTGCACCTCTGTCTATCCACCCAGGGGCTTTGACTCATCTGCTTCCAATAATGGAATCTCTTGTTCCTTGAAAGGGTGGAGGGGTAGGAGACAAAGGGAAAGGTGGGGAGAGAAGGGTGTGCACACACAGAGATGCAAGTATATTTATCTTCTGACTCATTCAGGATGCCTTGAGATGAAGAGAGATATTATTCATTAAATATAATTACCTGAATGATTTTAATTACAAATCATTAAGGAGAGATAGCCTTGTATTTTCTTGGAAAATGGACCACTTAAGAAATCATGTTGCTCTTCTCTCTGATCTTTAACTTTATAGGTGCATGTTAGGAGTCTAATTTGGATGAAGCTGTGGAGGCTCCGAGATATATAAAATTAAATTGCATTACCAACAAAATAAAATTTCTTTGGCTCATCCTTGTCCTCTGTTTTGAGACCAAAACGGTACTGCCACGTGCCCCAAGCCTATTATTTCTGAGAGCCTCATGTGGCAGAAGTCACTAACCTTTCCACCTAATCTAAACTCTGTTACCTGCTGAGTGAAGTCTGGGTCTTTTGCATCCAACACTGTCCACTGTCTTTGGTGTCAAATTGTTTTGTGATTCCAAAGCCACTGTGTTGTGATGGGGCCTCAGTGCAACCTTTTCAATGTCATTGCTGCTGGGGTCTGACATGGTGGGTATTGGGCACCACTCCTACCTCTGGAGGTCAGAAAATAGCACAATTGAGCTGATATAGATCCCCAAATGTGATGAATCCTGCTTTCCCTTTTCATGCTGCAAAAAGAAGGCTGCCTTGCATTCCCAATAACTCACGGAGATTTGAGTGAAAGCAGTTCCCTTCATTCTGTTCAGTCTTCATTTTTGCCTAGGACTTCCTGGGGCTTTGTTGTGTAAAGAGCAAATGACAGTGGGGGCACCTGGGTGGCTCAGTTGGTTAAGCATCCGACTTTTGGTTTTGGCTCAGGTCATGATCTTAGGGTCATGAGATCAAGCCCTACCTTGGGCTTTGCACTTAATGTGGAGTCTGCTTGAGAGTCTTCCACCTTCTCTCTCTGCCCCTCCCTCTTGTGCCTCCCCCTAAAATAAATAAAGAAATCTTCAGAAAAAAAAAAAAGTAAATGACAGTCACTGTGCTCAGTACTCACTGTGGACTCAGTCTACCCCTCCACTGAGGCACCTTTTCTCTGGGTATATCTCTTGTAGGGATCCCTTAGGTTCTCATACAAATAGACTTGTGGAAAGCTATGTTAATAGGCCTCCAGACAGATTAAGGTCACAGATTTTGGGTTCAAGCCTAGACCCCAACTCCGTGTGTATTAGTTGTACATTGAGAATATTTTAATCTGATCTACTTGCAAAAGAGAACCAAGAAAAACAATGAACAAAACAAAAACAAAAACAAAAACAAAAATGGGGCAATAATCTACATATGCAAAATCTATATAACCTACAATAAGAGAATAGGACAAGCTAAGATCAACAATCATCTAACATACAAATTTTGTTTTGTGTTGTTTTGCTTTTTTTGTTTTCAGCCTGTCTTAATTAGGGTATACAATCTCTGTTAATTCATATTGACTGGTAATATAATATTTTGTTTCTAGTCAAATAGCATACTAAGCTAGATGAGTTGGAAATTTCTAGTGAACTAGATGAGTTGGAAATTTCTAGTTAACTAAACTTATCTGCATTTCTTTCTTTAAAATCAGCTTATATGAGTCATCAGAGGTTGATTACTTCCAAAAAGCTCATTGGTATTGTGGAATATTGTCTTCATGATGTAGCTGGACGTATACACTTCAAGATCCATAGCAAATGTTGGATTATCTGGCATTCCATCATATAGAGAATAATCACTTCTACTCAACTATAGAGTATAAGTTAAATGAAGTTCAAAATAAAGATACCTCACCATTCAATAGCTCCTAATTTAGTAACTTTGGATCTTTGAGTCACTTCTGAATCATCAATGAGTAAATCAGGTTTAGCTCAGTTTTAATGTATATTTATCACACTTTGCTTCCTTAGGAATTGATAATTCATATATCTTTTATATGGTACTTGGGTATTAAATGATATATTTTTTTAAAGATTTTTATTTATTCATTTGAAGAGAGAGAGAGAGAACAAGCAGGGGGAGCAGGCAGAGGGAGAGGGAGAAGCAGGCTCCTCGCGGAGCAGGGAGCCCGACGCGGGGCTTGATCCCAGGACCCTGGGGACCATGACCTGAGCCAAAGGCAGACGCTTAACTGACTGAGCCACCCAGGTGCCCTCAAATGATCTATTTGAATAACACAGACACCACCCATAAAATATAGCAGAAGCTCTTCTGTGGTCTCCTTAACCTATCTCAAATGCGCTTTTGAACTGGAGGGTAGATATGTTGTGAATAATAAAATCTATTCACCTGGCTCTTGCTCACTGCTTAGGCATCCACTTATAAAATGGAGGCGGTCAGTAACAGCAACCAGAGAACACCTGGACAAATAGGAAACTAAAATGTTGTCTGCCAAAATGTTTATGATGCAACTGAAGATTGACCTGCATGGAATTGTCAATGACAGTTCTGATCTTTTTACCTCCTGGGACGAACAACAGAAACGTATGCATGCTCTTTCCTCCCACTCACCTCAACCCTCACAAAAACAAGAGCCTTCCCAGCCTTCTGGAAATCTGAGAAGAGATTTAGAATTATGAGAGTCATCTCCTGTGTGTTCATCACACTTGAGCACTATTTTAAAAGCTACAACTTGAGAGCACGATTCATGTCAGTAGTGCTATTCCCATGAAGCAGGGCGGGAGAACCATCTGGTCTTCATGTTGGCTGCTGTGGGCCCTGGATAAAGGGCAGTGGGAAAGACAGGAGATCTTCCCACACAATGCTACTAAATAAAGTCAACATGATGATAGATCCATCGGAATTAAAGGCTTTCAAAAGCGAAATAGCCAAAATAATAAATATTTGCTCTTCCATGGTGTCATGTAAGAGGAAACAAGTACGATTAAAGATAACTACCATAAAAAATGGTGACAGGATAATCAGTGAGCAGCGTAGTAAGCCCGGACAGCAAGCGATGTGCTGTCTCCCCTGCCTAGCTGACTTTCATTTGCTTCCAGGGTTCTTGGAAATGTGTATTTTGCTTAATGAAATAGTTCTCTATAGGATTGTTCCATAAGATCAGATCTAAGGATTTTTTCAGATCTGACTAAAATATAAGCCCCACAAGGGCAAGATCTTTGTTTCTTTTATTTCTTGGTGCATCTCCAGCACTTATTAGAATGTCTGACACACAGCAGTGTGCAAGAGATATTAATGAGCGAATGAATAAATAAACGAATTCTGTGGTATATTTTACCTCTCTGAAACATTTGCCACCCTTGAAGAAGACTTAAATTTGGTCCTTGAGCATCCGCGTCACCACACTTCTCTGGTTTTCTGCCTAAGTCTCTGAATACAAGTGTTTTGTTTTTTTCTTTCCTAGGTCTTTGTTCCCCCCACTTTCTTCTATCTGTTTATTCTTATTCTTACACGTCATATCTCTGTTCAATTTTTTTTTTCAGGTTATACCATAATAAGCATACACTTCAACCTGGTCCTCTGTCTCAGAAATTTTACTCTCAACCTAAGCTATTCTAAGCCTAAAAAAAAGCAGGAGGGGAGTATTTATTGACTCATTAAACTAAACCCTACAGAAGCAGAGTTCATTTAAAGCACAGCTAAATGTAGAGACCCTTGGTGTTGACTGTATCCTGAGACTGTGTGGTGACCCCTGGGAGCCTCAGAATCACATCCCCATTATTCCCAGTCCAACCAGAGAGAAGCCACTTCCCTGTTTGTTCTGAAACACACACAGCCTGAAATGAAGACACATTGAATGCTTTGGTTTATGTTGCAAAATCTACTGGGTTCCATGAGAATGGAGTCATTCTCAACTGAAGTACATGCACTAAAGAAGGATGGGGTTAGATTCCAAAAACGAACTTTATATCACCTAGATTCTCTGGTAGCATCTTAAAAGATTCATGTCATAACTACATAAGGTTATGTAGTCAAGGTCACAATAATGGCTAAATTGGCGGGGAGCGGGAGGGTTGCAGTGCAACGTCTGGCATAGGGTATGAGGGCTTTGGGGATTCTACTAATGTTGTCTTTCTTGACTTAGGTGCTGTTTACAGGTTGGAAACTCTTCCAAACCATACTTATGACTACAACCTACTTCTCTATGGATTTTATACTTCAACAGAAAGTCCACTTAAAAAAAAGGAAAGAAAACATGTTAAAAGATATTTTAGGAGGTAAATACATCCTCATACCTGATAGTTTCTTATCAATTGATAAGTGGTGGGTGTAACTCTGACATTTTCTTACCCTGACTGGGGTGAGGAGGAGGAGTGACTGGTCTGATTAATGAGCTTGGAAGAGGAGCTTTTCTACTGAAAGTTCCTTGAATTCGGAAAGCATATTTTATGGATTTAGGTATTGTCCACAGCTCTAGGACTGTGTTGTACTCAATAAATATGAAGACATTTATGAGTACATACGTATAATGTATGAAGGTCAAGGGAAAGGAAACAAAGTAAAGGACAAGATAACTGGCCCCAAAGTTGGAGGACATTGCATCCTAGAAACCACAAGTTGGCAAACAATGGTCCATGGGCCAAATACAGTCCAATGGCTGTTTTTGTGAGTAAAGTTTTATTGGAACACTCCATGCACATTCATTTATATATTGTCCATGGATACTTTTGCTACAATGGCAGAGCTGAGTCATTGTGACAAGGGAGCATATGAGCTATAAAGCCAAAAATATTTATTTTTTGGCCCTTAACAGAAAATGTTTGCTGATTCCTATGGTAAGCCATCAGCTTGGACCTAGGCATTTATTAATCGATCATTATTCATTGATTCATTCATTAGATCTTAGTTGAGAATATAGTATTATGTCAGAAATTGTGCTAAGTACTGAGGGTTAGGGAACGAACACCAAAGATGAGATTTCCACTACTGTGAAGCTTACAGACTGGTGAGTTACTCTAAATGGAGTAATATTTAAAAATGATTGCCACCCCACCCCTCTCCAAACCCCACACATATGGCTAAAAATATCAAGTGTCCAAAGAAATAATCCAAACCCCAAAATGAAGATTTGCTTTGTAACTTTTTCAGGAATTTTGTTCCTAGGCAAAATACCTGAGATAAATTACCAGCACAATGGGCTTTTGTTCTTTACTTTCCAACATTAAAAGAAAGAACACGTTATTTACTGTCATTGTTCTATAATCCGAAAATGCTTTGAAAAAAAAATCTGCAAACTGGTCAGCACAGCATCATGAAAATTAAGCATCTAACCACATTTTCCTCTCTTGATTGTTAGTTGAACAAGTTGAACCTTAACCAATTTGCATTTCAAATATAACTGTTTTTAATGAAACATGGGGTTACAAGGCTCTCATTCTCCAAATCAAACCAAGCCAAAAAAAAGTTTTTGGGTCAGTTAACACATGCTTCTTATCCACATCATGATATTCTAGTGGCGCAAAGGAATTGTTCAAAGAAGGGATTTGGCCATGAATATCACTTTGTAATCAGATGTCCTCAATCAGATGTACTCAAATGTCCTAAAATTTACAATAAGGCCAGCTAAGGAGCTGTTTTGATTTTGTATGTTTGCCCCTGCTACAGGTGTGAAAAGAAAGAATTTTGGGAACATCCGTATCCATTCTCCTGTATCAGAAACATTTAATGATCCCAAGGTGTATATGTGGAGAAGGATACTGAAGAGTCTGGTCTCACCCTCTATAGGCTTCTAGTGTTTTCTCTGGGTTAAAAGCACACCAGGTCCAACCAGGTTGTAATGGAGAGTGATATCCTCAACACTTGCTCCCCACATTGCAACCCTTATTCAGAAGCTTCCTTTAAAACTCTTTCTAAGGGTTGATGTTGCTGCCCTGACTGTTAAATAATCCTGGAAACACCTGTACTATAATTTCCGAAGATGCCACACAATAGATACAATGCAGAAGCGATGCCAAAAAGACACTTTTTAAATGCAAAAGGGTCATTTCTTTTGCAGCAGAAAATAAATATTTCTTCCACTAACACCTGCACTTAAGCTACTTCAAATGAAATTAGGCTCAACGAATTTTGTTTGCTGCCTAATTATTTAGACAGAGATCCACTGTGATAAGTGAAATCATTCCAGAATGATGGTGAAGAGAGCCCAGAAACATCTCCTAGGCCCTGAACATTCTCACACTTTAATCAGAAAACTTCCAGAATAACTAAAAATGTACCACGAGGCCCAACAAGTAATTTTAGAAAGAATTGGAAATTTGGTTAGGAGAGGGAATGGCTCTTGGAAAAGTTGTTAACCCATTTGACTTTTTAAGTTAATGGAAGATGTCAGGTATGTATTATGTATGTGTTACTGTATAAATATAAGTTTACACCACACAAACAAATCAGGACCTGGACCATCCTGGCCCCTAGGGTTGCTTCATGGGAACTGGCAGCTCTAAGCTAGAATTGCTTTTCTCTTTGAAGGTGATACTACTCAGAGCCGAAGCCACTGCATAAACAAACTGACGGTTTGAAAAGAAACACCCCCATTTTAATTCCATTTGGAGCTAAGTTTAGATCCTAATTCATCTTGCAACAGAATTAAATTTTTTAAAAGATGTGTGTGATTTAACCATTAGTGTTTCTGTACATAACAGAGGCAGCCAAAACTGTGTCGAGTTCAAGTATTTTCTTCTGCAGCAAAGAGAGTGAGACCTGTCAGTTACCCCATACCGGCAACAGTCTCAGAAGGTTGCAACGTTCCAGGAGGGACCAGGAGCAAGGGTCCCTTTTGCCATTTTCTTTTCTATCAAAATTAAATAGAGAGACCATGGAGGTCTTGAGGATTACCTCCAACTTGTGTGCAATAAATAGCTCCCAATCGGAAGATGGCATTCACAAATCCTTGCCAACAGATTTCTCAGAGGGCCCAGCCATGGAAGGGTTTAAGAATAGAACACATATTTCATATACAGAATGCTTCTCAAAACTTAAAGCACTTCCGGACTACCTAGGAATCTTGTTTAATAAAAATTCTGAATCAGGGGGGCACCTGGGTGGCTCAGTCGGTTGAGCGTTGGCCTTCGGCTCAGGTCATGATCTCAAGGTCCTGGAATTGAGCCCTGCATTAGGCTTCCTGTTCAGCAGGGAGTCTGCTTCTCTCTCCCTCTCTCTCTCTCTATCCCTCTGCCCCTCCCCACTGCTCGTTCTCTCTCTCTCTCTCTCAAATAAATAAATAAATTTTAAAAAAGGATAACTGACACACAATCTTATAATAATTTCCGGTGTACAATTCACCATTTGTATACAATGCAAACTGATCACCACAAGAAGGCTAGTTACCATCTGTCACCATACAAAGTTACATTTTTTTTCTTGTGATGGGAACTTTGAAGGTTTATTTTCTTAGCATCTTTCAAATTTGTAATGCAATGTTGCTGACTATAGCCACCACGCTGTACATGACTTCCCCGAGCCTTATTTTATAACTGAAAGTTTATACCTCTTGATCCCCTTCACTCATTTTGCACACCTCAACTGTCCTCCCCTCTGGCAACCACCAATATGCTCTCTGTATCTATCAGTCTTGTTTTGTTTGTTGGTTGGTTTTGTTTTTTAGTGTTCACATATAAGTGAAATCACAGGGTATTTGTCTTACTCTGTCTGACTTACTTCACTTAACATAATGCCCTCAAGTCCATCCATGTAATGGCAGATGGCAAGATTTCCTTCCTTTTTATGGTTGAATAATATCCCATTGTATATATAACACATCTTCTTTCTTCATTCATTCATCAGTGGATACTTAGGTTGCTTCCCTATCTTGGCTATTGTGAATAACGCTGCAATGAACATAGGGGTGCATGTATCTTTTCGAATTGGTGTTTTTATTTTCATGGAATAAATATGCAGAAGTGGAATTGCTGGATCACATGGTAGTTCTATTTTTAATTTTCTGAGGAATCTCCATACTGCTCTCCATAGTGACTGCCCCAGTTTATACCACCAGAACATATGGGTTTCCTTTTCCCCATATCCTTGCTAACACTTGTTTTTTCTTGTCCTTCTGATAATGGACATTCCAACAGGTGTGAGCTACATCACATGCATGTGAATTGTACACATCACCTGCCAGCTTCGCTGGGGCCACAGGGGCAACCCAAAGGCAACCCACTGACACTAGCATGTTGGAGGGGTGCACATCACTGCTGGCCCTACCAAGGTAAAGGGAGAACACAAAAATGACACCTGTCAGCACCCCAGTCCTCAGTGCTAACAGGCTCCTGCCCCTCCAGCAGATGCTTTAAGATTCATTCACATATGTTCTAGGTGCTTTTCAAACTGCTGCTTTTGAGCTGGGCTCTGGGGCAAGTGGGTCTTCCAGTGAGCCGTTTAAGAGTGGAATCTCCATTCCCTATAGCCCTATGGCTCTCCTGGACATAAGCCCCATTGTTTTTCCCAAAGCCAGATGTTTTGAGGGCCCATCTCTCTAGTGCAGATCCCAAGGGTTGAGGTGCCAGATGTGGGGCACAAACCCCTTGCTCCTCAGGGAGAACCTGTATTTATGAGATTCCTCCCAACTGTGGGTCACCATGCTGGGGGTGGGGTTTACGGCAAGACCGCATCTCTGCCTCTCCTATCTTTCTCGGTGTGGCCCTTTTGTCCTTTGCTGTGGAAGAGCTGTTTGGCTAGTTTTCAGGTCTTTTTCAGAGGAAATTACTTCCCTCTGAAGCTGTAGATTTGTTATCCATCAACGGTGGTGAGTTAAGAATCTTCATATGCTGCCATCTTGAATTATTGCCAATAATGTCAGGTTTTTGCCACCCCTAGACAATCATGAAGAATCTTACCACTCTGATTTGGGGTGTAGTGAGTCTTGGTGTTTGTGGTATTCTCTTATTTCCAAAAGAACTTAGAATTCCTGCATACTGATGAGATAATAAGATGGTATAATTATGCAGAATTTTTTGCAGATGGAGGAAGTTCCAACAGAAAGGTTAAGTATGGTAGGTAAGGTCAAGTAGAAAATCAAGAATACACTTTGTTTATGTGTCTTAAAATATTTCTATGATTATATTAGCCTGCAACTCATTTTTGGTATCAAATGTATGTGAAATTCAAGCAGAAAATAAATGAGTTACTCCTACTTTTAAAATTCTTGCATAAAAAACATTTTTTTTTTGTTTTTGTTGCAAAAAATAAATTAGGGAGAAATTTTTCACATTTAAAAAGAAACCATTATATTAAGTTCAGCAAATATATTTCAGAATAAATTAGTTTTATAAAGTTTTATAATTTTTTTTTAATTTGAGAAAGAGCATGAGAGAGAATGCACAGGGAAGAGGGAGAGAGGGAGAGAAAGAAACTCAAACAGACTCCGCACTGGACATGGAACCCAACACCAGGCTCATCTCACGACACTGAGATCATGACCTGAACTGAAACCAAGAGTCAAATGCTCAACTCACTGCACCACCCAGGTGCCTCTGTATATATATATTTTTATGGAGCATATTATACCTGTATATCTATTGGATTATACCCACAATAAAAATCTTGCTGAAAATTGGATAGATACATTATTGGAATGGAAGTTAGGAAACTTGACTGGAGTCCCTGCACTGCCATTATCTAATTGCATAAACTTGGGCAAAATATTCTGTACATGTATGTGTGCACATGCATGAACACACATACATGCATGTGAACAATAATGTTTGCACTGTGTATATCACTGGGTTACAGTGAGAATGAATAAGATGATGCAAAATATTCCATAAACTGAAAATAACCATACCAATATAATTTATTATTTTTATAATAACAATCGTCTCAAGATGTTAAGCCACATGCTACAACACAAAATGTAACAATCTGTCTTGTGGGAATTGGTGGTGAGAGTGCATAAGGTTATTAACACAGTTGCACTGTCAGGCTGTATTAACCATAGGATTAGTGGCAGTCAGTCATTGATTTCACAATTTGTGTGTTTGTGTGCGTGTGATAAAGAAAGAGAGAGAGAGAGAGAGAGAGGAGGCAGTATTGCTGAAGAATGGTAACCTTTTGACAAAAATGGAGTTAATAACATGATCCAGTGCTTATGAATCAGTAAAAACCTAAATGGTAACAAGAAGAAATAAAAGTCAGTTAGCCACCAGATTGGGATTATCCAAAGAAGCAGGGTAAATAAATGGTCGGTTGGCATTGAAAAGACTAGTCACATAGGATACCCTATTAAAAAGCCAAACAATGAGGAAAACAATTCCTAGTGCTTTAACTATTAAATATCTCAAGTTGACAACCAAATTAAAAATACCAATGTTACGCCTCAGAAATTACTTTCCAGAATTAATCCAGATGCAGCTGAAATGAATACCCTTAAATTGAATTAATTGATTGATAGATTTAAAAAAAAATAGTTTCAAGCTATTTCTTATTGCCATGACTGCAGTGAGGACCAGAAAATAGTTTTCCCTGCAATGCTTATGATTCCCTGGAAGTCTTCTTCCCTCAACCACGGACTCATGTAGATTCAGAATAGTACTTGGTTAGCTATGTCCAAATAATTTATTCCTGCAACTCAAACCAATCCTCTGCAAGACTTTAAAATAGGTTAAGCTTACCGTTAGTTGCCTCAGCTGCTTCTTTCTAAACCCCTATCTCTCCACTGATCCCAAGTGTTAAATCTATTTATTCTTCCCCTGGCTATCAGAACAAAAATAGAAACTCTACCCAAAAGGATTAAATAGTTAATATAAGTTTAAGTGGTCACTTTGCCCAAGAATATTTGTACTTTAGTAAGAATCAAAGCCTGACTACCCTGCACACACAGCTTACACAGGATCCCATGCTTGTTTTTCTGGCACAGGGCACCATGTGAATAGTGCTGATGGCCATGGCCTGATCTGAAAGCTGGGATAAGGCACAGAGCTTTAGGAAAGACTCAGTCCCCTGACCCCAAGTTCATTCTTTATGGAGATCCAAATTTTTCACACTTTTCTGGGTCACAGTACCTGAAATTCTATCATGTACAGATATATTTATGTTAGTAAGTGTACTCTTCTAAAAGGTAAATATTACAATAAGAGTTATGTCTTATTCATTTAGTATGTGTTGTTATAACTGAATGTTTTCTTCTTTGAACTGACTACTCCAAAAACTTGTGATTAACTTAGTATAAGGAGCTTGGAGTCTAGAGATGAAGGGTAAGGCTAAGGAGGCTGGATGTGAGGGGGTACCGAATCAATGGCAGCTGTCAGAAACAGTGGATGGATGGATGGATGGATGGATGGATGCAGATGTTTGGACCTATGCAAACCCTCTAGTGTGAATGTACATCCATAAATCTAACATGAAAGCAGTGTTAAGTGTCAGAAATAGGTGAGACTCATGTAGGTAATAATCATAGGAATTATAAGGGGTGGTGGAGACTAGATTGAAATTTTATGGGATGTTAGCACATTGGGAAGGACAAGGTCAACTTTGAAGATTAAGAGTAAGTAGTAACTATGCCATTCTGTGATTTGGGGCATTACAATATTAGAAATGAGGCAACAGAAAATTGGAACCCAGGCAGAGAGTCTACCCCATATGAGTAAAACACAGTTCCAAGAAATCCCTTTATCTGAGCCAATATTCTCCATAGCCTGTAATTTGCTTTAGCTTTTATGTTTCCTGTTAGGATAGAAACTATGTCCCAAGAATGGCGGGCTTCAAGTCCACAGATGGAATAAGGGACTATAAGGTAGAGAAAATGGATGTTACATTTTCTTTTTTTTTAAGATTTTATTTATTTATTTGACAGAGAGAGAGAGCACAAGTAGGCAGAGAGGAAGGCAGAGGGAGAGGGAGAAGCAGGCTCTCCGTTGAGCAGGGAGCCCGATGTGGGACTTGATCCCAGGACTCTGGGATCATGACCTGAGCTGAAGGCAGCCGCTTAACCAACTGAGCCACCCAGGCGCCCTGGATGTTACATTTTCTTGATCCAAGTCTCCTTATCTTCTTTCTACTTGGTGACAAACTGATCCCTGAGTCCATGGTTGAGCTGCAAAGGCAGGTAGAGGAGAACTGGATGAGCACAAAATGCATTTAACAGGCAGGCTCCCAAATTGATGGAAAGTGGACCTCCCTTCATAAGCAAGAAGAAAATCCACTACCCATTGGTCGGATAATTATTAGCTGTAGACATACAGTGTAGGAAATGGAAAGGAAAGAGAGGCATTTTGTGCTGTTGACTCTATTTAGGAACCCCTGAAGTCACAGCACTCAGGTGGGTGCATACCTGAGCTACATGTAAAGTTGCCCCGCATGTGAGTTGATTATAGGTACAGGATGATGGCTCAGGAGATGAACATGGAAAGCATTGCTGCTAAAGCAACTTATAGGATTAGGAATGTATACCACTTGAGCATCAGAAGAAAAAAATCATAAATTCTATAGTACTATTACCTAGATTTGTAATCTACTGGGACAATAAAGTAAAAATGTTCAGTGAATTTACTAATAATCACATTAATACAAACATTCAGGATTAGATAATGTTCATTTTCCATTATCAAAGAGTAGCAGCTTTTTTATAGGAATTCATAGACACACTGAAACCTCTTAAATCAACTTCTGCAAAATGGTTCAACAATTACCAGGTTTTATTTATTTCTTTTATTTTTTTAAAGATTTTATAGAAGATGGAGAGAGAAAGTGAGCATGAGTGAGGTGAAGAGCATAGGGGGAGGGACAAACAGACTCCCAACTGAGCAGGGAGCCAGACATAGGGCTCCATCCCATGACCCCGAGATCATGACCTGAGCTGAAGGCAGATGTTTAACCAACTGAGCCACCCAGGCACCCCTAATTACCAGTTTTTAAAGTGAAAATGGCACATAGATGCTTACTTCCTATCCATTTAAAATAATTAACCACTACTTGCAAACGGTTATAATTTCAAGGGATTTATTACTTAATAGGGAGTCATCCTTTTGATATTACACACTGAAATGTTCTAGAGGGAAAACACACACACACACACACACACACACACACACACACACACACATTGTTAATTAGCGAACTGGGCCACTGTTTTTCATGAATGGAATACTTTTTTAAAACAATCTTTGCTTTTATGTAACATGAGAAGAAAAGAACTGAATAAATCTCTTATATTTAAAGGTCCCAAAATGGCAGCTTCTAAGAAGTATGATAAAAATAGTCACTTGCCTTGGACATGTAGGTAACACTTTTTTACCTTTAATAAACAAAACAATGGCAAATGTAATTCACAGTCACACAGAATCCTTCCAAGGCTGTGTCAGGGCTGGGATCATGTGTCCAAGCCAATGGCACACCTTAGACCCTAGTTAAACCTGGGGTTTAACATTCCCTCTAGTTAAACCTGGCCATGGTTCCAGTTCCCTGAATCACAGGCAGCAAGAATAAAGTCACACATTCTGACATGTGCAGGTCAGTCCACTGTGGAAACATTTAATTTTCTGGTGGAGATAATACCAATTGACTAATTTGGGAGAAGAATCGCTACTCATTTTTTGAGTTGTTCTTAAGAGAAAAAGAACCCTCATTGATTAAACTATGTTTAAGTAAGAATCACTAGAGCTTTCCTTAACGGTTTTATTCATTTGGTAAAGAGAATGAAAATTCTCTTTTTGACAGCCTCTACCACTGGTAACCATCAATGTCAATAACTTGAAGTATTCCCAAAGTTAATGAGTTTTATATGAATTAGATTATAGCTTTGAGCCTGCCTGTTCCTTCTTAGGCAAAACCCAAAGGAAAACTGTGTTTGAAACATCCCACCTCTTTGACATTCTACATGGTGTTGGGTAAATCACTGGATCTTTTTAGACTCAAATCTTCCTTCCTAAAGAAATGGTCTTTAACTCTCTATTCGTGTATATTGTAGTGGTTTGTGGAAAACCATCTCAGTTCTTTTAGTTTTAAAATATGGTACTAATGAGTGAAAGGCCACATTGTTAATCTCTGGGTGGGCTATTTAACTTTGTTCTGTTACATGACCACACACTTTATCTTAACCAGGGACTTGGATCTAATAAAATATCAATTTGGTTCAAGTTTATTTCAGAAACTATTCTGATGCTCTAGTTTTATTCTGGTTCAGTGGTTTTCAAAATATAGGGTTGGTTTCTGTTCAGAAGTTCTCACTGGGTTTTAAAACAAACAAACAAAAATGTTGGCATTACTTCTTTGTAAATGATGCTCAGTTCAGTTCAGGGTTCATTTAATCAGAAATTCATTCCAACTTTGAGTATGAATTGATGTTATAGCTGAAAATGGTTCAATTCTCAGCTTCTAACCTTAAGTCAGATATCTCATACAGAGACACTTCCAGGCACAAGAAGAATAAGGTAGGAGAGAATGGAAAGTTTCAGTGCATTTCTTTACCCTATACCATAAAGATAAATCCTACTGAAAGTGGAAAAATCATGTCATGTTATACGAGCAGGACTTATGAGGACTTGGCCATAAAAGATACTTTATTTCTTTCTCCCACAGAATCTTTAAACTGGCTCAGAGGGGGATATTCCTTCTCCAGTCTTTAGTATAAAAACTTGAGCAGCCTTATGATTTCCTGGTCACCCTTAGGAAATATAAAAAAGGGAAAAACACAATCTCAGTTCAGCAATTAGTAATTAGCTACTGTTATTCCATTATTAGTTATCCAGTAATAGTCCCTTGTGATAGTCAAAACTTCGAATTTGACTTAAATCTAAATGTTCTCCTCTCCTTCAGCTGGACTTCTGTGGGTAAGCTCCCTGTGCTCATCCACAGGGAGCTCAAGTATGCCCCTTCCAATCTCTCCCTGCTCCCCTTCCCCCACGTTTGGCCCCTCTGGCAAAGGAGTGGAGGTTGTGGGTGGGCTGGGCAGGACAGACCTCACAAACTAGCATTATGTGGAGATAGCTGTCCACTCACTCTTGGCACCTAGAAGATTTTTAAAGCTGATTTTTTCTCTCACGGAAACTTGTGTGAACTTCAGGGAGCAGGAGCTTCTTCTACTTTGTTCCCTGTCTCCGAGCGTCTCATATGTAATCTAAGTGGGAAAATCCACAGAATACCACAGGTAATACAGGAATAAATACAGGAATAAAGAAATATATAACCAGATGCATCCACGTATAGAGGGGTGAAGAGACCCGAGTGAATGAGGAGGGTAATCTGAAGAAGGTTTTGGAGATGATAATCTTCGAGCAGAGTTTAGTCGATAGAGGATGAGAACAGTCATTCCGGGCAGTGAAAACAGCATTTAGATTGTCTGAGAGATGGAAGGAGGTATGACACATAAAGCAGAATGTTTGAGTGACTTTCCCAAGGAGGGTAAATCAATCTTTAAAAGGAAATCAGAGCGACTTGGGAGCTAAGAGGGCAATATTCATTGTGAATAATCAGAAGATTTTAACTTGATTCAAGAGGGAAGTGGAAACCCTTTGGGGGATTTAAGAAAGAAAATTAGGTGATTAAAATATTGTGGAAGATGGGCTCGAGAATGTGTGTCAGGCACCAGGGAAGAGGGTATTGCCTGTAAGATGTTTGAAGAACCAGGTCTGGTAAAAATAAAATAGTCTTGTGGAATCCAGATGGCCTCATATTTTCCAACTCAAAGAGAAAAACAACAGTTTCCTCTGTATTTTTTCATCATTTTAAAATTTCTTCCCATTCTCCTATATTCTGATAAGTAGACCCTTTCCCAATGATTGGTGAAGAAAAGGGGTTGGGTATTTAACAATTTCACTATATGGTCATGCCTTTTTTGAAATAATGCATGAGTCATGAAAACAAAATGTGGCTTTACAGCAAAAAGTGGCATTTGAATAATGCCACTTTAATAATTTTTAAAGCCCATTAAGAAGTGTTCATCAATGTTCTATAGAAATGAAGAGAGCTTTCTGCCTCACTTTGGACAAAGGAACCACTTCCCCTTTGATGGAAGGGTGTGATGAGCATGATCACATGGATATTTCAGGAAGTGTTTTAAAGTACTGCACAGAGCCTCTGCTCTCCAGTCGTGGTGTACATTGTTTCATCAGTCCTGTGAGCTATGATTTCCCTTGTCCAAATGAGCAAATTGAAGTTCAGAGAGAATAAGTGACTTACCCAAGCCACACAAATAAAAAACTGGAAATGCAAGGACTGAAATCCAGATTATCTGACTCTAAGTTCCAGGCTCTTTTTCGCGACACCAAACAATTGGCATAAACAACTATTCATATGTTAGTCATTGATCTTATTCTGTCTGCTTCATTTTATTAAATCATTACCCCATGTCCTGGGGACAATGCATGACTACACTATTAAGGCAAATTTGTTAATATGGACATGCCATGTTAAGTCACGAGGAGGCTAACTCAATTATCCTTCCTTTGATTGATTTTTGGTAGGGATACAATGAACTTTTAGTTGTGGTTCGACTTACAACATGTTGTAAACATCAGCACACACTATATTAACTGTCTAAAAAGAGCTGTAATATTTTAAATGTTTTTTAAAGAATGAAAATATTAATAACTTAATCCTGATAGCCACAATCACGGTAACCACTAAACAGCTCCTTTGGGCCTTGGAAATTTCTGAAAGAAAGACATAGCTAGACAAAGAAATATCTAGTGGGTAGGATATAGGAGGGGTCACTAAAACTTTTGTTTATGATCTTAGCAATTTGAAGTAAACCTAGATAAGAGAGCATTCTATTAGCAAGTGCCACTCATCTGGTTTTTCTTCTTCTAGGCATCAGAATCTTGATAAAAAACATTTAAGGAGAACCAACTAAAAGATAAAATACTATCTGATCAATTCTTTACCTTGAGATTTTATAAATGCTATAGATCAATTACTGACATTGAGGAACATATATATTCTATGGAGCACACTTGCATACAATTATAGTGAGGTAAAAAAAAGAATCACTCCCATTACTTTTAGATGTGCAAAGAAAACTAATTTCTGTGGTTTTCTCTAATTCAAATCTTCCTTGGGAGCCTCCATCTCATGGTCAACAGGGAAAAAGAAATGGTATCCAATCACAGAAATGTGCTCTCTCCAATAATTTATAGAATTTTTTTAAAATAAAGAAAATTTAAAGGAGAAAAAAGATAATTATCAATATTTTAAGGTGGTAATGATTTTCAATGAATGTTTATGACTTCCCAAAACTAACATGTGTCTTAAGGTTGGGTCAAGATGGAAGAGTAGGAAGATCCAAGCTCACCTCCCCCAGGACACACCAAAATCTACACGTACCTATAGAACAAATATCTCTGAGAAACAAACTGAAGACTAGCAGAGGAGATCATATACAACTAAGGATATAAAGTAAAAGCTACATTGAGATGAGATGGAGGGACAAAGACATAGTCTAGTCAGGACCCACATGCCCAGCATGAGCACTCACATGTAGGAGGGATATCACACCATACAGGCCGTCCTGATAAACAAGAGGCCCAAGCCCCACACTGGGGTCCTGCCTGGGGAAGAGGAGCTCCCATAATGCCTGGCTTTGAAAACCAATGGGGCTTATGTCTGGGAATGTCGGAGGGTAGTAGTAAACTGAGATTCTGCTTTTAAAGGTCATCCACGCAATCTCACTTGCTTGGACTCCCAGAGCGGAGGCAGCAGTTTGAAAAGTGAAAAGTGCCTGGGTGGTACATGAAGAAGATCCCCTGACACATGAAGAAGATCCACATGACTAAGGCATGTGGGGGAGGGGCCAGGATCTGTTGGAATGTTCTCTGAGGACAGAAGCCCTGGTGGCACCTCTTTTCTTTTCTTTTTCTTTTTTCGTTTTTTGTTTCATTTCTCTTCTCTTCTCTTCTCTTCTCTTCTCTTCTCTTCTCTTCTCTCCTCTCCTCTCCTCTCCTCTCCTCTCCTCTCCTCTCCTCTCCTCTCTTCTCCCACTCCCCTTCTAACTATCTGGCTAAGGGACATTTCTGGCACTCTACCTCTACTATGGCAGCACTACTCATCCCTCCCTGGTATTTCCCTGTGGACTTGCCCTGTGCAATCTACTTGCCCAGCCCAGAGACCCTGACAAGCAGCTCCCTGCCCCATCACTCCTAGCAGGCACCCTCAGCCAGCACCAGAGCTCCTCCCAAGTACCCCTGCCCTGGGGGGGCCAACCCTATCTACTAGAATGCCTATAACAATCGCAGCCAGACCTGCAATAAGTCACGCCAGAGGCCTGTCCCACCCACTAGTGAGTCTGAAACAGTCATGGCCAGCCACTCAGCCAGATGGGCCAGGGGCCAGCCCCATTCACCAGCACACACATAGCAGTCACAGCCAGGCCTTACAAACAGCCACACTGGGAAACAGCCCTGCACACTAGACAGTCTGCATAAATCACAAACCAGCCACACAGGAGGGTGCACACAGCCTACAGAGGGGATCCTCCTGGGGCACCTGGCTTGGGTAATCAGAGGGGTTGCACACTGGGCCCCACAGGACACCTTCTGCATAAAGCCTTGCCTTCAAGACCAGGAAGTGTAACTGATCTACCTAGTATATAGAAACAAACATAGAGGCAAAATGAAGAGACAGAGGAATATGTTCCAAATGAAAGAACAAGACAACATCAAGTATATTAACATATGTTAGAAAGAGAGAGAAAGGGGCAGAAAACCTATTTGAAGAAATAATGGCTGAAAATTTCCCTAACCTGGTAAAGGAAACAGATATCCAAGTCCAGGAAACACAGAGTTCCAAACAATATGAAACCCTAAGAGACCACACCAAGACTCATTTTAGGGGCGCCTGGGAGGCTCAGTCGTTAAGCGTCTGCCTTCGGTCCAGGTCATGATCCCAGGGTCCTGGGATCAAGCCCCTCACTGGGCTCCCTGCTTGGTGGGAAGCCTGCTCTTCCCTCTCCCACTCCCGCTGCTTGTGTTCCTGCTCTCGCTATCTCTCTCACTGTCAAATAAATAAATAAAATCTTAAAAAAAAGACTCATTTTAATCAAAGTGTCAACAATTAAAGACAAAAAGAAAATCTTAGGAGTAGGAAGAAAAACAACCAGTTACATACAAGGGAACCCTCATTCTTATCAGCTGATTTTTCAGCAGAAACTTCACAGGCCAGAAGAAAGTGGCACAATATATTCAAAGTGCTGAAAGGAAGAAAACTTACAATTAAGAATACTCTACCCAGCAAGGTTACCACTCAAAATTAAAGGAGAGATAAAGAGTTTCCCAGATAAGCAAAAGAGACAGGAGTTCATAAACACCAAACTAGCTTTACAAGAAATGTTATAGGGAATTTCATTGGGAAAGAAAACCCACAATTAGAAATAAGAAAATTATGAAAGAAAAAAATCTCATATAGTGAACATATAGTAAATATAGTGGATAAACCACCTACATAGCTAGTATGAAAGTTAAAAGACAAAAGTAGTAAAATCATCTAGACCTACAATAATTAATCCAGGAGTACATAAAATAATAACATGTAAAATAGGATGGTCAACAATATAAAATGTTTGTGTGGGGAGTAAAAATGTAGTGCTTTTATTTTATTTTTTTAAGTATTTTTTTAAAGTTTTATTTATTTATTCATGAGAGTCAGAGAGAGAGAGAGAGGCAGAGGGAGAGGGAGAAGCAGGCTCCCTGCTGAGCAGGGAGCCCGATGCGGGACTTGATCCCAGGACCCTGGGATCATGACCTGATCTGAAGGCAGACACTTAACCATCTGAGACACCCAGGAGCCCTAAATGTAGTGCTTTTAGAATGCACTTCAGCTTAAGCTACCATCAACTTAAAATAGACTGCTGTATTCATAGTATGTTATAGATGAACCTCATGGTAACCACAAACCAAATACTTATAGTAGATGCACAAAAAATAAGGGGAAAAGAAGACAGATATGACACTAAGGAAAGTCACCAAATCACAAGCAAAGAGAGCAAAAGAAGAAAGGAACAGAGAAGAACTACAAAACAACCTGAAAACGATCAGCAAAATGACCATTAATACATATATATCAATAATTACTTTAAATGAAAATGGACAAAATGCTTCAACCAAATGACACAGGGTGGTTGAATGGATTAAGAAAAAACAAAAAAACAAGACCCATATACATGCTGCCTACTCGCTTCAGATCTAAAAACACACATACTGAAAGTCAAGATATTCCGTGCAAATGGAAACCAAAAGAAAGCTGGGGTAGCAATTCTTATATCAGACCAAATAAACTTTAAAACAAAGACTGTAATAAGAGACAAAGGGCATTCCACTTCTGGTTATTTACCCAAAGGAAAAAAAAAACACTAATCTGAAAAGATATAGGCACCCTTATGTTCACTGAAGCATTATTTATAACAGCCAAGAAATTAAAGCAACCTAAGTGTCCATCAATAGATAAATAGATAAATAAGATTCAGTGTGTTTACACACACACACACACACATAATGGAATATTACCCACACAAATAGCTTGAAATCTTGCCACTTGTGACAACATGGATGGACCTAGAGGGTATTATGCTAAATGAAATAAGTCAGAGAGAGACAAATACTGTGATTTCACTTATATGTGGGATCTAAAAAACAAAACAAATGAACAAAACAGAAACAGAGAACATAGATACAGAGAACAATATGACAGTTGCCAGAGGAAATGGGGGGCAGGTTGACTGGGTGAAATAGGGGAAGAGGATTAAAAGGTAAAAATTTCATTTATAAAATAAGACATGGGAATACTATGTACAACATAGGGAATATAGTTAGAAAAACGTAACAACCTTGTATGGTGACATGGTAGCTAGATTTATTGTGGCGATCACTTCATAACATATACAAAGGTTGAATCACTATGTTGTACCTGAAACTAACATAATATTTTATGTCAACTATACTCCAATAAAAACAAAAATACAGAAAATTTACAAACATCTTAATAGTGTAGCCTGAAACATATACAGTTCAATCTGTGGACTTGACATTATTCAAGGTGTTGAACTCAGATGCTGAGGAGAGATTTACAAAATAAAGCCAAACCAAACGAAACACAAATGTAAAAACAAACATGACATTCCCTCAAAGTATATATAATGGTGATGATGATGATGATGATGATGATAACCCGCTCAGCTTAAAAACTTGATAAAAATCATAGCTTCTGACTCTTGCAACATCTTGTTAAGAAAGAAAAGTATGTTCAAGAACTAATGATGTAATGTATGGTGATTAACATAACAACAAAATATTTAAAAAAAAAGAAGAGTATGTTAATAGTTTGCTTGACAGGTTTGAAGCTGCAATCAGAGATTTGCTTCTCAATTTGATGAGTTTCACATGCCAGGATCTGCCACCCAAAGGTAACAAAGAAATATGGGTGAAGATCAACATACCAGGGCCTTGGAAGGAATAACTCATGTGTAATTGGTTATGTATTGCCCTCTATGTCTAAGAAAAAAGGGGGAGGGGACTAGGCTGAATCTAATTACTCCGATTTTAAAACAATTCAATATTTTAGTGCAAAAAATAAGCTTTTCTTTGTAGAATAAATTGTTACGGCTTTTTACCATTTTTCCAGAGACTTCAAGACTTTTATGTATTGTATCTTATTGATTAGAATTAGGTCTTTGGGGGGCACCTGGCTGGCTCAGTTGGTGGAGCATGAGACTCTTGATCTTGGAGTTGTGAGTTCAAGCCCCACATTGGGTGTAGAAATTACTTAAATATAAAATCTTAAAAAAAAAAAGCATTAGGTTTTTGATCTTTTGGACCTCAATGCCCAGTGCCTCCAGACAATTAGTTTCAGTATAATCTCTGCCCTGCTGCCAGGTTATCTTTCTAAAACCAAACTCTCACATTTTAACATCAAAATAACAGTGGCAGGGCGCCTGGGTGGCTCAGTTGGTTAAGCGACTGCCTTCAGCTCGGGTCATGATCCTGGAGTCCCGGGATCGAGTCCCGCGTTGGGCTCCCTGCTCGGCAGGGAGTCTGCTTCTCCCTCTGACCCTCTTCCCTCTCATGCTCTCTATCTCTCATTCTCTCTCTCTCAAATAAATAAAATCGTTAAAAAAAAATCAGTGGCTTCCCTTTGTTTATACAATGAAGTTTAACATTTTAAAAAACTCAACATGCTCCAGTTTCAGATTATAGCTCCACTTCCTGACACCATAAGGTGTGGACACAATAGGGCAGTACACCCAATAATTTTCTGTTCTTTGGAGCTATGTTCTTTAATAGCAATGTTCCTTTGCAAATGATATTTTCTCTGATTGGCATGCTATTAATAATGATAATAAAATAATAATAACAAATATTAACTGAACATTATCTAGTACTGTTAATTACTTCACATAGATTATATCTTTTGATTTAATATTTCCTATGAATATCCCCACTTCACAGATATGAAAATAGAGACTGGTAGAGAATTAGTTAAAAGAATGGTTGGAGGGTTCCCCCCACGTATGAATAAAATAATTTGTCATTCTGGAGAATATGCTTAAAATCAGAAGAGACTGAATGCAGTTTTAATGTATTACTAATGCATGTGTGTTTTTTTTAAGGTTTTATTTATTTATTCATAAGAGACAGAGAGAGAGGCAGAGGGAGAAGCAGGCTCCCCGCTGAGCAGGGATCCTTATGTGGGACTCCATCCCAGGACCCCGGGATCATGACCTGAGCCGAAGGTAGACGCTTAACCATCTGAGCCACCCAGGTGCCCAGCATGTGTTTTTTGGTCTCAAGAAAATTACTTGCCTTCCATGGGCCTTGGTCTTTGTCATTTTTCCATCTGTGAAATGAAATAATCCTACTGTGGATCTTTGATTTGACCTTCCTACTGCCTGTTTACTAAGCAAAACTGGCACACTAAAGAGGCAATGAGTTTACAGCAGATTCAAACATCAAGTGTAATGTAAATAACATGCAAAATAATGTGTGTGTCTATTTCACTCTACAAATCCAATCATTTCACTTTCAAGTGAGTGAGGGTAGAGAGAGGCCAGGAGTATCACATTAGTAGAGATTCTACCACATGGAAGGAGTGCACAAAACTTTCTCTCCGACACCTCTCTGCTCCTGACACAGAGAGAGTTTCTCTTCCAACACACGTGAATGCTATTTAGCCATATGTACAGATGCTGCAGAGAAGAGAAATAAGCTCCTATCAACCCCATGGGGCTGGGAAGAATTTTCCCATTACCTCTTGAGAAATTCTATGGGAATCTACCAGAATTTTCTTTTGCTATGGTAACTTTTATGGCAATTTGAAGCCCTCATGTGGCCATATTGAGTGCAAGAAGATACCTTCTGTGAAAGTGATCCTGCTATTAATTCCCTGAGTTACAGAATTATTAAACAATGACAATAAGGTTATGGTTGAATAAATGAATGGTAGCTAAATTTTATAGTGCTTACTTTGTGTCAGTTTCTAGTCTAAGCATTTTGCATGTGTTCTTATTGAAGCCTCACCATGACCCTATGGGATAAATACTATCATTAACTTCATTTTAAAGAATGTATTTTTAACTAATCTCTACACCCAATATGGGGCTCGAACTTACAATCCCGAGATCAAGAGTCGTATGCTTTACTGACTGACGCCCCCTCATTAACCTCATTTTAGCGATAAGAACATAGGCACAGAGAAGCTAGGCAGCTCGCTCAAAATTCCACAGCTAGTGAGTAGCAGAACCAAAATCTTAACTCAGGCAGCTTGACTTCAAGTTTTCCTCCACAAAATCAAAGAAAACTAAGTGACCTAACTTGGGCAATGTGAACTCTTTCAGACCCTCTGTCTAACCTACATAGAAAAACTATTTGGCAGATTTTGTTTTTTTTTTCCTGAAAGACCAGAAATCAAGCAATCATCACACAAAACTGCTTTATTGTCTTCCTACTAATCTGTTTAAGCATAAAACACTGGTTGTCTTGTTAAAGTTTCCTGTTTACTTATTTCTCAGTGAAAGGGATCCTCTTTATAGATCCAGGTTCTGCAGGAAATTGTGTGAGCTGAAATTCCTCAAAAGAGAGAGCAGAATCATTTCATCGTTATCACACACAGTGATACCATTATTAGTCATGTGAAATAAAACATTAAGTTAAACAAATCTGTTTTATTTTCTTCTCAACAGAAAAATCCCTGTATTCCAAATAGAATTTGAGTCATGACAAACTATAGTGGAAAAGAGTGGAAGAGCAATTAGAATAATTAAAACACTTAAACATGCAACAGAAAATCTCCTAATTTCTTTACTTTAACCCGATAGAAACATTGAAGCTTGTATTGGTAACTATGTACTTTTCAAGTGTTCACACAACAAACAAATATAACTTTTATGTGGACTATAACTTAACTTGCTTAAATACTGCCTGTACATACTTCTACATGAAATATTTATCTTATCAAGATGATAATGCTACCCAGGACTGCTAAATATTAACAGAGAATAAATGAGAAAAGCAAGTAAGTTCATCTAGGAGGAGGTATGAAAAAAAATGCCATGTAGCAATGGCATAAAAAAGACAGAGTAACACCTCACTGTTCTACCTTTCAAAGTTTTTTCTTTAATATGAATAAAAATAATAGGGTTCAGACTTTGGGTGCCATTCACTAGTACTATTGTATAAAATGTGAATAATTCCCATGAAGAAATGTGTTCATGTTTGAATTACTTGTTTCAGATTCTTGCATTTCTTTTTATATAGTAGAAAATATATATGTAAAAATTATAGTGATGGTTTTTATCTTGGTTTGGAAGTAAAAGTTCATTTTATAAAGCTGCCTATCCATCATATGTTTTAATAGCCAACATCTACTTTGTTGCGTATCTACCACATCTATGGAGTTAGGCATTGGGGTATAGTGGTGAACATAAAACATAACATACGCCCTAATGTGGATTTTGTTTTTATGTAATACTGTGGTCAAGTATATAGATGTCTGCAAGGTCTTTTAAGTGTGACTTTATGATCATGTGAAGAGATGAAGATTGTATCTCTGTCTACATACCCAAATAAAACACATAATTATAGCTTTTATACTGATTTCCACAAATCCTACTCCCTCATAATCAATATTTTTTCATTGATATTTTGTCCTAAAAAGAATTCTGGAAAAATTAAATGAAACACGAAAGAAAATAGATTAGGCAGCAATGTCATGTTTTTTAATCAAGGTATAAAATAGTTGGTTGTACCAGTATAGGAACGTAAAGATCTCGTGTTATCTCAACTGAGCACCATAACCTTCTACTATGGCTCTTCTGGTTTCATACATCCTTTGAAACTAAACCCTGGCAGGTAGAACATGGGATCTCTGGTCAGTGAGAACTGGGTACATGTTCTAACTTCTTCACTTTCTGGATATGAGACCATGATTGTGTTGCTTTACCTCTTTGAGCCTTAGCTTTCTACTATGTAAAAAAAGAAAAAATTATGCATCTGTAATAGAGTTACCATAAAAAGTGAACAAAAGAATTTATTTTGAAACAGTTCACAAAATACATGACATTATATTAGATGATCAGTATTTTTGTCTGAATGTGAATCTGAAGCACATGATGGAGTTAGGTTTCACTTATTTTATTAAACAGATGTGTGAGTTATCTGTGGCTGCACAACAGACTATCTTTAAAAATGAGGAGTTTAAGAGTGGCTTCACTGAATGGATGTGACTCACAGTCTTTCAAAACAATTCAGTCAAGAAGTTGGTCATGGTCAAGGCATCTGAAGGCTTGATGAAGGCTAAAGAATTCACTCCCATGATGGGAGTCACTCACATGACTGGTCATGAAGCACTGGCTATTGGCAGAAAGCCTCAGTTCCTTGCTACAGGGACCTCAATATAGGGCTGTTTGTGTTTCCTCACAACATGGTGGCTTGCTTCTTCCAGAATAGGTTATCCAAAAGATAGAAAGGCAGAAAAAATAATGAAATGACTTTTACAACCTTGCCTTGGAATTATACCCCATAATTTCCATGATATTCTATTAGTTAAACAGATCAGTACTTTCTAATGTATCAGGGAACTACACAAGGGAATGAATAGGAAGAACAAAAAATCCTCAGGGCTATCTTAAAGGACAGCTGTCACTGTAGATTTCAGGGTTTCAGAGGTAAATGGCTCAGTATCAGGAGAACCACATGTGCTATTAGATACTATAAACCATAGATCCTTCTTAGTCTCCGTCTTCCTTAGAAGGAAGGAGAAAGTGGTAAATAGCTAGCCCTTGTTGCCCTTCACATCTGAAATATGGTCTAGGAGACAAGTACTTTAATGGGGCATTGACAAAGTGGAGAGTGTTCCCAGGAGTAGGAGTTATGATATTAGAGGGGTTGCAAATGTCAATTTTGAGAGTTGAATCAAGAAAGCTGGGGTATTGGGCCTGGAAAAAACAACTTGGTGAGAGACTAGCACTCACATACAAAATGTCTGAATGACTGAAAGAATAATCATGACAGTGTAAGGAAATGGAAGGAACATTTGACCTGGAATTAAAGATACAAGGTCTGATCCTGGGTTTGCCGTTTATTTGTTGTAGAGTTTTGTATAAATCACTTAATCTTGATGAGTCTCAACTTTTCACAAAGAAAGAAAGAAAGAAAGAAAGAAAGAAAGAAAGAAAGAAAGAAAGAAAGAAAGAAAGAAAGAAAGAAAGAAAGAAAGAAAGAAAGAAAGAAGAAAGAAAGAAAGAAAGAAAGAAAGAAAGAAAGAAAGAAAGAAAGAAAGAAAGAAAGAAAGAAAGAAAGAAAGAAAGAAAGAAAAATGGGTACGATAATTCCTGCTGGGTTTTAAAAATTAAATAAGATAATGTACCTAAAAATATTTTATGAACCATAAAGTTTGGTTAACATGTTAAATAAAAAAAATACTGCCAAATTAATTTGGCTATTGTCTAAAGGTTTGATGCTATTAAGACATTCTGTTTAGTTTTCACATGGCAGACGTAGACTTCTCATAAGAATCTCTAGAAAGCAGAATTAAGACCAATGAATAGAAACTAGGAGAATTGTTTTTCACATAAAATCATAAGAGACTTTGCAGGAACTACAGCAGTCTAACAACAGAATGATGAGGGCCAAATAGAGAAATGAGCTCCAAATAGTTTTGAAGGATTACTGTATTGAATGGAGATCCATCTAGATGTCCACGGGTCTCTTCCAATACCAAAACTCTGGTATTATCTCATGGGTATGGGCTGTTGTCAGCTGGACATGAGCTTTGAATTGATTTTCCTAGTGTCAGAGATGGATTTATACTGTCTTTCTCATAATAGCCCCCTTTTTACAATTGGTCCTTGATATTATGAGTTGGTTGTCATGCAGTGGATAGCCATGCAGCAGAAGGGAACTGCCTTACACAGGAATCCAAACTATGTCCCAGACTACCCCAGCCCTCTACTCTGACTGAAGCCATTTGCCATTTGGTCAAATGGCTTGTGGTTGCCTTTGGTGTTTTCACTTTCCAACCCATGATTTGAGTGGTCCCCAAAGACTGAGCCTGGTGATTACATTACTTTGACACCTTTAGATGCTACTGATATTCTGCTGCAGTGATTCTTAAACTTCTTGCAGATCTTTTTGGCAGACTGATGAAAGCTATGGCCTTCGTCCTAGAAAAATTCATTCTCATACATATACACAAAATTTTCCATATAATTTCAAAACTCATCTACTGACTTCCTTCTGGGGATTAAAGTACCATAGTCCTAGAACCATATGACTTGGGGCTTTACTTGGAAATTGAGCAGATGACATGTCTACCCAATCCTTAGACTAAAAGGAAACCAGGGGCCCACCAAAACATTCAACACTGTCTCCAATATATACTCAAATTTCCAGGGAAATGGTCAAAGCCAAGGTACAAGTAGACCACTGTTCATAAAAGAAGAATGACCACTGCAAAATACTAGAGTTCATTCCCACCAAAGTTATCCTCACAACTTCAGTCTTGTTAAAAACAGGAGCACATAAGTGGAAATAATTGCACCCTCATTTTGATTTAGGGCTCCTAGAATTGGTCCTCTACATTTTTCTTTCCAGGATATTGATAACTAGCTGAGTTCATAGGCAGACCCAATTCCCTTAAATCAGATTGATTTTCATTGCCTTGGTTCACTTTTCCTTCTCTGCTTTGATGTTCTACTTACTTTTGAACCAGAATGCTAAATTACAGGTATGCATATACACACATGAGGGGCTTACAGACAGGAGGCTTTAATGACCACCGTGTGCCCAGATAATTTGGCCTTATGATCAAAATCAGACATTTTAAAAGTTATTTCCAACCTGAGGCCATGTGCTTGCCTTCCACTCCTTCTCGTCAATGTAAAGCCACAGTCTGCAAAAGATCCTATTTCTTTGATTTTATTTTGTGGTTTCAAAGGTAGGAAAGAATTCCACCTAGTTTGAAATTACAGCTAACTTCAGGTAAAGAATGTTACTATGTGTGTGTTGGTCCACTAGAGCCAAGGATAATATAAGAAACCAGCCCAAGACATTAAAATGTCTGTACCAATTGTGGCCATTGTGTCTGGGTTCAGGTCTCATTAGGGAACAAACCTTGTTGATGGATCTTTGTGTGTGGGCTTCATGTCCCAAGTGAGGACTATCAAGCTAGTGAATTGGATGGCACTTCTAGAAGGCTTGGCTCCAGGCACTGAATCTGAGATGAGGTTCTGAACTGAGTTCTAAACTTAATGGAGCAAGGGCCTCCATCTATTCTCAGTTTTTGAAACTCCAGAGACAACAAAGGCTTGGGTGAGGCAGGTGGGTAGGAAACAGAAGCAGACTAAAGCATTCCAGTTTTGCCTGGAAATACATGAATTTCCTGATCTTGGTGCTAAAGTCCAGGTCCTTAGAAGTCTATGGTTTATAATGAGCAGGTTGTGACCCATTAGTTGATCAAAAAAATCAATTTACTGAGACACAATCATCCTTTGTAAAAATACATGCATATATAAAAACATAAATAGATTAGAAAAAAATACCAGAATGCATCACAGATAGTATGAGTAGGAATGTTCTACAAAACATTCACTTCAATTATGTTTGTTCATATTTGTGTGTGTGTGTGTGTGTGTGTGTGTGTGTTCGACTGCCATGTAAATTTATTTTTTATTGTGGAGTGTTGGTCAAAAAAGTTTGAAAACCACCACTTTAGGTGAACCTGAAGCTCAATTAGAAAAGCAAATGCCTCTCTTGCTCCTCATCTTATGGCCCCTTCTGGTATAAATAGGAAAAGAAAGTCACTCATTCTGCAGTCATATTGGTTCTTTGCAAGGGAGTTTTTCTTAAATTGAGTAAGTCCAAATGAACATCCTTACCCTTTTCCCCCTTCTTTCCCTGAGACTATGTCGTTGATTAAAATCCAATCTTCACACTAGAAGCCCCAGTCTGACTTCTCTAACAATCGCCTTCCTCCCTCTCTCCTTCCTTCCCTTCTTTCCCTCCTTCCTTCCGCTGCTGGAAGACTGGAGTGAATATTTCAGGGTCAGGAAGGTTTAGTAGCCAAGGTAAACTGCACTTGGAAGCAGAAATTGTAGCAAATAAGCAATTAAGGTGGGTATATGCCCCACCACCCCCATCCCCAGCACCTTCCACAAACATTCCCATCCTGGAGCAGGCCCTCATCACCTCACACCTTGATTATTGCCATAGCTCCCAGCTCCCTCCCTGACTCCAGTCCCTCCTCACATGGCTCCATCCTGCCCACATATGCCAAATTAATGCCTTGAATATATTGTTTTTTTTTAAAGATTTTATTTATTTATTTGACAGAGAGAGAGACAGCGAGAGAGGGAACACAAGCAGGGGGAGTGGGAGAGGGAGAAGCGGGCTTCCCACTGAGCAGGGAGCCTGAAGTGGAGCTCGATCCCAGGACCCTGGGATCATGATCTGAGCTGAAGGCAGATGTTTAACGACTGAGCCACCCAGGCGCCCCTGAATATATTGTTTTCATCATGTGATTTTCCTGCTCAAAATCATGTAAAGCTCCCATTACCTCCGGGTCAAATCTGAACTCCACAGCATGCCATTCTGGATTCTCCACAATCTTCCTTCAACCTGTCTGGGTAAACTTAGCCCTGGATGTTTCTCAGCTGGAAGCCAACTCATTCCTCCCTCAATCTCCCAATAGAGTGGCTAACTTCTGTTCATCTGCTCTTCCTATTTCAGCTGGCCTTCCTATAGCTCTTCAGTCTGAACACATGCAAAATTCTCTGTATCCTTTCTTTGAAATCTTCCCACATAATCTCATTGTTATTTGATACATACTAATGCATCTGATCCCCTCAAAAACTCTTCCAAGGCATGTTAATCAAGGGCAATATCTCCTGCATGGCTCTCTCATCTATCAAGATACTATATGATATTAAAATATTAAAACCACAGCTAACACTTATTGAGCATTACTGAACACTGTGTGAAAAGCGCATTATTTAGTTTAATTTCAAATTATTATTTTACACCTTCTTTACAGATGATGAAATGGAGGAAAGAAAAAAGGAAGAGCCATGAGAAATAAACACAAGAGTTGTCTATGTCTTTGGAAAGGCAGACTAGTCTGTCACCCATTGCCTTATACTCCTAGAGCTTACAGAATAGTGGTTCTTAAATACTTCTGAGGCTTGTAGACTCCTTTGAGAACCAAATAAGTGATGAAACTTTTTTCCAGAAAAATGCATGCATTGCAGACTAACTGCTTGCATTCACTTTCTGGAGCACGGACCTCTAAGGCCCATCTTTGAGTGTGCAGTGTCCATGGACCCAGGTTAGGAATTCCTGTACCAAACATTACATGATATGACATATTCAAATAATGGGTTTCTGCAGTGCACTCCAAAATCAACACCCATTATATAAGCACACTCTTACAAAATTACCCTAGAAATTGGGAGACTTATATTATGTGAATGGGAGACATGGCTATGTGTGTTTGTGTATGTGTGTGTATGTGTGCACATACCTTTACATATTATCTATAACACGTGCAAGGAAGTCTTTAGCTTCAGCCTCATCCCTATTTAAAAAAATGCCGAGTCTTATAAGAAGGATTAGAGTAGTGTAGTATTACTCCAACTTGATCAATGAGAAAGCTAAGCTCAGAGGGGTTATCTGATTTACCCAAGGTCCCACAGCTAACTCAGTTCTCAGCCTCTCTACTGGACCTTGCTGAAAAATCAGTGTGCTGTATAGAGGAACCAGAACAACTAAAGGTAGGTTATTGAACCAGGGCAAAGCTGAAAGCAAGGAAATTGGAATTTGATGTTAAAAACCATTAACGATAAGTAGTAACATTGGTGCCTTAACAACGATTCCAGATGCCTGGACCTCTATACTTTCACCTGCAGGTGGTGGCTGTCAATATGGGCAACCCATACAGGATAGCAAAAGTGCTTTTTGAGAATGTATAATGGCTGTTATGATACCTATATGTGGTAAGTAAGTCCATAAATGTCAACGTGCCCCTCAATGTAAACTGGGTTTTCAGGTCAAAAATCACCTGGTTTACTCCACGTGAGCATTCCAGTGTAATAAGTGTATTTAACCACCAGAAAAAAATGAATATCAGCAGCAGTTTATTTATAGCTCACTTCTGGCCTTTCAAAGTCCCTGTTTCCAGAACCCCTTACATTTTCTGCCCCATGAACTCTTAATGAGTTCCAGTTGAAAGTGCTACAGTTCCACGTTCGGGCTATTAAAAAAGGAGAAAAGGGGGGAAAAAAGAAAGAAAAGTATGTCTCCCCCAACTACCAGGACTTATAGCTGATATAGCCTACCCTGTTTTCCTCCCTCTTGGCAAATGTTGGCAAATATGCTAGCAGTTGGTCAGGCCTGCTATGTTTTTAAATCCTTTTAATCCTCTTTATAGTAACAGAAACATTCGAGGCTGATCTTTGAAGACTCTGTAGAGTGCAGAACACCTGCAGTTCGGTGCTTTGTGCTAACAAACACCCAGTGTGAGCCTAACACAGTCGGGCAGGCTCAGAGCTGGCCCCTGGAATCCTCCCAGAGTAATGAGGGTCTCTCTTCCCCTCTGACCTCATCTTCCCCAGCTTAAACCTGCTCTGGTAAATGGCACCCTTGCCCTCTGACCCTCCCCAAATGGCTCAATGAATCACATAAGGGCTCATAAAAATGATTTGCCAATATGTCAGGAAGTAGAAGAAACTAAGTTGATTCTAGTTTGAAAACTGTTCAAATCACTAACAAACCCTCCTTCCTTGTATTCAGTTGCTAGAAAAGTTGATTATCCAGGATTAAAGCTAATGTTGATGACAGTCTCGCAACCAAGTAGGAAAAAAAAGGACATTATTCTCTCTCCTCTTATTCTTTCCCTCAAAGGATGAAACAAAACCAATGTTGTTCACAACCATTCTAATATCAGTTGAAATCTGTTCACACATTATTAGACGTTTATTTCTCTAAGGGCAGGGATCATACTTGTTCTCCACCATTTACTTATATCTATGCTCCCGTTTTTCCTTACTCCCTTAGCAATATCTGAATGGGCAAAAAAAATCCTTTTTCTACTTCAAACCAACTGTACACTGAAAAATTCATATTTATCTAAAGTATACCCACATGAATTAATATTGATTAGCAAAAGGAGTCACTATGTTTTTTAGATGGAAAAACACTCTATTACGTGTGGTAAATACATTCGATGAAAAGAAATATGTGCAGAGTTTTTAGAAAAATATTCAGTGGATACGTGAGAAAATTCTCAACTTTAGTGTTATCAGGTTATTCCACTTATCAGTTGTAAACAAAAGACATACATTAGGAAACTCAAGCATACATAGTATCTCAGGTCACCTGGGGGAAAAAAGTATATTCCTCTTGGATTTTTCTCAGCCTAATGTGGTGTTTGAATTCAGTGAACTGCCTCTGGTCCAGTCAGGTCTCTGGGGCCCACCCCAAACCTGGGCATGAACACTAAATGTCCATCCCCTCTATAGTTCAAACTCAACACAAATGTTGCCTCTGCCTGAAATGGATCCATCATCCCCTCTTCCAACTGAAAGAAAAAAAAAAAAGGTCCCTCTTCTGTTTGAATTACTTCCATGTCTCCCACAGACATTCTTAAACTACCATCTGGAACACCTGCTGCAACTCACTGACACTGGGTTTAGTTTATAGAGTATTTTTCAAAGTGAGTTGATGAAAATTTTTCAATATGCATTTTGACAAGCTTGAACAACTGGGTTTCCCCATGCATTCAGATCTGTTGCTTCTCTGCTAGTTGGTTAATTTCCCTAGACAAGAAAAAAGCAAAGAGAAATAGGGAACACAGTAAACACATGCATGCTCTCACCTAGTGTTCCTGCAACCATAATGTTGCTACTCTGCGGTGCTGCTCACGTCTATGAAATGCAAGTGTTTTGTTTCTAGATATATGGCCCTTTTGCAATTTATCATTTTACCTAATGAAGGACAAGGTTTGCATTATTACTAAAAATCCCCAAAAGGCAATTCCCAAATTCAGTTAAAATGTTTCTTTTCAGATAGTGCCACATCCCAGTATTTCTATGCTACTTAACCAGGAAGATAAAATAATCAATTTTATTTTCCTTTATTTTCCCTTCTCATGTCACCTACTACTTCCTAAAGTGATGGGTGGGATGGGCAATATGGTAAATTAAGAAGAATATCTTTTTAACAGAAAACTAGAATTCTAAGGTCAGACCAGTCAATATAACCATTAACTTGAATAAGCTACAAAAATTCTTATTCTCTATTTCTGCATCAACAAAAGTATTATGGGATTGGGTTAGATTTTATATGAAGGACTTTGATGCTCAAAATTCTATTACCCTATAAAATTAAAATTTGATTAAGAAAGATGAAAATAATGAATCTGGACACAATAGAGATCACAGGTATATGACTTATCTATCCATGTATGTGTATATTTGTTTATGTGTATATTTATACCTTCACATTGTAAAAAAATGAGGTAGCTCACTTTGAGCCAACAAGATAAAACTAAAATTTTAAAAACATTGAAGTGACATGATCTAGAAATAAGAATAGTAAGGGAGGACATACTCAGGTTCACTGAATAAAATAACAGAAAACAATATCTGGGGACCAAATACGAGTATTCAAATTTAATCTATTAGTGTCAAGGATAATAACAGAAGTAATTGGCCCAGAGCTAGCATATGACAATGGAACAGACTACCTAGGTCAATTCAGAAATATCTCCCAGAAGGCTGAAGGACTAGCACTATCTTTTACTGCTTGGAAACCCTTAAGCCTAAAGATATAAGCACCGTGGAAAAGTAAAACATACATGATATGATAATACAAAGCATTTACTATAGTAATACAGAAGTTATTTCCATCAAAGTAGTCTATAAGCTTGTCAATCAGAAGGAAGATAAGGGACATGTTTTCTTAATACAAAGCACGTGCAAAGTAGAAATGGAGAATTTCAAATAGCTATATATATATTTCTGACACCTCATCCTGATAAACTCCTAAAACCTCTTTGATTTTTGTCTTGATGGACTTTTTGCCTATCACACAGTAAAAGCAACAACAACAAAAAACCAGAACAGATATATTCCAGAATGACTTCAGTTTGTAACAAATGTATGGTACCAATACTGAAAACACCTTTAAAAATTACTTTCAGAACAAAAGAAAAGATTAAGGAGCCTTAATACAAGGGACATATACATATAACATTAAGAGACAATAACAAGGTAGCATTTCTAAATTCCACTTTGCCCTATATTCTCTATTCAGGAGAATAGTCTTCAAATTAAAAAGGCATTCATATCATTGTGGTTAAAAGAAAGAACTTTCTCTTCCACATATTCTTCTGTAAGTATTAACTGACAGAATAAACAGATCAATCAACAGAAGAAATAGATTATTCTAAAAGACAAAAATACATGTGATAAAAGAACCATTGAACGTGAATGGTAAAAGAATAGATTATTAAATTAGGGATGTTGATTTTATATATAATTTACACACACATGCACTCACACAAAAGCACACACACTGGAAAGCCAACAAGGGCATGTTATCTGACAACGCCCCATGGAGGCTGCTTTGACTTAGTCCTATAGAGATGCTCTGATAACAAAAGAAGTCACACCTCAGAAGTGGTTGAATTAGTTACAAGACAGCTGGGTACTTATACTCCAGTGTATTCAATTGTTGTTGGTTGAGGGCTGCCTCCAGGAAGACTATTGCTTCCCAGAAAGTCTCTCTCTCCATGAGCATAGATGACATGGGCTCTGGAAGCCTGAGTAGCCCACCAGTCAAAAGATGGTTGTTGGTTGAGAAGTGGAAAGTGCACCTGAGGCCAGTGTGCAGGGATTTGGGGGATGTGGGCTGACTCCTGACAGAAGCTGCTCCAGTCCCCCAAAGGAGATCTTCTCTCCCAATGCCTGGGACCTATTTGCTTCAGCATCCTCGCCAGCCATTTGAAGACAATAAAGAAAGCAGACATTAAATCTGTGGATGACTCAAAAAGGTAGGAGGAATAGCAAGTAAGTTAGATCAAGACTAGAGAAAAGCTTGGATGATAGGTTCAAACTAACAGAATGAAATCTGAAGGAAGTAAATATAAAGCCCTCCCACCTAGCCTCAAAAAAATCACCTGGATAAAGTGTACCAGGAGGGAGCAGTGGCCCACAGTAATGTATCTGGAAATGATGACAGCCTTATGGTTGACCACAAGTTCAGTATATAGTCATGTGGACAACACAGTCACACAGAGGACACTGGAGAACTGAGGCTGCTTAACCAGATGCAGGATGAATTAGGAGAAATTGAGTTGGAAGGGGGATTATATTGATTCCAGGGTGCTCTAGTGGAAAAACTAAGAATGAAGGGTAGAAGTGAGAAGGCAAATTCTGGCTCAGGATGAGAACACTTGAATCTCTAGAGCTGGACAAACACGTCCTCCGAGGGTGTGAGCACCCCGGGCTTGGAGTTGTCTGAGCTGAGGCTGAATGAAATTCTGCAGAGATATCAGGGAGGGAATTTTTATACGGGGTGAAAGAAAGATGAAGTTTGGGCAGAGAACCTCCCATCCTCTTCCAACTCAATGATTCCATGATTCTGTGAATATTGTTGGTGATTTTCAATGAAATCGCTGACAGGGGGCACCTGGAAGCAGAACAAGAAAAGCCACGGGGCCTGGAGAGCCTCTTAATGGGTATATAAGTCCTTGAATTATGGAAATTGCGATATTTATTAAGCACCATTCAAAATTCCTGCTCAATTGTGAGTGCTTGGAAGGTAATGGGAAAGATTTGCTACTCTGGACACACCCATCCTTATGACCAAGCAAAGAAAGCCAAGGAGAGGAAAAGACTTGGAAAATCTCCTTACTGAGAAAAAGGGGAGTAAGAGGAAAGAAAACACAATGACAAGAAAGGAGAGGCATTGTGCATCTTCTCACCTTTGTTCACCCCTATTTCCTACTTACTGTTGGATGCTTTTAATTCCTACTCTTCTGGGTCTAATCAACGGCTGACCACATCTGTTCAATTGGAAGTATACGTCATCTTGGTTTTGGAATATAGGCAAGTATGCACTTAGTTTTTCTCCAAGCCAAAAGGTTGCTCAATGTTTAAGGCTTCTGCCGGTGGAGAGCCAGGAAACATGGGACAATGGTATCAGGAGAGGGAGCTGTGCAGTAGGGAAGATTAGATTGTTGTCATTCCACATGCCTTTGGGCCATTTCTGTGACCTTTTGAAGAGGGGGTCATCCCACCCATAAAGCAGAACCTCACACAAATTATAATGATATCTTTATACTTTATGAAACTTCCTTCCTCTAAGATCTTGAAGTGCTTCATCTAATTAACAAATTAACCTTCACAAATTCCTAGGAAGACTACAACAACTATCAGTATGTTCACTTTACATATGAAGAAATCTGGAAGTTGATACATAAAGCATAAATGGAAGAATCTAGAGAGGAGAATGGGAATCTCCTGAACCCATTTCAAAAGCCATGTAATAGACTATGAACACAGTTTCCTGAACAGAGTCAAGTAGAACTGATGAACCTGAAACAAATACTTACAGGACTTGGGTAAAAATTTAAAGTCAACTGGAGAAATTTTGGAATTACAGTAGAATTACCTAATGCCCATTCCATTTGGCAGAGGAAACTTTAAAACTGACTGCAACATAAACCTCCAATGCTTTGGCCTCTTAGATAAAGGACATTTAAAACTGGACTGATTATTATCTTCTCTGGGTATAAACTTCCCACCCTAGTAAGTATTTAGGTCCATGGCATTTACAAATACCCTTGTTTGAGGCATTATGGCTGTTTTTATTTTTAAACACACATACATACACACAGAGGAATTAGTTGTTGAAAGTAAAAAGTCAATTGGTATACTGTATGGCTTGTACATTAAATCTCTTTTCATTTCACTCCAGATTCAGCGGCAAAATAGACAAGCAAATGATTTACATGGAATACATTTAGAACATCCTTGGCAACAGAAGAGAGGACATGTGTGGTGAGAATGAGATCGAAATTGGGGAAAAGTACACATGTTCAAATGTTTGCCATTTAGCTCTGTGGCTCTTAGTGGATATGGTGCTTTGGGGCAGAGGAGACAGAATGATGGACCAAATAACTTTTCAAGTTGGATGAGCATGATAAAAAGGTAGAGGGCCAGTGAATTTACTATCAGCAAAACTAAGAAAAATAGGATCAGATTATGTTTAAGAAACATACAAACTATTTTATTAGGTAAGGTTGGGCAAAAATATTTGGAATCCAATGTTCACTTGCTCTTCTGCTCTCTTTCATGTGGAAACAGACTGAGGAAATCCTAGATTAAAAAAAAATACAAACCCAGAAATGACCTTTCTGGTTATGAACTGGGACAAAATCTGAAACCAAACTATGAAAATAAAACAAAATTCACAACAATAAAAGTCAGTGAACAATAGAAACTCCTTAGAGTTTATGATTTGTCTCTTTTAGAAGTGTTAGATTATGAAGGTCATTTGGACTTAATGTGCTAGGAGCTTGTTTCATGACTTACAAAAATCTTTGCTATTTAATTGTTGTAAATAAAGAATACAAACCAAAGCACAGAACTTCTGAGTCCATTGAGAAGTCCTAGATATATAAAGTTGGACTGTAAGAGGAGTAATTACTTCCCATGCAAAGTTCAGATGAAAAACATGTGAACGTGTGAAGTCAGTCGCTAAGTACTGGGCATTTGCTGAGTGTTGACTATGCCTCGAGGGCAACTACGGTTCTTAAACATTGGAGCTAATTAGAAATTACCTGGAGAATTTGCCGAAAGTTCAGATCCTTATCCCTAGAAATTCTATTGGTAGGTCTGAGTTAAGGCCAATATATCTACATGTTAATCAACACCCTGGACTCTTCTGATGCAGGCATTCTTTTGATCAAATTCTAAGACTCACTGGGTAGATCAAGAGCACAGTCTGAGTCATGATATAGGTCTGCTTCTTACAATTCATATTGGACTCAAGCTTGGTTTCCTCCTCTTTGAAGTGGATGACATAATGACTCTGAACTTCTAGAACTGTTATGAAATCATATATGTAAGGACTAGACACATGTTTGGTGCTTAGTAAATGCTTATTCTCCTCCTCTCTTATTAGCTCTGTTGCTCTACAGAGAACTAAATGAGGCAGCAGGTTCATTTCCTGTCCTTAAGGTACTCCTGATATATTTAGTGGAACAAATTAATTGCCCCAAAGATATGAGGATCTTTTATTTCCCATTTATTTCAATTAGATTGCAATAATCTCATCAAAAGACAATGCATTTATATTCAGAATGAAATATCTTTAAGATACACCAATAAATTGCATCTCCAAAACCTCCAGATATTGATTGTATTTGTCAAACAAGCTATGCTTTCTGTCCTTTTGGTAATATGAAGTAGACAAAGAACAGTAGAGAGTTGCTCCCATATGTATATTTTTCCCCAGAAAAGTGTGGAAATTAACTCAGGCTTCACTGGTAAGAAAGTGGTCTGATTTTTTTTTTTTAAATCAACTTTATTGAAGTATAATTTTCCTAGGATAAAACAGACCATTTTAAGTACACAGTTCCATGAATTTTAACAAATACATATAAATAATCAACAACCTAGCTAAGATACAGAACATCCCCAACATTCTATAAATTTCCACTGTGCCCCTTGCAATTAATCCACATGTCAGAAGGATGGCCTATCTATAGCACCATAGATTAATGTTTTCTGGTTTAGATTTGGTTTCTTTTGCTCAACATAACGTTGGTGAAATTAATCCTTATTGTTGCAGGTATCAGCAGGTGATGCATTTTTATTGCCGGACTATATTCTGTTGTAGAACTATACCACAATTTGTTTATTCATTAACCTGTTTGTGGGCATTTGGATTACTTTTTGAAATTTTATGAATAACACTGCTATGAACATTCATAGCAGAATAAATTACTGGGTCGCATGGTATATATGATTTCATTTCCCCTTGGAAATGAAATTACTAGCCATATGATACAGTTTTAACGTTATAAGAAATTATTTTCCAAAGGCTTTACTATTTGTAACTCCCTTTGGCAGTGTATGAGAGTTCCAGTTGCTCCACACCATCTCCACTTACTAGTCTTTTTAAAAGTCATTTCAGGGGCACCTGGGTGGCTCAGTCATTAAGTGTCTGCCTTCGGCTCAGGTCATGATCCCAGAGTCCTGGGGTGGAGCCCTGCATCGGGGTCCCTGCTTGGTGGGAAGCCTGCTTCTCTCTCTCCCACTCCCCATGCTGGTGTTCCCTCTCCTGCTGTAACTCTGTCAAATAAATAAAATCTTTTTTAAAAAATAAAAAAAAAATAAAATCATTTCAATAAATGTGAAATAGTATCTCAGTGTTTTATTTTGTTTTAGAGAGGGAGAGGTGGGGGAGGGGCAGAGTGAGAGAATCTGATCCAGGCTCTACACCCAGCATGGAGCCCGACAAGGGCTCGATTTCACAACCCTGAGATCATGACCTGAGCTGAAATCAAGAGTCCATGGCTTAAGAGACTGAGACACTCAGGTGCCCTCAGTATGTTTTTAATTTGTGTTTCCCTAACGACTATGGACTCAACAATGCTGAGTCACTGTTGAATGTTGAACATCTTCTCATGCACTTATTGGCTGCTACCATAACTGTGAAGTGTCAGTTCAAATATTTTGCCCATATTTTAAATGGAGATGGCTGTATTCTTACGGCTGAGATTTTTTTATAAGCTGAGTAGAGGTCTTTTGTCAGATATATTGCAAATATTTTCTCATAGTCTGTGGTTTGCCTTCTCATTTTCATAACAGTGTCTTTTGAATAGTAAAATTTATCATGACTAGGTATTGGATTTTGTCGGATCCTTTTGCATACTTATTGAGAAAATTACATGGCATTTCTCCACTATTCCTTGTGATATAGTACACTTGAATGTTGGAACAACCTTGGATTCATGGAATAAGCCACATTTAGTCATGATATGTTATCTTTTTAAAATGTATTACTGGATTTGGTTTGCTAATATTTTGCTAATTTTTTGTATCTATGTTCATAGGGGACATTATTCTATAGTATTCTTTTCTTTAACTTGTCACACTTTGCAACCAGAGTTATGCTGGTCTTAAAAATTCATTGGAAAATGATACCTCCTCACCCTCTATATTTTTAAAGAGTTTGGGTAGGGTGCTGTTATTCTCTCTTCAAATTTTTCATAAAAGTCACCAGTGAAACCTTTGGGCCTGGAATTTTCTTGGTGGGAAGTTTCCTTGATTACAAATACAATGTACTCAGTAGAGTTGAGGCTATTCAGATTTTTTATAACATCTTCAACTAGGTTTGGCACAGGTGTTTTTCAAAGAATTCATCTATTTCATTAAAGTCAATTAATTTATTGGCAAAAAGTTTATAACATTCCATTATATTTTGAATATCTGTTGGATCTGTAATAATATTGCCTTTTTCATTTTTGATAGTGGTAATTTGTGTCTTTTTTTCTTTTTTAGAGAGAAAGAAAGTGTGCATGTGTGTGTGCACAAGTGGAGGGGGGTAGAGGAAGGGGGAGAGAGGGAGAGAACCTTAAACAGGCTTTACACTCAGCACGGAGCCCGATGTGGGGCTCGATCTCATAACCCTGAGCTGAAATCAAGAGTCGGACACTCAACTGACTGAGCCATCCAAGCACCCCATGTGTCTTCTCTTTTTCTTAGTCATTCTGCATAAGGATTTATTAATTTCATTTGTCTTCAAAAGAGTAATGTTTGCTTCCTTGATTTTCTCTACTGGCTTTTGTTTCCTATTTCACTGATATTTTAATTTTTTTATTATTTCCATCATGCCACTTAGTTTGGGCATGATTCATATACAAATATTCAAATATATAATTATAAAATTATAGAAATCATAATAATTTTTTTCTAGATTTTTCCAATTTCTTAAGCTAGAAAATTAGGTGACTGATATTAAGTCATTCTTTCCTTTTCAATAAAGCTATTTTTTCTATAAATTTCTTCTAAAGTACTTCCTTGAGTGCACACCACAAAGTTGTATATGTTACATTTTCATTACCATTTGGTTTGATATTTTTTTTCTGATTCCCCTTTTGAGTTCCCCTTTAACTTGTGTTTTTGAATTTCCAAATATCTGGGAAATTTCTAAATAGCTCATTAGTATTGATTTATAATTTAATTTTATCATGATCACAAAGTACTGTCAATAAGATTTTAATGGAATTTCAATGATGCATCTTGGTGAATGTACCATGTGCACTTAAAAGAATGTGTATTTTGTTATTGTTGGGTGTAATATTCTATAAATGTTTACTAGGTCAGTTTGATTGAGAATGTTCAGTTGTTGTTTTTTTTAAGTATTTGAGTAAGTTGGCATTATTTCCTAATTTAATATAATTCACAGGTGAACATATATGCACTTAGAATTTTCTTGGTGAAAACTTTTTCTTTTCCTTATTACAAAGACAATTTATTTAATAGAATTGAGGCTACTCAAATTTTTTAGATTTTCCATGAATTGCTTGAGAGAGGTGTTAAAATCTCCAACTGAGATTATGAATTCATCTGTTTCTCTCTTTTATTCTGTAATTTTGCTTCATGTATTTCTGTATGTCTGTTACTAAGTACAGGCATATTTAGGATTGTTACAATATTTATTGCGATCGACTAATGCTTTTATCATTCTGAAATGTCCCTCCTCATTTCTGCTTATATTTCTTGTTTTGAAATTCACTATTTCCGTTTTAAATATACTATATTCCAGCTTTCTTGTGCTTACTGCTGACATGCCTTTTTCCATCCTTTTACTTTCAAATTATCTGTATCTATAATTATACTTTGGGTTAATTGAATATTTTTAGTATTTACTTTTACTCCTACTGACATTTTTCTAGATTTATCTCTTATTCATTTTTTAGTGGTTGCTCTAGAAATTAAAATATGTATTTTTAAATGATCACAGTCTACTTAAAATAAATATTGCACTACTTCATGCTTTACACTTCAAAATTTCAATAATACAAAAAGCTTACAGTAGTGAAATTCCATATCCCTCCTGTTACTTTTTGCTAATATTGTCATATAGTTTAGGCGCTCACACATTAAAAAGCTATCTTATTATTATCATCATCATCAAGTAGTAGGTTGCCTTTAAAAGAAATTAGGAAAATAAATAAAAATTAAAAACAAAACATATGTCCTGTCCTCTCCCATTTCTTTTGTACTTCCTTGATCATTTCTTGTGGTTCAGTTCTCATGGCAATGAATTATCTCCACTTTTATACTTATTTTGAAGATTATTCTCACTAGCCATAGAATTCCTGGTTGCCTTTTTTTTTTCTCTTTCGTCACTTTAAAGATATTGTTCCATTGTAGTCTGTGATGCATTGTTTCTGATGATAGGTTACCTGTTGTCTCTATAGTTTTTCCACTGACTTTAAGGGGTCTTTTTTCTGTGGCTTCTTTCAGAGTTCCTTTCTTTGATTTTCAGTACTTTGCTGTGATGTATGCAGTGTAGGTCTTGGCCAAGGATCCGAGGTGAGTCAACGTTTAAGCTTCTTTGCTCCCCTCCCTCCACTCACCCCTTGCACATCTCTCCTCCATGTTCATCTGCCCTGGGAATGTCAGTCCTTATGTCAGCAGGAATTTTTATCTCTGCTTCCTCCACTCAGCATGACTGCAAAATCTCTGGGCTTCCTTCACCTGAGTGCTCTTAGGCAGTTAGCAAGCGAAATGGTGGGGTTTGCCATATGTGTTTACTTTCTCCAAGGATCACAGTGCCCAGGCTGCTGGCTGTTCGGTGCCTAAAAACAATTTCCTCAGATATTCTGACTAATTTTATAGTTGTTTACGATGGGAAGGCATGTAGGGTTTCTGTTAACTACCATGGTCAGAAATGGAAGTCCACTGCCAAAGACTGATTCAATTTCCTCTATCACATCAGATATTAGGGAAATACATAGAGGGATGTATGTGTATCTGCACAATTATGTAATTTTACTACTTCTGTTCTGATAGTGCTGACAAGCAATGACATACTATTAGCAACAAGCATCCAGTACCCAAGTTTTGGCTTTAAATACCAATGGAAAAACTTCTAAAAATAATAAGAAAAGTAGGATATAAATTTAACTAGAGTAATCAGTGTGTCTGCTATATAAAAACGATAGTAAATTACAAAATATAATTGAGTAGAATTTCCCATTTGTAATAGTAACAAAAAAATATCTAGGAATAAATATAACAAGGAATCTTAAAAACTGTATAATAAAAACTTTGAGCTGTATAGATAGACACAAAAATTGACTTGAATTAATGAAAAACCATACCAGGGTCTTGCTTAAGAAAATTTAACATCAAAAAGATGCAATTCTCCTTGAGTTAATTTTTAAATATTCTAAGACCACAATTAAAATACTAACCTTTTTTTGTAGTTAGTCAAATGTTTCTAAATCAATAAGGAGGAAATAATCAAAGAATAGTCACAGAATGGCATTCTAGTGTATTTTTCCCCAAGAACTGCATGAATCATTGTCCTCACAAATACTATATTCAATAACATTCTTCACTTTACCTTAAGATCTTTACTTTTTAAAGCTCATGGCAGCATGCTAAGAAAAAAATTATTTTAAAAGTGGTTGAGAAAAAGAAGGGGAAACAATATGCGTTGTTTTAATGATTTGATATGTGTCTATGAACCACCCCGGTAGTATGCTTTGAAGTGGAGGTAGAAATTAATCTAATTAAATTAATGTAGCTGTATAAGAGAGCCAGGAACTGAAGGCAAAGAAAGAGGAGAACCATTCATTTCATCTGATCAATTATGAGTTGCCTATAGAGGTACTTGAAGGATTGGATATCTATATGTGGGACTTTGAGTCACTAAAAGGAACATGGTGGTGGTCCTAGGACTATGTCAAAAGTGGAAGTTTACAAATGAGCCCAAAAAAAGGAAATGGGAAAGTATCAAGTTAATGTATTCTGAAGTCAGCCATGTTCTATTTTTTACTACTCTCCTGCACCAGCATCGTCTCATTTTATTATTTATCAAGCTTCTTTTGGCACGGATGGGGTGTGGGTGGTGAAAAAAATAGAAATTTTCAGTGAGAGATTATCAAGTAATATTATTAACAATTCAATTCACCTTAACAGTGAAGAATGTACTGACTTACATAAGTCCAAAACAGCTAAAAATTGTGTTGGAAGTTATTTATGATTTGGAAAACATTTTTTTTCTAAATCAAAAATATGGCTTCCTTTTACTCATTTTTTTTTTTAATTTAGACACATAGAAATTTTCATCAAAAAGCAGAAACTTTGGAGATTTATTTAAGCAGAAAACTCTGGAGAGTTTCAGTACATTAGTACTGATTTTGAGCAAATGATTCCATTTGTATCCAATGCTGGCTTTATTTACAAGAGATGAACCACGGATACCAAAGAGCAGTCTGTTTTGTCCCCTCCATATTCTGTTCACCTCTCTGGTGAAGGGATTCTGAACTACTAATTCAGCACTGGGCAGGATGCCAGAGTTCAGGGGTTGGCCAGGAAGGATGGGAACCCTCCTTAGATCAGGGGCTCCCAGGAACGAGCAAATGAAAACAAAGGAAAATGAGAAAAGGGTGGAGGTTGGCTGTGAGTTGCTGACTTTCTGAGTTTCTATTTTAGATCACTTGAATGGAATCATTAGGGCGGATGCCATTTCTACACTTTTATGAAGGTCACCAGAAATGGGATTTGGCATCTTGCTTCTCTTTCCACCTCAGCAAGTCCTATGCTAAAGCTTAACTAGAAAAAGTGCTTTAGACCCTACTGTGAAAACATTATCTAAAGGTGTAGCCTTACACTACACTCTGCCAGCAAACACAGAAAAATGAGCATAATAAAACCTTAGATAGTTCAAGATCATTCAGGGCTCCACGGCAGAAAATATTTATCATACTGAAGCCATTGTTGTAGAATGTTAAATCTCTTCTCTCTTACCTTTACTGAAACTAAATTCTTCATTCTTACTGTTTATCTTCTTTGATGTTTTCTCGACATTCTTGCTGTTTCCAGACCCTCGTCACATGTATCCCCCAAAGGACATTCGTTTTTTTTTTTCTTTTCTTTATCTACCCTTGTCTTAATAGCTCCCTGAATCTCAGCTTTCACTTCTACATAAATAGTTTCCAAATTCACATTCTGACCCTGATTCCTCTTCTGAGATTCAGACTCATATTCCCAATTAGCCGATATTTTAATCCATGTGCCCTTGCCTACCTAGATGAACCTTGTCCAAAACACCTTAGGTGAAACATTCAGGCAATGTTCCTTTTATAAAAAGTGTATTCATAAGAAGTCTAAGTATGTGGCTACAGATGCTTTAAAGTGGCTTTTATAATCATAATCCAAGTGTTTGCAACCTGAATGCCCCCAAACCTCCAGACATCGGAAATTCTTTGATAATCAAAGCAGGGAAAAGGCTGAAAGTCTCATGCCATATAATGTCCCTCCTGATACCTCCAAGGATTCTTGAAGAAAGGAAACAGGTGGGATGGAATGGGAGGTTATATTTCCACTAGCCACCTCTCCTAGTCATCTTGTGTCCAATTTCCTGCTTTGGTTAAATTCTGAGTCTTAAGGGCTGCTTTCTTCTTTATGTTACACATATGCCAATGACTCCCAGATTTGATCTCTCCCTTGAGCTCTGGAATAAATTTCCTAAATGCCTTTTCAACACTCAACTTGGATATCTGATAAGCATCCCGTGCTTAAAGTACACAAAACTGGACTTTCCCCCACCCCACACCTGTTTCTGTAATTTTCCTCATCTCAGAAAATGGCACCACCATTCGTCTAATGCCTTGAGCTCAAAATCCAGGAGTCATCTTTGATTTTTCTCTCTCCCACATACCCAGCAATCTATCCACTCTATTTTCAAAATATATATTGAATCCAACAATTTCTCACCCCCTCTGATACTGTCATTATCTCTCATCTGGACAACAGAATAGCCTCTTAGTGTCTTATTGTTTTACTATTTCCATGCTTGCCACTGTACATTCTAATTCTTCACAAAATCACCATGATCGTCCAAAACATAAGACAAATTATGTCAGTTCCGAATTTTAACCCATCTAGTGGCAACTTCTTCAAACCCTTTAGCATAGTTGACAAGTCCTCTGTGGTCTTTCTGGTACCTACTTCTCTGTCTTCCTCTCCTATCATGCTCTCCCTTCTTTCTTTTTTTTTTTAATGTTGTTATAAATGATTACATTTATTATTTTAACCATTCTCCATAAAGATTAATTTATATTTTAAAAATTAATAAATACAGAGGCTAATAAACTTTCACAAAACTAAGAGCAAATTGTTCAGTTTCTTAATATATTATTTTTTTATTATTATGTTGAATTAGCCAGTATATAGTACATCATTAGTTTTTGATGTAGTGTTCAATGATTCATTAGTTGCATATAACACCCAGTGCTCAGCACCACACGTGCCCTCCTTAATACCCAACACCCAGTTACCCCATTCCTCCTATCCCCCTCCCTTCTGTAACCCTCAGTTTGGTTCCTGGAGTCCAGAGTCTCTCATGGTTTGTCTCCCTCTCTGATTTCTTCCTGTTCAGTTTTCCCTCCCTTCCCCTGTGGTCCTCCGCACTATTCCTTATGTTCCACAAAAGCCATCTATGAAAAACCCACAGTGAGTATCATTCTCAATGGGGAAAAACTGAGAGCTTTTCCCTTAAGGTCAGGAACACGACAGGGATGTCCACTCTCATCACTTTTGTTCAACATAGTACTAGAAGTCCTAGCCTCAGCAATCAGACCACAAAAAGAAATAAAATGCATTCAAATTGGCAAAGAAGTAGTCAAACTCTCTCTCTTTGCAGATGACATGATACTTTATGTGGAAAACCCAAAAGACTCCACCCCCAAATTACTAGAACTCATACAGCAATTCAGCAACATGGCAGGATACAAAATCAATGCACAGAAATCAGTTGCATTTCAAGTACACTAACAGTGAGACAGAAAAAGAGAAATTAAGGAACCAATTCCATTTACAATAGCACCAAAAACCATAAGATACCTAGGAATAAACCTAACCGAAGAGGTAAAAGATCTATACTCTAGAAACTACAGAACACTTACGAAGGAAATTGAGAAAGACACAAGAAGATGGAAAAACATTCCCTTGTTTCTTAAAGCTCCAGCCATCATGGCTTTCTTATTCTTCCCTTAACACAATAATCTCTTTTCATTTCGGGGCATTTGTACTTGATGATTGTTTCTGCGTGGCATGCTGTTTTACCAGTTTTTTATTGCCTATAATTTAATTTAGGATTCTCCCACATAACATGATTATTTGGGCTTAACTTTAATCTCCACTATGAAAGTCGTTAGCAGTTGAATTGCCCTAAATTAGAATGGACACTCCTTACTCATGTTCCATCTCCTGAGCCCTTAATTTCCTTCTTTTTAGCATTTATGCTAACTTTAGATCATATACTTGTTTACTTTTTCATTGACCCCCCCTCCCCATTCCTCCATAAAGTATGAGGGTGGAATCCCTAGGGCCTGGCACACAGCAGGTACTTGAAATATGTTTGTAGGTTAAATAAACATGTGGCATTTGTCAATGAACTTTTTAGAACTTCCCTTTTTGCATTTGTAAAATACAAAGAATACCAAGATTAAGGTAAATATACTCCTGAACACTTAAATACTCTCTTTTCTTATTTGTCCTTAGAGCAATTCAGCTGTCTTTTCATGACCAAACAACAAGGATCCCAAAGCAACATACACATGACTAAGGGCATGAAGACTGGTTACCACACAGACATACGAAGTTCTGCTAATTGTCTCTGTTTGAAAAAAAATTTTGAAAACAATTTTTTTCAAAAAAAACTTCTTTTGCATATTTATCAACTATGTAATATCTGTACTTTTGAATCTTACTTCTCCAGTTATTTTCACCTTTTTTTTCTGCCCCAGCCTGGATCAGCTAACTGCCCATGGAAATCCCCTGATAATTAATTTTGTTTGCACAAAAATAGAGGTCTCTGCCTTGAAGGTATCCACAGAATGCCTTCCTCTACCTCCTAGAGATAGGCACCATACTTTCTGAAAGTCCAGGTTAATTATTGTATCTATTAGGTCAGGAACACTCCTCTTCTTTGAGTAGACCACTTCCTTTCACTGGACAATTTCTTCTTTGCCATTCATGATCCAGGAAATCATTCTTCACGGCTATGGTTATTTATTATTTCCTATGAGCAAATGGCATATCCCAAGGTAACTTACACAATCAGGAATTAGAAAGTAGCCTTCATCAAAACAAAGTTTCAGACAGAGTTACTGGTCACAAAATTAGTCGGATAAATTGTGGGGATCAGGGCGGGGATCCACCCTCGCTCTCCACTGGCAGACTATTACCAACCAACTGGGCCTCTGCACACGATAACAATGCTCACAAACACAGTAACAATGGTACAACACCTATATAGAGATGCCTATGCTTGTATCTTTCATTCCAAATCAAACTGGATGGTAAAGCAGGCAAGAGAAGATATGTGCAACATATAAAACCTATAAGAACCTATAAAAGCAAATATCTACCAGGTAGCAGATGCTATACAAGGAGGAACATAGGGTTCTTTTTTTTTTTTTTTTAAAGATTTTATTTATTTATCTGACAGACAGCGAGAGAGGAAACACAAGCAGGGGGAGTGGGAGAGAGAGAAGCAGGCTCCCCGCCAAGCAGGGAGCCCGATGTGGGGCTCGATCCCAGGACCCCGGGATCATGACCTGAGCCGAACGCAGATGCTTAACGACTGAGCCACCCAGGTGCCCCAAGGAACATAGGGTTCTTGACCCAGAATATTTCACCTGGTTGTGAGATTATTTTGTTACTTTGGATACTCTCAGTGCCTCTGAAGCTTTTGTGTTATTTTCCAATTATGAATACCATCTTCTTACCCTTAAGTCAGGGCCTTTGTGGATATTAGCCCATTAGTCATCACCAGTGTCCTGGGGTAGTTAGGAGAAACTTCATTTTGCAGCTGAGAAAACACAGGCTGCAATCAATTAAAGAATGTGCTTGAAGTTACCCAGGTAGTTAAGAGACAGGTATTTTGCAAACCCAGGTCCAGTGCATTGGGTTCCGAAGTCCAAGCTCTTTAAAGTTAGCATACAGAGCTCATTGCCCGCTCACGCTGCAGTGGCTGCAAGGAATTACTGGTGAACAGTGGTAAGAACCCTGCACCCAGAGTCACCAGTCCTAGTCCCAAGCCTCTGGCCTCTGTGACATTTGCCGGCACGTCATCTACCTTTCCTCACATGTAAAATGGATTTTAATGATATTAGCTTTACCTTCCTTATCAGCATCAAATTCAATAACACATGGAAAATGCTGGCACAACTGCCAAGTACTATTTAAATGCATGGTATTATGTTATTTTGTAAGCATTCTGAAGTCACCTTTTAGTACAGATATTATTTGGTTGAAAATGGATGGCAAGCTCCTCATGGTGGAAATTAGGTCTATTATTCTTTTGGGGCTACTTGCTCCCAGAATTCATCTTCTGCTTGATGGAACAACCCCTCTCTATTTCACTCTGCTCACATTCCCATATTTATTTTATCTGATTAGTACATCCTCTGTACCTTGGAGAGAAAAGGCAGAGCAGAACTGCACAAAGCCCCTGATTTCTGGGTGCTGCTGAGGAGTTCCAGGATGTGAGGTGAGGTGCGTATGGGTTGGGGGAGGCATGGATTGAAGAAGGGGGAAGCTCTGGCAGACCTAACTTAATGTAGCTTTGGTTTATGTCTCTTCAAATAAAACTATTACCAGGCTTCCTTTCCATACCATTATTCTATCCCTCTCTTTCTGTTAATCAATTTACTTGGCCAACTTTTCTGAGCTATATAATCATAACCATGGGGGAAGCTGTTATCTTCCCCTCTGATTTATTTATCTAGTCCCCCTTTCACACATTCTGCATTGGTTATCATCTGTCTCTATGACTTGCCCATAGTGATCAGTTCAGCAAATATCTGTGAAATCAATTCATTTCTTGGGGTACCTGAACATTTTTCTCATCTTCTTCCTTGTTGCACTACAATTGAAAGCTAAAAGAAATACTACCTTTTTGTTTTTTTAATTCCTTAGAGTAAAAATATCACCACTGTCTCATTCTCTCTCTCTCTCTCTCTCTCATTTTACGCTTGGATATACTTCCACAGCAGATAATATTGGTTGTGTAATGATCAGTGAGACCACTCTCATAGTGCAATTCAAACAGCTCAGCAAAGAATAGTGAAGAAGAATCTTATCTAACACAATACAGGACACAGTTTCTGTTTCTCATGAGTGCCAACCTTACAGTTCTATTTCATTTCCTAGGACAACTATTACCAAGTACCCCAAATTGTACAGCTTAAAACAACAGAATTTTATCCCCTTACACTTCTGGAGACCAGAAGTCCAAAATCAAGGTGTTGGCAGAGTCTTGCTCTCTCAAGGCTCTATGGAAAAATCTGTTCCATGCCCTTCTCTTAGCTTCTGATATTGCCAGAAATCCTTGGCCTTCCTTGGCTTGTAGTTGCATAACTCCAATCTCTGCCTCTGTGGTCACAGGACTACCTCCCTGTTTCTTCACAGTATCTGTCACTGTGTGTCTTCCCCTCCTCTTATAAGGATGCCAATCATACTGGCTTAAGGGCCCAATCTCCTCTACTACGACCTCATTTTACCTAACATATTACATCTGCAATTACTTTATTTTCAAAAAAGGTCATATTCTGAGATTCTGGGAAGGACATGAATTTGGGGGGCCCACTATTCAGCCCTGCACAGATTCCCTATGAGGCAGCTCCTAGAAATCAACAACTGCCATTCCTCTGTTGCTTAAGGGCAAGTGTGAGAAAAACTGAGTTAACTCTGTAAAGGCTTTAGTATTAGGCTCTGGTGGAAAGAACTGGATGATTAGAGTTGCTTTTTCTGACTATACATCAGAACTATCTCTTTGCATATTACACTTCTATCTAAGACCTCGTCGGCCAGGTATACATGTTGATATATAATTCTTGAGCTCTATTAACACAGGGTTTTATTATTATATTCATAATCCCTTAACCCTTACAGATTATTCTAGAATCTATAAAGAAGTGAAAACCAAAATTTTTATTCTAAGTTTGATACTAGTTCTCTTCCAGTAGCAAAACCTGACCTGAACAGACATAGGCCTCTTTATAATGTGAATATTTATATGCTTCACTGAAAAAAAGATTGAATTTGGTTAAGGGGTCCTGTCCAGACACTTCTTAACACTGGGAGTTTTATGTTATATACTGTTTATGCACCCTATTACTTTTTTAAATTCTGAAAAAAAAATCCTAAATATGAATTCCCAAATACATCTGGCTCCAAGGATTTTGGAAAAGAAAATAAAGGCCTATTCTTTCAATTAGGGTTAATCCAGATCAAGAAGAAAACCTGCCACCACTAGCTTTGAGTTCTTCTAGTTCAGTGGTTCTTAGACCTGCCTGCACATTATAATCACCTGGGGAGCTTTCAAAAATCCTCATGCCTGGGCTATACCCTAGGCCAACTTAATCAGAATAACTGGGGGCAGGACTTAGGCATCCTCATTTCTGAAACTCCCCAGCTAATCCCAATGTCTACCCAAGTTTGAGAACTACTGTCTGGTCCTAACCCAGTCATTCACAGTCCTTTCTGGTTAAGCCAATCAAAAGTCCTCTCCATCTGCCTCCCATGACCAGATCCTGACAGTACTTACCTACCATGAGGCACAAACAGCAATAACAAGCAATAATTGGAACTGGTAAAAACCAAAGGAGTCCACATCATATGGGTTGGACTCTATCCCCCACCTAAAGATACGTCCTAACCCTGAGAACCTCAGAATGTGAACTTATTTGGAAATAGGATCATTGCATATGTCTAGTTAAGATAAGGTCACACTGGAGTATGTGTATGTGTGTACAGGGCAGTCTTTAATCCAGTATGACTACTGTCCTTATAAGGAGAGGAGAAGGGAGACACACGGAGAGGAGTGTCATGTGCAGACCCAGACACACACGTGACAATGGACACAGATACTGGAGTGATGCATCTACAAACCCAAGAACACTAAGGATTTCCGGTAAATACCAGAAGTTAGGAAGAGGCAAGGAAGGATTCTACAGGTTTCAGCAGGAGCTCGACAACACCTTGATTTCAGACTTCTAGATTCCTAAACTATGAGAATAAATTTGTTGTTCTAAGCCACCCAGTTTGTGGTACTTTGTTATGCAAACTCATACACTATGTGTGTGGGAATGAACCACCACACCATGTGTAGAATGTCCCCAGGCTTCTCTAGATCCACCATGAACAGGGATGCCAAAGCACTATAACTAGAGGTGAGCTGAAGGGGCCAACTGGTTCACCATGAGAAGTAGAAATAGTAGTAACTAACATGTATGGAGGGCACACATTACCTACACTAGGTCATTTAATCCTAAACAACCCTTTGAGAAAAAAATCCTATTTTTATCCTTATTTTAGAAAAGAGAAAGCTGAGCTTCCCATAGATCAAGTAAATTGGCCAGTATTGCTTCAATAATGAGAAGAAGAGCCAGGATTTGAATCCAGTTGTACATACCCCAAAGCCCCTGCTCTTAATGTCAGCTTGGGAGGAAGCTCTCACTGAGCCCAGAGATGGCACGCTGGGGCAACTGTCTTTAATGGTCAGAGGGCCTACTTCCGCCCGCCACCCGCCGAGCTGCAAAAATAAAGAGTCGTGATGTGACAAACACAGGAGTTTGGCATCCAGCTCTTGCAGCTGCCAGAAAGAATTAAACAAAGTGAATGAAAGCAAAGGAAAAGCAATAACAAAAACACTAGCAGCAGCAGGAGGGAGGGCCCAATTACTACGGGTGGAAGTGCGAGGAAAATTAAAGTTGGTGATGGTTCAAGGTTATGTTGAAATTCCAAAGCAGTGGGCTTGCATAACCATGAAACATGGAAATTAAAATATTACTGATGTTCACGCTGTTTATTTCAGGACTTCACTTTCCACCTCACTTGTCTCAACGAGTCTCCATTCAGTCATGCGCTAACCACCACAGAGAAGGGAAAAAATATGAAGATGTGTGTGGTTATGTGTGTGTGTATGTGTACCTTAAAATAGTGAATTAATCATGACTGTGAAAAACTACAAAAAGCATAATTTAATCTACTTCATTTGCTTCTGGCTCTGCACATTCATATTCTCTGAAATAAAGCAAATTGTGGCCATCATTAGATCCCCGCAATCTCAAAATACTTTTTAGGCAAAAGCTTTCTGAATTCACCTACGAAAGCACTGATTATCTCAGAGTACTCCCCAATAACCATTACTAGGTTTATTCAGCATTTCCTATGTCCCAGACGCAGACATATTTAATCCCCAGAATAGCCCTACCAAGAAAGCGTGGTTATCACCATTTTGGAGGAAACTGAGCTTATAAGAGTGGAATAACTGGCCCCAGGTAACAATGGTACCAATAGGAAGAAGCAAGATCCGAACCCAGGGCTGACTGTCTGACATACTGTTTTTCTCCTGCTGTACGTCCACTCTCTGGCTGATACTGTCTACCTCACACTGTCAATGACTCCCCTCCCCATAGTGCGTAACTACATTTCTGTTAGTGCTGTACATGTGTTGCCATCTAACAGCTTTATTTTTCTCAGAGTAAAGATTTGAAGCTATGAAACCAGAAAAGGCAACCCAGGCTTACGCACCCACATGTTTCATTACAATGCTTTCTTTAGTGTGTTTGTATTTAAGGCAAACAATGGTTTCCCCATAGCCTTTTCAGAGCAGAGTGGCTGCACAAATTCTCAACTAAGGCACCTGTTCAATTTTCTTAACACAGTACTCACTTGCCACCTGTATTTTGAAAATTAACAAATAAATACATATACATGCCAAAATTTGATTTCATTTCATTCCCTTATACAAAAGGACCCTTTCCTTCTCCATCACTGAGCCCATAAGTAGATCCCTGGGAGTACAAGAGTCAATATTTTTTTATGCCTCATCCTTTCAGGATATGGATAAAAGACTAGAAGGTCAAACTCAGGAAAAATTGCCCTTAAGTAATATGATCATTAGAAAAAAAATCAGGAATTTTGTAAAGATTCATAAAAATGAAAAAAGTAAGAAAGCTAATTGGAAAATTTAATATGTAAATTTCCAAATTCAGTTTGAATGACCAATATTTGTGGAAAATTTTGCTTAACTTCTTATGATACTTTCTGATCAATTGTCAAAGATGATTACAGAAAAGAGTTCTGAGTCAGAGATATGTTAAATGCTCAGTATATCCCATTTCATATTCCTCATTCCTGGAAATATAAAAAAAACCCTGTTTTCCAACTGCTTGAAGATAGGTGAAGACGTATGATGTGTTCTAGCCAACCAATTGTGAATAGTGTGGTGAGAGTCACTTTCAGGATGAGGCTCTGCAGAGGAAATTCAGTTGTCTACCTCCCTACCTCCATGATCAAGGAAGCCTTACATTGAGATGGCAGAGACATAAAATAGGCTGCATTGCTGAGCCATGGAAACCATTACCCTGGTGAGTTATCTGAACCTCTAGCCTATTTCACGGGGGTAAACGTAATTCACCAGGAAAATTATTTGAGCCTGATGTTTTCTTTGTGGAAGAAGTTTTAATAATGAACTTAGTTTCTCTAATAAGGGTAGAGGTATCTTGAAATTAAAGTATCACTGACATTCCAATGTGTATGTCAGCACTCCATTGTCTATCTTTACCTCTACTCTGTTTCAACGTCTTAAGTCATGCACTTACCACCATATTTATACATCAAGTTTGTCCATTTTTCTCTATTTTTGGTCTTTTCGTGTTTTATTGATTTTTTTTTAATTTTTATATTTATTTCCTTCTTTCTACTTATTTTGGATTTGTATTTTTTTCCTCCAGCTTTCTAAGTAGAAAAGGCCTTAAGGATTTCTTGCTCGTTGATATTAGACCCTTCTTTCTTAAATATAAGCATTTAACGTTCCATGTACACTTGAGAAAAAGTGCATTCTCCAGGTGTTAGCTGTAGTATTTTATGAATACTAATTAGGTCAAGTTGGTTGATGGCATTGTTCATTGAAATCCTCTAAATCTTTAATATTTTTTTCTCAAGTTGTTCTATCCATTGCTTAGAGAAGAGTGCTAAAAGCTTCAACTATAGCTGTGGATTATTTTATTTCTCCTTTTAATTCTGTCAGTTTTCATTTCATGTATTTTGAAGTTCTGTTACTAGGTACATGCGTATGCTTTCCTGATGCCTTGACCCTTTTACTATTACAAAACATACCTTCTGTATCCCCAAATATATCTGGGAATCTCTTTGTCTTGACATATTCTTTGTCCAATATTGATACAGACACTCTAGCCTTCTTATTTGCTTTCAACTTACTTGCGTCTTTATATTTAAAGTACCTATTTTACAGATAAAATGTAGTTGGGTCTTGCTTTCTAAGAATCCAGTGTGGCAATTCCTTTTAATTGGAGTGCTTAGAGTACCTACACTTATTATCAGTTTTGAGACAGCTGAATTTAGGTCTATCATTTTTTGGTTGTCCCCTCAATTTTTGTTCCTCAGTTCCTTCTTCCCTGCCTTCTTTTAGATTAACAGTATTTTTAGAACTCAATTTTATCTATGGGTTTTTAAGTAATACCTCCTTACATTAATTTTTACTGGTTAAGAAATTATGATATATATCCTTGACTTTTTAGGGTCTATTTAGTGTTAGTATTGCATTACTTTCCATAAAAGATAAGAAGCTTGCAACTAGGGGTGCCTGGGTGGCTAAGTCGGTTAAGCGACTGCCTTCAGCTCAAGTCATGATCTTGGGGTCCTGAGATCAAGCACTGCACTGGGCTCCTTGCTCAGTGGGGAGCCTGCTTCTCTCTCTGCCTGCCATTTCCCCTGCTTGTGTGCTCTCTCTCTCTCTGTCAAATGAGTAAAAAAAAAAAAAATCTTAAAAAAAAAGAAGTTTGCAACTATATACAGCCATTTACCCCTTTCTTTGTCATTTATGCTGAATTTGACACATGTATCACATCTACATTTATTATAAAACTCCATAATAAATTATTATTTTTACTTAAAAATAATATTTATTTTTTATTTAAGAGGAAAATATCTTTTAAATTTGCCCTTATATTTATGATTCCAGCCAGGGCTCTTAATGCCTTCCTGAAGATCTGAATTTCCATCTGACATTATTTTTCTTCAGCCTAAAGACCTTCCCTTAGCACTTTTTATAGTGTAGGTTTGCTGGTGACAAATTCTCCAACTTGCTTCTTAACTGAAAATGTTCTTGTTTTGATTTTATTCTTTTTTTCTCTGTCTTTATTGAAGTATAATTCATCTTTGAAGAATATTTTTACTCAATATAAAATTCTGTGTTGAGAGTTTTTTTCTATTTAGACCTTAAAAATATTGTTCCATTATTTTTCTGGCCTCCATTGTGACTAATGAAAAGTCACACATAGTTTTAATCAAATCATTGTTCTGTACATAATGTCTTTTTCCTCTGCCTGCTTTCAAGATTTTCTCTTTTATCTTCTTTTGAGAATTTTGCTATGATGTGCAAAATTGATTGTCTTTATATCTTTCTCATTCATAGAACTTTTTGAATCTAAAACTATTTTTTTCATTTTTATTAATTAAAGTAATTTTAGCAATTGTTTCCTCAATTTAAAAAAAATCTATTTCTTCTTTAGGGACTACAATTACATATATATGAGATCTTGTGAAATTGTCCCACCAATCCCTAAGACTTTGTTCATTCTTTTACAATTTTTTTCCCTCTGCTTTTTAGATTGGATAATTTTATTTAATCTATTTTCATGTTTATTATCTTTTTTGTTCTATCATTTCCAATTACTAGGCCCATCCAGTACTTTTTCCTTTCCAAATATTTTATTCCTCAGTTCTAGAATTTATACTGTTCTTTAAAATAGTTTGTACTTCTCTGTTAGGATTTCACATCTTTTCACTGATTATGAACATAGTTTTCTTTTTTTGTTTTTTTCTTCCAGGATATTGTGAATGTTCTGTTGTGGAGACTCAAGGTTCTGTTATTTCTTTCAAGGGGTATTAATCATTTTATGGCAGATGGTTAAACTGGCTAGAACTCAAACTACAAATTCTCTCTCCCCTGTACTTGACAACAGTACAATCTCAGTTCCCTTCTCTTGGCCTTTGCTATGCTGCATGGAAACCACCAAGTCTGATGATTTTCTATCTGAGTTTTAGCCCTATAGAGCTTAGACTGGGACTTGCCATTAGGCTAAGATTCCTTAAACATTTAGAAACCACCCAGTGTTGTTCCTTCTTCTAAGTGTTGACTTCTCTCCAGTATTTCCCTGGTTTGGTCACGTTCAGGGGCCTTCAGGTATTTGCTATTTATATTTTGTCCGGAGCTTACAAGTATTACCTGCTATTGGGTTAGTCCAATAGGAGCTATTTGGGTATTATGATAAGTAAAACCTACCATCAGTGAGGGATAAACTTTGTGTGGTTACCCACTGGTATTAGGAAGTGATTTGTAATACAGCATGATTTAGGCTATCTTGATTAATACAAGGTACCAACTGTAGTATTTTTGTTTTGATTTTAAAATACTCGAGTTTAGGTTATTTTAAAATAGAAGCAGAGCTTCTTGAGCTTTTATATTTAAGGTGCTTAAAAATATAATGTCATTTTTATTGGCTTCCATAAATTTTCTGTGGGACATTGATTTGGAAAATAAAATATTTTTAAAAAATCTATTTCTTCTTTTGGGATTACAATTACTTATATACGAGATTTTGTGAAATTGTCCCACCAATCCCTAAGACTTTGTTCATTCTTTTACAAATTTTTTTAAAAATTAAAAAAAATTTAATATTTTCAGAAAAGTAACCCCTGCAAAGTATGAAAGGTTATTTTATTCAAAATTGATTTTCCTAATATTAGTATGATACCTTCCTATCCATTAAGAACCCCTTGAGACACCCTAAATTTTTTCTCACAATTTAAATTTTTCTAGACATTTTGTATTTCCCATTTTCTATGATACTTAAAACTTTTAACCAAATCAATTCATTCTTTGGGTAAGTGGTTTGTTTCATTATAGAACAGTGCCTAGCTGCTTTTCCCTTTCTATAATCTATGTATATCCCTTCCAATTGGAGGAGCCTAGACTGATAAGGCTGATTTTATTTCAAACAATCCAATAGAATTAGAATAGTAATGAAATAGCTTTGCTTTGAACTTTTAATTATTTAACATTCACTGATAAATTATTGAGCCCCTACCATTTACAAATCCATGCTTTTACTCCTATATTTGATAGGCAAGGGTAGGGCTACCTGTGGTTCACATATTCAAACTGTTAGTAGATAACACACACAGTGTCTAGAAAATTATATAACATTCTCCAACTTTACACACTGGGATCATTTACTTTAACTTATAAAAAAAATGCTCTAGACAGATAGGGATTAGGGTAATTGCCCAGATTCTTATAGATTCAGAACCTCAGTTCTCCATTCTTAAATATCTTCCTGGCATTTGAGATAAACAGAGAAGCTTTGCTCCCACTTATCTCTTATCTCTTCTTCCATTCTTTCATTTACTCTATATCCTTTTGGTTTCCCAGCCCTGTGGTCCCACCTTTCCTCCCTGGTTCTAGTTCTGCTCCCCAGGGCTCCCTACTGCAATGGCACAGGTCATTATAGGTTCTTTTTTTTTCTTTTTTTTTTAAGAGAAGAGTAGGAAAGAAATCTATTCTGCCTTCAGGGTGTGGGATCAGTGAGAAAAGTTTTTCACACCGCCTAGATTAATTATTCCACTGGCATTAAACAAGGGAGTCTGCACCCTTCTCATATTCTCACCTAGTACATGTTCAAACCTGATAGAAGAAAGGAGGAGGAAAGAAAGACAAAAACATGTGACACATACACCAGGTATTGCAGTAGAGACAGCAGATCAACCGGGATGAAAACAGCCTAGTGGGAAGTCAGGCATATACACAAGTAATTTTAGCATAATGTGGAACAGATCAGGGCAGCATGATTTACAACATAATGAAGTATCCGGAAAGGAGCACTAATTCTGCTACTTTGCCTGGAGGGTTTCAGAAAAGTTTGAATACAAGGATGTGCCATTTGAACTGAGTCACACCTCTCTCCCTTGGTATTAGCAAATCTTTCTGCCTGCAGCATCCTTTCCCCTACTCTTCCTTTGCACTACTGAGGACTATTCTGATGACTATGCTTGAGTTAGTAGTCTAAGTGTTACCCAATCACAGGAATCTTCATGACCACGTAAAGATTAACTCTACCATTCTCATGAAGGGCCCTCTTCATTTTCTTCCTAGAGTTAATCATCTTCTTTATTATCATACGCACTTTGTCATTTTTTGTATGCCTTCATTTATTGTCTGTTTCCACAACTTGAACATCAGCTCCATGAAGGCAGGAATCTGAGGCTTATTCACTTTTAAACTGCTGGTGCCTATCTGCATGTCTAGGATGTAGTAGATGCTAAATAAATATTTATGGACTAAATGAATTATAATATAATTACTTGTTTGTATGTCTAACATCTCCATTAGATTGCAGACCTCTAAGGAAAACCCCCTTGAGCTCATTCTGCACTTGCTTTTTTTGTTTGACAATTACTCCTGTTCTCTCACACATAGTAGGTGCACAATACATTTGTTTCCATAAATATTTATTAAATGCACAAACTGTTACTTATTCTTCCTTTTACTATTTTTATTGGGGGAGGTAAAGACATTCTGGGCTGAAAACAATTTTTTTTAACTTATCAAAAAGTTTATGGAAAAAGTAAGTTGCACCACTCCAACTTGCACAAAAATAGTTCTGCCACCTCCATCCCACAGGAAGAAAAACAAAGAAAAGTTTTGAGGCCACTTTCTACATCTGACTGGGGGTAAAATAGTGGCAAGATGAAATATTCAAGAATGTGACTACTAAATAGAACCCTGTTGAAAAATGTTTTGATTTTTATCCTTGGACATATCTTGGGAGGTTAGCAGTTTATAAGGTGACCAGAGATGGCATTTCCTCCCTGCCAATGTTTGGTACATTATCTTTGCCTCAAATGTGGCAAACATCTCACATTTATTCCTTGATGTCCCAATTTTAAGATAACTTCATGAGGCCCTTCAAGTGGCAAGTCTGCGCAGCATGAAGATGAATCAGAGCCAACGAAAGTATGCATTTTTAAGATTAAGCACTTTTCTGGTTAAAAAAGAAAAAAATCCTATACTTGGCCACAATAAAACATTTTTTTTTTTTTTACTTTTATGCCTTAATAGAATTTTTTAAAGTCTAGTACCCATTTCCTGTCATAATAATCTGGGAGTCCATCCTCAGGGTTAAGGAAACTGATATGAAGGTCAATTGAAAGATCATTAAACATTTGGCCATAACCTGTGCTGGGAGTCAATGTTCAAACTGAATACCTACTATGTGCACGGCCTGAATCAAATATTTCATAACACCGGCTCCCTCATTGTGTTCCGTTCCGTAGGAGATGCTGACATCAAAGTATGCGATCACAATTCCATATGAGGAGCACCAGAACAGGACCTGCCTGAGGTGCATGAAAGAAGGGGCACCTAACCCACACATGATCGGGACGAGCTCTCCACAGCTGCAGATCACATGCTATAAAAGATATCCCGATCCTTGTGGAAAGAACTTTTGAGTTTTCAATCTTGCGTGAGCAGAAGAATAAGGAGTGTTTCAGACTCCAACCAAGAAACATAGTTTACTTATTTAGGATGGAATTTTATTTACACGTCAAGATCTATCCAGCCTGGATTAGGGCCATGTGAGAAAGGAAAAAAAAGAAAAGTCCCAACCACCACAACACTGGCAAAAAAATGCATTTTCACAGGTTAGAATAAAGCAAAACATTTTTCATTCTTGCCGCAAATTTTTGGCACTGCCATGGGACAATTTTTCTCAAGTATAAGGGAAGAGCAAAGAGAATGGCGATGTGCAAATGGAGTGATCCTAAACATCAGAAAGGGATGAATGCTGCTCGTTGCTGCTCAGAGGCCTGATTTTTTTTTTTTTTTTTTTTTTTTTGAGGAGTCCACAAGCAGGGTTTCTTGTGCGCTTGCTTTGTGTGTCTGTTTCTTTCCTTCCTTTTTATGGAAAGGCATATTTTCCTATCCATTAAGATTTATAGTTTTCTGCCAACTACTTCACTGGAACAAGTTTTCCCTTTAATTTAACAATGCACATATTAGGCTGTAATGTGCCCATAAAACCTTCTTCTCAGATAATGCTTACAAAATGCATTCCTTTAGGACTCAAGATGAATAGAAATACAGGATATGCAATTTGGAACCAAGTAGCTGCCACTTCTGTATTAGGCGAGTACGTTGCTGCCGCCATTGTTGCGCCAGAAGGTCAAGCTCAATGAATTAAACATCTCCAGGTTTTGACAACCACATAATCGAAGGATTTTTGAGAAAAAATAGGACTGTCACTGAGTTTTCTGGCTCATTTGATCTTCTGTATGGCTTACCCGTTAGCTGGGCTCCAAGAAGTATTCATCTTCATTTCCTCATTATTGCCAGACCCATGGACTTTGTGGCATTTGCCATAGCACATTAAAAAATGAAGGCTTAAAAAGGGATTTAAAAAGAGAGAAAATTTCTTAATCATGCTTTCATAACTTTTGGTGAACAGTTGGTTTAAATTTCCAAATAACTCTTTTCAAAAGGATAGTATCAAAACACATGCAAAAAATAAAAGTCTAAATAAAGCACAATAAATTATTTCACTGCTAAGGTATTAGATTTCAAAGAGAGAAGAGAGTACACATAAGGATATTAGAGTGGACTATATTGGATCTTTGGGAATTGCTGTCAGATATTGATGAAAACAGAGAGACTGTAGGAGATCAGATAAAAGAGAGAAATGATTACATTTGGAAGAACAATGTGAAATACGTGGCCAACAGAGGTTTCAAATGTAAGCTAATAGCAATCCACGAAAGAACAAAGTTGGAGCAAGTCCCACATCTTTAACCACATTTACAATCATTCAGCATCTGTAAAAATTTTTACATAGCATTTTTCCTCATTTCAAAATTTGCAAAATACATATTTAATAGGTTTAGCATGTCAGCCAGTAATTTCGTCCACAGGCAGTGAAAAGGACTTGTGTTTTCAAAAAAAAAAAAAAAAAGTCAGTTGGGTTTTGGTGCGGCTGCCCTTTGGGCTCTGCCCCAGCCAGCTGCAATCATGGCTGATTTCCAGCCCAGAGACGCTGTAAACAACGTGTTCTGTACATTTCAGCACCCACGCTGGCGAGCAAACCCATCGTCTTAACCTTTCATCTTCTTTCTCCCACACCGCACACTCCCTCCACCTGGAACACAGTGAGTCCATTTTCACATTGCTCACTGTCCTCCTCACCAAAAATCACCGAAGAGAAAGAGATGTGGCAAAGATCTGACCAAAACGTGTTTTCCTATCTGATAAGAATATTAACTTTTACATTCAAAATGATCAAGGATTACTCAAACTGAAACAAAATTTGAGAAACAAATCATTGAAAAGCCAGCTGGGATAGTAACTGGGAAGCTAAGCTGGGTCAGCCAGGCCCTCCCAGGTAGGGCGGTAGTACACCTGGTACTCAGGGGGGCCCCCTCTGTGATGATCTCATTGTGTTAAGATAACCTGAAGTCACAGCACAAGTAGCTGTCTGGTTCATTTCTATTGCATAGATGTTACTTCGTTACATAATGCAAGCTTTTCAAATTGCCCCACTTGCACTCTGTCCTTTTTTCCTGTCCCTAGGGTGTCTATCTGCACCAAGCAGACAATTAAAAGAAAAACAAAGATGGTAGATGTCAAAAGCATGCCAGAAGGGCCTCCTGAACTGATTAATTAATAGCATAGATCCTACACTTCATATATCTTAGGATCTATTGTAATAGAGATTTGCTTCAGGATACAGCATGAGTACCTCGATCAGTAGCCATTTGGGGATTAGGAACGTTGACTATCTTTGCAGGCAATAAAAAAGAAATACAAAAAGAAATTTGTAGGTGAAAACCTCCCAGTGTTACCCACATACTCTCATTTATAAGCCCTTAAACTGATTTGATATATAAACACAAGTTCAGAAAGCTTTTCCACTCAGCTGATTTCATTTGCCATCTGTAATAATGCCCCATTTACTCCATATTTATGTGATTCTATATTCCAGAGGTTCCTACTAGAATACTGGGCCTTGCAGTTGAATTATAAAAAGAATCATACATGTATGGTATGACAAGGAGAGTTTTCTTAGTGGAGATGGTTTAGTTAAGGGACTTATTTTCTTAATTTGCTTTCTCAGATATAAAGTCCTCTTAATTTTCCTGGAAATAGAAAACATAGCTAACAGTAGTACTGCATTATTAGAGAATTTACAACAGTACTTTCCAACAATATCCCTGGGACAGATTTTTGAATTTGTTTCAATCTTGATTACAGTCTACACAATGAACAAAACATATTTCTACACAATGGCAAATCCTAATTGAAAATAATATTGTTTTAGTTTGAAAAAAAAGATTTTTCAAGTAAAACCTTCCACTTGATGTTCTGAAGGAAAAAAAATGGACACTAGAGAGAATTAGTGTCTTCCTCAAAAGAAGTTACATTTTCATCTGAAATGAGTTAGGTGCCATGATGGCAAAGATAACCTTTTAGAGGTCAAAATAACCTTTTAGATGGTCAGAATAACCTTTTAGTTAAAATGGCTTACAATTCCATAATGGATTGATGTCACAGTTCTTTGGGTGGTTTTCTTCCTTGGGTGTCTCATCACATTCAGTTTCTAGGACAGTAACACTCTGGCATTGTGGGTAAGTGAAGGGGCCCTGGGGTAGGACAGCCTGGACCTGCATCCTCAATCAATCCATCACCAACTGTGACATTTGCAAGTTTCTCAACCGGAACTGAGCCTCAGTCTCCTTATCTATAATATAGTGGCAGTATTTCTCCCATCATAAAATTGTTGTGAAATTGAGACTATGTGTATAAAGTGTTTCACTCACTGCCAAGGATATGGTAATTGCACTGTATTTCATATTAAATTGGCAAAATTTTTATAATAAGAGAGTGATTTTCTGCTGGTTTTAGCAACCTGGCTAAGAAAAACTATAAGCCTTGTAAAATGTGGAAACCCCTTTGTCCTTCCCCCAGGACAAGACCCTCAGCCTTTTAGCACATGGTTACTACTCAAGACCTCTTCCAACACCCAGTCTATATGCTATTCCTATTTAAGTAAGTTCAACCTTCTTTCCTCTTATACCCACACAACCCTCAGTGGTGGGAGTGCTCAATACCTTTGCGGGCAGAACTTTGTCCCAATGTTTTATTTCATTTTCACTCTACCCTAATGACCACTCCTCAAATCCAAGTGTATATACCATGGAACTATTTTTGTTGTAAATCAAATTCCAAAGAAAAACAAGATCAGTAGATATCTTTTCACTTAATATATTATCGAACAATATAAAATGTAAGTTTAACCAAATACGTGACCTCAATCTGTAAAGAAATGCCCGAGGACTGACCTGCAAATTTGGTTTCATATCACTAACTCCTCTAAGAAAAAGAAACAAAATAAGGACGGAATGTCCCTACTGATTACCTTTGAAGAACCTCCCTCATGTGATGAGATGTTCCACTGTAAGAGGTTTTTCCAATGGATGTTTTTAGTTGGCTTCTTATTAAATTGTCTGGTTTTATTCACTTTAAAAGGTGCTAGTTGAAAATATTCAGCTTTCCAAAGGTCACAGATATCAGTTATCTGTTGCTGTATAAATAGTACCCCCAAACTTAGCAACTTAAAGGAGCAGCCATTTTATATGCTCATTATTCTATGGGTCAGCTGTCTGGGCTGGGCTCAGCTGGGAAACTCTTTGGCTTATGTTCGCCGCAGTCATGCAGTGGCTAACCTGGGGCTTTACCGGCTAAGTCAGCCTCTCTGCCTTCTCTGGAGATTGGTGGTCACTCCTGACTGGGCCACATGTCTCCAGCTGGATAGTCTGAGCTGGTGGCTAGCTTCCAAGACTGCAAGACCAGAAGCTGCAAGACCTCTCAAGTTAGGTTCACATGCCATCGCTTCTGCTTCATTCTGTTGGTCAAGGAAGGTCACGTGGCCAAGACCAGAGTCACACATACACAGAGAGGAATTACAGCAGCCTTGTTGCAAATAATCTACCATACCACATAAACCTTTGTAAGAACAAATTGAGCTATGTTTGATTTCTATTCATTGTCCTGATTTGTTTAGCTGACTTTTTTTTTTTAACTATTTACTGTATGCCAGGTGCTGGTCATACAAAAGGGTGTATATATATATATATATATATATATATATATATATATATATATATATAAAATCTTGCTCTAAGGAATTTCATTTCTCCCAGTGAAGAAAGGAAGTTAGCGGACTTGCTGGATGGTGAGTGGCTTGGTGACCATGTGATGTGGTTAGCTGTATTCAGCTGAACCACTGAACCTGGTCAGGCATTCCAGAGATGTGTGCCATTCAGCACAAAATGGACTAAGCAAGAGAGTTTACATGTGTTGTTTATAAACCCAACCTCATTACAACAAAATAATGGAATCAAGCAAGTCATGAAATATTTTTTTGCTGAGACTGAGTCAATTACATTGTCATCATACTTAAATGACTGTACAGGTTTTTGATCCCCATTTGAGGCAGATTAGGGTAGTGGTTAAGAACTTAGCTATGCAAAAATAATAATACCAACAATAATAATATAATATCCTCCCTGTAAAATTGAGGCTACACTGTAATCTAAATCATACAATTAACTAAATTATAGAATAGAGAACATAAGACACAAAGTGTAAAAACCTATATCTTCATATATAACAGTATTATTTTATAATTAATAAAGGAAAGGACCTTCCTTCAGAAATGGTTGAGTAAAGACTCATAATTTAAACTCATATAAGTGTCCACAGTTTCTCCCCTTTACCCTCTGCTCATCAAGGATCTTGGAAAACCAAACAGAAATTAATAGAAGGTTGTAGATGTAGCATACAGGTTTGAATTAGGAATCAACTTTCTCTACTAGAAAAAAAAAAGTGTGTGTGTGTGTGTGTGTGTGTGTGTGTGTGTGTATTTAATACTGTTGGTAGCAAATCACTCCTGATATTCTTTCTTTCTCTTAGAAACTCTGCTTCTTTGTGATCGATGTTTTTTGTTTGTTTGTTTTTAATCCCTAACATCCCAAGAAGTATTGAGCATTTGGGGTTAAAGAAAAAAAGAACGTCTACTTGACCTACCCCAAATTCACTCCAGGGTAAAACTCTGCCAATCCAGAGATAGGCATCAAAATTTATGATGTAAGGAGGAAGGTCATAGTTCATTGTTTTCAGTAAAGATATGACAGAAGCCTTGTAGTGAGGGCCAAATTTCCAATTTAAGAAATGAGCTTTCATCTTTTCAAAAGTTGTGATGCAGGACCAATTAAACAGTAGAACATCTCTCTTCAACTAAGGACCCTACCAACCAATGCCAGAAGAGTCTTGCAGCTAACAATGCCTGACTCTAGTTGTGATTGTTGGGCTTTGGTTAGTTATGTCATCACTTGAGCATTATTTAAATATGTTTCTCCTTTTAATTCAATTTCCTGTTTTGTTTTCTCAAAACCATAAATTGTCTCTTAAGAAATTTTACAAAATGCATATTGTTCTCCCGTGAGACCTGTGCTGTTCCTCAACCAGGCATTGCCTGCCAAATGACATTTTTTTTAAAAGTTTTCCCTTTATTGGTTTTGCATAATGATTGCAACAATTCTCATGTAATGAAAAAAGAATGAAGAATGCATGTCCTATTCCAGCACATAGCCACAATGTTAATGTTAAAACAAAGCAAAGCAAAACAAAACAAAACAAAAACCCACCCTAAAAGTGGTCTTGGACACCCAGTTGTCCTCTTCTCAGCTCCCATTTTTGGATTCAAGATGTTTTCTATCCTTTTTCCTCTTGTTCAAAATAAACTATTTATGCTCAAGAAACTCTGTCATGTAGGACATCTGTGGTAATGTTCTTGCAGTCTGGGTTGGACCCTAGCTCCAGTACCAACCAGTGTAGAATTCACAGGGGATAGGACTGAACTTCTCTGAGTCTATAGCGTCTTGTTGGTAAAGTAGAAATAATGGAGCTAACTTCATTGGATTGCTTTGAAGATTAAAGACAAGGCATGTGGGAATGCCTTACACAGTGTGAGCTGAAGCTAAATATAAATCTGTTATCTGTTATAGGAATGAAACCACCATTTTCTGCACTCAAGGCACAGAGAGTGAATGTAGTATGGGACACGGGCACTGGAGATGGGCAGTGATGAACGGCCAGCATGCTGCGGAGACACACTGCCATAGAGATGACCCAATTGCACCCTGCCAGATGCCAGGAAAAGAGAATATATGCGCACAAAATTGGGTCTTAATTCATTTTTATACCTACTGTAACACACAATATTCACTAATTATTGTCTGCTGAATTTTCTATGGTCCACATATGTATTACTGTGCAGAGTTATTTATAACAGGAGTCTGTAAACTATGGCTTGTGGGCCAAATCCGGCCCTCTGTCTATTTCTGTAAATAAAGTTTTATTGGGACACGGCCATGCCCATTTGTTTAAGCATTGTTTGTGCTGCTTTTGTGCTACAGTGGAGAGGTAGGCATTTACTGCAGAGACCCATTATGGCCCGCAAAGCCGAAAATAGTTACTGTCTTACCCTGGTCTGGTACAGAAATTCCAGAGGCCAAAGTCTGGCCTCTGGAATTGAGTTACCTCTTTACTCCTGCCTGAACAGAAGTTCTCCCGATAAACTCCCTAATTCAGGTGTCATGTACTTCTTTGAAGATGTTTTTGTTTTTTTTTAATTCTGTATGTTAATCTCCATATATTACATCATTAGTTTTTGATGTAGCATTCCATGATTCATTGTTTGCGTATAACACCCAGTGCTCCATTCAATACGTGCCCTCTTTAATACCCATCACCAGGCTAACCCATCCCCTAACCCCTCCCCTCTAGAACCCTCAGTTTGCTTCTCAGAGTCCATTGTCTCTCATGGTTCATCTCCTCCTCTGATTCTCCCCCTTCATTTTTCCCTTCCTACTATCTTCTTCTCTTTTTTTAACATATAATGTATTATTTGTTTCAGAGGTACAGGTCTGTGATTCAACAGTCTTACACAATTCACAGCGCTCACCATAGCACATACCCTCCCCAATGTCTATCACCCAGCCACCCCATCCCTCCCACCCCCCACCACTCCAGCAACCCTCAGTTTGTTTCCTGAGATTAAGAATTCCTCATATCAGTGAGATCATATGATACATGTCTTTCTCTGAGTGACTTATTTCGCTCAGCATAATACCCTCCAGTTTCATCCACATCGTTGCAAATGGCAAGACTGTATTCCTTTTGATGGCTGCATAATATTCCATCATATATATATATATATATATATATATATATATATATATATATATATATATATATATACCACTCTTCTTTATCTATTCATCTGTCGATGGACATCTTGGCTCTTTCCATAGTTTGGCTATTGTGGAATAAGATTATGTTTTAATGTAATTGCTTCGTTTTTTCCATGGAAATTATTGGCTTGCTGCTTTTTTTTTTTAAAAGGAGAACCTGACTTTATTAAAAAGGAAGAAAAAAGAATGCCTAGAACGTGCAGAGACACTTTACAAGGAACAGTAAGCTCCTTGAAAAGATGCATGGATGATAGCATAAGGTGGAGGATGGAGCAGGGGCCCTGGTGTCAGCCTCTACATGCTGACAGCACTGGGGTCACCCGAAGATAATACATACATATCACTGACTTCATTTTCATTTCCAGTCTTTCGCTGGGTCAGTGAGTCTATGCTATAATGTCACCACAAAAAGACACCAGACAACAATGTGACAAAAGAGATAGGTTTGTGGAAGCCTGACTTGTACATTAGAGCCCTGGTTCCACTATACATTCTATGCTAGGGCTGACATCCCTGTTTTGACAGAATATTGGGTACTGTGACCCTAATTCTCCATGGTCACATTCTGGGTGCTGGAACACGTGCAGGTGTGGTTGGCTAACCCCAAGGAGGAGGTAAGGCAATCAATAATTGATTTGGGGTCCTCTCTTCTCTATCTGGCAGCTACCTTATACTGTACTTACTGTACAAAAGAAGCCAAGCTGGCATGACTTTTTGACTACCTTTGCAAAATCTATTTGGATCCATTTCTTTTACTACATCAACCTGGGGAGGCAAAGGAAAAAAATCAGGTCTAGGAGTGTGAAAACCACTGTACTTAAAACTATATCCTTTGCTTATTTATTTCAAGTAGAAGGCCACACAGACACAGAAAAGCAGCGGGCTCATGAAATGAGATTTAAGGTCCATTCTGGTTACAGGGTCCTCCCTGATGTTCAATCCTAGAGGCGGTACTCTTCAATCCTGAAGATTTTCCAAACCTTCTATGCCCAGGAGAGTTTCTCATGTTGAAAGACTGCAGGATGGGACCCCATTACAATCCCCAGAAAGTTCAGGCTGAAATTACATTCAGGCCAAGTCTGTATGGTGCACTCCTCTGTAATTGTTGGGTCTCTTCCAGAAGGCTCTCAACACATGGGACTCCGATGAAGTTCAGCATGTGGAAAGGGCTGAAGCCTGAAGCCTGTGTGTTTGTAATGGAAACACAGCAGTGACCCCGTGATCCATGTCTGTATCTGTGCCGCCATAAAATATGTTTCTCTAAACAGAGCAGCAGAAGTGCCCGTGATGGGTGGGGGAGGGGAGGGTCTGTTAAAGGTTCCCTCAGGTAGGGAGGTAGAAGGGCCTCTTAATAAGAAAACCATGCATTTAAGGAAGGCTTTATAGTTTGCAAATGTACTTTCACATTTAAGATTCTCAGGATGAGCCTCTGAAGTGGGTAAGGCAAGCATTATTTCCTCCTTGCATATATAGAGCAACTGAAACAGAGAAGTCGAAAGTCTTCCTCAAGATTCATTAGAGACTCAGCCAGAATCAGAGCTTAATGTCCTTTGATACCTAGTCCAATATTCTTTCTAATGAATTATTCTCTGATATTTGTTTCTGTGTGACTATTTAAACTAGCATAGATATTCAAAGACAATACCTGTCCTTAAATGAAACTGATGCAAACCCTCTCAAAGTGTTGACCCACTTGAGAATGAGAGTGAGAAAAATACAGAAAATGATTGATAATTTCAATTATATTAATAAATGCCTTGAGAACATACAGTTTCTTTTATGGACTATTTTCTAGTATAACTGAAAGTTTGAAATGGTCCTTTCGACCTTGAATGGGGATGAGTTCATCTTTACTGATGAATAGGGAACAGAGCTAATCAGGCACTGCTAACCAGTAGTTCTGTCATAACCACCAGCCAGTGTTCAAAGAACTGTGAGTTGCCTAAAAGGACCCACAGACAGCCATGAAGACATCAGTGAGCAGAATAAGGTGAAGACCAAAAGTGAGGCCCAGGGGAAAGGTTATTTGGATAGAGGCACAGAAATAGCTCTCATCATGGCACACACACATCAACTTGAGTCCTACCATAATCAAGTAAGAAAGCCCTTTAGCTTGCTCCTCATCACTGAGATCATGAAACATGCAGTGCATTCCACTGCCATCTCCTCCCCCACTGCCCCATTGGCCTGTGCCCCACACTTTTCCTTTGTGTTTGGCCCCCCAGACTGCATGTTCTCTCTGCCCCACAACATGCCCAAAGATATGGAAGAGGAAATTGGAGGGATGTAGACTATCTTGTTTCCATGACGACTTACCAAGTATTTTGGACTATATGATCCTGAAGAACAAAGTCTATCCAAATCACAAGTAAAACAGATATGATAGGAGTCAGGAGTCAAGGAAATTCATTCTAAATTAAGGGAACTCAGTAGCTAGACCCGAGGTTCAGGTGAGCTAGGTATTGTCTACCAGTCTCAGAAGCATCCTCTCCATAGATACTTGTGTAATCACAGTGTTCCATGCATCTCCCTTAGAGAGCAAGAATATGAACATTTTTACTGAGTTTCGTTTTACACTTTTTAATATGAATAGAGCTCCAATTCATATCACAGTAATTAAAAATAAATATAGATTTTTCAGTCTCCCAATATAAAATCATATCAAAAATTGTTTTGACATAGGCATGCTGAAACAAAAGTTATACTATACTAATCAGAAACTTTTGGGTTTTTTAAAAAAAATATGTGTTTGGAGAAAAGGAAGCCCTAACGGCATAGCTTGTTTTTTAATGATGATTTCATTTATTCAAAGTATCAGCCTTCCATATAAGAATACCCAAAATTGTTCATCAGAGCCATGGTTCATCCAGCTCAATAAACTGGCATAGAGACTTCCTGGATGAAGACGATGGCTGCCCTCCACATTGCCACTTTTCAGTGTCATGTTCTACATAGACGTAGAAGGCATCAAGATCCCTGCCACTCTGTATCATTGTGTAGGTTGGGCCCTACATAAAAGGGCCTGGCTTACAGGCTGAAATCTGGCCTGAACTCAAGGACTTCACCTTGCATCCACCTGGAAGAAGGGCACATATTTTAAATTAGACCAAAGGTGTTAGGTGAGCCAGCTGGGGGCTTGGCCATCAGCAAACTTACCTCTGAAATCAAGCCAACAAATGTATTGCCAAAATCTTCCTTTAGGAAAGGGGTAATAAGGGGCATTGTAAGAGAATCAGAGAGTTAAAGAGACATTATCTAATGATTTAGTAGGCAGAGTTTATGAGCATTACCATTTTTCACCAAAGATGGCATTAAATTACTTTACCTGCTGTGTAAGAACAGTAGCTTTTACTTTGGGATAGCACCAAGAATTATTACTGAGTCAGTATCTTTGGATTTCCTCCTTCTCGACTTCCTCCCTTCACTTATATCTCTCTGCTTACATTGCCCATCTGTTCTTGCCTGCTGTCTACTTTGTCCAATAGAGCCCCTAGCATATTGATCATAGTTTGTTTTAAATACCCCTTCTGATATTTCCAACATTCCTGCCATACCTGGTTCTGGTGCTTGCTCTCCCTCTTCAAGTGATGCTTTTGCCTTCTGCTATGCCTTGTAATTTTTTCTTGATACTGGGCAGAGGAACTGCTATAAATAGGCATTAGTAACTTGGTGTGGGGGTGGGAGGGAAGGTGTTCTAGTCCTATAATAGGTCTCAGTCTTCTAGTGCACCCCTGCCTCTGGGCTATGAACTTTGCAAGTGTTTCTCGATTTTTTTTCTTACCCCTTCGGTGGCACAGTATGTCTAGAGTTAGGTAATTCCCATTCCCAGGTCAGTTAGGCTCTGATAGTACCCCAGCAGGTTAGGCTCTGGTTAACAAGTTTCCCTTGAGGGCAGGCCTTCTTAAGAAGAACAGAGTATTCGGGTGTATTTCAGAATGGTTCTTTTCCCCTCCACCTGCTGGATGTACTAGGAGATTTTTCTGTTGCATTTATTGTGGGTATCTGGTAGAGCTCCTGGAGGTAAAGCTTACAACATTGTGGGCTGCCCCTGTGACCAGATGCCCCTGCAGTTTTTAACTCTCAAAATTGTCCACACCAAGCCTCCAGCAATTTGTCAATGACCATTTAGGGTTTAGGTCCCCAAGTGGTTTCTCCTTGTGAATTTCTGCTCTGAGAAGCCAAGACTCTCTGTATTTGCCCCTCTGTTTCTCCAACCTTGGGGACAGTGGTTTGCCTCGTATCCCCCCGCCCCTTATAAATCAAGAAGAGTTGTCAACTTTCAGTCTGTTCAGCTTTTTACTTACTAATAGGATGGAGTGGTGACTTCCAAGCTTCTTATATGCAGAACTAGAAACTGGAATTCTGCATCCACTTTTTAAAAGGGAAGGATTCTGGATAGCTGTGTCATCTTTTCTACTTTTTGTCACATACAATCTGGATGACAGGTTGATTCTCCAGATAGTCAGTGGGAACCAGAATGGAAATTTTATTTTCTGGCACCTAGACTCAGAGGAGCAGGGATAGGACAAATATGAAATAGTAAGCAGAGGGGACTCTTTGAACAAGAACTGTGATAGATGTTTTTAGCTGCTACTATGAGTATGAAATTTAGGGAAAGGGAAAAAATAGCCAGAGAGTATTTCTAGGACGCTTCCCTCATGCTGTTCAGAGTAAATCCCTGCCTTATAGCCTTTAAGAAAAACTAGAGGACAAAAACAGCATGATTTTTCAAGGCTTCTTTGAAGTGACTACTCGCAAGGAGGAAGTCATGTGGGGACTCAGAAATATTTATTAGAGTTATTCCTCTTAGCACTGGGGGCTAAAAAAAAGACATCCCAGTATAGTCTCCTTGTCATCATGACATTTGGAGGTTAGCAAGCTTGAAAATATAAAAATTCAAGTGCACAAATTGAATTATTTGAAGGCAAAAAATTAAAGTTCTTAAAACAATGTTTAGTTGAATGGTGTGAGTGGGATTCATTTTAAAAATTAAGCCACAAAAGGAAAAAAGAAAAGAATTGATATGTAGTAGAGAAGTGCTTCCTAAGCATAAAGCAAAAACCATAAAGGAAAACAATATATTTGAAAGAAAAAGTTACAGTTCTCTCTATACTTAAAACACTCTAAATAATATACCGAGGATGCAATATTTGCAATATATATGGTAGACAAAGGGTTACTATCCTTAAATCATTTAAAGAAAAGTTCTTTTACATCAACAGGAAAAAGAGGAGTACTTAATTGAAAAAATAGGCAAAGGACACAAAGAGGCAAATTACAAAAGAAAAATAAACATATGAGTTTATGTTCAACTTTACCAGCATCACACAATGAGTTCCATTTTTGGCTATCAAATTGGCAAAGGTTAAAAACCAAAATGAATTTGCTGCGATGGTTAGATTATGGGAAACAGGCCCTCTTATACACTGCCAGTTCAACAGTATTTCTACGTAGCAGATACAACAGTGACCAAGACAGGCAGACCCAGATCCCATGGAACTCCAGGTCTGTGGGGAGCACATTACAAACAGGGATAGGTACCAAACAGTCAAAGCACTTGAAGGCTTTACGTACAGTTGCAGAGCAGGGTACACATACATTCTCACTCCTCACCAAACCCTGTGGCAGAGACATGGGCTAGCAAGGCTGAAATCCAATCTTTTTGGGGTGGACATGACATAGAAGACATAGTTCAGTGTGAACATGTACTATTTACACAGTAGAACACCCACAGACGTGGGGACAGGACCAGGGTCAGAGAATAGAGTACTTTTTCTTTTATTCCACATTAAAAATAAAGAAACAAACAAGTATAAAACTATTTTTGCTTCTGAAAAGGAAATTATAAATACATATAATTTAATACAAAGGTTGACCTAACATGTTGAATGTCTTAATCCTGGCATCCCAAAGGCAATTCTTACCTTTAAAAATGGTCTCCCTCCTACCCTCTGTTACTAGCAATTCCCTCATCTTGTGCATCAGGGAATTTTCCTCCCTCTGAGGGTCTCCAAGCATGTCCAGCAATGCTTGAATAGCAATTAAATGGTTTCCAGGCCTTGGGGTTTTTATTTCTAATTTAGTTCAAGAGCATATCCTGAGATGGTTATTGTACTCCGGAAAATGACTCTGTCAAATGCAAAGGGATAGGAGATCCCTGCCCTGAGTTCCATTTGCTTCAGAAATTGTATCATGAAGGAGTTGTCAGCTCTGGTAACTGTCAAACTTGATTTCTGCCATCTGCAAAACTGAGGTGGGAAGGTTTTTCCTTCGTAGTATTTCAATCATTCTTTCTGGACAGTGATGAAACTCTGTAAGAACTTATAATTATTAGAGTTCTTCTATTTCCTCTCTAGGTCTGAATGCGAAGCCTAGAGGTACTTAGAGATAAAAGCACTATCTCCAGGGTTTTTTCCTTCAAAGTACTTAGCATGGACATGGAAAATTGTGATGTATTCAACAAGGATGGGTGTATTAGCAGATATAGTCTTCCAGGAGGAAAACGAAAGTGGTTAATATGTGGAAATGCCTCTAAACTGCCTACATATTGACCCTGTAACTCTAATTCTGGAATTTATGCTAAGAAATTTAATTAATGAGATATTCAAAGTTTCATGTACAGACACAACCCTCTCAGTATTGTTTGTAATAGTAAAATTTTAAACTAAAATACCATACAACAGCCTGAAAATTATCTAATAAAAGATTACTGGAAAATAAGATTTTTGTTTTCTCAAGAATGCTGATACAGAAAAATGCTCTGGGCATCTTTTAAATGAAAAATTGGTTTCATTTAAAGCAGCATGTTTCTTAGATCCAAATATTTTTAAAATGTATGTAAGGATGAAAATGAGCAAAAGCATATATATTAAAATATCAATAGTAATTTTCCCTGGGTGGTAAAAATATAAATGTGTTGGCTTATATTTTAAAACTTTCTATACTTCATAAATTTTGTACAGGAATAATTAGGGGAAGTGGACAGTCATTTTAAGTATAACTTCGTGGATTTATACATGCCATTTTATTTCTCAAAATGATGCAATAGATAAATGATTAGGATTTCTTTTTAAAACCACAGGTTATCAGGAAATAATTGCTAAAATTTCACTCTTCCAAAAAAATGTCTTCAGCTCCTTGGTAGAAAATTGCAACCTGACTCTACTAGTTCCTGTTATTTTCATTTAGGGAAGATAAAAGAGTAGAATTATATCCCAGACTGTAAGAAATTATTCACATTTTAAAGTGTTTAAGTAAGTTATTCCCAGGTGTGGTTCTGTGATGTCCTATCATGTTATTTCCAATGAATACTTCTGGTATTATTTCATATTTCTCAAAGAATTATCAAAATCTGTGAACCATCTTTTGCTTCACCCAGTCTTCAATGTTTCATATGTCATGCAATGAAAGTTCTCTTGGGTGCCTCTTTCCAAAATGATATGGTTATTTTGAATAATTTTTTAGAACATTTAAAGTACATGTTTAAATTTAAATTATTTTTAACTGCAAAAACAGTTCCTATTCAGTGTGGGAAAATTAGAAAATACAGGTAAATCAAAAGAGGAAAAGACTGAATTTCATAAACCCAGAGCCCAGAGAGGATCACAAATCCATGGTATATATTTTTTCAGGTCTTTTCACATGCACAGATTTTCATGGATGCATCACACACATGAACACATATTTTTACAAAAACAGGATGAAATTATATATACATTTTTGTTATTTGGTCTTTTTTACTTAAGATATGGGTGAGCCCTTCTCCAAGCCAATAAAAATGTATCTACAATGTCATTTCAAAGTGTGAAACATATTCAATTGTATAGTGCTTCTCATCTATTTAATTCGTCCTGTAATGATAAAAGTTTAAATTGTTTCTAATAGTCACCATCCTAAAAAGCACCACTATGAAAGCCTTGTAGTTCAATCAGAAGAAGTCATCTCGAATAAGCTACATTAATCGTATAAATGTTGGTGGTATAGTCCTGATGCTAACAAAGCCTCCAAAGAAAATTAATATTTCTCTCCTCCCCATGTGATAGACATTTTAAATCAATGTTCCTTAAATTTAAGAAATGTGTGAATCTCTTTCAGAAGAAAACATTTCTGCAGAGCCCAATGTGGATTTAAGCTATTTTTATCAAGGGCTTCCTTAATACATACAAACATAAAGCAGATATAAATTACTAGTGCTATAGTACTCTACAGCTATAAAATCAGAACAAACTGATATCAGTAAAACTTTAGGACCTGCACAATTCAAATGAATCGTTTATTTAATCTGCCAAATAGTGCTGCTTTGCTGAAATTAAATTCCACGGTACAGGTTACCTTCTAGTAAGCATAACTGGAAGGCTGTGAGTGTCCTGGGATGGCTCTGTTCTCCCCTCACCCAACTCTTCCAGCTTGAAGTACTGAAAATGTCCCTTCCTACAGGTTACCTTAATATCGTTTAGCCTTCATTTGCTAGTAACCATCATTTGAGTGCTGGTTGCCTTCATTCCCCCACCTCTGTTAGCTCAACAATAAAACAACCCTGCTTGGCTTGAGTGCCTTAATAATCCTAAACATAAATGCCAAGGTAGGCACTGAATTCACAAGGAGATCAGACAATCCGGGATATGGAGAAAAAAAAAAAATAGCACTCAAACAAAAATGTAAAATTTACAAGTTTTTATAGAGAATTCCCCAAATCCTAAGAATACTCTCAGTGATAAAAGCAAAGAAATTGGGTATCAATGATTCACAAACAATTTCCTCCACTTCTAATTTTCTTCAGGGAGGAGCGAATGCTCTAGAATACCAGGGACTGTTTCAGGAAGACAGAAGTGGTTGCTATCCTGAACACATTATGCATAACATACATTTAAGCACAGCAAAGGGCTTGACAAAATTCTGGAAACAGAGTTTCCCCAGTGGTTCCCTGAACAACACGATTTGGACACAACCAGCTTGTGGATCTCATCTGGATTCTGACTCTTACTATTTTGTACTTCAGGGTATGTTCCTTAAATGCTTCCAGCCTATTTCTCCCCACTTGAAACTACAAATACACTAACACCTTTCAGGTTTGTTGTGACAATGAAATGAAGCCTTATGCGTAAAGAACATGTCATGTAGTATAAAGTCCAAACTCATTGCTGGGGCCCATGAGTCACTGGCTCTCTGATAACCATCTCCTCCCATTGTTTTTATAATTGATGCTGGAACTCATTCAACTCTTTGAACATTCCAAGCTCCTTTCTGCCTCAAGAACTTTAACAAGGCTGCTCCGTTTGCCCCCAGGCCATTCTTCCACCAGCATTCACAGGACAAACTCCTTTATATTCCTCCAGTCTCTGCTCAGATAACTTTTGCCTAAAACAATCCCCTTCCCTCACAAAATGAGTCCTTCTTAACTCTGCTTTATTTTTTGCCCATAGAAGTTATTATTCCCTGAGATTAGGTTATGTGTATATGTGTTTGTTCCTCGTCTGTCTCCCTGTTGGTTGCACATAAGCGTCTTGACAGAATAAACTTTCTTTTGTTTCCTACCATACCTCTAACCACGACTGTGTTTTCCCACAGAAAGCACTCAACATTTGGTGTTACATGTGTGAAGTAAGGCTAGGTCTCTCTTGGAAGATTGGGATCTACTCTTTCAATACCTAGCTCCAGAAAAATATAAATCTTCCATATGGACAACTGTAAGATACATGAATGTCATAAACTCTCACAGGCTGAGCTCTATGATAAGAGCCCTGAAGAATGGAGAATATCCATGTCAAGTAGCTCAAGTGTGGAACATTTAAAATACTATAAGGCCAATATTACTTATTATCAAATGGCGGACCCAAGCATTTTTTCATTTAAATTATACTAACAAGAGGAATATGAGTAACAAGTGGAATGAAAAAACTTGTGAGCCAAAAAACACAACCATAATGACAGTTTGGTATCTTACCCCTGTTTGTTTTGCAGGTATTGGCTTAACTCAGTAACAATTTAATGAGACACTCTGTTGCATACAGTTATTCAGGGACAAAATTTCCTTACATCCTGAGGGTCTGTCCGCTTCTATACTCTTGGATTTCTCCTCACTCAGCCAGTGAGTGAGCAAGGAAAGTGAAGAGTGCATGTTTTATATGGACCAGACTCCAAACTGTTATAAATCACCTCTTCTCTTATTCAGCAGCTGGAACCCGGTCATGTGGCTGCACCTAATGCCAGGGAATCTGGAAACCATAGTCTGGCTGTGTGACTAAAAAGACAATAACGTAGATTTGGGGAGCAAAACGGGCTCTGCCACAGGATTCAAAAATAATTGTAATATTATTTAATAGGACTATAAATCCAAAGATAAATTCTGTCTGAGAGAGGTTCTTGTCACACTGGTGGTAAACACGTCAAATCACCAGTTCATTTCCATAACAAGAAAAAGAGCATGCAACAAAATTGCTTTAGTTTAATCTTTGTTCATGTACAACAGTAAAAGGCATTAGCATGCTGTATACTCTCTTTTGGGTCAGTTCAGTCATTTGTGATGCTGAAGCACAAACTAGCATTATAGCTCCTGAGATGACAATATGTTATGGCTGGTGATAGTCTCCTAGGTTGATCTGCCAGACCTCTTATAATATCACCCCCAACCCAGTTTTGAGCACTCATTTTCACTTACAGCAGCGTTAAGATATCTTAAGGAAAATTCTGAAAATGTTCATGAGCAATTTCTTTTCAAACCCTTGTATATCTGATAATATGTTTCGATTGCTTTCACATATGAAAGATCCACTGGCTGTGAATGAAAGGTTTCTATCACAAAATTTCCCCTTCGAAAATTGTAAACATGGCAGAGAAGTTAAAAACCAGACTGATTTTTTTGTTTCTTCATGTTGTCTTGTATTTTTACCCAAATAACATGCAAATTCTTTTTTTAAATTAATTTTGCCAAGAATATGTTGGGGTATTTTGAATTTTATAAGCAAACATGCTTTAGCTCCACAAAATTTTCTTTAATTATGCTGTTCCTTTTTTTCCAATTATTTTGATTTCTTGTCATGGGATACCCATAATCCTTACATTAGATGCCTGCTCTCTTTCATTTCTTTCATATACTTTCATCACTTTAACTGTTTTTCCTTTTCCTTTCTATTTTTGGAAAGCCTCTCATGTTGATTTGATCCCTGTTTTCATGGAACTATGGAAAACAAAGACACAACAGGAGCACAGATAGTACAACGTAATGTGAACTGAGATGGAACTCTGTCTAACACCAAGAGGAACCAGAACTGTGGGGATATTTAATTCCTCCTAAAGTGCAAGTCTGGGAAGGCTTCAGAAAGGAGGCACAAGTGGCAGAGATAGGAAGGATAAGTAAATCTTCGTCAGTTGAGTAAAGGAGCAGAGGTTAGCTTAGGCAGAAGAATGAATCTACTTATGGTGTCATTGCATAATATGATATTTTCAGGGGCCAGAGGGAGGTCCAGTGGACTGCAGCATAAACTCTGTAGAGAGGCCATGGGGAAGAAGCTGTAATGTGGCATGAGGTCAGACCATGATCCGGACGGTGATATGCTGGGGTGGTGGGGTTGAAGCAAGGCAGCGGGTGAAAACCATTAGAGAGAGAAAGAAGACTCCAGCATTCTAGATTAGAAGACTGGTTGGATGTTTTCTACATTAATGAAGAGAAATAAAGATAGAGGAGCATATTTGCTGGAAGATAATTGGTCCAATCTTAGAGGGTTAAGTTTGAATGTCTTAAGGCATTTGGGTCACAGTGTGAGTATGCATCTAGAACTGTGAACATTGAACTGAGAAGAGCCATGAGGACTGGGATGCAGACTTGTGAGCCTATATGGTAGTTATAGTTCAATGTTTGAGATGACCCAGAGTAAGCATTTAGAATGGGAAAGAACCAGTGTGGGACCACTCAAGAATACCTCTATTATGGAAGGCAAAAAAGAAAAGTTCATGAAAGAGAAAGTGATCAATGGTGCATGTGCCTCAGAGTGATCAAGTAAGAGACAGATGAAAGCTGTCATTTCCCCAAATTGACAAATAGATGTGACAGCATCGACAGCTCCTGATGTTTGCAGAAGCCCGAGTGCATTGGGCAGCTCCGAGAGAGGGAGGCAAGGAAGAGAAGACAGTAAAGTTCTTCTGTCTGCCTCCGCCAAAGCCCATCACATCTTCCCTGATGTATCATCATAACTCCAAACACTGAATATTTTCACTTCCAGGAAAGTGTTTGCATAGGGGCATAACCGCAGTGCTGCCCACAATGGAATGAAGCTGCCCATTTCCCCAGGTCCATCCATGCATACAAACTCCAGCCTGGATATCATGTTAAACCTACAGCTATGATTAGAGCAGAGAAGCACAATGGTGTGTTTCAAATGCAGTACCTAAAGTTTTAGAAAAACACCAATAGAGACTATTTTGCAAACCACTTTATGTAAAAATGGACTAACACTGTATCAGGTCCCCTAGAGTCATGGCCTCCAAAGGGCATTCTGTTGCTCTCATTCTATCTCCCTATTTCCACTTTTCACTCCCATCTCTTTGCCAGATTTCCTGACTCTATCAGGTTTGTTCCAGCATTCAGCACAGGACTCAGAGTTCCTAAGAAGCTGCTGATCCACCAGAGATGCAGAGGTACCAATCCAAATCAAGCTATACAACTTTTTCCCCCAACCTCTTCTGCACATTACCTCTCCATGCTCCAATATAGCTCCTAGAGATTTCTTACAACTTCTTGTTTTAAAAAAATTTCCCTATTAATTTTAGTTGTCAAGATATAAGAGTCAAGGATAAAAATCTCCTCCTTCTCCCATGCACCCCTTCCACACTGAATTATAATTCACAGCTCAGGTAAATTGCTCTGTAGGAAAGATAACTTGTCTCCATTTATTTTGTCTTTTTATTTATTGTATATATTTTAAGTCTTACTATAATGTAATAATGCTCATTGAGAAAGTTGGAAAGTATAATGAGGAAAAAAATTCTACAAAGCAGAAAACTACAAATTAATATTTTTTAAATTTTGGTGTGGGGCTTTCGAATTTGGCTTTTAACCTGCAAATATTATATGTAGAGAAAAATACACATACACTTTTAGTTAGCTTTTTAAAATTAAAAGGAATATGCCCAGATCGATTACCAACAATACAAGAAGTAATACAATGAAAGTTAACCTTTTTTCCTGTCCCACACCTCCATTCCTGTTTCCCAGAGGCAACCATTGTTTGTACTTGGTTCTGTGGCTCACACAATGTTCCCTGGCATACAGAAGCATGCAAGTGGTACAAATATAGTCACTTCTAAATAAGCTTAGTATCATATGGTCCGTACAATTTTTCCTGCCTTTTCACTTAGTGTTTAAGATTTCTCTTAAATATTTTCAGAAAAAATGACTTTTACTAATTGCATATTATTTTTCATTCATCCAACAAATATTTATTGAGCATCTATTATGTAACAGGCATTGTTCCTTGCACTTCCAATATTACAGTGAGCAAGACGGAAACAATTCCTACCTCTGTAACAGGAATCTCTAATTGTACATTTTAGGTTGTCTCCAACTTTCCACATTGTAACTATAAATCTTTGTGTGTTTATAATTATTTACTTAGGATCTATTTCTAGAAACGCCTTCATTGCATAAACAGTGTGAACATTTTTAAGGGTTTTTTTTGACAAAAATACCAAATTACCTTCCGAAAGACTTATAGAATTTATGTCACACACTACAAATAAACAAGCAGGACCATTTCGACACTCCCTGACAAACGTATCTTCCTTTCATTGATTAAGATGAAATTCACCTTTGACCAAGCCAGCAGAATAAAAGTACACAGGCTATTCCAGATGTGTAACCAAAAAAACCCAACCAACCAACCAACCAAAAACCTCTTAGTTTCCAGCCACAGTACATTTGTATCCAATGTGAGAAATGCAAACCCCCTCTTAATCATCATTTCTAAGGAGCATCCCTAAAAACTTCAGATACTCCTTATACACAAAGACTATTAAAAAATAATACAAATAAAGTAAGAAGAAGGAAACAAAATACCTTGGCCAAAATTAAGTCATTCTCATATTTTGGGAAAAATAGAAACCTGGCTGCCTCCTACAAGCAGTGATTCATTAATACTAATTGGTGCTTTTTTTCCATGCAAGGGAGAAAACGGTTTCAGATCCTAATCAGTCCTCATTACAGTAACAGCAGGCTGCATTTAATCTGCTACTCAACTTTTCAGTTACAGAATCAGTTGACCTATAATTAAAAGACATTTAGGTCTTAGGGGGAAAGAAAAACAATTCGTAATGACAAACAGATAGCAGTGATTTAAAACCCTGCCTGCTTCGCCCCCGTCTGCCCACCTTCTGCAATCCTGCTGTCAACCTGACTCAATTCTGTGCAGGGAAGTGGAAAAACTGTTTTTTCCCCACTCTAAAATTAAAGAAGAAGAATGAGCATGTGGTATTCACAACTATACACATATCCAACCATGTTATACTGGAATACATTTTTCTCTATATATTTAATATTAAGATTTTTTCTTAAATATAAAAGTAGTACATATTTATATCAGAATTTCTGAAAAATATAAAAGGTATAAAAAGAAGTTAAAAATTTTGCCACAGGAGATAACCACTATTAACAGTCCTGTGTGTTTCCTTTCACTCTCCTCTCTATATTTACATTTATTTTTAGTAAACATACACATGTAGTTTTGTTGGTAGCTAGAAAATTGACCAGAGACAGGGCTGAGAGTTGATACAAGCATGCAAGCTCTCCTACAGCCAGGCTGCCTGGGACAGAATCCTGCCTGTGCCTCTTTCTATATGTGTGCCTTGGGGCAAGTTACTCAACCTTTGTGAGCCTCAGTTTCCTTAGCTGCACAATAGAACTAAAAATAGCACATACTTCTTGAGGCAATTTTGGAAATTAAAGAGATAAGTAAGTATATGGCATGTAATAAGTATTCAATAAATGTCAGTGAGTAAGTCTTTTTAACCTATTTTTTCCCATTTAAACTTATCATTGTCTCTGTAACTAAAGTATCAAAACCTCACTTTACATAGCTCTATGATCTCCTATCACGTGGGTATACTATGTTGCAGAATTCCCTTATTACTGGGCATGGAGATAGCTTCCAATTTTTCACCATTGTGAAGAGTACTGTTGTGAACTCCATTTGTTATTATCTCTGATTATTTCTAAGGAGACTTGTTTAGATTTTTAAAGACTGAGTCAAAAGGACTGAACTTTTAAAGCTCCTTGGCACATAGTCTCCCCACTGACTCTCAGAAGTTTGCGAGGCTCCCCTCCCTCCCTCCAGGCAGGGCGTGGCTGTCTCTGGTTAATGACACATTTACCAACACTGGTTACCATCATATTTTCAAAATTGTTATCGATTGAATATGTGAGAAAATGAATCTCACTGTTCATTCAATTGGAAGTTATTTTATTAAAGAAGCTGAACATTTCAAATGACTTGGAAATCCATTTCTATCAATTATTTTGTGAATTGTTCATTCATGTTTTTGGCCCACGGAGGGGGGGCATTATGTTTTATCTTATTGATTGGTAAGATCTATTTTAAAAGAATATTTCTATTTTTTGAATTAAATATAAATATTTCTTTCTGTACTTTTTGTCTTTAAACTTTGATTTTGGTCTTTTTTGAGGTACTGAGTTTTAAATTTTCAGGCAGTTAAAACCTTCCATTTTTTCCTTCCTGGTTTCTTGTTATTTTTCATGTTTAATGTTTAGGTGGTGTTTTTCATCAAACTTTTTTAGCCACTTGTCAAAAACAATCACCACAATAAGTCAGTGCCATGTTGATTTCTATCCCCTGTAACAAGTGTAACAATGAAGAAATTCTCATTTTAATATAAACAAGAATGTATATATTTTTGTTAATAAGTAGATACTTGCCAAGACTGATCCAGAATTTCTCTGATCACCTATCTTCATGCTATAGACGCATCACAGCAGCCAATATGAGTAAATTATGCCAACTGCCAGAGATTCATTTCTTTGCAGAATTTCTCTTTTGAGAATTTTTATATAAAAAGAGCTAGTGATATAAATTTATTTTTCTGATAATCCTGGGGATGAAGCTGATAAATATGTGACTTAGAACAGACTGTGAGTCGAAGAATAGCCTAGATTAAAAACAAAAGTCCAAAAAACCCAAACTAAAACAAAACAAAAAACAAAGTCTATTTGTGAGTACCCATAGATTTTCAGTAGCTTCATGGAATGAGGTGCTTAGTATAAGTACTTAGAGGCTTTTAGCAAGAGCTCAATGGGGCAAAGGACTGTGACTGGCTGACTTGTAAAGCCTGTCTGGGGGTGTGAGTAAAGGAGTAATGTGTGTGCAGAATGGATACCCTGGTATTGGTTCCCCTGAGGGTCTGTTCTATTTCTATGACTTTATAAAGAAAGTTGTTTTGTTTTATTTCAAATGGACTCATGCTTTTAAAAATCCTAGACAAAGCCAACCAAACAAACAAACTTCTCAGGAAGCTAGAATCATCTCCTACCAGCACTGCAATAAGCAAACTGTGCCTTTTAGAGAGGAACCCACTTCATTAAGCCTCCTTATGAATTCCTTTCAGGTTTTATTAAAATACAAACTCCTTTACTTGGAGTGTTCACCTGTGTCAAAGAGCCAACTGCAGTTTCTCAATTGACTTTAGCAGCTGTGTAAAGGGTTGTGAGATAATAGATCATATTGTCAAAATGATGGTATGTGGGTCTAGGACGCATCAACTTAGAAAAGTTATGGACACATCCCTGGATGAAGAAGAGTGAGAAAAAAAAAAAAAAGACTGCTGTTGAAAGAAGGCTTGAAATCATCAAGTCCCCAGCCAACCCAGGTGATGCTGAGGCCCATTTTTACAATACTTCCACCAGGTAAGGGTCTCACTGAGGCTTGAATGCCACCATTTGTGGTGGCAGCTCTCATGCTGTCAGAGAACTTGCATTTGCTGAGCACCTGCCAATTTTCAGGTATTATTCTAGACCCGTTACACAACAACCCTGCAAAGGTGATGTTTTTTTTCCCCATTTACAGATGGGAAAGTCAGAGAAAGTGGTTAAACAAATGAGCCAGGATTTGAAATCACATATATATATATTTTTTCTTTCTTTCTATGATGTCATAAGTCTCAGCCTTACCACAAACCCAAATCTCAAAATTTATGAAATAGACCTACTTGTTTAAGTACCTTGTTTAATAAATCAAAATCATTTCCACCAATTTGAATAAACTAAAGGGTAAATCAAGAGTGTTTCATAAAAAGTATCATTTTCCCCCCTAGAAGCTCAGGGTGTGTCTCTGTTTTACTCCCCAGTATACTCTTTTGATCTATTAACATTGTAGCCAAACTGAAGTCTTAATTTGCTTACTTTAATGACTAGTCTAAATTAATCTGAGTTGCTATTATGATTGCCTACATAAAAGCTGCTAAAAGATTTTAAAAGCATTCCAAAATTTAAATAAATGAAACATCTCTAAAACTCACCTCAATCCTATTAATTAATTACCAGGGAAAACTCTATAAAGATACAGAATAAATCAGTTTCTTAATGTTTCTTCACAAAGCAGAAATTAAATCTTCTCCATCCCAGTTTAGTTGATAAATGCATTTCTATAATAGGCCCACATAGTTTGTCCCTCTCTTTTACTTTTTCTGAAATATTATAGTTTGGCCCACAGTTAGATATGAGCAGAAGGAAACTGGGCAGTAAGGCTTATAATTACCAGTTCTAAAATGTAACTGCTTATCTGTAGTTAGCAAATGAAGATTTCCTACAAGTGATTTAGGGCAAGATTTGCCAAATTTAGAACCACTCAAATTTTGTTGGTTTCAAGTTCTAAACTAAACTTTGGTCATTGGGCTTATATGGTTTTTTCTCTCCTGCTATTGGCAAAATAGGACTTTCTGTTTCTAAGAAAATCAGTAATAAAAATCTTCTTGGATATTTAAATTGCTTTACAAAACATTTTGATGAGTTAAGTATAAATGAAAAAGAAACATAAGGCTTACATTTCCCTTAAACACACAAGGGATTGTAAATAAAGGGAAAATGTTCATGGAAACATGTTTGGGAATATGCTCAAACTTTGAAAAATAGTTGGGGACATTTGATGAGCCCAAGTGCAGCTGGGTCTTGCTCATCCATGACTCTTTTTTAAAGGTAATGAATTATAAATAAAAACATACATTAATAATTCACGTAAGGATGATAGCAATGGAAGAGAAAAATCCCTCTGCATTAGTCATCCAGCTGGAAAAATTCTAAGACAGACTTGAAAAAACAAAACATGAGAAAACTACAAAGTTTCATCTCTCACATAACACAGATGCTTTTCCTACAAAACACAACAGAATTACAAAATCCAGATGATTAAAATGTTGAGGATTAACTGAGTATCAGGTATGACTGTCAACTTGAATTGGTTCCTATTCTCAAGCGTCCCTATCTGTACACTGAACTTTTCCTATCGAACTATATGAAAGTTCACACAAACACACACACACACACACATTTGTATCACACATTTGTATCTAGATTTTAAAATCTTTAGGGAAAATACAATTAAAAATTCTCAAAATGTACCTGTGTTATTAATAAAGTAATAAAGAAAATGATGTTTGGATCTTATCCCAGATGTTTTCTCACTTGGGTCAACGCAGGATTCATGCTTTCATGCAATTGTCGGCTTGGTAATTCATAAAGAAAGTTTTGATCAAAAGATCACATTGGTGATTCTTAAATCAAGATTTCAGGTCCATAGGCTGCAGGGTTTGGAGTGACCTGCACTTTTGGGAGATCATAAGGGAATTCAGTGAATTAGCATTATCACATATCAAGTACAAAGGCTACTTCAAGTTCCTTCCTGCAATAAAATACAGCCTTACTAATTGGCACTTGCATAGCTCATTCATTCTTGCATTCATTACTTTAATATATAATTATTGTACACTTAACTACGGGTGCTAAGCACAATACTAGCTAGGCACTAAAGAAATACAGAGTATGTTCCCTGTGGTATAATAAAAAATACATTTGGTCATTGTCCCCAGTTCTTGGCACAGAGCTCCTAAAAACCTTGGAATTTCCTGAGATATAGGAGTATCTTTTGTTATTCATCATGAGCTCCTTTTTATTATACCTGAGTTTATGCTGAAGGTGACTCATGGTGGGCTCTTAAATAGTTTCCAGGGAGGGGCTGGCCACCTTAGAAATGATAACAAGCACCTGAATCGAGGCTGGATAAGAAGTGAAATAATAAGGCTCCCGGAGCCTCTGAGATAGTGGGCACACAAATGTGCCAGAAGGGTAGCACATCTGGAGAAGGCAAAGAAGCTCTCTACCCAGCTCCATTTTCCACTTGGCTGTATCTTTTATAATAAAACTGTGATCATAAGTATAGAACTTTAGGTGAGTTCTGTGAATGGTTCTAGAGAATTATCAGACCAGAAAAGGGGTCATGGGTGCCTCTGAATTTGTAGTCAAGACAATTGGTCAGAATTACATGTAGCCTGAGGACCCAGATCTTGTAGCTGGCATCTCAAATGGGGACAGTCTTATAGGACTGAGCCCCTTAACATGTGGGGTCTGTGCTAACTCCAGGTAGCCTTACAATATAGTATTATTTTTAGAATTGAACTGATTTGTTGGATATCAAATCAGTATCAAAAAATTGCCTTTGGAGAGTTTCCAGTTTAGTGGAGGAGACTGTTAGATGAAATGAATTTTTTGTTTTGAAAATCATACCTTGCCCAAATGGTCTCCAGTTGAAACAGAAAGTTTAGATAATATTAAACAATCATGAGAGATGAACAAGGAGTAAAGAAGAACAGGCCCAGAAGGACTTACAAGGAAATTCAATCTAACTTTTAAAGAACAGAAAATTTCAATTCTACTTAAACTATTCCAGAGGACAGAAAAAGAGGAAAAACTTCTAAATTCATTTTATAAAATGAAAAGAACATTGATTTCAAAAATATGACAAAGATTGCATTAAAAAAAGAAAATGAAAAACCAATATCATATGTGAATATCAATGCAAAAAACTAACAAAAATATCAGCAAACTGCAACAGGTAGTACCTCAGAAGTAACAGATCATATTCTAGAAGGGTTCACTCTCGGAAAGCAAGGGTGATTTGAAATAAGAAAATCCATTAATGTAATCTGTTATACCAGTAGAGATAGAGATCCCATCCTTCAGTGAAGAAAAGGCATTTCACAAAAATTCAGTACTCATTCATGTTAAAAATATTCCATTATTTCTCTATGTATCAATGCAAGATTCATAATGAACACTCATTTATGTTAAAAAAACATTCAATTATATACATAAATGCAACATATAGACTATACACATATAAATGGAAGATACATAAATTTAACATGAATGAGTTCATTTGTGTGTGTATGTGTGGGCATGTATTTCAGCCCAAAGATCATCATCTTATTTATCTAGAAACAGTAGAGCCTTTACCAAGAAACTGAGGAAAAGATAAGGATGTCTATTACATTGATTTATATTTAATACTGTGTAGATGTAATGGGCAATGCAAATAGCCAAAAAAAGGTAGTTCAAAGCATAAGGACTAGACAAGAAGAGACAAAATTATTTCTGCTTCTAGGTGACATGACTACATATCTGGAAAACCTGAATCGCTTGAAAACGATTGCAAACATACGCAAACAATGAATCATGGAACACTACATCAAAAACTAATGATGTAATGTATGGTGATTAACATAACATAATAAGAAATAAAATTAAAAACAACTAATGCAAACAAAATAATACAGTAAGTCGGAGAGTTATAAAGTTAGAAAAATCAATGGCCTTCATCGATTAAAACATAACCATGAAAGAAGATACAAAGGAAGAGAAGCCCCATTTTCAATAGTAAAAATTAAAAAAATGAGATACTTGGGCATCAAGGTAACAAGAAACATTCAAATTTTATACAGTTAATATACTATAAAATACTATGAAGAACATAAACTAGCCTTGAAGAAATGGAAGTGTTAAACATCGTCTTGAATCCTAATACTCAACAGCATAAAGATAAAAATTCTTCCTAAATTTATAAATTTAACACAATTTTAATAAACATACTGTCAAGTTTTTTCCCCCCTCATCGGGGCTGGAAAAATAAAATAGAAATTTCATTAGAAAGAATAAAAAAGCAAGAATAGCTAGGAAAACCCTGAAAAAAAAAAAAGCAAGAAATGAAGACTAGCCCAATCAAATAAGAAAGTATACCATAAAACCTCTATAGTGAAAATAGTGTGGTATAGGTGCCTGAATACACAGACCATGGAACAGAAAGAACAATACATTGGTCCAACTGTACATACCAAATTATTATATGATAAAATTAGCATTGCAAATCACCGACTGTAAGATATATTATTTTATTGTAAACTGTGTTGGGATAAATGGATAGTTATATGGGAAAGATAAAATTAGATTCTTTTTTTTAAAAGAAGGAAAAACATTTTATTTGTAGTGAACAAAAGTTTAATTGGGTTAAGGAATATTACTGTCGACCTTAGAAGCCGTAAAGGCTTTAAATGTTTCTCAGATGCACAATAGGTCCTCTAAGATGATTCTGGCCAGTACGTGGGGTAAAGAGAGGATAAAAGAAAACAAAAAGGAGAGTACTACATTGATCCAGTTGAAAGCGGTGTAGGATACAGGGAATCGGAAGTTGCCGGACTGCCATTACACCTTGAAGTTAGAGTCAAAAGGACTGGACGTGGGTTCTTCAGGATGAGAGTCTTTATATTGCAGGATTTTTTGATATTTAAGTAACTGATGCTTGCAAAATTCTAGTATTGTGATCCATAAATGGCAGTACTGCTGTTGGGTTCTAGTTCCTCTGAAATACCCGAATGTGTATATGACTCCTGATGGATTAGCACAACATAAATGTGTTTTCCTTTATTTTTTGAAAAATCAATTTACTTAGATCCCCTCATGATTTTTTTAGTTTGATTTTTAAATAAACTTTTTTTAAATTTTATTACAGATTTAGATTTACAGAAGAATTCCAAAAATAGTATACTACCTGTTTTGTTTATTATTAACATTTTATGCTGTTGTACATTTGTTACAATAACTGAACTGATACTAACGCATTATTATTAACTGAAATCTATACATGATTCATCTTTCCTTTGTTTTGTGTAATGTGCTCCTTTCTATTCCAGGATCCTAGGCTACTATATTATTTTGAGTTGTCATATCTCTTTAGACTTTTGGAGTTTCTGAGACTTCTGAGACTTGGTTTTTATGACCTTGACAATTTTGAGGCATACTGGTCAGGTATTTGGAGAATGTCTCTCAATCAGGATTTGTCTGATGGTTTCCTCACGCTTAGACTGAGGCTATGTGGTTTGGGGAGGAAGACCACAGAGGTGAAGTGTCATGTTCATTACCGCATATCAAGGATACATACTATTAATATAACTTGTCACTGTTGATATTAACTTTGACCACCTAGATGAGGTAAAGTGTGTGAGGTTTCTTTACTCCAGTTACTCTTTTTCCCTCCTTTTCATTCTGTCCTTTTGGGGAAAAGTCTGTAGGTGCAACCCACACTTAAGGAGTGAGGAATTAAATTCCACTTCTTCGAGGTCGAAGTACCTAGATAAATTATTTAGAATACTGTATGTGGGAAATTCATTTAGTCTCTCCAATTTTGTGTTTCTTCAATCAATACAGGTATCTGGCTTATACTTTGGATTATAATTCAATACTACCTTATGTATTATGTTGCTTAAATGGTTCCAGCTTTGGCCATTGGGAGCCCAATTAACTGTGGTCCTTTGACACACTCCTGTCATGGTAGGATTTTTTTTTAACACTTCCTTATTTTTTGGCCCTATAAGATGCTCCAGGCTTATCGTGTATATTTCCTGCCCCAGTTTTAAAATCAGTCATTTCACCATGGAACTCTGGTCGCTTTTACTGGAGAATGCTATTACAGAACAATACATGAGTGCTAGGTGGGGTCCTACTGGCTACTGAGGTCTCATCATTTCTAGGCTATCACTGCTGACACTGTAAGAAAATATATGTGCGTGTATACGAATATATATATGTGTATACACACACACACACACACCTATAAAAACTTCCATGGGTAAGCGTTTGTATCTATATTAAGCTAATATAACTTCATACGACATTTCCAACTTTAATCCATTGCCACATGGATGATTCTAACCTCATTCCTTTGTTTATTTTTACAGTCATATTCCAATAGTGAAAAATCTAGCTCCTATCATCTGCCATCCAGCTGATAAACTATTCAATCACAAGTATACATGTTTAACATGTATTAGAACTATTCAATTTTACCTCCATGGAATACAACTTTATTAGCTAGAGTACAGTGGTTTATATAGAGTTTCTTTTGCCCCATTCTTATGGACTCCATTCATCTCCAAAGTTACTTAGGTCAATACCTTTTTTCCCCACCCACTTCCGTAAGTTAGGTTTATACATTTATAATACAGTTAGATTGTGTATGAACATTCTTCATGCCCTTGTCAGATTCCTCCAACCTATCAAAAAATTCTCTGAAAATTTGAATCCACTGCCCTAGAAGAAGCCCTACATTTCACCCAGGTCATTAATTTTGAAAAGTTTTCAGTCATTATCATGTCAAATATTTTGTGGTGGTTGTTCTTTCTCTCTTCTTTTGGTATTTCAGTTACACAGGTAATGCCTTTTGAAACTGTCCCACTGTTCTTGGATGTTCTTTTATTCCTTTCTTTCCCTTTTTATTTTCTTTCTTGGCTTTTTAATTTAGAAATTATCTATAGGCCTATCTTCAAGGTCACTGATTCTATGATTGTGTGCAGTCTATTTATGAGCTCATCAAAGGCATTCATTTCTGTTAAAATGTTCTGATTTCTTGCATTTCCTTTTGATTTGTTTCCTTCCTGCTTCCACCTTCCTGCTTAATTGCTTATCTGTTGCATATTATCAACTTTTTCCATTAGATCCTTTAACATATTAATCATATTATTTTATTATGTTCTTGAAAACTGCAACATCTGTTTCATATCTAGGTATGGTTATGATGCTTGCTTTCTCTTCAGATTGATTATTTTCCCCTTTTAGTAATTATATATATTTTTTGAGAGCTGGACATATTGTATAAAATAATAGGGACTGTGGCTAACAGGCCCTTAGTATGAGGGTTTATGTTAATCTGTGTAGGAGTTGAGCTCTGTTTAGTGTTTGCTGAAGCTTCCAGAGGCTTCATATTTTTCTTGTCGTCCTCTCTCTTGATTTTAGGCTTCCCCAAATACTCCTCTTCGGAGAGAGTCTGTATCTTGCAGCCATTTCAGCTATAACTGACTGTATTTTACCGCAGTTCTGTTGGGCTAGTGGTAAGATGTGGGGTAGCGAAAGCATTACCTAGTTTTATGATTAAGTCTCAGTCTATTGGTAGATTTATAGGGGCAGACTGTGATAAAATTCTGCACAAATGTTACTTTAATGATATAGGTTTTTTTTCTTTTTCCATTTAGGTGAGAGACAGATGACTTCAAGTCTGATTGGGAGGAATGCCCTTCAACAAGGTGGAATAAGATTCTACAAAAGTCCTGTCCTCTGAAAACTTAGCCCTTTCTCATGGAGAACTCTTTGGGCACATTTGACAATAGTTACTCTTTCCCTTACTCTACCAGGGCCATGAGAGGATCTTTCTCAAATCTTTAACGTGAAGATGTCATATGGGTTCCTGGAGGTATAAGCCACAACACTGAGGAATTTAACAATTCATCAACATTACTATTTAATAAGTGTTCCTATCAGTTTATGGCTCTAGTGGCTCTTCTCCAAATAAGCAGAATTCAGGTGTGACTCTCTGGAATTCCTGTCTCTCTAGATGTCCAGTGGCAGTTTGCTCTGCAACTTCAGTTCTCCGATGGGTCCCAAAAAAGTCATTGATTTTCAGTATGTGTAGCTTTTTTTGTTATAAGGATGGGAGTGATGACCTCCAAGTTCTTTATATGTTAGAGCTAAAACCAAAAGTCAGATTCATTTTTTTATACCATATACAAGAATAATTCAAAATGAAATAGAAATTTTTATGTAAAAAGTAAAACCATTATTTTGAAATAATGATTGGTGAATTTTTCTGTAACTTTAGACTAGGAATAATATTGACTAGGAATATATTTTGACTATGAGTCAAAATCTGGAAGCAATAAGGATAATTATGTAAATTTGATTACTGTTTTGTATATAAAATGTCTTGCCATAATCAAGTAAAAATAACATAATAAATGAGAAAAATATTTATAAATTATATCAAAGGGTTTATAATCCTAGTATATAAAGAAGTTTTGAGAATAGAAAAGAAAAAATTCTCACTGCTCTACAGAATAAATTAGCTAGCCAGGCAGACAATTCACAGGAGGAAAAAAAGGATATGTAACTAGCTCTTAATAATAAGAAAAGGTGACTAATCTCTTTCAAAATCAGAGAAATGTAAATTAAAACTATCCTGTGTTACCATTTCTCACTTAACTGGAAACAAATCTAAATATATGACAAAATACTTTGTGAGGCTGTATACTGGTATAAATGTTAAGGGATACATCTCCTGAGATGGGGGCGATTTGGCATATTTAGCAAATTACATATGCGTTTATCTGTTAATCTGAAAATCCATGTTTTATCATCTTCCTCATATTTAGTGGCAAAACTATGGAAATATATATGAACAATCTTTATTGCTACCTGAATTTCTGCTTTCTTCCAAAATATTTTACTTATGAACTGTTTTCCCTGTCCTCAACATGTCCCTCAGAATAGGATTGCTCAAGTCAGAGTCTTCCCAGTTGTTCTCTGACAGGTGAGGCAGAGAGGCAGAGAAAAACTAGGACCTCAAAAGAGCAACTGCTGTCCCCTTTTCTGTTTGGTACAGACTTCAGGTCCCTTGTGGAGAAACCATGCAAAAAGAATATCATCTCAGAATCTCATAGAAAGAATATATATAAACATCATTTATTAGAAAAAGGAAGAAAATTTAAATAATAACATTCACCACCATCAGTGGGATTAAAGAAGACATGATATCCTGAAAGACAAAATTCTATCAAGAGAAAATAAGATGGCAGCAGGTGTATGTTTGGAGAGAAAAAATTATCCCTTTGGAGAAACTTTCATGCATGACAATGAAAATTGCTCCTAGCAAAAGATGGTGAAAGGAGTCTTCCAGCAAGTGGACATTTCTCTCAGATCTTAGAAATAAGTTGATGCTCACTTCAAGTGTTTGATGTTAAGGAATTTTCTTATTTTTTACAGTTTGTGTATTTTAGCGGAAATCTGGGGAGGTTGAGCTGGGGACTGCCAGTTGACTATGTATCCTGTAAACTTTCTCTTTTCATTCTGAACAGTATCTGCTGGTGAAAGAAAATGGCTTGGTCCAGTGGGGAACTTGGGTAGGAATCAGTGTCAGTGGTATTTGCCTTCTGACTTATTCCTCTTTGACACCTTTATTGTCTACTGAGGCTGGATCGGGATTATGACTCTGCATTTTCTAGTAACCTGGATAAATAAGAATGGGTATCTTTTTTCTCTTTGGGTTAGTAGGAAAAGCCCTGAGGACGAGGAACTTTTGGCTAGCTTGTGTGTTGATTATTGCATCTATGAAATTAGAATAGTACAACCCTTGTCATACCTATTGTCAAAGATGTGAGCACAAACTAAGATACTAATTTTTTATTGTTATGTTAATCACCATATATTACATCATTAGTTTTTGATGTAGTGTTCCACGATTCATTGTTTGTTCATAACACCCAGTGCTCCATGCAGAATGTGCCCTCTTTAATACCCATCACCAGGCTAACCCATCCCCCTACCCTCCTCCCCTCCAGGACCCTCAGTTTGTTTTTCAGAGTCCATCATCTCTCATGGTTCTTTCTCTGGAACCTAGAATTTGGTATTAAAGTCATTTCTAGGAAGATGTTTAGCTTGTGAACGCATAGTCCCAGATTAAGCAGTTTAGCAAGAAAATCACACATTAAAAAAAAAAAAAAAGGAGGAGGTGTCAGGATACATTTTTCTTCTCATAAATCTAAGTAACTCAATATTAAAATTCTGATCACTGGATGAGAAAAACACATGCTGAGTCAACTGTTTACTCTCATCAATGAGAAAAAAAATGAAACTCAAATTTTCTGTACTTTTGACTATTTTCCCATTGCTTAAATAATACATCCTAATTTCTAGGCTCTGGCTTTGTTTTGAGAATTTAATTATTTAGGACACACTGTAAGAAGGGGAGTAAAGCACACAGATGGTCAAACCAAAGCACGCAGCATGAAAACCCACTTATTATATAACTATCTTGAACTGAGAACAGCTGACAATATCAGTAAAAATATCTGAAGTTTCTGAATAAGATTTATTATTCTCACATCTGTGATTTCATAACTTATTTGGTCTAATTGGGTAAAACTCGCTGTTTTGATTTCTTTTCATTTTTAATTTCTTATAATTATTTCCATGCTCTGACTCCAAAAAAATATTTTTAAGGTATGAGTAAATTCAACTATTTTTGTTGCCCTCAAAGAAATTATTCACAATTTACATACATTCTTCAAAAAGCATTCATTTATTAATTTTGCTGAGCTTTTCAGAAAACATAATTAGTTATGAGGGGCATCACCTATTATCAAAATGGGAACCTCAGTTTCAAGCATTTATGTTATTTCCAGGATCACTTATTTATCAATATTTATTCAATAATCAAGTTAATGTTCAGGCAAAGAGATAACAAATACTTCCAATTTAAGATCTTAAGGCTATGAGATTTTCTCAAGGTAATATGATAATTTACTGACAAAATATGGCTGAGTTTTTGAATGCGAATCTTTCTTTATCCCTTATGCATCTGCAATCACCATATTTAAATGTAAGACAAGCTCAATATTCAACCATATAACTATATTCCCCATCTTTCTTCTTTTTTCCTCCTGATTTTCTCCTTTAGAATCCAGTTATAACACATAGACTATATCTCATAGTTTTCTCTTGAATGGGATTCTTCAGTCTTTCCATTTTCCTGGTTTGGTTTTTAAAAGACTTGAAGCATGCCTGGGTGGCTCAGTTGGTTAAGCGACTGCCTTCAGCTCAGGTCATGATCCTGGAGTCCCGCGATCGAGTCCCACATCGGGCTCCCTGCTCAGCAGGGAGTCTGCTTCTCCCTCTGACCCTCTTCCCTCTCATGCTCTCTATCTCTCATTCTCTCTCTCTCAAATAAATAAATAAAATCTTATAAAAAAAAGTAAGACTTTAAAATTTTTCATGTATCAAATTATGTTTTAGTTCTTACTTGGTTTTTCCTATATACCAGGATTTTCTTTCATAATCTACTTTTAAGTTTTTTATTTTATTTTTATTGTTTTTGTTTTGTTTCTACTTGTGTGTTTACGTGTGTTTCCTTTTAACCCTAGTAAAGGAAAAAAAAAAGAGGTGTGAAGTTAAAGTGCATGGGGGTGAAGGCTCAGTTTATACGGATGTAGAGAGATGGAGATTATTAATCAAGAGGGATGATATTTTGTCAGGACTGTAGATTGTCATATTTTTAAAACTAATGAATAAATCTAATGTTAGCTAGATAGAAAGTGGTGGGGATAGAATTAAAATCTCCGTTGTCAGAACAGTCCAGAGCTGGGCCCTCAACTACATTGTGTGCTATCTTCTAGTTTGGGGAAGCAAGGTTGAATGAATACTGCTATTTTTTTTTTTAAATAAAATGATCCCATTAGTGTGTTTGACTCTATCTCTGGGCCCTGGTGTGATATGTTTTCGGGGTGTAAGCCAATTTCCTCCTTGGTTATGAGGTAAATATTTTCTGGACTCCCTCCCAGCCCTTCTCATTGGAAACAAACATGCCTAGACATGGGGTGAGTTGTGAAGGTAAAAGCAATGGGGATCATAGCATTACAAAATCACAGTCCCAAAGGTCAGAATGTCAGAGGCCTGTACAGGGACAAAAATCATCTACCATCAGTTAGGCTATTTAGGATCTAACTTTTTTTTTTTTGCCTAAATCTGTAAAATTATCACAATGATGCCTATCTCGATGAAAAGGAAAATAAAATATTAAATACTGAGTGGAAAAGCTGAAGAAATAAAATAAGCAGGGCTTCTGATCGGGTTTCTTTATATTGTATGCAGACCCCTAGGGAAATGGCGACGGTGGCTCTAACAGAACCCAAAAGCTTGAGAGCAGAGGGTGCGGTTAGAGTGACAATGGATGTTGTCTGCAAGATGGGTCCACGACAGTAGAAGAGGAGGATAAAATATAAGCAACATTTTGAAAAATTCAAGAAAATAATATGGACATATAAAGAATCCAATGATCCTCTTACATCTTTAGGTATTTTTAAAAGTATTTATTCATGATTCATTTGGCAACAACCGTAGGTGCTTTACTAAGAGAATTGAATGAAGGCTCGACTCTGCCTGAAACAGCAGTGGCACAGATAAACTATGAGAGGGCACGAAGACATACAATTATCTCAAAAAATATACACAAAATAGGACTGAATATTAAAAGTCCCAGTTCTTCTGTTGCAACATCTCTTGGTGCAGGATCCGTCCATTGGCTCCTCTTCATAGTAGAAAGGAGTTGAAACCTCCTTGTCTTCAAAGGATTCCCTCTCTTGGTTTGCAACTATTCCATTTTCCAGCCCACAAATAGTTCTTTTAGTGTTTGTGTCCAAATTAGAATAGCCCTTATTAATTTTTCTGGGATCTTACCATCCTAAAAGGATATGCAACATATACTTGTGGTGAAAAGATACTATACCTAAATAAAGCCAGAATTCATTAACAGCCCAGCAATTTAATTTCATTTCCTCTCCCATACCAAAAGTTATAGTTATAAAAATTTAAAGTTCTCTTACTCAATAAGTTTCCTTCCTAGTCACTGTTTACTTTGCACATAACCCGGAAAAGATTGTTGGCTGCAATTCTTGCGGTGTTACTAAAATATTTCTTTAACGTCCCAAGCTAATATAGTGTATATGAATAGATGACTAAGACAGAAGCTGAATTTTCATATTGTGCTTTAGCCCATGGTATACGGGGATTAAAAATTTGGCAGGTTTTTGTAAACACTGCACACACTACAAGAGTGTAAGAGTTTTGGTTCCCTTTACTCCTCATATACAATTTCCCCACTGCTCCATATTTAATTAAATTTCCTAATCCAAATTCCTGTTTGTTCCAAACCATAGAATTCCAGTTATAATTCACTTATTTTGGTAAGAAAGTAGAAAACATGATCTACAAGCATAGTTTCCATCAATTGCATCTGTCAACAGAAAAAGATGCAATTGAATAATAAAGTGTTTACTTATCTGAATCTGAAAATCTAACTCATTCTACTGAAGCTTTTAGAAACTGAAGTTCTAAGTAATTATTCATTTTGTTTGGTCCCAGTCTACACCTTTAACAGGTTCCAAAATATTTCTGAAATAAAAGAATGACTTAGAAAATTCATGTGGGAATTAGTCATTGGAGGCTTTTAATCATGTCAAGGTGTTATGCTTCAGTGAATAAGATAAGTCTTGAACAAGTATCTAAAACTTTGCTTCTGAGCTCAAGTAAATCTTACAATAATTTTCCATCACGAGCTCTCAAATTTTACAGTCTTTGAGTTGAGAAAATAAAAGTGTTTTTGTAAACCTAAAGCAAACACAGAGAACTGCAGCATAAATAACTCAAGGGATTATCTTTGGATGCAAAGACTGGTTTCTTATGATAATTCTAAATAATTTTTCAATAACTGGGCCTGATTTGTAACCTAAAAATGTTGATCTCTTTACCACATCCTATCTATATACTTTACAGATTAAGAGTTTAGTCCACCATTATATTTATGAAGGGGGAAAAAGATGTAATCTTAACAATCCAGACTCTTACAAATTTTGTGTATGTAAAGTTGATTCCTCTTCAGCAATGATATACATCTTTCATAAAAAGACAAATTTTGTACATTCATTCAACAAATGCCCACCAATGGTTGAACTACATAACTTTCATAGAAATGTGCTGTATAGAACTTTCCTTCTGACAGGGGTTTAAGGTCATACACCCAGGCAATTAACCGATAAATAATTAATAATTCATCTTTTTAAAAATTTTGTATTGTTATGTTAATCACCATACATTACATCATTAGTCTTTGATGTAGTGTTCCATGATTCATTGTTTGTGCATAATACCCAGTGCTCCACGCAGAACATGCCCTCTCCAATACCCGTCACCAGGCTAACCCATCCTCTCACCACCCTCCCCTCTAGAACCCTCAGTTTGTTTTTCAGAGTCCATCATCTCTCATGGTTCATCTCCCTCTCCGATTTACCCCCCTTCATTCTTCCCCTCCTGCTATCTTCTTCTTTTTTTTTTTCTTAACATATATTGCATTATTTGTTTCAGAAGTACAGATCTGTGATTCAACAGTCTTGCACAATTCACAGCACTCACCATAGCACATACCCTCCCCAATGTCTATCACCCAGCCACCCCATCCCTCCCCCACCAACTCCAGCAACCCTCAGTTTGTTTCCTGAGATTAAGAATTCCTCATATCAGTGAGGTCATATGATACATGTCTTTCTCTGATTGACTTATTTCGCTCAGCATAATACCCTCCAGTTCCATCCATGTCGTTGCAAATGGCAAGATCCCATTCCTTTTGATGGCTGCATAATATTCCATTGTCTATATGTACCACATCTTCTTTATCCATTCATCTGTCGATGGACATCTTGGCTCTTTCCACAGTTTGGCTATTGTGGACATTGCTGCTATAAACATTGGGGTGCACATACCCCTTCAGATCCCTACATTTGTATCTTTGGGGTAAATACCCAGTAGTGCAATTGTTGGATCATATGGCAGCTCAATTAATAATTCATCTTAAGGAATGCTCTGGGGGCACCTAACAGGATCCTGAAGTAAAAAAAAAAAATCATGGGAAAAGGAGGAGGACCTACTTATGTTGACTAAACAAGGACTTTCTCTCTAGTGAGGTGACCAAAGCTATGACCTGGAAGATGAACATTAGCCATGTGAAAAGCTTGAACAAGACTGCCTCAGTAGAAGAAACTGTTTATTCAGATTTTAGGGTCAGAAAGAGCTTGACATGTTCAAGGCATTAAGAAACATTAAAAAGATGGAAAAGCTTGATGAGCTAGGGGTTAATTATTAAAACAATCTGTTAAATGGCTAGTCAAAGGATGTCTTGTAAAGATGGTGTATTGAATTCATGTTTTGACTCACTTCCTTCAACCCAAATACAAAGCAAAAGTTAATAAATCAGGAAAAAAAATAGGAGGAAAAAAACACAGCGTGGCTCAAAGGAAAGATAAACATCTTCATGGATAGAAATGCTGGTGAGTTTGGGTAAAGCCACATAAATTATGGACTCCAGGTCGGTAGTTTGGAAGTGATGACTGAGAATTTAACTTTGTGAAGTAAAGAAGTTTCAAAAGTCTATGTGCAAGGCACAATTGTCATTTGTTCATTGTTGATATGTAGGAAAATAACTTTTGTATATGAAATTTGTATCCTTCAACTTGGTTATAACTGCTTATTTGTTCTAGGAGTGTTTGTTGTTGTGTCTTTTAGATTTTGCATATAGAAAATCATGTCATATCCAAAAAAAGTTTCATATCTTCATTCCCGACTTGCACACCTTTTATTTCCATTTCTTGTCTTATTGCATTAACTAGAACTTATAGTACGTTGTTGGAAAGGAGTGGTGAGATGGAACATTCTTGCCTTGCTCATAATCTTCATGGGAGAATTTCAAGTTTCTCACCATTAAGAATGATATTAGTCACAGGGATTTTTGTAGGTATTCTTTATCAAGTTCCTCTCTATTCCTAGTTTGCTGAGAGTTTATCATGAATGGGAGTTGAATTTTGCCAAGCTTCTCTGCATTTATTGATATGATTTTATATATTGCAATATTGATATTATAGTCTTTTTTCTTTGGAGGATTATATTAATTTTGGAACGTTGAACCAGTTCTGTATATCTACAATAAATCTCAATCACTCATGATGTATAATTCATTCTATGTATTGTTTAATTCAAATTGCTAATATTTTATTGAAAATTTTTGTGTCATGTTAATGAGATACAAAGATCTATAGTTTTCTTTTCTTGTAATGTCTTTATCTGATCTTGTATTCAGGCGATGCTGGTCTCACAAATTAGTTAGGAAATACTCTTTTTGCTTTTGCCTCCTGGAAGCTATTGTAGAGAACTGGTATAATGTCTTAAATGTTTCACAGAACCAGCCAGTGAACCCATCTGGGCCTGGTGCTTTCTACTTTGGAAGGTTACTAGAGTTTTTTATTCAACTTCTTTTTTTTTTATTATGTTATGTTAATCACCATACATTACATCATTAGTTTATTCAATTTCTATAATAGCTATAAGCCTATTCAGATAATCTATTCCTTCTTTTTTTTTTTTTAAAGATTTTATTTATTTGACAGAGAGAGACACAGCAAGAGAGGGAACACAAGCAGGGGGAATGGGAGAGGGAGAAGCAGGCTTCCTGCTGAGCAGAGAGCCCGATGTGGGGCTCGATCCCAGGACCCTGGGACCATGACCTGAGCCGAAGGCAGACGCTTAACGACTGAGCCACCCAGGCGCCCCTAATCTATTCCTTCTTGTATTTTTGTCAGATTATGTCTTCAAGGAATTGGTCCATTTGATCTAAATTATCAATTTATGGATACAGAATTATTCATAGTCTTCCATTATTATCCTTTTAATGTTCATGAGATCTATAATGATGTTCTTTTTATTTCTGATATTAGTAATTTGTGTTTTCTCTCTTTTTTTCTTAATTATCTTGACTAGAGGCTAATAGCTTTTATTCATCTTTAAAAAAAAAACTAGGCTTTTGTTTTGTTGACTTTCTCTATTGACTTTTTTAAAATTTATTTATTTCAACTGAAATTTTTATTACTTCTTTTCTTGTTCATACTTCAGATTTAATGTGCCCTTCTTTTTCTAGTTCACAAAGGTAGAAGCTTAAATTATTGGTGCTCAAAGTTCTTCCTTTGCAATATATGCATTCAGTACTATAATTTTCCTTTTAAGCACTGTTTTCACTGCATCCCACAAATGTTAAATTGTATTCTTACTTTCATTTAGTTAAAAAAATTAATTTACTCTGCAATTTCTTCTATGAACCATGTATTGTTTAGATGTATTTTGGTTAATCTCCATGTTGTTTTTTTCCACTGTGGTCTGTGAACATACTTGGGATGATTTTTCCTCTTTTGAATTTGTTAAGGTGTACTTTATGGTCCAGAATGTGGTCTAACTTGGAGAACGTTCCATGTGAGCTTGAAAGGGATGTGTAATTCTGCTGTTGAGGGAAGTAGTCTATAGATGTCCATTACAGCCAACTGTTTGATGGTACTGCTGAGTTTAACTATGCCCTTCTTGATTTTCTGCCTGCCAGATCTGCCCCTTTCTAATAGAGTGGTAATGAAGTCTCCAATTATGAGAGTGGATTCATATATTTCTCTTTGCATTTCTATGAGGTTTCTTCATGTATTCTGACTCTGCTGTTAGAGCCATACATATTAAAGATTGCTATATCTTCTTGTAAAATTGTCCCCTTTTTCATTATGTAGTACTCCTCCTTATCTTTGTTACTTTTCTTTAATCTGAAGCCTGCTCTGTCTGAAGTTATCATCTTTCATCTTTCCTTTGATTAGTCTTACTATGGTATGCCTTTCACCATCCTTTTAACATTAATCTATATTTGTTTTTATATTTCAAGTGAGTTTCTGGTAGAGAACATTTAAGTGAGCCTTGTTTTTTGATCCACTCTGACACTGTCTATCTTTTAATTAGTGCATTTAAACCACTGACATTTAAAGTGATTAAAGATATATCCACATGCAAAAGAATGAATTTGGAACCATACCTCACACCATACACAAAAAATAACTCAAAATAGACCAATCTTGAGTTTAATAGCTAAAACTACAATACACTCAGAAGAAAACAATGGAGAAAGTCTTTATGATATTGGATTTGGCAATTATTTCATGGATATGATACAAAAGTATAGCCAACAAAAGGAAATAGATAAATTGAACTAAAAATCCAAAACTTTTATGCTTCAAAGGACATTATCACAAAAGAACAAAACCTACAGAATGAGAGAAAATATTTGCAAATCATGTGTCTAATAAGAGTTACAATCCAGAACATATTTAAAAGCTTCTATATAACTCAATAATAAAAAAGACAAACCAGTTAAAAAACATGCAAAGGACCTGGATAGATGTTTCTCTAAAAAAGATTTAAAATGGCAAATAAGGACATGGAAAGATGCTCAATATCATTATTCATTAGAGAAATGAAAATCAAAGCCACAATGAGATACTATTTCACATACACTAAGATGGCTATAATTTTTGAATGGAAAATAATAAATGTTGGTGAGAATGTGAAGATGTACAGTTGAGAAATAAACTTTCAATTCTGTATCAATTTAAATTTGAGAGTTCTTTGTTATGCAGCATTATTGTAGCAAAACCACAACTAAAAGATGAAGCAAGATATCTGAGAATTTTTTTAGGTTAAATATTCTTGTAAACATTATGTCAGGTTTTGCTCTAGTAACCCAAATCCACCCTCTTGATTTTTAATTTTTTACATCATGGGATCACTGTAGATAATGATTAAATAATTTAAAATCAAGAAAATATATATGTATAACATATATAACTACATGACAAGAAGATTTATCTAAACGATGTGAAAGAGAAAAATGGGGCATGGAGAGTGAATGTGGATGACTGCTCTTTTTCTTTTTTTTTTTTAACAAACTTGGCAGAACAATTATTCGATCTTTTACACTATGTGAATGCATACCTGATAAAAATGTTTTGTTTTTTTCTTTTTAAAACAAAGATACACAGGGTGCCTGGGTGGCTCAGTCCTTAGCATCTGCCTTAGGCTCAGGTCATAATCCCAGGATCCTAGGATGGAGCCCCCGCATCGGGCTCCCTGTTCAGTGGGAAGCCTGCTTCTCCCTCTCCCACTCCCCCTGCTTGTGTTCCCTCTCTTGAGGGAGGGAATTTATTTATTTATAAATAAATAAAATCTTTAAAAAATATATATAAAATAAAACAAAGATACAAATTAAAACAATAAAATACACATACCCAATAGTCAATAATTACCACAACTAAAAGATGAAGCAAGATATCTGAGAATTTTTCAGAAGTGAATTGAAAAATGACCTGAGTCCATCCTCATATTGAAAATCCAAATATCGAGCAGCTAGTTTTTGTTTTTTGCTCTGTTTCAACTATTTTCTCAATTATTATCTTTCCTTCAAGTGATCCCTATTGGTCTCCTCAAATTTTGTAGACCACCTAACGTCCCATCATTTCTTATTCTTTTTTTTTAAAGAGTTAGTCTCCTTTGTCCTTTGAAGTTTTCTGCAGGATTTTTCACATTGTATGTGACAGATCACATTCCAGAAAGAACAATTAAGTGGATTCGAGTTATTTAAAGGAAGAGTCAGGAGGATATGAAAATTATATTTAAATATTCTCACAAACATTATCGGTAACAACTAAACTTGGCTGTTGATTATTGCTGTATTATCTAGTGATGAAACAAAGCTATCAGAGTATTTTGAATACTTTAGGAGAAACATGAAGCTCAGGCCTTCTGCTAACCCTGAAGTTCTTTTCTGCATTTACATTAGTGACATTCTCCCAATCCCAAATCCTCAGAGATACATGCTTAGTAAAATCACAGATCCATGCCTTGATTAAATACAGCTGTATAACCACCCAAAGCATAGGTTTAATAGCAATCTTCTTGTCATCACTCAAAGATATTTTAAGACCTTAATACAAAAGGTTACAAATTAATTATTTGTAATGTTCTAAATCCCTTTACTGAATCTCTAAAGCTTCCACACTTTCTAAACCCTCATTTCCTAATAAGTCCTTAAAAAAAGAATCCTAGAAACACGTCTTTAATTAGAATCCCCAGCTTTGTTTTCTTTTCCTAGTTGATTTACACAGCCTCCTCTCTGCAATCCTCTTCTTTTCCAGGCCTTCCTTTAACTTTTCCTATTAGCCCTTTTTCCCTAAGATCCTTTGAAATGGAACGTTGACTAGAGCAGCGAGGAAGTAGAGCATTAGCCCCTCCCTGACCTCTCAGGAAAAAAACTAAACTGTACTAAAGGCTCTTCTCTTCCGTTAGAACAGAAGAATGCCATTGCCTGTAATCCTAATTGCTTAATTTGTCTGTAACAAAATTTTCTGGGATGCCAGGCTTTTGAGAACCAAGATAAAAAGTTTCCTAGAGACTCATGAAGAAAAGAGAGCAGCCCTGTTTTGAAGGACATCTCTTCTGGGTTTGGATTGCTGCCAGAGGTTCCTTCCTTTTGTAATGTAACTCAATTCAACATAGAAGAGAGTGTTTCTTCAAACCTAATGCCCTAGTAATCAATTTAGACTTGAATATTCCATAAATTTAAAGCTTCAGGTTTCTGTTCTGGGTGTTCCTTAGAAATGCTGCTTTTTAGGACGATATATTGGACTTGTTGACTCTCTGGACATTGCAGTTTTTTATGAAGTATACGATGAGTTAGCCATAAAAGCATAAGGTTTTACAGAGTTGATATCCTATTAAATGCACATCAGTTTTAAAAGGAGGAGAGAATTAAGCTGTACAATTTGTATTTTGAATTTTACTGAGTCTAGGTATTTGAAGACTGATTTAAAGTTTTAGCCAAGCCAAAAATGCAGTTAAATTCACCCAATTCTGATTTATACCATGTATTTAAGCCCACTTCCCATTGGGTTGCTTCCCAGGGTGTGCATTATCTGTTGATTGCTTTAAAGTATAGAGCAAGTTCAGCAAAACACTACACAAATGGAAGAGAATTATTCTGTTCTCCTGCATCAAACTGAAGTACAACCCAACATATAATTTATACTACATTTTGTTGGCCTTGGTTTTTGATGTAGGTCAAAATCAAATGTCTTTTAACTACATAAAAATCAATGAGCTATTGTTTTGTATTATAATCAAAACACCCATTGATCTGTACCTGGGAGAAATTTAAAGTTATTTTCAATGCTGCCTTAATGTCTTTGATCTTATTTTCAAATGTCACTGGCATATCACCATAAAACTAAGATGCACATGAATATGTTGGTTTATTAAACACCAGACAAACACAGATTAACATAGTTTATTTAGTTTTGGCTCTAACTAATATAATGATAGCAGAAAACCTATGTATATTCCTCATTTCAACTTTATTATGTACAGCAGATATGAAAGGTTAGTAACTAAATGTTTGGTGTGAATACCATTATGGCCAGTGTTCTCAAATAAATTTTTAGTCTTTAGAAGATGAACTGTAGTATATTGTATTCGGTTTGGTTTAAATAACCACCCCCAAAGTTCAGATAAGTATCTGAACTTTATCCGAACTATCCAAACTTCCTTTAGTTTGTGATTCAAGTCTGAAAATCTCATGAGAACAGATGCTCTTGTAGCTTTCCCTTACTTCCTGCTTCATTGTGAGAACTAGATTTCCAAAGAAATTCTTAAATGCATAAGAATTCTGAATGCACGATGCCAGGGGACTTTTTTCCCATTCGAATTAAAATTTGTTATTGCTTTTATCCAGTTAAAATTTCAGTTCCTATCTTTCTTAATGCAGGAGCCCTCCCCCACACCAAATCTGTGGCTTTGCTCTCCATGGTCAGTTACCTGTAGTCAACCACAGTCTGCAAGCAGAGGATCCTCCTTCCAACTTACCATCAAAAAGTCAATAGTAATCTAACCCTAGGTCACAAAGCCTACATCATTCCCCTCACTTCATCTCATCACATAGGCATTTTATCATCTCACATCATCAAAAACAGAAGGGTAAGTACAATATAATAAGATATTTTTGAGAAAAAGAGAGAGACCACATTCACATAGTTTTTATTATAATATATTGTTATAATTATTCTATTTTATTATTGTTATTAATCTCTTACTATGTCTAATTTATAAATTAAGCTTCATCATAGGTAGGCATATATAGAAAAAAAACCCATAATATAGATAGGGCTCAGTACCATGTGGGGTTTCAGGTAACTGCTGGAGGATCTTGGAACATATGCCCTGTGGATAAGGGGAGACTACTGTATCTCCATGAGGTTCTTGTTAGCTTCCACCACTATTTTCATCTTGAAACTCCTTCCTCCTTAATCCTCCATAGCATTAGTTCCTCTTGATGTTTCATCTATTTTTTCTCATCACACCTTCTCAGTTTCTGCTCTGACTTTTACCTAATCTGAATACACCTTCATTGTTCGGTATTTTCCAGGCTCTTAATTAACACAATAAATGTACAGTGAACCCTGTCTTTGTGCCTAACATGGTTATATGCACTGGGTTATAGCAATTAACAAAGCAGGAAGAGACAAAATCCTGCTCTCAAGGAACGTAACTTTTTTTTTTAAGATTTTATTTATTTATTTGACAGAGAGACAGTGAGAGTGGGAACACAAGCAGGAGGAGTGGGAGAGGGAGAAGCAGGCCTCCTGCTGAGCAGAGAGCCCGATGCTGGGCTCGATCCCAGGACCCTGAGATCGTGACCTGAGCCGAAGGCAGACGCTTAACGACTGAGCCACCCAGGCGCCCCAAGGAATGAGTGAAACAAAAAAAATATTAAAATATATAATATATTTGATGGTTCTAAGTACTATGGAGAAAAAAATAAAGCAGAAGGACAGGAGAAAGCCTTGGGAGGGGTCAGGGTGTAAATAGGGTTGTCATAGAAAATCCCAAAGGAAAGCTGACATTTGCACAAACCCTGAAGGTGGTAAGGGTGTGATGATGGGCTATCTGGAAAAAGACCATTCCAGGCAAAGGGAATAGCCACTGAAAAAGCATGGAGACTGGCATATACCTGGTGTGCCATTTGTCTTACTTTACTTCTCACTCTACATGTTGTCCGTGCCCATGGACTAAGTTATCAACAAGTATGTACATCACTCCCAAATCTGGATCTCTATTATGAGTGCTGTATCTCTAACGTCCAGCTGGACATCTCCACCTGAGTGTCTTCTAAGCATTTGAAACCCAATATATCCCCAAACCTAATGTGCTTCTTCCCTCTGAAACATAGAGTGCCCCCTGCATGTCTCTCCTTATGTTACTAATACCCACTTAGTGGTCAAAGGCGGAAGCCTAGGAGTCCTTGTAAGTTCATCCTTTTCCCTTTTTGTCCACATCTAATTTGCTTTTCCATTTCACACGAATTAATGAGGGACTGCTTTGTGCTAGCCTCTGTGCTACAGGCTGTGATGGTAAGATTGATCAGTGCATTACTGCCTACTGATTTTTTTCTTTATTTTTGTCTACATCTCCACTGCTACAGTCTAAGCATGTCATCAGATTATAGTAACGGTCTCCCAACAAGTGCCCTGTCTCCGTGTGCTCACCCTTCCATCCCTGGGCTCTTTTCTTTCAGAGTTATTCTTCTAAAATATAAAAATTATAAATAATCAGGAACAATTGAGAAAAGACATTCTTGCATTTTGACATGTAGAAAACAATTCCCTTGTAACTTCTAAATAAAATACAGACTGTTCCAAGAAAATCAGCAAAATACAATGCATGCTGGACAAGACAAAAGGAGACCCTAACTAGGTGTGTGATCATAGACAAATAACCTCAATTGTCTCCACCTAAACCTCCTGCTCTTTTAAAATAAGTAAATTGGAATTGATTATAACTTTAGACATTTTGAATCCTTATTTTCAATAGAGTTTAAAAATGGAGAATACAACTACAATATTGGTTATAGAGGAAAAGAGATTTTCTGCCAGGTAGAAGATAAAATTCTACATTTTCTAATCCAGAGATAATGATAAATCCTGTCAGTTTTTACCTTTGAGCAAAGAAGCATATGATCTGAAGTTCACTGTAGAAAATGAACAACTTCTTCAAACAGTTTTACTATACTGGAGAATGTTTCAGAATGCCCCAAAATAAAAACAGTACGGAGTTTCTTCAAAAAGTTGAAAATAGAGCTACCATATGATCCAGCAATTGCAACTACTGGGTATTTACCACAAAGATACAAATGTAGAGATCCAGAGAGGTACATGCACCCCAATGTTTATAGCAGCAATATCCACAATAGCCAAACTGTGGAAAGAGCCAAGATGTCCATTGATAGATGAATGGATAAAGAAGATGTGGTATATATACAGTGAAATATTATGCAGCCATCAAAAGGAATGAAATTTTGCCATTTGCAATGATGTGGATGGAACTGGAGGGTATTATGCTGAGCGAAATAAGTCAATCAGAGAAAGCCATGTATCATATGATCGCACTGATATGAGAAATTCTTAATCTCAGGAAACAAATTGAGGGTTGCTGGAGTTGTGGGGGGTGGGAGGGATGGGGTGGCTGGGTAATAGACATTGGGGAGGGTATGTGCTATGGTGAGCGCTGTGAATTGTGTAAGACTGTTGAATCACAGACCTGTACCTCTGAAAAAAATAATACATTAAACGTTAAATAAAAAAAAAGGAAGAAGATAGCAGGAGGGGAAGAATGAAGGGGGTAAATCAGAGGGGGAGATGAACCATGAGAGACAATGGACTCTGAAAAACAAACTGAGGGTTCTAGAGGGGAGGGGGGTGGGGGGATGGGTTAGCCTGGTGATGGGTATTAAGAAGGGCACGTTCTGCATGGAGCACTGGGTGTTATATGCAGACAATGAATCGTGGAACACTACATCAAAAACTAATGATGTAATGTATGGTGATTAACATAACATAATAATTAAAAAAAGGAGTATAAAAAAAATTAAAAAAGAATGTCCCAAAATATACAATCACAGAAAGATTAAAGAAATAATAGAAAAAATGAAAACAAGAGGATTTGAGTGACTGATTAAATATCTATATCAACTAAGAAATCATATCAGATGATTCTACTTAAGAACTTAAAGACAAGAGCAATAGATAAATGGAGAGTAGCCCAAAAAGAACCTACCCCCTCCCCCAATATCAAAATGCAATTACCAAAAACTTGCTAAGGAAAAAGGGGATTGCTGAAAGGTTAGGAAAGCCCTGGGAAAATTTAAACCACATTTCTTTTTTTAAGTATTATTAAGGAATTTATTAAAATTTATGGTCATAAAAATATTTAGAAATAATTTTTTTCTGATTTTCTCCTTCAAATAAAGGAATTACAAATTCCCCAGTTCATATAGCTACCCACAACCACTCTCCTAAACTCACTCTTATGTCTACTAAGTATTTCAGTTAATATGTCAGACATAACCCTCTATTCCCCTTGCCACTCTCCCCGCCCCCCAAAAAAACTCCTTGCTTCTCTTCCCTTTTCCTTCATCTCAGTGAGTGGCATCACTGTGTTCCAAATTTCTTAGGTAAAATATTTAGGAGTAGCCCTTGATCACTCTCCTTCCCACACTTCGCATGTGTAATGTCAGAGAAAACCCACTTAGCTTAACTGTGCAATATTTACTAAACATAAAGTCTTCCCAGTCCCCATTGCCATTATCATGTCAATCCACCTACATCTTTTCTCTAGACTACCTCGACAGCTTCACAATTTGTTTCTCTGATTTTCTTTTGTCTCCCTATAGTTTGCTCTTCATATACCAATTATTTTCTTTAAAACATAATTCTGATAACAAGAATTTTCTGCTTAAAATCTCCCTATGAGAATAAAATCCAAATCCCTTACCATGATTTACAAATCCCTACATGATCTGGCCCCTTCCTATTTTTCTGGCCTCATGTTAGCTCAACTATTCTATTGTTAGAAATGGTTAGGAATTCTTTTAGCTGCAAGCAGTAGAATATCTGAGAAACTATAGCTTAAACCACAAGGACAATTATAATTAGCTTACCCAAAAGCCCAGAAGTAGGTGAACTCAGAATTAGCCCAAAAGTCAATGTAAAAGGACCCAGGCTAATTTTAAGTTTATATTCTACCATCCCTAGCATGTTGGATTTTAGTCCTTCTGCTTCCTGCCTCATGGTGACAATGTGGTTGCTGCCATGCTGTTCTTCACATCTGCATTCTAGTCAGGAAGAAAGGGGAAAGGAGAGAATATGTATCTGTCTTTTTATTAGGAAAGTAAAAGCTTTCCCCAAATTTCCCCTTATGTCTCATTACCCAGAAACAGACTTCTCTGCAAGTCTCATTGCTTCCAAGTAGGTTAATGAGCAACACTGGCAATAAGAGATACAGGGAAAGCTCTTATCTAACTTTTGAACCCCTGTATTGGGAAGAGGCAGGGAAAAAAGGAATTGCCTCCTGGGTGAGCCAAATAATCTCTACCACACTGGCCTTTCTGTTGCGTGAATGTACCAAAATAAGTCCTTCTTTAAGGCCTTCGAATGAACTATTCCCACTGCTAAGAATGTCAGTGTCCAAATGTCAATCCCTCAAAGAGACTCTTTCTGATTACCCTGTCTGAAGCTGTACCCCAAAACCTTCTGTCCCTCTCTATTCCATTACACTGTTATGTTTTTAAAGCACTTAGAATAAGAACGATGGCAGACTAGAGGAGTAACTACTTCTCCACCCTCCAAAGATGCAGAAGTAGAGAAAGGAGATCACACATTAGGTAAAAAAGAAAAAACAGAAAAAAAAATTAAAAATAAAAAAGTTAGCTTCCCTTTTATCAAATATCCATACTGCCCATGTTCATTAGCCTCCCCGCCTCCCCCTTCATATTATCGAATTTCCCTTCCAGAGCTAGAAGTAAGGGACTATTCCAGGGTTGTTGAGCAGATGACATTGAGGTTGCATGGAAAGGTGGTACCGTGGGCTGACCCACTGCCAGCAAGTAATTGTTTCAAAAGGACAGCTTGCTTCTGGCATTATATGCTAAAATTGAGACTCTTGACTTTTCAGCTTCCAAAGCCTAAATGTTTGGCACGAATAGCAGAAATCTGGCATTTTCAATGCTCATATGTCCAAAAGCTGGAAAACTAGAAAATGCTAAGAGTCTTAAATTGGTGTCCACTTTGGAATATTTGGCCCAGGAAAATGTATATTCTCATGCTGCAGGAAGTTGGTTTGCAAAATGAAGGCTGAATTGGGGCCAAAAAGCAAGCACCATTTGCCAGAGTGTAGATGAAATATGATAGTTTGCTGCACAAAGTTTCTTTTTAAAAGTTATTTGCAGCTGCCGTGACACATCTTTAAAGTTGTAATATGTAGAACTGTTATTTAGGAATTCCAATGGAGGGAAACAAATCTCAATTGTTTACATTTAAACATGATGTAGTAAGATACTAAGGAATAAATGTAAACATTATAGATTGGACAAAGCAATGCAAGTGAAACAAGGCTCAAATCAAAGCATAGACTTAAATGATCCAAAGAAAACCAGAAACTCTCATATTCATAGAAAAGCTTTATTTACTATTATTCTACTTAGCAGACTTTCTTATGGCATGTTGAGAGAAAATACATTGTTTTAGGAAGGGTTTAAGTTAAATAACATGATGACAGAACTCCATTGCTTTTAAAAGAAAGAATCCTTAACAGATAATAGTACCCTTAATTACATTTTCTATTCCCTTTGAAGAAAAAAGCATTAACTACAGAAACTCATTATGTGAAATTTACTGGTAAAAAAAAGCATAAAACGTTTGACTTAAAAGTTAGAAACTATGTGTAACTAAGACTGGACTATTAAAATAGATTAAAATTTGGCAGGCAGCTAGGAAACAGAGGGTGTTTGCAGAAATGAAGAGAGAGAGAAAAGTTAATAAGAAGTGAAATGCAGAAGACAAAGGGGAGAGGTTTGTAATTTTATTTTTCAGTTCGTTCTATTGAAGAATAACTTTGAGAGAATGCCAAGATGCAATTTTCAATACTGAATTTTCTATTCCTGGTGACATTAATAGACATTTAAGGTACAATGCATAGAGGTAAAGTACGAAAGTTTATTCTAATTTCAAAAAATTATTTTTGTATTCCCTATTGAATTCACACTCTGGAGAGATGGCAGTTAATGGTAGAAACATCTTTAATATTCTCTGTTCCTTATCTAGTCACCACGCACACAAATCTTTCCACTGATTTGCTACTGTTTCCAGGAGATGCTGTTAACTGCAGAAATGCAAGCTTTTAGTGAGAATTAACCCACTGACCTGGGCTGACTTCCCTTTTCCATGGCTTTATATTGCCCTTCACTTTAAAACACAAAAAGCAAAGCGCGCAGCTCTGGAGCAAGACCTCCTGGATTCAAAATTGGCTCTCCCACTTATTCAGTGTGTAGCTTTGGACAAGTCATTTAACTTTTCCTGCTACAGTTCCCCCACCTATACAATGGAGGTAATAGTAACGCCTACCATAAGAGCATAGAGAAGGGTTAAATAAGATAATAAAGGTATAGTGCTTACAATGGTACCTGGAATTTAGTAAATTCTCAGTAAGTCATAGCTACTATTATGATTAACTTATGCCATGTAGCTGGTCGAAGAACAAATATCAGTAAACAAGCAAACATTAATTACGAATTAATGAATCTGCTTCCATTGTACCCCTATAAACGTACAACATTATCCTACTATCTAATTCTAGTCTGTGACTGTACTGAGACATTTAGTCTTTAAAAGGAGTCCATACAACCGACCAAATGTAGTCCTTACATTTGCCAGCCTCCCTTGCAGTTAACTGGGAGCATACAGCTATTATGTGGCCAATGCCCAGGAGAAAGTGATAGATGCCCCTATCAGGCCTACCCATAAAAGCTCCAGCTCCTTCTTTCTCAGCCACAGCACGCTTAGAGGCCATGTACTCTAGATGGTGGAGTTTTCAGATGAAGGACAGCATCCCAACGTGCATCACACTTTGCATGAATGAGAAATAAACCTTTGTATTTTAAACCACTGAAAATGTATAGTTTGTTTGTTACCATAACATTGCTGAGCATAATCCTCATTACCACAGTGGTCAAAGTGATGCAAAGCTTCCTAGTAAAGGAATTCAAAACAAAACAAAACAAAACAAAACAACATTATTCCAATCCCTTAATAATGTCCAAGGAAGTCTGCTATCTCAATTAGAGAAGATTCAAAGCCTCTTTCTCTTCTTAATTTTCCAGGCTGGCAGTGGCCAATTCTGATCCATAGTACCTTATTTTATATCCAACTTGGCATTCTTTATTTCAAATCTAAGGGCCATATTTACTATGGCCTTCACTCTCTGGAATGTTTTCTGGAGCTCAGTATCTAAACACAAAAACAACTAGTGAATTTCTGATTCCCTCATTGGGGAATGCAGTACACAAAAAAACCATTCAGGATGTTAGCTGGAGTTAAGGTGGAATAGTAATGCAGAAGGATAGCTCTTGCATCTCTCAGGGACACTCTCTTCCCCTTAGGGTGGCCTCACTGGCTAACATTTATCTCTATATTTCTTCTTTGTGTAATCATTAGGAAAGACAGTATCCTATTATGTCATATGTTTATTTCAGTTACTAGGGGATTTATGTTTACTGAAAAGATGGATGTACTGTGATAAAGCTAAATGGTTAACTTCATTTGAAAAGTTCTATAAGGATATCTTGCTCTTTGGAGTTCTAAAAAGTCATGCATGATAAAATACAAATACAAAGTTATCTCAAAAAGACCAAAGATTTCCCGTGCCCTACCCAAGAGGCTGAGCACATATTTAAAAACAAAACCGTGGGCTGGAAAATGAGAAGTCAAGGACTAATGCTATAATGATGACATGGAGGTTGATTTGTACGTCCTGAGGTTTTTAAGGGCAGACATTGATAGATCAGAGATTTGCCTTAGGGACTACAGTGGTCCTATAATCTACAGTACAGGAACTTTTCTAGGGGGAGGACAAATATAAAAGGAATTATCTTGAAAGCTTCATTGGATAAGGTGTTTTTAGTGTTCAAGATCAAATTTTTTAAAAAGAGTCTCTGGTGCCAGGTTTATTTTTATGACTCTAGTCAATTAAAAACTTTAAAAGCCATATTTGCAAAGTTATTTATATACTAAATAGGACCCAGGCAGCCAAGGGCCCTGGTTTTTGGTATTTTAGTGAAAGGCCCAAGGTACAGTCATCATTATTCATGTAAAATTGTGAATTTTATAAACAGAAATAAAAAGGACAAAAAATACTTTAAAAGAGTAATGTATTTTGAATGATAAAAACACCGTTCTGTGCTGTTCTCAAGTATTCATCCTGCTTAAATGAAATAGGAAAATATGTCACTAGAGAATTCTTATAGTTCTTTTCTACCTGAACAACAATAATCTTTAAAAATGTGTAAAAAGAAGTGTTTGCTTTATTTCTTTGTTTTTAATTAACTTTGCTTTGGTGAAATACTGAGAAATAGATTAGCAAAAGGAAGTGGGGGAATTGAGTGATTATGCAGCTAATTTTGTCTTTATAATAACTATTTTCACCTAAAATATTAACACAATTTAGTCTAAAACATTTTTACCATACTTTGTAAAATGAATTATAGAACTAAGTTCAGCTGTTACCTAGACAAGAGATACCTGTGTGGTGAGCCACCACAAAACTTAGGATAAAGGAATTTTTGTTGCTGGTATAAATTATCTAGTTTTCCTGCTGACATAGCTTCTTTTTATTTTACCTCAGAGGATGTAAGTTACAGGAAATTATAGCTCTTTGGGGATATTCTAAGCACTGTGACTTTTTCATCAGGCTTACTTTACTCGTAAGTTCTCTCTGTTTAGGAATTTCTTATTCTTGGTAATCCCCCAGGACCGTCTATAGTAGGACATCCTTTGCAAAATCAGTAATTTGTTTCACATTTGATTTGTCTTCTATACGTGAATCCAGGGAAGGAAATTATCCTGGAGCTTGCTTGGGCACTCTGACGGTTAATTTTCTGTGCCAAATCAGCTGGGCCATGGAGTGCTATTTCATCCAACGTGATTCTGAACCTTTCTGTGAGGGTGTTTTTGGATGAAATTAACACTTACATTGGTAGACTTTGCTTAAAGCAGATTGCCCTCCATAATGTGTGTGGGCCTTATCCAGTCAGTTGAAGGCCTTGAATAGAACAAAAAGACTGTCCTTCCCTGAGCGAGAGAGAATTCTATAGCATCTACCCTCAGATCAGAACTGCAGACTCAGCTATCCTGGGTCCACAGCCTTCCACTCAACCTGCTAGCCTCCATAATCATACCAGCCAATACCAGCCAATTCCTTATAATAAATCTACATATACCATACACACACACACACACACACACACACACACACACACACACACCACACATACACCCATCTCCTTTTGGTTCTGTTTCTCTGGGAAATCCTGACCAATATGGGACTAAGTACAAAGGTACAGAAAGGTTATCTTGATCCACCCTTTGAGGGGAATATATTAGTAGGACAATTCAGAAAATTATGAATCATGCCCAGCAGCCTGTCAATAACATTATTATATTTTTATAAGAAAAGCAAGACAGCCAAAACCATCTGTGATTTAAAAACTGTCATGGGGTCTTTTCACAAGGTGCCTTGAATTATGCTTTCTTCTAACTATGGGGAACATTTCTTTGTTTTGCTTCTATCCAAACCACTGAGGAAAATGATAAGGAAAGAAGTTTCTAGTAAAAATATCTGATGAACCATCAGAATATAAACTCCTTGAAGATAATCTAACTCTGTTTAGCACTCTTGGAAATGGGCCTTATCCACAGTCACATGAGAACAGATCCTTAAAAGATGCTCTTAGGACATGGAATTGAAAGCCAAAACAAGACAAAACAAAACAAAACAAAACAAATCAACTAAATGTTCATCTTCACAGCATGTACTTTTCCTTCTATGCATTTCTTTGATAATGAAAAAAAGGTGGAGGGGGTAAGACACGAAGTTAGAAGTCTAGTCTCTCTAGTATTAGTTGAAGGAAAAATGTAAACATATTAGAGAATCATGGAACTTAGGTGCATGCTATCTTGAAAAGCTGCAGAATGCCAATCAAAGGAATATTCCAAAGGTGGGACCTGAAAGATTTTTATTAAAATCTTTAGGAAATTAGACAGAATGAATGGAGTGGCTGAATATGTCAGAAATGGAAGAAAAATCCTACAGTTAAGAGATATAATTTTTTCATTCAACAGACATTTATTAAACATGGACTGTGTCAAGTGCTGTGTTATTTGCTAAAGTATATCAGTTTTGAACTTGGATCAACAGGCATAATGCTAGGCAAACACAGATGTAATTTTTCTTCTCATTTGCTACCAACAAAGTCTCCAGTCACAACTGGCACAGCATTTTAATCTTTAGATGCACATACTTTACTCACACTCTCGTAAGTATGAATGAGTTATAGGTATTTTAAAAGTATTTCTCCCATCTGAATTTTTGTTTTTAAAGGAACAGTAACTTAAGCCAAAGAGAACAGTAAAAAAGAACAATAAGTTTACAAGAAGGACAAAGGAGACAGAGAAAGAGGAGAGAAAGAAAGAACAAGATGGGGTAGAGAAAAATTATGCAAATATATTCAGACCTTCTAATTCACCTTAAATACACCCAGTACATACTTAGCTTTTCTACCCCAAAAGGCCACGAGACACAGGGATAGGCATCCCAAATTCACTATCAAAGATTTACCTAAGCAACTGGTGTGTGTGTGTGTGTGTGTGTGTGTGTGTGTGTGTGAGTGTGTGTGTGTGTGTGTCTATAGCAACTAAATTCTGATTTTATTTGCAAGGGCTAAGATTTAACTTTGCTTGAAGATATCTAAATAAATAACATGACAGGACAATAATGAAATTCAAATTGCTTTGAAATTTAGTTTTCTCTTAAGAACTCTTACATCAAGGACAAAATCGAAACACAATGGGAAATATTTAGAAAATGACAACAATAACAAACCAGAGACTGTTAGCACCTAACAATAATGGCTACAAAGCTCAGTGAATAAGAAGCATAATGAAAAAAAGAAAATACACACACACACACACACACACACCCCCCCCAGAGAATATCATGATCAAACTGCTAAAAGTAGTAATAGACAGTAAATATAAAAAGCAGACAGAGAAGTAAACCACATTATGTACAGAATAACAAAATTAAGAATGACAGCATATGTCTCATAAATAATACAACCCATAAAAAAGTATTAAGAAGAAAAATGTCAACCTAGAATTCCATACCCAGCAAATACCTTTCTAAATAAAAGATAAAATAAAGAATTTTTCAGGCATTAAAAAGCTAAGGTTCACCACCTGCAGACCTGCACTATAAGAAATGACAGTGAAGGGCACCTGGCCAGCTCAGTTGGGTGAGCAGCCACTATTATTTCAGCTCAGGTCGTGATCTCATGGGTTGTAGGATTGAGCCCCACATCAGGCTCTGCGCTCAGTGGGGAATCTGCTTAAAGATTCCCTACCTCTTCCCCTCCCCTGACTGAGGCATACATGTGGGCTTTCTCTCTAAAATAAATAAATCTTTAAAAAAAAGAAATGTGAATGAATTTCTTCAAGTGGAAGGAGATTATAACAGATGATAACTTTCAATCTAAACAAAGGAAAGAAGAGTGCCAGAAATGATAAAATACATGGGTAAATACAGAAGACATTTTTCTCATGTTTTAATCTCTTTAAAATACAAGTAACTATTTAATGCAAAAAATAAAAAAAGGAATGTGTAATTTAAAATATATAGAAGGAAAATATATGATAAAAATAGCACACCAGAAAGGGGAAGGAAAATAGAAGTAAACTGTTGGAAGTTTCTTACACTATATATGAAATGGTATAATACTGTTTGAAGATACACTAAAAAATTTGAAGATTTATATTGTAAATCCTAGAGCAACCACTGAAAAAAACAGAAAAAAAAGCAGAGTTGTAGCTAATAAGACAAAAGTAAAGATAAAACTTAATCATAAAAGAAACTCAATTATCCTAAAGACTTGGAAAGAGGAATAAAGAAGCAAATATCAGATGCAATAAATAGAAAACAAATAGCAGGATGGCAGCTTTAAACTTCACCACATCAAAAATTACATTAAATATAATTTATCTGAACATGCTGATTAAAAGAGCAAAAACGAGGGGCCTGGGTGGCTCAATCGGTTAAGAATCTGACTCTTGATTTCTGATCAGGTCATGATCTCAGGGTTGTGAGATTGAGCCCCGTCGTGGGCTCTGAGCTTGGCATGGATCTTGCTTAAGATTTTCTCTCTCCCTCTCCCTTTGCACCTTCCCCCCAACCTCTCTCTCTCCCTCAAAAATAAAAAAAAATAAAGAAAGAAAGAGTCAAAAAGAAGGGCCATTCATTTCAAAATAAAAAATGAGTCAATTCAATAAGAATGCATAATAATCCTAAATGTGTCTATATATAACTACAAAATAACTCCAAAACCTCAAGAACTAAAAGTAGAAAACTCCACAATTATAACTACAAATTTCAACACTATTGTCTAATAACTGGTAGAAAGAATAGACAGCAAATCAGCAAGCATATAGAAAACCTAAGCATTACTATCTAACAACTTGATCTAATTGATATTTATAGAACATGGTATCCAAAGACAGTACAATGCCATTAATTTCACAAAGCATACAATTTAGTCTAGGGCATAATCCATAATCCATAATCTAGGGCATAAACTGTTTTTAAGTAATTTTAAAAAGATCAAAATCAGAGGACATCAACAAGATGGCAGCATAGGAAGCACCAGACTATTTTTCCTCCATGGAGATACCAATTCAACAACACTACATAGGCCAATTCCCTTTATGAGAAATCCAAAAGCTAGTTAAGAGGCTCCTGCATTCCAGAGGAGTGTGAAACCAGCCACACAAAACTGCTCAAAAAATGTGTGTCACTCATTCACCAGAGCTCCTCCCATTAGCACAGCATGGTGATTGAGGGGAAACTCCCAACTCCTGGCTTCTCCTTGGGAAGAGAAAGAGAAGACTGAAACATACCTCTAATGTTTAGACTTTTCAGGGGGCTACCTGAGGGGCTAGTACCTGCTTTGCCTGAATCTAAGTGCTGACAGAAAAAGGCTCCAGGTCAGGGGCCACTGAGAAAAAAAAAGTGATAGTATGAATTAGCACATAATTCCTTGCCATAGTCCTTATCCAAGGCTCAGTGTGGAATGAGTGGGAGAAAACCCCAACTCTGGATTTTCCCTAGGGAAGAAAAGAGTTGAAGCATTCATCCAATATTCCAGCTTGGGGTGGGAGTGCTACCCAAAGAACTGGTTTCTCTCTCACATGTTTCAGAACACTGAACTGGTATAAATGCCTAGGGACCACTAGGTGGCTTACTGCTACTCCAAAGAGCACCTTGTACAGCACACAGAGGAGAACACAGCTCAGCTGCTTTATTCTCAGGGGAAAAAGGGAAGAGGGGAATGTTTTTCTAATATTCTGGTTTTTAGGGGTGCCGTCTGAGGGATTAGTTTCTAATTTTTCCAACTCATAGTGCTGACAGGACTCAGGGTACTCTAGACATCTGGGGACTGCTGAGAACAAAAAAACAGCTGGGCAACCTATAGCAGCTCCAGAGAACATGCAGTACTACAAAGAGATAACAGAAGGAGTGAGGATTTATAAACTCCAAGAAAAAGAAGCTTGTAAAACCTCTTTAACTGGGAATACACACACAAGTCCAGAGAGGATATATCCATAGAAAAGCTTTGAGAAGTGCCCAGAATCCCTAGCTGGGCTGATTGGTGAAGACCTTTCCCTGTACTAAGAGAGTCTGTAGAGACTTGGAGAGGTGGTTGATCCTAATACAAAGTAATAAGGCAGACAAAGAAACAGTAAAACATGGCCCAAACAAAATATATCTCCAGAAACTGAATCTAAATAAACATAGATATAGGAATGATATGACAAAGAATTAAAAATAATGGTCATAAAGATGCTCTATGAGCTCAGGGAAACAATACATGAACAAAACTGGAATATTAACAAAGAGAAAATATTTTTAAAAATCAAGGATATTTTAGAAGTGATAATACAATATATGAATTGAAAAATTGGCACAGGGGTTCAACAACAGACTTGATCAAACAGAAGAAAGAATCAGTGAACTCAAAAACAGATCATTTTAGATTATCTAATCAGAGGAGTAAAAAGATAAAAGAATGAATAAAAGTTAAGACAGTCTAAGAGACTTATGGAACAGCACTAGCCAGAGCAATATAGTAATTATGGGAGTCCAAGAAGGAGAAGAGAGAGAAAGGGGAAGAAAGCTTATTTGCAGATATAATGGCGCAAAAAAACTTCCTAAACTGGGTAAGGAAATTAACAACTAGATCCGAAAGGCCAATAGATCCCAAATAGGATGAATTCAGAGAAGACTACACTGAAACACATTACAATCAAATTGTTAAACGTCAAAAACAAAGAGAGGATTTTGAAGGAAGCATGAAAAAAGGAACTTGTCATGTATAAGGCAGCCTAAGACTATAAGCAGATTGGGGCACCTGGGTGGCCCAGTTGGGTAAGTGTCAGACTCTTGGTTTCAGCTCAGGGATGATCTCAGGGTCATGAGATCGAGCCCTGCATCAGGTTCCATGCTCAGCACAGGATCTGCTTGGGTTTCTCTCTCCCTCTCTCTATGCCTCTCCCCCTAACACTCTCTGTCTCTCACTCAAAAAATAAGTAAATAAATAAATCTTAAAAAAAAAAAGACTATAAGCAGACTTTTCAACAGAAACCATGCAGGACAGAAGAGAGTGGGATGATATATTCAAAGTGCTAAAACAAAAACTACCCACAAGAAAATACTATATCTAACAAAACTTCCCTTCAAAACTGAAGGAAAAATAAAGTCTTTCCCAGAAAAACAAAAGCTGAGGGAGTCATCACCACTAGATCTGCCTTTCAAGAAATGCTAAAGGGAGTCCTTCAAATTGAAATGAAAAGTGATTAGATAGCAACATGAAAATATATGTAAGTATAAAGTTTGGTGGTAAAGGTAAATATAGAAACAAATATAGAATACTGTAATACTGTAATGGTGGTGAGTAAATCACTTTTAACTCTAGTATAGAATTAAAATAACAAAATTATAAAAAATAATTATAACTATAAAAATATTTTAATGGATGCACAATAGAAAGAGATGTAATTTGTGGCATCAATAACATAAAGTACAGGGAGAGAATAAAAGAGTAGAGTTCTTGTATTTCATTGAATTTAACTTATTGTCAGCTGAATATATATTATTATAAATATAAAATGCTTTATGTAAACCCCAGGGTAACCACAAAGAAAATACCTTTAGGAGATACACAAAATAAGAAAGAAATCAAAGCATGTTACTACAAAAAAAAAAAAAAAAAATCAGTGAAACACAAAGGAAGACAACAAGAAAAAGAGCAAGGAAAGAAGGACAAAAAAGTTACAAGACAGAAAACAACAAAATTGCAATATTAAGTCCTTTACCATCAGTAATTTATTTAAATGTGAATGGATTAAATTCTTCAATCAAGAGTGACTGAATGGACTTAAAAAAAAAAAAGGCAAAACCAAGATCCAACTGTACATGGCCTATAAGAGATGCATTTTATTCATTTATTTTTTAGATTTTATTTACTTATTTGAGAGAGAGAGAGGAAGAGAGCAGGGGGAGGGGCAGAAGGATAGGGAGAGAAGCAGTCTCCAGCTGAGGATGGAGCCCAACATGGGGCTCAATTCCCAGATCCTGAGATCATGACCTGAGCTGAAATCAAGAGTCAGACGCTTAACCAACTGAGCCACCCAGGTGGCCCAAGAAACCCTCTTTAGATTTGAAAACACACATAGGCTGAATGTGAGGTATGGAGTAAAATAATCCATGCAAATGATAAATAAAAGAGAGCAGGAGTGGCCATATTTATACTAGACAAAATAATCTTTAAGTCAAAAACTTTAACAGGAGACATAGAAGGGAATTACCTAGTAATAAAAGGGTCAACTTACTAAAAAGATATAACAACTGTAAACATATAAAAACCCCAAATATATGAAACAAAAATTGACGGAATTGAAGGTAGAAATAGACAGCAACACAATACTAGTAGATTGCAATACCTTTTCAATAATAGAACAACTAGACAGAAGATAAATAAGGAAGTTTTAGAAGACTGGAACAACACTACAGAACAAATGGAACCAAAAGACACATTTAAAACATTTCACCCAAAGGCAACAGAATTCACATTCTTCTCAAGTGCACTCAGAATATTTTCAAAGGTATGTTAGGGTCACAAAACAAGTCAACAAATTTAAGAAAATTGAAATGATGCCAAGTTTTTTTTTTCTGACCACATGAAATGAAACTACACAAATATATGGAAACTTCCACAAATATGTGGAAATGAAACAATGCAATCCCGAACAACCAATGAGTCCAAAAAGAATGAAAAGAAGAAAGATCCCAAATAAACAAACTAAGTTTACACCTCAAGGAACTAGAAAAAGAAGAACAAATGAGTCCCAAAAATTATCAGAAGGAAAAAATAATAAATATGAGAACATAAATAAATGAAAAAGAAAAGCAATAAAAAAAATAAAAAAACTTAGTTTTTTAAAAAGATAAACAGAATTGGCAAGCCCCATATAGTTTGAGAAAAAAGAGAAATTTTAAATAAATAAAATCAGAAATAAAAGATGAGACATTGCAACTGATGCCAAAAATTTAAAAAGAATTATAAGAGACTACTGTGAACAACTAAATGCCAAAAAATGGATAAATTCCTAGACACATAACATCTACCAAGACTGAATCATGAAGAAAGAAAAATCTAAACAAACTTATAACTAATAAGGAGATTGAATCATTAATAAAAATCCTCCCAACAAAGAAAAGCCCAGGACCAAATGGCTTTACTAGAGAATTCCATGAAACATTTACTTAGAATTAACATCAATCCCTCTCAAACTCTTCCAAAAAAATAGAAGGAATGCTTCCAAACTCATTTTGTGAGGCAAGCATTATCCTGATAACAAAGCTAGACAAAGACATATAAGAAAATTATAAACCAATATCCTTGATGAAAATAAATGCATGAATACTTAACAAAATATTAGCAAACGAAATTCAGTGGCACATTAAAAGGCTCATAAGCCATGACTCAGTGGGATTTATCCCTCGGATGCCAGGATGATTCAACATATGAAAATCAATCAATGTGATACACCATATTATGTAACAAAAAATAAGAATCACATTATCATCTCAATAGATGCAGAGAAAGCATTTGACAAAATTCAACACCCTTATGTGATTAAAAAACAAAACAAAACTGGTCAACAAACTAGGAATAGAAGGTAATTACCTCAACAAAATAAAGACCACATATGTAAAGCCCATGGTTAACATCACACTCAATGATGAAAAGGCAAACACTTTCCTCTAAGATTAGGAAAAAGACAAGGGTTCCCATTCACCTCATCTACTCAATGTTGTACTGGAAGTCCTAGATGGAGCAATTAAGCAAGAAAAATAAATAAAAGCCATCCAAATTGGAAAGGAAGAAATAAAATTATCTCTCTTCATAGATGGCATAATCTTATACAGAGAAAACCCTAAAGATTTCACCAAAACAACAACAACAAGAACCTCCCCCCAAAACCGAAAACAAAAACACTCTGTTAGAACAATCAAATTCAGCATCATTTTAGGATACAAAATCAACACTCAAAAATCAGTTACCTTTCTATACACTAACAATGAACAACTTAACCAGGAAACCAAGAATATGATACCCATTTACAATAGCATCAGAAAGAATAAAATACTTGTGACTAAACTTAACCAAAGAGATGAAGGACTAATGCATTGAAAACTACAAATCATTGCTCAAAGAAATTAAAGAAGACACAAATGAATGGAAGGACAGCCTGTATTCATGAATTAGAAGACTTAATATTATTAAAATGTCCATACTACCAGTGGATTCAATGTAATCTCTACCAAAATTACAATTTTTTTTTCAGAAACAGAAAAACTATTGAAAATTCATATGCAAACACAAAGTTTCCAAGCCAAACTATCTTGAGAAAAGTGAACAAAACAATCTTGAGAAAGAAGAACAAAACTGGAGGCTTCACAGTTTGTGATTTAAAAACATTACAAACCTGCAGTAATCAAAACAGTATGGTGCTGCATAAAGATACACATATTGACCAATAGAACAGAATAGAGAGCCCAGAAATAAATCCATGCATATACTGTCAAATACTCTTGAACAAGAATGCCAAGACTACTCAGTGGGGAAAGGACAGTCTTTTCAACAAATTGTATTGGTAAAACTGTATATCTAGGGGTGCTTGGGTGGCTCAATCATTAAGTGTCTGCCTTTGGCTCAGGTCATGATCCCAGGGTCCTGGGATTGAGCCCCACGTCAGGCTCCCTGTTCTGCAGGAAGCCTGCATCTCCTTTTCCCACTCCCCCTTGCTTGTGTTCCCTCTCTCACTGTCTCTCTCTCTCTCTCTGTCAAATAAAGAAATAAAATCTTTTAAAAAAATTGTATATCTACATGCAAAAATGTAATTGAACTTATCTTATATTGTATACAAAAATCAACTAAAAATGTATTAAAGACTTGAACATATATCTAAAACTATCAAACTCTTAGAAGAAAACAAAAAGGAAACTCTCCATAACATTGATCTTACCACTGATTTCCTGGATATGATGCCAAAGCATGGGCAATAAAAACAAAATAGACAAGTGGGACTATATCAAACTAAAAAGTCTTCTGTGTAGAGACAACATACAGAAAGGGAGAAAGTATTTGCAAACCATATATTTGATAAGGGTTTAATATGCAAAATGCATATGGAACATCTATCAATTAAATAATGGGCAAAGAATTTGAATAGACATTTCTCTAAAGTAGACATAAAATGGTCAATTTGTATAAGAAAAGATGCTCAATATCACTAATCTCAAGGAAATGCAAACCAAAACTATAATGAGAAAGCACCCCACCACTACCTATTAAGATGATCATAAAAAAAAAAAAAAACAGAGAATAACATGTTTTCGTGAGGATGTGGTGAAATTAGAGTCCTTGTGCACTATCTGTAGGATTGTAAAATGGGTAGCTGCTACATAAAACAGTATGGAAGCTCCTCTAAAAAGTAGAAAAATAGAACTACTATATGATCCAGCAACCCTACTTTTGGGACTTATCTGAAAGACTTAAACACAGGATTTTGAAGAGATACTTCTGCTCCCTGTTCCTTCAAGCATTGTTCATAATAGTCAAGATATAGACAGAACCTAAGTGTCTGTCAACAGATGAATGAATAAAGAAAATGTGGAAATGTGGTATACAGGTACAATAGAATGTTATTCAGCCATTAAAAAAGGAAATCTTGCTGATGTGACAACATGGCTGAGCCTGGAGGACATTATGTTATGTGAAATAAGCCAGTCACATAAGACAAATACTGCATGATTTCATTTATACAAGGTATCTGAAGTAGTTAAATTCATGGAAAAGAAAGTAGTATGGTGGTCACCAGGGCCTGGATGGCAGGGGGATAGGAGCAATTACTATATAACGGATATAGAGTTTCAGTCATGCAAGATGAAAAAGTCCTAGAGATCTGCTCTATAAAAATGTGCATCGAGTTAACAATACTGTACTATACACTTACAAATTTGTTAATAAGTTAGATATCATGTTATATGTTTTCACCACAATAAAAAAGATTGAAACCATATAAAATATGATCTTTGACACACAACAAAATTAAACTAGAATTCAATAACATGAAGTTATCCTAAAAATCCCCAAATACATGCAAGTAAAACAACATACTTTTTAATACCCTTTTTGTCAAAGAAAAAACTACAGGGGAAATTAGAAAATATTTCAAACTGAAAGAAAATCAAAATACAAGTGTATTCAATCCAGTTCCAATCAATAGCTAGAGATCACAGAAATATACTGAATAAACAAAATTCAATGTAAAGAATTATTAACGAGTAAAAGGTGTTTAACTATAGAATATAGGAATAGCCAATGCAGAAACCTTTTCCTATCTCTAAGCTAAGGGAGAATCCACAAGGAAAAAGCTTAAAATTGGGAAGAAATCCACCTCTGCTAATACTAGTCTAAATTTAAGACCTTATTGGAGAGAATATGATGCCAAGGAAACTGCAACCTGCCTATGGCAGACAAATTTGCAAGAGGTTGAATAAAAAACTAGTCAGTAAGAGAAGCCACTAAGTGTTCAAGAAACTCAGTTGAGGGTGCAGACAGACTGGAGCTGTCCTATCGAGATTAGCTGCATAAAGATAATAAAATGAGCCAAATAGTGCTGGCTGGTCAGGGCTGGTCAAAAAAAAGAGCCTATATGATGGCCAAGAAATTTATTGTAGAGTACCAATGGGCCAGAGTTGATCCACTATCAGCAGACCAAGAAAAGTTCACTGGGGCCATGGAGTGTATCATCTTTTTTGCAGTAGGCCCCCATTGGGTGCTGGCTGTATGGAGCTGTTCCACTAGAAACAGCCCACATGAGTGGTGAAGAAATTCACTGATAACTAAGCATTGTCAGGCCTCCCTCACATCTCTGGTTGCTAAAGAGGAAAAAGGAAAATGAAGACTATTTCTTTTCTTTTAGTGTTCCACTAGAATCCACTATTGACAAAGCTAACAACATGTCACTCATCAAAGGGAAATTTTTACAGGGTTCATCTTCTGTTTCCTAAAGTAAAACAAAGAAGGGTAGATACAAGATGAGAAGCAATAAATTAATAAACAGCATAATATATCAAAATTTGTGGACGACAACAAAAAGCAGGGTTTAAAAAGATCTTTATAACAAAAAAGAGCATATACTAGAAAAGAGAGCAAGGTTTCAAATCAGTGATATAAGCTTCCATATTAAAAATGAGGAAATTAAACCAAAGTAAGCACAAAAAGGGGGAAAAATTAAAAATAAGCATAGAAATTAATGAATTACAGCAAATAGAAAAACAATGGGAAAACTGATGAAACCAAAAATTGGTTCCTTGAAAGGACCAATATAATTGACAAATCAGCCAGACTTAACACAAAAGAGTATCAGGAATAAAAGAAGGAGCATCACTACATATCCTACAGAAATTAAAAAGATAATAAGAAAATGTTCTAAATATAGTCCTATACTATAATGAAGTGTAATTCATAATTTAAAAATCTTTGCACCAAGAAAACTCTAGGGCTAGATGTTTTCATTGGTGAATTAAAAAAAAACATATTTAAGTAGAAAAATGACTTAAGAATTCTGCACTAATGTTCAGAAAATGGAAAAGGGAACACTTCCCAACTCATTTATGAGGTAATCAGTAACTTGATATCAAAAAGTATCAAATACATTACAAAAAACCAAACCCCAATATCTCTCCCTGAACATAGACACAACTGTTAATTTAAGAAAATTAAATTAAGAAATACATAAAAAGGATATTACATCACAATCAACTGGCTTTAATCCAGAAATGCAAGATTAGTTTTACATCTGCAAATCAATACATGGGGTGGTGCCTGGGTAGCTCAGTCATTGAGCTTCTGCCTTGGTTCAGTTCATGATCCCAGGGTCCTGGGATCAAGCCCCGCATTGGGCTCCCTGCTCCGCGGGAAGCCTGCTTCTCCCTCTCCCAATCCCCCTGCTTGTGTTCCCTCTCTTGCTGTCTTTCTCTGTCTGTCAAATAAATAAATAAATAAAATCTTGAAAGAAAGAAAAGAAAGAAAGAAAGAAAAAAAGAAAGAAAGAAAGAAGAAAGAAAGAAAGAAAGAAAGAAAGAAAGAAAGAAAGAAAGAAAGAAAGAAAGAAAGAAAGAAAGAAAAAGAAAGAAAATCAATCCATGTAACTAACTCACTGTTTATAAGAACAAAAAAACACTATGACCTACCAGTAGATGCAGAGAAAACATTTGACAAATTTCAACACTTATTCATTAACAAAAACTCTCAGCAAACTAAAAGTAGAAAAAAATTTCCTCAATTTAAAAGAGAACATTTATTTTGTTTTTTACTAGAGCTAATTTAATACTTATTGATGAAAAACTGAGGGTTTTCTCTCAAAGATCAGTACCCATTCATGATAAAAACCCTCAGCAAACTAAAAATTGAAAGAAACTGTCATTCTGAAAAGAACTTCTACAAAAATCCTAGTGTTGACCTTATACTTAATGGTAAAAGAGTAAATGACCATAAACAAGGCAAGAATGACTGCTCTCATCAATTCTTACATTATACTGGTAGTTCTAGCCAGAGCCAAAGGTAAGAATAAAAAACAAAACAATTAGATTGGAAAGGGGAAACTAAAAATTTCTTTATTAACAGATGCCATAATTGTCTATGTTGAAAATCCTAAATAACCTACCAAAAATTTACTAGAATTAATATGTGAATTATCAAGATTAAAGGCTATAGAGCAATAGTGAAAAACAAAACAAACAAAACACACACACACACAAACACATGGCGATGTTTCTAGGAAGAAGTTGCTGTGGCTGAGGTCAAAGAGGTTGCTGCCTGTGTTCTCCTTTAGGATTTTGATGGACTCCTGTCTCACATTTATGTCTTTCAACCATTTTGAGTCTATTTTTGTGTATGGTGTAAGGAAATGGTCCAGTTTCATTCTTCTGCATGTGGCTGTCCAATTTTCCCAACACCATTTGTTGAAGAGACTGTCTTTTTTCCACTGGACATTCTTTCCTGCTTTGTCGAAGATTAGTTGACCATAGAGTTGAGCTCTCTATTCTATTCCATTGATCTATGTCTGTTTTTGTGCCAGTACCATACTGTCTTGATGATGACAGCTTTGTAATAGAGCGTGAAGTCTGGAATTGTGATGCCACCAGCTTTGCTTTTCTTTTTCAACATTCTTCTGGCTATTTGGGTTCTCTTCTGCTTCCATAAAAATTTGAGGAATATTTGTTCCATTTCTTTGAACAAAGTGGATGGTATTTTGATAGGAATTGCATTAAATGTGTAGATTGCTCTAGGAAGCACTGACATCTTCACAATATTTGTTCTTCCAATCCATAAGCATGGAAACTTTTTCCATTTCTTTGTGTCTTCCTCAATTTCTTTCATGACTATTTTATAGTTTTCTGAGTACAGATTATTTGCCTCTTTGTTAGATTTACTCCTAGGTATCTTATGGTTTTGGGTGCAATTGTAAATGGGATCGACTCCTTAATTTCTCTTCCTTCTGTCTTGCTGTTGGTGTATAGGAATGCCACTGATTTCTGTGCATTGATTTTATATCCTGCCACTTGACTGAATTCCTGTATGAGTTCCAGCAGTTGTCGGGTGGAGTCTTTTGGGTTTTCCACATAAAGTATCATATCATCTGCAAAGAATGAGAGCTTCACTTCTTCTTTGCCGATTCGGATGCCTTTTATTTCTTTTTGTTGCCTGATTGCTGTGGCTAGGACTTCTAATACTATGTTGAATAGCTGTGGTGATAGTGGACATCCCTGCCGTATTCCCGACCTTAGGGGGAAAGCTCTCAGTTTTTCCCCATTGAGGATGATATTCACTGTGGGTTTTTCATAGATGGCTTTTATGATATTGAGGTATGTAACCTCTATCCCTATACTTTGAAGAGTTTTGATCAAGAAAAGATGCTGTACTTTGTCAAATGCTTTTTCTGCCATGTGGTTCTTGTTCTTTCTTTTATTAATGTATTGTATCACATTGATTGATTTGTGGATGTTGAACCAACCTTGCAGCCCAGGAATAAATCCCACTTGGTCATGGTGAATAATCGTTTTAATGTACTGTTGGATCTTATTTGCTAGTATTTTGGTGAGAATTTTTGCATCCATGTTCAGGGATATTGGTCTGTAATTCTTTTTGATGGGCTCTTCATCTGGTGTTGGGATCAAGGTAATGGTGGCCTCATAAAATGAGTTTGGAAGTTTTCCTTCCATTTCTATTTTTTGGAACAGTTTCAGAACAGGTATCAATTCTTCTTCAAATGTTTGGTAGAACTCCCCTGGGAAGCCATCTAGTCCTGGGCTCTTGTTTGTTGGGAGATTTTTGATTACTGCTTCAATATCTTTAGTGGTTATAGGTCTGTTCAGGTTTTCTATTTCTTCCTGATTCAGTTTTGGTAGTTGATACCTCTAGGAATACATCCATTTCTGCCAGATTATCTAATTTGCTGGCATATGGTTGCTCATACTATGTTCTTTATTTGTTTGTATTTCTTTGGTGTTGGTTGTGATCTCTCCTCTTTCATTCATGATTTTATTTATTTGGGTCATTTCTCTTTTCTTTTTGATATGTCTGGCCAGGGGTTTATCAATCTTGTTAATTCTTTCAAAGAACCAGCTCCTAGTTTCATTGATCTGTTCTACTGTTCTTTTGGTTTCTATTTCATTGATTTCTGCTCTGATCTTTATTATTTCTCTTCTCCTGCTGGGTTTAGGCTTTATTTGCTGTTCTTTCTCCAGCTCCTTTAGGTGTAGGGTTAGGTTGTGTATTTGAGACCTTTCTTGTTTCTTGAGAAAGGCTTGTTTGCTATATATTTTCCTCTTAGGACTGCCTTTGCTGCATCCCAAAGATTTTGAACAGTTGTGTTTTCATTTTCTTTGGTTTCCATGATTTTTTTAAAATTCTTCTTTAATTTCCTGGTTGACCCATTCATTCTTTAGTAGGATGCTCTTTAGCCTCCATGTATTTGAGTTCTTTCCGACTTTCCTCTTGTGATTGAGTTCTAGTTTCAAAGCATGTGGTCTGAAAATATGCAGGGAATGATCCCAATCTTTTGGTACCCATTGAGACCTGATTTGTGACCTAGGATGTGATCTATTCTGGAGAATGTTCCATGGGCACTAGAGAAGAATGTGTATTCTGTTGCTTTGGGATGGAATGTTCAATATATATCTGTGAAGTCCATTTGGTCCAGTGTGTCATTTAAAGTCTTTATTTCCTTGTTGATCTTTTGCTTAGATGATTTGTTCATTTCAGTGAGGGGGGTGTTAAAGTCCCCCAGTATTATTGTATTGTTGTCAATGTGTTTCTTTGCTTTTGTTATTAATTGCCTTATATAATTGGCTGCTCCCATGGGGAGCATAGATATTTACAATTGTTAGATCTTCTTGTTGGAGAGACCCTTTAAGTATGATATAGTGCCCTTCCTCATCTCTTATTATAGTCTTTGTTTTAAAATCTAATTTGTCTGATATAAGGATTGCCATCCCTGCTTTCTTTTGGTGTCCATTCCACGGTAAATCATTTTCCACCCCCTCACTTTCAATCCGGGGGTGTCCCTGGGTCTAAAATGAGTGTCTTGCGGACTGCATATTGATGGGTCTTGTTTTTTTATACAATCTGATAGCTTGTGTCTTTTGACTGGGGCATTTAGCCCATTTACATTCAGGGTAACTATTGAAAGATATGAATTTAGTGCCATTGTATTGCCTGTAAGGTCCTCTAAGCAAAGAGAGAGCCTAAAAGCAGCATAGATGAGTCTGATCTATGCTGCTTTTAGGCTCTCTCTTTGCTTAGAGGATGTGTTCCTTTCTGATCTATGCTGCTTTTAGGCTCTCTCTTTGCTTAGAGGACCCCTTTCAAGATTTCTTGTAGGGCTGGTTTCGTGTTTGCAAATTCCTTTAGTTTTTGTTTGTCCTGGAAGCTTTTTATCTCTCCTTCTATTTTCAATGACAGCCTAGCTGGATATAGTATTCTTGGCTGCATATGTTTCTCGTTAAGTGCTCTGAAGATATCATACCAGTCCTTTCTGGCCTGCCAGGTCTCTGTGAATAGGTCTGTTGCCAATCTAATGTTTCTACCACTGTAGGTTACATATCTCTTATCCCAAGCTGCTTTCAGGATTTTCTCTTTGTCTCTGAGACTCATAAGTTTTACTATTAGATGTCGGGGTGTTGACCTATTTTTATTGATTTTGAGGGGGATTCTCTGTGCCTCCTGGGTTTTGATGCCTGTTTCCTTCCCCAAATTAGGGAAGTTCTCTGCTATAATTTGCTCCAGTAAACCTTCTGCCCCTCTCTCTCTTTCTTCTTCTTCTGGGATCCCAATTATTCTAATATTGTTTTGTCTTATGGTATCGCTTATCTCTCGAATTCTGCCCTCGTGATCCAGTAGTTGTTTATCTCTCTTTTTCTCAGCTTCTTTATTTTCCATCATTTGGTCTTCTATATCACTAATTCTCTCTTCTGCCTCACTTATCTTAGCAGTTAGAGCCTTCATTTTTTATTGCACCTCATTAATAGCCTTTTTGATTATGATTTGGTTAGATTTTAGTTCTTTTATTTCTCCAGAAAGGGTTTCTCTAATATTTTCCATGTTTTTTTCAAGCCCAGCTAGTATCTTTTTAATCATCATTCTGAACTCTAGTCCCGACATCTTACTAATGTCCATATTAATTAGGTTCCTGGCAGTCGGTACTGCCTCTTGTTCTTTTTTTTTATTGGAGGTGATTTTTTTCTGCCTTGTCATTTTGTTCAGAGGAGAATAGAGGAATGAGAGAACAAAATGCTAACAGAGTAACACCGACCCCAGAAAAATACAGACTAAACAAATCAGAAGAGACCTGAAACTGGGGGAAAAGAAAGGGAAAGAAAGAAAAAAGAAAGAAAAAGATAAAGAAAAAGAATATGATCAAATATGATCAGGCTGGTGAATAGATCAGTGCCACACATTAGATTTTGGGCATATTTTGGTCTGTTAGAAGAAACTGCCTCCCAAAATTTTAAAGAAAGAAAAGCTTATATATGTACAAAAATAAGGGTAAATACAATGAAGGGATGGAATATGACTGTAAAGATGAAAATTATAAAAGATTTTATAAAAGGAATTGATAAGAAGTTGGTTGAAAAAGGAAAGAGAAATTAAAAAAAAAAGGGAGAGAATGTGATCAGTCAGGACACTAGAACAAAGCCATACACTAGAGATTTAGGGTATATTTTGGTCTGTTAGAAGAAACTATATACCAAAATTTTAAAGAGAGAATATATATATATATATATATATATATATACACATATATATATACCAAAAATATGGTTAACTACTATGAAGGGATAGAATATGACTCTAAAAATGAAAAATAAAAAATATTTTTAATAAAGGGATTGATAAGATGTTGGTTGAAAAAGGGAAAAAGAAAAATTCAAAAAAAAAAGAAAAAGAAAATTAAAAAATTAAGTTTGAAAGACTAATGAATCATTGTAAAAAAGCCATGAATTCTATGTGCTGTATTCCCCTAGTGCTGGCGTTCTGCCATTCTCATTAATTGGTAAACTTGGTCTTGGCTGGCTGTGCTTGCTGATCTTCTGGGGGAGGGGTCTGTTGCTGTGGTTCTCAAATATCTTCCCCAGAGGCGGAATTGCCCCACCCTTGCTGGGTCCAGGCTAAGTAACCTGCTCGGGTTTGCTTTCAGGAACTTTTGTTCCCTGCAAACTTTCCTGTACAGCTTTGGAGGATGAGAGTGAAAATGGCGGCCTCCCAATCTCCACCCCGGAGGAGCTGAGAACCCGGGGCCCCGCTCCTCAGTACACCCTCAGAGAAAAGCAGTCAATCACTCCCATCTCCCTGGTCTCTGGCTGCACTCCGTGCTCACCTGGCCTGGGACCAAGCATTTCTATCTCTGGCACACGACCCCGTGTGGAGTCTCCAAACCCAGCAGATCCCTGCAGTGCACTCCCGTGCCACTCCTCCTGGGGGATGAAGGGGAGTCTCCCTGGATCTGCCACTTCTTGGGTCCCTGCTGGAGGAGCAGTGGCCCGACTGTGCCACAGATCACAGTTTATGGCAACCCAGAGCTGAGAGCCCACTCCTCGGCTCCGTCTAGGCAGCCACCTTCCCTGCTCCAATAACTGGGAGCTCTACTGCATTCAGGCAACCCCAGTCTTTCTGTGACCCTGAGGGTCCTGAGGCCATACTGTCCCAGCAAGTGTTCCACCCCCTGCTTAGCCACTGGAGCAATGTCCCTCAGCAGAGCAGACTTGTAAAAGTTCCGATTTTGGGCTCTGCTGCTCTATCACTTGCCGGTAGTGGCTGACGGAGGCCCCCTACCCCACCATCTATCTTCCCGAATATCGCCTCGGATTCATTTGTCCACACGTCCTACCTTCCAGAAAGTGGTCGCTTTTCTATTCAGAGAGTTGCTATTCTTTTCTTCGATCTCCTGTTGAGTTCGTAGGTGTTAAGAATGGTTTGATCCCTATCTAGCTGAATTCCTGGGACCAGACGAAATTTAGGTCTCCTACTCCTCCACCATCTTGTCCTCCCCCCTTAATTCAAATTCTAATAGGTTTAGTCATTGAAATTGACAAGTTAATTCTAAATATATGCAGAAATTCAAAGAATCTTGAATAATTAAAAATAATTTTGATGGGGTGCCTGGGTGGCTCAGATGGTTAAGCAACTGCCTTCGGCTCAGGTCATGATCCCAGGGTCCTGGGATCAAGTCCTGCATCGGGCTCCCTGCAAGGCGGGGAGCCTGCTTCTCCTTCTGCCTCTGCCTCTCTCTCTCTCTCTCTGACTCTCATGAATAAATAAAACATTTTAAAAAATAAATAAATAAAAATAATTTTGATGAAGGACAAATTTGGAAGACAAGCTATCTGATTCAAGATTTACTTTACTTGTATAAAGATAGACATACAGATCTATGGGCCAGAATCAAAAGAACAGATATAAACACATACATGGCTAACTGGTTTTCAACAGAGATGTCAGGGTAATTCAAAGAGGAAAGGATAGTCTTTTCCACAAATGCCACAACTGGATATTCATATGCAAAACTAACAAACAAACCTTCCTTATTTCATATAATGCAGAAAAGCTAAATTCTAAATTCATGCTACATCTAAATAATAGAACTAAAATTTTAAAACTACTAGAATGAAGCAGAAAATTCTTATGACCTTGAGTTAAAGAAAGATTTCTCAGATAGAAATAAGCAGCATAAGTAATAAACAATGCTAAGTTAGACTTCATCAAAAATTTTAAAAATTGCTCCTCAGACATAGCATTTAAAAAAAATAAAAGGGAAGGTTACATACTGATAGTATTTTCAAAATATGTATCTGATAAAGGGGTTGCATGTGGCATACACAAACAACACTTGTAACTCTGTAATTTAAAAAAAATAAATTACAGTTAAAAAATGGGGAAAGATTTGGACAAATTCTTCAAAGGAGATATGCAAATGGAAAATAAGCATACATAAAGACACTAAACATCAATAATGACTGGGCAAATGGAAATTAAAAACACAGTGACATACCTCTACACACCCACTAAAATAGCTGAAATTTAAAAAAAAAACACAATTTCAAGTGCAGAAGAGGAGATAAAGCAACTAAAAATTACATACATGTATTGTTAGTGGAAATGCAAAATATCACATCCACTTTATTATTTTTTATTTTTTTATTTTTTTAAAGATTTTATTTATTTATTCATGAAAGAGAGAGAGAGAGAGGCAAAGGGAGAAGCAGGCTCCCAAGGAGCAGGGAGCCCGATGCGGGACTTGATCCCAGGACCCTGGGATCATGACCTGAGCCGAAGGCAGACGCTTAACCATCTGAGCCACTCAGGTGCCCATCACATCCACTTTAAAAAACAATTTATGTCCCAGCAATTCTACTCCTAGGTGTTACTTGAGGAAAAAAAAAAGATATATATATCTCCACAAAATAAAAAACAAAACAAACCAAAACTTTGTAGTTAAATGTTCATAAAGGTTTACTCTTAATATAGCCCCAAACTGCAAACAACTAAAATGTCCATCGCATGGTGCACAGATACACATATTTTATTATACGTATATAATAGATTATTATTCATTACTAAAAAAAGGTTGAACTCCTGATAAATGAATCTCAAAAGTATTATGCTATGTCTTTATACTGACATACTACATGAGCTGTATGATGCTATTTATATGAAATTTTTAAAAAATGACAAAATTGGAATAATAAAGGAGATGAATGTCTAGGTTTGGAGATTTGGAGAGGTTTGGAGATTGACTCAGAACATGAGGAAAATTTGGGGATGATGAAAATGTATTATATCCTGATGATGGTGGTGGTTACACAACTGCATGTGTCAAAACTCATCAAATCATACTCTTAAAGTTGGTACATTTTTTGTATGTATATTACATGCCAATAAAAGCTAATTAAGTTAAAAAATCAGAGTAATGCCATAGCCTCATCATCTCCTATTTATTTTTATATCCCCAAAAGTAACAAGTGAGAGGAATCCTCTGGATTCTCTTCTTCTTCAGTAATAAAGTTCTTGATGTTTTGATGTTGAGAAATCTTAAGGTGTCTCTGACATCTTTAGATTACACATCCTATCTTCAAATTCCTGTGGCCTTAGGGAAACAAGAGGAGCTGTTAGGATACAAAGAGACACTCAATACCTAATATAATTATTATTGTCTAGAGTAATGTTACAAGATGAATGTTGCAAGGAAATGTTGTAATACTTGTAGACTGAAAATGTATCATCCCAAATAATGTTTTAAAAAGTAGTATCAAGTGTTTCTTTGTTGACATACCTAATTATTGGTCATTGGTTTCCCTGAAAAAGCACTTAACTTTAAGTTATTTTCACTGAGGATACATGAAATTTATTCTGTTGATTAGCTGAGAAGTCTAATCTCAGTATCTGTCTACTAAAGCCTGGAATTTTCATGCTAGAAAATCCTCCATATTACAGACATTTTTTCCTGTCATGCTTCTTAAGCATTATATTTAATCTGTTTTTGTGTTTGTATAAAATTTCAAATCACATACTATACTGGTGTTTGGATTTTCTGTGATTTGAAAATAATCTGTAATTAAATCACATTTTGAGTTAATAAAAAGTGATCTGCAAGACTACAAAGGATAGGCTATATATAATTCAGTTTCTTAAAAACTGTTAAAATAAAAATTAAACATAGAATTCATTAAAAGAATGAGAGCATATAACATTAGAATTTCTATTTCTGTCACTTTCTAATACAAGAAGGGGAGTAATTCTAAAACTAACTGAAAATACATACCGAATGAAAACACTTACTTATGAAATTACGTATTTCCACTTCAAATTGCTACTTGGATAATATGTTTTCCATATTCCCACACATTATAATACTGTAAATATTTTTATGCCCAAATTTTCCATCTTCATGAAGAAAAATAATGAGTTATGAAGAGAAATAAAACAGATCTTATTACTCCCCGGTTTGGTGTTTCAGGGATCAATCTATCTCTTCCTCTTAAATATTTGGCTGCATTTTGGTAAAGAAAGTTCTGTACCAAGGGAATACATAAGGCTAAAGCTGTACAAAGATGTTCACATTTTAAGTGTAGTTTGGTTCCCATACTCATGGTCTCTTCCTCACTTTCCTACTTGCACACTACTTTGTTCAAGTCCTGCCTTTTGAGCAATGTTGTCTACATTCATCACATTTCTAGACCCCAGACTGAGAAATGCTTTGTCATTGCACCCAACCCTACTGCAAAATGCCAGACTTGTCTTGTACCTTGGCCTGGCTTGGCATATGGAATGCCAGAGGTCCACTTAGGGAAGGGCGTTCGTTGTTTAAATGGACCACATCAGACCACAGAGAAAATGAGCCCAGTGAACAACCAGAATTGGCTCATCAGAGGAAGAGCTAAGATGTGGAGCTGTCCAAGAGAGAGACGGGTGAACTATTTTGTAGTGGAAACAAAGCCAAATGGACTGATAGGGTTCAGGAGGCAGCAGGAAGGTGTAACCGAAGTACAAGCAAGTGATACCTAAGATTGATGGTGTGGAATTGGGCTACGCTGCCTGAAACAACAGTGATGTTTTCTTTATTTCTCTTGGGGAGGCAACAGGGTCAAGGCCTAAACATTGTATAAGAACCATTTTGCCATTTTAAACAAATCAACACTCTCAAATCATATCCCTCCCTACCCCAAGGTTCATCTGCCCTGTGTAATCCTTCGGTTACAAAAAGCACTTCAGAACCCCAAATGCAGACCAGTTGTAAAGCCTTCTTTCACCAAGGCCCAGCCTCAGGGTTAAATGAGAGTTCTGCCAGCCATCAAACTTAACAGCCTTTAAACATGTGCAACATTTCTCTAAGCAAAGTGGTTCCTTAATATGGTAAAATGTGTGGCACCCAAGGGGAAATGCTGGTGATCTCATAGCCCAAAACTGATGGAGTCACAGCACTGTATTCCTGAAAAGCACTCATAGTTTCCATTTTGATAAAACCAGAAGCAAATACAAGAGTCAGTAGGTTTTGACAACCATTGTTCATTCTCACTGAACTTTTCTTCCTATATAGCAGAGCACAGTGGTTTAATTCATAGCTTATGAGATTTTTAAAATATAAGCCATCCTAATTTTTTCTATATTAATCAGTGGTTTCTAAAGATCCACAGGGATAAATAAACCCTGCAAACTGCAGGGGGGTTTTGTGGCATAACCGCTGGTAGTTATAAACAGTAAACAAAACATAGTAACCATTTTAAGCACAAGAGATTGCTGTATCACAGGGGGCATAAATCATTAGCTTAATAATTTCAGCAGCAGTGTCTCCAAAGCAAAATTAAGCCAACAGTTCCCCCTGTGGCAATAATGAAGTACTGTAATGCTAAAAGAAAAAAAAAAAAGCAACCAAGAGAAGGCATTATTGTGCCTCGCAAATGATTGAAAATCCAAGTTCAATAAATAACTGTAGAACTCTTGTCTCTGTGCTGTTCTTTTGAGAGATGGGAAAGGGGTTACCTCTAAACCCCATGTCTATTCTTGTAGACAGTTTGACAAACACAAGTGCACTTTCATTCAAGCCCCCGATGGCTAGGATGTGCTGTAGGTATGGGATGAATGTGATGACATATCACCATTGAGAAGATGACAAATTTCTCTCAGTTGTATAGGCAGACATTATTCACAGATTTAGAGAGAGCCAAAAGAATGTTAGGCCCAGGATAGGACAGAGAGATGACAAAGCTCCCCTCTCAGGGGCTCTCAAGCTACATGCCGATAATCTGAAAGAAAGCACCTTCCAATTGTGAACTGGGCCACTGCACCCAGCCACAGAATAAAACCATCGTGTCCCCTCCTCCCTCCCATGAATTTCCCCAAGTGCCAAAGTTCATGTTTTTCTAACTGGCTAATGATTTGTTCATTTTGGAAAAGTGTACTTGGCTATGGGACATTATCAAACAAGAGGAATCAAGAAGGTCTCTGTTGTGTTAAGTCTATAGAGCCTTCATTTTTCACCTTGATTTTTTTCATCCATTTTATGAAATCAGTATAATCTTGTCATTATCCTCAAAAAAGAACGTTCTGATTGAGGACAGTTTTTTCCCCCTCAATAATACCACTTCTTTAACGTAGCATTTTACCTACTAACAACATTCCCTATGTTTTTGGAGTACCTATTATGGATACAATGATCTCTTAAGAATGGATTTGGTTTAAAAATAGTATGATTCAGTCAAACAGAAGCTGTATTATTTGCACCAAGTTAACCATCACCTTGACTACTTTATTTAGTGGATTGAGGTGGTGATTTGTTTGACAATATAGGGATACAGATTAAACTGCAGTATATAGGGTGAGAGTCGCTTTTATTGGATAAACACACCTAGGCACTTTAGAAGTGGTCAAGAAATGTCTTTTTTTCCTCATCTTTGTTATACTTGGTTTTCAACTATGATGCTTTAGACAAAGTTGTCTTAAGGAACCCAATGATTGTCCTCTGAAAATTTAATTATAGATATCCTTTACTTTGAGATACATAGCCTTTTATCAATCTGAAATGAGAAAACGGGAAGGAGAGATGGCTCTCTCTGCACCTATAGAAAAATAACCTTTCTTCACCAACTAAATAAATTATTACATCTTGTAGTTCCCTTAAAAAAAAAAAAAAGACACCTCTAGCATAATCACTATACCATGTATTGTAAGTACGGCATGGAAGTAATCTTGCCTACAAAGTGGTGAGTAGTTCATCTCACTAATGGTCAAAGCTGGATCCTAAGGAAAATTGTGAGGGAAATGTGTTTGTCTTTATTGCTCCTTTCTCCCTCCTCCAGATTCTCCCCTCTCCTTGGCCCCTCAGTATTCCACCTTACCTCTTCAGGGAGTCTGCTGTTTAATGCCACCATTCTTATTTAAATTTGGTATCCTCCGAAGGTTCCTCATACTTAAGCCTAATAACAGGATATAACCTAACTCCAGCAGCCAGAGGTAAAAACACACAGAAGACAAACCCATCTGACACACAGTGGAGGAATAGGCTAAGAATGAACCTAACCAAAGTCAACTAATCAGAATGGATTGGTAATGCTCTACTCTAACAGGGCACAAAGATCTCCCAACCAGAATAAGCACCAAATTTACAAGCTGTGTCCAGAAAATGGGAGATTATGTATTTTATGTATTTGATAAGAGTCTAGTATCCAAATATATAAAGGAAACTTATAATTCAACAATAAAAAAACCAAACAATTAATCTAATTAAAAAATGGGCAAAGGATTTGAATAGACATTTCTCAAAAAAAGACATACAAATGACAAATAAGCACTTGAAAAGATATTCAACATTATCAGTCATTCAGAAAGAATATGCAAATCAAAACCACAATGAGGTGCCCACTTGACACCCACCCAGGAAGTCTATAATCAAGAGACACACAACAGCAAGTGTTGAAGATGATGTGGAGAAATTGCAGTTTTTGTACCTTGCTGGTGGAAATGCAAATGTTGCAATTGCTTTAAAAAACTGTTTGGCTGTTTCTCAAAAAGGTAAACATAAAGTTACCTTATGTCCCAGCATTTCCACTCCTAGGTAGACGTACAAGAGAACTGAAAACGTATGTCCAACAAAAACTTGTACACAAATTTTCATAGCACCATTATCCATAATAACTAAAAAGTGGAAACAACTCAGATATACACGAACTGATGAATGGATAAACAAAATATGACACGATGATATGAAGGAATAAAATCCATAAAAGGAAATGAAGGATTGTTACATGCCACAACATGGACGAACTTTAAAACATGCTAGGTGAAAGCAAGCCTACATGGGAGGCCACACAATGTATATTCCATCTTTGTGAAGTGTCCAGAACAGGTGAATCCACAATGACAGAAAGTACATTACTAGTTTCCAGGGGCTGAAAGGAAGAGATAATGTGGTGTGGCTGCTAATGGGTATACAGTTTCTTTTGGGGGTAATGAAAATGTTCTGGAAGTAGGCAGTGGTGATGCTTGTACAACCTTGTGAATATGCTAAAAACCAGTGAAATGAACACCTTTAAAAAGATTAAATTTATGGTGGGTGAATTATATCTCGATTTTTTTTTAAGTATTAAAGAAAAAGTATTAGTTACCATTCCTGTTTCAACCTACCTACACCAAAGCTAATAATTCCCCTTTCCTCTCACACTGATTCAGTGCAAAATAGGGTTTTAATTACGCGATATCTTGTTTTCTTGCTGTGTCTAGAAATGCCTCAGATACCTAAAAAGGCAAATAGGCTGTAGGTTCCTAGAAAGAGGTTATAGAAAACAATCTGAATGGTACATACCAATGTACTCAACTACCTTTTCCTAATTCAGTGCTCGCTTTTCTGGAAACCCATCCCAACACCCTCCCCTCACTTACTCTCCTTGATTTTTCTTCAAAGGATTTATAAAAATGAGACAAATCATGTATCCATTTTTTGTTTGTTGCTTATTGCCTATCCTCCACTCTAGAATGTAAGCCCCATAAACCAGGAAGTTAGTTTTGTTCCCTGTTGTATCCCTATCACTCGGAACAATGCTTGGCACAGAGCAAGGCAGGCACTGAAGAAATGTTCGTTGAGTGAGAAAATTGGAGTAAGTTTTCTCCCCCCATCAGATGAGGAAGAATAAAAATGGTAGCAGCATCCAGTACTTGCAGTCAAAAACATCAAGTCCTCCCTCAAGCCTACACCTTACCTTTCTCATGTTATATGCCCATATCCTTGTGGACCTCACCACTGAGCTCTTAGGCACCCCTGGTCCCAAGGGCTCCAAATGTCAGCATCCCCGTCTTCATCTTCTGCTTTCTGTATCTGTTTCACTCAAAGATCCCTTCAAGTGTTTCTGAACCTAGTTTAAAAACCTAACTTCTATTCCTAATTGAACTATTTGCTTGATAGTTTGGCTTGGGAATCTGAGGTCTGACTTGGAAATGAATTCTGACTACTACTGTTCTTGTGGTCAAACCAAAAGGCCAAAGGTTTGGTTTCTGCTACTCGTTTCTTTACTATGTTCTCGTTTCTCGTTTCTACTACTCATTTCTACTACTCGTTTCTACTCGTTTCTCATTTCTACTACTCATTTCCACTCCTCTCTACTACTACGCATTCAAAATCATATTGTGGAAAAACAACAACAACAACAAAAGAATACAAAATCATATTTTGGCCAAACAAAACATTCTATTATGAAGTTTAAGGGGTATGTAAGTCAGCCTTTGGCCTTAAGAAGAAGCTAAACTTGTCACAGAGAGTTTCTCAAAAAAAAGAAAACAAAAACAAACAAAAAAAACAAACAAAAGAACACTCTGTGGCTTCATTTTGATGGTACACTTGTTTTGCCCTAAGTTTTAACTTAGACTTTATTTTTATTTTTGTAAAGATTTATTTATCTATTTGAGAGAGAGTGGGGGAGGGACAGAGGGTGAGAATCCTCAACCAGACTCTCTATCGAGCACAGAGCCAGACATGGGGCTTGATCCCAGAATCCCAAGATCATGACCCCAGCTGAAACCAAGAGCCAGACGCCCAACCGAATGAGCCACCCAGAAACCCTTAGACTTTATTTTTAGACTTTATTTTTAACTGTCACATTGTATAGGCCTATGTTGAATTATTCCAGATCATTTGGTTCATTTATAGCTGCATTTTTATATTTTTCCTGCCATTACGTATTACATAGAACTCATTTAGTTGTCTTTCAGAAAATAGGATTAAAAGTAAACAACATGAAATTTACTTTTAGAAAATTAACCCTTCAATAATTTCTAACATACAATTATCTCACTAGAATCAAACAAGTCAAAGCCCCTGATATTGCTCTAAGGGCCACTAAGATAAAGAGTGGTAACTGCTCCCCACCTTTCCATAAGCTCCTTATAGGCTGATCATGCAGAGCTCTCCTACGACTTATTTCTATTTAAAATTCCATTTCAGTATGATTTCAACTGAACAGAAGTATTTGAAGGGAGTGTGGGAAGACTGATATTTGCCTTCACTCTGCCCCCACCCCCACCCCGTGATGACCCTGATGACAACACACATCTGGCTGTTTTGAATCATCCCAATGATTGATTTGATTTTTCCACTCTTCACCTAGGCTTTTGGCATGCCTAGACAAAGCTATCTCACATTGGGCTTTTGTCCCCAACTCGCTTCCAGCTGCATGCTTTGCACTACACTCTGCTTCACCTTTCTTCTTGGCTACACTCATCCCAGCCTCAATATGCTTTTTTTCCCATATGTCATCCCAGCCCAACTGAGCACCAAACCTCACTCTGCTCCCTGTCCAAGACATACTTCTTCCTTGAATCCTGCACAGGGATTCATAGTCACAAGTCACTATGTGTCTAATTACGCCTGGATAGCTTCACAGGAGATAGCAGTGCGTAAAACTGGTATGAAACGAAATGCCTGCCCCCAACTCAGCAATTGACGAGCATTGATTAAGTGTTGCCTTTATGTTTAGCATGCAAGCAGGTCCTGAGCATCCAAATTATGAAATTTCACTCTGCAATCTTACCTCCTCCCAGCATGAACTATATGGAACAATTCCACTTCATTTAGGCAATGCTGACTTGAATGTCTATTTCTTCAAAGGCTACTGCTAAGATGTGTTAGGGATAAAGAGCATGCATCCCCTGCCCTCAGACCAGTTTCACAATACATACAGTTGAGATTCTAACTTATGAAATAATTGAAACTGGGATTAAAGTAATGTTTATACCAATTTTGAACTGAGAAGAAACTCCAATTTATTTAATTCTTGCAGAGTTGCATAATTTGAAAACTGAGTTAATTGCAACCTGTGTTTATGTTACTGCCATCACCTACGAGACCAGTGAAAAGAAACAAACACTCCTTTGTCAGTATTATGAGAACCACTCTTGATTACTTGCATCAGAATTTCTAAAAGTGACTTTTGGTTCCATAACCTAAGCAAGCACTGTTATTATCATTTCAAATCTCATTTTCTGTATCTTTTCACAGTGTTATCCAAGTTCATTAAATGGTGCTGCTAAAGCTAACGCTGAAAAAAACCCAAATTCAAGAACTTTAGAGTGGAAGTAAGATAGGATAAAGCACCACAGAGAGGAAAAAAAAAAAAAAAAAAAAAAAAAAACCACCAACATTAATTTAGAAAAGAGCCCTCAGTCATGTAAAAAGTAACTTCAAAGAAAATATACACTAAAATAATTATAAATTTATAAGTTCCAAAACTGCATCCCCCCTTTGGGAAAATTCGTTTTGAATTATTTGAGTTTTCCAGTTGTACAAAGTCTCCAGGAATAACATTTCTCTCATATGAAATGCAAGTGCCCTGTACTTAAATTTTATTTCCCACTGATCTACCTTACAATCCCCACAGTTTAGTTAGAAAAATCTCTTTATTATTCCACACATCCTCTGCCAAGGAAACCAGTATTATTCCTTTCACTATTTCTTTTATTATGCTCCTCTTCCTGTTTTAAATATCTTCACTCTTCCTACCCACTAATCCAAATATACGGCCCAGCTTCAAAGGCCCACTCAAGCCCCACCTCATCTGCAAAGTTGTACCTGACTTAGTAGAGTCATAGGATTTATATTTGGAATGGATCTTGGAGATTATCTAGCTCAAATATTTTCCAACTGTGCAACATAGAGACATTTAGGAGCCTTTTGAAAAAGCATCAGAAATGGGAAGAGAAGTGTAAATGGGCAGCTGAGTCTTAGGGCTCTCACCCTCCCATCCGGCCCTGCTTTCAGCATTTTAATTGTTTTACCTTTCCAAGAAAGAAATTGCATGAACAACAGATTGCTTTGGGGACGGGAAAACCCATAGCCCAACATGGTAATGAAGAAACTGGGGCTGTAAGTTAAATGTCTTATCCTGGTTTACAAACAGCCGAGGGGCAAAATCAGGCTAAATCCTAGGACCCATGGACTCCCGGCCTAGCTACACTGATCTATTGTCTTTATCACTAAAATACTTCAAATTCCCTATGGATGATTCAATGGCTTCTTGTGTTAGTTGCATATTTGTGTCTTGTCTGTCCAATGCATTGAGTGAGGCTCCAGCTGCCCCATGCTGGGGTGTAATTTATACTCTTCTGTGTTTCTCTTAGCAGAGCTGTTGTTTCAGAAAGTCTACTTGCTCCGTCTTTCCTTCCCAGAAGCATGGGCATTCCCGCTTCATTTATAAAGTTGGATAAAATAACATTGAGAAATCAACATTAGGGTATTAACTGAAGTACCCTAAACTCCATCCTTTACAGAAACTCTCTCTTCTATTTCCAAACTTTACTCATTAAAGTTGGCATAAATTGTATTCGGTACAGCCTCTTTTCATAAAAAAATAATGGATATTTCTGGCCTCGTTTCTATTTTTACTGTCATTGGGTTTACGAATCTTGGGTTTAATCAATTAAACTTGTTCTAAATGGCACTATATTTTTTACCTCAAGTCTCATTTTGGTGATCTTTTACACTTGAAACAAGATACTTTAACAAGAAAAACTGACCGCTACTCTTATTAAAAAATTTTAATTTTTAAAATAATTAAAAACTTTACTCAGTTCTTCATCCTTTGTAAGCTTTTCTTCCAGCTCGTTTCTTGTGATAAACTTCTTGAAAGGGTACACTGTATGTGTTACCTTTCGATCCTCTCCTCTGAGCTCCATCTTTAGATTCTATACTATTTACCTCTTCCATGAGGTTCTATGGCTCCATCTCTTTTCTTCCTCTATGTAGTCTATTTCATTCGCTCCCCCGAGTGTGTGAGACTCCAAATCTACTTTTCTAGGAGTGTCTTCTCATCACTGCCTTTAGACCAGGGCAAGAGGAGCCCTCTTCTGGACTCCAGGCTTTAGATACTCCACAGGGTGAGTAGTCTGCAGGCGCAATAGGATGTGCTCACCTTAGGCCTACACCCTTCCATCTAAACTACCCTCTGATGTGTGCAATGTATCCCAAGGTACTAGGGATGGCCAACGAGTGGTTGTCTGTGACAAGGGGGGATGTAGGCAGTGAGGGTGTGGACAGGGCTTAAGCCTGCAAGCTGGAACCTCCCAAAAGGGCACCTGAGGCCCATGCTGCGTAGATAGGGCCAAGATAAGAACCAACAGGGATGGAAGGCTCTTCCGAAGCTACTGTCATCACATTTTAGTACAGAATTTTAATTCAAACCTAGCCATCAAGGTTGATATGAAGGCAATTTGGTCACAATAGGAGGTTAAACTATATTTAACAGTTTGTGGCTTGATTTATAACATTTATTTATTTATTTAAAATTTTGTTTATTTATTTGAGAGACAGAGCATGAGCAAGGGGGAGGAGCAGGGGGAGAGGGAGAGTGAGAATCATGAGCAGGCTCCACGAGACCCTGAGATCATTGTGACCTGAGCCGAAATTAAGAGTTGGCTGCTTGCTTAATTGACTGAGCCACCCAGGCACTCCTTGATTTATAACTTTTAAATATTTAACATATGGAATGTAATCCTCCAATTTCACTCTTACCCAAGGACCTACCAATCTTACAGGAAAATAAGGGATTTTTCTATTTAAATCAAGATTAATTTGTGACTTCATACTTGTCTTCTTTTTAAAGGTGCACATGCGACTTAAAATATCAAAAGCTAAGTTAATATTTTCCTTCACATCTTAGACCTGCTTGTCCATGTTCATGTCTTTTCTTAGTTAATAGAATCATGATCCACTCAGTTACCAGCCAAAGGTCTTGAAGTTATGTTCAACTTTCCTCTTCTCCAAACCTCAGGATTTAATCAGAGAGAAGATATATCTTATGCCTAAAATGCCTGATTCCATATTTCAAGCCCCATCTCTCAGTTGATTCATTATAGCAGCCATTCAACTGCCCTCTCTGTTTCTGTCCCTCCTTTCTTAATCCACAGACTACATTTGCACCAGAATGATCACACTCACATTCATCACCTGTCTCCCATCCCTGCCCCATTTTCCATGGAATGGAAAACTAATTCCTTTTCAGTTTCAAGGTCTTCACAATCTGACCCCCACCTACCCTTCCTACGTTACTTACTTTCCATAATCATTCTTGTTTCTTAGTCTTTATGCTTTATAATCTAGTCACTTCAGACTATTTACTAATTCCAAACGATTGGCTAATTTACAACTTTGTCATAAATTTTCACATAAATGAACATTTACTTACACTATTCTTCTATCTGCACTTTCTTCTTAGGTTTCTCTAAAATTCCAATTAACTGTTCTATTGCCATTTATTCCATGAAGTTTTCCACAAATATTCTGCCAAAATTACTTTGTCTCTTATGCTCACTTAACATTTATTTATGCCACTATTACAATGCTTACATTTTTTGCAAGTTATGAATGGATGCCTTTGTATCCCTTACATACAAATTCCTTTTATGGGGGAACTAGTCTGTACTCATTTCTGTACTAAGTGTATTCCTCGGGCCTTGCATAGTGTCCCACACATAGTAAGTGCTTTGTAAATGTTTGTTTAATTTCTAAGCCAAATTTAAACAGAGATTGGTTTTAATAAAAATAAAAAACAAGCCATACACCATATTCACTCAGAGAGGACTATCAGAATGTCTTTGTTCTATTCCAACCCACTGTGCAACTCTCAAACATTTACTTCATTAGGAGATTCCAAGATTTCTCTCTCCAGAATGGGTTTAACATCTCCTCTAAAAGCTGCAGTGGTGTCTGCAAAGCTTGTCAAGAAACCCTGATGAAAGGCAGTGCAGAGCTGCAGGCATTATTACAAAGACAGGTACAGTGTGCAGTCCAGAACCAGCCACCTGCGCGTCCTTGGTTCTCAGAGATGACTTGCACATGTAGGCCACAGGTTTCCCCAAGTCACTTATCACCCTGTACACAATGCTCCTTAGATGGAGACCATCTGGGATTGCAGTTTTCAATCCTGAACTTGTCCAATGTTTTGATCACCTGCTCTGACAGAAGTCTGGTTTTGTTTCGTGTTTATAGTGTGTCTCCTGGGCAGTTTATGGATCTGTTTCTGGCATTTTCCCTCAAATCATCTTGGGAATCACAGGATGAAGTAAGGGGAGCAAAACCCTAAGTTGCTGCTTTAACTTTCTGTTCTGGGATTTCCATATCATTTTGGTTTTTAGAACCAGTGACAATAAAATGCTGTGTCTTTACTCAGTGAATATGCAGATGAAAACCAAGTAAGCCTATCAAATACCTAGATAATGGTGACAGCATTACCAACAGCTTGGGAGTTCACAGGTGACTTTCACATATATTATCTAATTTAATTCCTATTATAATCCTGTGAGGTACATGTTCTGTTTTATAGCTCAAAAACAATGGTTCACAGATTTTTCTTTTTTGGGGTTACAGAGCTAGTTAGTGATTGAGCTAGGACACAAGGCTTCTAAACCCAAATCCCACGATCTTTAGCAGAGCATAACATATAGGAAATAGCCAAATAATTTTTTAAAATGTATCAGCTATCTTTCAGAATAAAGGATGCAATGTTATATTTATTTGAAGAGCTAAGAGTTATTTAAAGCATAGCAAATTCTCACTCATATGTCACAAAGTGTGTTTGTGAAAAAGTACCAAAAAGGGGGGAAAAAGTCCAAATTGCAGTATTTTAAAGCAGTTTTATTACTGATAAACATGATGTGTACGATAAACTAAAATGTAAATGGATAATAAGTTAAATACGGTCAGTAAAAGAGAAAGAATAATTTGAACCAGGCCTTTATTATTGCCTTCAATTACCAAGCTCAAAAAATTTAAGAATTACTCAAACAATTTTATATATCCTATGTAAAAATTTTCATAGATTTTATAACGCTAAACAAAGCTTATTACAGGCTGCATTGAGCTCTGCCTCACAGCATGATGTTTGTTTTTTCTCAATGTAATTATTATTTATACTATTTCAAATATTGTTCATTATAATGCATTAAAGAAACTGATCTTTAAAAATCAATTTATCAATATTAAGTCCAAGTTTTATTTTATTTATTTGTTTGTTTTTTGAGGGGGAGAAGGGGCAGAGGGAGAGAGAGAATCTCAAGCAGGCTCCATGTCCAGTATGGAGCCCGACTTGGGGCTTGATCCTAGGACCCTGAGATCATGACCTGAGCTGAAATCAAGAGTCGGATGCTTAACTGACTGAGCCACGGAGGTTCCCAAGCCCAATATTTTTTTTTCCAAGCCCATTTTTTAAAGAAGTAATTGCAATGGTACTGATAGCAGTAATAGCATCGATTTCTGGTACTACCTTCTTGACTTTGGGAATAATTTGGTCTTTTTAGGCCTCTTTTATTTTTCTACATGTAATATCAGCCATAAAGTATGATTTTTTTTCCTGTGGGTGATAAGATTGAGAAGAAATGGAGAATGCCCAAGGTCCTGTGTATATGTTGTGTTATTTCCTGAATTATCTGAGGGACTATTGATGCCAATAATCTAATCAAATGAAGTTACTTCACCTTCCTTCTACTTTATGAGAATTTACTCCTTTTTCATTTTAATTCTTGTTGTTTATACGTGAAGTGAATCGTAACTTCTTTTCAGTATATCTTCTTTTCTAACTTAAATACCTAAGGATATAACTGGCCACCAATACCTTGCTTTAGCGGTAGCGTTTGGGCATACAGCGTTTTCACTGGCATTTGGTATTAAATGCTGTACAATCGCCCTTATGATTTATTTTCACCCATAAGTTATTTAGACTTGTGTCTTCTGGTGTTGAAACATAGGTGAGGGAGTAGAGCTATGTGTCTTATTCATTTCTGTGTTTATTTCATTGTGATCAATATACATCAGCTACTTAGATACTGACTGGTATGTGTGGAGACTTCCCTTGTGTTCCAATATATGTTTCGTTGTTTTAATTTTTATTTTAATGTCCCAGGGGTGCTGTAAAAGACTGTGCATTGCCAAATTATACATGGTTCTCTATATGCTCATTAGATTGAAGTGGTTGTTCAAATATGTTCTAACTTTACTAATTTTTATTTGGTTTATCAGTTTCTGAGAAAGTTGAGTTCAAATCTCTTACCATATTATTTTTAATGGTTTTACCTATTATTTACGGACACTTTTTTCAACTATTTTCTAGATATTGAAAATTACCCTATTTTCCTAGAAAAACATCACTTTTATCCCTAAGTAATGAAAGTGAGAATGCTTTAAGCCTTGAATATACCTTGTCTGATATTAATATTGCTACCCCAGGTTTTTTTTTTAATGAACAATTACCTGAGAGATTTCTTTTGTACCCTTCCACCTTCAGCTTCTCTGCACCTACAGTATGCTTTAGAAATGTCTCTTCTAGAAAATATTCTTTCTTATTCATTCAATATCAAAATTTTTAAAAGGCAAGTTTAGATGATTTACATGTTTTGTAATTACTTATATTTTGGGATTTATGTTGTTTTTCATTGCTTTTTGTTTTCTCTTTTCTACCTTCTACTAATTCAGATCTAGTCATTTCCTTTCCTCCTGCTACAGGTTTATGTTAAATATCTTTTTTCTATTCTTTAGTTGTTGCTCTAAAAATTTTAACATATAGGCTTAAATTAACAGCCTAATTACCAATATTAATTTTCTTGAGCAACATAAAAAACAAATTTTTTTAATAAAACATTTCTCCCAAAACCTTCCATGTTTATGCCTAGTACTTAATTACTAACTTTTTCCACAGCTTTATGGAGATATAATTCACATATCATAAAATGCACCCATTTGAAGTACAGAAATCCATAATTTGGCCATTGTAGATAATGCTGCTATAAATTATTAGGGTGCATGTATTCCTTTGAATTAGTTCTCTGTATCCTTTGGGTAAATATTTAGCTGTGTAATTGCTGGATCATAAGGTAGTTCTATTTTTAAATTTTTGAGGGAACCCCATACTGGTTTCCAGAGTGGCTGCACCAGCTTGCATTCCCACCAACAGTGTAAGAAGGTTCCCCTTTCTCCACATCCTCGCCACACTTGTTTCTTGTGTTGTTGATTTTAGCCATTCTGACAGGTGTGAGGTGATATTTCATTGTGGTTTTGATTTGTACCTCCCTGATGCCGAGTGATGTTAAGGTTCTTTTCATGTCTGTTGGCCATCTGTATGTCTTCTTTGGAAAAATGTCTATTCGTGTCTTCTGCCCATTCTTTAATTGGATTCATTTTTGGGGTGTTGGATTTTATAAGTAGTTTATATATTTTGGATACTAACCCTTTATCAGATACACATTTGCAAATATCTTCTCCCATTCCTGGAAAACATCAGAAGTGTCTGTTGAGTGATGAATGGATAAGAAAGATGTGGTAAATATTTACGCACACACACAAGCATACACATATACACACATAAAATGGAATATTACTCAGCCATAAAAAAGAATGAAATCTTGGCATTTGCAATGACATGGATGGAACTAGAGAATATTATGCTAAACGAAGTAAGTCAGTCAGAGAAAGACAAATACAATATGATTTCACTCATATGTGGAATTTAAGAAACAAAACAAATGAGCAAATGGGGAAAAGAGAGGGAGGCAAACCAAGAAACAGACCCTTAACTACAGAGAACACACTGATGGTTACCAGAGGGGGAGGTCCATGGGGTGATGGGTGAAATAGGTAATGGGGATTAAGGAGTGCACTTGTGATGAGCCCTGAGTGTTGTATGGAAGTGTGAATCACTATATTGTACACCTGAAATTAATATTACCCTGTATATTAGCTAACTGGAATTTAAATAAAAACTCAAATTAATTAATTAATTAATATGGTATACAATTCACAGCCTTTTAATATATTCACAGAGCTCTGCAACCATCACCACAAAAAATTCTAGAACATTTTCATCCCCTCTAAAAAGATATTCAGCATCGCTTAAAATAAGTCCAACCCCTGGCCCTGGGATACTGCTAATCTAATTTCTCTCTATAGATTTGCCTACTCTGCACATTTAAAAAAAAATGAATCATACAACATGTGTTCCTTTGTGTCTGACTTTCACTTAGCAAGATGTTTTCAAGTTTACCCAGGTGGCAGCATGTATTAGAACTTCATTTCTCTATTTTGCTTGAATATTCCATTGTATGGATATATCACATTTTATATACCATCCATCAGTTGATGGACATATAAGTCATTTCCACTTTTAGCTATTATGAAGAATGCTGCTTTGAACACATACACGTTTCTGTGAGGATATATATTTTCACTTCTCCTAGGTATACGCATAGGTAGGAATGGAATTGCTGGATCACATATAATTCTATATTTAGCCTTTTGAAGAACTGACAGAATATCCTCAAGGGCAGCCAAAGTATTTTACATCCTCAATTTACATTTACTTTTATATCACCTTTTACAAACTAGCAGGTTGCATTCCCACCACATTCTAACACTTGAAATTATCTTGTCATTTTGATTATAGTCTCCCTAATAGATGTGCGGTAGTATCTCATTTTGGTTTTGATTTGCATTTCCCAGATAACTAATCATTTTGAGCATTTTTTCGGGTACTTATTAGTCATTTGTATATCTTCTTTGGAGAAATCTCTAGTTAGATCCTTTGCCTATTTTTAATTATTTTTCTTTCTATAATTTAGTTGCAAATTTTCTGTATAAATTCTAGATACAAGGTCTTCATTAAATCTATGATTTGTGAATGTTTTCTCCCATAATGTGGGTTGGTTTCTCACTTTCTTGGTAGTATCCTTGAAACACAAAAGATTTTTAATTTTGATGAAATCCAATTCATCTATTTTTAATTTTGTCTCTTGTGTTTTTGTGTCATATCTCAGCTTCCATTGTCAAATATGAATATAAGATTTATCCCTATATTTTCTTCTATGAATTTTATAGTTTTAGCTTCTACATTTAGATCTTTGATCTATTTTGAATTCATTTATATGTATAATGTGAGGTAAGGGTCCAAATTCATTCTTTTGCCTGTGGCTATCCAGTTCTCACCATGTGTTGAAAAGACTTTTAACTCATTGAATGGTCTTGACATCCTAGTTGGAAATTAGTTGACCATAAATACATGGTTTTATTTTATTCTGCCCTCTATTCCATTGATCTATATGTCTATCTTTATGTTAATACCACACTCTCTCTTTTTTTTTTTAAGATTTTATTCATTTGAAAGAGAGAGAGAGAGATCATGAGCGGAAGGAGGGGAAGAGGGAAAGGAGAAGCAGACTCCCCACTGAGCAGGGAGCCCAATGTGGGGCTCAATCCCAGGACCCTGGGATCATTACCTGAGCTTAAGGCAGAGGCTTAACTGACTGAGCCACCTAGGTGCCCCAGTGCCACACTCTCTTGATTAACATTGCTTTGTAATAAATTTGGAAACTGGGAAGTGTGAGTCCTCCTACTATGTTGTTCTTTTTCAAGACTGTTTTCACTATTCTGGGTCCCTTGAATTTCCATATGAATTTTAGGACAACTTGACAATTTTTGCAAAGAACCCAGATGGGAGTTTGACTGGGATTACATTCAGCTATACATAGATCATTTTGAAAGTATTGTTATCATAATAATATTGTCCTGCAATCCATGAACATGGGATGTCTTACCATTTATTTAGGTATTTCTTAACTTCTTTTAACAATATGTTGTAGTTTTCTGAATATGTTTATACTTCTTTTGTTTACTTTATGCTTTTTGGTTATACTGCAAATAAAATGTTTTTAAATTTCATATTTGGATTGCTCATTTCTACTGTATAAAAATACAAATTGATTTTTGTATATTGATCTTGAACCCTGCAGTTTTTCTGAACTTTATTAACTCTAATAGTATTTTCTGGATTTTGGGAGTGTTTTCTATATACAAGATAATGTCATCTGCAAATAGAGACAGTTTTAATTCTTCCTTTCCCATCTGGATGCCTATATTTATTTTTCTTTCCTACTTGCCATGGCTAGAACCTCCAGCACAGTGCTAAATAGAAGTGAGGCTGGACATCCTTGTCTTATTACTGATCTCTAGGGGAAAGCTTTCAGAGTTTCACCATCAAGCATAATGTTAGCTGAGGTTTTCATTGACACCCTTTATTGGGTTGAGGAAGTTCATTTCTATTCCTCTTTGTTGAATGTTTTTATCATAAAAGGGTGTTGAATTTTGTCAAATCCTTTTCTGTTTTTAAAACCCTCTTAAAATAATCACTGTAATTTTAACTGTTTTACAGTGAAGTGTATTTATATTCACCCACTTGTTTACAAACTTTTAAGCTCACCACTGCTTCTTATATTGCATTCTTTTCTTTGGGCTTAATCTTATTGAGGGTCTTAACGGAGAAGATCTTTCAACAAAGCTCTGTGAGTTGCAAGCTTATTCATTCTTTATCTGAGAATTTTCCTATTTTATTACCTTTCACTCATGAATAATTGTTTAACTGGATATAGAGCTCCAAGTTAATATTTTGTTTTCCTCAGAATTTTTAAAATATCTTTCCACTGTCTTTTTTGCTCCTCTAATTACTTATGAGAAGTAAATTGTCATCATGCTAATTGGCAACTTTATTTTCCTTTTTTGCTGCTTTTTAAGATTTTCTCTTTGAAGTTGATATTCTGCACCAAATTCATCTATGCTGTGTCTCTATGTGAATTTGTTTTCTTTATCCTACTTGGGAAATAGTATGCTTCTGCAATCTGAGAATTCAAGTCTTTCTTCAATTCCAAATAATTCTGTCTCTATTTCTTGAAGACTGTCACTCATCAAATTCTTTTTATCTCATTCCATGAAAGTCTTTCTTAGTAAAAGTATCTTGAACCTTATCATGCTATTTCCCATGTCTCTTGACTTCTTCATAATTTAAATTTATGTATATCTATGTTTCATTCCAAGTGATTTCCTCGGAACTATGGTTATTAATTCTCTCTTCACTTATATTCAATTTATACATCCATGGAGGGTTTTGTTTTTTCAATGACTACATTTTTACTTCAAGTAGTTTTATTTTATTTTTCAACTATTCTTGTTTCATTAGCATTTATGATTCGTCATTATATCAAATTATTTCTTCAATTACTTTAACAAGATTATACTTAAAAAACTATAAACTTACTTATTAATATCTTTCAAATTATTCTATTAACATTATTTCTTAGTATCTTATAATCATATTCTCTCATTCTCTCATCTTTAGTGAGTAATTTATTTTATAAACTTACTTATTAATATCTTTCAAATTATTCTATTAACATTATTTCTTAGTATCTTATAATCATATTCTCTCATTCTCTCATCTTTAGTGAGTAATTTATTTCTTTCCTTTGTCCCATGTATCCAGGGCTATAGAATTATTCTTATAGAGTGACTGAGCTTTTTTGTTTGTTTCCTTAAGCCTGACAGTCCAGTGTATTCTTCTGGTCTCAGATAAGTTTTTAAAATTAATTTCAAAGCTTGTTATTCCTACTTTATGCATTGACTATAAATTTTGACCACATACTTGCTTTTGGTGCAGACTTAGGTTCTTGATTTTTCTCTCATGAAATTATTTATAATTTTGTCCAGAACAAATCAGCAACATTTTTTGTTGTTGTTGTTCTTGCCTAGGTCTGTCTGCAGGGATTTCTCTTCTAATGGCCTGTCCTCAAGGGACTCTAGGCTATATATGATAGTCCTCTGAGCATCACTTCAAGGTTCCTTCTGGATTTGAGTTATCTGTTAGTTTCTGGCATTTGGATTTAGAGATTTCCTTTTCTCTGTGTTTGGCTATGTGTTTTCTTAGTTTATATGGTATTATATCTAGTATTTTTTTCTGTGTTTATAGTTTAAGAGTGATCATGAAAAAGGATTCATGCAAAATTAAATTCAGTTTGTGCTTAGTAGTAGTTTAGACTAGAAAATTAAATAGGGGGAATGGCTTGGACAACTATTTCACTCCCTGATTTTGTACTTTTGGACACATTTTCTAGAGTGCCTAACTCTGTATGGTGACAAACTATGAAGACATACATAAACTTCAGTTATTCAATCCTGATTCAATCCATATTCAAGCCTCATTTATGAACCAACATGTTTCATCTTCACCCTATAGTAAGAAATCAGCAAGAGAAGTCCAAATGAGAACAAAAAACTACTTAACTTCTATATCATACCTAAAACTTTTGTTCTTGCTTTCTTGCACACATAAAAGAGATATAGACCTCAGAGAGTATTTTTATGGACCATGGTCTCTCAAATTGAGAACCTCGATAATGATACCACTACTTTTCCCCCACGACTGCCAGCCAGTATGTCTTAAAATTTAAGTCACATCATGTCACTCACTGGTTCCCATCTCATTAAGCATAAAAAAATTAACTCAGTTCTATGAGCCTAAAAAGGCCTGTGAATCTATCCCTTGATACTTCTTTATCCTCATCCCCTTCTACAGTCCCCTTAGCTCACTTCACACCAGTCATACTAGTTGCTTATTTTTCCTCTATATGCTAAGCAAGATCTAATCTCAGAGACTTCACACCCGCTCGTCATTGTATTTTGAACCTATTGAAGAAACCATTTACTCCCTAACTTTCCTCAGTACTCTGGTCAAAAGCTACCTCTCATGCAACCCAACATAAAATAGAAATCAACACACACCTCTCATTCCCCATACCCTGTTTTTTTCCCCCTTTCACAGCACTTATCAGCAACTGACACAGTATCCATGTGCCTGGTTATTTGTTTATTGTCTGTTCTCTTCTCATAGAATATCCATAGATTCTGGGAGGACAAGTTTAGGTTTTTTGTTTTGTTTTTTGGGGTTTTTTTTTGCTTGCTTGGTTTTTAGTTTTGGGATTTTTGTTGTTACTGCTGCTGCTGTATCCCTAGTGCCTAGAAAATTGCCTAGCATATAAAAGATTTAACCTGAAACACTAAAGGAATACCATAATTTACACTTTTTCAAAAGTGAAAAAAACAGATGTATGTAAACAAAATTTGTTTATGGATATTATTTGAAGAATAACACACACTCATATCTGTATTAGAATATATATTTGATATATAAACATATTTTATTTATTCTATGTATTTAATATATTAAGGTTATATTAATATATATTGTAGATTTTAATATATATGTGTGTATAGACATACACACACACACACACACACACAGAGAGAGACAGAGACAGACACAGTGACAGAGGGAGATCTATCAGCTCATTGTCTGATCCAAAAGTATGGACTTAGGGATAAAAAATCCTAAGTTAAATAGTAATGGAGGAAAAGTGCTCTTACTTCTCAAGTAATTTCTCCAAAGAACCTTCCATCTTCATCTAATCCATACAGGAAGCACAAAGAGCCCCAACAGAATCTCACTATCTGAGTCATTGCTAGTGTCCTCTTAGAATATGGAAGACTGGGTTTGAGGGCAATGAGCTCAGTATCATCCCAGGGAAGAGAATCTAGAGAAAGAGAATGTTAATGCAGGAAATATTCTGATAAACTAGTCCATGCTGTTTATGACTCAGAAAAAGAAAACAAATGAATATCAGGATTTTAAATAGTCTGTTTATGTAAAGCATTAATGGTTGAGGAAAACAGATATTATCATGCCTTAATATATATTTCAACTATGAGTTATGATTAAATCTTAGAGAGAAATGCTTTTGAAATAACCAGTTTACTGCCAAAACAGTAAAACTTAAATAATAATAAATAGCAGCAGACGGAAGGAGGAAAATGTAGAGATAAAGTTATTTTTAAATTCCTGATTGCTCAGAGAGCATTACTTTTATTTACCATTAACTAGGAAACAGAAATTTTAAAGAAATGGTAGGTTTTTGAGAAAGTTAAAAAAAACTCAGACAAGAGGCACATTTTGCTAATCAAGTCACCCAACTCAGTCACATGGATTATCAGTGGCATATGATGGAAAGAAAATGGAACATGGAGAGAACATTGGAGATGTAGGTCCACCATTGGTTTAATTTGGGGATTTTAGCTATAAATATGTCAATGTACTCAGCTTGAACCATGAAACAAGTTAGGTGGACAATTGCACCTTTCTTTTCTTCTTCAGTTATTTCCATATAACTATATCAGCAATCTTTGCTACTCCTCCTTCAGTTTGATTAATTTGGCTGCTGACATCAGCCAACGAATGGCCAATCTATTATTTCATTTGTCTGCCATAAACAGAGTCTGAGCCAGAGTGAAACAATGAATAAGCAATCAGATTCCCTTCGGAGGCCATATCTAATGAAAAAAAATTAAAGGATGATCGAGATCCCTTTTTTGCATATCCACTCCCCATCTTTTTCTACTTAATTTCCTACACATTTAAGATACATAAGCCATGCTAGAGACAAGTCCCACAAATTATCTCTTTAGTCTCAGAAAATAACAACAGAAATACTGAGGATGAGGAATTCTTGGTTTTCATCCCAAAATGGATTTCCCTAGGTCACTTCTGTGACACTTCTCGTATTTGTACAGATTTATATTCTGTGTGCCTAATTTTCATGGCTTTTTAAGTCACGTGAAAAACACTATTATTTTTACCAGAATAATTCAACTGGTATGTGACAGCTGAAATTAACAGTTGGCCCTTAGCCCTATATTCTCCTTCTACTCTTAAAAAAACAAAAACAAAAACAAAAAAAAGAAAAAACAACAACAATCCCTGTTGACAGAGAAGAGTTTAATTTGATTTGTGCACCTGGCCACCATTTGTGGGACCCTATTAATTTCTCTCTTATAATAGAATTTGAATTGCTGTGGCACAATGTCTCATCTCCATTGGCAAGAAGAGAGACAAATACTAACAATTAGCACTTACCTATGTTACTTCTTGCCAAAGGGTCCTCACAGCTCTACTCCACTTGTGAATGTACCACTTAAGGCACTAAAGTATTCTGCTAGTGGGAAAAGCCAAGAAATAACTTTAAATGCTGGTAATGGGTGATTTGACACCAAACATATTTAAGATGAGGTTAAGAGTTATATACATATATGTGCATTATTGGTAGAGTAAACTTTCTACATCAACAAAAGAGTAGTTTTCCACTGCAAATTAATAGATTATAAAATCAGTAGGCTTTTCATGAAAGCAACTTAAAAAAATGGGGGCAGAAATAACTTCAATCTTTCAAGAATATTTTGCCTTTAAAACAACTTTCTGTAAAATCACCTAAAATAAAAGTTAACTCTGATTCTATGAGTTCAGTGGAGTCAAATTTAACTTTAAAACATCTTTCATTTCTATAGCTACTTTATTATATTTATACAAGACTACAAAAAATTAATTGGGTGATTTAAGTGAGTCAACTGTCACATATATTATGAGCTCTGCATGTGTGTGTTATGAAGCAATGTTGACTATGAGTTCAGCCTTTTACCAATTTATTTAGCCAAGGTTGCTAGAAGTTACTTAATGAGCATGAACACACAAACTGTCAATAAACCTACAGGAGGAAAAGGGGCCCATGACCTAAAAGGACCCCTCTGTTAGGCCAAGGAGATGATGAAGTATGTTAAGTCACCAGTCCCTCTGTGTGATGCTTGTTTATGCTGCCAAGGCACGTGTGGCAAATTTGCAGAGTTGGGGGAGAGAGAGGGAAATAAGTGGGAAGGAGAAGGTCAGTTTCTAAAAATTCATCTCACGGCATGTATTAAATAAAAAGCTTGAAAGAAGTACTTTTTCCCATTAAAATGTAAGAAGGTATGAATATTTGTAACATCTACTCTTTGACCTCTCAGTACCTAAGCTACTCCTTGACTACACTTGGCAATCTATTTGATGCTTTCAGCTTATAGAACGTTAGAGTCAGGGAAAAAAAAAAACCTTACAAGTCACCTATTGAATGAATAATAAATAAATATGAATGAATGGAAGGGCTAAGTGTAGTGGTTCAAGAATCGGGCAGAGCTGGCTTGCACCCTGGCTCTACCACTGACAAGCTGCGTGGCACTGGACAAGCTATTTAAACTGCTAAAGCCTGAGTCTCTTCATCTGTTATATGAGGAAAATAAATAATGCCAACTAAGTGAAATAAAACAAAAATCCATATACTATAATTGCCTCAGAAGTATTACCTCTTTAATTAAACAGAAAAGGAAGGAATTGACAAGATATCAATAACTCAGAGAATCAACTGGAAGAGTGGAGAATGAATCTCTCTCAGAAAACCAAGGGACGCAGTTATAAGAGCAGAGGACAGGAACTGATATTGCTACCATTGGATTCTTGCTGTCATACCATTGGGCTCCCAACTCCTCCATATTGGCTGGGAAAAATCTCGAACTGACCCCATTCCCACATAACTCAAAGCCAAAGACAAGGGAATATTGTTAGCTAAGCTTAACACATATATCCTTATTTTACCAAAGAGTAAATAAGGGCCCCTTCTGTTTCTATAGTGGGAGATAGGGCCTGTCTCCCCATCTTAAAAATTCCTCCATGTAGGAATAGAATGGGACATAGAACACACCACTAGGTTGTAAAATAAGACTGATTACATTTCAAAGGATCAATATCAAACAGAATGTATTCTCTGACCACAATTCCAATTCCAATAAATTAGAACTTGTTAATAAAGGATACATTTTTTAAAACTCTATATATCTGTAAATTGTTTAAAGTGCATTTGAAAATGATTCAGCCAAAAAAAGAAATTATAGTGGAAATTATTAAATACTTAGAAATGGATGAGAATAAAAATATCAAAACATAGGACACAGAAAATATTTTGAGAGAAATTTATAGTCTTAATGCTTACTTTAGAAAGAAATAGTCTAAATCAGTGACCAAACTGTCCAGTTGTTAAGAAGTTAAGGACAGAACCACGTTCCTTCACCTATCTCCCTCTCCTTCACCCTCCCTATTCCCTGGGACACAATATTGAAATTAGGCCAACTAGGAACCCTACAATCGTCTCTAAGTGTTTAAATGAAAGGAAGAGTCACATGTCTCTCACTTTTAATCAAATGCTAGAAATGATTAAGCTTAGTGAGGAAGGCATATTGAAAGCCAAGACAGGCCAAAGGCTAGTTCTCTCGCACCAAACGATTAGCCAAGTTGTGAGTACAAAGGAAAAGTCCTTGAAGGAAGTTAAAAGTGCTACTTCAGTGGACATGCAAATGATAAGAAAGTGAAACAGCCTTATTGCTGATACAGGGAAAGTTTGAGTGGTCTGGAAAGATCAACTTCTATCCAGAAGTTAAGCCACAACATTCCCTTAAGTCAAAACCTAAGAGCAAGGCCTTAAATTCCTTGGATTCTGTGAAGTCTGAGAGAGGTGAAGGAGCTGCAGAAGAAAAGTTCGAAACTAGAAGAGGTTGGCTTATGAGGTTTGAGAAAAGAAGCCATCTTTGTAACATAAGAGTTCAAGGTAAAGCAGTGAGTGCTGATGGAAAAGCTGCAGCAAGTTATCCAGAAAACCTAACTAAGATAATGAAGGTGGCCCCACTAAGCAACAGTTTTTCAATATAGACAAAACAGCCTTCTACTGGAAGAAAATGCCATCTAGACTCTGAAAAACATACTGAGGGTTCTAGAGGGGAGGGGGGTGGGGGGCTGGGTTAGCCTGGTGATGGGTATTAAAGAGGGCACGTTCTGCGTGGAGCACTGGGTGTTATGCACCAACAATGAATCATGGAACACTACATCCAAAACTAATGATGTAATGTATGGTGATTAACATAACAATAAAGAAATTTAAAGGAAAAAAAAAAGAAGATGCCATCTAGGACTTTCACAGCTGGAGAGGAGAAGTCAATGCCTCGTTTCACAGCTTCAAAGGACAGGCTGACTCTCTTGTTAGGGACTAATACAGCTGGTGACTTGCAGTTGGAGCCAATGCTCATTTACCATTCTGAAAATCCTAGGGCCCTTAAGAATTATGCTAAATCTACTCTGTGCTCTATAAATGGAACAACAAAGCCTGGGTGACAGCACATCTGTTCATAACATGGTTTACTGAATAGTTTAAGCCTACTGTTGAAACTTACTGCTTAGAAAAAAAAACAATAACTTTTAAAATATTACCTCTCATTGACAATGCCCCTGGTCCCTAAAGAACTCTGATGGAGATGTACAATGAGATCAATGTGTTTTCATGCTTGCTAACACTACATCCATTCTGAAGCTCATGGACTGGGGAGTAATTCAGACTTTCAAGTCTTATAACTTAAGAAATACATTTTTGTAAGGTTGTAGCTGCCACAGATAGCGATTCCTCTGATAGATCTGGGTGAAATAAATTGAAAACCTTCTAAAAAGGACTCACCATTCTAGAGCCAAGAACATTTGTGATTCATGGGAAGAGATCAAAATATCAACATGAACAGGAGTCTGGAAGAAGTTGGTTGAAACCCTGACTTTGAGAGGTTCAAGACTTCAGTGGAGGAAGTACCTGCAGATGTGGTGGAAACAGCAAGAGAACCAGAATTAGAAGTGGAGTCTGAATATGGGACTGAATTAGGCAATCTCATGATAAAACTTTCACAGATGAGGAGTTGCTTCTTATGGATGAACAAAGAAAGTAGTTTCCTGAGATGGAATCTACTCCTGGTGAAGAGACTATGAAGACTGTTGAAATGACAATGAAGGATTTAGAATATCACACAAATTTAGTTGTAAAGCAGTGTGAGGGTTTGAGAAGATCGACTCCAATTTTGAAAGAAGTTCTACTATGGGTAAAATGCCAACAAACAGCATGGTATGCTAAGAGAAATCATTTGTGAAAGGCAGAGTCAATCTATGTGGCACACTTCATTGCTGTCTTATTTTAAGAAACTGCCCCCACACCCCAGTCTTCAGCAACTATCACCCTGATCAGTCAGCAACCATCAACATCAAGGGAAGACCCTCCACCAGCAAAAAAATGATGACTTGCTGAAAGCTCAGATGATGGTTGGTATGTGTTTTTAGCAGTATTTTTAAGTTAAGGTATGTACATTGTTTTTTTAGACATAATGCTATTGCACACTTAATAGACTACAGCATAGTGTACACATAACTTTTGTGTGCACTAGAAAATCAATAAATTCATTTGACTCACTTTATTGGGATATTCCCTTTATTGTGGTGATCTGGAACCAAACCTGCAGTATCTTTAAGGTATGCTTGAACTTATGAAACATTGATATATGAGATACATATACTGCAGGTGAGCAGAGAAAGGTGGGAGTCTTCAGTAAGTGGTACCATGACAACTCATTATCCATAAAGGGGAAACATGGAAACTAATTCTAGGTAGGTCAAGAAATTCAATGTGAAAAGCAAAGCATTTAGTTGAAAACACAGGAGAATATTTTTCTGACCTTTGGTTAAGGAAGGCTTTTTACGTAAAACACAGAATCACTAATCCTAAAAGAAAAAATATATGATAAAAATTAACTACATTAAAATAAAGAATATGTGTTCATCAGAATAAGTCACAGAGCAGAAAAGAAAAAAAACTAGCCATGAGCTGAGAGAAAATATATGTAACATAGACTCTTTCCTTGACAAAAAATTGTCAAGGAAAGTCCAAAATCCATCAAGAAACCCCTACAAACTAATAATAAAAACACACAACTAGCAAGTCAGGAGAAAAACTGATATGATCATACACTTCACAGACTGGGAATGGCTAAATATATGAAAAGATGTTTAACTTCATTAGCAACCAAAGAAATAACAAAAAATTTAATGTGCAATCGATTGGCAAAAATTAGGAAGTCAGACCATATCAAGTGCTAGTGAGGCTATTCCCCCACACTGCTTTTGGGAGTGTAGACTGGCACAACCACTTTGGTGCCCTGTTTAGCTTCACCTCCCAAAGTTGAGCACTGCGTACTCTACAACCCAGAGATTTTACTCCTGGGTATACACCTCAGAGAAACTCTTGTTCATAAGTCCCCGATGACTGTAAGATAGGCAATGTGTTTATAGCAGTCTTCTTTATAGTATCAGAACACTGAAAGTCACCCAGTGTCCAAAAGAAAAAGATACAAAACTGTGATACAGTCACATAATTGATATCATAAAATAGTAAAAATGAAGGAACTAAAACTACATGCAATAACATAGATGAATCCTAGAAGCATAATATTGGATTACAAAGCAAGGCCCAGAAGACTACACACAATATGAGAGCTTGCTTGTAAAATGTGAAACCGGCTAAACAAACAAACAAAAAAACAGATAGTTTAGGCATACATGCTTATGTGATAAAGCCATTTTGTAGAAGGAAGGATAAATACAAAATTCACAGGGAATGCTGGGAAAGCACAAGTGCTATAAAAGAGACTCAGCTGTATTCAAGTTCTGATTTAAAAACCCCCATCATGATTTCTCTAAATTAAGCTACATTATCCAGTACAAATGTTTCATAATCAAACAAAATTCTTATAACAAATTCTTCCTGTGCACCCTCAGTGTGCTCTCTCTCTTCTTCAGGCTCTAGCTGCACCAGGGAGCTGAGGCTAAGATAAAGTGAACATAATTTTAAGTGCTGGAAAATATTATGCAAGAAACAGAGTTAAAAGAAACAGAGCTGGCAAATAAACCATTCAGCATTTGGCTGATTTTGGCAAATTGTTCTAGAGCTAGTTAAGAACAGAATTAGTTATCAGTCAGGGGGTAACTGCAATGTTCCAGGTGAGGGAGGACAGTAGCCTCGAAGAGGATGAGATGGACATAGAAAAAAACAGATTCAAGAGGTATCATCTCTGTCACTGTTGTCATAGCAGTGACCGTGACAACAGTGGAAGTGTTCTCATCATAGTAATCATCTAATCCAACTGACAGTCTCCAAGAGCTGACAGAGCCTGGATCAGGTGATCAGACATCATCCCAGACCAGGATGCTTACCTCACTTGGTGGTTGGGTCCGGTACTCAATCTCCACAAAACAGTTGTGATCTTAAATTTCCTTACATATATGTGGTATGCATATACAATGGAATATTACTCAGCCATCAAAAAGAATGAAATCTTGTCATTTGCAAGGATGTGGATGGAACTAGAGGGTAGTATGCTAAAGGGCATAGGTCACTTAGAGAAAGACAAATAGTCTGTGATTTCACCCATATGTGAAATTTAAGAAACAAAACAGATGAACATAGGGGAAGGGAAGGAAAAATAAAATAAGACAAAAACAGGGAGGGAGACAAACCATAAGAGACTCTTAACTCTAGGAAACAAACAGGGTTGCTGGAAGGGAGGTCAGTGGGGGGATGGGGTAACTGGGTGATGGACATTAAGGAGGGCACTTGATGTAATGAGCACTGGGTGTTGCATGCAACTGATGAATCACTAAATTCTACCTCTGAAACTAATAATACACTATATGTTAATTAAATTGAATTTAAATTTTAAAAAGAAACCTTTCTTATCTCCATTTTCTTCAATGTTTAACTGACTTTCCTGACCCTAACACTGACCCTGCTCTCAATGTCTCCACTCTGCTTTAAATCTCTCAGATCTGCTGCTTCACAGGCAGTCCAGGCCCTTAATCCCCTACTTTGTTCCGAATATTCCCTTTAACTCCTTGTCTTAATGCAATAATTTTCAATCCTCAGTGCACATATGAACTCTCTGGGAAAGTTTAAAATACTGTTGCCTGTGCCCTAGCCCGAGAGATTATGATATAATTTATCTGGGGTGGAGCCCAGGCATTGGAATTTGATTAAAGCACCCTCTGAATTGTTAATGGGCAACCACAGGTGAGAACTATTAACTGAAACCTGGATCTCCTTTGCAAAAGTGAAGATGAAGCCTATTGATCCTTTCATGCCTTCATACCTCAGGACTGTATTCTCAACTTCTTGCTTTCCACTGCCTCTTTGAAACCAGTACTCCCTGATCCTAAACATCTTTGCTCCCATGAGCCTCAATCCATAGGAGATTATTTAGATGTGACATCAAAAGCATGATCCATAAAAGAAAAAATAATAATAATTTGGATTTCATCAAAATTTAAAATTTCTGCTCTCCAAAAGATACATTAAGTGCCTGAAAACACAAGCCACAAAGTAGGAGAAGATATCTGCCAATCAAATATCTGATAAGGAACTTATAACACAGAGAGATCTTTCAAAATTAAGTAACAATAAAATAACTCAGTTTTTTAAATGCGCAAAAGATTTTAACAAATATTTCACCGAAGATGTATATTTGTCAAATAAAAATATAAAAATATACTAAGCATCATTAGTCATTAGGAAAATTTGAATCAAAACCCCCATGAAATATTACTATACACACACCTATTAAAATAGCTAGAATTAAAAAGAAAACTGTACCAAGTGTTGGTGAGGATATGCACTAACTTGGTGGGAAGAGAAACTGGAAAATCACTTTGGAAAACAGTCTGGCAGTTTCTTAAAGAAGTTAAAACATGCACTTACTTGTGACCTAGCCATTTCACTCCTAAATACATGCCCACAAGAAAAGAAGGAATATATCCATGCAAAGACTGGTACCAGAATATTTGTAGCAGCTTTATTAATAATAACCAAAAACTAAAAACAACCCTCTGTTCATTAACAAGTGAATAAATTATGGAATACCCATACAATTACATATTATTCAGCAAGAAAAGATAATGGTTATCAATACATGGAACAGCACGGATGAATCTGTAAATAACAATGCTATGAGAAAGACATCAGAAAGAAGAAAGGATACTGAATGATTTTGTGTGTGTGTGTGTGTGTGTGTGTGTGTGTGTGTGTGTGTAAATGCAAACTAACCCATAGTGACAAGCAGCAGAGCAGTTGCTTGGGGAGGGTGGGACAGAGATTACAAAGGGGCACAGGGCAACATCTGGGATAACAGATATGTTATATTCACTGTTGCTTCTGGTGAAGGTTTCATAGGTGTATACATATGTCAAACCTTATAAAATTGTACTCTTTCAAACTCTTCAGTTTACTGAGTTTTTATTATACTTCAGTGATGCTGTTTAAAATAGTAACTCTAAAAAAGAGAAAAAGTAGCTCCATTCCAGATATTGGTCAAAGAAAATAACTTCAAATTCCAAGCCAATATCCAACCATCAAAACTCAGCTAGGGGCACCTGTGTGGCTCAGTTGGTTAAGCGTCTGCCTTCGGCTCAGGTCACGATCTCAGGGTCCTGGGATCAAGCCCTGCATCAGGCTCCCCGCTCAACAGGGAGTCTGCTTCTCCCTCTCCCTCTTGATCTCCCTTGCTTTCACTCACTCTCAAACAAAAAAATAAATAAAATCCTTAAAAAATAAAACTCAGCTAGAGATACGATGGCTGCATTTTCCATTCACTATTCATTCACTCAGTCAAGAAATATTTCTCGAGCACCCAATGTAGCACTGGGGATTTTAACAGTGAACAAAACAAACTGCCTGCCTTCTTGGAGCTCATATTTTAGAGGGGTAAATTTGATAGTAAATAAAGATTAGCTATGTACAATGTTATGTTGATAAATATGATAAAAAAAATACAGCAGAATCATCTTTCCTGACACCATTAAATTTTCCTCCGAATTCACCGATCTGCATTCTTTTTGCCTCCAGTTGGATTGTTTTTATGCAACCGCACGTTTGAAGTGTTGTGACCAACACACACTGAAGGATCCATTAGGAACAAGTGCACAGGAGTCATACATAGAAGAAAAGATAGCAGACAAGCTCACTTGCGGTGGATTTTACATTGTAAAAATTTCATTTAACAAATAATTTTATAGCACTTCCCACATGCCAGACACAAGAAAGCTTGTGGGATGCCAGGTTTTTTTTGGTAGATTTCAGCAGTGGTATGTAGAATAGGCATATTCCAGGAGAAGTGATAAAGAAAAATAATGAAGGCTAAGAAGAAAGAGCATTGCATAGGAAAAGAACAATTGGAGCAAATAACACAAATAGGAACTGCCAAAAAAAAATTTAACTTTTCAACCAATATTTAGTAAATGCTAACAAAAGGGGACAAAACAAATGGGTCAGAGGCAAATCCAGCCAGCAGACAGGGTCAGCTTCTCACATTTATGTCACCATCCTGGCCTTTGAAAGCATGATCTTCTCAGTTCCTGACCAGGAAGATCATTAAATGTTGGGAAGGAAGAGAGAAAGAAGACCAGTCTCTGGACCAAATAGCTCGTTACGTTTATTCATTCATTCGTTCATTCATTTGTTCTTACACCGGTCAAACTCATTACAAGTATCTATTATGGGCAGGGTCAGAAGAGGCACATGGCTATACAGTAAACGAGATAAACAGTCTCTGCCTTTCTGAGGATTACATTTAGCTTTCTAGGAGGAGGTGCAAATGCTAAACTAGGAATTTAATAAGTAATTATTTAAAGTGTACTTGTTACAAATTACCATAGAGAATAAGTTCAACTGCTGAGGAGATATGAACACCGTCACAATTTGGAGTTGAACACTAAGAGTGTCAAACACAGGGGAGTGAGGAGATATAGAAGAGGGTCACCAAACCGATCTTGGCAAGACCAGGGAGATGGGGCGAATGGGGAGGGGGCAGGGGGGAGTCTGGGAAAACATTTCAGAGAAGCAACCCATTTCAATGATCGAGGTCAAAAAGAAGGAAGGAGACTCTTAACTTCCATTTTCCCCTCCATACAGGCTGCAGAGATGATTATGGAAAGCAATTATCTACTACCCCAAGTTGTTTTGTTTTACTGACATCTAGGTTTGTCCCAATTTTAATATCCCGTTCACCCCCATATGCATCCGGGAGGGCGTGCAGCTCCCTGTGCCCTAACGGCACCACCCTTGCACCATCTGTTTCTAATTAGGTGGTAACTCAGGCTCTCCCTGGGTGAATGACTTAGCATGACTCTGCAGCCTATTTTTTTTTAAAGGAGCCCGATTATTTTATGACACAAACAAGTGATACGAAACACGGCTAACCCATACCCTACTGAACAAAAAATATATTTCTTACCTGTGAACAGATAGGTTAAATGACTTGTGCAAAGTGCCTGCACTGACAGCTGGATTTTAGGTTTTTTGTTTGTTTGTTTGTTTTAACCTTTAAGACCGTGCTCTTTGATAAATCTGAGAATGCATTTTCTGAGGGCCCTTCTTGCAGAACAATTTCTTTCAGCAGCCTCCTTTGTTCATTTTTATGAGTTAAATCCAAGTTGCAAATAAATGGATCTGTCATCATTTCTCAGAATGTGTTGTTTTCAACATGACCTGCTGATTTTCCCAAGTGCTCACTGTTATTGCGGAGTCATGGTAGCATGGCCCATCAACCCCATGTGCTTGCTTTTTGGCCACTGAATCCCTTGCCTTTCCTTTGACCTCCACCCAAGTGTACAGCCTTGCATCATTCTTTTCTCCAGATGTCTCTACTTTTTTTTTTTTTTGATTCAAGTCCAAAGTATTTTAACTTGGATTTCTTGACTTATCCCAAGAATAAGAACAGCTGCTGGAAAAAAGCCCAATCTTGCACAGTCAAATCTAGGTAGCAAGACTCCCTCACGTGCACAGCAACCTCACTGTCATACTTCTGTAAACATCCCCTCTACTTTTCTTTTACTCCCCGCAGTGTTGTGGAGAAACTCAAATGAGATCAAGTATGTGAAACTGCTTTGTATATGGTAAAAATATGAGGAGGGATAACTGTCCTATGGCTTTCTTCTTTATTTGAGTTGGCTTTGTTAATCTGGTCAACAGTAAATTGAATGCATGGTTTGTTAGATTGTGATGTAGATCAATCGACTGGTTGTGACACTTGCTTTATCTACTTCAAGGTTTCCCTCAAGGGATCACCTCCTCCACGAGCCTATGGTTGAACCTTGATTCTCCACTTAGCTGCACAGTAGAGTCAGCAGGGAAGCTTTTTATGCCCAGGCCACATATCTCAGAGTGATAACATTACACATTCTGGAAGCAGAAGCCAGGCATCAGTACTTTTTAAAGCATTGCAAATGATTCTAGTGCGTGGCCAAGCATGAGAAGTACTGGTCTGTGCTCCTAAACACTGTAAACAGACCCCTGTCACAGCCCTTAGCACATTGCATCAAATCTGTCTGTCCGTGTGTCCATCTCTCCTCCCAGACTATAGCCTCCTTCTTTATTTTACTTGATTTCACATCCAGAGTCGAGCACAATGACTAGCACATGCTAAGTGTTCAAGAAATATTAAATTAAATAGAAGGAAATTACAAATTGCTCCAGATTCTTCTGGATGATTTTTTCCTACTGTACTGACCAGTAAAATGGCTCAAAAAGAAGACTGGGTAAAAGATGAATTCTTGTTTGTTTCGAATATTTAAGCTATTGGCTGTGAATTTTAAAAGATAGATTGAAAGAACTATTAAAATTTCATCTCTGAGGGAAGAACATCTTTTTGATATATAGTATTTAACTTTTTGAGTGAAAGTCATCAGACCGAAAACTGGGTGGTAAATTTATTAACAAATTCTTAACAACTTTAAAAGAAATGTATTAGAGTTCTCTAAAAACAACTTTCTCTCACTATTCTAAAACACTAGTCCTAGTACTCTAGTATGCTAATTGAACTTACAATTTTGTTAAAAATTCAGGGTCTGGGTGTTAGTACCAGAATTTCAGATTCAAGAGGGCTGGTGTGGAACAAAAAAACTTGTGTAGGTAGCTTTGTGGGTTTTTTTTTTTTTTTCCCTATGCCCAAGGAATGTTTCATTCTCTACACAAATGTATACTATCTCAGGCTCTAATCAACATGTTAAAGAAACAATGTCAGAGATTACCATTTTGGAAAATAAGGTATCACCATCAAAATGCTAGACTAATGTCAAAATACCTCTGTGTTAAAATATTTCAAGCTCAGTATTCCAAGTCACAATAGAGGCTTTATTTTATATGAAATTAATGGAAGACATCATCATTTAGAGGCTCAAATAATATTGTTGGCCATACAACATTAAATTAATACAGTCAAAACTAGTTAGATCACTCTCTCTTTCAAAAGCATTTTCCTTCCTGCCTGTGTTCTTGTTATACAATTTGGTTTGTTCCCAGTTGAAAGGGGCTGCCAGTGTTGTCAATCCTACAAGAGCAATTATCAGATAGACTAACATTCTTAGTTGTGATAACAGAATCTACTCCAGTTACTTTAAGAAGAAAGGGTTTTATTATGAGATTTGGGTGGCTCACAGAATCATTGAGAGGCCAAGGAAACAGACTTTAGGCTAAGTTCCAGGAACGACTCCCAGAATCACACTCCCAACTGGCCCACCCAGGAAGCTGAGGCCTCTGCCAAAATAAGGAAGCTAGAGATTCAGTAAGCTGCTATTAACAGCTCTGCCACAGTCCACTCTGAAAAATGGAGGCATCACATCCATTAGTTTTCTCTACATAATTCAGTTCCAAACTGAAGTCTTCCCCAGATGCATCTGTTTTCTAGAAACCTAATTAAACGTTTGTTCCCAGCAGAAAGGGAATCTACCTTGGAAAGTGGGATTGACTGCAGGGAACTCTACAAGTGTAGAAATGGCATTCCCAAGTTTGTGGGTAGCTGATGCCCCTGTACAAAGAAAGTCATCAAGATGATTAATTTTTGCATTCTGAAACACTCTTAAATGCTTTTCAATTTTTATTCAATATCCTGAAATAAAAATTTAAAAGTCCCTAGATCTTCCTCCAAGCATCATGCCTGCTTCAGAGTCAATGATTGCAATTTTTTTTTTTAGTTTCACTCGGATTATTCAGTCTCCCTTGGAGCTGTGTTTATTTTCTGGTTTTGTATGGGTAGCAAAATAGATTTTGATGGAAATATTTGAGTAGAGACTCCATGTAGATACCTTCACCTTTGAAAGTAAATAGAAATTTTTTTCTCACTTTGTGAATTGAAAGCATTTTAAAATGTTTAATTCTTGGAAAGAAGTAGGGGACAAAATATTTGCCTACAGTGTGTACCGGAAACAGAATAGCCAATGCCCTTTAATTATGCACACCTACAGCAAAAAGGGTAAAAATATATCAACGTGACATGCTTATCAACACTACCCTATATTCACTAGCACGAGTATGATCCATAATAATAATAATAAAAGAAAGAAAACAAAGAAAAGACCATTTGCCTTAGTTTAGACAAAGCTACCTGACATTTGGGATGGATGCTAATTAAAGAAATAGACAAAATTCAGTCAAACTTGACAACTATATAAAGCAGCATGGGTTTCCTTTAAACAAAAAGGGAGGTGGCTTGAAATTAATACTGGGCTTAGCTCATCGCCTCTCTCTTGTGTGAATTATCTAGTACAAATACAATGCATGTGAAGAGCTTCTAGGAGTCCATTATCACTTGCTATTGGAATCTCTGCATGCGCCCTTGATGAAAACTTTCCAAATCATCTCATGAAACTCAATCTGCCCAAACTTCCTTTCTAATGGAAGGTTTCCTTGCCTTGCTATATCACCTGGTCAAAATTGTGAAGTTGCCACAAAACTTTTATTCTCAGTAACCTTAAGTCTCCCTATCTGGGAACATAGCGAGCTCCTTTGCTATTGCCTATGGGACCAAGGTCTTTATACATCTACTTATCCCTCATTCCAAATGTATTACCTGATTTCATTCATGCTGAGAAGAAAATAATTCACAGCTTAAGGGTCAATATTTTATCAGGAACTAACAGAGCCAAGTCTTAAAAAAATGGTGGTTCAGAGTATCACCCAATTCATAAAAGGATTTTAATATGGGTTTAGTAGAAAGATCATATATATACAAAGAATACATCTCTCCATTTACATGTGAAGCTGAATGTGTAAGTAAAAGAACACAGGTAATGCAACTGCCTTTTTAAAAAGTCTTTAAGTCACATCTTTTTAAGAATAAATAATGAAGGAACAAATTAGCCTTTCCCTGTATCTGCCTCCCATTGACACGGACTTAATTCAAATAAATCATTACTATATAGCTTATAATAAGGCAAAAGCCTCCTGAGGAAATTCTAAGTTTCCAACCCCTCCATAACACCTCCAGAGTCATCTTTCAAAAATAAATGTTATGTTTGGTCACTTCTCAAAATTCTACAAAGGTTCCCAGTTACCCAACAGATAAAGCCTAGATTTTTTTATGATGACATAGCAAACTCTTTGATCAATATAAATCACAGCCTATTTAGGTCCTACTCAGCCACAGGTCCTAAGAATTTTTTACTCCAAAGACTCAGCCCTGACCAGGTTTGGATCAATCCTGCATGAGCCAGTTATACATTTTGCAGGGGATCAGACCTTTAGGAACTAATCTTGCTGCCCTAACATTGGTAACTAGTATATCCTAGTTTAACCTTCAATATGCACAAGCCCACCAAGATTCGTCTTCTCACTGACCTTCCAATATTTATCTCTTATTACTGTGCCTACTTTAATTTCCTAGTTTACCCCCCACTTCTATCACCAGGACTCCAGCCTTATCCAAAAGGCCAGCTTACTTGGATAGGTCCATAGAACCCCATAAACCCAAGGCAAAAGCCATATGACTGGGTCTTCACCGCTGGCTGGAGATCTGACCCATCTTAGATGGTCACCTACAGGACCCTTCGTTATTACTGCCACCTTGAGATTCTTGGTGCTGTGTTCTGCTCAAAAGGCTAGATTCTTTAGTACATCGCTGCCTTCCCAGATAGCACCAAATGAGCCTTCTGAAGCCAACAGTATGGTTTCCTCCCTGAATCCTAGCCCTACCTGTTCTGGGATTACTCCATCGTTACTAGTTTGTACTTAAGGGGCTCCAACATGCTTTTGGCACATTGCATATAAGTTATGGCTGTACAGTCTAGCCCCTGATTCTTGAATGCAACATGATGCTCTTTTTACATCAGTCCTGGCCCATGCTCTTCTCAGGCTTTCCTTACCTTTTTCCAGTCGACTAACTTACCAATCTTTCAAATGCCATGCTTATGAAGTCTTCATTAAAACTCTAAAACTTGCTCCCCCTTGGCATATGCCTTGATTATAGAACTTCTCAGATTGCATTGTAATTTTTTTGTTCTCACATATGTTTACCCCAAAAAAGACTGAGACCTCCTTAAGGACTAGCTGAGCCCTTAACAGCTCCTTCCTCACTCACAGCTGAGACCATATGTGCCCTATAAAAATGTCCCTGGGGCTACTCCAACATTTCATGGAGTATGTCCAGGATACACTCCCACTCTTTTGTCCAAATCCTGTTTTAGTCTTGTACTCACTTGCTTCATATCCAAATGCCTTCTTCTTGGATAAATGGTGGATTCTGCCCCTCTGCCTTGCCCCTTAAGTTTGAGCCCTTAAACTGTATTCCTGGCTTTTGATTTTGGTTCCATCTTTGGATCTACTCAAGCAACGTGCTCTTATACCCACTGGCCAGAAGCACTCCAGTCTGTATCCAGCCTGGCCTCTGGGGACCCTAACATCGGTCCTGTTTGTACAGGCAGAGAGGTTGGACAAAATAAATCAACATATTTGAGATCTGTGAAGCTTTTCCTAATGAAAGAGAACAAGACTCCTCCTTCATTAAGGAACAGTTATTGATTTATGTCTTAAAAAATAGGATGATAAGATATCTGCTCCACAACCCACGATTTCAAGCCAAGCCAAGGGCTTTAGAGGTTGCAGAGATGAAACCCAAAGTGACATGGGGTAAAAATGAAGACCATTTCAGGTATTAATTTATTCAGTGAAAAAGACCACAGTATGATTAGTAATGGAAATACTGTAATCATCACTTCATCCCTCATACTTCCCACCCCTTCACACTGACCTATCTATGTTCCTCAAATGTGTCATGGTTTTCTCATGCTATTGAGCCTTCTATGAACACCTCCAAAAGTCTGGCTTCTACTGTTTTTTTTTTTTTCCCCTGATTATATCATTTTCATCTTTCTGATTTCAGGTAAATACCTTTTTTTTTTCTTAGAATACTTTTTGATTTATTGCACATGGTACTCCTCTCACTGAAGACATTTCTTTTTCATTTGTTTGCAACTCTTACTAGACTTTAAACACAGTTAGGACAGGGATTGTGAGTCTAGATACCAGAATATCTGGTACAGGGTGTGGCATTTAGTTCATGTTCAATAAATATTTGTTGAGTGAATGAATGGACAACAATCATTGCTATCTCTTAAGTATGATGTGGCTGGTCACAGGAGGAATGACAGCATGTGTACAGATGGAACTCAAGAGACTGGATGTGTTTACTTTCGAGGAGGAACAATGGGAAAGTAGGGGAGAACAAAGACTAGTGATCCAGTGAGACACCGAGCAGAGACTGTGATGACTGGTAGAAGACGTCATGGCCAGAAGAAATTGTTGGTATCAAAAGATAGAGCTGAGATCACAGAAGATACTGGTAGATGAGAACACAGTAATAAAGAACCTTTGATTCAGCAATGTTTACTATTTGAGTCAGGTAGTGAACTTCAGAGGTATCTTTGGGAAAGCAACTAATGCATAATAACAAAAATGGAAAGTCAGTACATTTCAATTATCCCATAAGCTCACAGGTGTGATACAGAAAGGCTGGGGAACTGCACAGTTCAGCAATGTCTGTGTACAGTAATGGGAGGGGGAAGGGCAAATATCCAATTATAAGAATCATGCCACAAAATAATGACTTCATGTCAAGAGCAAGTTAAAAGTCCAGTTATTAAGTGTTATATAGAGGCAGCAGCATGGAAACTCATCTTCCATCTTTTTCTCTTTCCTTGGTCAGAATATACTAGACACAGAAGCCTCCGCTGTCCCTTTAAAATGTAAATCAGATCCCATTACTTTCCTAGCTAAATGCCTTTAATGGCTTCCCATCACACCTAAAACAAAGTCCAAAACTTGTTATGGCTACAGGAACCCTACTTGATCTGGCTATTGCTTGCTTCTCTAGTTTACCCTGTAATGCACTTTTTTCTATAATCTCAGCTCCAGTTATTCTATCTTCTTACACACCTCAGACACATTAGTTTTGTCCCAGTCTCAGGGCCTTTCATATATGCTGTTTTCTCTACCTTAAATCCTTTCCATCAAATATTTAGATGACTTCGAGTCAAGTCTTAGGCAAATGTCATCTTATCAGAGAGAGCCTAGCTAAACTAAATATCATTGCACTACCTACTTTACTCTTTATCCCCCACTGTGCTTCATTGTCATAGTCAGCATCTCTTAACATCATACCATATATTTATTTTGTATCTATTCTCCCAGAAGAACATAAGCCAGTGAGGGCACAGGCCTTGTCTGTCTAGCTGATTACTCTATCTTCAGTGCCTTGTGTATTGTAGGTACTCAGTAAGTATTTATTAAACAAGAATATAAGTTTTCCTGCTTCTTTCATTGCCAATTTGGTTGTTTTCCTTTTCTTCCAATGCTGCATCTAGAATGGAGTAATCACAACAATTTTTTTAAAAATGTTTTTCATTTTTAAATGTGGAAAAGAAGAGGGAAAGAAGTTGGGGACAAAGCTAGAATCCAGGGGAAAAAAATCATTGTTATAGGAAGAATAACGATCACTATGTATTAAACTACAGGTCTGGATTTGGCAATGGATAGCACCAACTCTAGGGAGGCATCTTGAAAGCGAGCAAGACCCAGAGGCAGCAGTCCCGCAGACGCAGGGCTTTTAGGGGATAAGGACACGAAGACAGAGGGTCGCTACCTTTGTACAAGTGGCAGTAAGAGGAAAAGAAGAGAATAAGAGGAAAATCTAGGATCTTGTAAAACAAAAACAAGTCACAAAACATGCCAACCTCTACCCATTCCTACCACCAATATCACCCATTAAAGAAATTAGGCTTCACTGGTCTGAGAGAAAGATTGCTATTAAACTAGAACTTCTATCTACAATATTATTGTAAGTAGAAAAAGGCAGTCAAACTCCATGTAAAGCTACTTTTTGAAAAAAGCAGAGGTTGGCAGCTAAATACAGAAGAATGAAACTCGCCCATTCTCTAACACCATACACAAAGATAAACTCAAAATGGATGAAAGACCTCAATGTGAGACAGGAATCCATCAAAATCCTAGAGGAGAACTTAGGCAGTAACCTCTTTGACATCGGCCACAGCAGCTTCTTTCAATACACATCTCCAAAGGCAAGTGAAACAAAAGCAAAAATGAAATTTTGGACTTCATCAAGATAAAAAGCTTCTGCACAGCAAAGGAAAGAGTCAACAAAACAAAGAGGCAACCCACAGAATGGGAGAAGATATTTGCAAATGACACTATAGACAAAGGGCTGATATCCAAGATCTATAAAGAATTTCTCAAACTCAACACCCAAAAAACAAATAAGTCAAAAAATGGGCAGAAGACATGAACAGATACTTCTCAAAAGAAGACATACAAATGGCTAGCAGACACATGAAAAAATGTTCATCATCATTAGCCATCAGGGAAATTCAAAACAAAACCACACTGAGATACCATCTTACACCAGTTAGAATGGCAAAAATGGACAAGGCAAGAAACATCAAATGTTGGAGAGGTTGTGGAGAAAGGGGAACCCTCTTACATTGTTGGTGGGAATGCAAGTTGGTACAGCCACTTTGGAAAACAGTGTGGAGGTGCCTCAGAAAATTAAAAATAGAGCTACCCTGGGGCGCCTGGGTGGCTCAGTTGGTTGGGTGACTGCCTTCGGCTCAGGTCATGATCCTGGAGTCCCGGGATCGAGTCCCGCATTGGGCTCCCTGCTCGGCGGGTAGTCTGCTTCTCCCTCTGACCCTCCCCCCTCTCATGTTCTCTCTCTCTCTCTCTCACTCTCTCTCTCAAATAAATAAATAAAATCTTTAAAAAAAAAATAGAGCTACCCTATGATCCAGCCATTGCACTCCTGGGTATTTACCCCAAAGACACAGATGTAGTGAAAAGAAGGGCCATATGCACCCCAATGTTCATAGCAGCAATGTCCGTAATAGCCAAACTGTGGAAAGAGCCAAGATGCCCTTCAACAGATGAATGGATAAAGAAGATGTGGTCCATATATACAATGGAATATTACTCAGCCATCAAAAAGGCTGAGTGCCCAACTTTTTCATCAACATGGATGGGACTGGGGGAGACTATACTAAGTGAAATAAGTCAAGCAGAGAAAGTCAGTTATCATATGGCTTCACTTATTTGTGGAACATAAGGAATAGCACGGAGGACATTAGAAGAAGGAAGGAAAACATGAAGGGGGTGGAAATCAAAGGGGGAGACAAACCATGAGAGACTATGGACTCTGAGGAACTGAGGGTTTTAGAGGGGAGGTGGTTGGGGGAATGGGTTAGCCCGGTGATGGGTATTAAGGAGGGCACGTATTGCATGGAGCACTGGGTGTTATATGTAAACAATGAATCATGGAACACTACATCAAAAACTAATGATGTACTGTATGGTGACTAACATAACATAATAAAATTAAGTTAAATTTTAAAAAAATCAGAGGTTGAGAATCAAATTATTTTGCTGAATGAAAATTTCTAAAACACATTATGAATTATTGTATTACAAGCACTCCAAACTGAATTTAATAAATGAAAACAATTAATGACTTAAAAACTGGACATTTAAAAAACTAATGTCAAAGGCACCTGGGTGGCTCAGTTGGTTAAGCGACAGCCTTCAGCTCGGGTCATGATCCTGGAGTCACGGGATCAGGTCCCACATGGGACTCCCTGCTCAGCGGGGAGTCTGCTTCTCCCTCTGACCCTCTTCCCTCTCGTGCTATCTCTCATTCTCTCTCTCTCAAATAAATAAATAAAATCTTTAAAAAAAAAACTAATGTCAAAATGGACAAAAATATTAGGGAAAATGAAATGTGTCAATTGATTGACACCCTAAAACACAAACCCAATTCAGAAATTTAGAATAATTTTTAAGGTAACAAAGGAAGACCTAAATGAAATTTGAATGAAAATATAACAAGAGGCATTGAAGAAAACTAAAGCAAAAACAAGAGAATGAAAATGAAATAAAGTAAAAAGTAAAAAATAACTCAGTTTACAAGTGTTGAAATTAAAGAGAAGATTAAACACACATGTAACAAAACCATGGAACACAGCTAACAATTAATGCAATAATATCGAAAAATTTCCAGAAACAAGAGATGACCTAAATCTATGTATTGAAAGGTTTAACCATTAGCATATCAGGAAAAATGACCTAGAATGATCAATTTTGAGACAGTATAGTTATATAGTAAAACTATACAACTTTAAAGAAAAAAGAAATTCTTCAGGACGTTCAGGCTACAGAAACAAATTACAAGGACAACAAAATTAGATTGGCATAAGGCTTCTCTAAAGCAACATCAAAGCATAATAATAGTGACACAGCATTTTTAAGAAATTCAAGAAAAGAAAATATGAACCATTGAAGTTCAGCATCCCTGATGCTGAGCGATGTTGAGCACTTTTTCATGTGTTTGTTGGCCATTTGGATGTCTTCTTTGGAAAAATGTTCATGTCTTCTGCCCATTTCTTGATTGGATTATTTGTTCTTTGGGTGTTGAGTTTGATAAGTTCTTTACAGATTTTGGATACTAGCCCTTTATCTGATAGGTCATTTGTAAATATCTTCTCCCATTCTGTCGGTTGTCTTTTGGTTTTGTTGACTGTTCCCTTTGCTATGCAAAAGCTTTTTATCTTGATGAAGTCCCGATAGTTCATCTTTGCCCTTGCTTCCCTTCCCTTCAGCCTTGTTTCTAGGAAGAAGTTGCTGCGGAGGAGGTTGAAGAGGTTGCTGCCTAGTACTAAAAAGGGCACATATTGCATGGAGCACTGGGTGTTATACGCAAACAATGAATCATGGAACACTACATCAAAAACTAATGATGTGATGTATGGTGATTAACATAACATAATAAAATAAAAATTTTAAAAAAGAAAAAAAAAGAAATTTTACTATGTAAGGAAAATAAAAGAAAATATGAACCAAGGATGTTTTTATGTACAATAGAACTCTTCTAGTCACAGAGACAGAAAAATGGTTTTAAATATGTAACAGCTAAGATAATATTATATTCACAAACTCTTTCTGAGAAATCTATAAGAAAAGGGACTTCATCTAACCAAAAGATAATTGGAGAGACTTTGGCAAAAGGACAGAAAGTGAACATTTAATATGTGTAATTGCAGATCTAGAATGAAAACAAGGATGAGTCTATGAGTCCAAGAATAGTACGAAACTGTTATGTGTTCCAATAAAGTAGAAAGTAGAACATGATCATTGATTTTTCCATAAGTACTAAGTGGGAGTCAAAAGATCGAACTTAAAATCTATAAACCAGAGTGAAAATGATAAAAGGGGGATTAAAGGCACTATAAAAGGTATGGATACAAAATGAACCATTAGGACAACAAAACATAAGTCCTTTTTATTTTTATTTATTCTGTTTGTTTTTTTAAAAATGTCAGCTTTACTGTGGTAAAATTGATATATAAAATTCTAAGATTTTTAAAATGTACATCATGGTGATCTGATATACCTATACCTATCCCTATACCTTGTGAAGGAATTCCCCTCATCTAGTTAATTAACACATCCATCACCTCACATATTTATCTTTTTTTTTCCCCTTTGGTGAGAACATTTAAGTTCTACTGTCTTAGCAAATTTCAATTTATAATTGTTATCAACTGTAGTCAACATGTTTTACATTAGATCCTTAGACATCATTCATCATATAGCTGAAAGTTTATACATTCAGTTTCTCTACCCATTTTTTAATTGATGTTTTTTGTTTGTTTTTGTTTTTGTTTTTTGCTGTGGAATTGCATGAGTCCTTTATATATTTTGGGTATTAACCCTATATCAGATATATTTTCTCCCATTACAAAGGTTGTCTTTTCATTTTGGGGCACCAGACATGTGCACCCTTTAAAAAAAATTTTTTTTAAGAGAGATAAAAGAGACATTTCATAAAGAAAGAAACATAGCATAATATATGTTAAAGTAAAATTATACTATACAATAGGAGTCAAGACTAAAACTCACTAAAAGAAAAAATGCTTTCAATTTGACTTATCAAGTAAAACTGAACTCTATGATAGATAAAAGTAACACTTAAAATGACTCCAAAAGGCAAGGCAATGAGCAAATTACAAAAGATGCAAGTAGAGACAGAAAGAAACACACAAATCATAGTAGATTTTAATACATCACTCCTAGGACATGACAGGTCAGATGAACACAAAATATGAAATTTAAACAACATAATTAATAAGGTAGATTTTACTGCTATATAAAGAATATATCTTCTTCTACACCTCAAAAATACAAATATCCCTTCTCAATGGCATAAGGAATATTTACAGAAATTGAACATGTATTAGATCACAAAGAAAACATCTATAAATTCATAAAATAAACATATCACTAATGACACTTTAACCATAATGAATTAAAAAAAATTAGAAATAAATTCGAAATCAAAGGACCTTCACCTTAAAATTTTAAAACGTATTATGAAAGACTTTTGAGTAGGAGGGGAAATACAAACAGAAATTAGAAAGCTTCTGAAAAACAATGAGGATAAAACTACGTATCAGAATCTATAGGATTCAATTTAAAAAGTGATGAGAGCAAAATGTATCACCTTAAACATCTATAAACAGAATAAAAGAATGAAAATAAGTGAAATAAACTCTTAACTCAAAAAGGGAGGCCAAAACAAATTAAACAAAGAAAGTTCAAGAAGGAAATGATAATGATAAAGCAGAAATTAAAGAGATAAAGAAGTGGAAAAAATAGATTAAGTTAATGAATCAAAATCCTGGTTCTTTGCAATTCAACAAAATACAGAAATCACTAGCTAAATGGATTGAAGTAAAAGGGGAGAGAGCACAAAAATGTAAGAAATTACACTGGGAAAAACTATTGACAAAGAGGAAAGTTTAAAAGTCATGGCAAACTATTTTTCTCATCTCTATGAAAATAATTTTGAAAAACTAGATGAAATGGATCATTTCCTAGGAAAATACAGTTTATGAGAATTATCTCCAGGATAGAAAGTAAGCTTAGTAAGATCAATTTGCATAGGAGAAATAGAGAAAATGATCAAAAATGACTCCACAAAAATGTAACAGGACCAGATGGCTTCCTAGGTAAATTCTACCATACACTGAAAGAACAGTATTGGGAGAAAGTATCTGCCAAGGATCCTGAGCTTCCTGCACATTCTTGTTAGGTATGCCAAGGATGCAAGACCTTGACCATTCTTTACTTGAGCCATTTCTCCAGATTATGTTTCCAGTGACCAGCTTTGATGGATCAAGTAACTTCTCCCACACAAAGAACAGGTTTGTTTTTGCTTACTACAGAAGCAGTGGTTCTCCAAATTTCAGTGCTCCTCCTCTGTAATGATTGTAGGCAACCATCTAAGATCACCAACATAGACACTGTGGGATTTATAGGGGATCAAAGGGAAAATGAAACTCTGGCTGCTACTTTTGCCAATAAAGTTCTTTGTCTCTGACCCAAGAATTTCATGTCTTCTACTAACACCCATGAGAGAGGAATAGGCTTATAAATAGGGAAAAATTACAGACCTATATAGTTGTTGACAATGAGATAGTCCCAATATTATATAAAATATGTCAGATCATGAAAAATGAAAGAAAACTTCTAAGTTATTTTTACAAAAAAAGTAATGTCAATACCTAAGCCTAATAAATATAGCATAAAAATGAAAATTACAGTCCAATACACTTATTAATATCAATATAAAAATATGTGAAATTTTTACCAAGACTCAAAAACCATGTTAAGAAAATAATTCAACATGACCAATTGATGGGATTTATATCAGAAGTGTAAGAATTATTCATTATTAGAAATCTAATAATGTAATCAACTACATTAATAGATATAAAGAGAAAATAATATAATTATCTACATAAATGCTAACAAAGTATTTAATAACATTCAATATCCATTCCTAATTAAACCTACTAAAGTCTACTTCCTTAATATGAAAGAATGTATATGCCTCTTTCCTAAACCCAGCATATTGCTTAAAAGGGAGTATGTGTGTGTGTGTGTGTGGAGGGGGACTACAGGCATTACTATTAAGGAGAGAAATAAAGTGAGGATACCCACCAGCTCCACTACTATTTAACAGTTGAACTAGAATTATTAACCAATGCAATTAGATAAGAAAAATAACTAGAGTCATAAAACTTAAAGAAAAACTATTTGGAGATAACAGACTATAGCTAGTAAATGTAGAAAATGAATAATAAAACTAGGTAAAACAATAAAAGAATCCAGGTACATAGTAAAATATAAAATAAACACACAAACAGTAAAAAGTAAAAATGCTTTATTGTACATGAATAACAACCAGGTAGAAGATATAATGAAACAGAAAATTCCACTTCCAACATTTTCATTAAAATGAATAGAATAGTCAGGAATGAACTTAGAAGAAATGTGCAAACTAACATGAAGAATCCTATAAAACACTACTGGAAAACCAAAAGTAGACATGAACAAATAGAAGGATCTCCCTTGTTCTTAAATAGTACATCTCAACATCATCAATTATATCAGTTATCTCAAAGTTAATTCATAAATTAAATACAATCCCAATAAAATACCAATAAATTTTTTCCTTGAGCTAGGAAATAGGTGATTTAGTTGATATTAAAATTCATTTTAAAAATAAACACACAATAGCCAGGAAAACATTAAAAAGGAAGAGAGAAGAGGGAGAACTAGCTGTATCAGACCTTAGAACATACTACAAAGCCTCTTTAACAGCACTGTCCAATATAGTAGTCATTAGCCATATGTGACTAAATGGAAATTTTCTATATCCACACTGTCCAGTATGGTAGCCACTAGCCACATGGGGCTAAATGAACTTAAAATATAGCTAATGCAATTGAAGAACTGGATTTTTAATTTTATTTAATTATACTAAATTTAAATAGCCATATGTGGCTGACTACTGTATTAAATAAGGATAGCTTTATAGTTGAGTAAGAATTGTACTGTGGGATGCCTAGGGGGCTCAGTCATGATCTCAGGGTCCTGGGACTGAGCCCAACATCGGGCTCCCTGCTCGGCAGGGAGCGGGAGCCCACTTCTCCCTCTCCCTCTGCCCCTCCCCCTGCTAATGCTCTGTCTCTCAAATAAACAAAATCTAAAAAAAAAAAAGAATGGTACTGGTGCATAAATAAACAGACCAGTTAAGTGGAATATCATGTCTAGAAATAGATTCTCACATAATATAAATATAATATTTCATATATATATATGAAAATTTGCTATGTGAAAGGCATCATCTCAAATCAATGGGGAAAAGAACTTCGTAAAAAATGATGCTGAAACTGGATAGTCACTTAGTAAAAGGAAAAGCTAGATTTATTCCTTATGCCATAATCAAGAATAAACTCCAAATGTATCAGTAATGTAAATGTAATAAATGAAACCATACAAGTACTAGAAGAAAACATGAGTGAATTCCTCTTTATTAACCTTGGGATAAAGGAAAACTTTCTATCTACCAAATTCAGATGCAATAAAACTGATAAATTTGACTATATAAAAATTTTAAACAATTTTTTGAATGGCAAATCAAAGTATCATCATAACCAAATCAAAGACAAATGACAGAAAAATATCAGAAGAAATATTATTTGCAACAAATATCAGAGTAAAATATTAATATCCCTCATATATAAAAAGCTTTGAAAAACTGAGAAAAAAAGTTTTTATAAATGCTATGGGAAATGAGCGCAACTATAAAATATAGTTGACCAAAACCCTTAAATACATGAAAAGATGCTCCATTTTACTCAAAGGAATAGAAATGCACATTAAACTTCACTGAGATAATTGCTTTCATCCATTGTACTGACAACAAAACCTCAAAAGCTTATAATACATAGTTGGCAAGACCTGCTCACATATTGCTGATGTTAAGGCAAAATGTCACAACTCTTGATGTGGGGGGGGCGGGATTTAGCAGTATTTAACAAAATTCTATATGTAGTTGTCTTTTAATGCAGTAATTCCACTTTCTGGAATTTACACTAAATGACATGAACATACATGAAGAGATTATTCACACTTCATTATTTGTAATTGCAAAATACTGGAAACTACCTAAATGTTCAAACATAGGAAATTGGTTGAATACACTGTGTTACATGCATACAATGTAGCAGTTTATTTTTTTCTTACTTTTATTTAAATTTAATTAATTCACATATAGTGTATCATTAGTTTCAGAGGTAGAGTTCAGTGATTCATCAGTTGCATACAACACTCAGTGCTCATTACATCAAGTACCCTCCTTAATGTCCATCACCCAGTTACCCCATCCCCTCACCCACCTCCCCTCCAGCAACCCTGCTTGTTTCCCAGAGTCAAGAGTCTCTTTGTCTCCCTCTCTGATTTTGTCTTATTTTATTTTCCCTCCCTTCCCCTATGATCCTCTGCTTTGTTTTTTAAATTCCACATATGAGTGAAATCAGATGATAATTGTCTTTCTCTGATTGACTTATTTCACTTAGCATAATACCCTCTAGTTCCAACCATGTCATCGCAAATGGTAAGATTTCATTTTTTTTTCTGATGGCTGAGTAATATCCCAATATACCACATCTTCTTTATCCATTCATCTGTCGACGGATATCTGGGCTTTTTCCATAGTTTGGCTATTGTGGACATTTCTGCTATAAACATTGGGGTGCAGGTGCCCCTTCAGATCACTACGTTTGTATCCTTTGGGTAAATCCCTAGTAGTGCAATTGCTGGGTCATAGGGTAGCTCTATTTTCAACTTTCTAAGGAACCTCCATACTGTTTGCAGAGGGGTTGTACCAGCTTACATTTCCACCAGCAGCGTAGGAGGGTTCTCCTTTCTCCGCATCCTCACCAACATCTGTTGTTTCCTAACTTGTTAATTTTAGCCTTTCTGACTGGTGTGAGGTGGTATCTCACTGAGGTTTTGATTTGTATTTCCCTGATGCTGAGTGATGTTGAGCATTTGTTCAATGTGTCCGTTAGCCATTTGTCTGTCTTTGGAAAAACGTCTGTCCATGTCTTCTGCCCATTTCTTGACTGGATTGTTTTTTTGGGTGTGGAGTTTGCTAAGTTCTTTATAGATTTTGGCTACTAGCCCATTATCTGATAAGACATTTGCAAATATCTTCTCTCATTCAGCAGGTTGTCTTTTGATTTTTTTTGACTGTTTCCTTTGCTGTGCAAAAGCTTTTTCTATTGATGAAGTCCCAATAGTTCATTTTTGCTTTTGTTTCCCTTGCCTTGGAAGATGTGTCTAGAAAGAAATTGCTGCAGCTGAGGTCACAGAGGTTACTACCTGCGTTCTCCTCTAGGATTTTGATGGATTCCTGTCACACATTTAGATCTTTCATCCATTTTGAGTTTATTTTTGTATATGGTGTAAGAAAATGGTCTAGTTTCATTCTTCTGCATGTGGCTGTCCACTTTTCCCAACACCATTTGTTGAAAAGACTGTCTTTTTTCCATTGGATATCCTTTCCTGCTTTGTCAAAGATTAGTTGCCCATAGAGTTGATGGTCTATTTCTGGGTACTCTATTCTGTTCCATTGATCTATGTGTCTGTCAGTACCACACTATCTTGATGACTACAGCTTTGTAATACAACTTGAAGTCCAGAATTGTAATGCCACCAACTTTGGTTTTCTTTGTCAACATTCCTTTGTCTATTTGGGGTCTTTTCTGGCTCCACACAAATTTTAGGATTATTTTTTCCAGCTCTGTGAAAAATGTTGTGTAGATTGCTCTGGGTAGCATAGACATTGTAAGAATATTTGTTCTTCCAATCAATGGGCATGGAATGTTTTTCCATTTCTTTGTATCTTCATCAACTTCTTCCATAAGTGTTCTATAGTTTTCAGAGTACAGATCCTTTACCTCTTTGGTTAGGTTTATTCCTAGTTATCTTCTGGTTTTTGGTGCAATGGTAAACGGGATCAACTCCTTAATTTCTCTTTCTTCTGTCTCATTGTTAGTGTATAGAAATGCAACTGATTTCTGTGCATTGATTTTATATCCTGTCACTTTGCTGAATCCCTATATGAGTTCTTCTGGGTTTTCAACATAGAGTATCATGTCATCTGTGAACACTGAAAGTTTGACTTCTTTGCTAATTTGGATGCCTTTTATAAGGTCTTTTGGTTGACTGCTGAGTCTAGGACTTCTAGTACTATGTTGAACAACAGTGGACATTCCTTTCCTGTTCCTGACCTTAGGGGAAAAGCTCTCAGTTTTTCCCCACTGAGAATGATACTCGCTGTATGCTTTTCATATATAGCTTTTATGATATTGACATATGTTCCCTCTATCCATACACTACAGAGAGTTTTAATCAAGAAAGAATGCTGTATTTTGTCAAATGCTTTTTTGCATCTATTGAGAGGACCATATGGTTCTTGTCCTTTCTTCTATTAATGTGGTGTATCACACTGATTGATTTGCAGATGTTAAACTTGCAGCCCAGGAATAAATCCCACTTGGTCATGGTGAATAATGTACCTTTTAATCACTTTTGTATCTTATTGGCTAGTATCTTAGTGAGAATTTTTGAATCCATGTTCTTCAGGGATATTGGTCTGCAATTCTCCTTTTTGGTGGGGTCTTTGTCTGGTTTTGGGATCAAAGTAATGCTGGCCTCATAGAATGAGTTTGGAAGTTTTCCTTTCATTTCTATTTTTTTGAAACAGCTTCAGAAGGATAGGTATTAATTCTTTTTAAATATTTGGTAGAATTCCACTGGGAGGCCATTTGGTCCTGGACTCTTGTTTGTTGGGAGAGTTTTGATTACTGCTTCAATTTCTTTGCTGGTTATGGGTCTGTTCAGGTTTTCTATTTCTTCCTGTTTCAGTTTTGGTAGTTTACATATTTCTAGGAATGCATCCATGATGGGTATATGTCTATAAAAGACTCAAGATATAAGAATATAAGTATAAGATACAGATAGTGACCAGATTGACTTTGCATCCCATGACAAAAAGTGGAATGAGTAACCACTTAGAACTAAGAGAGCAGACTGCAACCCTTTCCCCTGGCAGGCCCAGCCAGGGGAAAAAGAAGATGAATGAAATTCAGAAGGAGAAGTGGCCATTCATTCTTCCATTTGATGAGTATTCATTATTTTTAAGGTGCTTATTTTTAAACATGTCTAGAAAATATATCCTCAAATTAGTAATAAACACCTCTTTCAAAATTCCCATATACACAGTTGTCTACATGACAATGCACCTGTAAACTACTTTTATTAAATAACTGCTTATTCAATAAATATTTATTAAATACCTAAGAAATGCCAAATACTATTTGTGTACTGGGAATATAAGCAGGAAAAAAGGCAAAGACAAAATCTCTGTCGTCAGGGGCTTCCATTCAAGTAGGGAGTGATAAAAGTGAAGGACATATCTAAGCTTATGTGTGCGTGTGTATGTCTTTTTTTAAGATTTTATTTTTAAGTAATCTCTTCACACAATGTGGTGCTCGAACTCACAAGCCCGAAATCAAGAGTTATATGCTCTACCGACTGAGCCAGCTAGGCACCCAGACATATTTAAGTATAAAACATGGTCTCTTGGTGGTGGTAAAGAGTGCAGAGAAAAATGAAACATGAGGGGGAGAGGAAGGGTTGAGGCAGCTGCAATTTTAATTAAGGTTTTCAGGAAAGTCTCACTATGAAGGTGTTTGAGAAGACTTGAAAGATGTGAGGGATGAGTCATTTAGAGAGCCAAGGAACAGTGTCCAGAAAGGAAGGAGGGAGTACCCAGGACTGACCTGGTGTGTCCATAGAGAGCAAGGAGGGCAAGCAGAAGGGTGGTTGAAAGAGTCAGCAAGGAGCCTGAGCAGGAGACTTGGCCATTTTAGGTAAGGATGTTGGCTTTTATTCTGAGTAAACTGAAGAGCCAAGAAGGATTCTGAGTAAAAGAATGACATGACTTATGTTTTAGAAAATCACTCTGGTGGCCATGTAGAGAATAGATCAGGGAAGCAAAATAAGGAGCAAGGAGACCAGTAAGGAGGTTACTGAAATAATCCATGAAGGAGATGATGCTTGTCTAGGTAAAAGGACATGCAGTGAAGTGGATATATTTTGAAAGTAGACAGAGAATTTTTTTAATCTATTTGTTTTCCTCTTAGAAGAAATATTTACATTGAGGGAATGGGTGTTTTCTATGAAGTATCTGAAAGGAAGGAATGTGTGGACATAGGGCAAAAAAAATCCCAGGCTGCCTAAAAGACACAAAAAGGAGCACCTAGAAGGGAAAAATGGATACAGAAAGGTAGGAGCACTTCAAACAGAAATTGACAGGGGCACCTGGGTGGCTCAGTCAGTTAAGCATCTGCCTTCAGCTCAGGTCATGAACCCAGGGTCCTGGGATGGAGCTCCATGTCGGGCTCCCTGCTCAGTGGGGACTTGGCTTCTCCTCCTCCCTCTGCCCCTCTCCCTGCTCATGCTCTCTCTCTCTATCTCTCTGTCTCTCTGTCAAATAAATAATAAAATCTTTTTTTTTTAAAGATTTTATTTATTTATTCATGAGAGACAGAGAGAGAGGCAGAGGGAGAAGCAGGCTCCCAAGGAGCAGGGAGCCCGATGCGGGACTCGATCCCAGGACCCTGGGATCATGACCTGAGCCGAAGGAAGATGCTTAACCATCTGAGCCACCCAGGCGCCCAATAATAAAATCTTTTAAAAATTTTTTAAAAAGAGAGAAATTGACCACTTTGTAGTTTTTTTCTAGGGACTGTGTGACAGCAATAACTATTAAGCCACTGGGTTTTTCCCCAATTTTTGGCAGTTAGCACTCCCTCTCAACTCCAGCTTAATGCCTCTGGGAGAGTATAATTAGGTCCATCACTAGGAGTTCTTACCAAAGTAATCAGAGAAGGAGTAAAAAGAGAGAGAACTGAAGAGAAAAACAAAGAAGAAATCCAGAGAAAAGGAATAGAAAGAGGAGACAGAAGGGAAGGAAAAGCTTCAAGAGGAAAAGAAAGAGGAGCAGGGACACTATTCTAACAGTGTCACAAGCAATTGCTCCAACCGCTTTTCAGTGGCACTCATGGTCCCAGCAGCCAACATCTGATGGAGGGCAAGCAAGAATATGGTTGAGCAGGGAGAAAAAGACTTCTGCCTACACCGATTTGACAAACTTTGTGCATCTAGGTAGAACAGACTATCTGGTTATATTTCAAATATAATCATTGACTTTTTTTTTTTGTAATAGCAGAATAAAGACTAAAATGCATTATGCTATCACTAAATTAAATCAGATTGTTTTAATTCCTTTTGATTGTACTGTTATTTTCAGCTACAGATGTGGAAAATAATTGAATATAGAAATCAGAACCGGATGAAATTCAAACCAAAACTTCATTGGAATTTGGTTAATCCAATCAATTGAGACAGCTAAACTAGATAATTCAAGCTTCCAAGTGGATTTTTTGGCTCAAGTAATCATACAAAAATGAGTAGTCCAGTTTGGCTGTCGAAATTGATCAAGCAAACTGGATAATTGCAAAATTTCTCCCTTATTTGTGCTGTATAGATAACAGTTCAATTGTAGAAAGGTAGCTTTTAAAAATCCTAATGGAATTACATTGGCCATGGAGTTTTTAATTGTCAGCTCTTCTCCTAATGACTTGTTTAAACAGAAATGTGGTTTGCAATCCAGGGTTGAGGACAAATGGTGCTGGAGTGTTTATTATTATTTTGTGGGCTCTTTCAGCTTTTTATCACAGTTCATGTCCCTGTCATGATCCTAACACAGGTTGTTAGGTCATTACTTTCCTTCCTCCTCCTCCTGACATGCATCTGGAAGCTCACCAGCCTTTTTTCCTATTCAACTGCTGAGTAGGCCTATTTACGAAAGTCAGTGCCAAGCAGCAATTGTGAGTAATCACCCTTCTCCCTGCTCTTGAATTTCTCCCCTTCCCCTCCCCTGCACAAGCTGTGCACTCCTCTACCTGGCTCTACTTTGGGACAGATACAAGGGCAAGACACTAAGGCAATGCAAAGCAGTGTCAGGAACAATGGTACCTCTACACATCTGACTACATTACACTCTCTCTAATACCTCTTTTCTATCGCTTATGGGTCATAGGCCCTAAATCCCATTTGTTTCCTGCTCCCCATTATATAAGTAGTTGCCTTGTATAATAGCCAGCGTATCAGTGCTTAATAAGAGCCAGGTACTGTTTTAGCCACAATATACATATTATATATATATTAGCTCATTTGATCCTCATTCAAGTACTATGCAATAGACACTATTATTGGCCATCTTTTATAGATAAGAGAACAGAAGTACCATTAAGTAACTTGCCCAAGGTCATGCTGCTCACAAGTAGGAACACAAGGCCCCATGATCTGGCTGCAAAGTCCATGCTTTTTTTTTTTTTTTTCTTTTTTTTCTTAAGAGAGTGAGAGAGAGAGAGAGCGAGCACAGGCAGGTGGAGGGGCAGAGGGAGAGGGAGAAGTAGACTCCCCGCCAAGCAGGGAGCTCTCCACATGGGGGCTCAATCCCAGAACCCCAAGACCACAACCCGAGCCAAAGGCAGAGACACTCAACTGACTGAGCCACCCAGGCACCCCAAATTCCATGCTTGTAACTACTCTTCCTCAACTACATCTCAGCAGATCCTACTACAGCTATATGCACATCTCCTGGCCTGGCAAACAACTGAGTGGTTTTCTCTGCTGGTTTTCCTCTAGGAGTACAATAAGCATTCCTCTAATGCATGCAGGGAACTTGGAGATTTCCTCTCTTCCCAGTGCCTGGGGGTCACAAGTGCACCCCATGGCACCATGAGGGTAGAATCAGGACCAGTGCTGATGCTGCTGGAGTCCCTGCTTCCTCTAAGTTTCCCCTACCCACTCTTCTGAAAGGCTGTGAAAGCACTGGAGGAACTAATGAGCCATTGTAAACTGCTGAATTCCCATTCCAGTGGCCAAAAAAGTCACAGGTTAATGTGTGGATGTCGATCCCAAGGTCTAGCTAAAAGGAAGCCCACAGAGCTGTAGAGTCACTCAACGGCACTTATGTGCCAGGCACGAGGCCAGCTGTTGGGTGTTCTCAGTATCCTTGTCTGTTTCATTCCATGACAATCATTAGCCCTTCTTTTTTTTTGCTCACCTTGTTGTATTCACTCATTAATTCATGTAGCTTTTATCAAGGACCTATTGGGTAGCATCAGATAATATGCTAAGGTGGAGAAGACAAAGTTGAAATGTAATCTCTGGAGTGCAGTTCCTCATAATAGCTGAGGAGTCATTGCTTGGTGACTCGTACCATACTTGATATCCTTTTTGGTGGTAGTATGTGTGTCTTTGTTCACACAGGTTCAAAAAAGTAACTCCCTGAGTACCAAACCCTTGACCATTAAGAGGCCCTTTTAATACTAAACTACAGCCAATACCTGCAAGTCAGAAAGGCCAAAATTAACAAGTTTAGGGCTTTCATTTCTCTGACTTTTGAAAAATTCTCCATTTAAGAATGTTGGTTGTTGAAGCAGAAGAGAGGATAGAGGGTATGTGTTGATATCTATTTCTCAGTAATTGTCCCAAACCAGTTTGTAACTGAATCAGTTTGAGAAATTAATCTTTGAAGTCTCAATTTCCTCATTTGTAACACTGGATAAGAATATCTAATTTGAAGATTATAGTGAAGATTATAATGAAATGATGTGCGTAAGATGCCTATATAATCGATACTAAAATGGCAGTGGAGAGGTGTGTCTGGGTGGCTCAGCTGGTTAAGTGTCTGCCTTTGTATCAGGGTCCTGGGACTGAGACCTTTGGAGTAGGGCTCCCTGCTCAGTGGGGAATCTGCATCTCCCTCTCCTTCTGCCCCTCCCCCCTGTTCTCTCTCTCTCTCTCTCAAATAGGTAAATACAATCTTTTAAAAAAAATGGCAGTGGAGAAAGAGGAAAGGAAAAGGAGGGGAGAATTTGTGCCATGTGATTTTTGCAGGAGTAAACATGTGATTTATGCCATGTGATTTTTGCAGGAGTAAACGTGATTTATGTGATTTATGCCATGTGATTTTTGCAGGGGTAAACATGTGATTTATGTGATTTATGCCATGTGATTTTTGCAGGAGTAAACATACTGAGGTAGAGTAACCTATAGGACCAGTGAAGTATCAGGATGACGACTTTCATAAAGAAACAGAGGGGTTTTTTGGTGGTTGGTTGGTTTGTTTTTAACTTCAGAGATCTTTTTGTCAAAGTACAAAAATCTTTTCTATATTTTTAAGTGCTTTAATTATACTCTTTCTTGGCTTTCTGTTCTCTCTAAGCCTTAATCTGATCCCCCATATTATTTGGGAAATTTTCAGTAGTCCCTATTTTCCCAATCCCCTCACAGGAACACAATGCTTTATTTTAGCTTGTGGTGCTTTTTTCTCTCCATTTTAAAATACCTCTGGGATAAGAGATGAGCCCACATATTTCTTTTTAATAAAAAAGCAGTTCAGAATGCCATGGTGACAAATAGATTGAGAAAATGCAAGATTCCTGGTTTCAAAGACCCACTTTTATATTAAGTAGAAAGTATTTGAGACCAAGAAACCACAAAGAAAAAGGGAAAGAAACATATTTTATCCACTTTTAGGAAAATATACATAAGATGAGTAATTATGAGTTCAATAGCCAGCTCAGAATACAATAGGAATAATTAGGGAGCTGGAAAGACTAAAGCACCCTGACCTGGTTTTCTGGGGCTCTGGAAAGCTTACTATAAGAGATGAAGTATATTTAAGAAACTGCTAAAGATCCAGCAATTGAAAATGTTTCAAGTTAAAACCAACCAGAGTAAGAATAATAATACAGGCCACTACAGTAAAGTGGGGAAAGGGATATAAAACTTTTATATGCAGAAAGCCTTCAAAAATATATATAGAAATCTAGTACAAGGGGCTTGGAGGTGCCATATGTAAAAATAAGTAGAAGCAAGGCCAGAGATTTTAGCTTTAGCAATGACTGAAAAGATAATATGCCAAACCACGGGAAAATATTTTAGTGGAAAATAATGGGCTCTTGAAGTATATTTTCAGAATAAAGGAGCAAAGGTAAAAGCTGTTCTCCTGACAAAATATAATGAGGAATTGAAGACAGGGGAGGAAGAAATGACATGAATAGTAGTAACCCCAGTGATTACTTCCTTGAGAAGGAATACCAAGAGAAGGGGAGCTGGCCAGCACTGGGAACCCATTTCCTGGAATTACTGGGAAAATGTTTTAAGGCGAGATAGTAGAAATAAAAACTGCAGTGAAAAGGCAGGAAACTGATAAGGCAAAATATACACCAGGTCTTAATAATGTATCATTATTATTATTAGATTGATAGCATATTCTTCCACTATATCAAAACCTTTTGTTGTAAAGGGATCATATAAAAGGATCAATAAAACAACTCTTTAAAACAATAAAGCAAACATATTCCATATGTTTTAGAGGAAATGAAGAAAAAATTAGTTAAGATTTAAGCCTGTTTAGGTCTCTTTTGCCAGGTTAGATTAGTAAAAATTCAAAACAGAAGTAAACATTATTTTTCTAAAGATTGGGAATCCAAAATCAGAGGAGCCCAGGCAACAGGTACTGAAGATCTGGCAGTTTTCTGGTTAATTTGTTTAACGTGGATAGCCTCTAAATCTTTTTTTTTTTTAACTTGTACTATTAAAAATTATCTTTCTAGGGGCACCTGGGTGGCTCAGTCATTAAGCGTCTGCCTTCGGCTCAGGTCATGATCCCAGGGTCCTGGGATCAAGACCCGCATCAGGCTCCCTGCCCTGCAGGAAGCCTGTTTCTCCCTCTCCCACTCCCCCTGCTTGTGTTCCCTCTCTCGCTCGCTTGAATTCGAGTGAATTCAAATAAATAAATAAAATCTTTAAAAAAATTATCTTTCTATAATATTAACTATGTATTGCCAAGTTTCCACTTTGTGCTTTATGAATATAACAGGATTTTTTCAGCAATATTTGCAACAATAAATTATAAAATAAATACATATTATACAAATATTATATATTAAGTTCTGTGGATACAATAAGGGAAAATACTTACAAACCTAAACCCTTTCCATGTGTATTAACGTATTTATTCCTTACAAAAATCCTCTAAAGTAAATTCTATTATCATCCCCATCTTATAAGTGAGAACACAAAGGTTCCAAGATTAGACTGAATCTAATTTGCCCAAAATCACAGAGCCTGTAGCTTTGATTTGAATCTAGGTTGTCTCATGTCCATGGTCCCCTACCCACTGTTATGCAGCTATCAAATAAATAGGGATCTCTCTGTTAAAAGTATGAAAACCATGGTATGAGGGCAAAGGAAGGCATAGCTTACTGTGTGGTAGGAGGGAGGCAGGGTTAGGAAAGTCTGAAAGTCAAGTAGGAAATCACTTAGGTAGTAAGTTGGAGAATGACATTTCTTGCAAACATGGTCTGAGAGAGCATGTATTTTGGGGAAAGGGAGATTACAAATACTTAAATGTCACCAGTACACAAACAGAAACATGTATATTCACTATTTTTTTTTTTTGCAAATGTGCTCCAAAATGAGTTTTCATATTCAAAATATATTCTCCTTAACCTGAAGCCAAAAATGTATCCCCTTCAAGTGAGGCAGACTTACATATTAACTCTAAGTGATTATAACTGATTAGTGTGCTGGAGGTAGATTAAACTTCTTTAGGATGGCTAACCACTTCAAATTCCAAATATTTTGATTTTACCAAAAAGCAAAAAGATAAAATGTTCGACCAGTCTAAACTGCACAGAGACAGAGAATTCAAAAATTCAGGTTTCTTCTATGTTCTCTCTGTGTAAGCCAGCCTTAGGAATATTCTATCTTCCTAGTAAACACAGTTCTCTGTTTCCATTAGCATGTCTGCTCTTATACTCTCTGTTTTTAAGTTACTTGAGCATTTAAAAAATACCATATTATGGTCTATTTTCTAACAGAATCTTTAATGAAATAAATATGAATACAAATACAGACCACAATATAATGAAGTCACTCAGTATTATTAAAATGGATTAGGCTGCTAACTTTTAAAATTTTTCTATTAGCCCTCCCATACTTAAAATCACTGGGGTCCTTTTTCTTTACTTCTTAGAAAATGAATCATATTTTCAATGAACTAGGTTTCCTGAAATGCCTTAGAAATTCCTCTTAAGAAAAGGAGTTAATGTTTAATGTTCTAGTGCATAGCTGATGTCCCAAATAAACAGAACTGGACAATTAGTTTTGAGATTGACCAAACTGCATGAAAAGCATGGTTTGAGGGCAAAGGAAGGCATATCTAAGTGCGTGTTGGGAGAGAGAGAGAGTTAGGAAATTATGTCACTTCTGCACATGCTTTGGGGGGGGTAATAGACTCCTCTCCACTTTAGAAGAGTCGCTTTATGAAGAAATCCTATAAAATTGCTTTAAGCTGTGTAGTAAGGAATACCAAACCTCTGAGTTTATGATAATTTAACATAGGCTAAGTTGAAGTCTTGTATACTCCATGAGAGCATGATCCATGTCCACTTTATTTATTTTTTTTTACATTTGCCTGCCCCCAAACACCTAGGGACACTACTTTAAACGATACTAAATATTGATGAATAAACTAAAAAGAGTTCATGTACTTGAAAGGATTTAAATTCAATATAACTTCAACTTCACCATGTCACAATTTAAGCTTCTTTGTAATTGGACCAAATTGCCTATAGTTTTTAATACATTTGAATTATGTCTAACTTTGGTATCATTAGCTGAGATAAATTTCATTACTTGGTATTAATATAACAAGTGAGATTGGTAAATTCATTGTAATACATTTATTTATGGATCTATCACATCCCATAAAAAGGTAAGTTTAAAGTAACAGAGAAAATATACTATTAAAGGAGAATAAATTGGAACAGACGCACTAGAAAATGTTAAACTTTTTTGGTGGATTTTGGTTTTGTTAAATTCTTAAATATGTTTGGCCTAACACATTTCCCTTTAATTCCCTTAATATACCCTGCGGATTTCCACAGAAATGTGAACCGTATGTTTCTGATTCATTTATACTTAACTCATCAACATGTTTGGTAAAAATGATTTGAAGCACAAAGCCCCACGAACAGTTTTTGTGGGCTCTTTTATTTTAGTTAGTAAACAACTGGAATCTGAACCCAGAAATCTTGGGGCTTCATGTAATACTCAAATTCCATAAAGAATGAGGGAGTTCTTAACTCAAAGGATCAGGCACACTTGGCCTTTGACGGCGCCTTGCTCCAAATCTTGCAGCTGGGAGGAATTATTTTGATAGTTAACTCTATTTCTTGTCACTTTTATTTTAGAGAATATAAGCCTTTGATGGTGCAAAACGTGTTTGAGTTCGGGGCCAGATGACACCCCATCAGCTGCGTCTGTTTATGTAGGTCTAGGTAAGTGCTGTAAGTGCCCTGCTCATGAAGGGAGTCTGAAGAAAGGAAGGCTTTTTCTCTCTCGGTGGAAAATTAAGAGTAGCAAGCAGTGTAATTCTGTAATCTCTCAGGATCCACCCACTACAATTTGTTTATTTATGTAGGGAGAGAAAGAGAAATTTTTACCTGACTCCCCAGGATGTGAGGGAACAAGTATAAAATCATCTATTTAATGACTATTGTTATCAAGCTAATTATTCCTTGGTTTTCTAGACTAACACCAGCATCTTTGATAAAGCATAGGGACACAACAATTTCCTTTCTCTCCCAGCTTGGGAAAGCATACACAAAAGGTCTATGAGTATTTAATGAAAAATGGTTAGTCCCAGCATTCTGGCTAGTTGCTCTCTGCCATTAGTCTATCACCCCATGGGGGTTTATTTTTCTCATTGAAATGGCTGACATCTTGTTTTTTGAAAATTAGCAACCACACCTCCTATTCCTCCTTCTTTATGGGCATTCCTCCAAGAGCTGTCAGATCCCAGTTACCCTGTGGTTTGTATTTATAAAGAGCTTAACACTCTGTAAAACATTAGAGATAATCTGCTTATACCAATGTCTACTTTCCCTCTACCCACCCCCACTACTCCATTACCCAACCCCACACCTTCCCTGTTACTTCTAAGGACTCTTTGGGAAACAAGATCTTAGGTCTATAGGCATTCCTTTCCTTATGCTACTCATTGCAAATTAGAAAAAAAAAAATCCTCTGGCTATGAGATATATGTAATTTCTGTAGAAGAAACTTAAAAACAGAGGATTAGCATACTGAAGTCAGAATAATCCGAAGGAAATGCCTAAGGAGAAAAATAGCTCCCTTTCATCAGCTCACTTTGGAATTAGAGATAGATGAAACAGATATGTGTGGTATTTGCAGAAAAAAGAGTGCTTTTCAACACGGAACATAAAATCTACCTTCTAAATTTCATAAGCAAAGGTCCTGATCGTTTATCAAACTAGAGTGGTTTAACTTATCAGGAAAAAAAATACAGTGAAAGAAAACTGTGGAGAAATGGGTCCTGAGCCACTCATTTAGAAATATTTCTGGCCCAAGGTATTGTAGAAAACAAGGCATTAGATGGAAATGTGTTGCCCATCACCTATAATCATTAAGGACTTTTTATTCCCCTATTTCCATAGATCATTCTGCCCTGTGAAGACAAAAAGTCTGAATGGCCTCACTTTCCAGTTGGGAAGAGGAAGAAATTCCTAGTACATATATATATAATATGTACTATTACATATTATATATATATATGTATATATAATAAATTATATATATCATATATTCTTCCAAGAGCTGTCAGATCCCAGTTAGTCTGGAACTATATATTATATATATATATATATATAATATGTTTAATATATATAAAACTATATAATTTTAATATATTTTGTATATATTAATATAATATGTATATTTATATTATACATATATGTTTACACATATATATAATACATATTTTATTTTTAAATCCATCTTCTAAAACTTTCTTTTAAGATATATTGTATAATATGAAGAATGCACTAGTTGTGTAGTACATACATACATTTTACAGGTAAATACACAGATATTGAAAGAACAGGATCAAAATGCTCTTTGTTTTGTTTTGTTCGACTAAGAGGGAGGCATAATCAAAACTATGCCTGGAGCTGACTGACATAAAAACAAATCTTGGACTGGTCATTCTGGATCTGAAGCATAGGTCCAGACCTGTTACCACTTAGCTGCTTTCCCCTGGACAACTCTTAGGTCTCTCCAAATCTCCATGTGAAATTCCAACATTAAATTAGATACTGCCTAAGGTCCCTATTGGCAAAATGCTAGTCACGTGTTATACACATGCTTGTTAGAACCAGTAACTTGAAACTCAGAGTGACTTGCAACTGAACAGATTGTAGAGGTGAACAAGACAGTCATCAAAGAGCTGGGAGTATAACAGTAGAAAAAAATTAAAAATCTTCTATTCTAGCCTTTATAATGAGGCCACCAGCAACAGCTCCATTCTACTGTACTAGATGGTTGCATGTTGGATACAACACAGTATCTGTCTCAGGAGTTTCCTGGTGGTGAGTTTATGGACATAGCTTATGCACACAGCATAGGGAAAACTCTTAATTGTCATAAATCAGGAAAAAATGAAGGCTCACCTGTTAAAGATGAAGAAAGAAAATAGGTAACAAAATTTGGAGCCAGCTTTGGTAAGTATTCTTCTAGATCTTCATTATTTGCATCCTCATATTTCTATTGTAGAGAACTTTTTGGACTTTATGGTTTATTCAAAACCATTTTCTTAAATTCTTACAATTCATGTTCTTAAATTGAGATTCCTGGATGTATCCTTTGTGAGTTCAGAAAGTCAGTTCTTATGTTCACTCAGCTGATCAAGGTCTACTCTTTAAATTACACTGATCAACTATGAATTACATGAAGTACATTTCACTCATTGCCTTTTAAAATTCAAAGATATATATGTGACATATTTCCCTTATTATATCTTTGATTTCTTGAAAAGAAAAGTCAGTGTTTAATTCACTTTGGATCCTCCAAAGCACCAAGCATGATATTTTTCACAGAGCAGGCACTCAACACATATACTGAATGAGTGAATGAATGTGCAAGAGGAGAGCAGTATCTTTCCAAAATCTAGAACTTTCCCAAAATGTAATCTGTGGACCATCTGAATCATTCTCTCTTTTGAGACCTTGTGTAAATGTGCTTGATTGGGCTCCACTTCAAACCTATTGAGTCCCTCAGTAATAAGCTCACCAAGAGATTCTGAGCATGCAACATTTGGAACCACTGACCAAGAGCAATGTCAATGAGGTAAATTGACAGTAGGCATCTTATTGTAATGGTGCAGGGGTATGGGGCCAATTGAAAGTAGACTGTAATAATGGCTACAATGATTGAGTATTTATGACATGCCAGGCTTTGTTTTAAGCATGTTTTATATAGGTTTATTTATTTAATCTTCATATTGACCTCTATTTATAAAGTACTGTTAGTAGGTCCATTTCAAGAAAACACAGGCACAAAAAAGGGTAAGTAATTTGTCCATGGTCACATAATTAGTAAATGGTAGAGCCCGGATTCAAACCCAGGCAATGTGGTTCTAAAGTACACACACTTAACCACTAGGTTAAACTGCCTGACAAGAGAAGGTGGGAAAGAACAAAGTTCTAAGGAGTTCAAGGGAGAAAGAGATCACTGTGCTGCCATAAAAAGAAGACTTCTCACTGAGAAAAAAGTAATGATGTGCTTTGGTGACTGTGAGCTATTAAAAGCCATTGTGAAGATATGATTTGATAGCCTTTGCCTGAACAGCAGTTGCCCAGCTGCTCATACACCCACTACGCCCCAATCACAAATGTCATTCTTGGAGTTGATGGCTCTGGCTGACCTTAGTATGAGCTGTCACCCAGGAAATCTGGGTTCTTAGTGAGGGGGAAAGTTTAAGAGTTACAGGAAAGTTTAGACAAAAGACAAGACACCTAAGTGGAATTAAAGATTCCATATAGAGCACAAATAAAAATGTAATCTTAACAAAACATAATATATTCTTCACTGTGGACACATTACAAAGTGGGAGCAAGGAACTTCTTAAGAGTGCCTTGATGCTGGCCCATGTTATACGAGATTTATCAAAATGAAAGGAATATGGAAATAGCGACTCCAGACTAAGTCATTCTCACCAGCCTGAACAGAATGCAGTTTCCAGGGAGTTGGGAAAAGTCACTGACTTGAGTTTAGGGTAGTTAGGCCAGAGAAGGTGCTGATAGGCACTTCACACTTCAGTCCTCTCTGAATAGGAAGCGCTGAGATCCATTCACTTTCTTTACTGTCTAGTTGTGATACCAAATTGTCATCAACAAGAGGGATATAATGTCAAATATGTCCTTCTGAGGCAGCTTCCTGATGCTTTGCTTACTTTCAATAAGATATGAGGAACTTTGATCTTAGTAGTCAAGGGGAACAGGTTTAGAAGAGAACTAAGAACCAGAATTACCTGTGGCATTGAGATGGACACACACTTCTAGTCATCAAGTTTTCTGAATGCCTGCTATATGCCAGGCGTAATGCTGGTCTCCAGTGGGAGAATTTCCCGCAAATCACACAGAAAAGTATCTAATAGGGCAAGAAGTAATGGGAATAAGCCAGATTCTGGTCACTAGATCTGGTGAACAAACACAGGAAGACACATAAAGTAGATCATTCTTCTGAGGGATGCCCTTAACCAGATTAAAGTCCCATGGTAAGGTTTAAAAAAAAAGAGAGAGAAGAAAAGTTGTGTTCTCTTTCCCTCAACAAGGTAGGATGATTTTTTAAAAGCAAATACTAAACATAAACTTGACAAAGGGGAAAGGTCTTTGAAAAAATATGCTTTCAGCATGAATATTTCAATATAACTCAGCATGCATTCAAAATGAAATGTGAATTATTCACTATCAAGAAAGTTCGAAGCCCTCCAACTGAATTTGTTTGACCTATTTGGCAGCAAAATAAATATGATGGGTGGTCTGGTTCAGGCACCTGTCCAAGTCCAATCCCATTTTCATAGTATCAACATTTAAAAGCCCCATTCCCGCTGCATCAACAACAGCACATGGGAACATCTCCTGAACACATGGCAACCAACACATTATACAAACACGTTTGCTCCACAAGCCAGAACTGTAGTTTTCCAGAAAATACAAACTCAGCAAATGAAGAAGGGATTTGCATGTTACAACTCAGCGCTCTACCACTTGAAATACATCACATGGATTTCAGGAGTTAGGATTCATCTCATTAAGAGTCATGCTGAGGGGCGCCTGGGTGGCTCAGTTGGTTGAGCGACTGCCTTCGGCTCAGGTCATGATCCTGGAGTCCCGGGATCGAGTCCCATATCGGGCTCCCTGCTCGGCGGGGAGTCTGCTTCTCCCTCTGACCCTCTTCCCTCTTGTGGTCTGTCTTTCATTCTCTCTCTCTCAAATAAATAAATAAAATCTTTAAAAAAAAAAAAGAGTCATGCTGAGTGAAATAAGTCAATCAGAGAAAGACATGTATCATATGACCTCACTGATATGAGGAATTCTTAATCTCAGGAAACAAACTGAGTGTTGCTGGAGTGGTGGGGGGTGGGAGAGAAGGGGTGGCTCGGTGATAGACATTGGGGAGGGTATGTGCTATGGTGAGCACTGTCAACTGTGCAAGACTGTTGAATCACAGATCTGTATCTCTGAAACAAATAATGCAATATATGTTAAGAAAAAAAAAAAAAGAAGAAGATAGCAGGAGGGGAAGAATGAAGGGGAGTAAGTCGGAGGGGGAGATGAACCATGAGAGACGATGGACTCTGAAAAACAAACTGAGGGTTCTAGAGGGGAGGGGCGTGGGGGGATGGGTTAGCCTGGTGATGGGTACTAAAGAGGGCACCCAGCGTGGAGCACTGGGTGTTATGCACAAACAATGAATCATGGAACCCTACATCAAAAACTAATGATGTAATGTATGGTGATTAACATAATAATTAAAAAATTTAAAGAAAAAAAAGAGTCAGTATACTTTGCAAAAGCATGGACATCATTTTCCAGCTCAAATGGCAGAGAAGAGGCTAAAACACAGGTCTTCTGACTTTTAAATCAGTCTGTTTTCTATTACACAGGATGCTTCTCAGTTCAGTTTTCCAATCACTGAAGCTTGGTATAAAGCTCCTATCGACCAACCTCCCCCACCCTCCTTTAATGTATAAGGTGTAGCCTATAGGTCAAGTAACCCAGATTTGAGTGCACAACTCTGCCATTAATTCTGTGTACCCAGATAAATCCCCTAAGTTCTCTTAAATCCATTTTTTTTTTCTAGCGTAACTATACTGACTAAATTGAAGAGGTTTTGAAAGGGCTGTAAGAAGAGTCTCAAAAATTACAAGCACCATGCAAGTATGTTAGTATTAATAATAATAATCATCTTCCTGAGGTTAAAGATTATATAAACACTTGTTCAACTGAAATATCTTGTTATAGTACTAATAATAACTCAACATTATTAAATGCCTGCTATGCATGAGGCACTGTTCTAAACTTGTGTAACCTGATTTAATCTTTATCACAAGCCAATGAAAGAGTTGCTATTATTATTCCCATTCTGCATACAAATGTCTGAGGCTCAGAGAGGCCAATAGGGGAAGTGAGATTCTAGGCCTAAAGGCCCCACTGCATGGTTACTATTACATAAAGCGTATGATATAATTACTAGAACCAGACCAGTAGTCAGCAAACCTTCACTCTGTTTCTGGTTTCAGGGACCTCCTAGCCAGAACCTAGAACCAAACATGCGTTCATGAAACACTTGCCAACTCACTGATGAGCAGCATGTTCTTTCACATGTTTCTGAACCCCACTTTGCCCACCTACCTCAATGACTGTGTGAAGTTCAGTGAGAAAATACATTTTGTACAGGTGTAATGGGCTATTTGCAGTATCTGTTAAGAAACAAATGCCTCAAATTAACAACTAGACTGGTTTGTTCCACTCTTGCTTTACCCCTTCTGTGGTCTAGTCTAGCAGGTGGTGATTTGGTTTTGATATCAAGGTAGAACTTGCTGATTCTGTTCCCATGCATATAAGAGTCAGGAGATGCTGTAAGACATGCAAGGCCATAAGACTGCTGTGGATCCATCCAATGATTCTGCCATGTCATGCAAGGTCCAAGGAATGGCTCCAATGCCAGATCACTTCCTGTGCCATATCCTGATGTCTCCACATTTTTAGCCAATCACCCCAGTAGGCCCTCCCCTCTACAACTGGTCCGGCTGACAACTTTTAAGGCATGAAATAACTCAAGCTTGAGCTATTATCATGACCACTTGTAGTGGGTCAAGTGTTGTCCTCTCAGTATGTTACTTTATTTGGAAATAGGATCTGTACAGATGTAATTTATTAAAAATTTTGAGATAAAATTATCCTAGATTTAGGGTGGGCATGAAACCCAATGATGCGGGTCCTTATCAAAGAAAGGACAGGGAGATTTGGGCACAGAGACACCCGGGTACAGAGGAGACAGAGATATAGGAAAGAATGCCATGGGAAGATGGAGGCAGAGATTGGACTGATGCAGAACAAACCAAGAAATACTAAGGATTGCCAGGAGCCACCAGAAGCCACCAGAAGCTGGAGGAATCTTGGAAGAATTCTTCCCTAGGCCCTTGGGAGGGAGGATGGCTCCCACTTTGGTTTCAGACTTCCGGCCTTCAAATCTCTGAAGAATAAACTATCTTTTTAAGTAACCCAGTTTGTGGTAATTTGTTACAGCAGCCCTGAGGAATTAATGTACCACTCCTACTACTTATTCTACAGAGAATTACACAAGGTATTTCAATGACTTTAGAGTTCACCAAAGAATCAGAGATTCTAAATACAGGAGTCAGTTAAAAATTCTGTAAATCATACTACGCCTGGGAAAAAAATTATGTTAATCATATTTCACATACAGAAAACACAAGCCATTACTGGCAACATTTATTTTCACTTTTGATGGTCCAATAATGAGAACAAAATCTATTTACAGTCAAGAGACTTTTTTCCCTTGTGTAGCATACTTCTACATAATTATCACATAGCATACTCTTAAAAAAAAATGTCCTAGAAAAATAAACTTAAAGGAAATAATTTAGAAAAAACTTAATTCCAAGAATACAATAAAATATTGTCATATTTCTGCAATCAAACAACCATTTCAAGACATATTTTCATTACTTTTGGTTACAAGTGATCTATCTAGCCCAGTTTTAAATCTATTACACACTAAAGTTCATTTAAAATATTCACTAATCCACATTTTTCCACAACCTAAATAACTAAGAACCATCAAAGATGATTTTTTTAAACATATTTTAACTGGGTCCATTTATGCATTTTGGACTATTTTGTCCTGGATTATTACCCAAATGAAACATAGACGAGACCCCAAATTTTCACTTATTAGGGGAAAAAAAGCCTGTAAAAATTTTATGCTTTGCAATCAAAGGTAGTGCTCCCAGCACGGTGCCTGCTACCCATGTGCAGCTGTGAATGAAAAAATCAAGGTGTGATTAAAGAGTCTTTTTCATATTATCCTCCCTTAAAGGTTTTTTAATTGGAACACAGCCATCATTAACAGAGCCTGTTCACCAGAAGTCTTTGCTCCAAGTGACGAAAGGAGCCACCCAACTTCTGACTTCTTCTTGCCAGGCTGATGCCTGCTACTGACATCTCAACAGTGTACCTATGTCAGTTTTAATAAAAGAAATAATATAAAAATAACTCTATTTATAAGCTTTTGACATCCTGTGGCTCCATAAGAAATTTCATTTTCATAGCACAAACAGGAAGCCCTGGGGTAGATTTCTCTCCTCTGTACACACCTCTCTCTCTCCCATCTCCACTCTGTCCCTCCCTTCCCGTCTCCCCATGTCCCTCAGTAGTAGGACTGTGTTCTGGTGGCCTGGCCTGAAAACTTCAGAATCACTTTTGTGCTTCCTTCTGTGTGTCCCCTGCATCTAATTTGTCGTCAAAACATCCCTTAACTGAAGCTGTGCCCATGTGTGTCACGGCTCCAGCTCTCAGATCTCCTATTTCCTGTCACCTGAGTCTTCTCCATGACAACCTTGGGCAGGCAGACTTCTCCCTGCTGGAATCCCTCCCACAATCTCCTTCTAGGCAAATAATGCCTAAAACATTACCTTCTTCATGGCATTCCCTTGCTTAATATTTTGTTCTGGTTCCCAACTGTCCACTAGATAAAAGCACTAATCTCACAATGGGTTTTCAGATCCCGCTACAGTGTTGCTCAATTTGTATGTCCATCTTTCTTTTTCTTGTAAACTCTAACACAGCTACTGTTCCAGACAGGTCAGTGTCCACGCTGCTTCCTTTCCAGCTGCACCTCCTCCTTCTCCAGGTCTCATGATTACTCTTTCAGCCTGTCCCAGGTTCCTCTTTAACTTTGGGTAGAGAATGTCCTTCCTCTTACCCACCATCAAAACTACCAACTCTTTAAGACCCTGCTCAGTCATACTTCCTCAGGGAGTCTTCTCACACTACTCTAAATAATAATTTTCCACCTCTGAAATAATTAACCCCTGTCTTTTTTTTTATATGTGTCTTCCTGTCCTTCCTCTCTCACATTCCCTCATGCTCAGACACCTGGTTGAAGACCTGTAGGTTTTATCCCCTCATTATTTTTCCAGTTTATCTGACCTTTCTTGGCTTAATTCTTTCCTTGTTCAGCCTATACGGTATCCCATTCTCATCAATCTGATCCATAGTCCCACCTCACCTTGACCTTCAGCCTTGCTATCTCCAATACTGATTAATGAATTGTTTATTTCTTCTGTTTCTTTTCAGTAGCTACTAGTACAAATCTGAGGACAATGTAGATTAGCTCCTTTAAATTTTCTGTATGCATTTCTGTCTATTTAACAAATCTTTCCCACTCTTATTCAGCTTCCTTTTCTTTTAAGTCTTTATAGGGTTTCTTAAGTGCCTAACCTATTCCTTTTTCCTTTCATTCTTAGCAAATGGCCATCAGAAGGTATAATCTTGTTCAGTGTCACTATTGTCACATTCAGATTTGCCTATATTTCTTCCTAGTCTTCGAGGAAGAGTGCCCCTACTCTCCACGGCTGCCACTCCCTTCCCTTTCCATCTTCTCTGGGTTCCATTGTTTTGATCCACCCTCTCCCTTGGCTTCTCTTGCCAATTTATAACAGGCTCAAAGCATCCCCATATTTTATGTTTTTTAAAGATAGATTTACTGATTTTAGAGAGACAGAGAGAGAGCATGTGGGGGGAGGGGCAGAGGGAGAGAGAGGAACTCAAGCAGATTCTGTGCTGAGCATGGCGTCTCACATGGAGCTCAGTCTCATGACCCATGAGATCATGACCTGAGCTGAAATCAAGAACCAGACTCTTAACCAACTGAGCCACCCAGGTACTCCAGCATCCTCATATTTTAAAATGTCCCCATCTCCTTCTTGGTTTTACAAGTAAACTTGTTAAAGGAATAGCCATGTTCACTTTTTTACTCTTGATTCCCAACCTGAGCCACTGCAATCTGACTCCTACCCCACTATTCCACTGAAACGACTCCCAAAAACATACATATATACACAATGGAGTGCTATTAAGCCATAAAAAAGGAAAGAAATCCTGCTATTTGCAACAACATGGATGGACCCTGAGGGCATTATGCTAAGTGAAAGCAGTCAGCCAGAGAAAGACAAATACTACATGATCTCACTTACATGTGGAATCTAACAACAACAAACTCATAGAAAAGGAGATTAGCTTTGTGATTACCAGAGGAGGAGGATGGGGGAATTAGATGAAGTGATCAAAAGGTACAAACTTCCAGTTGTAAGATAAATAAGTAGTAGGGATGGAATGTACAACATGATGACTATATGGTATATTTAAAAGCTGCTAAGAGAGTAAATCCTTAAAGTTCTCATCACAAAAAAGGGGGGGGGCAGGTTGTACCTATATGAGATGATGGATGAACAAAACTTACTGGGGCAATCATTTCACAATATATGTTAAGTCAAGTCATCGTGCTGTACACCTTAAACTTACACAGATTTGTATGTCAATTATATCGCAATAACACTAAAAGAAAAAAACACTTAAAACATTGCTAGTCACCCCCCTCCTAACCCGCCAAATCCAATGGCCTCATTCCATCCTCATATAGCACTCCACAGTTGTTTGCCTACATCTTCGCTTTCATGACATACTTCCATATTTCCTTCTACCTTCATGATTCCTCCTGAGAGTTTTTCACTGATTTCTCTTCCTTGGCCTAGCCTTTAAATGTGGGTCTTTGAAAAAATTATTCCTAGGTTCTCTTTCTTCCTATGAAATGATTTCTTTGATTCCTATGGTTTTATCTGATTCTTATGCGCCGACTACTCTCAAGATTTACTTCCATCCCCAATCTAAACTTTAGACCCATATTTCTAGCAGTCACCAAATTGCTCCTGACATCTCCATAGCCTACAGAAAGTGAACTCATTGTTTGCACTTGACGCTTGCTCCTTCCTCTGTATTCTTTATCTTTGTTAATAGCTTCACCAGAATACTTGGAGATAGTCATTTGAGACTATTTCCTATTCCATACCTCCAAGTCCAGTGGGTAACCAAGTCTTAACCCATTCTACCTTTCCAATCCACCCTCACCCCCATCCTGAAAACCTAAATTCAGGTAATTCCTGAATCTCTCTCGTCTATTGAAAAAGACATCTAATGAGTCCCTCCTTCAAAAGAGTGCCTCCCTCTTTCAATCTACTCAATATGCCAGCCCTAAAGTTTTTGTGTTGCTAGAGCTACCTTGTTACATACATGATCATGTCACATTTTATTTAAGAAAATCAACTTTGATCTGAGAGATGTTTCTAAAAGCTAGCCTGTCTTTTATCTTCCCAAGGTAAAATATTTTTCTTCAGTCTTCTCAAGGCTGGTTGAGAAGACCAGTGTATAACGTTTGCCCACGTGCTTTGTATTTGAGAGATGGTTCCTATTTTCTTCTGTTGTTCCAAGTAGCAGGTGCCATCTGTGAAACCATTTCTTCCTCTTTCCGGATGCAATTCCCTCTACTCCAAAAAGGGTCTCTCCTCATCAGTGGTTACATACCTGCCTCATTTGCCTGCTGTGGGGGCACGGTTGTATCTCATGGCCATGGTCAAAGGTTGGCATTTGGGCTTCCGTGAGCTCTCTTAAAGATGTTATATTTATTTCTACAGGAAAAGTGTTTTCACTTGGCCATAAAATTAATGTCACTATTAAAATGCCTGCTGCAAATCTAGTGCCTGGCTTTCCAGCTGGAAGAGGATGACCAGGATTAAAGGAACTCACCTAACTGAAGACGGTCCTGGATTTGCAGGCTTATTTTCGAAGATTTACAATTGTTACTTTGCATTTTACATGTGCAAACAAAACCAGCAAGCCAATTAAACCTGCTTCCAGTTTACTCTGACAGCATAGGAAGGTGCTTATTCACTGTCCGTGCCAGCCTGGGCATCATGCAAGTCTTAACACATGGATCTCCCCTCCCACCATGGCTGGGAGAATTTGAGGATTCTTTTCCAAACCTTAAGATGTGGAAAGGCTGTCCTTCCACTCAACCTTCCAATGTAAAGCCCTACTTAGCAGAAGACTGAACGCCTGATTTTGTGTTGACTTTTAAGCCTTTCACACAACATAAATACTAAGAGCTTTATCTGAGTTTACTTGCACTGTCTTACTCAAGATGGATCTTAAAAAATGCCTTAAGGATCTCCCCCTGGTTTGTCATGTGTTAGGGCGTGTGTGAGAGCAGGAAAGAAGCAGCCGAGGATTAAGGTTGTTGATCTTAAAATTTTTAGCTTGCAGTCAATCATTTTGTTTTAATGTGCTACATCATACCCCAGTAATTGTTTTAACCCATTTGTGCCAGTCATACCAAACTTTCTGTGAAATCAACTTACTTTGTCTTTTTGAAGCTGCTCCCCAGAAAACAAGGGAAATAAAGATTTGAAGTGATCATATGAATAATTACATCAAAATCCCACTATTTAGGTAGAGTTTGAGCTTGTGTTTTTCTCTATTGACTCACAATTTCGAGCATATTTGTCATGCAAGGCCCTAGCTATCTATATTTTGCAGGATATAAAAACGCTCTATCAGTTCATTAACTAATTGATTAACTAACTTTTAACGAACTTTCTGTTTCACTTGTCCGCTGACACAGCTGTCAACATTTAAGAGAGCCAAACATGATATACTGATAATCATTTTCATAAGCCATTATTCCATGTTCTAGAAGTTTTGGGATACAAAATCATACAACTATGATGTTCTCTTTAAAAAAAAAAAAAAAGACACCCTTCCCCCATGCTAAAGAAAAGCTATAAATTTAGGCCAATATAAACTTGTCAGAGTTCTCCCTCTCAATTTCACACCAGGGCGTGGTGCTACACAGCTGGGGAGCTGAGCTAATAAGTGTTGAAAAATGAAAAATGCTGCTTTATGGCATCACATAAACTGGCAAAAAGATTACTTTTCCCTCCACCCCATTTTCGACAAACAAATGCCAAAATGTAGATGCTCTAAGAATGAGACTTTATGGTATTAGACCCATGGGGCAAACAGAGTTGTCTTGTGGGATTTTCTTTTTATTGAATACTATATGTAATAAGAAGTGGCATAACATTTATAAAATCTAATCACTTTTTGTTCCTTTTTGAACCTCAAAGGGGTCATTTCTAGGAAAGCTGTTGGAAACACTGCATAATGATCTATTTATCCAGTAGTGAAACAGGATTATCCCTCCTACAAGGAGCTTTCCCCAACAGTATAAATACCATAATACGAATGCACAAAATGAGCATTCTGAGGAACATCGCATTCAACAAATATTTATTGAGTAACTATAATAAAGTTCAGAGGGTGAGGCTAAGGGCGCTTGTGTAACTTACATTAAATAATATAATCAGGATCGAGTTGTTTTTCTTGGGTGGTTTGTTTCCTAGCTGATGGCCATTCACTTACTCACTCGTCCCTCACTAGCCATTCATTCGGCACTCAGTCAGCAAACATCTATTGTAGATTTACCATTTCCAAGTCATATAGGCCTACTAAATCACGGGAACTCTGCCATTACAACAGACATCCTTCTCATCCTGAGAAGAAATCCGTTTATTCAAGGACTAGAAATCAACCTGGTAGAGCCAGAACAACAAGGCAAGCAAAAAAAGAGAGGCAAGAGGGTACCTTGTCAGGAACATTCCTTCCTTGCAGAAACATATATTGAACTTCAGTGAAAAAGGGAGGAGAGGGCACCTCAAGGCCCTATCCTCAGGCTTCTACGTGTTGTTAAGAGTCCAGTGGCTGGGAATTTCTGATTATATCTAGAGAACTATGGTTTTCTATTCTACCTATGCTTTCCTGATTTTCCACACCTAGAAACACATTCTTTCTCCTCTGAGCTTGCTAAAATTTTACCTACAACCTTTTTATTGCAGTCATTAGTATTTACCTTATAAATATGTACACCTTCTGTCTCTCTACTAAATGTAAACTTCTTAAGGGTAGGACGTCTTATGTATCTGTCGTAATGTCTTATGTATGTCATTATATTCTATATAATTAAATACTATAGCATCAAATGATACTTATTGTAGTCGTAAGTAAAGACAAAAAGTACTAACTGAGAAAACTAAAAAGCATGCCTAACATTTGGGGAAAGTACCATGTGAGTAGTCTAAATCATATGCTGATTAATAAATAATAGGATGAAATGAGAGAATTCTGATTATAGCTTTTAAAATGTGTAATTACATGAAAAAGCCACTGAAAAGTGACCTTCAAATTCCCGAAAGTATTTGAGTACATTTTATAGGATAAATTGAAGCCTACAATTACATGAGCCGAGTCATTTTACCATTTTTATGTTCCATAATTCAATAAAAGGCATCACTGAAGTATTTTCCTTGCAAACAAAGGCAAATTCTGCAAACGGCAGATGGTTTTCAAGAATGAATCTATTCCCCTGTCACTATTACTACTGAGTTACTACTCAGTTTACAACTACATACATCAAAATGGAAAGAACAAGAAGGATTTTGGTTAATTGTAATAGATTCTAACAATTAAGCAGATGGCCATAATATGTATCTTTTTTCTCATTATCTTGCTGCTATATACTCTGAGCTACAAAAAGGAAAACATAAGGTCTTTAAGAATACAGATTTGTCAATCTATCGGTGCCATTAACATTTTACCTAATTTGGTTAAGTTTAAGGAAAGTTTCTACTACCAATCCTCAGGTAATAGTTACTAAAGTTTTGGTATCTGGTCGAACTCTCAGGATGACTACTAGAAACGTGAAGGCAGTTCACCATATCTCCACATCACGTATCTAGGAAGGGCACTAATTCCTGACTTCACTCTGGAAGAGAGGATTATTATAGTTTTGTTTTGTTTTTTTAAGATTCGACTGTTCAAATTTGGAACGTGGTGAATTTTGGACAATGTTACATGAACACGAAACGTCTGGATATGTGAGAAATCGCCGATTTTGTGTCACTTACAATGAGATTTTTTTCATCCACTTGAATTCAAATGATGGTCATCACGATACGTCACCAGGCTAGGCACAAAATACCCAAAAGGCTTACGTGAGCTTAAAGTGAGTCAACCACAATCAGCAGGGCCTGACAGAAACACTTCTTCAAACAACGTGGGAGGTGGGAAAGAAACTTCAGCAGAACAACTTGGAATGTAGTAATGTGGAATGTGGGGACATCTTTCGAGGAAAGGATTTAGTCAACCACAGGTCAAACAAGACAATAATTATAAACAATGACAACCTCTGAGAACTGCCAAAGCCACAAATTAAAGTTTGCTCTTCAAAGGGCTTCATTTTAAGCTTCAGATCCCAAAATAATTGCCATGATTAGCAAAACCTTTGAATGTAAAGAATGCTGATATAATTAAAAGAAAAAAAGGATTTGATTCTTTACAGTATTTCTGTGCTGTTTTTTGGGTTCTGTTCTTAGGTTTTTTGTTTGTTTGTTTGTTTGTTTGTTTGGAGCTCATATGAATCTTTTAAATGAAGTCCTTAGAGAAGTTTCTTCAGTTGACCCTATTGGAAATATCTCAGAGATCTGCAGAACATAGTTAAGAAATGGTTGTTGTTGAGTACAAAAGAGCACGGCTGAACTTTTATTATTACACTCTGTATTTTCCTTCTCCTTCTTTTCTCCTTACTCAAAAATGAACAAGTCTCCCCTTTTTAAGGATTTTATTTATTTATTTGAGAGAGAGCGAACAAAAGGAAGAGAATGAGCTGAAGGCAGATGCCTAACTGACTGAGCCACCCACGTGCCCCTGAACAAATCCCCTTAATGAGAGAAACTTGGTGCTTTCCAAAAAGCACAACTTGGAAAAAAATGCATGCACCTTGTGTTTACGGCTGGGTCCCAGGTCAAAATCAAAATCGTGTCCTGTGTAAACTGAAATAATCAAGAGATTTCATTTGCTGTGCATTCTTATGTTTTCTGGAAGTTTAAGACAAAGAACGTATTTATTGATACTTCAGTTTTCATATTGGTCTACTGAATGACTTCAGACAATAATGAGATTGGAGTCTATGTGTGTGTGTCAAAGGAAACATAGGATTTGCCTTCTCTACCTCCATTCCTGGTATGCCTTCTCTGAATTGGCAACAAATTGGTGGTAGGTTTTACCCCGAGGGGCTTCCAGATGTTAACCATGTGACTAAACAGAGCTCCTCTCTGATGAGACTGGCAAGAGAGGGAAACTTAGTCTATGCAATGATTTTACTAACGATGAAACACACTTTTTTGTCTATAAGCTCCACCTGCACGAAGTAAAAAACCTACATAAACATAAATAGGATACTTTTTGGGGGGGGGGGGAAGAGGAAGATTTAAATTTGTATAGCATACGGGAATCTACTCATTTTTTTAAAAGAAGAAATAGCCGACTAAATGAAAGCTGATTATTATTTATTTTTTAATGCTTTACTTTTTTTTTAGCTTTTCATGCTTTATAGAGAGGGAGATACGTTCTTACAGTCTGTTAAGATACCGCAAGCCCTTTTAACGTTTTACATCATCTAAGTAAAAATTTGCTGTTAAATTGTTTTCAGCTAACGTTGAACACTGATGCACTTCACATTTCTTTTGTGTGAAGAAAAATAAATAATTCGCACTTTTGCAATTGAAATATGTACTTTTTCTGGCTTTCTTGAAATTATATTATTAAAAGTTAAGTACCAGCAGGCTTCATGGGTGGCATTTCTCACTGAGAAGCAAGACATGAATCAATATTTTTATTAGAGTCAACCCACTTGTCTTCATAAACAAAATATTATTAATATTTTTCCATTTAGACTTCAATGTTAGGAAGAAGAATACACAAATTGTTAGAAGAGAGAAGTAAACTACCCTGATAAACAGTTTTTCAAAGACCATCATTGGTGCAAATTGAAGCAAGCAGTCGAGATTTTCAGTTAAAAAGTTTCAAACGCTGATATTTAATGTGTTTTTTTAAATGTAAAGTATCAAGTAGATTGCTTATTCATCTCCTACGTTCCCTATTGACACAGCTGTAGTTAATGAGATTTTTGAACCTCCTTTGTCTATTATGCATTCTATAATGACCATGTAAATATAAACTAGTGGAGAATATGGGGAAAAAATTAAGTGAAAATTCTTTCTGCAAACACACACACACACACACACACACACACACACACACACACACAGCCCTACAGCCTGCCTTCAAGTGAGAGAATAATTGCAAACAACGTAGCCTAGTGGCAACATTAAATGGAAGCTCTTTATTTTTGTTAATACTATTTTTTAGGGCCACAGTTTAGGAATGGGAAGTGGGAAAGATAGAAAAGTAAAGGGTCAGGTGTGCAAATGCTAGGTTACTGGTGGCTGAGCTTACTGTAGAAGCAGGTATAAAAGGCATTTGGGCTCAATGAAGACAATCAGAGGAAGAGAAGATAGACTTCAGTTTTGAAGGACAAGTAGGCAAGTAAGGGATGGGGTAGCGGAGAGCTACTCCTGGCCAAGAGATCAGAATGGCCAAAGGCACAGGGGCAGCACAGCACATATGAAGAATTCTTCGAGTTCAACATGATGAAAGAATAGAATAGGACTAACGAACAAACAAACACAGAGACAAACAAAAAAACAGACACTTAAAGAGAACAGGCTGGTGGTGGTTGCCAGGGGTGATGGGGGAAAATAGACAGATTGAGAATGCACTTGCCTTGAGCACTGAAAAATGTATAGAATTGTTGAATCATTATATCATATACCTGAAACTAACATTGTATGTTTATTATACTTCAATAAAAAAAGAAAAAAAATTTTAAAAAGCGCCCCCCCCCCCCCAAAAAAGAAAAGAATAGGAGACTAGCTGTCTCTGGAAATAAACAGGGAACTGAAGAGTTTTTTGAAAGCTGGTTTTGTAAAATCAAACCTTATTATTAGATATTTAAAAAAATCTTTAAAAAATAACTCTGTGAAGAATCCTTTTATATAGTCTAGGTACGGGGAATATAAAGATGAAAAAAATCCAATTTGCCTTCAAGAAGGTCAAAGAAATAAACACTCACTGAAATATAAATTATACCATATTTAATTTATCTTGTAAATTTAGACTTTGACACGAATATCATACTTTCTTAAAATGAGGCATTACTATAAAAATAACCCCATTTGCGTGTTGTTTCCATGTGTGGATTTGCAAGAATTATCCTAAAGAATAGTATTTTCTAAACAGGGTAATTTTACCTCAAGAGTGTACAAGATAAGACAATCTTTTGGAATGTGGAAAGAAAATATTGAAACTTCTTGATATCTTATTTTTATCCCATGCTTTTAAATTTCTACTTTAAATTTGTTTTGTATGTACAGAATATATCACTAAATAGTGCATTCATAAAACAAATAAATAAATATGCACATATAAGAAATTTGATAAAAAACAATTTACTGATGGGGCATATAGTGGAAAAATTTTGGAGACAATCACTATAGAAGTTAATTATTTTTCTCCTACCAACTGAACTGGATGACACGGTAGATAGACCAGGTAAATAGCATTGCTTTGGTTTGGCTGAGGGTTTAAGGCAAAGGGTCCACTAAAAGTCTTGCTTGTTGGGAACTGGAGTGAACCTGTGGCCAGTAATTGTATGTGTTGTTGCTTTCAAAAATACAGAAGACTGAAGCAGGGTCATGCCTGCGATCCACACATTTCTAGGGCGTCCTTTGGTGGGTTCACAATACCTCTAAAGTATGTTCAAAATGGTGTGTGTGTGTGTCTGTGTGTGTGTTGGTGTCTGTCCCTTTCTTTTAAGATGGTCCATAACTTTAAGCTGAATCTTAAAGGACACCATGAACATGCCCTCACCACCCTCACTACCATCAAATCAATAGACTTGCCATAGGACAACATCCTCTCTTCATGCGCTGGCTGATTTCAGTCCTCCAATCACACATGCCACATTTTAAGCAACTGGCCTTCCTGGATTAAGGCTGTTTCTTTTCCTTGTCCTTTATTACCTACTCCTTCTTTTCACTCAGTATCATGTCCTAGTTTTGTCTGATTCCCACCACAAGATTTCTTGAGAATAGGCTTTGTGTTTTTCAAAGAATTCTGCCTCGCAAGTGAAGGTGGAAACCAGTCCTAATATTGTGATCCTGACGCTGGCCCTGTCTGGTTTACTCCAAGTCTTGGCCTGTCCACCTCTAGCTACTGCCAATATGGCCAATGACAAGCAGGTGACTAAAGGAGTGTAGAGTTTCACTCTTCATTCACCCCTTTTCTTCAAAATATAACTCAATTAAAAGCATACTTTAATTCCAACAAGTAATATTTATAATTCTGGTAGGTATTTCAAGAGAATACAAAGATAAGTAAAATAGTTCTTGCCCTTAAGAAAGTGCAGCTTATGAGATCACAGGGCCAGCAGAATAAGTATTCACACTTAGGTTCCCTACTTCCTATCCACTGCACCTGTCACCCCAGAAGACTGACAATTTTGTCTATAATTAGATTGGAATTGTTTGTGGAATTTCAGATTTTCAACACGGTTTAATAAAGATCTTTATCTTCGCTTACATTCTTTTACTCTGTTAACCTCTGTAAAGGCAAATGAAACTAATGTATACAAATGAAAATGTATAAAAAATGCTAAATTAACATTCTGAATAATCCACTCCTTGAAACTCCTATTTTGTCACTTGCATCCATTTACCTATTGGGATAGAAAGCATTTAACAACAAAATTTTCCATCTTAACCATTTGTGAGTGTACCATTCGGCAGTGTTAAGTATAGTCACATTGTTGTAAAACAGAACATTTTCATCTCTTAAATATGAAACTCTATCTGAAACTCTGTACCCATTAAATAACTCCTTCCCTTTCCCCTGGTAACCACCCTTCTACTTTCTCTTTCTATAAACTTGACTACTCTAGATATGTCATACAAGCAGAATCATGCAATATCTGTCCTTTTACGACTAGCTTATTTTACTTAGCATAATGTTCTCAAGGTTCCTTCATGTTTTAGCACGTGGCAAAATTTCCTTGCTTTTTAAAGCTGGATATATTCCATTGTATGTATATACCACACTTGTCTATCTGTCCACTCAACTCTTGATGGAATTTGGGTTGCTTCTATTACTTGGCTATTATAAGTAACACTACTATAAACAGGGATGTGCAAATATCTCTTCAAGACCCTGCTTTCAGTTATTTTGTATATATACACTTGCATCCATTTTTAACCTATATAAAGAAAATTTGCTCTTAAAGACTGACATTTTGCCAGCATTTTATAAGAAAGTAAATTTTCTGAAAGTATAATAATACAAAGGAATGCTATTTGCTTTTAGAATGTAAATTAAGGAGAATTTTACAAAGCTCTTTTATTTTCTTAATAAAATACAGATATGACAATAGGAAATCTGCTGTCATACTTTACATAAAATATTTCCTATTGGTCAATGATATAGGGAAAGAGACAGATAGATATACACACTTGCATTTACACATATATATTCTGAAAGAATCCACTTTGGAATAAATTACACTTACTTTTTAAATTGCAAAGATTGATTTGTATTATCTAGTCATTTTTTTGAAATTCCCTTTTCAACTCTTTTGTGCCCACTGGCTTTTACTAACCAACAGGGTAAGTAAGAGAGAGGGAGGGCGCTAAAGTCAGTCACATGAGGGAGGACAATCATAATGGCTGATCTTTCTGATACTACCAAACAGGAGTTTGTGCAGAATAATTAAGAGCGTTGAGCCATAATTTTGTGAGGAGAATTAAATATCAGAGGTGCATTTATAAAAATACCAAGTGTTCCATATTTAGACTTTCATGATCCTAGAATCATAGAACTTGTAAGCTTATCAAGCCCTACTCCTTTATTTCACAGTTGGAGAAACACGTTCAAGAGACAAATGGCCCGTCTAATGTCACCTTGTAATTCCTGAAGCTGGAACAGGAAGGAACTCCTTATTATCATTTAAAAATTCTTCTTACTGCATACTATTACAATTACATATATATTTCATCTCCTCTTAACTGAATGTAGCAGGATACAGACGTTCAGACTATATTGATAGGGAAATTATTCTTTTTGCTTTTCTTCCTTTTCTTTGTAATAGATGTATGGAATGCAACAGAGTCCCCTCAGCAAATGGGAGGGTTTGAAGATTTAACCTTCACTTCCCTCAAGGAAACAAGATCTCGTGAGGAGTTGCCAGTAGTTATTGCTCTGAATTTGAAGATCTATCAAGGTCTGTGGTAGGAGAGCAAAGAATGAATTCTAAAGTACCTAAGCAATATGAAGACCAATGGAGGGACCCCAAGACTACTACGAGGACTTAGAGAAAATGGAATAAGAGAGTAGCTTGGTAATATGAGAACCGGTCATGGGAGGTGCTCAAAAGGAAGACAATCCCTTTCCTAAAGAGTCCCATGACAATACAGAGAACACGGGTGGGCGTCCAGGTATGGATGCTGACCACCCAGCCTACGTTCAAAGGAGGAACTTCTGCAGTCTTCATCCAGGGCCTGCACACTCTATTGGTGGAAATCACTTTGTTAACAGCGCAGCAGAAGTGATAAGTACCCATGTTCCAAAACTGTATTTAGTCATTATTTGAAAGTCTCATGTCCCCACCTCCCCCGTACTGCCTTAGCCCAGCTCACAATGCCCCAGGTAACCAACCTATCTGCTCTAAAAAGGCCCCAACTATGCCTTGCAGATTTAGTAGAAGTAGGGGGACTCCTCTCATCTGTACCTAGAAAGACTGTGTCTAGAATAACAAACACAAGTTTAAGCTCCCTAGAACTGAAGCAATGGCTGTATTACAGTTTATAAACTCAAAACGACTGTTCCTTTCTGGAGTTCAGTTTTACTGTTTCCTAAGAATTCAGGACCTTAAAGTGTTTTCTAGTTTTTCTTTCATAAATGTATAAGGGGAAGATATAAAGGACTTTACTTTGTTAATTTATAATATTTTTAAAATTACCTAATGCTGAGACATTGTGTCTGAAGTGTATGTATTATTTACATTCATGTGTTTCTCTGTTCTTTTAAGTAACTCAACAGATGAAAACAAACCAATGGAGAGGATACAATTTGATGCTCAAGAACCAGGAAAACAAGATGCATAACTGCACACTGTCTGTACGGTGAATGAAACTTCACTTAACTGAAATCATTTTAAAGTACCAAACATACTACTGTCAATGACTAGTCTTTCAATCATTTTTTTAAGCCAACAAGAGTTTCTAAACACAGAGTGTAACAGCAAACTAGATAATGACCTTGCCTTTGTATCTTTAGATTTCAGTAGATATCAAAACCCTACAAAAATGGAGTTTTGTGTTTTTTTTACTTTTATTTTGTCTACTAGCTTTTTTTTAGTTTAGACACTGAAGTTACCAAAAGTGGAGTACATCAATAATGGGCAAATAGACTGTCTAAAAGCAAATGAGTAACAACAAAAAAATTAAGAGACACAAAGAGTAAAAGAATGCATGAATAAAATCTACCAGGAAGAATTTTTCCCCCAGTTCAATAGGGCAAAAGATCCACCATAAAAGAAGCAAACAACCATTCTGAGACTTAATTACATTTCAAAGTAATGTAGTTACATGAAAGGAACAAAACATTTTTGTTCAATAGTTTGCCTACCAGATGGCACTTCTAAATATAGTAATCTAAAACCTTCTGTTTGTTCTATAAATAAGATGAAAGGAATAGCAATAATAGCTAAGCACTTAAATCACTGGAAATAAAAGAGCACTTTGATTAGGTTCGGGAAAATCTGGGTTTATTCTAATAAGGATCCTGAATCTGGGAAGACTCAAGTTCTAGGTGAAACTCAGAATCCCAACCTTCCGGCACTGCTCTTCTATCTGCTTAAAATGGTTTTCATTCAGGTAGAGAAACAAACCAGGAGCTAATACCAGGAGACTTGGGGAAATCTGAAGTAACTGATTAGTAAGAACTCCTAATCAGTAGAGACTCTAAAGGGCTACAGTCCAAATCCCAGAAGTATTTCGGAGTTTGGGGGTTTTTGTTTTGTTTTGCTTTTGAAATGAAATAGTTGGGGCATGCCCTGTCTTATTTTTGTGAGCTCATGTGTAAATGTGTAAGAGTTAAGGACCTGGACTTTGGAGTCAGGCCCAATATGTGAGCCCAGGCTCTACAAACGACTGGCAGGATGCTCTTCGGCCAAGTTCCTTACCTCTTTGAGCTAAACTGGCAAAAACAGAAAGCAATAGTACAGAGTTTTATGGGAATTTACTTATGACAACACTTGGCACTTACTAAGTCCCAATGAATTTCAGCTGTGTAGTATCCCTATTAATAATATATATTAGCTACAATACATTAGCAAATAATTATGTTTCTGATTTTCTGCTATCTCAAAGCATGGGATGATGTGCAGCCAGGTTGTCTGGCAGTAATGGAGTTCTAAGAGCAGAACTTGAAGACTTACCTGGCATATCTCCAAGTGGTTTCGCCTAGTATAACATTGGCCTCTTTTCACCTGGCTCTGGAAAGTTATCAAGAATTCATGTGTGGAAGGCAGGCCTAAAGATAGAAGTATTAAGAATTGGTTATCAGAGGTCAGTCCACCCCACTCTGTCCTCTCAAATGACTTCATTCTCAGGACTCTCAGCTGAAGATCTAGAGGCTTTAGTGAAATGACTCAGAGTTCCTTTTGGATCTAGTGAACCAAAGGCATGTAGGCCCATTCCCATGGACAGCATTGGTCCAACACTGTGATAGCATAGAGCTTATCTTGGCAACTAACCCATGATGTTAAGCAACTTAGTCACTTGGGAGTAGGGTGAGTACCATGAACAAATAAAAGATAAGTTGGAATTGCTTAAACATGATGCAAACTACAATGAATGGAAGACTGGTGTTTAATGGCACTTAAAGTTCTACTCGGTTGTTTGATGAATTTTACATAAGGAAAGAGCCATTTTTTGGGTCTCCAGCCCTCAGCATTAAAAGATGTCTATGGCTAGGTCTTTATATAGAAGGTGATTCCATTTGTTTTTAGTAATTTAAAAATTGTGATAAAATGTACATAACATAAAATGTACCATTTTAACCAGTTTTAAGTGTGAGTTCAGTAACAATACGTATATTTGCAATGCTGTATGACCATCATCATCACTATTTCCAGAAATATTTCATCATCCCAAACAGAAACCCTATGCCCATTAAACACCATCTCCTCATTCCCCCTTCCCCTTTGCTTTTGGTAATTGCTACCTTACGTTATGTCCTTAGGAATTTGCCTATCCTACGTAACTCATCTAAGTGAAATCATACAATATTTATCCTTCCGTGTCTGGCGTATTCCACTTGGCATACTGTCTTCAGTGTTCATATATGCTGTAGCATGTATCAGAATTTCATTCCTTTTTAAGGCTGAATAATACTCCATTGTACGCACACATACTTGTTTTCCATCCATCCACTGACAGCCGGTTGGGCTGCTTCTACCTTTTGGCTGTTGTGAATAATGAACACTGGTGTACAAATATCTGTTCGAGTTCCTGCTTTCATTTCTTCATATATAACTAACTAAAAGTAGAATCGCTACATCATATGGTAATCATTTAACTTTTTGAGGAACAACTAAACTGCTTCCACAGCTGCTGCGCCATTTTACATTCTCATTGGCAGTGCACAAGGGTTCCAATTTCTCCACATTATCACCAACATTTATTTTGTTTTTCAAATAATAACCATCTTAATGGGTGGGAAATGGCACCTCCTTAGATCTGCTGTGTAAACTATTTTTTAAAACTACAGAGTTATTATATAGTTGTCTTATTTTGTATATAAAAAGCTACAAACATCCGGTTCAAGGCCCAAAGTGGAAGGTAAAATATGATTATACCTGCTAAATTTTGAACATAATAACACCAATATTACTCGAAATAAAAAGGCAATCCTTAATTTCAGGGTTGCAGTTAAAAATCATACAGCAAATAAATATACCCATTAGGCTTACCGAAGCTGTCACCTGCACAAAACCACCCTCTGCAAAACCAAACTCTCAAGGCAACAAGAACTGCCTCAGACTTGACCCCGAGTCAGGACCGCACCGGCCCCACCGCGCATGCGCGTCTCCAGGCGCGCGCCCCCGCCCCTGCGTGCCTACGTGCGCGGGCCCGCGGGGCGGCGGAGGGGCGGGACCCACGGAACTCCTCGGGCGGCAGCGATGGCGGCTACGTCGGGTTCAGTTCGGTTGCAGCGTTGCGTAGTGTCGCCGGCTGGGAGGCACAGCGCCTCTCTGATCTTCCTGCACGGCTCAGGTGGATTACAGTTTTACGTCCTAGTTTTCTGCTTGGGAATCGTCCTCCCCTTCGGTCCCCTAGTGTTGCCCTAGTGGAGGAGTCGCTGGGCCTCGGTGGGGCTCAGTGGTCTCGGAGAGGACGACCCTCCCCTTTCTAACCCCGCGGCTGTGGACACACGGCCTTCCCCACCGTGTCTTCTCTTTTTCGATCATTGACCCATCGTCCTCGGTGATGGCCCTTGTGTCCCACCACTGGGCCATCCCTCCATCCACACCATTCTCTCCATCCATTGCAACCCTTGCTACCACCCCGACCCCCTCATTGTTCTCCCTCAAGTTTAAACAGAGCAAGTTAGTAAGGTAAGTTTTCTGCTAGAGACAAATCATTTAGTACTTTCCCGGGTCAGCTGTTAGTGATTGGGGCTTTCAACCGCCTTGGATTATTTGCCATTTTCTTTTTCCAGTCTCTCGTACTGCTGTAGACTATTGAGACAGTTAATATTTATAAAAGGAGGCACTGTGCCAGGGCTGGAGTACTTTCTCCCTTTCCTCCCTTTCCTGCTACTTCCTTCTTTTTTCTCTTTCCCCTTCTTATCCTTAAGCCCCCGAGTTACAGCACAGGGTCCACTGTCAATCCCAAGGGCAGATTACTCTCCTTCCACTTCTCGCCCTTAGTGGTGTGTGTGCTTAATTTTGTATAGCATTCCTTACACTCATCTGTAATTACGTAAACCTGTCTTTCCCACTTCACTTTCCCTTCCTCAAGATTAAGGACCCTTGTTTTATTCTTTTCATCCCTAGTGCTTGGCCTAGGGTAAGTTCTTGGGAAATATTTTTTAAAGAAATGAGATGCAGCCGGTGTCCTCAGGGCGCCTACCTAAAGTTAAAAACAAAAACAGTTCAATTAGTTTGAGTCAGCAGTGGATGGGAGATCACAAGATGGTACATGATTTACTGCCAAGAGAATTGTAAGGAAAAAACTGTGGTTAGGCATATTAAGGCATTTGTAAGACGAAGAGTTTGTCAGATTTTACCAATTTGACCGAGAACGTGGGCTTTGAGCTGAGACTTTTGTAGGCTTAAAGAGGATGGTGGTTGGATAATGGAGGGAATTGGAAAGGTACAAGGTGGAGACCTGGAAATGGGCAGTTGTGGGAAGTATTCTCATTTTAAAAAATGAGCCCTGATAAGCTGAACAGCTTGCCCAAGGTCACGTGGCTGTTGCCATGAGTGGTAGTGGAATTAGGATTCGCACCCAGATCTCTCCGACTCCAGAAGGGGTAAGGTGGAAAAACTCTGAACTAGGCTGTATCATTTTGGAAATAGGGAAGAAATGGGCCAAAGATGTTTAAAGGGAAAGACTTGGCTAATATATTTAGAATGGTGAAGTGAGGTGTCGAAGAGGACACCAAAGCTTTACAATTAAGAGACTTCCTGGCACTATTTGGGGCTCCAAGGATGCTCATTTATAAGCATCCAGAAATTCCTGGATACCATAGTCTTTGTAATAAATAATTTAATTTTTTCATAATATCTTTAGGAAATACTCCTAGACTTTTCTTTTTTCCTTGGGCCACTTTGCTTAAAGTACCATCCTTACTTTTTTCAATTCCAAATTACTGATATTTTTATAAATTGTAAACCCAAAATATATATTTTTCCCTTTGAACTTTGGAACAAAGAATTCATCCAAAGAATTCTGCTAATTATGCAAATGAAATGCAATTCCCATATAATTAGAGCTCTGTTGTAGTAAATTAAAACCCTTACTGGAAGTATGGTTTTACATTAGACTTTATTATATGTGGTTATGTTATAGGTGTTTGGGTTCTGGTTAATCCAAATACGGCCAAACCAATTTTAATAGTTTTACCACGCTCTTAGAATAAAGTGCTGGCTTTTTAAAAAGTGGGCCTTGTGAATGGCTGAACGGATGTTACTTTGTAGCATTTAGTTTTGCTATTCAAGGTTGGAAAAGTGTATTTAGAGGCAATTTTTTTGTTTTGTTTTGTTTTTAATCTTAAAGGGCTGAAGTTCTCTTCTAGAATATGGAGCCGTAGAAGGACATACGGGAATGTAAGATATAGCCAACTTAACTTGAGCCTTTCCTACTGCTAAAATACCAAAGAAGTACCTTTTTTCAGGATGCTAAAAACAAACAATAGTTTAATTAGCTTTGTTCAGCTTCCCAGCTTAGATTAATTCACTCTGTTGTATGCTCCTTTAGAACACTGTGGTACTTCTTTTAATGGTACTCATATTTGTAATTACCAGATTTAATGTCTGTATTCCACACTGTGCTGTAAGGTTCACACAGATCCAAATCATGCATATCTTGCTTTCTCTTCATGCAGTAAGTCTCAGCAAACTGAGTTGGCTCTTAATAAAGTTACTAGTAACTTCTGTGTTGCTAAATGTGGGGAACATTTTTCAGTCATCCTCTTATTTGAACTGTCCACAACATTCAGTGTTCTCGAAACACTTTCTTGGTTCTTTCTACCTGTTTACTCCTTTTCATTGATTTTTGCACACTCATCCTGTTCTATCTGTCCATTAATGTTGGGGCTCCTCAGAATTTGGTCCTATGACCTCTTTTTTCATTTTGCATTTTTCTCTCCAGGCTAATGTGCATATATGCCTGAGTATTCTGTCTTTTCCTCTATGTGGTGACATAAATTTGTGTCTCTATTTTAATTTTCCTTCAAGTTCTGGACAAGTTTTTCCCACTGCCTAATAAGTGTTCATTTATTAATCCATTCAAGAAATATCTATTATATGGCCACTGTGCAAGGCACTGTTCTAGGCTCCAGGCATATATTGATGAACGAAACAAACAAAAATCCCTGTTCTTGTATTTATTTATTTATTTGACAGAGAGAGACACAGTGAGAGAGGGAACACAAGCAGGGGGAGTGGGAGAGGGAGCAGCAGGCTTCCCGCGGAGCAGGGAGCCCGACGCGGGGCTCGATCCCAGGACCCTGGAGTCAGGACCTGAGCGGAAGGCAGACGCTTAACGACTAAGCCACCCAGGTGCCCCAAAAATCCCTCTTCTTGTGGAACTTACATTCCAGTGGAGGAGATATTATATAGTGGGTAGTAGTAAGTTCTGTGGAAAAAAGGGAAAGAGCAAGGCAAGGAGGATGGAAGGTGTCGGGGTGATAGTTTTAGATAAGGTGTTCAGAGTAGGCCTCACTATGAATGTGGTCCTTAGGCAGCTGGCCTCGAGTGAGTGAATTATGTGGAGGTTGGGTTAGAATGTTGCGGACAAGGGAGAACCTGGGACAGAGGCCCTGAGGTAGGTTCCCCGACATTCATGGGAACAGCATTCAGCAACCATTTCAGGTTTTGTGAGCCAGATATGGTTTCTTGGACATTTTTCTTTTCTGCCTCTCTTCCCTTTTCTCCTTTTTCTTTATTTTTTTTTTTTTTTAGCAACTCTTAAAAAAATGTAAGCACCATTCATAGCTTACAGCGTTTGTCTTGCGGCTGGTTATAGAGGTAGAGGACCTTGTAGGCAGTGTAGCGAGTGTAGCCCCGCTGATTTCAGGTGTTTCCTGTCTCAGTGGGTAGTTCCATTGTTCACTCCGTTATCCTGGCCAGAAACCTCACCGTCATCTTTGAAACCTTCCACCATTGACCCCCCATAACTAATCCTTTACCAATCCCTATTTATTTTATCTCCTAAGTATCCTTGTACCTATTCCCGTACATGCCATTGCTAGACCCCTAATTTAAGCATCTGTCACCTGAACAGTAGCGTCCTAATTGATCTCCCCACACCTACTTTTGTTCCCCGCTCCTGTCTTCCTTCACACAGCTGCCAGAGTGACCCTTAGAAGATGGCCACCTTTCTGCCAAAAAGTAGCTCCGTGCTCTTAGGATTTGCCACATCCCTATAGTTTCTCTGGCCTCATCTTGCACTCACTGCTCTCTCTCTCATTCCTAGATGTCCTCCTCCTCCTTCACAGGATCTCAGCATTTGCCATATTCTGTCCGAGTTGCTCTTTCCTTGTGCGCTTCACTTTTCACCATCCTGTAGATCTGAAAGCTGTCAGTTTGTGTCATTTGTGATCTAGGCATTAAATAAAAAAATGACACTGGATAAAATACAAAATGAACTTCGCTTTGTAGAGCTTATATTCTAGTAATGTTACCCCTGACCTCCTTAGCTGGGTTCGTTCTGAATATAATAAACCCTGGCAGCACCAAGTGTCTCATCTCTGCAGTGGTTACATTTGTCTTTCATGTTTATGTATGACTGTTTGACTTATGTGTGTTCCTCACAATAAACTGTATCCTCAGTGAGCGTAGGACTCTTCCTCATCTTGCCATCACTGCCTCTAGCAGTGAGCACAGTGCGTGACACAGTAATAGGTATTCAGTAGATAGACTTTGAGTTGATGTCTTAATGAGCTGATTTAAACAATTAAAAGTTGTTACCTTTAAAATTTCCTCTTCATAACTACATAACATGGACCTATATTTCCTTCCATTTTTTTAATGGAAATATCCATACATTAATTCTTGCATGGATTTTGATTATTTTTCAGCCTTGGAATGTATAATCATTATTTTACATCATGTAAACCTGTTATCAAAATTAAATTTAGATTTCTTCAAGTTAAAAATAAGGTTTGCTAAATACCCCTTTTGAAAGATCTTGTTATTTTAACCAAAAAAATTGTTTTAGGTTGTTCCAACTACAAAAGTTTATATTCACTTCAGAAATTTACTATTTTTAAGAGTAAGATCAGAAATGACAGTTTAAAATCAGATACAGAAAGAATTTTTTTCGGAAAAAATAATTTACTTCATGTATTTGTGCCTGTTATACCCTTTAAACAAACAAGGAAACTTAAAACTCAAACAAGGTCTTTAAAGTGATCAGTGGTGAAGTTAGGAGTAAAACTATCTAAATTGTTTTTAGTTATTGATGCCTGATCAATTAATTCATGTTGATAAATTGGTTTCTATGCAGTTATTTTTATATATGGAGATTTTTTTTGTATTCCTTGTTCCAGCCTCTGTATGATAATGGAAGTTACAGACTTGCTTTTAAATACACTGTGTTGTCAAAATGTTTTATCTTAATCTACATTTTGTGATCCATCAGGTGATTCTGGACAAGGATTGAGAACATGGATCAAGCAGGTTTTAAATCAAGAGTTAACATTCCAACACATAAAAATTATTTATCCAACAGCTCCTCCCAGGTATGCGGTAATAATTTATCTCACTGCTCAGTATAACTGTGGCATAAAATTATATAAATAGATGTACTAGCTAAATGTTCTTTAAACTTAATTCTGTATTTAAAGTATTTTGAATTGGGGTACCTTTTCTTCTAGAACCTTTTTTTTCCCCCAATTCCGCAATTGGGCCAAGTTTTGCGAGGCAGATAATTTCTTCCCTCTTTGTAAAGCATTCCCTGAAGCTCTTAACTTAAACTTTGTCCTAAGCACACCTACAGAACTCTGCTTCCTGTGGCCCTGCAGATTGCTCATCTTTCAAATTCTCTTTTCCCTTTGTTTACCCCAAAAAGAAACTAATAGCTCTCAACAAGTATAAGCTTTCTAATTTAGTTATGCCAGAGTTCAAAATCTCTGGCAAAGGATTTTGTGGCATGCTTTCTACACTTAAAAAGATTTAGAAACAATGTTAAGCTTTTTGAATCAGTAAACCATAATAGGAATATGGAATTGGCTACTTAATAAATATTTAGATTATACAACCGGTAGATGTGTTTAACAAAATGCACAATCATGAGATTGGTATAGTTTTGAAGTCATACTGCTTTTTGTAATTATTTAGTTAGCATCTGCATAGGCTTTTATCCTGAGCACATGCTTAAACTGGGGTTTGCAAATACTTTTTTGGGTAACCAAAATTATGTTCTGAGCTATGCATCCCACTCTGATTTCCCATGATCTGTTCTTGATTTATTCTTATTAATTATACTGTGTGCTTATGCAAAGGCATTTTGTTTTTATTTTTCTATTAACTTAGTGTTAAGGAGAATCAGAACCAGAACTTCAAGGACCTTTTTATGTATAATTAAGATTTTACTTACTGCAATTGATAGAATTGAAAGAGGTAGAACAATAAAATGATAATTTTGTTGTAAAATTTAAGATTCAAAAAAGTTATTATTTTTACATAATTTTAGAGGAGTTTAGTAGTTTGGTAGTGCAAATAAAAGACCTACTGACCAAGGGGTTAATTTTGTGTTGTAAGTTGAATGTCTTTGAAATGTCAAAAGAGCTTGTCATCGCTGTTGGTTTTTAGGGTAAGTGAAGTTTGGAAGGAGAAAGACAGTGGTATTCCTATGGAGATGGGAAAGATAAGTTCATTTCAGCCTAAATATAATCATAATTGTCTGACTAAATTGAATGGAAGATCATTGGAAATAGATTCTAGAATTAATGCTTTCAGCTTATGAATTTTATATCATCGCCGGTTTTTTTAATTATGTTAATCACCATACATTACATCATTAGTTTTTGATGTAGTGCTCCATGATTGTTTGCATATAACACCCAGTGCTCCATTCAGTACATTGCCAGTTTTGATATGTGTTCCAGACCAGTGAATCTCAAACTTTAGGCCCTGAGAATCCAAAAATCTCCATGTGCACTCAGTATTATTTGTGGGTGCTGTTGTGTTTAAGTAAAATATAAAATCACTGAAATATTTCACTGAATTCATGGTAACTTTTTGGTATTATATATTTTCATCATCAATACCTATTTGAACACACCATCAAACATTTTAGACCATGCTAACCAATGAATATAATATGAGCCACATATGTAAAGTTAAGTGTTCTTGACACCACATTAAAAAAAAAGGAAAAACAAACAAGTAAATTAATTTTAATAATATATTTTATTTAACCCATTATATCCAAAATATTATCATTTCAACATGTAATGTTGAATCAGTATAAAATCAATATAAAATTATTAAAGTGATAATTACATTCTTTTATTCATTCTGAATTTGAAATCTGGTATATATTTCACATGTGCAGCATATCTCCATTTGGATGCTGATTGATCAATTAAATTTATATTAAATAAATAATTATTTCCTCAAAGAAAACAAAAACACTAATTTGAAAAGATAGATGCACTCCTCTGTTTATTATTGCAGTGTTATTCACAATAACCAAAATATGGAAGCAACCGAAGTGCCATCAATAAATGAACAGATAAAGATGTGGTGCACGCGTGTGTGTGTGTGTGTACACACACACACACACACACACACACACACAGGAGTATTACTCAGCCATAAAAAAGAATGAGATCTTGCCATGTGCAACAAGGTGGATGGACCTAGAGGTATTATGCTAAGTGAAGTAAGTCAGAGAAAGACAAATACCACGTGATCTCACTTATATGTGGAATGTAAAACAACGAACAAACAAAGAAACCAAAAAACAGATTCTAAAATACAAAGAACAAACTGATGGTTGCCAGAGGGGAGGTGGGTGGGGGATGGGTGAAGCAGATAAATGGGATTAAGAGGTACAAATTTACAGTAATAAAATAAGCCACAGAGATGAAGAGTAGAGCATAAGGAATATAGTCAATAATGTTAACAACATTTGACAGATGGTGACTACATTTATCAGTGGTGAGCACTGGGTAATGTATAGAATTGTTGAAGCATGTTGTATACCCGAAACTAATATAACACTGTATGTTACTTATACTTCAATAAAAAAATGACATTAAATAAAAGTAAAAGTTAAGTACCTGGTTAAACTAGGTACATTTTTAAAATGCTCTATAGCTCCACGTGGCTAGGAGTTACCATTTTGGGCTGTGTAATTTTAGACTTTTAAAAGGAGGTCCCATACATTTATAGTATGTCAGGGATGATTATCCTAGATCAAATCATTTTTACTTAGATTTCACATGGGTTTTAGTGCTTGAACTTGTAAGATTTTTTTTTAAATGATGAGACGATTTAAATGGTTAGTTCTCAAGCAAGGATGATTCTTCCTCTGAGAACATTTGCAATGTTGGGAGACATTTTTGTTTGTCACAGCGGGCTGGGGAAGCAGCATAAGAGGCTCCCAGCAGCTAGTGGGTAGAAGCCTGGGATGCTGCTCAGCATCCTACACTGCTCAGGACAGCCCCCACAACAGACCGTTATCCAGCCCCAAAGCACAGTGGTGCCTAGGCTGGGAAACCCTGCTTTAAAATTACACCTCTATTCCCACACATACCAGATGATTAGTATCTTGGTTCTCTGTTAGGAAAAAAAAATGTTACAGTGTGGTCAGCTGTTTATATTTTAGAAAAACAAATATCTGAGGTAATTAAAGTATGAATAGCATCATTGTCTTTGAATCGATACAAAAAGAAGTTGAGATTGCACCTAAGAACAGGTCTTTATGTACTAGGCTTTCTTTATTTTTAGATTTAATTACTCTAGGTCAGAAACATTAAATACAAAAGTCCACTTTCCTTCAGAATTTACTCTTGAGAGCATGGGATTGTGAAGCTTTGCTTCCCAGTTTTCACTGGTTCTAAGATTCCTAAAATGAAGAAATAAAAACCTCACAATTGAATAAACTTTGCAGTTTCCCATTCAAGAACTCAAGGGCTTTTCAAAAATTTTCAGAAACGGTGTATACATGTGTTTTTACTATAAGTAAGATCTACAGATCTGCGTCATGGGATATTACATCTCAGACCTCTATCTTTGATTAGAGGCATCAAATAAGAGAGTGAAATGAAATGCATGTAATTAAGGATAATAATGCCAGTTAATTTTCTGTCAACATAACAATTCAAGTAAGTTTGTAAAATGTTTATTGTTTTCAAACATAAGTACCAGAGCCCTCAACTGACCTAGCAAAGTTATTTTGTGTCACTTATGCAGCAAGTTGTACATTCTGTAGCTCTGCTGTATTTCATTGGTCCTTTTGCACATTGGAAATCAAATGTCACTGACCAAGGATTACCAATGGCTCCAGACCTTTGGATTTTATGATCTTCTAAATGTCAGAAGGGATCTTATAACAGGCAAGTATAACAAGCAAGAACTGGTTCAGCGTTTTATTATATTAGAAAATCTATTTCAACATTACTGTGAAATCATTTTTCTTTTGTTCCATGAATAGTGCAGAAATCAGCAAGTCTTACTTCCAGATGTCTTTGACTCTTCAGAACAATTAGAAACTGTATTTAATATGTAATTTAAAATTACAAGATCTGAACTATTTTCATTCAAATATGAACCATATCTCTATTGACTGAGGATTTTTTCCGTCTTAGTTCATCTTACATCTCATTGTAGTTTTGGTATATGCTCTTTCCTTTCTGTTTTAATGTATTTCCAGATTATTTTTACTTAAGCACATGGGCATTCAAGGCATTGAATTGAAGACACTAGATAGTGTTTACAATTCAATAATATTTTATTCTCGGGTGCCTGGGTGGCTCAGTCGTTGAGCGTCTGCCTTCGGCTCAGGTCATGATCCCAGGATCCTGGGATCGAGTCCCACATCGGGCTCCCTTCTCAGGGGTAGGCCTGCTTCTCCCTCTCCCACTCCCGCTGCTTATGTTCCTGTTCTCCCTATCTCTATCTCTGTCAAATAAATAAATAAAATCTTTGAAAAAAAAATTTTATTCTCTTGTCCTATTGAAATTGGTGATGATACTTCCTTAATTTCGTGGCAAATTAAATGTGATACATTTTAAGGGTTTTCATATTTTTAGACCTAATTTTCTGTCCCACAAATGATCATTTCTTAGTTTTTTCCCATTAAATTATGTTTGGTAGTTATGTATTATGACTCTTGTTCACCCTCTGGCCTCTTCAGTATGCCTTTTCCAGACTATTCAATCAGACTATCCAGCCCTAATGCCCTCAGATTTTAGAACTATTAGTGGTGATTTTATATAAATATAGTTAATAAAAATTTGTCCTAGAGGAACAACATTTTGGAAATCTTTTGCATTTTTCTAACTAAAAGTAAAAACTTGAGTAAACCACAAGTATCATAAAAAGTAGATGGCCACTGTTAAAACTATCATCCTATCTTTAATATCTTATTTGTTTATTTAGTTTTGCAAATGTGAGTTCATACTAAACATACAATTATAAATTCTGCCTTTTTTTCACTTAATACTGTATTTGATGATTTCTTTCTATAACAATTTCTCATTGAAATATAGAAAACTTTTAATAGCTATAGAATATTCTTCTAAAATTTATTCTCTTGTAGACTGTTTTAGTTTTTATCCTCAGTTTATCCCTATATATCTATCTATTTACCCTATTTCTGATTTTCCTTCAGGAAAAATTCCTAGAAAGTACTCAGAGGCCTTGTAGTCAGTTCCTTTTTGTTTAGGGGATTAGCTCTTGTAAATTGTTTTCTAAGAATGGACAGTTTGCATTATTACTAGCAGTGTATCAGGATACCCATTTCACTGAACACTTACTAGCATTAATTTATTTTTAAAAGTTTCTCATTTTATTCCTGAGGCTCTCTAAGGGTTATCTATCAGTTATCAAACAAACAATGTTTTCAGTATAACTAATTCACCCTAGCAGTTTACTAATCTAATGTGTTTAGGTAAACATAGATAGATGATTTTTTTCCTTGTACACTCAGAATTCTTTAAATATTTTTTCTTCATCACAAAATCGTTGCCTTTACAATGAGATCTACTTTATAATTTAACAGCCTCTAAAAGATAACAGACTGAGAAGAAAAATACAAAGTATCAAAACAGGAACAGAGTACTAATTTGTTGGATTATTTCTAAGTTTAGTTAATGGATATAAGCTTTGGAAATATGTATAGTTACATTTATGTTTTATTCATTTTCGTGCCATTTATATTTAAGTGTATTATATGTTAATAAAAGTAAAAGTTATGTGATACGTATCCAGAGTGACAAATATAGTAATATATAAGCAATAAATTCACTTGTTATTCCTTCTGATTACTTTGAATCAGCAATCTGATATGTGCTATACAATGTGCAATCTTTGAGAAACCAGTACTTCAGTTAAGGAGGAAAAGTGAAGACTTTTAGAAGTATGTCATCTAATTCTTATTTAAAATAAAATTGTGAAGGCCATTAATGAAGACTTTATCAGTTCTGGGTCTTAATTTTCACATGTCTAAAATGAACAGATGGGACTAGATTTCCAAAATCCTTTAGTCATTAACTTTTTGAATTTTAGGTCCCTTCAGATTTTATGGAGTATAAATAAGAACCAGTAATGTAATACTCTTCTTTTTTTGCCACACTGTTGGACCAATAGGTCAGGGAAATATCCAAGATATCATATTGTTCAGTAGGCTATTGAAGATAGATAGAATTATTGTGGTACAGTGGTTAAGAATATCTTTGGATTAGGCAGGCCTGGGTTTGAATCTAGATTTCTCTGCTTAAGTGCTGTAAGATCTTGAGCAAGGTATTTCCCCTCTCTATTGGTGTCCCAATTTCCTGAAGTGCAAACTGGAAGTAATAATTGTATCTACTTCAAAGAGTTGTCATGAGAATATATGATGTTATTGAATATATATGTAAATTCCTCAGCATGATGACTGACATAAAATAAGCACTGAATAACTGTTAGTTATTAATAGTAATCTGTGATATCCTTGTGGGCAGATGTAGGAATACTATCCAGAGAATTAATTGCTGATAATCCTTGAAGAAATTTCCCAGACCTATGTGTGTGGGTTGTATTTCCAAGGAATATTTGGGCTAGCAGTTTTATTTTCATATACATGAGTTTTATTTTCACACTGTTCAAATTTCCAGACGATGTAAAGCTGGGAAAAATAATGAATATATTGAATAACAAAATGGAAGTCTGAAATGATCTGATCATCTAGAGTAGGGTCAGCAAACTACAGCCTGTGGGTTAAATATGGCCAACCACCTATTCTTACAAATAAAGTTTTATTGGAATACAGCCACACTCTATCATTTACATATTATCTGTGGTTGCTTTTGTGCTACAAAACGGAGTTCAGTAGTTGCCAAAGAGACTATATGGTCCACAGAGCCTAAAATATTTACTCTGTGGCTTTTACAGAAAACGTTTGCTGACCCCTGGTCTAACGCAGTAGCTTTCAGAATTTTTAAACTCCAGCTCACAATGGGCTATATATTTTACTTGCTGATCCTGTACATACATTTCAGTGATTAAAGTATTACCGATGCTAGAGTATAGGGTTGCCAGCTTTATTTAGCAAGTAAAGAAACAATATCTGGAACATATTTATACTAAAAAAAAGTATTTATTGTTTATCTGAAATTAAAATTTAACCGGTGTCCTGTATTTTATCTGCAACTGCATCTGGTTGTTACCCCCAGAGAGTTTGATTTAATTGGCTTGGGATGTGGCCAAGGCAGAAAGATTTTTAAAAGCTTCATTTCTGATTCTCATAGGCAGCCAGAGGTGAGATCCACTGGTCTAGCAATCATAAAAGTCTGAACTAGGTCACTGTGGTGGAAATGTAATACAAGCATTCAATTCAAGAGAGATTCACACAGCAGAGACTGGGAAGAATTGAAAATTAGAGGAAAGGAAAAGGTGGTGATGTTAAGGTAGGGAATCTATGACAATATTGTACATGCAGTGATTGAACATGCAATGTGTTTTGTTTGGGGCATTTTAAATTTAATATACTGGCCCAATGTTCATGAGTCAGCACCCAATTGGAAGGATTTTTTTTTTTTTTTTTTTTTAGCTTTACAGTTAATTGGAAAATTGGAATTTTAAACTGGAAGATAATTGTTTTTAAAATACACTGTTCCCAATAAGAATCATCTGGGATATAATTAAAATGTGGATTTTTAGGTTACAATCTCTTAGATTCTGATTGAGTAAGTATGAGATAGAGCTCATAATTTGCAATTTAAGGAGCACCACTTCTCATGTAGGTAGATTAAAGTATCTGTCAACCATTTGTACTCAAGTATACCAGCATATTTATATTAAAAAAATTACAGAATCTTCCTTCCCACCTCTGAAAATGGAAGCAGATTTTGGATGTGATCTGGCTCCTTGCATTTTCTGCATCAAAATTTGAGAGCTCTTACTTTGGAAAATATAGGTTAATTTGAAATGGGGTTTTATATATAAAAACATTTTTGCAGGAGGTAACTTTCTATTTTAATTTTTTTTAATTTTTATTTAAATTCAGTTAACATAATGTATTATTGGAGATAACTTTTTAAATGTCTTTATTATTTACATGCTTTAGATTATTAGAGATAGTAATTTTAAGTTTGGAAAAAGATACTAATCAAAAAGCAAAAGGAGGGGAAAAGATATCCTATATAAACAGTAAACATAGGAAAGCTGACATACTATATTATTATTAAATAAAGTATACTTCAGGGTATTACCAGAGATAAAAATGAACAGTTATAAGCTAAAAGTAGATATTAAAGAAGAAGACTTTATAATACTGCTTATAAGCACATGCAGAGAAAACTGACAGAACTAGAGGGAGAAGTAGACTGATCTACAATCATAGTTGAAGATTTTAATACTCATTCTTCAGGATCTCATAGGACAATTTAGAAAAAGAATGGCTAAGCAGATATAAAATTTGATTAGTGTCTTGAACATTGATATTTATAGAACTCTATACAAAAAAAGCTTGTAGGACAGTCACCAAGAGATTATATAGAAGGAAGACCATACTATAAGTACCAGTGAGTATCAAAAGACTGAGATTGTACAGAATATTTTCTGTGACAAGAATGGAATGAAATTAGAAATCAATGGCAATAAGATATCTAGAATACTCCCAAATAATTTGGAAATTAACAACATATTTCTAAATATGAAATTAAAGAATATCAGCACAAATCCTAAAGGCAGTAAAGGGAACTATCATGAACAACTTTATGCTAATAAAGTTGAACAATTAGAGAAAAGATACAAATTCCGTGAGAAACACAAATGACCAAAACTGACATAAAAATACAATAAAAATCAGAATACCCTCATTATAAAAGAAATTGAATTCATTATCAGAACCTTCACACAAGCAACCTTCAGGTCCAGTTAATTCCACTAGTAAATTTTATTGAACATTGAAGTAAGAAACAACACAAACTCAGGAAATAGGAGCATTTCCTAACACATATTAAGAGACCAGTATAACCCTGATAACAAAACTTTACAAAGACATTCAAGAAAACTACAAATCAATACCCTCATAAACATACATGTAAAATTCCTTCACAGAACACTAGCAAATCAAATTCAGCTACATATAAAATGGATAATACATTATGACCAGATGGAGTTTATCCCAGGAATGAAAAGTTAGCTTAACATTTGAAAATCCATCAATGTAATCACTGTGTTAACAAAACGAAAGATTAAAAAACATGTTTATTTCAAAGGATACAGAAAAAGTATTTAACCAGTTCATAAAGAAAACTCTCCACTAATTAGGTAAAGAATGAAATTTTCTCAACATAATAAAAGGTGCATAGATAAAAACTTGTATAACATCATATTTAAATGGTGAAATACTGAATACTTCCCCTCAAAGATTACAGAGAAGGAGGTCCTTTTTTTTAAGGTTTTTTTTTATTTGAGAGAGAGAAAGCGCGAGTGGGGTGAGGGGCAGAGGGAGAAGCAGATTCCCTGCTGAGCTGGGAGCCCTGACGCTGGGCCAGAGGAGGTCCTTGATTCTGTTCAACAATGTATGGAAGTTCAAACAAGCACAATAAGGCAAGATGATGAAATAAAAAGAATAAAGGTTGAAGAGGAGAATGTAACAGTGCCTTTATTCCCAGATGATATGACTGTTTACACAAAGATCATAAGGAATCTACTAAATAACTACTAGAAATAGTGAATTTAGGAAGACAACAGGATGCAAGAACAAGATGCTAAAATGCATTTTTATGTACTTACAACAAATAATAGTATAGTATGTCTTTTTTTCATCTTTTTGCTTTTAGCCAATCTATATCATTATATTTAAAGTGGGTTTCTTAAAGACATCATGTATTTGAGCTTTGTTTTTTCTCTTTAACCAATGTGGTGGTTTCTTTTAAATGATTTGTTTAGACCATTTACATTTAATGTAGTCAGTGATAATGTTTGACTTTAAGTCTACAGCTTTTTCTTCCTCTTTCTCCCTGTGCTGTCTTCTTTATGGATAATTTGAATTTTGTTAATATTCCATTTCAACTGTGTATTTTTATTTTTTCCCAATTGTTCTAGGAATTACAAGATATATATCAAACCTTCCACCTAGTTAGATTTTTACTTGACATGAAATGTAGGAAGCACACAACCATATAGTTACCTTTATCTCCCCCCCCGTTATGCTTGTCATATGTATTTCATTTACATATATTGAAAACCCTGTCAAAACACAGTTACAATTTTTGTTTTCAATAGTCATACATATTTTGAAGAGCTTAAGAAGAGAACAATAGTCTGTTATATTTACCAAGTTGTGGTCTATTACGGCATGTCAGTATGTTTTGATTAAATTGTAAATTGCCATTTTGACTATAAGGTATTCCTTTTCCTCAACCCTATTTAATAGATGTTTTTAATCAGCTAAGTTAGGGGTATATTAAGTAAAAGTCGGCAGTTAACTTGCTGTGTTGATTTAAATGGAAAATATTGCTTCATTTTTTTCATTATTAATTTGAACTCTATTTAATTGAAGTGCTCAATAAAGATTTTTGTTTCTAAAGCATACTTTAGTTGTATTTGTAATTAGAGGTTTTCTTGGTTTGGGCTTACTATTAGAATTTCCATTTTAAAAATAATAGCAATTTTTTAACAAGCCAATTAATAACTTATATGATGATATAAATTGCTCTCATTGTTTTGAAAAATTCTAGCAGTCATAAGATTTGCATAGTGCCTCTACTTTTTGATTACTGTTTTTCCAGGGAAGTGTATGTTTATATTTTTTATTAAATGTATTCCAGAACAGGGTTAGGTATTTTAGATTTAGGTGTAGATAATAATAGATTCATTTTTACTCTGTCACTTGAAATTCGATTCCTATCTGAAGCACAATATTAGGAGATCACTCTCCTGATACCAATAGATCTGTACTTCAAGTACGCTTCACTGGTAAGGAACGTACTAAAAACAGCTATTTTGAAGAAATAGTTTTACTTATTTGGTAATTATTTTAAATAGCACAGTTAAATACCTATTTGTATGTAAAAACTTTTCTTAGAAACATTTTTTTTAAGCAACAAAAAAATTTGACCTTTTCCTAGAAATTGCGATATGGATTTTACACAAATTAAAGTCAAAAGATATTCAGAGCAAAATAGACCAATATTAGATAATTCTCTTATTTCCAGCTGACCCAAATTATTCCCAGTGAGACAAATGATTATTGACATTCATCATTCAACAAATACTTGTTCTTGGCACTGAGGGTATTGCTGTGGAAAAGAATCAATGGAAAATATAAGAGCAACTAAATATATTCATTTCAAATAGTGATACATTCTGTTAAGACAGGTAAGTAGAATAATGGAATAGAAAGAGAGAGAGAGAGTGTGTGTGTGTGTGTGTGTGTGTGTGTTTTAGGGTGGAGGGGAGATACACTTTAAATTGTAGGGTCAAAGAAGACCTCCCTAAGGAGGGAACATTTGAGCTGAGACCTAAATGATCGATGGAAGCCCCACCATGCAGAAGTGTGACACAGAGCATTCCAGGTAGAGAGAATATCAGATGCAAAGCCCCTACATCAATAATGAGGCTGTCCTGTTTGAAGAAAAACAAGAGGGAAATGTGCCTGGACCTGGTGATTGCTGGGGAGGTTCTATGAAATGACACAGAGGTAGACTGGAGCCACGTGATGTTATCTTAAAGGTTATGAATGACCTTTTGATTTTATGACTTTCAGAGAACACAGATCAAAACAGAACTTGGTATCAAGCTGAATGTCAACTCTTTTGTTTTTTAGCCTTGGACATTTTATTCCAGCTTAATATTTTACCAGTGTGTTTGATTGATTGATTGACTTAGGAGCCACACAGATGTTCTTTACCAAGCATATTTATTTATTGTGGTAATGTCTGAGCTGTTTTATACTAGCTAATAAAGTGATTTATTTGAGGGAAAAGGTGAATGAGTATAACATGTGTGCCAGTTTGTTTAGCTGTTTTAGAAAAGTCTTATTTTTATGCTTTCTTTAAAGGTTATTCTAACATACTAAGAGAATTATGCATTCTTGATTATGTTTTCTTAGCAAGTTCTAAATTATTCTTTGTCTCATTAAATTTTCCCAGTTATCTCTTTTGAACAAATTGTAATTCTCTTAGAGAATTGAGAGAACAAAAAACTCCTCTATCTATCTATATTTGTGAAATTTACTTCGGGAATCCACCTCCATGGAGCATCTATGTCTGATTAAGTAAGGCACTGTCAAAGACAAAAAGTTAAGTGAGTGTCATTTTTTTCTATTAATGGCTGAGTTCCCAGAATGATTCAGATTTTAGCCTATGATATCATCCTTATTTAAGTGTTTAGACAGGCAAATAAATACTTACAGAAATAGCAGAATAAAATCAAGAGGGAAGTAGAAATAACTCAAAAGAGTAACAGTCTAATTCAGGCTTTAAAGTGAATGCTGTATATTCAGTTTTCATTCAGAACATTGAGATTTCGTTGACAAATGCAGTTTGGGATTTCATTTTGTCTGACACTGACATTAATACCAGTAGAAAGCACCTGCTTTCATTTTCAGAGTACTTTAAGAAAGTTAATCCTGAGAAAGGGATTCTGGGAGATGGGAGGCTTGAATGCTTTCTGTGTTCTCTCCCCTTCTGATTCCAATTTATTTACCTCTCTTGAGCCAAGCAGCTTCTGAGGTCAGAAGGCCCTCAGGAATGAGGGAGAAAGTAGGTTCTGTGGAGTCCTAGTAGAAATCTGATGCAGAATTTTATCTCCTCTGTACCCTTTGAAAGCCTGGAAAACAATGCAAGAGAGGCCCCATATGAATGTGGCAGATCCTAGGAAGAGCTCAGTCTGCAAAAATCTTCCTTCCTCTCAGTTTTATGTCATAAAATGTTAATTCCCAAACAATAATGCAATATTAGTTAAAATTCCACAAGGACTTTTAAGGAGAATTCTTTGAAATTATTTTTAAATTACTAAATATGCAATTAATTTCTTAGATAAAAACTAATGGATGCCTGAGAATAGGGAGGACGAGTCTGAAAAATAGATTGGTTTTGATGATGTTAGAGAGTAACTAACATTACTCAACTTTAGAACACACTTTAAAGCCACTTCAGTATCATCAGTATCATCCTAACATAAGGATAGATAAATACCTAAGTAGAACAAAATAGAACCTTTGTCAGCCAGAGTTCTTCACCTGAATCACAGAGCTCAGGGAGCTCAGGAAATGATTTCGTTGTTTTCTTGATTTCCCCAAGGATAATATAGAACTAGTACCATTCTAGATGCATTGGAGAGAAGTCCATTTATTGTATATAGTGTATGTGTTAGGCATTAGGGCTTCATTCTTTCACAGAATCTAGGTTGAGAGAGACTAGATTAACTCAGAACTATAAAATTAAATATAGGGTGAAGATGGAATTTCACCTTTGTGAAAGATTTTTTTTTCTTTTAGTAATAATAGTATGAACACAATTGATTATCCATATGGGAGAAGATGAACTTGAACCCTTATGGCACTTCATGTATGGAAAAAATTCCAGGAAATTTCATGACTTAAATCTAAAAATGAAAGCAAAAATCTTAGAAATTTTTGAGTTCCACATGTAAAAATGTATGGATTAGGAAGAGCATCTTAAATCAGTAGACCTAGAAATTTTAGTTGCTTTTTCTTTTAAGGACAAATTATATCAAATGCAATGTCTTTTCTCTAATTTTTTGAAAAGACACCATAAATACATAATGTCAATATGTAAAAATAGATGTTAAAGAATACTTGAAATACAAATGACAACTATTTAAGTGTCAATTATAGACCACGTGCTCTTCTAAACTAATGGGAAAACAAAACCACAATAGAAAAAAATAGAAAATGATACAAGTAGGTAATTCTGTTCATGTAGAGCTCTAGAACAGGAAACACTTTCTATAGTGATAAAAATCACTCCATGGTTGCCTAGGATAGTGAATGGGAATTGCCTGCAAAGGGGCAGGGTGGAATTTTCTGAAGTAAAGGGAATGTTCTGTGTCATTGTGGAGATCATTATATTGGCAGGTCTTGGACCTATATATTTAAATGTGTACTTTTATGTATGTATGCTTCAAGAAAGTTGATTTAAAACTATAGTTGATACCCTTAAATGCTAATATTTTAAAAGGATGTTAGCACCTATTGCTGTTAGGGCTGTGGACAAAAGGATGTTCTCTTTTCTTGCACAAAAGTGAATTTTTATAGCCTTAATGGTAGCAACTTTGAAACATCTAATAAGATAAAAATTAATATCTTTCTGTCCAGTAGTCCTGTTTCTTAGACTGTTCCATAGGAATAAAAGTCCCAGTACATAAAAACATGTATGCAAATATGTTTAATGCAGCACCATTCTTAGTGGCTAAAACCTGTGTACCAAATAAATGTCCATTAGTAGGGGAATGGCTGATAAAACTGTGGGACATATTTATCATATGGTATTATATAACCATTTAAAAGGATGGGTTCAATCTGTATCAGGAAGAATATCCATAAGTTACTGTTAAGGGAGAAAAACATGAGGCATATAAGGAAAGCAAATAGGCTATTTCGGTTTTTAAAAGGAAATAGTGCTCTAAAAAAAATCCTATAAAGATGCATGTTTTAATGTATGTGCAAAAAAAACACAAAAAAACAAAAAAATTCAAGGATATATTCCAGATCCTAAACACAGCTTACCTAGTGTGAAAGGCAGGATGGGGGAGTGGGAGAAGAGAGGAGCAATGGAGAGGAGGAGTGGTGCACAGAATACGATTTATCTGAAAAACATCAAAACAACACACATATAATTTCCCATCTTTGCAGAATATCATATATCTTCATAAACCAGAAGAAAAGTTAGGTTTTTATGTCCTGTCTTACAGGGGATATTCAAAATATACATTCAAATTTTAGAAAGATGTTGCAAAGTAATGTTTATAACATTCTTCTATTTTAGTAAATAAACAAGATCCTCTGTAGATGAGCTCTTATTTTCAGATTGCTTTCAGTTTCTCTAAGAAACTTTCCAAATACAGTCCTCTTGATTTCCAGGCACCAAAAGTGGATGTCCATTTATGTTGGAGTGGTATGATCAATGCAGAAAGATTAGTTCTGCTCTCTCCAGTATCACTCCTTTGGTCCCATAGAGTGGATGCTACTCAAGGGCAGATCTGCACAGATTGTGGAGTCTTTTGATAACAGTGCATGAGAGAATAAGAATTGAATATTTCTAGCTCTTGGGGTGTGCTGAAGTTCCAGTTGGTTGTTCCAGGTGGAGAACATTTGGTTTTCCCTAGAGCACATATAGGAAGGCACTGTCAGGTCTCAGTTGGTGTCGTTCAGCCCTCTTTTTTTTCCCTTCTACCTGTACATTTTATACTTTTATTTCACTGACTCTGGAGGGTGAGAGTATACAACTAACTCTGAGATGGTCCAAGTGGTAAATATAGGAGGAATTCTGCATCTGTGATCATCCCTGGTTTAGATTTCTTTGAAATTATGATGGGTACTTTTAGCACTGGTTGTGTTTTCCAGGGCTTTCTTACACAGGACATAAATCCTGTTTTCACTGTCATGTAAAGGGAAAGCATACTTTGCCACGTGGAAAACAGTTTTTTTGATTGAACCCTCTTATCCCTCATCTTTGGGAAACCTTCTCTATGTTTATCTTCTGTATCCTGCTATACCTCTATGTTTGTTTACAGGAATGTCTAAGGTTGTTTTCATTCCCCTTCATTAACCTTTACCAACATCGGACATGAACACAGGAACCCTTAACCCCATTGTAATTGGTTAAAACAGAACATTTGGAATACCTTGCCATATACACACACTCACTCACTTTAACAGAGCATTCCAGAGTAGGACTATACAGTGAATGGGTGAAGATTCACTAATACTATAACCATCTCACCTCATATGTAAATATAAAGCATCTTGTAAGATCAGTTTTGTTCAACAGAGCACCCAGTTCAGAGCATCTTATCACATAAAACGTAAGTCCAACGAGGCACCCAGTTTGAGACCGAAATGATGCAAACAGTATGGATAGCTGTTTGATGAGTGCTTCCAAAGATTATTTGTACCCCATTAAATTCTCATTTCAAGGTCCCTGAGAAGACCAAAAACAAACAAAAAAAAAAAAAATAGAAGTTCTAACTCTTGATTAAAAAAAAAAATTGAGCCCTCATTCTAAGGATCATCTGGATGTGATTAAGAAAGCTCTTAAAATATTAACTCATCTTTTCATACTTAAGTGCTACAAATTAACCACCTTTTAAAAGCATTTTGGTGAATCATTTTTTTCCACTCTTGAGATATTAAACTTTTTGCGGGAACAAACATTATTCAGTTGGTTATGAATACTAAAATATTGATCCTACATTAAGGGGGGGAAGGGACTAACGTAAATCAAAACAGAAATTGAAAAAAAAATGGTAGACCTGATCAGTCATTTAAATTGAGCAGAAAAAAATAAACACGTGTACACTATGTATATTAATTATATAATTATATGTTATACATATATAATTCCTTTTTCATGGGAATTCTCTGGAGAATTTATGAATCTGAAAAGATGGAGAGAATAGGGAAAGATGAGTTGGCATTAGGAAATGTTAATGGGATCAGTGTAAGTATAGGCAAGTAAGTTAATGCAATATGCATGAGGCTGCTTTCAATATGAACTCTTTAATTTATAAAACTTGGAGGAAATTGAGATTATTCAACACAGTAGTGTTTTAGAAATTGAAACATCCATTTTAATAACATTCCCTTTTCCTTTGTTTTCTTTTTGGTTTTGTTTGTTTGTTTTGGTTTTGAACAGGCCATATACTCCTATGAAAGGAGGAATCTCCAGTGTATGGTTTGACCGACTTAAAATATCTAATGACTGCCCAGAACACCTTGAATCAATCAATGTAATGTGTCAGGTGCTTACCGATTTGATTGATGATGAAGTAAAAAGTGGGATCAAGAAGAATAGAATATTAGTAGGTAAGACCTTTAAATGTTGGTAATTTAAGTTTCTTTCAATTTCGTCTATTTCAATACATTGAACTTTACTTGGAATATTATTTAGAAACACTTGTATATCACTTGACGTGTTCATAGTTTCAAATAAGAGTTTACATAATAAGGGTTTCAAAAATGTTAAACAACAGCTCATGAAACCTTAATTTATTTTCTTTCTGATAGTAACATAATTTGAGAATTCCATGCTCAAATTTCAATTAAGAGATTTTTCACTTCAGTTTTTAAAATACTTTATTTTAGTTAGCTTAAGTTTTATAAATATGTTTAAACTATTGCCATGATTATGGTAGTATACGCAGTCAAAATGTAATATAAAATCCATGAAAAGTAAACTCTTCAGACTTAGTATCACAGGAGTAGGGCATTTATAAACTCCTTTTAAACATACCTTCAGCAATTCCTGTTTCCAAGAAAATATAAAGTACCTTAGATAAGCTGTTTATTCTACTTAATGCCCTTTTCTTTCTCTGTAATCATTAAATACATAAACTATTAAAATCTCTATTTCTATAATACATAGGAAAATGAGATTGGCTGGGTAGGATGTGAATGGTACAGGACATATTTTGGTGAAGGAGTTTTATTTTCAAATACAACTATTCAATTTATAATGAGTTGTATTTAATGATGAAATTATAAAGCAAATTAGCTATCTCTATCATACTCTAAATAACATTAAAATGCACATTGAGATCTCGTATAGACAAGATTTGGGTAAATTAATAAGCTTCCTTTGTGTTTATTGAAGTACTGAACTAGTCATTCAGTTGAGAGGCAGTATAATAATACATTGAATAAAATCCATTCTCTTCTGCCTTGCCTTCAACTTCTACTTTTGTTAGTTAAAAGCAGTGTGCACTCAAGCCCAGCAACATCCCCTTTCCGGTCCTCTGTTTCAACATTAAATGGAGAACAACAACAACAAAAAAAAGTAGGAATAACAGTACAAAGTCTGTTTTACTGGGAGGCGATGTTTGTGAAATACATGGCTCATTCTGGATTTCAAAGCCCATGATTGTCCCATTCAGTTAACCAAACAATTTTAAGACTTCTAATACATATTGTCAGATTCCTTTCACGAAAAAATTGTACCTATTGATACTTCTACCACCCCTATTACACTGTCCATCTTATTAAATCCTCACTGAATAATATTGTCTTGAAAAAAAATTTGCTAAAAATAAAGTAAATAATTTGTACTTAATTTGTTATTTTCCTTCTAATTTTGTTATATTTTAACACAGGAAAGCTTTTCTTAGTTGTCTATTGGTCTTTCTTCTTAGAATTTTTCTTTTCCAAATAAGGTCTCAGTTTAAGAAAGTCTCTAAAACTTGGGTAAATATTCAAATAGATTTTCTACTGGTTTTCTATAATGTGATTTATTTTTTTTTTACATGTAATTTTTGGTTCATCTGGAATTTATTTTGCTTTCTTTTTACCATGTCATGGAAGTATTATTTTCTGAAGTACCAAGAGAACCTTGTTAAAACATCGTCTTATTTATAAAGCATTCAGTAATATACTCAGTATTTTATCAAAACTCCATTGAATTTATAACAACAAAATTTCTTTTTAGTAGCTTTGTAGATGATTACATTATAAAATGATAAAACTTGAAATTTATGACAAAGCCATGTTAAAATATTAAAATATTTACATATTATATTATTTTATGAATATAAAAAGCTAGGAAAGAAGGTATTTTTTTAGAATTTGTGAGTTGAGCTAACTTCTATAAGAAAGCCTCTTTCCTCATTTGAGATGTGAAAGAAAGTGCAGATGCAAGGTAGTTTGTTCTTGTTACCTGTATTGTTAGTTATTTAACTAGTCAATGAACATAAATCTTCAGGAACAGTTCTGTAGCATTAAACATGTACCCCAAACTACACATGATCCTTGACCTCTTATACTATGACAAAACATTAGTTATATTACCTCCTTTTTTTTTTTTAAGATTTTATTTATTTATTTGAGAGAGAGAGAGAATGAGATAGAGATAGCACGAGAGGGAAGAGGGTCAGAGGGAGAAGCAGACTCCCTGCTGAGCAGGGAGCCCAATGCAGGACTCAATCCTGGGACTCCAGGATCATGACCTGAGCCAAAGGCAGTCGCTTAACCAACTGAGCCACCCAGGCGCCCAATATTACCTCCTTTTTTGTGTATGGGATTCTTTACATAGGTTAACTCTTAATGCAGAGAGGAAGTAGCATTCCTGTCCTGTGGGGATTTTTTTTGTTGTGGTTGTTATTTGCTCATCTTACTGACCTAACTGAACCACCCATTTATTTGAAAATTGTGGCACAAGAAGCAGTGTCACTGTGTTCAAATACGTGTACATGAATTCCCTGCATTATGCATATCATAATTGCAAATGCGCTGATGCAGCTGATGGCAGTAGAACACAGGCAAGAACCAGGGCTCTGGACTCGGCCTGCAGATTTCCAACCTTAGACTCACTACTTTGTAGGTATAGAATCCCCTTAGCCTCTGTGCTTGATGATAATAATAGTACCTGTCTTACAGAGTTGTGATGATTGAATTAGTCAATTCATATGAAGTACTTAGAAGTGTGTCTGGCATAAGACAGGTTTCTTGCTGTTATTAAATAGTCTTTATACTCCTTACGCCATGGTCACTCCAAACAGCAGAAAGGCCCTACTGGGCCAGGCCTGCCCCTGGGAGACTCAGGTAGCTCACTGCTTCTTCCCTACCAGCTGTCTTCATTTTTTGCTCAGTGGTGGACATGCTGTGTTTTCCTCTTTCTTTTTCATAGATTATTTAAACTTAACATTAAACATACTGCTTAATGTTTTTCTACTGGTTTTTGTACTTTTGTGTGTGTCTCTCTCTTTCTCTCTCTCTCTCTCTCTATATATATATAGTACATTTGAGGTGAAGTAAGATTTAAGTGCTATTCCTAACATTTTAAAGAAGGAGGGATTCAGTGGGAAGTCAAAGAAAAATGCATTTAAGATTCTGAACAATTTTTATTACATACACACATATGCACCACAGTGAGGTTGGGTTATTTTTAAAAAAATAATTGTAAAAGGAAAAACTAGATAATTTTAGGATCAGAAAGGAAAAACATGGAGATAATAGGTACAAAAATTGTTAATCCTTATTGATTTTGTTTAATATGTGATAAAATTTCTGATTTAATATCATACAATATATGTTGATGGAACCCTTATCTCTGAGGTTATATGCAACCAGCATAGCTTTGTAAAACAACACTATTCTCTATATTTGGGTAGGTGGGAAGCTATTCATTGTGGTTTTATTTTGATGAGTGGTATTTTATTTTATTAAACTTAGTTTTAAAAAACAATTGTTTTAATAATATATGTTTTCCAGACTGTTTTTGGATAGTGTACCTAGCTTGATCAAGTCAAAGATGGTACTTCTCATACCAAATCTGATCTCCAAATTATTAATAAAAATGTTAAATCTTGGAGTATCAAGAAAACTATCAAAAATTTTACAGCCTAATGAGGGAGATACAGAAATAAGGTGCTCTAATACAATGTATTGTGGAAGTGTATACAAGGTACAATGTGAGCAGTGAGGAAAGACAAGTAAATCTTTGGGGGAGTTAGGGACTGCTTCTTAGAAGAGAGAACTCTCCAACTGAGGTTTTTTTTTTTTAAGATTTTGTATTTATTTGATAGAGAGACAGCAAGAGAGGAACACAAGCAGGGACAGAGGGAGAGGGAGAAGCAGGTTTCTCATGGAGCAAGGAGCCCGATGTGGGGCTCGATCCCAGGACCCTGAGATCATGACCTGAGCCGAAGGCAGGCGCTTAATGGCTGAGGCACCCAGGCGCCCCTCTCCAACCGAGTTTTAAAGAATGAGTAAAAATATGACTGATAAACACATTCATGGAAGAAAGGAAGGGCACATCAGAATCTCTCAGGATATACTAGTTTAGTATGCACTACAATTCCCGAGGATTATTGAATTAGATACAGAGAATAACATGATCGAATGTGCATTTCAGAAAGCTTATGCTGATAACGCGGTGGAGGGCAGGCCAGTCTGAAGGCCAGGAGAACACAAGGTGGCTAAATAGATCCAAGAGAATGATGGCGATTGACACACACACTGTTTCCAGATTTAGGGAACACAAAGATGAATAAAGTTTATACTGAAGGACATGATAATCAACTGCAAGCGTTAGCTGTGAAAACAAATTGTTGGTTTTCCAGGCATCAGTGGAAATAGATTGCCTTCTTCATGGAAAAAATAAATTAACTTTGGTTGGATAGGAAGGACTAGACAAAAAGTTCACTACCCATCCTACTGTTGGGGTCAGATACAGTGGGGTGGCCTTGGGGACATCTGTGAATCCTCACTCTGTACAGTAAGACTCTCAGGCATAAGAAAGTTTCCTTATTTAATTTTATGTATTTATACCACACATGATTCTACAGAGTGTATGAGAAAAGTTAGGGGAAATGTGGGCAGTAAAATAGTAACTTTAAATCAGTTTCTGATTGTTGACAATATAGTTACTGTAATAAACCGTTGGTTCAAATCTTGTATCCTGAAAACATTATTAATAATGCTAGATTATCCTGTCTTCTTGTTTTATTAACACGTGGGGAGTGTCTATCATGCAGAATGTAAGCAAATTCATAGTACTACATTCTGTTTCTCTGTTAATGTCAGTCTTGAAACTCATTTCCTTCTGGTATATTTCTGTATAATGTGAGAAATCATAATGGAGAAAGATATAATTTTTCCCATTTGTACTGTTGTGCTTCAAAAGTACATAGAGTAGTAATACTACTAAAATAGTTGGCATTTATATTACACTTGACAGTTTTTAAAAATTGCCATTATTAATACATCATAATGTTTTATTTTCAGATAGTGTTTAAATTATAAGGTTGTTTTCATGCACAATATCTCTTTTGAGCCTTGTAATAGGTAAAAGAAGAAATTATTATTCTCATTTCAGATATTAAAAAAAAACAAAACTAAAATTCAAAGAGATTCTAGCTACCATAAAATCGAGTTGGGACTAGAACCCAGATCCTTTGACTTAGTCACCTTTCTACCAGGATGGGATTCCTTTTTCGGCCACTAGATGGTGACAATTTGTTAAGACAAAACTGATAAAATTTAGGGTTTAACTTTGATCTAGGACGTATAGAACCTGACAAATGATATAACCAGATTATAAGAATTTTGATAATATGAGCATTTTGTCAGAATTTTGAAGCAGGAAGAATCAAGTACTCCTGGAATTACACCTGATGTTCTAAATACCCATCATGAGAGAGATAGTTAAGGGAATTATTATGGTCTATTAATACAATTGAATGTTATGTAACGATCAAATACTGTATGTACACATATAAGGAACTTTGTGAGTGTGTGTTCGATGAATAAAATTATGGATTTTGTAATTCTGTTGAAAGACTTTATTCAGTATGATATTGAAGAAAAAGTAAGGTACAAAAATTATACATGTTGAGTGTTTAACTATTAAAATGAACATTTAAAAACATGTCAGAATTATGTATGAGTAGTGAAATTTTGGATGACTCGTTTTATTTCTGTCTATGGTGAAAACACTTAATACACTGGATATATATCAGTGTATTAATTTTATATTTAAAATAAAAATGAAGAGATAATTGGAATGACCAAGATGAAGATTAGCACCAAAATTTCCAGGCTCCCTTTGTCCTGACCTTATACAAGTTTCTTCTGAAGCTCTTTCTTGGCCTAAAACTTGAGAATGATAGCAGATTCCTACTTTCTTTTCACATATGTACGCCTTCATTAAACAACTTGTGTTTCTTCAACAGCAATTAGAACTTTAAAGGCTTGGAACTCCTGTTCCAACAGCTTTTTCTGGAATATGATAAGTATTTTGTTTACCCTGTAAATATCAGAGAAAATAGACAAATAAAGATATATTCCCAAACCTTTTGAGACTTTATCACAGTTCAGTCTCAATAACTATAAAACATAAGTTAAATGGAAGAACTGTTGAAATTTGAAGGGAGGGTAGATTTTATTACATTCTAAAAATCCTGATGTAGACTTGAATTTGTAAGTATTTTTTTCCTCTGGATTTTGCTTTCAGATAGATTAGTTTTCCCAGTACATAGTTTTTTTATACATTGTTTCTGTTTTATTTTATTTAAAGAGTTCATAAAAGCTAGGTTTATTATTTTTTTAACATGTTTTATTCAGCTTGTTAATCTTAAATATATGTTGAAATGTTAACTCTTGACGTTTTAATACTTTGCCAGCAACTATAAATATACATTATAACCATTACCTACAATGAGTTTACTCTTTGGTATTTACTTACTGAACAGTATATTTTATATTGCATTTTAGACATTTAGATGGAAATTGAATTCAAATAACTAGTCTTTTGTGTTAAATTTCCTTCTATTAGAAAAAAATTATACAAAGTCCCTTTTCATAGTAAGTTGTGATGCTAAAGGTGATTGTATTATCAAAGTTGACTGGTGAGAAGTTGCATTACCTCACAAGATTATAATTGGGTAAGGGACTTATATTTAATCTTCAAATAATAAGATTTCAATGAGTACATTTATTTTCACTGTAAATTATGAGTATTGAACATGAGGGTCAATGTCTGCAGGATGCATTTATGTTTGTTCGTAATGACATCTCAGATGTGGGAAAATGTTTTCTTTCTTACTTTTGGTTTTGTTCTTGTTAGGCTGGTTTCATTCAGGGGGCTCTGAAACCACACCAAGTTATTAGGTTACCCTGGTCAATAAAAATGAAATGTTGAAGGGGAAGATTTAATCTGTAAAATTTTCTCAATATGGATGGTTTTAAAATAATTTTTTAAGTTATTTGTGCTTGCTAATCTGTTTCGTTCACCTTTTATCTTGTGATCTTTAAATCTCTATCATATTAAAAGATCACATTTAATGATCCTCGCCTCAACATCTCTTTATGAAATGTTTTCATTTTGCTCCATTTATGAATTGTGAAGCTTTTTTCAATTATTGGTGCAGCTTAGATTACCTAGAACTTCATTGTCCAATATGATAGTCCTTAGCACATGTGACTATTTAAACTTAAATTTAAACTAGCTAAAATTAAATAAAATTAAACATTTAGTTCCTTAGTCACACTGGTCATATTTAATATATTCCTTAGGTACATTTGGCAAAAATATAATTCAAGCTCTTGAATTTCTCCAAAAAATAAAAACATTGTTCCTACAGCCTTGGTATCTATAACACATGGATTTCTTTTAAATCATGACCATATTTTCACTTTCTGTTCTTACCCATTTTACCTAATCCTGAATTGTCTGCCTTGCAGCTATTGATACTTTTCTAAGACTATGATTCTCATACATTTGATTTATAGGTAGAAGAGCTTTTAAAAATTAGACATATACTTTGAGATTGTGTTAAAGGGTCTGGGGCTGACCTTATTTTTTGTTTTCTTTTTTCTTTTTCTTTTTCTTTTTTTTTTTTTAAGGAGCCCGATTTAGGAATCATTAGCCTGGGGCACACTAACCATTCACTCCTGCTTTTTCTAAACTTTACTGTTATATCCAGTCAGATCACCAAAGAGCCACGTTCCCTGATGATATAAATTTGTCCCCTTGCAGAAATATTCTTACAGAACCACAACCAATGTTTATTCATTTATTCGATAAAATACTTACTAAGTGCCTGCTATATGCCAGGCACTGTTCTAAGCATGGGGACGGTACCTCAGTGAATAAAACAGACAAAAATTCCTGTTTGCATGAACCTTATAGACTACTGAACGTTGTCTTTCTGTCCCAGACTTACATAAAAGAGTCAAGAACAGAAGATGCTGTATGTAAAAATGTCTGGTTTTGAGTTTTATGTTTAATAAAGATCTCCTTGATAAATTCCACCCAGGAATTCAATGCTGGTAGAAGCTTCTAGTAGGATTTGGCCTGATTCCTTCTGTTAAAGAATGTTGTCTTGCTACAGGGAAGCAGTTAGAAGACCAGCCGCACCCCTAATTGCTGCTGCCGCCTCATATTATGGTCTGTGTCTCTCTTTCGTTCCTGATCTCTCGTTCTTCCAGCAACCCCATCTCTCCCTCCCTCACATTTTCCCCTCATTTTAGAGATGTAGTTTTATTGTGAACAGTGTGTTTGGATATAAGCAACCTAGAATTCATTTTGTGAGTAAATTGGAAAAAGAGGGGAGATCTAAAGCGATGAAGGAAGTAAGCATTTGCTAAGATTGGTTCTGTGAACTTGAAGGAAGGCTGCAATTGTATTCTGGGAGATAGGGATTCTTATTCTTAAACTGAAAGTAGGCTTCTGTATTTACAGTAACTCCGTAAACTTTGAAAGTCCTTGCTCTTTGACTTTTACAAGTGATTATTAAAGCATTTGTATATAATAGATTTAAAAACTTGGTGGAAACCCTGGGGCATCTGGGTGGCTCATTTGGTTAAGTGTCTGCCTTCGGCTCAGGTCATGATCCCCGGGTCCTGGATCAAGCCCCACACCACCTCCCTGCTCAATGGGGAGTCTGTTTCTCCCTCTCCCTCTGCCGCTCCCCCTGCTTATGCTCCCTCTCCCTCTTTCTCTCTTTCTCTCTCAAAATCTTAACAACAACTTGGTGGAAACCCTAAAGATCGTCTAGTCCAACTATCTAATCTTACAGGAAATGAGATCCTGGGTTTTAAATAATTTACCTCAAGGCAACCGCTAGAGTATCACTGGTAGGATTAAAACTCAGTTTCCCTTTATTTCACTGTGGTCCTCTTTCCACCAGACTTTAAATTAGAAAATGTTTTGTGTGCCTTTAAATATGATAAATTTAGGAGATGATGTAAAACTTTGTATTACTTTCATCCTATAATACATGGTTTCTAAGAATTCAGCTAAACAGACTTTTATTGAATTGCCACCGTGTACTAGCAAGTGTACTCACCACTGGGCACAGAAGATGAGGAAGCCAACTCCTCAGCACATGCGCACCAGAGAGTGGGGACACTTTGCTGAGCTCCTCATAAGCCTGCAACCACAGTGTGCTGATGGAAGAAAGAACTGTTTCTTACCCTCAAGGATTTCAAAATCTAGAGAACTAACTTACAGTTGCTAAATTAAAACTTGATAGGAATTCTGTTTCAGAGTGTTTGCTTTATAACCCACGTACCGTATCACATAGAAAAACTTGAGAAGAAAAAGAGGAGTCTATAACTAGAACTGTAGCAAAACCCAGTAAGTTTCTCATTCTGTTTACTTACAATGAGAGTTTACCAGAAACACTCATCATCTGCAGCAAGCTCTGCGTATCCTAATGGGGCATGTCCTGTTGATCAGTGTACACATTAACAGGTAATGTAGTCCAGTGGTTTTAAACTTTTTGGGAATCTGATGCACATATGCAACTTTCACACACTCAATTTTAAGATGTGTATGCTGCCTCCTCCCCTGCCAAGCACATTCATGATCTCTCATCAGACATATCTGTGTCTGTGGCTCGTGTGGGGGGTTATTTTGAAAGAGACTTTCAAGTGGTTCTCATCCATGGTGAACTTCTGCTACTGATGAGACCCTATTATTTCTTTCTAGTGTGTTGAAAACCACAGATGTAATATTTATCATGTACTGTCATTATTTACATCTTATGTACTTCTTAAAAATCTAAACTTCACAAGCCTAGTAATCTTCATTCATACATTGTATCCTGGGTCCAAAATAATATCGGCCTGCCCAGTAATATTATTAGACATTATTAAATAAATAAATAAAATATAAAAATAAAAAATTTTTTAATTTTTTTATTGTGTTAATCACCATATATTACATCATTAGTTTTCGATGTAGTGTTCCATGATTCATTGTTTGTGCATAACACCCAGTGCTCCATGCAGAACGTGCCCTCTTTAATACCCATCACCAGGCTAACCCATCCCCCTACCCTCCTCCCCTCTAGAACCCTCAGTTTGTTTTTCAGAGTCCATCGTCTCTCATGGTTCCTCTCCCCTAAAAATAAAAAAAATAAAAAAATTTAAAAGCAGTTCTATTTTAATAAATACTGGAGGATAGTAGAGAGTACATTAAGGTCTGTTGCAAGCAATCTGGATTCCAAAAGTCCTAGCTTTACAGCTACAATTAGGGGCGCATCCTTAAGGAGATCACCTAATCTTGGGCCTTGGTTCACTTCATCCGTAAAAGGAGATTGTAGTAAATTCAAATTTATCATCTCTAAGGACTCAGCTTTACACTTTGTTAAGTGAAATAAAACAGGAATCTGGAAATGAGATCTGGATTCTACACCAATGTATATTTTTATATTTCCACAAGTGTGTGGCTGTGTGATTTACTTTCTATACTGATTTCTCACAAAATGTAAATAGGACACCTTTTAACTCTCACTCCAGCGGAGGAATAGCATTCCAGGTCTCTAGCCTGCAGCTGGGCCACCGCATCATATACCTATCTCCATATTCTGTGATGTCTCTGGTGCTCCCCTCGAGGACAAAGGCCCATGTATATGTGCTGCTGAAGGGAGCATGGGGACCATGCATTTTAGTCTGCATATCTCCAGTGGCTAGTACAGTGTTCAGGCACATAAAAGACAATAAAAATTTGTTAAATGAGTAAATTATTTTTTGGCTCCTCTGAAAAAGTTTGTAAAGGTATGTTTTATTATGTTTTAATTACACCATCGTAAGTCGGTTTCCAAAACAATATTGTAATTCAGAGATATTTTAACTAGCTCATCAAATTTTTGATCATCTTCCCTAAAAGATCACTAAACATCTATTTTATGGCAGGCCCTAGAAATGTAACTCCTCATGGGTCTTGGAGCTTGGCAAGTAAGACAAAAAAGATGCATGTTATTAATTCTGGTGGCAGTGTGAGGATTCCTATAATACAAGTATAAGCAAGATATAAGTAGACATTAGAAGTTTAACGTGCTATGACTTATATTTTGGAATTATGATAAATATTTTAGTCAGTAAGTATGATTTCTTTGTTTAATTCCCAGCTGTTTTTATAACAAGTCTCTTTACCAGTGATGACATAGATGAACAGGTGTTACTTACTCATTGCAAGTATTTTTTTAATGAGCTGGAAAGTAGACTAAGTTGCTTTTTAGCACTGTATCTCTCTAAAGGTCTCCAAATATTTTAAAACATGCGTGGAAGCCTGACACAGATGTATCTTGTTCTAAATTATTGTCCCATATATTCTGCTTTTTCTGATAAGTGAATTTTTGCTTCTTTTAGGAGGATTTTCTATGGGAGGGTGCATGGCAATGCATTTAGCATATCGAAATCATCAAGATGTGGCAGGAGTATTTGCTCTTTCTAGTTTTCTGAATAAAACATCTGCTGTTTACCAGGTAAGTTTTTAAAAACAAAACAGAAGAAGCAGGCATGATATATTCACACATTGAAACTAAAAATTGGTAATTAAGCAATAACAATTGGTGCACAGAGCACTGCTGGAGATCCATCCCCAATGAGTTAATGTTAAATATTAATTCCAGCTGGTCATTAATGTTCAGGAAATGCCATACAAAGAGTATTGTTAAGCACAGTGTCAAAGGGGAAAGGATAAAAAGAATCTAAGATACATATGTATCCCTTACACATAATAAAAATATGGGTGATTATAGTAAGGTTTGTTTATTATGTCACAAATGTGATCAAAACAAAGACTCACATTCCCGGTACCTGTTTCATAGCAACATGCTAATATATGAATACGGTACCTTATAGCTTTGTAACTTCATACCTGAAGTAGAAGCAGCAGGTACAGAAATGAAAACTAGAATGTAATTTTTCCCTTGATTGTCCCTGCCTTCCTCCGTCCTTCCACCCTGCGTGAAGAAGTCTGTCTGACCGAGTCTCACAGTCTCTTCAGGAAGCCCTCTGACCATGTTTGAGACAGTCCTCTATGGAGTCACTGCTGGTCACATACAACTAACTGTAGCTCACGTGGTGCTGCAACCAGCTGAGCCCCCAGCCAGGACCACCAGGTTATACCTTAGACTGCACCACGACTGCCTATTTTCTCCCTTGGAATATTGAAGCTTGGGTAAAATTGCAATTTTTCTGCCCTGTGTGATTTCCCAGAATGATGTTCTTAAACTAATTTCTTAAACATTCCCATTTCTATATCCTGTTCTCTAGGCTGTTCGGGAAAGTGATGGTGTGCTCCCTGAATTATTTCAGTGCCATGGTGCTGCAGATGAGTTAGTTCTTCATTCTTGGGGTGAAGAGACAAACTCAATGTTAAAATCCCTAGGAGTGAGCACAAAGTTTCATAGTTTCCCGGATATTTACCATGAGCTAAGCAAACCTGAGCTAGAAAAACTGAAGTCATGGATTCTTACAAAGCTTCCAGGAGAAATGGAAAGGCAAAGTGAATGAATCAAGATTGATTTGTTAATCTGCATGTCATGCCTCTGCGAAAAGTGGTTTTTACTGCCAAATTACAATTTGATAAATGATAATTGAAATATTAATAAATGTGAAGTATACTGATTTATTTAGTAGTTATTGAAATGCTTAATACCACAGAAGTAGCATCATTCTTATTAATGGTAAATATTAATTTAGACAACCATCTGTGGATTGTTTTTCAGATACATTTGTAAATAATTGGAGATCTTTTGAGTAATTAAATATTTAAATTTAAAAAATAATGTAAAGTGAGTTTAAGTAAGGGCAGTGAGAAGACATGAAGAGGCTTAATATGGCATTTTATTTAAGTGTCCTATTTTGTTCCCAAATATTTGGGAATATTTTAGGTATGTTTGTTACCAATTTCTAATTTAAATCCATTGTGGTCAGAGAGCATACTCTGTGTTACTATTTTGTCTGTGTTCATGAAGGATGTTGGTCTGTAGTTTTTTTGACCCCATAAAATGAATTGGGAGGTGTTTTCTTCTCTTCTGTTTCCTGGAAGAAATTGTATAAAATTGGTATTAATTTTTTCTTTAAATGTTTATTGGAATTCTCTAGTGAAACCATGTGGGCCTGGAGATTTCTGTATACTGTACCCTTTTAGCTCATCACATTCGACCTTCAAGTTCATTATACCACCTCACACTTAGTATAAGGACCTTCCATTTCTCCCTTCCTGGTCTTAATGCTTTTTTTCCCACTTGTAAATATGCTATAAATAGCATGTACCATAAATCTCACAACATATTACCACTATTTTATTTCAAGTCCGTTTTCCTTTAAATCAACTTAAATAATGAGGAAAACATCTTATACATCTACCCGTGTGGTTACCACCTGCTGTGCTCTTCAGTTATTTTTGTGCTGATATGTTTCTGGTATCCTTTTCATTCTGCCTGAGGGACATCATTTAAATAATTCCACTGTAAATGTGCTGTTAATGACTTCATTCAGCTTATATGTCTGAGGAAGCCTGTGTTTTACATTTGTTTTGAAAAGGTACTTTTCACTGAGTATAAAATTCTGGATTAACATTTTTTTCTTCAGTATTTTTTTTTTAAACATTTTATTTTTTGACAGAGAGAGACACAGCGAGAGAGGGAACACAAGCAGGGGGAGAGGGAGAGGGAGAAGCAGGCTTCCCGCGGAGCAGGGAGCCCGATGCGGGGCTCGATCCCAGGACCCTGGGACCATGACCTGAGCCGAAGGCAGACGCTTAACGACTGAGCCACCCAGGCGCCCCCTCTTGAGTATTTTAAACATGGCATTCCACTCTCTTCTTGCTAACTTTATTTCATACAGTATATCTGTTGTTATTATCTTTGTTTTTCTGTATCTAATGTATTTTGTTTTGTTTTGTTTTTACTCTTGATGTTTTTAAGAGTTTATCACTGATTTTGAGCAATTTGATTATGATACATATTGGTCTGGGGATTCATGTTTCTTATCCTTGTGGTTTCCACTCATCTTGGGTGGTTCTTCCTCGGGTTTCGGGTAGTCTACTCGCACACGTGTGGCATAGGGACTCTGCTGAATAATCCAGGTCGACCATGTCTGGTGTCTGGAGCTCTCCTTCTGTGCAGCTCGTTCTTCTCTGGTACGCCATCCTACAAACTGTAGCCACCCCATCTACTCGGATTCTTAGCTCTGCTTCCCGACACAGGAGTTCTCCAAGCTCTGCATGAAGTGCTCCTCTCAGCTCTGTGGCCGGGGAGTTCTCGAAATGGCAATAAGCTGGGGCGGTCATAAGGCTCACCTTGTTTCCTTCCCCTTCTGTCAGAGACCACTGACCTTTATTGCCTGATGTCCAGTACTTTGAAAAACTCTGTTTCCAGGATTTTGCCTTCTTTGTTGTTGTTTCAGATGAAAGAATAAATTCATTTCCTTATTACCTCAATGGCTGGAAGCTACACTAAGTTATCCTTTGAAGTTTAATTTTTTTAATTCTTTTATATCTAGTTTTTCCAGTGCTCTTCATTCCTTAATGTAGTTTCAGATTTCCACATGATATCATTTTCCTTCTGCCTGAAATACTTTCACATTTATGATAGTGCGGGTCTGCCGCTCTTAAATTCTTTCAACTTTCGTATGTCTGAAAAAGTCTTATTTTGCCTTCATTTTTAAAAGATACATAGAATTCTAGGTTGCCAGGGTATTTTTTTTCCTTTCATTACTTTTAAGATCTTACACTACTGTCTTCTAGTTTGCATTTTTTTCTGCTGCTTTTCTAATCTTTTTTTTTTTTTCTTCCTCTGACTGTGCTTACAATTTTCTCTATCTTTAGTTTTAAGCAGTTTGATATTATGATGTGCTTTGGTGTTGTTTTCTCCATTTTTCTTATGCCAGGTGTTTGTTGAGTTTCTGCTTTTTAGATTGTGGGTTTATAGTTTTCATCAAATTTAGATTCATTTTGGCCACTGCATTTTCAAGTATTTGTTTGCCTCTTCCTCTTCTCTTTTTTGGGGGACTCCAGGCTTACTGGTGCTTATTCCTTTTTTTTTCCCCCCTTTTCTTTTTTTTTTTTTTTTTCATTCTTCTGCCCTGCATTTCATTTTGGATAGTTTCTATTGCTTATCAAGTTCATTGATCTTCTGCAATGTTTGTCATTAATCCTACCCACTTTATTTTTTATCTCAGATACTGCACATCTCTAGAAGTTCTGTTTTTATTTGTTGCATTTTATATTTAATATGCTTATTCTCCTCCTTGAATATATGGGATTTAGTTAAATAGCAACTATAATATTCTTCTTTATTCGATCTGTCATTTGTTAGTTTGTTTCTATTGATTAATTTCTCTTTCTACTAAGGATGATATTTTCTTGCCTCCTTCCTAGGCCTCATGATTTTTTGTTAGATCTCAAGCACTGTGAGTTCTACCTCATTAAGCACTGGGCTATTTGCATTTCTATAAATAGGAGCTTTGTCACTGAATGCAATTAAATTACCTGGAAGGTACTTAGAAAGAGTTTGAGCCTTTCAGTCTTCCTTTTAAGCTTTCTTAGGAGGTTCCAGAGCCCTCTTTCTCCAGGACTGATTTTGCCCCACTCCTCAAGCAGCGCATTGTGGGTACTCCAGCAGACACTCGCTGGACTGTGAGGTTCACAGTCTGGCTAGTGTAACACAAACGTCCCAGCCCTCCATGAGCCCCAGTGATTGTTTCCGCTGTTCCTCGTGGGTCACCCTCCCCTCAGACACCTCTCTCTGATGGTTAGTGCTGGAGTTGGGGTTGGGGGAGGATCTCTGCAAATCTGTGGCTCTCTCATACTCTGCTCCGTGAACTCTAAGCTCCTGGCTCTCCTGGCTCCCTCTGGGTCTCCCTTCTCACACTGCAGCCCAGAAACTTCTTCACACAGAAGGTGAGCATTTGTAGACCTCACCTCATTTGTTCTTCAGGAACTGCCCTGTGCTGCCAGTGTCCAGTATCTGAAAGCGTGCACATGGTTCAGCTGTTGAGCTGTTTCAGGTTGAAGAATAAATCTGGTCCTTGTATCTCCATCTTGGTCATCTTGGTCATAAGCAGAAGTCCCTTTATTAGTCTTGTATTTAAAGTTATCAAATCTAAATGTGAAGAGGGAGGGTGGGAGAGAGAAGGACTGATAAAATTTAATAAAATCCAAAATCCCTTTGCAGAAGACTGGGCAGGGTTTTAATTATCCCAAGCTTTTATTGACCTTCAACTCCTTGAACTTTTAAATGCCTTGGCTTGAATATACACAGTATCACTCATGTATAACACCCTTACGGCTGCAATTTACCCTAAGAGTACCACATATATATGGCATAAAGAAAGTATCAGGTCTATACATGTCAAGTGTATACATCCCAAATATAGTGTAAGGAAAGGAATCCAGATTTTTTTTTTAAATATTTGTCCTTTCACAGAGTAATCATGTATTCTGGCATAAACCCAGCCCCTGCCACGGTGTACTGTTCTGTGAAATTGTTTTCTGAAGATCAAGCTATATAACATATGTAAAAGACTTTAATAAAATATGTTAAACAAATTTAAGGTGTTACTAGTATTGGTTAGTATGGTTCTAAATCCATCTCCACAAATACATCCGTGCATGGAGGATATATCTAAAATTTTATGTGGCTATAGCCTTCAATCCAATTCTCATGCCTCCCCATTGGGCTAGTAGGATATCCATTGTGTTATCGTGAGCAGCATGTTCAGGGGAGATCCTCCAAGCTCCAGTTCTCACTAATCTTGAGGTACCTATTGTCCATATGCATGTGGTCTCTTAAAGCCAGGTTTTTGGAAAATATATGCCAAGGCTGGAAACACCAGGGCTTAAGGTATCCTCCTAAAGAAACCTCTCAGTCATTCCTTTCATGTCCCATCCCAAACCTTTCTGTCGCTTTACCCACAGAAACATTTCTGAAGGCAAGGGAATTGAAATAGCTGTGGTACTTTCTTACATGGGAGAAAAAAAGTGGCAAGAAGAAGAAAATGTAAATCAATATCACAATAAATTATATATGTTTATGTTAGGGAGACTGGAATTTTGCAAGGGAGGAGAGGTAAAGCTAGGTTACGAGTGAAAGGAGATTTGCACTTTTTACTCTTGCTTTTGTTTGAATTTTTATGGTGTGCTTTATTACTTTTATGATCCATAAGTGAAGCAAAATGTTTATTGCTAGTATTTTTCCTCAACTGAAATCTGAATAAGAAAGATCATCATCAGTAGTAAGGAGCTTAAATGTATTCTTTATAGGAAGTTGAGTATTTTAATTGATGTATAACAAAATGAGCTGAGAACAAAATATAAAGCTGAATGACAATTTGGCTATTGATAATGTGTGGTACTTTAGTCAATCAGAGAAAGACATGTATCATATGACCTCACTGATATGAGGAATTCTTAATCTCAGGAAACAAACCGAGGGTTGCTGGAGTGGTGGGGGGTGGGAGGGATGGGGTGGCTGGGTGATAGACATTGGGGAGGGTATGTGCTATGGTGAGTGCTGTGAATTGTGCAAGACTGTTGAATCACAGATCTGTACCTCTGAAACAAATAATACAATATATGTTAAAAAAAAAAAGAAGAAGAAGATAGCAGGAGGGGAAGAATGAAGGGGGGGAAATCAGAGGGGGAGACGAACCAAGAGAGACGATGGACTCTGAAAAACAAACAGGGTTCTAGAGGGGAGGGGGCATGGGTTAGCCTGGTGATGGGGATTAAAGAGGGCACGTTCTGCGTGGAGCACTGGGTGTTATGCACAAACAATGAGTCGTGGAACACTACTTCAAAAACTAATGATGCAATGTATGGTGATTAACAACAATAAAAAATTTAAAGATAATGTGTGGTACTTTGATATGTAAAAGAGAATGTCCATATATCATTTAGCCAGAATGTATTTAAGCAAAAAGTCTTTATCATATAAAAGGGATTTCTTGATTTATAAGAAGACAGAATTACCAAAGCCATGCAAACCTTTCAATACCAAAAGCATGCAGATATTTCAAGAAAATTCAGATTATATGATACATAATGTCAGTTGGTTCATAAGACTTTGACTTGGAGTAATTTTAACATTGTATTTACAGAGAAATATGCTGTTGTATATATTTTAATTTTACTTCCCAGTTTGCCCTTTAAAAATATGTTTCTGTGGGTGTACACATGTAAACTCTTCTGAAGTAGCCTTAGCATATTCCTACAGTGAGGGCAAGATGTGTGCGATATCTCTATCATATTTGTTAAATTCTGCCATTTAGCTGCGACCAAATGTGTTCCATACAACACTGAATTAAGACTGCTATGAACAGGACTCTACAAACCTGAATGAGGCCACCCTGTAGCACTGACCTCAGCTGTGTCCACAAGGTTCTGGTCCCATCCAACTGAACAAATCCCATGCACCATTAAAGATTCACCTTAGGAGGTCAGCTGTCCTTCTCAAGTTTCTGTATTGCCCTTCCCACTTGGTCATTAGCATTAATCCAGGTATCGCAGGATATATGAGGAATTACACAGACTCCATCTTGGTCTATAAGGATATCATCTAGGACACAGCCATGTGTCATAGCCATGATTTGAATGGGCGCTGAACATTTCCAGAAACAAGAGGAGTGATCTTTGATCATTTTAGCTAAAGACAGGCACAAATTTCTTACCAACCTTTTTTTATTGGATGATTCCCACTGTAGAGATCAGAACCCTTAGGCTATACATAAATAACAAATTAGTTATCCTCTCTAGAAAGCTTTCAAGAATAACAAGGGTAACTTCATTTTGGAGCGATCTCTACAGTCATATGAGATCTATATGAGCTACTTGTGTTATTTCCAAAAACACTTGAAATTGTCTTACGATAGATGCAAGTCACCATGTTTTCCAGCGAGATAAGTCAGCACCTACTTTACAATTGTTAGCCCTCCTAAAATGGGACCTATATCAGTCAAGGGCACAGGTGACAGTGTCTCCAATGTGAATTCCTGTCTAGCTGATAAGCCTTACAGTTTCAAGTTCCGTTCAATAATTGAGTCAATGCAACAAATAAATTCCTATCTGTGAGCCAAAATAAATTTGAATCCCTCACCTCCTTTTGGCTAAGCAGCCTCCCAGAAGGTGTACCAACCAAGCCAGCCTGTCGTTGTCATTAGGATAAAGAAGAATCATACTCAAGAATGATCAGGCAGTGGGCGCCTGGGTGGCTCAGATGGTTAAGCGTCTGCCTTCGGCTCAGGTCATGATCCCAGGGTCCTGGGATCGAGTCCCGCATCGGGCTCCCTGCTCTGTGGGGAGCCTGCTTCTCCCTCTGCCTCTCTCTCTCTCTGACTCTCATGAATAAAATAAATAAAACATTAAAAAAAAAAAAAAAGAATGATCAGGCAGGGGATGCCTGGGTGGCTCAGTCGGTTAAGCGGCTGCCTTCAGCTCAGGTCATGATCCCAGGGTCCTGGGATCAAGTTCCACATAGGGCTCCTTGCTCAGCGGGGAGCCTGCTTCTCCCTCTGCCTGCAGCTCCCCCTGCTTGTGCTCTCTCTCACTCTCGCCTACACTCTCTCTCTAGCAAATAAATAAAATCTTAAAAAATGATCAGGAGGAATCCTGAACTTTCAAAACAGTTCTATACAATCTCCCAACATGTTCACTCTGACTCTAATTCAGAAAACAGCTGAGAAGAAATGATCCCTTTCTGAAGTCGATTGCATTCATCGATCAAACCGCCTTACTAGGGTGTACAGACCGAAAGAAGTGACAGAAGTAGAGCCAGACATTTTTGAGTCAGTTCTGGAGGAGAATGCCTCAAAGCTCCATAATACCAGATCCCAGCGAATTGCAGGGAATGTGAAAAGCCCATTAAATACTTAACTATCAGCCCATTTTTGAATTGTTCTGTGATAAAAGGCACACCATTGTCAGGTTGGAAGTGGTCCAGAGATATAAACCAAAAATATCACATGGATGACTTTCACAAGCCACAATAGTGTGGTCAGTATAAGCTTATCAGACTGGAAGAGCAACACATTACCTGAAAAAGTGTTACTAGCAATGAGGCACCACAGCCCCAAGAAGAGGTCAAAGATCAGTTGTAATTACTGCGTTAGGAGCCAGTATGGGCATGCAATGGTAGCCTCTGATTTTCAAACAGGATCTTTTACTCTGTACCCAGTGGAATGGTTGATGTGTTACCATGTCTGGTATGATGATGGTTCAGGTAAGCAACGGTAGGGCAGTCTGGGTTGTGCAGACTCAACCAGGAGCTTGAGACCAGTCAGTTTCAACAGGAAATAGGTCCATCTGCATGAGTGACCCAGAGGGTTCGATCAGCAGTCACTCTTTGTTTCCGTAGTGAGCAGTGCCAAAGAGGGGTGTCATTAATCTTCCAGCCTATACTTTTCCAAGTGACAGTCCAAATAGGCCATGGAAACAAACCCAGAGTCAGTAAAAATATAATGAGGTTTACCAAGGGTAGTATTTTTCACGTTAAAGCTGTAAGAACAGGCTTGAGTTCTGCCCACTGAATGGAATGACCATGGCCATTTTCAGGTCTGAGCAGTTGGCCCTGAGGCTGAACAGTTGCAGCTGCCCAGTGGACACCATCCGATTTCAGCTTAGCCAGACCATCAGGGAAGCAAGCCCCAGCACTGAGGGAGACTCTGGGAACCGAGGGCCCCACTGAGCCAGCGACTTTGCTGCAGGTGGTGGATAGGGACAGCTGTAATTTTTTCACGTGGAGCCAAGATGCCGTGGACGCCAGGCCGGCTGTGTTCTTGAACGTACCATTTCCATTACTGGATCCTTTTCACTCTGTTAGTCATTGAGTCTAAGTTGATCCACCCCAAAATAGAAATAGCAGGTTATAGTCACAGCCCCCCCCCCCCCGCCCCGGGAGTCAGACACTCAGCTTCAACAAGAGCCCCAGGAAACTAAGAGCTGCTTCTCGAAAGAGGCAAAACTGGTAGCTATGTTGAGGAGGAAATGAGTCCAAACCCCAAGGGGCATCACTGAGTGGAGGTCACCTCCCTTTGCCAGAGGTTCCAGTTGGCAACAGTCAGTCACGGAGACTTGTAGCTCAAAGGGATCACTGAAGATGGAGGGCCCCAGACATAATAGTATTCTCTATACCCAGCTCTTCCCAATCAGGAGAAGCCCTTTTGGTACTTAGGAGTATTTGCATATAAGCATGTAAAACACCAATACTAATTCTGCATTCAGCCCTGGAACCCAGAACAGCAATGCATTAACACAGAGCCTCCACGCCCAAGTTCATGCTAACTTGCCTTCCCCAACCATGAGCTCTGCCCCGATCCCATCAGTTGAATTTGGGCATCCCATCAGCACATGGGACCCAGTAAAATGGTCATTCAGGTGTTGGTATCCACCAGAGCCGCAACAGTGTGAATCCCTTTCCTGCCCAATATTCCCCAACACACACGATGGATTGTGGCCTTTCATCCCTTTTGGGGACAGGGAGATGTCACCCTGACCCCAACCTCCTTTCTCCTTAAAACAGCTGAGGTCAGTGAAAGGAGAAGGGCTGGGTCGCAGGGGTGCGGAAAGGGAGAGGACACCACACAGTAAGCAAATCACGTCTCAGTTTTGAGAGTCACGGCAGTTGTTTGCAAAAATTTATTTCGATTTCAGTTTCTCACCCTTCGTGGATTCAACCTCATCAGCATTGCAAGCCAAATCCAGGACAATAAGAGCTTTAATACCAGTCAGTGCCCTCTCTGTGGTTTCCCATGGGAAATTATTTTAGGGAAATGTTCTGAGAGGCCCAAAGCTTCCTTACAGCAGGTAGAGCCCACTGCAGAAAAACAAAACAAAGCTCCGAGGCCTTTTACTGCCATCACACTCAACACTGCAACTGTTTCTGAAAGAGAACAAAACCTTCTGCCCCTTCAGCACACTTGTTGGCACTCGTTATTCTGAAGGGGTGGGCCAAGGCAGTCCTCCCACTTGGAGGAGAATTAGCAACAAACAGGGCACCATTTGGGTCCTCAGCCTATAATCGCTTCCCTAAATTCTCCTCTTTAAGAGGAAATAAGATGGAAGACCATTTATTGCCCAATTGACCATACGGATTTGGTCCATACGTTTGCAACTGTTTCCCATGGACTGACTTCATGTTCTGTTTAACCACCCTGCAAAGCCTTCACTCCTTTTTAGTACTCCGGTATTTCAGAAAATGAGTGAAAATTCAGTTTGAAATATTGAGTGGACTTTTAAAAAAATGTAAAATCTTATTTTAAAGTATATTTTCTTTGTGCTGCCCTTACGTTATTACGTGCATTACCTTTGTGATCTTATATAGGCCTTTGTTTTGGATTGGTTGTGAAAGCCATGTAAGATTTTTAGATTGAGAATAGAATTAATGGTTCTATGATAAATGGTGCACATCCTGTTTTGAAGAAATATTTTGTGCAAAATGTCCCTAAGAGACTTATGTTTTTGCCAATAATTTGCTTCACAGCATCTGGGATCGTTCCTTCCTTCCTTCCTTCCTTCCTTCCTTCCTTCCTTCCTTCCTTCCTTCCTTCCTTCCTTTCTTTCTTTTTCTTTCTTTCTTTCTTTCTTTCTTTCTTTCTTTCTTTCTTTCTTTCTTTCTTTCTTTCTTTCTTTCTTTCTTTCTTTTCTTTCTTTCTTTCTTTCTTTCTTTCTGTCTGTCTTAAAAAGTGATGAGCAAATTTGATGCCTTTGCATTTTATTTTAAATTCATTTTAAATTCATTTTAGGGGTGATTTCAACATAGCTTGTCACTTCATATTGTAACGAATTAATAATTGGGGTTTTGTTTGGTTTGGTTTGGTGTTTCACTACCTGCTCTTACAGGCATAGTATTAGTTAAAAATCATTCTGTTTTCATTTTCTATTTCCCTCTTTCTTCCCACCCTAATTTTTTCTAGTCAGTTGTTGGCTTGTCCAATTGTAACTAGAGATACACTTGACATATTAGTTACTTGACATATTAATTTTGGCCACTTCTGGTATGCTTTCTTTTGCCAATGAAATTATTGAAATTGAAAAATTGGGTGGGGGTGTCTATGAGAGATGGAAGTCTTTCCCCCGGGCATTAAGTATTAAGCCAGTTTCTCTATCACATAACAAGAGAGAAGTGTTAAAACCAAAGTTCATGGCATGCGACTGGCAGAAGCAAGTAAATGGTTCCCTTTAAAATTTTCACTTCAACAGCAATAAATCTCTAGTTAAGTCTAAAAAACCTGATTTTAAAATGGCAAATGAAAAATATATCGATTTCAAATAGTAGCTGAAATGCATTTTTTTAGTGGGGGGTTTCTTAATCATCCTGTGAAATGTGAAGTGGGCCTCAGGGCAGCTGCTGAACATTGTCTTAGTTCTTCCATAGAATCAAAGAGTTTTTACTGCTGGAGGGATTTCAGAGATTATCATTTTACACATATGGAAACTGAGATCCGGAGAAGTTAAGCGAGGTACTTCTAGTCCTGAATAAGCAGGGCTCCAACGTGACTTGTCTTTCTGATGCTCTTTCCCCAGTGCTGTGATGCTATAGTGGTGTTAGCTACAAATTCACATAAATTTCAAATGTTTTAGATTCAGAGCCATTTCCTTTCCTTTGTAGATATTTTATACACATGCTGCTTTTGGCTTCATTTCTCCTGTTTTGCTAAAAGAATGCAGGGTTCTCTCCCTCTGCCTCAATGTAATAGCAAGTCCAACCTAATTTTTAAGTCATGGTATAGATTTAAGAGTTTTTTTCAGATTATTATCCATTTTTATCAGAGTTCTAATTTCTGAATCCTATAGCCTGATTCAGTGTTTATCTTACTTGATATCTTCATAGGACTTGACACTCTGATTAACCCTGATTCTGGAAATACAAACCTTCCAGTTTGGTTTTTCTAGTGTCTGAGGACTATTTCTCTGTCTCTTTCAATGGCTCCTTTATTGTGAGTCCCTTAATGTGGAGGCTTCTTTTGGTCTGTTTTTCCTTTTTTTCTCTCTCTGGGTGATCTTCCACTTCTACAGCCTCAGACTGCTAGCTCCATACCTACGCCTCTATACCTTTAGTCTCCTGCTAACTCCACACCAATGTTTTGTACATCCTGCTGGAGCTCTCCAGCTCCCCCCGGTTGTCAGACAGCCACTATACCTTGAATATGTTCAAAACAATGCAAAATGTTCACATTGATCAAATGTGTGATTTGGGTTAAAAAAGAAACCTAATCTGTTCAAGTTTCTCTTCTCCCAGCTGTAAAACGGGATTGTTATAAAATTAAATGTGAAGAACCCAACACAGCAGTTGAGAAGTATTGCTTTGTTGTCCATTCCTGAACTTCTTCTCCTGTTGTGATCTCTTTTAAAGGACTTTCCTCTACATAATAATGTCTTTGGGTTATACTTCACTCTTCCCCACCTCTCACCTTTGCATCATGTCAATTAACAAATACTCTGATGTTCGATCAAAGAAGCATCTTTCCATTTGGGCCTTAAACCATCCTCAAAGTCTCTGTCTTAGTTCTGGTCTTATCATGCCTTTGGATGGATCTCCTTGCCTCTGATTTCTTCCATCTATTCATTCTCCAACATGGCATCAGAGTTTTGGCCTGTCCCACTACCTAACGACATCCAGCTGGCTTCCCAGTGTCTTCAGAATAAAATTATAATTATAATTGTCTAACTAAGCAGAAAATCCCTTCACAGTCTGGTCTCTGCCTCCTATTTCAGCTTTATCTTTTGCCCCTCTTTTCTCTCATGTCACAGTGCACATGAATAGACACACACACACACACACACACACACACAAACTCCTAAGGCTTCTGCCACACCCAGATTCCCTTGACATGCCAAGGGAAGACAAGACTTTGCCTTCAGTATATCATTCCCTCCATTTGGAAGGCTCTCTCCTCCCTCAACTGACAAACTCCTAAATTTAAAACATGTTTAAGACCCAGGTTTTGAGCAACTCAATGCCTCATCCAGTTATCTTTGGCAAAAGAAGTTGCTCTGTTTCCATGTTTCTATATGGATTCTTTATATGTTGGTCCTCTACCCATTCCAACTTTTGATCTCAAAGGCAAGGGCTATATATTTGTTTTCCTCCTCAATACCTAGTACTATGGTTAGTACAAAATAGACATGTAATAAATAGATAACATAATTATCATTTCCTGCTGACTTCTTAACTAAGATTTCTTTGGATATTCTTTGGAATTTATTTTATAAGACTCCAGGAATGTGGTCCTGTGTTCCATGTTAGCTTCCCATGAGGTTAGATTTAATGTTTAAGAAGACAACATCTTGCAGCCAAAATGTGGTGAAAAAGCAGCAAACAACAAAACCCACTAGTATGCATTCTGCTCGCCACCCAACCTCCAGTGGATATGGGTCATCAAGCAATGGCATTCTTCCCTGAGAAGCCAGGTAGATTCTTCCTTGTGAACACAGTACTCCAAGAGCCACTATTAACTGAATGAAGTTGATGGCTGATATGGAACTTCATTGGGATAACAAGTCATTAGAAAACACAGGGTGGATATCAGATGACCTGAAATTCTGGTCCAGCTTTGTTGCTGACAGCTGTGAGATACATGTGCTGGCACTTTATGTGGTGTCTTCCATGACATAAATATTCAGCAATTCATTGTCTATTAGTGAATGATGGTTACTGAGCTATTTTTGCCTCATTTTCTCTACCCAAACAATAGCGCAAGTAATTTCCAAGCTACTTTTGATGGTTGGTGTAAGAATAAATGGAATGAGGAATGTGAATTAACTAGGAGAAAGTTTTAAATCATGTATAAAAATAGTTTCATTGAGTTAAAATATTATGTACAATGAAGTAGTTAACTTGTAAGACTAATTTAGTATCTTACAGTTGAGTTATAATAACTAGAAAGGTAGGATATACTGGTGTATATTTTTTAAAGTTTCAAATGTATATAAAAAACAGTTCTAAGTATAGTACAAAGAACTTTTTTTCTGAACTATTTGCAAAAAAATTGCCAACAAAATGCCTCGTCATCCTATAATGCTTTGGTGTGTATTTCCTACAAACAGGAACATTCTAAAGTTCCATGGTACAACCATAATAATCAAGAAATTCAAAATAATGCATTACTGCTATCTAATCCTCATTAGATTAGATCCCCATTCAACTTTCACCAAATGTTTGATTATATCCTTTATAGCAAAAGAGTCCATGCCAGATCATACACTGTAATAAGTTGTTATGTTTCTTTAGTTGCCTTTGCTCTGGAACAATTCTTCAGTCTTTCTTTAACTTGTATTACCTTAACACTCAAAGCTTTTAGGCCAGTTAATTTTGTAAGCTGGATTTTTCTGGCATTTCCTTATGATTATATTTAATTTCTCTCAAGCAGAAATATAGAAGTGATGGTATATAGTTTTTATTGTATCCTATCAAGTGAGTCATGGTTTCAATTTATCTCATTACTAAAAATATTCACTTTGATAATTTTATCAATATCATGACTTCACTATAAAGGATTATTCACTATAAAGTTGTCCTTTTCTTTTTTGCAATTAATTAATAGTATTTTGTGATGAGGTTCTTGGAGACTGTGGCAGTATCTAATTCTTTTTTTTAATCAATTAATTTTTTGGAAGAACAATGTTAGCATTGTTTATAAAGTTAAAATACATCAACTTTTTAAATTTAAATTCGATTAATTAACATATAATGTATTATTGGTTTCAGAGGTAGAGGTCAGTGATTCATCAGTCTTATATAACACCCAGTGCTCATTATATCATACGCCCTCCTTAATGTCCATTACACAGTTACCCCATCCTCCACCCCACTCCCTCTAGCAACCCTCAGTTTGTTTCCTGATTAAGAGTCTCTTATGGTTCTAATTCTTCATGAAAGTTTTAATTTGTTTATTTACTTATATCAAAATCAACTCATGGCCTCATTTTTTATTCAGTGGGTTGTAATATGTCACAATAATATGTTATAAAAATTTTTTGATACTGACATTATCCTAGAATTGGCAATTTGGAGCCTCTTTGAGTTGGCTTTGGTGTCATTTTTACATGTCCCTTTCATTCTTTGAAAATTGCATTATTTTACATCTCCAAAAAATGTATCAGGCTTATCTTGTACTTTTGTTGCCCAATCCCTGAATCAATCATTTCTCCAAGGACTTCTGGCTCCATAATAAAGCACTAGGTAGACTTATTCTTTTGGGGTATTGCAGTTCCCAGGCCCTCAGTGGAAAAAACTGGGGATAAATGTATGAATATTCATACACACACATTTACAACTATATTTATGTATATGTATATTTATGTATACTCTATATTATGTATCTATATTGTTATATGTTATCCCTATATAGCCTATATTATGTCCATATATTTATATTGTATGAATCATATATACACAAAATTTAGAATATATATGGAATATATATACAAAGAGAGAATATACACATACATATATATGTGTGTGTGTGTATATATATATATATATATGTAATGAGTTTATACGTGCACCTCCAATTCTAATAATAGTGATTGTTCTACTCCTGAGTTGTTTTATTTTTTTTTATTTTTTTTAAAGATTTTATTTATTTATATGAGAGAGAGAGCACATGAGAGCGGGGAGGGGCAGAGGGAGAAGCAGACTCCCCGCCAAGCAAGGAGCCTGATGCGGGACTCGATCCCGGGACTCCAGGATCATGACCTGAGCTGAAGGCAGTCGCTTAACCACCTGAGCCACCCAGGCGCCCCTCCTGAGTTGTTTTAGAGCCAGTTTTACTGACTGTCAATTGTAACATTTTCAGAAGTTTTGCAAATTGGTTGTTAAACCACTGGTAGCTTGAAAATGGCCATGGTGGGAATATTTACACCATGGAAATTGTCAAACACTCCCATCTATGTGTCTGATTCACATATTTACAACTGAGACACCCAATCTTATTTTTGAATATGGACCAAATTTTCCAATGACTTGCTAGATATCTTCTCACTGATATTGTTGATATCCCATGAGCACCAACTTCAGGGTAGATAACTTGATCATCATTTCCCCTAATTCTTCTCCTATTCCTAATGTTCATCTTACTATAACTAAGAGGGCAGCTCTCCTCCCACAAACAAGGAATAATAGAATCATTTTTTATTTCCCCTTCACCTGAATCCTCCTAAATCTAGCCCCCAGGTTCTGTTGAGTGCACCTCTGACCTGTTTATGACCCCTTATTTTATAATCCCCATTATTCATTGGCACAGCCTTATTTTAGGCTTTTGCTTTTTTCTTCCCTGCTCAACTGAATGTTTATCTTTCATAAATTTCTTACCTTGAAGGAGAGAGAGGTATGATAATGAAATAGCTTCTCACTTGTCGGAAACGTATTCAAAGTGAAAGTTGTCAGGACAGGGTGATATGGTTGTAGAAAACCTGAGAAACTATGACTTAAATGGTAAAAACAGTTTCTAATCTCACAGAAGAGAGTTGGAGGAAAAGTGTTCTCAGGTTTGGTATAGCTTCCAACGCTATCATTAAGGACCCAGACTTTTTTGTCTGTTCACTCTGCCATCCCCAGCATATTGGCCTTTTTTCCTGACACTTGTCATTCTGTGGTCACAAAATGGCTGCCAGAGCACCAAACAGTGCATCCTCACACCACAGAGAAGTCATGGCATAAGAAAATATCCCCACTTGTCTTTTTTCAAGCAACATAGTCTTTCACAAGGGCCCAATTCTACCAAGACTACAAAATATATATTTATTAATTCAATGTGCATTCACTGAATATTATTTTAAGTGTTAAGATAGGGTGATTGACCACACAGACAGAAATTCCTGCCCTGAAGAAGCTTACATTCTAGTAGCACATCTGTTCTCCCTTAGAGGAAATCTAAATCTGAATCAGAAGATGTTAGAAGACTTTCCAAAATTACCTTAACTTACTTCCTGCCACTCTGCTTTACTCTTTCAAAAACAGGAGCTGGGTGTTGATTCTGGTGTGTTTTGATTCTGACCTAAATTATGTTTTTCCTGGCTAATATTTCTTAGCTTGTGAAATGAACTTGGGCTTTTTCCTACTTTTAAGTACTAACATTTGCAATGCTATTTTTGCATTTTTTCGTTCATTTTGGTCGATTATAGTGTTGAGACTTTTGTAGCCTTGCACTTTGAACAGCCATTCTTCCTTAAATTTAGTGTGTCCCATTTGAGAAGAAACTTATACTCTAAATGGAAAGTTTTGCTGTACAACATGGCTTTGGAAAAGTGCCACAGGAATGTTTTTAGATTGTATAGGACTTGGCAATAAAAATAATTGGTTGAAGAATGACATTAAAAAATAATCTTTGGATTTTGTCACCTTATAGAAGAAAAGGGAAAATGTTATTGTATCACTCTTTCACCATGATATGGTTTTCTTAAAGGAGAACAGTATATGTTTAACTAAATAATAACTAACTCCTTAATGTCTATTTTAAAAGGACATTTTATCAGTTTGGATACTTTGGAACAGCATGTAATAGAAAACACAGACTGTGTCTTAGTCCATTAGGACTGTAATAACAAAATACCACAGACTGGGTGGCTTATAAACAACAGGAATTTATTTCTCACAGTTCTGGAGACTGAAGTTCAAGATCAATATGCCAGCAAGGTCGGGTTCTGGTGAAGATCCTCTTCCGGGTTGCAGACTGATGACTTCTGGCTGTGTCCTCACATGGTGGGAGGGGTGAAGGAATCTCTCTAGAGCTTCTTTTGGAAGAACACAAATCCCATTTATAAAGGTTCCTTCTTCATGACCTAATCACCTCCCATAGGTCCCGTCTCCTGATATCATCATATTGGGCATTAGAATTTCCACATGTGCATTTGAAAGGGGGGCGCACATTTAGCCTATAGCAGACTCAAACTGAGTTAAGAAATAAATGTATTATTTCACATAACAAGAAGTCCACAGGTTGGGCAGGCTCTAAGCAAAATGTTCTCCACTGTGCAGGCAGGCTGTTGGGGACCCAAGTTCCTTCCATCCTTTGACACTGCCGTCCTAAAAGCTGGCTGTGGTGTCTGTCAGTCCTCATGGCCTCTGATGGCTTTGGCACTTCTAGGCATTACATTCAGATACAAGATCAAGAGGAAAAGGAAAAACCATCTTGTTTTTCTGGCTCTTTCCTATGAGTGAGAAACTTTCCCTAAAGGTCCCCAGAAGACCTCCCTCTCAGGTGCTATTGGTCAGACTTGGTTCACATGCCCATTTCTAAACCAATAGCTGGCAAGAGAAAAGAAGTGGGGTTATCATGATTGGCTTTGTCAAATCGGGGTCCATTCCCTAGAGCTGGGGATAGGATCACCTTCTCGTGATGCACATGGTGCAGTGGAGAACAGATACCTGAATGAAACTGGGTTCTGCCAGGAAGGAGGAAGTTGAAAAGAAAATGGATGCCCAGTAGGCAACAAAAAGTCCTGGCATACCCACAACTTTCTTCTTAAGGAGTATCACTACATTTCATTATCTGAGATACATAGGATTGCTTTCCCCACAAGATGTAATTTAATTTGTTATTTTGTTTACTATAGTTACATGAATGTTCTCCAAACTTCACATACCTCAATGTATCTCTGTGGTAAGTAGTTATCTAGCAGTATTTTTTTTTCAAGTACATTTCTAAGCACTTTTAGCTCTTTTAATCTTCACAACAATCTTTTGGGATAAGTACCATTATTATCCCCATTTTATATGTGAGTAAACTAAGGCACAAAATGAATAAGTAATTTGTCCAAGTCCACCCAGCTAGTAAATGCATTTTTAACTATTTAGAATAACAGAAAGCAGAGGTATCTAGGTACTGGTCAGATCTTTTGCCCTGAAACCAATATGATCAAAGTCTTCTATCTACACAAACTGAGATTTTTGAAGAGTGCAAAATTCCCCTTTGAAGGTTGGAAGTATTTTTAAAAGGTGAAATTAAAATGTATTTTTAGGACAAATTGATGTTATTATGAAGACTGCCACCCCAATGGCTTTTTAGCTATGTAAATAAAACATGAAAGATTTTTCTCTGAAATAGAGGCTTTTAAGGTAATTTAGCTTCAAGGGGTTACAGTATTATATAACCATTACATTCCATGCCGTAAATATCCATGCCGTTGAGTGAGTCCTCTGGGCCAGGGGCCAAACCACATGCTAGACATACAGAGCTGGACAACCAAGATATGGTTCTTGCCCTCATGGAGCTTACAGCCTAGTGCGAGAGACAGAAAATAAACTACTCAGTAACTGTTAACAATATGTTAGATGAGACTTTCCTACTATCTAGGTATTTTGCCAGAAGTTCCAAGCCTGAGAAATCACACTTTCTAAAGAAAGGTGCTAGTTCCTTGTTCAGACGGGAGAGACAGGGGTTTGAATTAGTGGTGAGTATATCTAACATGAAACAAATAAATTAAATAAGGTAATTATTAATTCCAGAGGCACAAGTTATATAAGGAAAGAAATGTAATCATGGAATATTATATATCTTGGCTCTGAATAGAGTTTACATAATTATAATAATAGAAGCAGTAATCATTGAGAAAATACAAATGTTACTCAAAAGTACACACATACATAGAGAGAGAAAGAGAGAGACAGAGACACAGAGAGGGGAGACATAGAAACAAAGAGAACCAAAATACAGATCAGGGGAGGAAGGGAAGGAGATGGGTAAAGGGGCAGTAGATGGATAATAGGCAGCAGGCAGATGGAAAAGAGGGGGTTGGAAAGATGGGAAGTATGTTGTGTGTGGTGGCGTCAGTTACAAGATAAAGCACGTGTAAAAGAAAAGGATAAATCCACTCTTCCCTACTGAGAAGACGATAAAATCTAAAACCGAAAAATTAAAAAGAAATAGTTAAAAACATGCTATTTAGAGATGTGTAGGTAAATACCAAAATAAGCAAAAGAACTAAGCAGGGGCCACTATTTGTGTAACAAGCCTTATGAACTAAATTTGAAATGTTAATAAAAATAAAAATGAACTTCAAGCAAACAATATCCGACCGTATTTTATAGCTGCTAAGACATTTGAATCATATCAGGATTTTAAGACATCAGAATGTTATGGAGAAGTCATGTTTCACCATCCAAGAGAATCCTCTGTTGCTTTTCCGTTCGGCTAATATCTGAGTGTGTGTCACAGCTAAATCTTCCAAGTTTGTTCTTACGAACTATCCATGAACCATTGCGTATAGAGGCTGTTTTGAAAGCAAAAATAGAAGACCTGAATTACTTTCACCACTCAGTCACTTAATAACTGTCAAGTAGGTTCTTGCTGCTATTTAACTGATTTGCAACGTCAATCCATTGGTCAAAAGAAAACTAAGTTAGTTAGAATTCTATTGTCTTAACGATATATTTTCAATAGTGTCTAAAAGAAAAACTTAGGTAAAATATGTATGAAGTGAATTTCATGTCATTAAAATCTTAAGTATAATTGTAATTACAATTTAGCAGATGACCTCCAATCCTCAACTGCAATCATCTGGCTCTGAGTCTCCTTTAACTTCATTCAATTACCTCAGTTGGCTTTTGATGTCTGAAACGTTATCTAAATGCTCAGCAGGGATCCACACTGGTTCAGTGTCAGTTTCCATGGATTGGTGCAAAGAAACTTTATAGGGTGCTGGTGGGAAGTTGTTTTCATTAAGGGCAGTTCTAGATGAAGAGATGAATTCTGCGGGAGAATCATGCCAGCGCAAATTTCAATCCAATATTTATGCCATACCCACACAGTCCCACTTGGCCACCCACCCAAGTGGACACAGTTTTGATCCAGAAGTCATCTTAGAGGCCCTTTTAAGAAATGACTTGTCAAAATTTAGTTATATAAATCCTTGAAAATAGCTAATAAAACCACTAACAATGACAGCTAACTTGTATAGGGCATTTCTAAAGAAATATAATTCTACTTTTAAATTAGTCCCTCTTGCCAATATATCGAAATGCTTGGAATTTTAAGTAAATCATCCTTAGGATCCGTTAACAATTTTGTACAGCTGGAAGGCCATGTGGGTGAATATCTTGCATGCATGGGGATGAGATCCAGATGGTGAGAATGTAGAAAGGGCTTTTTGAAACATGTTAGAGGAGAGCACTGAAACATCAAACACTGTGATTGTAAGCAATGGAAATAACTGTCCTAAACTCTAAAACAATGCAAAAATATGAAGATGTGAAAAACTCATGGTATCTTCATTTAGGTTCTCTGGACTGAAAATATTAGTATTTTCTGTCAAGAAGAGACTGGCTTGAATATATAAATATATTCATAAAAACATGCATATTAAAAACATACATATGTATGTAATATATATTACATATACAGTATATAGTATACACTTATATTATTAAAATATTAATTACATATATTACATTGTGTATATGTGTGCTTATATATGTTCGTGTGTATATTTATATGTAGACAGGTTTTTTAGAAGACAAATGTCACTAGTAAATGATAATGTTCATTATTAAACTTTCCTAATTTTTTAATGCCACCACCAAAGCTACAAAATATAAAAATAAAAAGGATCATCATTTTTTAAACAGATGGGAAAAACACTCTCTAGGGAGATCCAACCAGACTGATGTTTTGTCTGCACCAATTTTTTTGCAGACTATCTGGCATTCCTTGACAAGCTTGGCTTGCTTCCCTTACATGTTCAACATCAATATCAATGGGCAACTACATACATGTTCACACAAGGGTAAAGGCTATGTCAAACATCTACAAATTTGTATGTATAATTATTTCTATGCAGCATATAGCAGCTACCTTATTTTCCCTAAATATGAAGTTCTTTCAGAAATGAAGGTTTTTCTTATGTTCCCCATGATACACACATAGAAAACAGTACAGAATTTTCATGACACTGTTTCATGACATTATACATATACATATGTGTGTGTGTGTAATTGAAATTATGTGTGTTTCTAACCACAGTTATTTCCATAAAACTGGACATAAGTTTTCAAAAGATAAGTTTTCCCTTGAAATTTTAAATTTTAACTTCTTAGCTGTAATCATGTATTTGTTTCAGAAAAAAAGCACCTTTCCTTTTAAATAAACAAATATTACCTATATCATCTTAGGTCTGTGAGGTTTTAGGGAGGCATTTACTACATAGATTCGGAATGAGGTGGTATCCTTTATGTCAGATGACTTAACGATTTTATAACTCAACAGTAATGCCCAAGGTCAAATAGCCTCACTACAGTTCATTTAAGCACATACTTTTTTAAAAAATTAGTGTAGCATGAAGTTGGACGCTTATGTTACATCATAGACAAAATTAACTCAAAATAGATCAAAGGCCTAAACATAATAGCTAAACCACAAAATTCTACAAAAAAAAAAAAAAGAAAGAAAACATAGGGGAAAGCTTCATGACATTTCATTTGGCAATGGATTCTTGCACATAACATCAAAAACATAGGCAATAAAGTCAAATATAGATAAATTGGACTATATAAAAATTAAAATCTTCTGTACATCAAAGGACATAGTCAACAATGTGAAAAGGCAACCTATGGAATAGGAGAAAATATGTGCTAAGTATATATCTCAGAAGCAGTTAATATTACAATATATAAAGAGCAGCAACTCAACAACAATAACAAAGAATAAAATTGGACAAAGGGCTTAAAGTAGACATTTCTCAGAGAAGATCTACAAATGGTCAACAAACACACGAAAAGATACTTAGCATCACTAGTCATTCGGGAAATGCAAATCAAAAGTGAGTAATCACTGCATACCCAGTAAAATGACTACTATCGAAAACGAAACAAGTGTTGGAAAGGATGTGAAGAAATTGGACCCTTTGTGCATTGTTGGTGCAAATGTAAAATGGTGCAGCTGCTGTGGAAAACAGTATGACAGTTCCCCAGAAAATTAAAAATAGAAGTACTTTATGATCCAGCAATTCTCCTTCTGAATATATATCCAAAAGAATTGGAGAGCAGGGTCTCAGATGTTTGTACATTCACGTTTGTAGTGGCATTATTTACAGTAGCCAAAAGATGAGGCAACTCAAATATCTCTTGATGGATGGATAGATAAACAAAATGTGGGATATATGTAAAATGGAATATTAAAAGGAAGAAAATTCTAACATATGCTACAACCTGGATAACCTTGAGGACATTATACTAAGTAAAATAAGTCAGTCATAAAACAACAAATACTGTATGATTCCTCTTCAGTGAGGCATCTGGGATAATCAAACTCGCAAAACAAAACAGAATTGTAGTCTTCCTCGGGGGTGGGAGAGAGGGTGATGGGGTGGTGTTTAGTGGATGTATAGGTTCACTGCAAAGTGAAAAAGTTCTGGAGATGGGTTGCACAACAATGTGTATATACTTAACACTATTGAGCCCTAAAAATGGTTAAGATGGTAAATGTTACATTATTTTACTGCACTTTTTTTAAACCAGTGTAACAAAATGTAATCAGATATAGTGAAAAAATGCTTTCCAAGGGAGTGATAGTCTCTGCCTATAACTACTGCTGTATGTAGGGGGACAGAGGCTGTGATAAACATTCCAAAGAAGAGACATGGTGTGTTTTGGGGTAAAGCAGAAAAGGATACAGTGGGAAAAAACCTATCACCTCCGGGGTCAGTTAAACTAGGGTTTGACCATACTGAGCCAAGGTTGCTGAACATTCTGGTTCCCGGGGCCTCTATGTTAAGGAGAGGCAAATACATAAGCCTTATAAGGTTGTTTTGAAGATGAATTGATATGAGTTTGCTGAGTTCCCAATACACAGCCTAGAAAAAAAAGTACTAATATAGCATTGCTATTACTGTAATCATTACTTTCTTCAAATCAAAATGGTTTTGCTTCAAATCAAAATTGTATTGAACTTTTGGAGTGCCTGGGTGGCTCGGTTAAGCATCCAACTCTTGATTTCAGCTCAGGTCATGATCTCAGGGTCACGAGATTGAGCCCCACGTCAGGCCCCCTGCGCAGCAGTCTGCTTCTCTCCCTCTCCCTCTGCCCCTACCCCTCTGCCCCTACCCCGCTCGCATGCATGCACTCTCTCTATGAGATAAATAAATATTTTTTTGAAGATTTAATTTATTTATTTGACAGAGAGAGACACAGCAAGAGAGCTAACACAAGAAAGGGGAGTGCGAGAGGGAGAAGCCGGCCTCCCGCGGAGCAGGGAGCCCAATGCGATGCGGGGCTTGATCCCAGGACCCCGGGATCACAACCTGAGCTGAAGGCAGACGCTTAGCGACAGAGCCACCCAGGCGCCCCTAAGTAAATCTTTAAAAAATTGTTTTGAACTTTGGAAAAGAAAGTAATAATATACCAGAACTTATATTTAGTAGATAGAATTTTATGCATAAGTTATTGAACCAATAAATTAGTGATGAGTCTAAAAAAGTATAAATCCATCTCTGTTAGATAACTTCCTTAAATAATAGTTTCTTTCCCTAATCAAATAAACAATACTCACAGAAGAGTCCTACATTTACTTATGCACAAAGGATAAACTGAAAATAATCAGAAATGTTATAAATCTTAAGTTAGTGAACATTGGAAGTTATAAAAAATGACAATAAAAATCTTCACATTAAACTAGAAAAAAGTGATTTCTCCTCTGTAACTGTTCAGAACTCAACTCCATGGTCTTTCTTTCCTGCCCACTGCATGAAAGAGCCAGAGACATCAGTCATCTTCTTCCTGTAGAATTCTTACTAATTATTTAAATATCTTTTATTAGGTTCCTTTGTAAAAGATAACATTTGATTACTGAACTGGTATTTGTATCAGGGACACTGGCTGACTGCCTATTGTGGAGTCTCTAAGAGAAGGTGTATTTGCAAATACATCATGGATACTGTAATATCCAGCCTCTAGTTGGGAGGGAAAAAGAGAGTTGTATCTTTTCTGGATGTGTTTAAGATTACTCATTTCTTTATTCTTGGGCTTGATAAAAATAAGAATGTGATAAGATCAAAGTCACTCAAAAGGATTTTTTTAAAGCATTAATTTTTCACACTGGCTTTCTCTGTAGTTCTTATGTAATGTAACACAAGATCTCTCATTTGTATACATCATAATTCACTTTAACAAAGATGTCCTGAGGAAAAGATTAATTTAATTAAAATGCTATGGGGGCATGACTGCTAAACATATGGTTTTAGATGGCTGACAAGACACTTTGCAGAGGTTGAAATAACCACACCATTAAATCACACATTGACTGATGTATTTGCTCGTGACGACATCTGTAAGCAAAAATGTAAACATCTGAAAACATAAAGGTGACATTCTTGAAACACAAAACTTCTTTCACTGAGAATGTACACTTTCTAAAGTTAATACTGAGGCATCTTTGATTACTACCAGACCACACTGAATGAGAAAGTGAAGTTGTCAAGCCAAGCCTTTGTTTACAGAGCATAATCTGATTACCTAAGGATCAGTGTGGGGAAAGAGGCCAGGATCTGACTTGATATCAATGCACTTTTAATATTTCAGACAATCTATTTTACACTCAGCCTTGGAGTGTGTGACTTGACCAAAAATGTTTTTGCAGAGCAGCCCAGAAATCAAGCTTGCCATCACTACTATGTATGTGTACACATAGCACATTCACAGATAAAATTACCTACTTCCTACATGGTTTTCTAAGACATATTCATTATGTGTGTGAGCCTCTGAATTCAAGTAGAGTCTTGGCATCAGGAAGACTTCTCAAAGCCAATACGGAGATTCAGTGCACCATGCTTGTTTTATATATGAAATGCCAGTATTTAATAAAGTTCCTGCCTACCTTCTGCACACTTAGGTAGGGAGCCAAGAGAATAGGTTGACATTGGGAAGTCCCATTATCAGGGAAAAGACCAAGTCATGGCTCTAGGGTTCAACGTTTGTTTGGACTTTCAACAATATTGTTTTCATTATAGTGAGCTTAAATCAGCATTAGCGACCTTTCTATCAAAGAAATTAGTTCTTATGCGAATGGCCTATAAATAAAATTGCTATATGGTGGCATAATAGGAGCATATAATGAAACTTGATTTCCAGCCAAACAAACATATGGGCATTAAAAATTAAAAAAAGGAAAATGTGCACTATATGGGTCCCATGTGGGATGATGGAAGTCATCCACTAACATGTGTGTCTGGATTCTATCCATTTAGGAGCACAAGATTCTTTCAGGCAGGGGACTACTCTTACTGTCTAGGGGTGTTAGATGTGAGAAGATGTGGTTTCCTGTGGGGAGAAAAAAGAGTGAGACAAAGTTTTCAACAGCTACCACAGTTTTGTTCAACATATTTTATTGGATAATGGGATACTAAGACTCAAGACATAGGCAGTATTAACAATTACAGCATTTGCTGTTACCTCAAAGCAAATAATGATGCCTCTGTTTTGAATGAAGGCCTACAAATACCTGCATGGTTTTAGTTATCTACATGAGACCCCCTTTTAATTTCCTACATTCACTTATAGAAATTCATTCGTTTGTTCATTCAAAACCTTTATCGAATACCTACCATTAAGACAATCTCCTAATAAATAAAAAAAATCACTTTATGTATCTCCACCAAAACAGTCCATTCATTCATATAACCCTAGTAACAATACCTAGTAACATATACCACCAAGCTTCCCTAGTCTTCTGTGATAGTGTAAAGTACCAAAATAATGAACTGAATTGTAGTTGAATAATCCACTTGAACTTTCTGTGAACTTTAAAATCAGTGAAATGCCACTTGAATATAGGAGAAAGCACTTAGTTTTTTTCTTTTAACACCTAAAACTACATGGGTTCACAGAAAATGCTGTATAGAAAGTAATGCTGTGTTAACTGAGTATTTTGAACATAGAGGAAATTAGTGGCTAAAGCAACATAAAAAAATTGGGTCAGCACAAATGAATATGTACACCCATTGGAAATTCCCTACTTCAATTGAGGTTAAGAAAATTTTGAGTGAGATATTATGCTACATAAATCATCAGTGGAATAAAATACATATTTTATAAGCTTCAAATTTCATTAGTTTATATTTTCTTTCCAGTACAACAGAAAAATTATCTTTTTTTTTTCAAGTAACATTATTTTGGGGATTTTATTGACCACACTGAAGCTCTTTTTTTTTTTTTTTTCCCCAAGCTGTAGCTCTTAACAAAGCCTCAGACCTTATGTGTGGGAGAAAAAAGTGGTAGGGAGAAGTTTACTACAATTACCAAAGATTTTGTCAACACATTTTATTAGATAATGGGATACTGTGCTTCACCACATTGGCAGTATTAGTAATTACAACATATGGCTTTTTTTCGGAGCAGTGGTGATGTCTCCATTTTATATAGGATTATATTAGTTATCTTATGGCTGGGTTCAGTTTGACCGTAAACTTTCTTCTACTCTTTTCTCTGCCTTCTCTCCTCCCTTTGGTTTCTCTGTCTTTCCCCCCCCGCCGCCCCAAGTTTCAGCTTAGACTTCCCTTCCTTCAGGAAATAATATTTTTCAGTGTAGAAAAAGGATTTTGTCATGGAAGTATGTTTGTGACTTGCAATATGGAGTGTGCGTGCGTGTGTTTTCTTATGCTAGTACATGTAATGATCTTAAAATGATAAAGTCTAAACTTAAAAGTGAGATTTACATATTATATTCCAATTTATAGCCAAACTAAATGTGACAGAATATAAACTCCTGACAAGTTGGGATTATAATGGAAATCCTGGCAATTCTTCAAGTATGCTTCTAGAATACATCATAATATTTTAACTCTTCATACTTAGGCCCAGAATAAAGTTAAATTACAGCATTTTCCCCACAGGCATTTAATCCAGTAATTATAATTAAATCTGTTCAGTTGCTCATTTTGATATGATCATTGGGCTTTTCCTTACTCACCAGACAGTAATTAATGGATTGCAAAAGATTCATTAAGATAAAATATTTTTAACTGGGGCAAAGAAAAGGGTCACAATTTTTCCACTATCATTAAGCACTTGTCAAACAATGACTCCAAATGGGAAATGAAAATTTGATGTATGATGAAATCTTTAGGTCCTGGTTTTGAAACATATGAAAAAATATAAACTGGATTCTTAGCAGACTACACAATAGTTGTGTCTTTGTATGGTTTTCATAATGCAGTTGTAAAAGGATCACTGCTGGAAAACTCTGATATTACCAGTTCCTTTGTATATCTTTCCGGACCTAAGAATTGGCAGTGTTAGTAAATTAGTGAAATGTGCCATGGAAACAGCCTAGAGGAAATAGAATTTATAAATGTGTGCATATTGAAGCTACGTGTTTTTAAAAAAAGCATAGAAAAACCCTTAGAATTATCAAGGCATAACTTTAAAATGAAACTGTTCATGGCATAATGGTAGACCTAGGGTTTTACACAATTTTAAAAGATTTTCTGTGAAATGTATCAGAGTAAAAATTCCCTGGATAGTGGCACAACTATGACCCAGATGCTTAAGCTGGGAGATGTTCCTTAAGTGTATTTGCATATAGACTAATTATTGTTTTCATTTAGGGTTATTTGAAAACATTGTTAAAATATAAACAGAACTGTAATATCAAAATGGAAATTAAGTGAAAATAACTTTCCCTCCCTATGATTTTAAATTATAGAATCCAAATTCCCCAAACTGAATATTTCAGAAGTAAGTTCTTATAAATGTTACTGTTTTCCAATTAATTGTGTTTAATAGTTCAAGTAATATTTATTGGATACAGAGAGAAAACTGAATTGACCCCCAAGAACTTAAAAAAAATGGGTAGTCTTTTGTGGTAAGACTGCCTAGATGTTTCAAATCTGTTCTCCCTTCCTGTTCATAAAAGATTACATAATCCTCCCGCAATGAAACGTGGGCACCAATGACATTCATCACTTCTAGGCCTGATCCTTAGAATGTGCCTTAAGATCTTTCATGATGTTTTCCCTGTTGACATGACTGGCAGTGAAGATATCCATGATGGTAAACCACAAAGATAGGAGAATCCTGGATCCCTGAGTTTCCACTTAGAGGAAAACCACCAAGGAGAACTCATCGAACCTATATAAGACTATGACACAAAGTGATAAGTATGATTTTATTGTATTATCCATTGAGGTTTGGAGATAGTTGATTATAACAGCCTAGTTTTAATTACCTTAACATAGACAGAAAAGTTTGTATTGGATGGAGTTCATGGTGAAACAAAAACCTAAATTATAGGGCATTGGTATAGCAGATGGACATGAGCTCTGCAGAAACAAAGCAGACTGTATGGCTAGAAATTTGGAGGCTTCTTGAGCTGTAAAATCCAGTTACATTTAGAACCCAAAGAATAAAAGATGGGACTTTTGAACCACATTGGTTCAGTAAAACTTTTCCATTTCATAAGGTGACTAATAACTGTCAATGGAAGAGACCATCACTTACTACCTGAAACAAATAAGCAAACAAAGCCCTGAATTTATTGCTTATTAGCAGAGAAGAGCTATGTTTGTAGGATATATATGGTCCATGAGCAGAGACTGGCCTCAGATACATAGGATTTGGGGAAGCCAGGAACTGGCAGGCTTTCAGAAACAGAAGGTGAAGATTGATCTATCTTTAGTTGTAAAATGAGTAAGACTGTTGTTGACTGGCGTTCAGAGGGTGTGCACTGGAGGAGGGTGCTGTTGATTGGATTTCAAAGTATGATTACAGATGCAAAGTTGTCATTGATTAAGTAGGATGGATTTAAAACCAGTGCAAGTTATTACTCCTTGCTATGGCCAGAAAACAATTCATCTTTCCTTAGGGGATTAGGAACTTTTTATTTTCGGGCTAAGATGAAATTTTTAAAATATGGTTTTCTCACCCATGGTTTTCCATAGTTCTAAAATAATCACTATTAAGTTGAGAGACAACGGCATCAGAAAGAGGAAGTAAAGTAAAACAATCTAAAGACTTTATCTAGAAATGAACATTAGGTATGCTTACTGACAAGTTCCACTGAACTAGGACTAACTGGATATAGGTCAAATAGGTCAAAAGCCTACTAAGTTTTTTTTTAAGTTAAATTAATTAAGTTAATTAATTAATTAAGTTAAATTAATTTTTTTATTATTATGTTCAATTAGCCAGCATATAGTACATTATTAGTTTTTGATATAGTGTTAAATGATTCATTAGTTGTGAATAACACCCAGCTCTGGGCCAGAGATTCCCACATGGCCATGTTTGCTCTGACTCTCTAAAGAGAAGCCTACTAAGTTTTTGAAGGAACTGGATTGCCAGAGAACCATGAACATAGACTTGCATCAACCCTAGGCTTCCCCCAAAGTCCACTTCCAATAAGTCCAAGGAGAAAAAATAGACTACAAAGAACATACTGGAGAGCAGAGCCAGGGGCCATGGAGAACAACAGACAAAGCACCCCCTTCCGGAGAATGGAAGCAGGGTCTATTCAGAGAACTTTGAGTAGGGACTTTCACAATGCCTGCCTTGCTGGATTTCGTCACTGCTATGGAATAATAATTGTCATGTGCCTTCTACTCTTTCTTTTCCTGAGTGGAAGATTTTAATTATGGTTTGCCTGTCCCTGCTCCATCACTATACACTGGTTGAGGGCATGTAGTCCCCATAAAATCTATCTGTAAAAACTATTAGAGAATAGGGGCACCTGGGTGGCTTCAGTCATTAAGCATCTGCCTTTGGCTCAGGTCATGATCCCAGGGTCTGGGGATCGAGCCCCACATCGGGCTCTCTGCTCAGTGGGAAGCCTGCTTCTTCCTCTCCCACTCCCCCTGCTTGTGTTTCTGCTCTCGATGTCTCTCTCTCTGTCAAATAAATAAACAAAATCTTAAGAAAAAAACTATTAGAGAATAATACTGTAGAAAAAAATATGAATACACCCATGAGAAAGAAGAGGGATATATAACAATACATTAAGGAAATAAATCAGTAAGGATTTATTATTAAAACTAAGTATTGATGTAAAAGCAAATTAACATAGTTCTCAAATTAAAATCTCATGATTTTCACGTTATTTAGAGATGGACAAGTAGCAGTGGAAATTAAAAGGGAATTTAGCAGAACAATTTTTTGTTGCATTTACAGTTTTTCTCCATCAGGCCTGCAGTTCGGGACTTTATACTGTGGAAGCATCTAGTTCCATGTGGACTAAGGAGCACCAGTGTGCCTCAGACCAGACATCTGCAGGTGGTGCTAGACCAGCTGTGCCACATTTCAGTCCTCTTTACAAAAACAATCAGGGACAGAGAAGAGAATTGATGGGATGGAGTGCTGGCCTCTTGGATTCACATACTTTGACTACAGGCTTTTTGCTCCCTAAACATGTGGTCCCGAGATGGATCTATATTTGTTAATTACATGTGTTCTGATTATAGCTTTAGATTTTAGAGAGGTAAAAATTGGCTTTATCCACTGCTGTGAACCGAATGTTTATAACCTCCCCGCCCCAGATTCATATGTTGGAATCCAAATCCCCCATGTGGTGGGATTTGGAAGTGAGGCCTTTGGGGGCTAATTAGGTTTAGATGAGTTAATGAAGGTGGAGCCCCACAATTGGGTTAGTGTCCTCACAAGAAAAGAAAGAGATCAGACCTCTCTCTGTGTCTGCCTCTCTGTTTCTCTGTACCTCTGTCCATCTCTGTCTGTCTCTCTGTCTCTCTTATGTGAGGATAAAGCAAGAAAGCAGCCAGTCAGCCATAAGCCAGGAAGAGGGATCTCAACAGAATCTGCCCATGCTGGCATCCTAAACCTGGACTTCTAACCCCTAGAACTGTAAAGAATAAACTTTTGTCTGAAGACACCTATGGCCTAAACTATAGAATTTGTTACAACAGCCCAAGCTAACCAAATACCCATGGAAGGCTGATGGATTTTATTTACAAACAAATTAAAATTAATGGAAATGTTTGGTTTTTTTGATTAGAGCAAAGAAACAACACTAAAATTTTTGCAAACCCAGAAGCAAAGGAGAAAGAAGATTGAAAAGCCTGATGTCTGGAACACTTGTCTCTAGGAATCAACTTTGATCATAAAATGAATGAGGCATAGAGTGTCTTAAGACATTTACTTCTGTGGTGCCTAGGTGGTACAGTTGGTTAAGCCTCTGACTCTTGGCTTCAGCTCAGGTTGTGATGTCAGGGTCTTGAGCTGGAGCCCCAAGTCAGGCTCCGGGCTCAGTGTGGAGTCTGCTTGAGTTTCTGTCTCTCCCTCTGTCTGCCTCCTATCCCCCCCGACTCTCTCTCTCAAATAAATAAATAAATAAATCTTTTTAAAAAAGGACTTATACTTCCATCTTACTATCAGAAAGGCTCAATGAAGCAGTTGAATGAAAGCATAATAAAGGAAGACCAGCTTCATTAAGCTAGAAGAAGGAGATTTCCTTAGGAGAAATGTTGAGATTTGAGGCCAATGAGGCAGATATAACAAAGAAAATGAGATCTGATAGTATGGGCTAAAATTTTGGAAAGGGAAAACATACCCAGGTGTAGCTACTTAAAAAAAAAAAAAAAATGTTGGAAGGGAGAAGACAGATTTCAGTGACTCATACATCAGAAAGAATGAATCAAGACTCAAATAAGAGGGGCGGAGCAAGATGGCAGAGGAGTAGGAGACCTGGATTTCGTCTGGTCTCAGGAATTCAGCTGAATAGGGATCAAACCATTCTCAACACCTACGAACTCAACAGGAGACCGAAGAAGAGAGTATCAACAACTCTCTGAACAGAGAAGCGACCACTTACTGGAAGGTAGGACCTGCGGAGAAGTGAATCCGAGGCGATATTCGGGAGGATAGACGGTGGGGGCGGGGGCCTCCGTCCGCGGCTTCTGGCAAGTGATAGAGCCACGGAGCACAAAATCGGAACTTTTAGAAGTCGGCTCTGCTGAGGGACGTCGCTCCAGTGGCTAAGTGGGGGGTGGAACCCTCGCGGGACAGTGTGGTCTCAGGACCCTCGGGGTCACAGAAAGACTGGGGGTGCCTGAGTGCGGCAGAGCTCCCAGGTATCGGAGCGGGGAAGCCGGCTGCAGAGACAGAGCCGAGGCGCGGGCTCTCAGCTCAGGGTTGCCATAAACTGTGATCCGCAGCACAGTTGGGGCACTGCTCCTCCAGCAGGGACCCAACAAGCGGCAGAGCCAGGGAGACTCCCCTTCTTCCCCCAGGAGGAGCGGCGCGGGAGCGCACCGCAGGGATCTGCTGGGTTTGGAGACTCCACACAGGGTCGGGAGCCAGAGATAGAAACGCTCGGTCACAGGCCGGGTGAGCGCGGAGTGCGGCCGGAGACCGGGGACACGGGAGTGACTACTTTTCTCTGGGGGCTCACTGAGGAGCGGGGCCCCGAGGTCTCAGCTCCTCCGGGTGGAGACTGGGAGGCCACCATTTTCACCCTGGTCCTCCAAAGCTGTACCAGAGCTTGCAGGGAACAAAAGCTCCTGAGAGCAAACCCCAGCAGCTTGCTTAGCCTGGACCGGCAAGGGTGGGGCAATTTCGCCTCCAGCAAAGACATTTGGGAACCACGGCAACAGGCCCCTCCCCCAGAAGATCAGCACGAGCAGCCAAAAAGCCAAGACCAAGTTTACCGATCAAGGAGAACGGGAGAACTCCAGCGCTAGGGGAATACTGCACATAGAATTCATGGCTTTTTTTACCATGATTCATTAGTTTTTCAAAGTTAATTTTTTAACTGTTTTTTTTATTTTTCTTTTTCCCTTTTTCAACCAACATCTTATCAATCCCTTTTAAAAAAAAACATTTTTTATTTTTCATTTTTAGAGTCATATTTTATCCCTTCATAGTAGTTACCCTTATTTCTGGCATATATATATATAAGTTGTTCTCGCTTTAAAATTTTGAGATACGGTTTCTTCTCACAGATCAAAATATACCCTAAATCACTAGTGTATGGCTTTCTTCTAGTCTCCTGCCTGATCACATTCTCTCCCTTTTTTTTCTTTTTTTTTTAAATCTTCTTCTTTCTGTTTTCAAACAACTTCTTATCAATTCCTTTTATAAAATCTTTTATAATTTTCATCTTTACAGTCATCTTCCATCCCTTCATTGTATCAACCCTTATTTTGTACATATATAAGTCTTTTGTCCTTTAAAATATTAGGAGGCACTTTTTTCTAACAGACCAAAATACACCCAAAATCTAGTGTGTGGCACTCATCTATGCACTAGCCTGATCATATTTGATCATGTTCTGGGGGGTTTTTTTGTATTGTTCTGTTTTTGTTTTTATCTTTTTCTTTTTTTTTTTTCCTTTCTTTTCTCTTTCTTTTTTCTTTCTTTCCCTTTCTTTTCCCCTGCTTTCAGGTCTTTTCTGATTTGTATAGAGTATATTTGCTGGGGACGTTGTTAACGTGTTAGTGTTTTGTTCTCTCCTTCATCTATTCTCCTCTGGACAAAATGACAAGATGAAAAAAATCACCTCAGCAAAAAGAACAAGAGGTAGTACCATCAGCCAGGGACCTACTCAATAGGGACATTAGTACGATGTCAGATCTAGAGTTCAGAATCATGACTTTAAAGATACTAGCTGGGCTTGAAAAAAGCATGGAAGTTATTAGAAAAACCCTTTCTGGAGAAATAAAAGAACTAAAATCTAACCAAGTTGAAATCAAAAAGGCTATTAATGAGGTGCAATCAAAAATGGGGGCACTAACTGCTAGGATAAATGAGGCAGAAGAGAGAATCAGCAATATAGAAGACCGAATGATGGAAAATAAAGAGGCTGAGAAAAAGAGAGAGAAACAACTACAGGATCACGAGGGCAGAATTCGAGAGAGAAGAGATATGATAAGATGAAACAACATTAGAATAATTGGGATCCCAGAAGAAGAAGAAAGAGAGAGAGGAGCAGAACGTATATTGGAGCAAATAATAGCAGAGAACTTCCTTAATGTGAGGAAGGAAACAGGCATCAAAATCCAGGAGGCACAGAGGACCCCTCTCAAAATCAATAAAAATAGGTCAACACCCCGACATCTAATAGTAAAACTTACGAGTCTCAGAGACAAAGAGAAAATCCAGAAAGCAGCTCAGGAGAAGAGATATGTAACCTACAATGGTAGATATCTTAGATTGGCAACAGACCTATCCACAGAGACCTGGCAGGCCAGAAAGGACTGCCATGGGATCTTCAGAGCACTAAATGAGAAATATATGCAGCCAAGAATACTATATCCAGCTAGACTGTCATTGAAAATAGAAGGAGAGATAAAAAGCTCCCAGGACAAACAAAAACTAAAGGAATTTGCACACATGAAACCAGCCCTCCAAGAAATATTGAAAGGGATCCTCTAAGCAAAGAGAGAGCCTAAAAGCAGCATAGATCAGAAAGGAACACAGACAATATACAGTAACAGTCACCGTACAGGCAATACAATGGCACTAAATTCATACCTTTCAATAATTACCCTGAATGTAAATGGGCTAAATGCCCCAATCAAAAGACACAGGCTATCAGATTGGATTAAAAAACAAGACTCATCAATATGCTGTCTGCAAGAGACTCATTTTAGACCCAAAGACACCCCCAGATTGAAAGTGAGGGGGTGGAAAACCATTGACCATGCTAATGGACACCAAATGAAAGCTGGGGTGGCAATCCTTATATCAGACAAATTAGATTTTAAAACAAAGACTGTAATAAGAGATGAAGAAGGACACTATATCCTACTTAAAGGGTCTATCCAACAAGAAGATCTAACAATTGTAAATATCTATGCCCCTAACATGGGAGCAGCCAATTATATAAGGCAATTAATAACAAAAGCAAAGAAACACATTGACAACAATACAATAATAGTGGGGGACTTCAACACCCCCCTGACTGAAATGGACAGATCATCTAAGCAAAAGATCAACAAGGAGATAAAGACTTTAAATGACACACTGGACCAAATGGACTTCACAGACATATTCAGAACATTCCATCCCAAAGCAACGGAATACACATTCTTCTCTAGTGCCCATGGAACATTCTCCAGAATTGATCACATCCTGGGTCACAAATCAGGTCTCAACCGGTACCAAAAGATTGGGATCATTCCCTGCATATTGTCAGACCACAATGCTTTGAAACTAGAACTCAATCACAAGAGGAAAGTCGGAAAGAACTCAAATACATGGAGGCTAAAGAGCATCCTAATAAAGAATGAATGGGTCAACCAGGAAATTAAAGAAGAATTTAAAAAATTCATGGAAACCAATGAAAATGAAAACACAACTGTTCAAAATCTTTGGGATACAGCAAAGGCAGTCCTGAGAGGAAGGTATATAGAAATACAAGCCTTTCTCAAGAAACAAGAATGGTCTCAAATACACAACCTAACCCTACACCTAAAGGAGCTGGAGAAAGAACAGCAAATAAAGCCTAAATCCAGCAGGAGAAGACAAATAATAAAGATCAGAGCAGAAATCAATGAAATAGAAACCAAAAGAACAGTAGAACAGATCAACGAAACTAGGAGCTGGTTCTTTGAAAGAATTAACAAGATTGATAAACCCCCGGCCAGACTTATCAAAAAGAAAAGAGAAATGACCCAAATCAACAAAATCATGAATGAAATAGGAGAGATCACAACCAACACCAAAGAAATACACACAATTATAAGAACATATTTTGAGCAACTCTATGCCAGCAAATTAGATAACCTGGAAGAAATGGGTGCATTCCTAGAGATGTATCAACTACCAAAATTGAACCAGGAAGAAATAGAACACCTGAACAGACCTATAACCACTAAGGAAATGGAAGCAGTCATCAAAAATCTCCCAACAAACAAAAGCCCAGGGCCAGATGGCTTCCCAGGGGAATTCTATCAGATATTTAAAGAAGAATTAATACCTATTCTCCTGAAACTCTTCCAAAAAATAGAAATGGAAGGAAAACTTCCACACTCATTTTATGAGGCCAGCATTACCTTGGTCCCAAAACCAGACAAAGACCCCATCAAAAAGGAGAATTACAGACCAATATCCGTGATGAACATAGATGCAAAAATTCTCACCAAAATACTAGCCAATAGGATCCAACAGTACATTAAAAGGATTATTCACCATGACCAAGTGGGATTTATCCCTGGGCTGCAGTGCTGGTTCAACATCCGCAAATCAATCAATGTGATACAATACATTAACAAAAGAAAGAACAAGAATCATAGGATCCTCTCAATAGATGCAGAAAAAGCATTTGACAAAGTATAGCATCCTTTCTTGATCAAAACTCTTCAGAGTATAGGGATAGAGGGTACATACCTCAATATCATAAAAGCCATCTATGAAAAACCTACAGTGAATATCATTCTCAATGGGGAAAAGCTGAGAGCTTTTCCCCTAAGGTCGGGAAGGCGGCAGGGATGTCCACTATCACCACTGCTATTCAACATAGTATTAGAAGTCCTAGCCACAGCAATCAGACAACAAAAAGAAATCAAAGCATCCAAATCGGCAAAGAGGAAGTCAAACTCTCACTCTTTGCAGATGATATGATACTGTATGTGGAAAACCCAAAAGACTCCACCCCAAAACTGCTAGAACTCATACAGGAATTCAGTAAAGTAGCAGGATATAAAATCAATGCACAGAAATCAGTGGCATTCCTATACACCAACAACAAGACAGAAGAAAGAGAAATTAAGGAGTCGATCCCATTTACAATTGCACCCAAAACCATAAGATACCTAGGAATAAATTTAACCAAAGAGGCAAAGGATCTGTACTCAGAAAACTATAAAATACTCATGAAAGAAATTGAAGAAGACACAGAGAAATGGAAAAATGTTCCATGCTCATGGATTGGAAGAACAAACATTGTGAAGATGTCAATGCTACCTAGAGCAATCTACACATTCCATGCGATCCCCATCAAAATACCAACCACTTTTTTCAAAGAAATGGAACAAATAATCCTAAAATTTGTATGGAACCAGAAGAGACCCCGAATAGCCAGAGGAATATTGAAAAAGAAAAGCAAAGCTGGCGGCATCACAATTCCAGACTTCCAGCTCTAATACAAAGCTGTCATCATCAAGACAGTATGGTACTGGCACACAAACAGACACATAGATCAATGGAACAGAATCGAGAGCCCAGAAATGGACCCTCAACTCTATGGTCAACTCATCTTTGACAAAGCAGGAAAGAATGTCCAATGGAAAAAAGACAGTCTCTTCAACAAATGGTGTTGGGAAAATTGGACAGCCACATGCAGAAGAATGAAACTGGACCATTTCCTTACACCACACACAAAAATAGACTCAAAAAAGTTGAAAGACCTAAACATGAGTCAGGAGTCCATCAAAATCCTCAAGGAAAACACAGGTAGCAACCTCTTCGACCTCAGCCGCAACAACTTCTTCCTAGAAACATCGCCAAAGGCAAGGGAAGCAAGGGCAAAAATGAACTGTTGAGATTTCATCAAGATAAAAAGCTTTTGCACAGCAAAAGAAACAGTCCACAAAACCAAAAGACAACCAACAGAATGGGAGAAAATATTTGCAAATGACAGATCAGATAAAGGGCTAGTATCCAAAATCCATAAAGAACTTATCAAACTCAACACCCAAAGAACAAATAATCCAATCAAGAAATGGGCAGAAGACATGAACAGACATTTTTTCAAAGAAGACATCCAAATGGCCAACAGACACATGAAAAAGTGCTCAACATCGCTCGGCATCAGGGAAATCCAAATCAAAACCTCAATGAGATACCACCTCACACCAGTCAGAATGGCTAAAATTAACAAGTCAGGAAATGACAGATGTTGGCGGGGATGCAGAGAAAGGGGAACCCTCCTATACTGTTAGTGGAAATGCAAGCTGGTGCAACCACTCTAGAAAACAGTATGGAGGTTCCTCAAACAGTTGAAAATAAAGCTACCATATGATCCATCAATTGCACTACTGGGTATTTACCCCAAAGATACAAATATAGGTATCCGAAGGGGTACGTGCACCCCAATGTTTATAGCAGCAATGTACCACAATAGCCAAACTGTGGAAAGAGCCAAGATGTCCATCGACAGATGAATGGATAAAGAAGTGGTATATATACACAATGGAATATTATGCAGCTATAAAAAGGAATGAGATCTTGCCATTTGCAACGATGTGGATGGAACTGGAGGGTGTTATGCTGAGTGAAACAAGTCAATCAGAGAAAGACATGTATCATATGATCTCACTGATATGAGGAATTCTTAATCTCAGGAAACAAATTGAGAGTTGCTGGAATGGTGGGGGGTGGGAGGGATGGGGTGGCTGGGTGATAGACATTGGGGAGGGTATGTGCTATGGTGAGCGCTGTGAATTGCGCAAGACTGTTGAATCACAGACCTGTACCTCTGAAACAAATAAAGGAACATATGTTAAGAAAAAAGAAAAAGAAGAAGATAGTAGGAGGGGAAGAATGAAGGGGAGTAAGTCAGAGGGGGAGACGAACCATGAGAGATGATGGACTCTGAAAAACAAACTGAGGTTTCTAGAGGGGAGGAGGATGGGGGGATGGATTAACCTGGTGATGGGTATTAAAGAGGGCACGTTCTGCATGGAGCACTGGGTGTTATGCACAAACAATGAATCATGGAACACTACATCAAAAACTAATGATGTAATGTATGGTGATTAACATAACCATAAAAAATTTAAAAAAAGAATGATGTAATGTATGGTGATTAACATAACATAATGAAAAAAATAAAAGTTGTTCTTAGAAAAAAAAAAAAAAAGACTCAAAGAAATCTTCCAGAGGGAGACTGGCAAGATCTCAGAGATCAGATTGAAAAAAATTCCCCTAGAGGAACCATAATCAGGAAGCTATTGATATGGATCCTTATAAAGTTACTGATAGAGTAAATAAGTGCATTTGGAAAACCAGCCCTTGAAGATTAAGCATTATTAAGGGACCTTTGTGGTGACATGGTGATAGTAAGGGGGAAGCAGTTACTGCTTATGCCTCCAAAGAAACATGCCCAATAAAAAACATAAAGGAAGGCACAGGGAAGTAAAAACATTACAAGGAAAGCCAGGCAGGGTAGTGATTAACAGAGTGGGTCTAGGTTAGAAGTGGATCTGGTGGAAGGATACCTCCTGAGTAGAATTACCCAACTTCTGCCATTAATGTAGTATGAATTATTTAAGCCCTGGAAAATTCGAAATTGGAGAAGCAATCCTGCCCATGGATCACATGGTAGAGGGATAGGTCCTGATAGGTGAGGCCTCAAAAGCATCGAAAGTTCTTCCAGTGAGAAATGTGGGGCGGGGGATTCTCCAGCTCATACATTTTCTGTGGAGAAAATGTTCCTGAGAGTCTTATTTTACTGTTCCTACAATTCCATACAGAGGCCACTAAAACAACCGTGAAAGGTTTATTTGCCATAAATGTAATATTCATTCATTCATTTAAGTTTAGATCTTGAGAGAGCTCTTCAGTATCACATTACAGTTTCAGAATTACAGGCTTAAATAAGGTGCAATCAAGTTACAACTTGGAAGCATTTGAATTCACTGGGTAGAGAGGATTAACATCCCAGGATGTTTTAGGTTGCTCAGCTTCTGGAGTCCTAAAGGAACTTCAACTATGCTCAGCTGTAGATGCTGAGGTAATCCCAGTCTACCCAGGCACTGGAGTGACAGTGATAAATCGGGGGGCGATGTTTTTCAGATTTAATGATTGTGAGCTTACATGTCACTGCATTTTAGCTTAGAGCAAGGACATTTTTATTTTAATTATTCCCTGTAGATCTGATAACAACATAAACTTTATACTCAAATTTGAGGCATCTCTACATTGATTGACTGTAGAACTAGAAAATCCATTATTGCATCATCTTGTTTTATGCATTGGCTCTGGTGAGCTATATTGAACTACATATCTCAACATAATTTGAAATAGGGAATAAAGATAGAGTGCGCATCCCAGGATAGAACCAGGTTTGGAGATAGTTTGTTTAATACAAACTTTGACCCATGTCAGCACTCTCTGGTAACAAAATCTAGACTGCATAAACAAGAGGGGTTAGAGCTTCATGAGGACAGGAGGGGGGACTGTCATGATGAAGTGTGTGTGTGTGTGTGTGTGTGTGTGTGTGTGTGTGTGTGTGTGTGTGTGTGGTGGAGTGGTGGCTAGCCATACCTCTGGTTTATTTTAGGTTTAATGGTTAAGAAACGAAAGTGCCAGGGAATGTTCAGAAGGAACTGCTTTTCTCTCTGCATCCTGGTTCTGTAAAACACTTCTGTTAGCCTAACAGTGTGGCAGCTTGCCCATCTCTTATCTGCTCCTGAAGGAAGCTTGAGTGATCTGATTGATGGATGACATCCATGGTCAGTATTTGGCAATTGAATGGAACTTATCCACTAACAGCGGAGAGCCCCAAATCAACTTGAGGCAGGAATTCTACTCTAGATCTGGATGTTTCCGTAGGCAGGCTAGCCCAAGGTCTTGAGTTGAAATGGAGAAGCAAGTCCCTTTCATCAAGCGATCTAAAGTCATGTTATCCAATTGGCCTTATCAGGAATAAAGCTGATATTTTCATCTCCATCTGGGTCTGATTTCTTAAATGTATCTGAACGTGAGAGGGGCAGAAAAGAGTATTATTTACTGCTTTCCTGAACATCTACCCTCCTCCCTATGAATCCTGTGTTACTGCCTCGGCTTGGGAAGACTGACACCAAAATTCCCTTCCCTTATGCAAACAGATGCCTAACTTACAAGTAGGCTTAACCCTAAGTTTCATTTTTCATAAAGTGAGGCACACCTAGGTCAGAATCCTGGGTCCATTGCGATGTGAGCATGCGCACAGTAAACCATCTTCCCTGAACTTGTTTTCTCTCTAACAAGACTATATTGATTATTAAATGAGACCTATTAAAAAAAAGCAGCTAGTAGCAGGCCCAGTACAATAGATGTTCAACAATAGATTATCCTTTTTAGTATTAATGATAACTTCTTTTTTTTAATTTTTTATTGTTATGTTAATCACCATACATTACATCATTAGTTCTATTAATGATAACTTCTTAAGCAAAAGCAAATTTTTGAGATAATGTGTCACAGTTTCTAGGACATCATAGTTGGTAAATATTAATTCCTTTCAGTTCAGTGTTTGCCCCTCAAGAATGAGTAATAGAATCCAAACTAAAGAAGTTCTGCTTTATTTGTTAAATAAAAAAGTGCAATGTAAAAAATCTCATAAAGGAACATCTGTCAAGTGAAAGTCATACGGTCTTTACTTGGGAAAGTTCTAGTTTGTGCTCCATTATTTATGGGACAGGTTTAAGATCATGTTGGGTGGCCCAGCTGTTCCTTCTGTGCATTAGAAATGTCGGGCACCGCGTACTTCTTAAATCCAAAAGCAATAGCTCTTTCCCTTATGATCTAGCTCAAGATGGAGTTAGAGTTGGTTGGACAAAAAGTTGAGTAGGGCCATAAACAAAAGCTGGGCTTTCCTTCTTCCAGTTTGCATGCTTTCTGTGGTTTATAGTGTGATTGGTAACCAGGAAATCTCCATATAACCAGCTCATTGCATCTGGGTTAAGATGTATGCAAAATTATAAACATTGGCAACAGCCTCAGCTGAGAAGAGGTACCATGTTTATTCAAGAATATGGCATGATAGTAATCCAACTTCTGGCATATGATTTATTTTTTAGGCCAAAAAATCAAATGACCCACATTAGAAGGTTTTTATTGAAGCCTCAGGCATGTAGTGCTTATTTGATTTTTAGAAGAAATCAAGGAGACATGTAGGTGAGTAAAGGGGAGAAAGTCTAGAGAGGGTTAAAAAAAAAAACCTCTTGTTAACATGAAATCAATTTTAGAAATTTTTTTTCAGTCTTTGAAAGAGTGATATTACTGGACCAAATGATATTCTCTCCATAAAGAAAACACTATACCACTTCTCAAAGTAATTCTTAATATGCATCTAAAGTTTCATTGTCAAAGAGTCAAATTTTCCAAATCAGAGAAAAGTATTACTTCATGGTTCCCAAGTTTCCAATCACTTACCATATGAAACCTTGAAGTTTAAGAGTCAAATGCTCCAAGTGAAAAGCATCTGTTTGATGTCGGCAAGGTCTCTGACAAATTCAGTGTTAAAAGACTCTTTGTGCTGCTCTTTGAAAATATATCACTTTATAATAAATCTCTGGGCTCTGACACACTCAGTGATGAGGTTTGCCTTATAGACTTATGCAAGAGGATCTGTTTGCTCCCCCTCCCTTGCTCTCCATGAGGTGAGAGTGAATTCAAAAATCTAAATTAACAGACGGCTTCATGTTTAGGTGCTGACCTAAGTATCTGTATTTTCTTTACATTCAGAACGCACATTCTCACAAGAATGAAAGCCCCTGGCCTATCCAGCTTCAAGTTTCTTCTCCATTTTTGGAAAAGAAGATACCAAATTGTAAAACATGCAAGGAATTCAAGCTGCTGAAATGTTAACAATGGAAGTTGCTGAGCCCACATCATTATGGCACATGGATTTGGACATTGTTTGTGTGATTATTTCAGCCACTGTGGTGGCTGGTCGATTTTGCACGAAGAAATTCAATGTAAAATATTCGATTTTGTGGTTGCTTCAGGGCATGAAGGCCACAGTAAAAATGGGTATTTTACTCAATGATGAAGAGTATTGTGATTGTGAATTAAATACCTAAAAGTAACACACTTCTTGGGGCACCTGGGTGGCTCAGTCGTTAAGCGTCTGCCTTCAGCTCAGGTCATTGTCCCAGGGTCCTGGGATCGAGCCCCGCATCGGGTTCCCCGCTCCGCGGGAAGACTGCTTCTCCCTCTCCCACTCTCCCTGCTTGTGTTCCCTCTCTTGCTGAGCCTCTGTCAAATAAATAAAATCTTAAAAAAAAAAAGTAACACTTCTTTTTTTTTTACGGTTTTATTCTTTCTTATTTGAGAGCGAGCGAGAGAGAGAGAGAGAGAGAGAGAGAGAGAATGCACGTGAATGGGGGAGGGGCAGAGGGAGGAGGAAAGGAGGAGGGAAAGAATCCCAAGCAGATTCCCTGCTGAGCATGAGCCAGATTCGAGGCTTGATCCGACAACCCTTAGATCATGACCTGAGCGAAAATCAAGAGTTGAACTGAGTAACCTACTGAGCCACCCAGGTACCCCAAAAGTAACACACTTCTTTGGGAAAATTGTATGATCATTCTAGAACCTTTAGATAACACAGATAAGCACAAAGGAAGTGAATCCTTCAGCTAGAAATAACCACTTTAGCATATATTGATTTCTCCTATATGCGCGCATGCGCGCTCACACACACAAGCATTTATGTGGGTGTCTTTAAAAAAACAAAACAGACACCTTCGCATATTGTTCAAAGTAGTAGTTTTGTCAGATAATGTCAGGAACATCTTTCAGTTTCCCTCTGCGTGGTACGTGTGTGTCTACACACACGTATGTTCATTTTAATGGTTGCATCATATTCCATTATATGGATAGTCACAATGAAACCATCACCCAGCCAAATAATTAGATGATCACCAATAACTTATGTATACCATCAGGTTTCTTACATATTTCATTCCCTTTCCCTCCCACCAAAAGAAACCACTATCATGAGGTTTCTGGGCTTACATCTATCTCATTTTCTTGCGTTAAAAAAAAAAAAAAAACTACACATACTCACACACATGCTCATGAGCAGGTTCAACATGTAGCTTATTTTTTCTGGTATCTGGCCTTTATAAAAATGAGATCATCTTATTTGTGGTCTTTCTTGTATCACCTAACATTACTAATGTTTTTAAGATTCATCCATATTACTGAGTGTAATTCATCCTATATAATATATTCCATGTGTTAAAAATACCACTATTTATATGCATTCTGCTGTTGATAGACATTTGAGTTGTTAAGGGATCTGTGTGTGTGCGTTGCTCTTATGAGCACTACTGACATGAATATCCTTGTGCATGTCTCCTGATACATGCGCAAAAATATCTATTGTGATCCAGAAAATACCAGATCATAAATTATGCTAACATTTGGCTATTCAATAAAATGTCCATTTTTTTCCTGAAGTGAGTTGTACCCATTTCTACTCCCATCCAAAGTACATACAAGTGCATGAAAGTCGTGGTTGCTGCACATTCTCGCCCACACTGGACGTTTTTTGTTTTTGTTTTTGTTTTTTCATTTTAGCTATTCTTATTGGGGGTGTAGTGGTACGGCGTCGGGCTTTAACTAAGATTCATCTTGTGACTAGTGAAGCTAAGCACCTATTCATATGCTTATTGGACTTTTGGATATTTTCTTCTGTAAAACGTCTGCTCATATCTTTTACCCATTTTCTACTGGCTTCATACTCCGTTTATTTAACTGTAGGAATGTAATAACACATTCTGAGTTTGCTATTGAATAAATTGGTGGCAAATATTTTCTCCCATCCTCTGATTTACCATCCCATTCATTTTATGGTATCTTTTGATGAACAGAAACTCTTAATTTAAATTTAGTCCAACTTGTTATATGTTCCTGTTATAGCTAGCATGTTTTGTGTAGTACCAACTGTGTTTAAGAAATATATTTGCCTACTCCAAAGTCACAAAGATATCTTCCTATGTTCACTTCTGAAAGTTTAGCTGTATTATCCTTTATAGTTAGATCTACATTTTATCTAAAATTGATTTTTGTGTATAGTGCAGGATTCAAGATTCACATTTTTTCCATATAAATATTCAATTTACATAGCATCATTGATTGAAATAACTATGCTTTCCCAGCAATCCCCTGATACCCTTGTCATAATCTGGTGACCATATATATGTGAGTCCGTTTCCTTCTGTTCTATTGGTCTATTGTCACATCAGTGGCTCAAAATATTAATGTTATTTTATAATCGGTCTTGAGGTCTGGTAGTAGTAGTCTTCCAGCTTTGTATTTATTCTTATAGTTAGACTTGACTATTGCAGCCCTTTGAATTTCCTTATAAACTTTAGAATCACCATGTCAGTATCCAAAAAAGAAGTTGACATTTTGACTGGAATTGTAGTTCAATTTGGGGAGAACAGATATCATTACGATGACTTTTGCTATTAATGAACATGGTATTCTTCCAACTATTTAGGATTACCCTAGGATTACCCTCGATGATGTTTTGGATTTGTTTAATTTTTTTTAATTTTTAATGTAGAGGTCATGTATATTTTTATTATATTTATTCAGAGATGTAAACTGTCTTTTGATGTAAATGTAGTTTTTAAATTTTATTTTGTATTTGTTTTTTGCTAGTATATAGAAATATAATTTGTTTTTATTGCTCTGGTATAAAGCAAACTTGCAAATATCACTCATTAATTCTAATAGTTTGGTTGTACATCATTTGGGTTTTCTATGTTTAAAATGATTTTGTCTCCAAAAATTGCAATTTTATTCCTTCTTCAATTCTTATGCCTTTCATTTCTTTTCTTGTCTATTGCACTGAGGAAAACCTCTAATTCAATGTCAAATAGAAGTGACAAGAGTAGACAACCTGTCTCCATTCCCAATATCAAGGGGGAAATCTTTCAATAAATAACAAGTAAATATGATATAGATATTTTGTAGATAACCTTCATCAAATTAAAGAAGCTTCCTCCTAGTCCAGATTCTAAGAGTGTTTATCATGAATGGATGTTAAATATTATTTTTCTATCTATAAAGGTGATAAAAATGAAAGAAAATCCACATGATTTTCCTCCCCTTTTTTCTTAACATAACAAATAACATTGAGTTTTGAATTGAAATCCCATTTGGTCATGATGTGCTATTCTTTTTATGTATTGCTAGATTTGGTTTGCTAATATTTTATTTAGGATTTTTCACCTATTTTCATAAGATAAATTTGCCTGTAATTTTCCTTTCTGTAATGTTCTTATCAGGTTTTTCTATCAAAGTTTAATTGTATCATAAAATGAGTTAGGAAGTGTTCCTTTTTTCCTATTCTCTAGAAAAGTTTTTATAATATTGGTTTTATTACTTCCTTAAATGTTTGGGAGAATTCACAAGTGAAACCATCTGGGCTTAAAGTTTTCTTTGTGGGGAAGTTATTTCATAAATGATCCAATTTATTAATAGGTAAAAAACTATTTTGATTTCCCCTTTATTCTTGTGTTCATGTTGGTAGGTGTATTTTTTAAGAAATGTGTACTTTTATCTAAATTTCCAGATTTATTGGTATTATAATTGTTTATAATTTTCTCTTAAAATATTTTTAATATCTATACAAATGGCCACTTTTATCAGAAGGTTAATTTGAAGCACCCCGCTTTAATAATCAGTCTTATTAGTCTTGCTAATTTTCCATTTGAAAGAACTATCTTGGGTTGGCTTTGTTGATCCTTCTGACAGCACGTTTGTTTTCCTAGTTTACTAATTGTTGCCCTAACCTTTATTATTTTTCATCCTCTTCTTTATTTTTATTTAATTTTCTGTAATTTCTCTATTTGTTTAAAATAGGTATTTGATTGTTCCTTTCAACTTTCTTTCCAATATATGTATTTAAGGCTACATGCTTCTCTCTACCAATGGTTTTAGTTACATTCTACGAATGTCATCTTTTAATTACCACTTAATTTAAATTGTTTTTCAACTTCCATTGTGGTTGTTCTTTTCAAACCCCATTTGGTCATGATGTACTACTATTCCTTTTATGTATTGCTAGATTTGGTTTGCTACTATTTTATGTAGAATTTTTTCATCTAGTTCATAAGATAAATTTGCCTGTCATTTTTCTTTTTGCAATGTTCTTATCAGGTTTTTCTATCAAAGTTTAATTGCATCAAAAAATGAGTTAAGAAGAGTTCAAGTTAGTCAATGGGTGACAGTTTCTTATTTGGGAGGGGAGTGTGGTGGATGGTCTGAAAATGTCCTTATTTTGCGTTTATCTTTAAGACTGTATACACTGCATAGGGGAAGGGTAGGAAAAATAAAATAAGATAAAAACAGAGAGGGAGGCAAACCATAAAAGACTCTTAACTATAGAGAACAAACTGAGGGTTGTCGGAGGGGAGGTGGATGGGGTTGGGGGGGATGGGCTAGATGGGTGATGGGGATTAAAGAGGGCACTTGTGATGAGCACTGGGTATGTAAGTGATGAATAGCTAAATTCTACACCAGAAACTAATACTACACTATATGTTAACTACCTTGAATTTAAATTTTAAAAGAGACTATATATCTGCATAATGAATTCTACATTGGTATTTATTTTCTTTCAGCACTTTGAAGCCATCATTCCACTGACTTGTATAGTCAGTTATTTCTGACAAGAATTCAGTCTTCATTCTTACTGTTGCTTCTTTACAAATGATGTGTATTTTCTCCCCTAGCTTCTAAGATTTTTCTCTTTGTATTTGATTTTATATATATATATATATATATATATATATATATATATATATATATATATATATACTTTGACCCTTTGTTCTGTGCTTGTTATTTTTTATTTTTCTATCTCTGCTTCAGTGTGGATATTTTCCATTATCTTCCAGTTTGCAAACCTTCTTCAGCTGCATACAGTCTGATATTAAATCCATTTATTAAGTTCTTAATTTGGGTTCTAGAGTTTTTACTTTGGCATTTAAATTTGTTTTTTTAATATATAGATTCCAATTTTTTTTAAGATTCATTTATTGATTTTTGAGACAGCACATGTGTGCTGAGCACCAAGCCCCACTCCCCATTCCAGGTTACATCCGATGACATTGAGATCATGACCTACACTGAAATCAAGAGCTGGCTGCTTAACCGACTGAGCCACCCAGGCACCCCTATAGATTCCAATTTTCTGTTAGTATTCTTGATCTTGTAATTACAACTATTTTGATATCCACATTTGAAAACTCTAATTTTCTAATCTCCCATGCACCTATTTCTTTATTTTTAAGATTTTGTTTTAACTTTCAGTTATCTTTACACTCAACAGGGGGGCTCCAACTCATGACCCTGAGATTGAGAGTTGCACACTCTACCAGCTGAGCCAGCCAGACACCCATGTGTCTTTTTCTTTTTTTTTCTTTTAAAGATTTTATTTATTTATTTGAGAGAGAGAATGAGATAGAGAGAGAGAGCATGGGGGGGGAGGGTCAGAGGGAGAAGCAGACTCCCTGCTGAGCAGGGAGCCCTATGTGGGGACTTGATCCTGGGAATCCAGGATCATGATCTAAGCCGAAGGCAGTCGCTCAACCAACTGGGGGCAGTTGCTCAACCAACTGAGCCACCCAGGCGCCCCCCATGTGTCTTTTTCTATTGTCTATTTTTCTCTTTTGATTTTTTTTAAGATTTACTCATTTGTTTATTAAAAAGAGAGAGAGAGCATGAGAGAAAGTGAGCACAAGCAGGGGTGAAAGGAAGAGGGAGAGGGAGAATCAGGCTTCCTGTTCAGTGGGGAGCCCAATGTGGGACTCAATCCCAGAACCCTGAGATCATGACCTGAGCTGAAGGCAGACGCTTAACCAACTGAACTACCCAGATGCCCCTTTTCTCTTGATTTTTGTTTGGTCTTGTTCCTTGGAATGCCTGATATTTCATGTGAAAACATGAGAAATAATTTGATGCTTTGGATGATGTTATCTTTCTCCAGAGAGTTAACTCTATTTTATTAGGCAGTGAGCCTAGGAAAGATTATCATAATCCAATCATATACTAAGCAGATTTAATTAGTTTTCAGCCTTTGTGAGATTTTGTCTATATACAGTTGATTACTAGCACTAGAGTGAATCCCTTCAAGGATCTAAGTGAAAATTTTATATACTTAACAAAGCCTGCCCCTCTTGGTGGTTTCCCAACTAAAATTTTTATTCCCCAACCCAGTAAGATTGAAAGATTTTTCTCACCTTAATGGCTTTTTCATTTATGGCTTGCAAATTAGCAAACATCTTGAGGAGAAAAGTGGAGATGAATGTTGCACTCACACCTCTTTTCTTGCCCTCTGTATTGTCTCTTATTCCCTCAAGTTCATGCTACCTCGCTAGTTCTTTAGTGTTTTAGAACTGATGTTTAAATTTGGTGTTTTTAGCTCTTCTCAGTTGGATGGTTGTGCGGCCATAAACTAGTCTGAAGCTAGTGCTGAATTTTTAAATATGAGGGAATTAATGAAATACTTCAAAGTAAAGAACAAAAATATAAAAAGAATGATAACCTGAGGTAAAATGGGCAAGATCTGAAGAATAGATCAAGGAAGTTAACATGAGAATACATTCTAGAGTAAGAAATAAAACCCATGAAAGAGGGAAAATAATTTGCCATGGGAAATTTATCAAGGATAAAATGATTTTTTTCTATATTGAAGAAAGAGCTGAGTCTAAAGCTTAGACGGGTTCCATGTTCCCGGATGAGGGGACACAAGAAACATCTTGTCATAACCTGAACAAACGTTCTGAACTCATGGGCTAATAAAGAAAAATCTTCCAAGCTTCCAAGCAAAAGGAACTTACCAGCCATCAGGAAATGCAAATTAAAACCACAAAGAGATGTCACTTCATGCTCACTAGGATGGTTATAACAAAAAACACAGATAATAGCAAGTGTTGGAGGAGATGTAGAGAAATTAGAACCTTCATATCCTGTTGGTGGGAATGTAAAACAGTGCAGCTGCTTTGAAAAATAGTTTGGCGGTTCCTCAAAAATTAAACGTAGAGTTAACTATTAGCCTAGCAATTCCGCTCCTAGATGTATACTAAAGAGAAATGAAAACTCTTGTCCACCAAACAACTTATATATGAATGTTCACATATTTCAATGTTTAAGTGAAAACAGTTATTTATGCATATCAGCTACTTTGTGTCTTTTTTAAAAAAAGATTTATTATTTGAGAGAGAGAGAGAGAGACTGCGGGCAGGGAGGGGCAGAGAGGGAGGGAGAGAGAACTCAAAGAAACTCTAGACAGACTCCCCGCTCAATGTGGAGCCCAACATGGGGCTCAATCTCACAACCCTGAGATCACGACCTGAGCTAAAAGCAGGAGGTAGACATTTAACCAACTGTGCCACCCAGGCACCCCATAGCTACTTTGTTTCATTGAGTTGTCTCCCATATTTTTCTTTTCTTTTAATCACTGCTATCCATGTCCTCAGAATCAGAATCTTTTAAGAGGCAGCCTATATCCAGGTCTGCATCACACATTATTGACAAAAGGGTCAGCTCTGTTCTAACAGGTGAATATTAATTATTGGTGATGGTATCAGAGAAAGAAAGATAAATTGGTTTTTCACATCACAGGTTGGGAGTATAGAGATTTAGATACAACATTTTTTTTTAAACCCTTGGGCACATCTGACGGAATTTCCATTCAATTGAAAATATATTTTTTTCCTGTAAAGTTTTTGTAAAAAAGACAGAAAATGCTTTTTGTTAGATAGGATTTCTTATTTAACATAGATTTATAGTGCAGAGGGAAACATTAAGTACCAACTTGAGCAAAATAACTTCATAGACTGTCCAAAGTAGAAATTATCCTCACCTAATGGCTTTACAGCTATGGCTCCAGGCTGACCCCATTATCTTTGAATCTGTCCCCATGTGACACATGGATATGAACATTTGATTGGACTGGGTGGTGGGCAGTCTGGAGTGGTGTGGGAGGGATTCTGGACTAACCTGTCCTCTTAGATGTTCTTTTCTCCTATTTGGTTTTTAAAAGGTCAGTGTGTGAACCACTTCAATGTCTCCCACTGTTTTCCTTTGCATTTTACAATGCCTATGTGAGCTCCAGGAGGGAGCACGTTTATTGTGCATGCCATTCAATTTAGATTCTACTAGAGCAAATAATTATAACAACTCGGAGGAAAAAACTGGAAAATAAGTCCCTGATGAAAAACCGGTCACAGGGCCAAAACAGTAGTGCCAATTATGATTTCAGTACCTTACACACGTTACATTGCCAACAGCCTTTTAAGAAATATATAATTTATTGTTGGTTTGGGTGGGCATATTAATATTTGTTCTCAAGCAGCCAATTGTCTTTGCATTAAAAGTTAATATTGAAGATTACAATTCACTTTTGCTAATTTTACTTTATTTTGTTCTTGAATGAAGAACGTTAATAGCAATAAATTGGCCAAAAGAGAAAGGATGTCCAGAGGGCTGACTCAGCATGTGTGTGGACCTGGGGCACACATAGCACTTCCTATAATTTTCTAACTAATGTTCCTTTCCTTGATTACATGTATTAAAAGCAACAAGCCAATCACTGAAACGATAAAAGCTTACTACATTCTCCTTTTGTTGAAGTCAGGGATCCAGGTCTTGTGAAAGTCTTAAAGAATATGATACCTGCTCCTACCTGAAAGAGTTTCCACAGAGATGAATCATAAGCAAGTGAACGTTAAGTCATGATACAACGGATATTCTATAGTCCACTGAATAATGACAAAAAAAATTTGCAAAGAAATGCCTCATTGTTAAACAAATGGCATGTACCAGTATTAGAATAAAACTGAAAGGATGTGAAAGATAAATAATTCTGTAAAAATGGTCCCTGTGATTAGATAGGTCAGAGAAGGATCAAAGTAAACTTATGGATGAATTAGTTAATGCTGGAAAAGACCACTCCCATTATTCTTTGAAAATAAACTTCAAAGTTGCAGGAAAACTACCTTTTGTATGAGCTTTCATAAACCCTGGCATTTCTTCTTAAATGGTGCAGGAATTCTCTTTTTGTATTTCCCAAACCCTAAGAGGAATCTTCTGGAGTGACACAATCGAGTCCAGAGAACACAGGACCATTTCAAATACAACCACTCATTAATACCCCTGGCAACATACCACTTACGTTTTTATATCAAAATGCACCCATCACATAAACTCAGGACATTTTCCAAAGAGCTAATGACATGGAAGCTCTGGCCAAAGTCAATAACAACAACAAAATAACCTGCCAGCCTTAGCCAACCCTTATCTACTTCAAGTACAGAGATTAAATAGCTCAAGTCTGGATGAAGCCCCAGTAAGCGCAGCCTCTGCCAAACCGAAAAAACTGAAATGTGGACAGGATATGCTTCTGCTGATCTGTGAGTTGTAGCCATGCCTAGCGGGAGCTAGGATATGAATATCCCTTAAATAAATGCCTCTTATGCCTCAGTCTTGTGCTACTTCCTTTACTTATGAGAGGTCATTTATAGATTCTCCCTTTGAGGACCTCGGATTTATTCATTCATTTGATCAATGATTCACTAAATATTTGTTCCTATTTTGCAGATGAGGAAAGTCTCCTAGAGAATAAGTATCAACAAGGAATTTACTCAAGATCACCCAGTCAGCTAGTAAACTGCAGAGAAGAGATTGAAGCAAGATGGATATGACTCCAAAGTCATGTTCTTTCCTCCATTCAGGCGCTCTCTGACCAGGGCTCCCTCACAATCATTGCAGGCTCTCACATGTATTTCTGAAGCTGATTCTGATTTATTTAAACTAATTTTTCTTGGTGGGGCCCAGGAATCTATTTTAAGAAGGGTTTCCTGTGATTTTGATATATAGCCAGGTTTAGGAACAACTAAAACACAACATGCTAGTTTTCTAACTCCTAATACGATTACCGATCCAAAACACTTACTCAGGAACTAATGATTTGGGGCACCTGGGTGGCTCAGTCAGTTAAGCATCTGCATCTGGCTCAGGTCATGATCTCAGGGTCCTGGGATTGAGCCCCATGTTGGGCTCACCATTCAGCACAGAGTCTTCTGCAGTCCTTTCTCTGCTCCTCCCCCTGCTTGTGCACTCTCTCTCTCACATGAATAAACAAAATTTAAAAAATAACTAATATTTTATTTGAAAAATATTTTTAAGTACCCACTGTGTCCCTGGCATTGTTGTAGGCATGGCAGTGAGCAAAAATTCCTGCCCTCCCTCTAGCTTAGGGATAGAGGTGGGGCACAGGAGACAGACAAAAACATGAAAGATATGCAAGTTATACATTATATTAGGAGACAGTTTAAGTGTTAAGAAATAAATAGAGAAGTGTAAAGGGGTCCATGAGGGTAGGTATTAGACAGGTGGTCAGGTGGTCAGTGCTGTCTTCCCTGCAAAGGCGACATTTGAAGGAGAGGAGGAATGAGCCATGTTCATCTCTGGAAAGAATAACCAGGCAGATGAAACAGCTGGCACAGAGGCCCTAAGACAAGGATGTGCCTGATTCATCCAGAAATACCAAAGGGCCAATGTGGGTGGAGGAAGGGGGACAAGAGAGAGCAGAGAAAGTTGAAGTCAGAAAGGTAAGGAAGGGAAGAACAAGGTGTGCTCACGTTGGGGCTTACAGACTATTATAAGTACTTTTACTTTTGCTCCAAATGAAATGAGAAACAATTGTCAGGCTTTGATTTAAAAAGTTATGATGAGCTGATACATGAAAAACAAAGAATTCCATTTACAAATGCCAGAAGAAGATTTTAAAAGAGTTCTAGTCCAGACTTCTATGAAAAGGCAGGTGTTTTTCTAGATTATTCCAGGGAAATGGTCACAATCTCACATAAAAGGAGGCTTCATTATTCTTTAGTCACCCATCTACTTCATTCAACTATTCATTAACCAAATATTTATTAAATCCACAACCTACCCTGTGTAAGGTGCTATGGTTAAGTGCAGAGGGCTTTATAGGATTTATGACTTGGCCTCTAAAGTGCTCAGCAGCAATGTATATGGTCCAGTTTGCCTGTGAAGTAATTGTTTATCCCCAACCTAATTACTTCCATTGTAATTAAGCCCCTTTCCTTTGGCTGACTGTCAATAGGTGACGTAGTCAGTCAACGTGGTCACCAGGTTTGTGTCTGTGACAAGCTATGGCTGGCAGTCTCTTCTAAAGGTTTATTGGGAGGGAAAGGTGTTGTATGCATAGGCTTATCTGAACAGGAATACCGGAGATTATTGGCAGAGAAGAAGGAGTACCAGAATGGAGGGCATGAGCACTAGAAAGTAAGAAAGTTCTCTTGTTTCCTGGGGTTGAGGACAGGGAAAAGGGAAAAGGTGCTGCTTACTACTTTTGGGGAATAAGAGAGAAGCATGAGTCAAACTAGCTGCTTTTACTTATATAGTATATATTTTGAACTTATTTTATTGCCATTGAATAAGGAAATGCTTTAGAGCAATAGCAAAACATGGAATGGAGGTGGGCCAAATGAAAAAAACTTAACACAGTGACTAATTCTTCTAAGATGATTCATTTTGCAGACTTCACAGGTAGTGGAAATAGTGTAGTAATGCACAACATAACAGAATAATAGTCACCTCAGTTTTCTTACTCAGAGGGATAAATAGTCAAGGACCAAAAATGTGATTAACATCTTGATTATGTTTTAATACAAGGACATTTTAGAGGCCACATTTAAAAGATTTTTCTTTGTTCTTTACCTCGAGACCAATAAATCTATGCTAACTTTATAGCATAATGATTTTGTTTTATAAATATGTCAGCTTAAGGAATGATTGGAGTACATCCTACCTTCCCCATCCAATTTTTTATTCTTAAAGATTTAAACTGATAATCTGAATTTTTACTTTTTGCATGGCATCTTGATTATAAGTATATCATAAATCATAATTATAAACACATCATACTAGGAAGAAAGAAAATCTCTCTGATACAGAAGACATCATTTTCTAAATACGTTCTTGCCATTTGAATTTCAAGAGTAAAGAAAAATACAAATGCAAGTAGAAATCATAAAGGCACCTAACTATTATCTTCCTGAGGTGGCAAAAGTATACACAATATTTTAAATTACTTATATGAAATATAATGCTCGGTTGATAGTTCAAGTCTGATAGAGCATAAATCTCAAGCTTAGATATTGCTGATGGAAAATGGAACATAAAGGCTAACTTCAGACCTCTCCCAAGTCACTAGCAGAGTCCAGATAAAAAAGCAGCAGTGTGAAACCAAAGTATATGCTTCACTCTGCTGGAGAAGCTGAGGGGTACCATGATCAAGGAAAACAAAAAAGAAAAGAAAAGCTTACTCTGTCTTGTATATACTTGGAGCTGCTCTTTGTTCACTTATTCACTTGCTTTTAAACAACATTTTCTAAAGATTCTGTTGCCTTTTCAAAAAACAGTGGGACTGGGGGAATTTTGTCTTGAGGTTAACCTGTCCTAATCCTCACGGCATGAGTGGAATTGAATGTATGTTCACTGGTTCATGTTTATTAAAGTTTTTCTCTTCTGAAGACATTTTTCTTTAGGCATTTTCTATATTCCTAACTGGGAGGTCAGCTCCATGAGATTAAAAGCTTGTATCTTTTTCTTTTGGGCTTTCTGGTTGTGCACTGAAAAGAATTTGAAAAATATTGTCAGTTAAAAGACCATACAAGTAATCTAGGAATATGGAATTGGTGAGCTAATGTTTGTGTTTAATATTTTGTAAAAGCATCATCAAGATATTAATCACATTTTTGGTCCTTGACTATTTATCCCTCTGAGTAAGAAATGCTAGTCCCTTTCTTTCCTTACCAGACTCTTAGGAAGATCATACTGGCCTGATAGCTATTTTTCCCAGTGCAGTATAAGTGACCACCTGCCAAGGAATGACACTCAGTACCACAGGTAAACCTTTAAAATCTCTTGAAAAGACTGTGATTCTAGTATCAGGAATGATGTAGCACTTCAGGTATAGGGGAATGAAGAGATCAGCAAAGCAAATCCTGTCTCTCTAAAACAACTTTAAAGCTGGACAAATTTAACAAAAATAATCATTCTAGTGAACTGGAAATATACCAAAGCAGTCTGTGAAAACCAGAAGCTTTGTTGTTGAAGAGGGCTAGCTTTATCGAGTGGAAAGGGGGAAAATTCACTGCCAGAAGCAACTGAGAAAAGAAAAGACTGCATCTCTCCTCGCCTGAGGTTGCAGTTTCTGTTGGGATGTAGTGGAATACCAGAGGGCTAGACAGGGAGATTCTGGAAATGAGATAGCCATTGAGAGCCTTGATAAGCATTCCATGCATCCTTGACTGTCTGGAAGGTTGTACTCATGAAGTAGAGACCTCAGAGAGCCCAGCAAAAAAATAAGAATGGAGGTAAACTTGAAAAGTGCCCAGACCTGGAATGTACTCCCCAAACCAAACACAGATCCACTAGCAGAGAATGGGAGCCGGACAGACATGAGGTATTTGAGTACAGTGTGTGCCAATCATTAACGGACCACTAAACTGTGCAGACATGGGGGTTCCCTCTAGGAAGGCAGGCTAAAAAAGGAAAATAAGTTTTTCTTTTTTTTTCAGACTCTGAGCAGAGACATCAGTAGCCATACACTGCAGGGGTGATAGTTTCTGCAAATTAAGCTAGGCTAGTTAATTTTTTAAAATAAAATGAGAGAGAAAGTAAACAATGATAACAACAGAAAACCCAGCAACAACAAAAACTCCCAGGATAAAAATAAAATGAGAACAAGAGTTGTTAAATTATCTAAAATGTCCAATTCTCAAGAAAAAATAGTGAAAGATGCAAAAAATAGAAACATATAACCCATACTCAGGGAGAAAAAGAAGCAGTCAATGAAAACAGACTCTGGGAGGCCCTATAAGTTGGATTTAGCAGGTGAAGACTTCAAAGCATCTATTGCTTAATGTTCAAAAACCATTTTAAAGAACCAACGGACAATATCCTAACAATGATCCAGCACAGAGGGAACACTGATAAGGGAATCAAATCTTTTAAAAAGTACTGAATGAAAATTCTAGAGTTGATAAATATAACCACCAAAATGAAATATTCATGAGTTGTGCACCACAGCAGATTCAACATGAAGGAAGAAAGAGTTAGTGAACTAGAAAATGGATCAGTAGAATTTATCCAATCCGAAAAACAGACAAATGACTGCAGACACATTAAACAAATCCTCTGAGACCCCTGTGTCACCACCAAGCATATCAATCCTGTTTGGATGGGGAATCCCAGTGGGAGAGGAGAGAAAAAAAGGGACAGAACAAAGGGACAAAGGGACAGACTGGCTAAAAATATCCCAAAGTTTATGAAAAGCATTTATCAATGGATCTGAAAAGCTAAATGAATCCCAAAGAGAGTCTCACCTAGACACGCCAGGGTTGAATTATTTTTTTTAAAGGATTTTATTTGTTTATTTTGAGAGAGAGAAAGAGAGAATGGTGGGGAGAGGCAGAAGGAGAAGGAGAGAATCTCAAGCAGACTCCCTGCTGAGCCCAGAGCCCACACAGGTTTTGATCTCATGACCCTGACATCATGATCTGAGCTGAAACTAAGAGTCAGACACTTAACCAACTGAGCCACCCAGGCATCCCGCCCCCCGTAGCTGAACTACTGAAAGCCAAAGGAAAGGAGAACATGTTGAAAGCTTCAAGAGAAAACTCTAGTATCAGGAACTTAGATGCCTAACAGATGCAACAATGACCAAGGAGGCTGGAATGGATCTCACTCCATGAACCCAGATTCCTAGTTCTTACAGTAAATACAAATGAAGACCTGGAGCCCTCTTTCATCCTGATGATGCTCTGATGCACATCTTTAAATACGAGGTTCTATTATTTTTGGAAAAGAGATTAATAAAAGAAGATCCATAAATGAGTCTATATCCAGCTTGACATTGATCAAATAATCTGATCAATAACAGCAGTACTGATTATTTTAGCAATGTTCTAAGGAATGAAAATTCTACCAAGAGCAATGATAGAATCCTAGGGAGAATGCCTGGGTGACCACAGGCAGCCCATTCTCCCAGGAATGAAAATAAACAGACGAAATCGATTCTGGATAGTCTAAACATGTGAAAACAGTACAGCCATGCTTTTTCCCAGGTTGCTAGAGTTTAATGGCCGTGGCTGAAAACCTGCATTTAAATGGGTGGATGGATTATAAGAGCAAAGTGTGCAACTGGTTTCAAATAAAAGAAGGAGCTTTGTAATGAACAAAATGCTCAGGTTCAAGTCTATACCTTCTTATTCAATATTAACAAGCAAACAAAAATCAAAGTTCTCTGATTCTTAATACCATGTATTCAGATCATTTAGTGTGTTTTGGTGTCCATATGAGCTCACTTTCTGGATAATTGGAAAGTTAAGTAATTGCCTAGAAAAGGTAAACATTTATTAAAGTCCTTAAGAGGAGGCTTAACTTATTTGATACGACTGCAATAAAACAGTAGGTTGTGTCAACATAAAATCCATCTTGTATCTATCATATGATGTCATGTGGAACTGCCAACACACAGTTTTTGATGTAAGACTTTTACAATATACTTCATTCATAATCAGAACCTACATTGTGATATCATTTTTCCCTACACTCTGAATAAATAAATAAAAGTGTGTTGACTTTGATTTATTTGTGTTTTCCTTAGGTACCTGATGACGACAACAGCTTAAGAAGATTCAATTGGAAAAAAAAAAAAAGATTCAATTGGCTGGTGTGATTGATAGAATTAAGTGGCTAATGACTGAGGAGGTGGGACATTTTCAATTCCAAATGAATAAGCGAATTCCTTCAGTATTTATGCTTTTCCTCTGGGCTCATGATGCACCACTGAACATTAAGTTCTAAAGTATTCTTCCCTTTGTAAGTTTTTTCATTTCAAACAGAATGGTTTCTCTGTAAGCAAGAGCTCTACATTCCCCTCCCCTCTTCCTACACCTCTTATGGGGCTTTTTGATTTTTTTTTTTTTATGAGTATTGCTGACTAACGGGCTGAAAAGCGATCCAGAAGAACTTGAATATAGAATTTGAGCCAGATCTTGAAAACTGAAGGATTTGGAACAAAAATACAATGAAGTGGGGCAGTAGAGTCAATTATTTCAGGCACTGAATGTGTTCAGTATGCCCAAATACATAAAGAAAGGAAAGCTCACTGCTTACAAAGAGGGGCAACAGCCTGATTAATTCATACAACGGTGAGACTGGGACACAGGAGGAGACCCAGAAATTATAAAATAGAAAATGTGGCCCTCACCATTCACTTGAAGAAAACTTGAAGCATGAAAGATTTAGTTTTGTATCTTTTAGGATCTAAGTGGAATTAATCGGCATGTTTCAGGAGGTGGGTTCTATCTCCCATATTTCATTTCAAGGGCTCCTAGTCTTCAAGAGCCAGCAAAAGGATGTATTTTCCTGACATTATCATGTAAGATGATCCATAAAGACTCTCTAAAAGTTCACATGCCTTCTTCTTATATCAGGCTTTGAAAAATGCTTTTATTACTATGAGTTTTACACACTATTCTTCAAAGGGTAACTCTTTCTTTCTTGTGTATTGTCACAACAGTAAGAGTTATTTCTTCTAAATAATTCTTATCACCCCTTCAATCTCATGAAAACCATTACATAAACTGAAAAGAAGATATTGAGATTTTCAAAGATGGTGTTCAGCATATATTATCAGTTTTTCTCTCCTTTCCTACCTCCACCCACTCTTCTCTTCCTTACTTTGGGAAATTCCTTAGGGAAAGAAGTTCAAGACTTTCCTGACTGTTCTTAACCCACAGCAAACTTCTCATTTCAAATGTCTTTGACTCCAATGTCTGTAACTCTACCACACTGGCCCTGTTCTCCTATGTGCTGCCTGGTAATTCTTCTCCAGATGCTTCAGAGATACACCCCCACTGGTGTCCCAAGTTTCTCAAGGGCAAAGGTTGTGACTTCACCTCTCAAGCATCTCCAAGGTGATCCCGTATGATTTAGAAATGATTATCAACTAAAGTGCAAACAAGAGAAATGCGTCCTTAACTTTCTATGTATTTGGAAACATGGACTACATGGCACTAACTCTAATCCATATTATTCTCATCAAATTTTAAGTAGATTTTCCATTCTCCATTATTTCATTAGGTGAAAATAGCAAAGTCAATTTCAAAGAACATTTTCTTTTAAAAGCAAATTATAAACCTACATAAATCTTAAAGATATTTCCATAGACTACCTATTAAGGGGAGCTATAGGTGAACAAAATGTATGTTTCTTCTCCAGTTATTAACCATTATAACATTAAGTTATTCATAGAAAATTAAATATAATATGAAATATAATAGAAAATTAAATGTAAATTAAAAGTACTAAACTCATCTTAAAGCTCAAGCTTCCAGACGCTAGCTTTACTCTTTGTCCCCAAAACACAACTCCAACAAAAAAAAATTCTCGAACCCTTGCACTTCATCTTTCTGCTGCTACTTTTTCAAAAGAGAAATTTAAGTTTTTTCCTCCAGAGAATTGGAACAAGCAACATCAAAGATATCATCTGTGGTTTTCCATCTTGACTAGTAGAAAAGGATAAACCTTATGCAATTGTTTGGAACATTTATTATATAGAATATATAAAATTAAATAATGTCTACCACATATCTCCTCCCTTTGGACCTGGGTGATTTCCTATCCAATTTTCCTCTCGCTTAGTCAACTCATTTTTCAGCTGGGTCCTCTTGAAGAAACAAAACATTAATTGGACTTGCCATTGTGTCTTGGACTATTTTGGTGACAATTTTCTGTGACAGGGAAAAAGAGTTGCTAATTCATTGCTTCAGGAAATGAAGGCCTAGTAGCCTCACATCTGGTAAATTATGGTCTTCCTGCTCCTTGAGGCAGCAGCAGTACCCACAGCACTGTTTGGAATTAAGAAAAAGCAGCGAAGGAAATCAATTTTTACATTTGCAGTGCACTACAAAAAAAAAAAAAGCCAATAACATATTCTTTAAAAAAGCACCCATTGTCTAAAACATAGAATCGAGTCAGCCGCAGGATAAATTGAGGAAAAATCCTTCAATATCCTAATGGAAACTCTGAGTGGTCTGTGGACTTAGATCACGTGGCATAGCTTCTTGCCCCCGTTGGGTGGAGCCCTGTCTTGCCTCTGAGGGTGGGGCTATGTGTAAATTACCATATTTGCACACATGTAATAATATAGTCTTAAAGGCCTCTGGGGGAAATGACAAGTAAATATTGATTTTGCTTTGAGTGGGGATCATGTGGCATATTGGATGGGAAAATCAGTCAGTCTCACTTCTACATAACACCTGGAGGTCAATTTGCAAAAGAAATAAAGAAGGGGGTACAGGAGGAAATCTCCCAAAGGACATATACAGGACGCAGCAGACTTCACTATGAATTGCAAGAGTTAGGGATAGAAATAGAAGGGCCTTACCCCAATTACTGTCCCAGTGGTGGGGTTGGTAGTAAATGGCTTTTATCACATCAATACCAAGTGTCACCGTGGGTTTGTGAAATCATCCCAATGACTATCGTATTTGTTTCTGTCCAGGTCCAAGGGAAAATGAACTATGATGACCAAAGAAGCAAACTGGAGATATAAGCACTTGGTGAAAATAAACCTAACACCTGGGAAGAGCACAGGTGTTTGAAAACGGGGCTCTTTCTGTCCTGACAGAGCAGTGATAGCATAGCACAGCGTAGTTTACTCCCACCTAATCCTCTGTAATCCCCAGTTGGAATAATTAATTTCACAAGGGGTCATGCTCTCTTCCTATGGTATTTCTACTGGGAGCTTTACGAGGTGGACATGTGTTCATTATGATGCATTTTGACAGCTCCTTTCACCTGGAGCTGAGAATATTCCCTGATTGTGGTCAGTGCATTTTTGTGTTGTAAATGGAGTGTAGCTGAAGTGTTCCCCTGATCACAGATCACAGAAAACAGCATGTGCTTAGAGAGGGAGAGAGAAAGGGAGAACAAGGCTGTGGATTTAGAAATCATTTTGCTTGTCTAAACCTGGGCTTTGTTCCACACAGATGACACAAACAGGAAATGAAATAACAAGCAGAGCGGGTTCAAGTCAGGATGTCACACGAGGATCAGCCAGTTGCATTCAGAACGAAGCGATGTAGGGAAGCACCATTTTATAGGCTCAGAAACTGGAAAACAAAACAGAGCCTGCTTAGGGCTTCAAACACCTGCTGTGTTTGATGCTATTCCTTACTTGGTTTGACTGTCACTCACGTGATGACTCATGTTCAGATGACTGCTCACCTGAAGGCATTTAACTAATTGGCTTAAATAATTGATATTTAATATATCTAACCTCATCTCTTAAAACCAGAGAATTATCACTGTGATTTTTCAAAATAGCCTAGCAAAGCTTTGAAAATTAATTCAATTCATTGGCTTATGTCCAGAAACAAATTTGAGGACTTCAAATAAGCTAGACTTTTCCAGTTCAACTGTTTTCAGGAAGATGGAAAATTCTTTTTTTAAGTTTTGGAAGGGATGTGGGAATGCAGGAAGATGTAAAATATGTAACAATAAATATTATCCTCAAAGTTCAAATCTGTGATACTAAATTTTTAAATAGTTTTCACATTCATAATATCACTTTATCCTTCTGGCAACTATGATTTTGCAGGTGCCAATGTCCCCATTCTGCACATAAGGAAATAGAGACCAGGACTATATATGTCATTTTTCCAAGGCTCCTAACAAGGTCAGAACTAGAACATAACATAACCCTAGGATCGTAGGGTCTTCTCCATTAATCCCATTGCTACTGGGCCTCATCCCTTTGTAGAGAAACCAGGCCTATTTTTGTTTGAGAGACTCATCATGTGTCCCAGACACCTTAAGTGGTAAGAAGGGGATTGAGGTGTAGGGGAGGAGAGAGAGCTTACTATATTGCAGGGCTGTTCAAAGCACTTCTATTTATAATTCATTTAATCATCACTGTAAGCTTATAATGTATGCACTATTGTTTGGGGCTATTTTACAGATGAGAAAATGATGCTCAAAGAGGAATTCGCTGAATTCCACATAGCTCATAAGTGACAGAGCTGGAGTTTGAACCCAGAGAGTCCGGTACCTGAGTCAGGGCTCGCCCTACATTCTTCTTTCCCTCTCTAACTTGTGAAATTCCTTTTTATCTTCTTTGATCTTGAGCACAATCTTTGCCACATAAAAAGCACTTAATAAATGATCTGTGGATTGGGAAAGAAGAGATGACACCCTGACATTTTGTCTACTTGCCTCTGGACCTACAGTTGGGTTTTTCAACCCCTGCACTACTAATGCTTAGGGCCAAATGATTTGTGGTGGAAACTGTTCCGTGCATCATAGGACGTTGAGCAGCCCCCCTAGCCTCTATCCACTAAATACCAGTAGTGTCTCCCCCCACCCCTGCCCCAGTTACAGTTGTCAAATGTGTCTCCAGACATTGCCAAATGTCTGCAGAAGTGGTGGGGACTAGAAGTCCTCAAGGTTGAGCCAAGAGAAGGAGCATGAGAAGGAGGTAGTCTTGAAAGGGGGTATGGCTGGTAGGGCTTTTCCAGGAATCCCATGTCAAGAGTGTTCTCACTTGACTACTTTTTCTGGATACAGCCTTAGGAAGGGAATGAAGGGCTTGTGTGCCTTTGCATGCCCTCATGGCAGCTGGGAGATACTGCTTGTTGGGATGACATCCTTGAACCTGGGCAATATTCCAACTGTAGTCAGGAGAGGATAGTGATGCGGGGTGGGGATCCCTGACGGGACAGGATTGCATAGTGTTACTGATGCTCTTATATGACTACATGCTGGCACATGCAGCGTATTTCTGAAAAGAAAAGAAAGGAATGAGGTTTACTAGGAAGTAAGGGGTCTGATGCCCAGATGAACTGAGAGGTATACGCCGGGGAGTCAGGATTTGACTTAGAGATGATATTGCTTTGACGTATAGCTGTAAGGGACGCTAGATGGAGAAAATCCAGAACCTGCTTATCTTTCAGCATGGGAGACATTTGTATGTTTTCTGAGTCATCTGACACACAGAGTGGAGGACTTTCCTGATGGATAAGGAAACCTGATGTACACATTTGTTATAACAATGAGGTCATTGGAAGACCCATAAAACTGAAGTTTGCTATCCAAGTTCGGATCTAGTTTGTTATTCAGATAGCGGTTCCAAGCTTATTTAACAAGCCAGTTTTGACAAGTTGAATTTCTTTATAGGATGTAGGTTGAATTGTAGCATAGCCATCCTGTCGTGAACAGTATTTTCAACTGTGTGGAGAAAACCGAAGTTGAGAGGATTTTTCGCAGTGAAATTTATACTTCCTTCAAATGGAGACTTTCTAAATCAGATTTTCATCAGAGATGTAGGAAAGGACTCAAAATCTCCCTAGGCATTTCTAAAAATCATACCAGAAAAAAAAATGAGAGAGAAGAAATTGCAGATAAACTTGTACCTTAAAGAGAGCTCAAGATGCTTGAAAATCTGGTTACAAATACACCAAATAGCTTAACTTTTTCCCTGAGGTGGTGTGGCAGAATAGAATGAATACTATGGAGACAGATGATTCCCAAGGGAAGTCATCAACAATTTTTCAAAAGTTGATGAATGAATGTCCTTTTCATCACTCCCTACTGCAATATGGAGTACGTAGGATTTAGGGAAGTTCAGACTGTCGTCCAAATCCCTTCTGGACCTTCACTGAGCCTCATAATTTTTGTGAGCCTCATTTCCACATGTAAACATGTAGATAATACTTATTACCTAAGGCTTTTCTATGCCTAAAATAGATATTTTTGAAACTTAGCAAAATACTTGAACTGGTCACTCAATAAATAGAAGCTATTATCATTATATTACTATCCCTAATATTTTTATGGCAGCCTGTTAAGACAAATGGACATCTTTTTCCAAGATTTGAAGCTGCATTTTATTCTTCCTGTGAAACTACAATTTTGCCTATTTTCCTGAGATGTATACAGAAGGAGGGTGAAGGGAAAATGACTAAATTTTTACAGTTATTGGAATCATGTTAAGAAGTTTTTAATTACTACATTACACATTCTGAACAATGGATATGTTTAATCTCAGAACAGCACACAAGCTGGTTTCCATAGCATCAAACCACAAATCATGACTGAACACAACCTACTCTCATATCCATCAATTTCTTGTCAACTTGACAAAATCTCAATTCACCATTTTGAGGACCCTCTGCAAAGTGACTCCAATGTTCAAAAAAGTCAAATCATTACAAAGTAAATGAATGTTTATTACATAATTTTGCAGGAACTACCCAGGGTTGTTGAGGTGATATTCCACTGGAGCCCCTGATCAGGATGGGCCTGGCAGTTCAACTCATTAGGACAAAAAGCATACCCAGCATCTTTTCCATTTGTCATGCAGCTAGATAATTAGCATATAGACACATGCATTTAACACCATCCTTCCTCCCACCATCTGGTCCACAGTGTCAGAAGAAGAGGAAAGGGGAGGAAGTGGTGGGGAGGGGGCAGGGAGAGGAAGAAGGAAAAGGAGAGGAAATTATTAGTTCATAAAGATAAAGAGAATGAGGGGGAAAGACAAAAATAGATAAAAGTTTTTGATGCATTTTTGACAGTAGATAAAAACAGGGTAGGATAATAGAAAAATCTAAGCACCTGTTATCCAAGGAAATGACATGAAGTGAGCCAATTCACCCTGCAAAACCCCAGAAAGGCTCAGAACTTGAAGGACCTAGGTTCAGAAAAGGATGAAGTTCAGGGGAAGGTTTGGATCCCAGTTTTTGCCCATACCCGATACAACCATGTAGCTATTATTAAACTATCTTCCCTACAACATGCATACACACACACACACACACACACAAGAATGGATGGTTGGATGTATTGGACCAGAGAATTATATTCTGAAGAAACCAAACATGAGAGGCTTTTAATGGGGGATGGGGGGCGGGCACCAAGAAAAAACAGAGGGCTTAGAATAGCCTTCCCTCCTCTCCTCTTTCTCTACCTGATTCTAGGGTGTATAAGTTTCTCAGTTGTCAAACCCATGTGATTCCCTCTACACCTATCCTATCACTCCATTTCTGGCAGAAGTTGAATTTTTTTCTGGATGGCCACAATGAAAAAAGTCTCTGGATAAGCATTCTGGGCTCCTCAATGGAAAGGATAGGTCAACCACCCACCAAGGACCTAGAGTGGGCCCTGTCAGTCACCACCTCTGCTCATGCATTCAGTACCAGCATTGTTTGAGTAGCTCACTCTTAGTTATAAATGAACAGACAAGAATCAGAGACATTTGAGGAAAATATGCACCATAGACATAGAGACCAAAACCAAAAAAATAAACAAATAAAACTCAAACAGACAAAGAAGACCTAGATGGATCAGAGTCAATGCAGACATTCAAAGTGAACTTTTAAAAATATGTAATATACTCTTGAAGATGTACAAAAAAATTGAGTCCATAATATAAATACAGGTCACTATGAAAAAGGATCAAAAAACAAGAAAGAATTCTTATCCACTAAATACAAAAACTAAAATTAAAAAATTAAATAGAAGGTTGTAAGGGTTAAGGAAGACTCAAAGTAGAACAAAAATTTTTAAAAAAAGGAAAGGGGAGAGAAAAGAAAAAATAAAGACTTGTCTCCAGAATTTAGCAGCTAACAATTAAGAGTTCCATAAAGAGAAAAGAAAAAATGAAGGGAAGATATTATCAAAGAAGCAATTTTTTAAATTTCCAGAACTGAAACTTATGTGTCTCCTTCTTGAAAAGGCACATAAAAGTAGCTAGTGCAATGAGTGAAAAAAGACAAAACCTCAGGTAGGTTATAGTAAAACTGAGGACACTTGAAATCTAAAAGAGATTCTAGAAGCTTCCACAAGAGAGGAGGGAAACCATCAAATACACAAGAATGATCTTAGTTTCATAACAGCAACTGAATCTTAGAAGACAGTAGAACAAAGCCTGCAAAGTTCTGAGTGACAATGTTTTTCAACTTAGAATTCTATTTCCTTCCAACTATCTATCTATCACAAGGCTAAAACATTTGCTGTTTAAAATAATTTTTTCTTGCAGGAAATGTAAATACACACACACACAACTTCCCTCTGTGTTCTTTCTTAGGAAAGCTATCAGTGAAAATGCTTCAGCAAAACAACTGGGTAAACCAAGAAAGAAGATGCAGAAATTACTCCCTAGAATGGGAGAGAGCTGGAGAGAAGCACCAGGATGCCTTCGGAGCAGGTCTGACAAGTGACAGGCTTATAGCAGAAGGAGAGCAAGTGGGGATCCAAGAAAGAGGTGAATAGCAAGAAGATGGTAGATCTGTTTGAGCGAACAGCCTATTGATAGGCTTGTGGCAGAGATGTTGGGATGTTTGGAAAATAATTAATACAAGGTAGCAGAAGGTGAGTAATTTGTCCAGTGTTACCTGTCTGATAAATGGAAGAGCTGGGATTACAACCTGGCAGTCCGGCTCCTGAGTCTGGTTCCAGGACCCAGTACAACCTCACAAGAAAGTGACCACAGTGCGTGCTCTTTGCCATGTCATTTGTGAGGGTAAATTTGTTGATATGATAATAAATTCTGGCATAACTTGGTTGAAACTGTTGAGGAAAGCTAAAAGTCTAAAATTATCAATGGAAAAACAGCAGGGCATGCACATTATTTTAAAACATGGAGTTAAAGGCAAAGAAGAAACAGAGCAGTTGAGGATATTTGTCTCTAAGGGCAGGACTCAGGTGTAGAAAAGGATGGGATAATGGAAACATCGATTTTTCATTATTAGCTCTCTGGTGCTATTTGAATTTTAAATTCTACACCTATTACTCTGGTCAAAATAAAATTAATGATACGATAGTTCAAAAATCAAAACACAACATTTTAAGAAGAGTTTTTGTAGTGATTGACAATTGCCTTTTCAGCCTCTGGGAAGAGTAGAGGCAAAAGTGTTTATTGGGAATGGTGGGGTAGTTCAACCGTCAAATTACATTGTATATCGTATATTTTCAACTAAAAGTTTATATTGCTGCATTTGTGAACCATGGGAAGTGACTTACTCATTGAGTACCAGGAGTTAAGATCAAGATCAATTTTATCTCATTCATAATATGAGAAAATATCTTACCAGAAGGTAATATCTCATTCATAATATCAGAAGAGTGACAATACAGTGGCTAACATACATGCTCTGTGCCTGGGCACTAGTCAGATAATGGAGATCCAGAATAAAATTGCTCTCATGGCTTAGTGAGCAGGAGGCCTGGTTATCAGAGCCATTGGAGAGTAGACAACCCCAAAGGACCATGCTGCCTCTTTCATCCTGTTTACATGAATGAATAATAAAAACAAACAATTATGCATGTACTAAATACATGTCCAGCACTGTTCGTAATGCTTTTTATATTTTAACTGATTTGATTTCACAACATTCCCTTAAGGTAGGAACTGCTCCTGTCTTCATTTTACAGATGGGGAAACTGATATCAAAGACAGCATGGAGCCTGCTTAAGATTCTCTCTCTCTCTCTCTCTCTCTTTCTTTGTCTCCTTCTCTTAAAAGGATAAAAATAAAATAAAATGGCCAATTTTATGGTGAGTGAATTTCATCTCTTTCTCTTGATAGAGAGGTAGATAGATAAGATAGATAAATAGGTAGCAGACACAGATAGATATACATACACGTACAAGCCAACCAGCAGCGTGCACTTGGAAGACAACAGTTCTCACAAGTAGCCAGGTAGCTGAAGCTCAGGGGTCCAGATGTCTCCTGAGGATTTTCCCACTAGGATGTCTATACTGCTCCCAGAGGTGCTGCCTCCTGTACTAGGGAGCAGGGAAGGGGGGCTGGCGTATGAGAGCTGTAGCTATTGACCTCACTTGAAGTGACAAACTGGGGATCCTAGGCCTGGAAGTCATTTGAGGAGCTAGAGACGGGAGTTATATACCAATTGGCAAAGAAATATTTTAATATTTTAACAAGCTAACACCAGCTGAATTTCAGCTCTGATTAGAACCAAACTCGGTATAAACTTCCAAAACAAGCAACATACTCTGTTCAAATGATGCGTAAACAAGCCCTTTCATATCCCTGGCTTGCTAGGGTCTGTCAAGGTGGTGAAAAAAAAATATCAAGTGTTTTTGCTTCAAACGCCTTCTCTCTGAACTTTGCAGCTTCCTTCTGCACAATGTACTGTACCAAACTAAGGATTTTTTCCTCTGCCTGGAGTGAAAACAAAGCTGTCAGACCTCATACAACAGGCTGGGACAGTCACCTCTGCTGCATGCTACTGGTCAGAATAAGTCACGTGACACACATCCCATCAGGAAGTAGAACTCCATCGTGACTTCAGAAAAACTTAACGTTACTTTCTCTGCTCAGGCAACATTCGGCTCCAGGAAAACAGCTAATGTCTTTTGCTCCATAAAGCTTTGGCTGTCCTCTGTTTGGTAGTAGTTCTGGCTCTTCACCTAGATCTTCGTGGCCCACTCCTCTCTGCTTCTGGACACAAGGGGTTTCCTTCCACCTTGTCCCCATTCACCTGCTTTACTGAATAAATCTGCAAAAGAATTGAAGTTAGGAGATGGTAAGGAAGAGGACACAAAATGAGAGGAAAACTCACCTTATCATCTTTTTAGTTGAATGGCTGGACGCAATAGCAAAACACCTACCACAAGTTTGCTCAGGGAGGCTCCTTCATCATTTTGCTCTCTGATGCATGAGGCTAGGATGTCTGACTTCAGAACCTCTATAGACAGGGTATGGTACCCGAAAACACTAGTAATCCTCTCTTTCTCCTGGATACAAGGATAGAGATGAGGAAGAATACTAAGCACCTGCTTCCTAGACCTTCCAGTCTCCCCTGTATGTAAATAACTGTTTTAACAGAGCTAACAGGTGTACAGAATAGTTTTTCAGAATTATTTCCATTTCTATCCCATGCCAAGCAGATGCCAGTGAAATTAGTTTCTGGGTAAGATTTTTTAAATCAGATTCACTTTAATTTGTGAGAATTTTAGAATTAAGCATTAAAATCAATGTATGGTTTTAAAATATTGCATTCATCATAAAATGCCATTAAGCACACCCTCATTTAAATCATTTTGCTTGCATTGGTCAGAAAATTTTAATGCCTTACAGGATCTGGGTGATGAACTTAGGCTGTTTCCTTACAGGAAGGGAGCATAAGACTGCTGGAATATGCTATCCTTTCGTTTTCTTTGGCTGTGTGAATCCTCTTTTGGAGGTGCAGGACCTGAGGGTGTGAAAATGAGATCCATTTCTGAGGGCACAAGATTAGAAACAAGAAGGAGGTGGCAAAGAAAAATTGGGAAGTATCAGAGTCCATGCTTAATGCTGAAACCTGACCCGAACTTAGTCTGTCCACTGCCTGCCCAGTCACGGTGATCCAAGAAGAAAGAAAGCCCTCAAAAGGTGTGGTGAGATCAAATACGGTGATGCACGTGAAATTATTCTGTAAATTGTAAAGCACAGGGCTTAGTGTTGTGAATTGTCCAGTGCCATGTATTTGCAGTCTTATCACAGAATGCAGGCTCTGCAGGGATAGATTTTATTAGGTACGATGGGGAGAGAAAATGAAAGAAATAGAATGCACAGTCCTTGTGCTTAAGGACCTTGGAGATTAATAGCACAGAAAACATGGCACAGAAGCTAGTTCCAGAAAATAATGTATCACATGCAAAAAAAAAATCTATAAGCCAATAGGCCGTAGAATGTGGGGATGGTTGGTCAGCAAGAAGTATTGTGTTGAGAGAAGAGTCTTCGGTTCAAGTGAAGAAGCACTCTCAGTCCTCATTCGCATTCTGTCTTTGCTGTTTTTCTTTCTCTCAAGTTCTTGGTGTTGTCAAGAGCTTTCAAGTGCATTGTTTGCCTTACTTTCCACAATAACTCATATCATATTCACTTTACAAATGAAAAACTGTGGTTCAGAAAAGTTAAATAAACATTTTTTTAATATTTTATTTATTTATTTATTTGAGAGAACAAGAATGAGAGAGAGAGAGAGCACCCGAAAAGTTAAATAAACATTCCTAAGATGGCACAATGAAGTGACGAAACTTGGGTTTAAAGCCAACCGAGTCTCTCTGCTACTGAAGTCACTTGGCCACCCTACTTTTCTTTAGAGGGATATGTCTACTCATCAATTCTTCTTTAATGGAATGAGAAATAGCATCTTGTGGCTGATCTAGCTGATCCAGAATCCTCCATGCCTGAGAACCCTGAGGCTCGGGAAGAGCTGCAAGTGAGCTTGGTTCTGCCTCACTAATGTCAGGTGGTTGAGAGACATCTACGAAGGAGAAACAATAAGTCACCTTGCTTTTTCACTAGAACTCATCAAAATACTCAAGTGTGGTATATTGGTTCTCATGAAGAAGAAGGAGGAGGAGGAGGAAGAGGAGGAGGAGGAGGGGGAGGGGAAGGAGAAGGGGGAGAAGAAGGAGAAGAGGAAGAAGAAGAAAATGAAGAAGAAGAAGAAGGAGGAGGAGAAGAAGAAGGAGAAGAAGAAGAAAAAGGAGGAGGAGGAGGAGGAGGAGAAGGAGGAGAAGGAAAAGGAGAAGAAGAGGAATTGAGCATGTCTGTGGCTCTGTTATACCATGTCACTTGTACATATTTTATTTCTCTTTCTAGAGTGTTTGCGAGTGTTTGCTTCTAGAGCTTGCATCGTACCTGTGACCATAACTGCATGAGTTATTTTTGTATTCTCCAAAGCATCTTGCACATGGTAGATACTGACAAAGTTTTGTTGCATTTGCTCTTTTCACAGGGCAGTATGGCGTAAGAGTTAAGCACAGTCTATGGTAGAAAACCTGACATCAAATTCCACATACAATACTTGCTGGCTATAGAATCAAGTTGCTTAATATCTTTTTCTCTGTTACCTTACCTTTTTTTGTTACCTTTTCTTTGTTATCTTCTTTGTTACCTTATCTGGGGAATTAATAGCACCTACTTCATACAGTTGTTGGCCAACTAAGTAAACTTGTATAAAATGCTCAAAATGGTACTGGCATATAGTAAGTTCTAGATAACTATACTTAATATATTATTTAATATAATGATGTATGCTGTTAAAAAAATGAGAAAAAGGAAAATACTCAAATAATCTTTACATATTTAATAAATTCTCAGTACCTTATATAATAAGGCATATATATATATATATAACAAGACCAAATGATCTCTAATCCAGATATTGCCATTTTGTATTTCAGTCTCCTGGGTTCTATTAAATGTGGTGGAAAATGCTTATTTTTGTTTATTTGTTTGGATTTTTTGGAGGTGCAAGAAGCAAAGAGCATACAAATATGTGAAAATGAGTGCCAACTCTCCATCTTCTCTACGTTGCACTGTCAGGAACATTTATCATTTGACTTCCCTAATGATTCTTCTCTGAGAATAATAATAATGCGTATTATATTTCATGGGTTAAGCCTTAACCCACTTCTTCCATAATATTCAGGCTTTACCAGGTCTTCTGACCCTTGGTAGGACTGGAGGTGATGATATTAAGTTATCACTCTACCTCTACTCAAAGATATATATCCCCAAGCCTGAAATTCAGATTAGGCCCCTCTGCTCTCTTCATTTCCCCAGCATAGCCTGTCTTTCACACCTTCTAACTCTTCTAGCTGCATCCAGCTTGATTTGAAAACTGTAGCTTTAGGATATTCACTGAGCACTTTAAATGTGCTATACACTGCCGGACACTGCCGGACACAGTGTCTACAGTGCGGAATAAGGTACATCCTCTCTCCTCATCTACTGGCGGGTTGGGATTATATAAGGAAGTTATTATAAAAATATGTATTTTATAGTTGCATGCTGAAAGAAAGAAGCGAGGTTTCCTGGGCACCCATCATTTGATCTAGAGCAGCAGATGGGGTTTCAGAGGAGGCTTCCTGGGTAAGAGTCACCCAGTCTTCTCTGACTCCATCCAAATGGCCTGAGCTGTTAATATCTTCTTAATATCCTGAAGGCCCAATTCACAGGGACATCTTGAGAGTTCTGCCACTTTGAAGATCTGGTTCCGAACAATTTCTATATCATAAATTCAGTCATGAGGGTATTTAGGCCCATTGCCTCTGATCACTTCTTTTTCAGACTGTAAAAAAAAAAAGTCTCCCAGTTTACTTCTGAGGTGGAACAGCTCATAGGAGACAGTGCCTTTAGAAGATTCTAAGCATTTACTCAGCAGAGGAGCCAGAGATGAGAACAGCTGTTCTCCACAGAGTTTTGACATTTCTGGTCTTAGCAAACCACACAAAAGTTGAAATGAAAAAACAGAGGAGGTGGAAGAGAGCAAAAATAGGAAGGTACAGGGTCTGCCAAACAATGGTTTGATTATGATATTACATAAAAGAGGTTGTAATAAAACAATCCTGTTATCCAAACTTACAATTTTAATTATTACACCCTGGCTCACAGTTGAAAATAGAGTCTCTTTCTCCCCATCTCTCTCCATTCCCCCAGTTCTGCAATTTAGTGTGATCACATCATTGGAGTCATTGTTTTCCTCATCTGTCACATGTTTTGTTATTTTATTTAAATATGGAATCAGGAATTCACATTGAAATAAAACATCTTGTTTCCTATGGCTGAAAGCCAGAAAGAACTTGTTTTTGGAAGCCTGAATACAAAACACAAACCAGTGTTTTTGTATAATATCTGTCCTACTTGATTTCACCAAGTGATTAGTAACTGCTCATGACTGAGCCACTAGATGTGTGCATATATAGAAACTAAGAGCTTGGGTGTCTTAACATACCATGTATCAGGATAAAATTAGTACCTACTGAAGAAGATTCATTTCAAATATGGCATCTGTAGTTAATAAGAACTTAAGGTTTAAAGCAGAGAAAAGATATCCTTGGACAAAAACATAAAAACTTGCCTTGCAATTCCAGAAGTCACGACTTTTCTATCTCGTCCTCCGAGCTTGAAGACTTAATATTCTCCATATATCCCATGCCTGGCATGGAGCACTGATTCTTGAGAAAGTATCCAGACTGCAAATTATCCCCTAAGCAGCTCAACTATTTTCACAAAGTCTTCTTTTTTTCGGCCACCACTAAAATGGAGAATTTACTGGAGAAGGTTAATCAAGTAACATTTCATGAAAGAGAAGAATTTTGATGAACCATTTGATAGGAGGAAGATGTCCTCAAACTCAGCCATTTACATCCTTATTAACTCTACCACAAGGATGTCCCAGAGAGGACAAACATGTAATATTTCTCAGAAGGACACCTGGCTTTTCTCCCTTTCACCCAGACTTGAAGCTTCCAAGTCTCCATGCCTTCTACTTTTCCCTGGCTTCCCTTATCAAGTTAACCAAGAACTCTTATGGATTTATAACATAAAATGTCATTTGTATCTGGTATTACCATTCTATTCCATCTGTCCACAGATGCCTGACTTATTTCTTTAAAATAGTGTTTACATCATATCAATCTCCTGCTCTTCATCAAGAAGAGAACAAGACAGGAGTCCCAATATAACATCTGAGAAGCAGCCTGAACACAATCCTCCATTACTTACCTCTAATAACTACGTGAACCCCCTACTCTTGTCAGACTCATCTAGTCACTGTTCCTCAAGTATTATGAATTTGTTTGATTTGATATGATTTGGATTTAACTTTGAAGTCATGCATTAGTAACGAGAGATACAATACAAATCCCCTACCACAGTTCCAAATTCAGGATTTAAAAGAGATTCACAACCTCTTAGCTCTGAGGCACTCTGTTTTAATCAACATTCATTATCAGAAAATATGGCTGTCCTCAAAGAGGTATATCATGTGGCCATGTTGATTTATCTCCTTTAAGTTCCATTCTCTTCACCTTGTCTTCACTGTCTTAATTCAGTGTCTCCCCACTGCCAGAGCCTTTCTACTAGCTTCTTTGCCCCTGGTCTATCCCTCATCTCTACTTATTCTCCAAACTGCACCAAACACTATCATTTCACTTCACAAATCTCATCCTGTGCTTGTTTTAGTTCCCTTTTTGTTTACAGATTCAAGCCCAAAACCCATGGTATTTGGGACATCTTCGCAATGGGTCTTCTCAAGACCTCCCCCACAATTTCCCAGTTTTCCAGTTCCCAGTGATACTCTCTCTCTCCAGTGAATGGATGCTGAACTCCAGCCACACTGACCAATTCATTTTCTGCACTCTATCAGGTAGCCTTTCTTGCCTTTAAAGTTGCTTTCACCTCTTTTTTAGGGTGCACTTTCCCTCATTTCTCCACCTGGCATATAGTTGGTGAAGTCAACATCTGATAAATAATATATATATGAGTGCATACATGGTGAACATTTTCTAAATTCTAAAGTCGTTCTGTGTGCTTGAGATGCAAGGAAAGTGGCATCTGACATTCTGAAAATACATGAATAAGTAAATGAGTCAATTATGAAGAAATAATTCAGTCCACACAGATAGCTGTTTCCAGATCAGCTGAGCTTCTGTAGCGTGGGCCAGGAAGATATCTTTTGTGGCTAGGGGACATGTAGGTTTCTGGTTCATGCCCCAGTCATGATTCTGTGAAGAACCCCTGGGAGACTGCATGTGGGTAAAGTCTTCAATCTTGGGCACCAAGTTGGCAGTCAAGACCAAGGTAAAGGGTAGGCAAAATGAGTGCCTTGGTGCACAGGTTACTTAAACAAAGGGTTAAGTTCTCAGGATCTTACAGACACCTGCAGAGGGAAATATCCATCAACAAGGCACATAAGTGAAGGGGACAAGTTCATGAAAGAAAAACATCACTCTGAAGACGGGTAGCTTGGAGGAGGTGAGGAGAAGCAAACCAAACACCCTTCCTTTATGAGTCACTTTCGAAGGTCTTACTTAATTTTTTTTGTTTTAAAAAATAATGATTTAAAAGGTTCAAACAGCCTAGGGAAGTCAATCCATGCATACTTCTAACATTAGTTAATATTTACTAAGAAATCATAGGTTACAACAAATTAAACTTTTTGGCTCTCTAACTGAGCTTTTCTGGCCAACCATGTTAGTGACTTTCCTACAGATAGTTTATAACTCTATTTTTTACCCCTCTAGAGCAACTAAAGTGCAAGGAGTTAGAAGAACTCTGGGCTCATGTGGTTCTTAAGCCAGGGTCTTGGGAAAATGGATTTGAGGTTGGGGAATGGATCAGGGTGAGCAGGCAGACACTAGACGTGCCCACTAATAACTGGGAAAAGTGAGTTAAATTTCTCCTTGTTTGAGGTGGAATTCCTTCATATAAACCTGGGCACCCTCAGAGAGAAATGCTTTATAGTCCAAACTGATGTTTATTTTGGACTCTGTTTCTCTTTCAGCTTTCAGTTGTGACCTTAGGAATGAGCTCACAATTGGAAGCAAATCTGTCTCCTGTTTCTACTGTTAAAGAATTACCTACCCACTAAAAAAACCACATAGGATTAACAATGGCCTTGTCCCAAATATATGCTTTTTGGAATTGTACAAATTGTATTTATGACGCTAGCAGATTTCAGTTCAACAGCTGAAATATTTCAATAAGAGTGATTGAATTCTTAGTAAATGGAATGCTTCCTCTGTTCAGTTTTGGTCTATTGAATGCTGGAAGGTTGGTGGTTCTGACCATTCATTATGCATAGCTGGGGTGATGGCAAAGGCAGGCCTTTTGGTTTTGATACCAGGTATTTTTTTGGCAGTATCTCAGATTGAAATCCTATGACTAAAAAAAAAATGGCCTTTAAAAGTTATTTTTAGTCTCCTTGGTATAGGCTCCTCATCTTGAGAAATGCTTAGGGCTTCTGAATGCTTATTCTAGTCATATAAATCATGATTTGGCATATCTCTTTTGTGGATTGTAGCTGGCATTGATTCAGAAATATCTGGTTGCTTCAATTTTCAGAATCACCAAAGAGAGTGGTGGTGTTTTTGTACTTCATTGATTGGATGAGTAGACTCCAGGTTATCCACATTGCATTAATATCCCAAATTCTTTGGATGGGGAGGAAAGGGTAGAAGAACTAATATTTACTTACTTGTTTTTCCAACAAATTTTTATTTGGTACTGACCAAATGCCAAGCTGAATGATTTACACATAATATCCAGGTGACTCCTAAATATTCTATGAATTTTATAGATATGGAAACTGAAGCTCAGAGAGTTTAAGTAACTTGTAAATGGAGGAGGTAGTAAGGGAAGGACCCGAGGTTTAAAGTTAGGTCTGTCATTAAAAACAGCCAAGGCTTTTCCATTAAGCGAGCTCCCTCTTGAATGTGTCATGTATATGAATACACAAACACAGCTAAAGGAGGGACAAGGAGTCTGATTTGGGAAAAACTGATCCCTCTAGCTACTAAGGGAATGAGAATATACCACCATATAAAAAACACCTTCCTCCTCTTGGTCCAGTTGCTGAAGGGCTCTCTCCTCCACATTTCCTGCTTCTGTCCTCCTTTTTCCCACCACCCAAGACGTGCTATGAACTCCCACGGCAGACAAATCAGGGAACATCATTTCAAGAGTTCTCCTCAAGCATGCCTCTGACATACTCTTGCTTTGAATAGCCTCAAAACATTTCAAAAGAGAGGATTAAGAAGGGAGTTTTATAAAGAAGCAGACCTGGAGTTGCACAGAGGCAGCAAAGACATTTTTGAGGTCATTCTTTCTTTTTTCTACACTGATGTATTCTCTCCAGAGTGATAATAATCTTTTTTGAAATGCAGGTCTAAGACGGAAGGAATTTTTATCTGGAAGAGTAATATAAATTAGCTTTGACTGCCAGTTTCCACTGATTATTACTTTCCAGGCGGAATTCCTACAAATTCTTGAGGCATGACCTCCAATGAAAAAATAAAACCCCTTTAAAAACTTGTTGAGAAATTCCAGATAACTTTCACAAGAGATTTAATTTTAGAGCATTAACACAATCTTGGTTGGAAAGATAAAACTACAATGCAGTTATTTGGTAAAAGTCATTACTTCACAATGAAGTCATTGGAGATTATTTTACTGTGCTTATCTGTCCCCTATTTTTTTTCTTTTAAACTTGGTTCCTTTCTCCCAAAACTAATTTTATTATGCATTACTCAGTGCACTCTGGATTCACCCTTATAAAAGCATAAAGTGTTTCAACAGATAGCCAGTTGGAGGCAGCCAACTTGAGATGCAACCTACCAGCATGAGCAAATGCTGTGATGGGTCATTACATATTAGTAATATGCATTATGCCTTATCCTATACCTATGGTTTTGGAAACTATAAGGGAAGAGTTTTTTGTTTGTTTGTTTGGTTGGTTGGTTGTTTTTCTTTTTTTAAAGCACAATATAAAGTCATGGATTCAAAGAGACTTCTGTATATTGTTGAAAGAGGTTTAGGTGTGAGGAAGTGAGAGCATGCATACTAGAATTTACTAGGGCATACTAGAATTGCCCTAACAGGCAACTTGGGGGAAGGTGTAGACAGGACATCATGCCCACTGAACCTATGGCGAGCGTGTGAATCGGAAAGGTGAAGTGATTTGTCCAAGGACCCACAGCCTCTAAAGAGTGGGTCAGGAGCAATTCAAGCTCAGGCACGTCTGACTGCAAGGTTGCCTCCCTTCCCACAGCAGGGTGTTGCTCTTTCTTGAGCTGGACTAAATGTGGATGGGAAAACAGGAAGACCAGAGCCACATGTGCAAAATGTATCAATTGTCCAAAGTGGCCAAAGGGAAAAAGATGTCTCTACCCACCATTTTCCCGGAAATGTTCATTTACTTCAGTTCAAAGTGTCATTTAAATTATATTACATAATATTATTATATACAGAGTCAAGATAAATCAGCATCTAGTAAAAAACTATATACATATGAAACTATAAATAGATATGCAATACTGGGCAGGTAGATAGATAGATATAATTTTATATACATATATATACCTTTATCCTCTAGTGGATATATGAGTATAATCATAGGGGAAATGTGAATTATCTTTTATCTTTCAGGGCACTTAACATGAAGGAGTATGATTACCTTTTGAATATAACGGTTATTACATAAAATTACATAAAAAAAACATAAAATTCCCCTTTCCTATTTTAACATCTTTAAAACAAAATGGTAACTTGTTGCCCATGAATAGATGGAAAAGAGATTTATAAAATAAGAAAGAAAAGAAGGGATTTTGTGAACCTGTGAGATTCTTTATCCTAAAATGTTCTAATTTCCCTGAGAATAAGCTGGTGGTGAAAATTTGTTTAGATATTTAAATGTTTTCTTCTTCCTTTCAAGAACATTCACATATCACCAGTTGTTATACAAGAAGTGAAAATGAATTGTCTTTCCAAGAGTAATTCAACATTATTAATTCTTAAGCAATGAAATCTCACAGCATGATTTACATCACATAAATCTATTCATTAACATCATTGATTGAACATCTTATTTATTCAAGGCATTGGGGACACAAACAAACACATCCTCTTCTCCAATATTCACAGTCCTCTAGGGAAACAGGTACAAAAACACATAATTATGGTACAGAATGGTGAGGATTATGTCTGGCATATAAACACATGAGTGACTATAGCTGATCTTTCTAAATCCCCTGATATCCAGAAATCAGAACTATATGGAATGAAAATTATGCCAGAATATGTAGGAAAGTTGTGAAGATAGAGTGTGAGGAAAAACACAAGTTTGGTTTTGTTCCATTTAGAACAGGCTCCTTTCTTTTAAAAGGTGCTCCAATAAATATTTCTCAAAAAAAAAATCTAAAGCAGTTTTACATGCATTATGTCTCTTAATCTTCGAGTATTTCAAGGATGTGGAAAAAAGCAGGTACTTATATTCTTTCTAATTCCTGCATGAATGTCTATCATAACTTCAGTTACTTCCCAGGCAAGATAACAGAACCCTGTTCAGTAGAATTCCTTAAAGTTTTATAACTCTCCAAAAAGTTCTCTTGTACCCTTCCCTTTTTATCTGATAGAATCTCTCTTAGATACACATTTTAACTCCTTTTCATTTTTTGTTCTTGATATATTGTAAATGCCTCTTTACTTTTTATCATTTGCAAAAAGTGACCAATAACTAATTCTCCCTTTTACGTTTCCTATTTCACAAGAATTCATTTTTGTTTTGGAGGAAAAAAACTACAAAATACAGATAAGCAAAAGCAAAGAGAGGATGACGTGAGTATGTGCGTGAAGTGAATGTGTGTGTTGAGAATAGGGACTCTAATCAGAAGGAGGCGTCACAGGCAAGACCAAAGGGACATGGGCATGCCAGAGGACAATGGCCAGCAGTATTAGGGCTGTGCATTCCTCCTGATTTTTCCCTATGATAATCCAGTAATTCTCCCATTTTTAAACTCAAAGCTACCATTATTCCTGTTCCTTCTTACTTCATTTTCATTTACCTCAGCTCAGAGATATCACAATAATTGTTACACAATCTCCTTGTTAGAAACCATCCATTCAGATTAAATTTTCTAAATAAATACTTTCAAAGAGTCACTCCCCCAGGTAAGAATTTTTAATATCTTCACTTGTCTTATAGTATAGTATAGAACACCATCTGAGGTCCTCAGCATATTCTAACAACAAATTGACTTCATCTTTATTTTTTACCATTCCCCTATATACACCTCTACTTTCCCCAGATCAGAGGTTTTTCCCTGTCAGTGGTGAGGGGCAGGAGGAGCATGGTGCTGGCAATCGAACTGATCTGGGTACAAACCATGGCTCCATCACTAACGTTTGGGAATCTGGACAAGTTGATTCATCCATAGAATAGAGATAATATTTTTTCAGGATTGTGCCGGAAGATAAATGAGAAAAATCTTTGAAAACGTATTCGTTTCCCCTTCTCTCCAGTGAGATTGTCCCTTGCTCTTTCCCACCAGGAATCGGCCAAGGATACACCCTGATTCACATCCTTGTTTTCTCACCTGTTGTTTTTCTTCTCTGAAGAGCTCCTAGGGCACTTTAGCTCAGAGGAATTTCTCTCCTTCCTCTGAATGCCTAGGGCAATATGTGGTTTCCTGCTTAACAATTCACCGTTTGTTGGTGAGATCTCTGAGATCTTCTTTGGCATGCTATCCTGTTTTATTCTTTTTCTCCTGTATATAGTGTCCCATGCATTCCTGCTTTGTTTCCCTAAATAAACCATAAGTTCACCCAAGATAGGTCCTTTTGCTCTCTATTCTCAGTACTTCACACAATGCCAAAGCCTAGAAGGTGCTCAGCTATGTCTTTGCTGAATTTATATTATATCATCTTCCCTAGGCCTGCCCCCTAAATCCTTATCCATAAAAAAGAATTAATTAATCAATTGATTCATTCACTCACTCATTTGTTTTCCACAAAGATATACTGAATGTTTACTACATACCTGACACTGATTTAGTTACTATCCCAGATAGAGCCATAAACAAGAGAGACAAGTTCTTTGTTTACATGGATCATCTTCTATTCTAATGGGAAAAGCACACAATTCAAAGGTAAGCAAATAAATAATTTAAGAGTCACGAATACCCTGAAGGAAATAAAATAAGGTGACAGGAGAGACAGCGACAGAGAAGCAGGGCTCTGCCTGGGCTCTTGGAATCCCCAGGACTTTTTGGTCATGGGACAGATGATCCACACCTGGCAACTGATTGTCTTCTGTCACCTAGTGACAGACTTGCCAATGGCATTGATGGCTTCTCATCTGTGTGCGGAATGTAGAATGTGTGCCCTCGAAGGGGACTCGGCAGTTATAAAGTCTAGCAATTCTCAAATATCATTTTATTTATTTTTAAAAATGTTTTAAAGATTCTATTTATTTATTTGTCAGAGAGAGAGCACACAAGCAGGGGGAGCGGCAGGCAGAGGAAGAAGCAGGCTCCCCGCTGAGCAAAGAGCCCAATACCAGCCGATCCAGATCATGACCTGAGCTGAAGGCAGACACTTAACCAACTGAGCCACCCAGGCGTCCTTCAAACATTTGCTCATTCTCACAATTGTAAAGTTTCCTTTCCCTCTCCATTTTGGTGACCAATAATACTGCTGTAAATTTGTGTGTTTTTTTGCAGTTCACAGGGTATTAATATGTTGGAATACTATGTAAATGTAAAGAAGTCATAAACAACATTTATTACATTGGTTAAAAAAAAAGCAGGGGGTGTGGCACCTGGGTGGCTCAGTCATTAAGCGTCTGCCTTCTGCTCAGGTCATGATCCCAGGGTCCTGGGATCGATCCCCGCATTGGACTCCCCTGATCCGTGGGAAGCCTGCTTCCCCCTCTCCCACTCCCTCTGCTTGCATTCCCTCTCTGGTTGTGTCTCTCTCTGTCAATAAGTAAATAAGTAAATAAGTAAAATCTCTTAAAAAAATCATTTTATTGCCATGCGTTCATTCAAGTGAAATCTCACAGGAAGGTCCTTTGGAAACCTTGAATCTGGTTTATGTTATTTACTTTTACAAATGAAGAAATAATACCGATGAGGCATAGAGACAAATGGTCAAGAGTTATATAACAGGCAGGTATGCATCTTTTGATACCTGTTTGGCTCATTTGGTCATCGCTTTCTTCTGAAAAAAGTGGTCTTTATCACCATTTCTTATGGATAGGATTTATTGCCCTACTTCAATTTTTGAAGATGGTATTGTCCAGTGTATTCACTTAGTTTATTCCCTACACTTAATTCCAAGTAGTTTTTCCTAAAAGTGAACCAATAATAGACTAGGGATATACAACCATTGGGGTTGTAGAAGACCCTATAGTCTCAGCTCTAAATTACCTCTTCTTCTTTTCTGATCCTCAGTAATCCTTTGTGCTTCACTTATAGTCCTTGACACATTTTGCCTTGTATCACCAGTGTTTATAGCTTTTCTTCTACATAAGACTGCAAATCCTCTGTGAGCAGAAATTGTGTTTTAATCTTTGTGGTACCTGCTGAAAACGGTGTCTTGTATTATAATGAGTAGGTGCTAAGTATTGAACATGAAATGTCAGACCCTGACACACAGTCAAGCAGAGACAGGTATTGAAATATTATTTTGAGAATTGATCACATCATTGGCATACGTGGGTAGCCTCCCCAGATGGCAGACATGCCAAGGAAAGCATTCATTTGAATGTGTAAGATCTGGTACGTCATCAAAAGCAATTTGTGTGACTTCATCATTATGGCACCTATTTAGTGAGTGACTGTGAAGTTATTCAGACAGGGTAGTAGGTGCTTTGAGTGTGATTCAGAAGAAGCACAAAACATAGCCCATATCTTTAGCAAATTAGCAGTTTAGATTGGGAAGCAAGAGTCCAAAGATGTAAAGGTGTACATAATTAAATTCTAAATTGTGTAGTGAAAGTAGGTGAGGCAGAAATCCAAGAAGCCATCACTCAGTGTTGGCGGTGGAGCATAGGGAAGGGACCAGAGCCTAGATTGCTATGAATGCACCGGGCACAGCCCTGAGGTACCAGATCACCTGCATGGACCTCTGGGGGAAGTAAAGGCTAGTCCACACAAGCTCACAACACAGTGAACCAGTCAGAAGAATGAAGAGCAAAACCGACTTTCATTTTTCCTATCGGGAAGAGCCTTGGCTTGACACGGTACCTCAGATTTCAGAAATTCCAGTGTCAGATGTTGTTCCTAAAGGAGAAACATTCTGAGCACTTGTGAGAATGCAAAATTGTCCTTGAACAAGAGGAAGTCAGCCAAAGAGTTCCCAGACATTACTCACTGGTTCGGCATATCCCACAACCTACAAGGCTGACTTGTGCCATGTCACCGAGGGGACCGCAGTTTGTTCTTACACGGACTCTGGCTCAGGAAATTTGGAATGGGGAAGGGGCAGGATTTCTGATATGGAGATGTGAGCTGCATGCCTTGTAAGGAGAGATTAAAAAAGAAAAAATATTCGAGGACCAGGAATGCCAGGTGATAGCATTTGACATGTATCACAGGTAATGAAACAAGCGATCGGGAGCTCTAGACACAAATATGCTCCCTCTCTCCTGAGGTGGACAGTGATTTCTAATTGGGATAAAAAAAACATATAAAGTGCCGTTCTCATGGGCCTTTAGCCTGAGGCAGGAAGTTATGTGGAGGTCAGAAAAGAGATACATGGATGAAACAAGACAGTTAAAGACGCCTCCTCCCCACATCTTCCATTTATCTTGAAAAGATGTTTGGTCACGAAATTGGGTGGCACCTGCAGAGACTTCCCAAAATTACTGTGAAGGCCATAATGGCTGCTGTGAAATACTAAAGTAACTGTGCCTGTCTTACCCTGATGCACAAAACTCAGTTACACAGAATAGCAGCACGATGCAGAATGCGGTGTTCAGTGCATTAGATAGTTGTTGAAAAACCTAAAGTTTACACATAGGAGTTTATTGACCACTTACTATATGTGGGGCTTTGTTCAGATGCTGTCAGAATATAAAAGAAACACAAGGCTGATTCCTCAGCTGAGAAGAACCTATAATTGGGGTGGAAATGAGAACCACTCTATGTTCTTGGTAATAATAAGCTCTTACTTTCAACATCACTACCACCACCATCACCACACTACCATAATCTCACTTTATTTATATAGTATTTTCTGACTTAACCCAAGGTTGTTGGTGGTATCTTCCTCCCATTTCCAGATTAGAGATGTTGTGTTGGGTCAGGTTATCTTCGTACAGGAAAGGTACCTTAATCTTTGGACACTCTGTGAGTCCCAGCTATTACTGGTACTTTCTAGAAGACAATGAGCTTTACACATGGACCTGAATTCATAGCAGTCACACACACATATAGATGCATACACATGAATGATACCATCTTCAGCATAGAACTTGAGAGTCCAAAATCCAAAAACTTCTTGGAAAATCTCTTCGGAAATTGATTTCAGCAAGTGCATTGCATTCTGTGGATTCTTTAGCTCTGGCAAATATTTATCTAATAAAAAAATAAACTTTATAAGTAGCTAAAAGTTTTGGGAGGCTGCAATGGATTATTCTATGTGTCCACTTGACAAGGCCACAAGGTACCTGTTGGTCCAATATTATTCTGGGTGTGTTTGTGAAGGTGTTTCTGGATGAGATTAATATTTGAGTCAGTAGACTGAGTAAAGATTGTCTTCCCTAATGTGAGTGGACTTCATCCAATCAGTTGAAGGCCTGAATAGAACAAAGAGTCTGGGTAAGAGAGAATTCCTTTTGCCTAGCTGCCTTCAAGCTAAGGCTAGTTTTTGTGTTTGTTTGTTTATTTGTTTTCTTTCTTTGGACTTGATTAGAAACATCAGCTATTCCCGGATCTTGACTCTGTTGCACTCGGATTGGAACTACAACATTGGCTCTTCTAGTTCTTAGGCTTCTGGACTGGGACTGAAACTATACCATCAACTCTGCTAGGTCTCCAGCTGCCAAATACAGATCTTAGGACTTGTCAGCCTCCTTAATTGTATGAGCCAATTCCTTGTAATAAATCTCTCTCTTTCTCTCTCTCTCTCTCTCTATATATATATGTATGTATATATGTATGTATGTATACACATACACACACACACCCATATATACACAATCACATATACAGATATAGATATATAATAAATATCCCTTCATATAATGGAATAGAAGAGGTAGATAGATAGATCTTATTGGTTCTGTTTCTCTAGAGAACACTTATTAATATAGAGCCAAGCTGGAGGAATATGTTAGTTGGTATGCTAGGAATGAAATTTTGGTCACACATACTCTAAAAGATATATATATATATAGGGCGCCTGGGTGGCTCAGTTGTTAAGCATCTGTCTTCAGCTCAGGTCATGATCCTAGGGTCCTGGGATTGAGCCCCGCATCAGGCTCCCTGCTCAGTGGGAAGCCTGCTTCTCTCTCTCCCACCCTCTGCCTGTGTTCCCTTTCTCGCTGTGTCTCTCTCTGTCAAATAAATAATTTAAAAAAAAAAGATAGATAGATATAACAAAGGCCTTTTATTTTTCTTATAGGCTCAAAAATTGGCTTTGAAAGTAATTTTAAAGTAGGAATTCCAAATAGGTCTTGAAGACTGGAAGTATATAGCAGAGACCACTACCTGACCACCAAATCTATTTCTTCCTCTTCCTGAGAATACAGCTTGACTACTTTTTCTGTGTGACTGAGTTCCAATGTATACTACTTGTAGTTGTGGCCCATAAACAACGCCCCCCAAGAGTCCTCATGCTCTTTTCCTTTAGTCATGCTTTGAAGATGGTGGAACATGAGATGGAAGGAACCTGAGTCCCTCCTTCCAACTGGAGGACACTTGATCAAGAATATCCATTTTTGATTTTACATGAATGAAAAATAAACTTCTATTTTGTTAAGCCACTGAGATTTCTGGTATGTGGCTGGTTTTTGTTTGTTTACTTGTTTTTTTTTGTCTTTTATTTTAATTCCAGTACAGTTAACATATAGCATTATATTTGTTTCAGGTGTACCATATAGTGATTCAACTGGAATATGGCTATTCTATAACCTAAGTAATACACAGCACCACTGGAATAAGGGCAGAGGTGATAATGTTAAAGGACAAGATCCTGTGAACTTACAAATGCTGTTATATGTATTTAAGATATCCTTCTTGGGGCACTTAGGTGGCTCAGTTCGTTGAGCATCCAACTCTCGGTTACGGCTTGGGTCATGATCTCAGGGTCGTGAGATCGAGCCCTGCATGGGGTTCCACACTCAGCTAGGAGTCTGCTTGAAGATTCTCTCCCTCTGTCCTTTCCCCCACTCTCAAGTGCTCGCTCTCTCAAATAAATAAATAAACTTAAAAAAAATCCACCTCTTTTGAGAATTCTACTTTAGCTAATTAGAATCTAGTTACTTCCATTTGTTGTGTGCCATGTAGTAAATAATTAGAAGCCAAACAACAACAACAAATAATAGTAATAATTGTAATAAATGATTTGGTTTGAAAACTTAATCTTAGATTTGATCTAATTAAGTTGCCCTGCTAACACTAAACCAATTACATTGTCAGTTTGATTCAAACAAAACTGATTTTTTAAATAGTAGTTATAGTGTGCTCCATAGGGAAAAAAATTATTGAGGTCGGAACAGCAAAATTTGAGTTCCTGCTTTACCCTTTGCTGGTGGAGTAAACTCTCCAAGTCTGTTATCTCATCTGTAAGTCAAAATAGGATAATGATACCCCTTGGTGCATTGTTGAGAAGATCAAAGTGCTACACTTTGGAAGGGAGTAATTATTTTTGTCTGTTTTCAGGGTAACACAAATACCACTCCTTTTGGGGGTGCTGAACAGTAAGTCCAGCAGTTTTCACTCACTCATTTCCTGCTCCCTACCTGTGGTCCCAACATTTCCAAGAGGCTGTGAATCTGCTTGAGGGTTTGATAGCTGATTTGAGTTGGAAGACTTGTCACAAGCAAGCACTCATGTGTCCTGGAAGAAGGAACAAAGAGACCAAAAGACCAAGGCCTCTGAATAAAGTAAACACAACGGGAATGCTTTGAGGGTGATGGAGCCTGCACTTATCTTGCTTCGTCCAGGCTTGGACTTCAAAGCACATTTTGTGACTCACTTCCACTAAATGACTAAAAGCAAAGGCCAAGTTATGAATTATGGAGTGGAGAAAAAAATGAAATGATGGCAAAATCTTGAGGAAAAAGTGAAGTGAAATAAAACTCATCTTCATGATTTTCATAATTCTGTGAGTGGCCATCCCTTGCCCCCATTGGGAAACATAAGGACAATATAGGAAAGTTGTTGAGAGAGTGGATTTTGGAGTCAGAAAATGCTGAGTCAGCCTCTCAGCCCAGCCACCTATTCTCTGTGTTACTTACCTCTTAGCAACCTCCTTTTCCTCAGTAAAGGAAAAATAATAGTTCTTATGTCTAAAGATGGCTGAGAAATAAGAAATGCATTGATGAAGATAGAGCATTTAGCACAGTCCCTGGCACACAGTGAAGGAATTAAACATTAGCTCTGATCATTTTTGGCTTATCCTGTAATGTCATTTGGTCTTATACATTATGTATTACTCACCCTGCAGTCTTATTCATCAGGTCAAGTTATTGCAGAAATGCTCCTTCTTAGTTTTCTGATCTAGGAGTTGTTTCTTCCTCCCTGGTCCTGGACATAGTGTTGTTACCAAGGCCTTTGTGCTTAACCATTATCTTTCTCTGTCAGTCAGAGAATGGAAAAGAGGGAGTGGAAACAGTAATATATTTCTCTAAATTTAAAAAAATGTGAGAGGTAGCATTTCCACCTGAAAAAAATAGTCAAGTGTGAACATACACGAACTGTGTTTGGTGCTAGAATCTGTAGATCCCAAATGGACCAACAATCTACTCTTCTGGAATAACAGGTAGCTCCAACATTCTGTTTGGAAAACAGGAGTCTGGCACATCCCAAATTCAGTACAATGTCACCATTTCTGCCCTTCCCACCATACCAGCCCCGATCTCTGGTAGCATTGACATATTTGACTTCTATGCTATATCAGAAAGTCCTTTGACGCTGGGCATCATGCCTGCTTTCATTTTCCCATCCGTCTCTTCACTCAGAATCTAGCCATGGTAGACACTTACTTCAGACTTTAAATAGGATAAAAGGCTTAAATAAATTTGATCTGACTCCTAGTTAAGGAGATGCATCACTATTATACCACCAGAGGTGAGAGTTTGAATAAACACAGGACCCAGTAAACATTTCTTGAGTGCCTATTTTGTGCCTGGTATTGTGCATTTTTCCTTACCATATTTCATCCAACCTTCAACTAAAAAAAGAATTGGTTAAATAAATATTTAATAACAGGCAATTTTGCCACTCCAAAAATGCACACAAAACATCCTCCAGTGATATTTTGAACGGTATACAATAAAAATATATATTTTGTGAACCAGGAAAACTTGGAAGGTTATCATGGACTCATCAACTGTTCTTATTTTAGCACAAATTAGTCTCATCATCTTGCTTTCTGAACACTTTTGAGCTGCTGTAAAGGTGGAGGCTTGTGATGAGAGGGGAGAGGGGAAGAATCGATGTTGGTGCTTTGAAAAGTTTAGGACTACACTTGCCCATATTTGGTGACTTGGGGAGATGGAGAGAAAGACACATTTCAGGGGTCCTGGGAGGAGGACACAGGGCTCCTGATGGTGGTGGTGGCAGGCAAGGACTGTTGAGGAAAAGAGGGGTGCAAGAGAATGAGTGGGAGGGCCACATGGAACTTCACTTTGAAATTTCGCTTGGGTATCAAAGTGTTCCTTTCCCTGCTTTTTTCAGACCTTTCACCCCAGACTGTTCATGTTTCTCCTTACTTCTTCCCATCTCAAAAGAATAACCAAAACAAAACAACTATTACATCATTTTGAGGAGTTGGGGAAGCAGTGAGGTCCCAGTGAAGGCTGTTTCCAGCGAGCAACTACAACTGCACACAGGGGCAGACCCCTGGGGAGGCCACATACAGGCAGGCCTCAGGCCACGTGTGTCCATCAGAAACATGGTCTGTGGCATGTCTCCGGCGCACATCTTTGCAAGAACTGTCATGAAGGAGGAGCAACAGGGGGCTCTCCACATCTTTCTTCTAATTTTTTTTTCTGATACCCTTCTCCATCTTTTCAGCATTCTTGAGGCTTTCAGTCCCATATCTGATGGCAGACAAAGTACATGATTTCAGGTGGCATTGGGTTGAATTTATAACTGTACTGAACAGGCTGGCTTGGGGAAGAGAGCAGGTCTTCTCATGGCTTCCTGTGCACCCTCCAGAACTCTAGGGAGGAAACCATGAAGTAACAGCGTCGTAACCCAAAATCTTATCACTGTGACTATACAGCTGCTAATCATGTCCTTAAAATGATTATTAAGGACAATAATAATACAGTCCCACTTGACTGATCTGTCCCTTTCTTCCAGAATCTCATCTTCTATTCAGTACTGCAGGTAACTGGGGCCATGCCTCATCTTGCTTGCCTGTCTGTAAATTTTTGGAAGGGAGAGCTCATTGGCTCACTGTCCTGCCTTGTTCCTGTTTGCCATCCTTCAACCATCTAGCATAAGGCCTTGCGCTCTGATCCTCAGAAAACAGTGGCACATTAAAAAAAAAAATCACAAGTGAAAGAGCCTGGGCTTTGAATCCATGGAAAGGCATTCCCTTTCTACCTCCACAGCTATGTTGTGAATCTCCAAGGAAAAACTACTAACCTCAGTGTATTGGTTAGGATTGTGTTGGACTTTGTCTTAAATAAATAAGGAGGTTTATTCTTCTCACCTGACAAAAGCCTTCCTTAAAGTATGCCTTCCAACTTCATGTTGGTTGGCATGTAATCCCAAGATGGTGGTTCCACTTCCAAATTCAATCAAGAAGAGGGAGGGCTAAGTGAGAAATGCTAGGACTAAAGAGAAATGACTTCTTTTAGTCAACTTTCCTAGAAGTCCCATCCAAGTTCTCCTTACAGCCATCATCAAATTGGTGAAAATCATGTAACACGGTCATGCTGACCAATGAGAAAGGCTAAAAGACATTGCCATTAGAGGGGGGACATCACCACTGCAGAGAAAACCTATGCTTTGTTCATTAAGAAAAGAGAATGGATACCAAGGGGGGCATTAAATCCCTTTGCCATATTTTCCCCATTTGTAAAATTAAAAAAAAATACCTACGCTATACTGATTTAGAAATTTAAATGAGATAATACATTTGTATAATGCCTGGCTTATAGCAAGCATTTAGCAACCTATGTTTCCTCCACTTCCTTGTTCAGGTTTCCCTGATATCCAAAAGACAGTGTTCTTGTGAAACACTCCCAAAATGGCATAAAGCTAAAAAGCAATTACCATTTATTCATGTGGAAAAATTTTTGAATGTGCCCAGGACCAAGAAATAAGCTTTCTTAGGCTCTCTTGATACCTTAGGACATATCTTGCTAACAGATGCACAAAATAAATATAGATAAAACACAGATGCTCACAGACAAGGGTGGAAGCTTGATGCTGAGATGCTGTGTGTAGATCCAGGGAAGGAGCTGGGCAGCGCCACTCTCACTGCTCAGAGCACATTGCCTCTGTAGTTCGCTGCAAAACCAATGCTAAAGGCTATTTTCTCACCTCTTACCATTTTTTCACAAAAGTGAATATCCTCCTCAGATATCTTGTGGTTAGCAAAAACAGGTACTCATGTAGGTCTTTTGTAATAGCAACGTGGTATGACATCAACTTGTGAAGAGTGGGAGATACCTGTATATAGTACTCAATAAATGTTAGTTAACAGGTTGAATTTTTATAGCATCTTATGGTTTTCAAATGATATATTGTCAACCTTGGCCTAGTATATCTTTATTGATCCAGAAGGCAGAGTTCTGGACTCAGTAGACCTGGAAAGAAGTCTTGGACTCTTCAGGTAACTCTCTGAAAACTGTCTATAGCACAGTGCTTTAAAAGATGTATCTGAAAAGAAGAAAGAATAGTTACTACATTTTTCATAACTTGGTTTTGTTTTTTGTTTTTTTGAGGAGGAGGATGGATTCTTTGAGCTATACTGGTGGTAACATAAGCAAATGTTAGCATAATGAGAAATATAGTAATTTTGAATATTACTGGGAATCTCAAATTTAAATTAAAATGGAGAATGATTTTTTCTGTTTAAAAAGTGTGCGATATTATTATAGAAATTAGTACATTGTAAGTAGTTAGGATGATGTACAAAAACAAGCAGAAAAATATTAATGGTAACATCACCAGGATTCATACAAATTTTGACAAGTCAAAATTTTATATAAAATTCAGGTCTTTTAGCTGATTAGGCAATTCACAGTTGGCAAAAGGTGTACTTGAGTCAATCTTCACCTGGCAAATTTGACTTCCTGTTTCTAAGAAAAAAAATTCCTCTTTAAAAAAATCTCATAAAATAACTCCCAAGGCTTTTTGCACATCAAATAGCTCTTACAGAATCAAATTTTGATGAGGTAAGTGTAAGGAGTTTAGTAACATATGGATTAAATTTCCCTTAAAATAGACATCATTTTAAAATTGAGGAGGAAAAAAAGTTCTTGGTAAAATATGAAAATATGTTTTGGTTTTCCTTGAACCCCAAACACAATTTGAAAAATAGTTCAAGATGTTCACCAGACCCCCAATACAGCTGGTTTAACCCATCTCTAGTTCCAAGATATAAACTATTGGGAGTTTTGGCAATTACAAATATTACAGAAGTATTAGAAAATATTGGCAAATAGTCAGAGAGAAATGAAGAAATAGCAAAAATTTAGAAACAAATTCAAACTTAGGGATTCTGTCTCCAAAAGCTTATGGGTGGGCAATCCTGATCCCAAATAGCTGATAAAATAATTTAAATTTTCTTCTTACATTTCAGAAGAGAGTATTTAATGATAAATATGGATGGATAAATATTTTAAGAACACTTCTGATAATAATAAAATAACCCCCCCAAAAAAAGTTCCATTGCAGAAAGCAATTTGGTGACAGGCTATACCCAAAGTACCCATGAGGACAAGACTATCTCAAAGAGCCAGTGAGATTCTTTAAGGGCAGATGCTCTTACCAGTTTTGATCAGAACCAGTTAGCTCAGTTGATGAAGTCTTATACTAACAAAATTAAGGTCATTATTCAACTTATTCTTAAATTTGTACAGGCTTGCCCTCCACAATCAGTTCTTCTCATTAGTGGTAGGGCAACATTTCTAAAATTCAAACAGTTCATGTCACTTTTTAAAATCCTTCATGGGTTCTCCACTGCCCTCAGAAGTAAGTCCAAACTCATGGCACCAAAGACCTTCCTGGGTACTGATTATGATTCAATTTTCACTGCCTCATGTTTTACTCTTACCCCCTAGATAACTTTATATTCTAATTCTATGAACTATTTACAGCCCCTACCATGTTTCTGTAGTGGAACATCCTGCTGATGATGTAACTTGATTTTTTGAAAATCAGGTTTTCATCACTTTTATCATCTTTGGAAGAGTAAAGGATCTTGAGGCACTGAATGCAGTACCCCCAGTCCAAAGAGGAAATATATATATATATACCCTGTGGAAGACAAGTGGCCATGAGCAAGTATGTAGTTGTCCTGACTGTTCAGGAAAGGATGGGTAAAAATAATCTATTTCCAGGACTGAAAAAGAAAAACTGCCTGACCCCTGGTGGTAGGAGTCCTTGGAAAGGAAAAGACATCAGAAATTCTAGGTCTGCAGGGGATAAATGCTTAGTCCAATCCTGACATCATGCTCCTGCAGTAACTGTCTATCATCTCAGAAAATGGCTCTGTATGAGACCCAGAGACCCAAGGATTAAGAGCTTGGGGCCTGTGAACTCTCATTCCACTGAGGCTGGTTCTGATGGTGGATCTTCTAGCCTCTAAGATTCATAGCAGCCGGTCTCTGGTCCTCTGGTCCGTCACCATCTTTTGTGGACTGTATAGGTCCAATTGTCAACAGTGTCACCAAGTGGCAGCAAGAGGCACAAGCAACAACGAATGGACCAAACCCCAGGCTCTTCACTTTTGGGGTTAAAAGCAGAGTGATGACCTCCTCTTGGGCTGTATAAATCTTTGGAGTTTTAGCAAACTCAGAAAAATGAGTAACTGAGAGGTGGAGAGGTGAATATTTGACTAATCTGATGTGAATGGACTGAGCTAGTTTTCTTCTGAGTATATAAAAGAAGTAAATCCCCCCTGCCCTTGCCCAGTTCTGTGGAGCAATTACTACATGTCGTACTCCTCTGACTTCCCATCATCTGGAAGGTTCCTCATCCCCCTCATCTTGCTGTCATCTTAAGCATCACTTCATTCTGAAGTCCTCCCTGCCTCACTGAGCCTGAAGTGTCCCCTTAGCACCCCATTCAGACATTCATGTGACCTTCCCTCTTCCCTAAACTGTGCTATTCTCTTCACATTGCAAACAGAACTCCCTAAGTGAAAATGCCCAATATGCTTATTGTTCTTCCATCCTATCCCCTCTCCCCTCTGTGAGATTGTCTAGAGCAAGGACTGCATGTTGTTCACTGACCCATTTTCACTACCCAGCATGTACTAACTAATAATAAGAGAACCAAGTCTTTGGTTAGGAAAGAGAAATGCCCGTGCCAAATATCAGGCTCAAAAACTATGACCAACAATAGTTCTGGTTTTGTTTACTAGCCCTTGAATTGAGTGAATAAAATAGATAGAAATTGGGCCAAGGTCATCAGGGAATTGTGTGTTTAGAGAAACACAAAGCTAATGAAGAAAGTCCTGGGATTGTTCATGTCCTAATGAAATCATCGTGTCCTCAAACACTCACCAAGAGGAAGTGAAGAACTCCCAAAGCATCCCTGGGACATTGTGCTGGGAAAGAGTCTCAGAGGGCTGACTTGAAGGCTGGCAGGTGGATTGGCCAAGGAACTCAGTCCACTGCCAGTGTAGGAAGCCCTGTTTTCCTACAGAGGAAATGACACATGCTTTGGACCAGGGACCCCTTGAGGTTGCTCCCCATACTGTCCTTTTTTCAAATGGAAGACCTCATAATAGATTTTTTTTTTCAGGCAAGTTCCAATCAGAAAACAGAAGCAGCAGAAATAATACAATACAAGGGATTGGTTAAACAGATGTTGGGGAAAAAAGGGAACACTGGAGTAACAAAGAGACAGTGACAGGGAAGTAGGTCCTGGAGAAACAAAGAACAAGGTTAGTAGTTTAACGTCTAGAAGCACAGAGGAGGTCCCTCTGGGACTGGACTCAGGCCCCCCTCTGAGGAGGGGTTGTGCAGACTCTTCAGGAACACAGAAGAAAGACCTCTCAAAGCTGGGATGTAGACCTGAAGAGTGAGGGCCAGGCATCCGGCCCTGGGGGAGAACCCCCATGGAACCAGAACTCAGACCTATGAAATGTGAGGTGTTCAACTGGGACCGTTGAGGGAACTTCGGCTCTGGGAGTGTGCTGCCTGGGGCAAAAGGTCAATTCTGAGAGATGCTGCAGGAAGAAGAAGGAGCAAATGTCTCCTCCCTGGTCCTGTCTTCCAGTCTCCCTCTGACAACCTTTACCGGCAGAAGCCAGGTGACAAAGGAGAAATGTGTTTTGCAGAGTCCCAGCACCAGCATCACAGAGCAGAGCACAGAATGGTGGGCTGGAGGGAGAGGCAGGAGCTTAGCAAGAGCCATGTTCCAACATTTTGTTTGCTCGCCCTGACACATGCCCTTCTACGCAGAGCTGAACTTTCAGAAAGCAAGAACTTCTTTCTACCTTTCTCTGATAAGACTCAACCATCTGCTATCACCACTGTTATTCAACATAGTACTAGAAGTCTTAGCCACAGCAATTAGACAACAAAAAGAAATAAAAGGCATCCAAATCAGCAAAGAAGAAGTCAAACTCTCACTCTTTGCAGATGATATGATACTTCATGTGGAAAACCCAAAAGACTCCACCCCAAAACTGCTAGAACTCATACAGGAATTCAACCAAGTGGCAGGATATAAAATCAATGCACAGAAATCAGTGGCATTCCTATACACCACCAACAAGACAGAAGAAAGAGAAATTAAGGAGTCGATCCCATTTACAATTGCACCCAAAACCATAAGATACCTAGGAATAAATTTAACCAAAGAGGCAAAGGATCTGTACTCAGAAAACTATAAAATACTCATGAAAGAAATTGAAGAAGACACAAAGAAATGGAAAAACGTTCCAGGCTCATGGACTGGAAGAACAAATATTGTGAAGATGTCAATGCTACCTAGAGCAATCTACACATTTAATGCAATCCCTATCAAAATACCATCCACTTTTTTCAAAGAAATGGAACAAATAATCCTAAAATTTGTATGGAACCAGAAAAGACCATGAATAGCCAGAGGAACGTTGAAAAAGAAAAGCAAAGCTGGTGGCATCACAATTCCGGACTTCCAGCTCTATTACAAAGCTGTCATCATCAAGACAGTATGGTACTGGCACAAAAACAGACACATAGATCAATGGAACACGATAGAGAGCCCAGAAATGGACCCTCAACTCTATGGTCAACTCATCTTCAACAAAGCAGGAAAAAATGTCCAATGGAAAAAAGACAGTCTCTTCAACAAATGGTGTTGGGAAAATTGGACAGCCACATGCAGAAGAATGAAATTGGACCATTTTCTTACATCACACACAAAAATAGACTCAAAATGGTTGAAAGACCTCAATGTGAGACAGGAGCCCATCAAAATCCTAAAACACAGGCAGCAACCTCTTTGACCTCAGCCACAGCAACTTCTTCCTAGAAACATCACCAAAGTTCATTCAAAAATGGACTATTGGAACTTCATCAAGATAAAAAGCTTTTGCACAGCAAAAGAAACAGTCAACAAAACCAAAAGACAACTGACAGAATGGGAGAATATATTTGCAAATGACATATCAGATAAAGGGCTAGTATCCAAAGCCTATAAAGAACTTATCAAACTCAACACCCAAAGAACAAATGATCCAATCAAGAAATGGGCAGAAGACATGAACAGACATTTTTCCAAAGAAGACATCCAAATGGCCAAAAAAACACATGAAAAAGTGCTCAACATCGCTCGGCATCAGGGAAATCCAAATCAAAACCTCAATGAGATACCACCTCACACCAGTCAGGAATGGCTAAAATTAACAAGTCAGGAAATGACAGATGTTGGCGGGGATGCGGAGAAAAGGGAACCCTCCTACACTGTTGGTAGGAATGCAAGCTGGTGCAGCCACTCTGGAAAACAGTATGGAGGTTCCTTAAACAGTTGAAAATAGAGCTACCATATGATCCAGCAATTGCACTACTGGGTATTTACCCCAAAGATACAAATGTAGGGATCCGAAGGGGTATGTGCACCCTGATGTTTATAGCAGCAATGTCCACAATATCCAAACTATGGAAAGAGCCAAGATGTCCATCGACAGATGAATGGATAAAGAAGATGTGGTATATACATACAATGGAATATTATGCAGCCATCAAAAGGAATGAAATCTTGTCATTTGCAACGACATGGATGGAACTGGAGGGTATTATGCTGAGCGAAATACGTCAGTCAGAGAAAGACATGTATCATATGATCTCACTGATACGAGGAATTCTTAATCTCAGGAAACAAACTGAGGGTTGCTGGAGTGGTAGGGGGTGGGAGGGATGGGGTGGCTGGGTGATAGACATTGGGGAGGGTATATGCTATGGTGAGTGCTGTGAATTGTGTAAGACTGTTGAATCACAGACCTGTACCTCTAAAACAAATAATACATTATACATTAAAAAAAAGATAGTAGGAAGGGTAAAATGAAGGGGGGAAATCGGAGGGCAAGATGAACCACGAGAGACTATGGACTCTGAGAAACAGAGGGTTCTAGAGGGGAGGGGGTGGGGGGATGGGTTAGCCTGGTGATGGGTATTAAAGAGGGCACATACTGAATGGAGCACTGGGTGTTATCCGCAAACAATGAATCATGACACACTACAACAACAACAACAACAAAAAATAAAGACTCAACCATCTGTCATACAAACGAAAACTGTTGCTGTGTCCCCAGGAAGAAGAGACACAAAGTCTCAACAATCAATGTTTCCATCCCTGGGTGAGGGGCATGGTATCCTTCTCTGAGCCATGTTAACTATTGTCATAATCCAATCAGAGTCCCACCAGAATATTTTGCAACGTGAACACTAAACTTGAAAATGACCCAACAATATAACAGTTCTGACATAAAATAACAGGAAGAGAAAAGAAAGGAAAATAACTAGCACACATGCCACAGGACACAGTAAGCAAAGAAGAAGACTGGCATGGCAATGATAGTCTCTGTTTCTGCAAGTGTCATGAAGCCATAGCAGGCATCTATAATCCCTTCCCTCCAGCCCCCATCCTGTGTTTTCTTTTCCCTTAGCTCCTCAGCTAATTTGGTTCTTTACCTGCTATAGTGATACAAACCTTCACGGGTTCTGCCTCTTTTCGGGTGCTTCCATTTTCCATGAACTTTTGTTATTGGGTATGAAAGCATGACAAGGTACCCATAGAAAATCCAGACAGAATCCTTCCTGTCCCCACTGTACAGCAGCAATCCAATTCCCTCTGGGTCATCGGGATCATTCACCCAAGTGAGTAGCAAGTTTCTTTTCTACATGAGTAGCATGAGGACCCCAAAATGGCCAGTGGTACTTGCAAATGTTGGGATAGTGAGAGCCAAAAGCAGACTTATTCAAGAAGTTTTGGAGATTGGTAACTGGGTTACTCTTTGGAGTAGTAGTTTACCAGAGGTAAAAGTCTCCGTTTAAAGAGATGAGGACAAGTAAAAGAGAAAACCATAATGTGAAGTGGGAATGATAGAATGGCACCATTGGCACTGGTTCACATACACCAGATCAAAGTAATGGTTCTGGAAATATTTGAAATTTTGGAAGCTAGGAGCACCACTTCTTGACAACTAGAGTCCCAATACCTTGGATAAAATTAGACAGATCATATAGTCTCAAGATGACAGCACCTGCCTGTAATGTATTCATCATTAAAACATACCTTCTCTGAAACCCAACCTCGTAGCTCTCTCATTAGCTCAGCTGATAAATTTATCCAGGCTGATTTAAAAAGGACAAGAGCAATGAATATATTGGCCAGTTAGATAAACAGGTGTTTATAGTAGTAGAAAGCCAATTCATTCTTGAAGACAGAGAGAAGACAATGAGATGAATCTTGGTAAGTGTAAAAAACCTCAGGCTGTGATTTTAGAACAGATAACAGTAGGATATAAATAATGGAATATATTTTTCTTTTCTTGGGAATTATTTTTGTCTTTCATACTTTCAAACATTCTTTCAAACGTCAAGCGAAACAGGAAAACTGTTCACTTGAAACTTCCAAGAAGTAAAGAGGGTGATAGTTTACAGAGGTCTTCTCTAGGCTTCAATGTTATGGTATCTGAGAAAAACCAAATCAGAAGACAAGGCTCCTATTTGTTATTTTTTTTCTTCCACACTTAGCCTGTTTTCTGTCCCAATTATTCAGAACTCTGTTGCTTCTGATCTTTTTATGAGCATGGATGTGTGTTCAAATTAAAAAAATCAAATGCGTAAATATTGCAGTAAGGGAAAAATAGAAAATCTGAAGTTAGCTTCAATTTTGGATTTAAGGCTACATTCTAAATGCTAGTTTGTCTAAGTATTGCTTTTTCTTTTGATCCTGGGTGTTATAACAGGAAAGTTCTGCATGAAATTGGCTTCCTGGTGTGAATTGCAAGACTTGAAGTTCAAAGATACTTGTGAAATCCAGACCTTGTTTTATTCATTAATTCCTATAAGCAAGCACAACTCTTTAGCTAAACAATCCAAGACCTAGCTTGACCGTTTAATGTATAAACAGAAGCCTCATTGTCCTCTCCTGAAACACAGCAAAACTCAGGGGAAAGTCACAAAGTATACTGTCAAAAGCTACAGGTGAAAGCACAGGGATTAACGCTGGGTCAATCATGGAACTGGAGGGGCGCTGGAAGAAAAATCTAGGGTAGAAGTCATGGTGGGCAGGAAATAAGTAGGAGAGGAGGACTGAAATTCAGGCCTTTGTACTGATTGCCTGAAAATAGTCCTGCTCTGGAGAAGCCCTAGTCACCTCTACCAAGTGGGTGGCTTGGGAGAAGTCGGGGACAAAGGGACTGAGCCAAATAGACAAGCAGTGAAGTGTTCCCTTGTCATCTGTCTGTCCCCATGAGGCCAGTGATAGTCGAAATGGGCAGACCCCCACCTGTGACAGGTGGTATAATAAAATCCCTGCTACCTCTCTTGTGCATGTGTACACTGACCTTGACTCTGGACACCGTTACTACTGCTCCAAACAAAACAGGGACCAAAGTGACCCATGGACAGGGAGGATTTGATTGTCATAGGGCTGGCATTCATTCAACAATGTATAACATAAGCTTCAATGATAACCGAGTCATTTTAGAAAAGATGAGCGCAAAAAGTACAAATAACAAGGAGAACCCCAAAGAAAAGCACAGTAGGTTCTTGCAGTTGCTTTTGCCTCCCCCATATAACAATATTTAGGGAAATACAGTTCAACTTTGGGGAAGAAATATATACACGCACGTGCACACACAAACGCACATCCACATACATTCACACAATCATTTTTCAAAGGCTGTGGCTTAAGCCTCCTCAGCTTTCTGAACATCAGTCCTGTTTTGACAAATCAGCAGAACTCCCAAGAACATGATAACTGGCCGGCGAGATGGTGATCACTTTACCACCGACTCTAAATGCATGCTTCTCTGGGAATGCACATTCATTCCTTACCCTGCAAAAGAACAGAATGTGGCCATATGGTTGCTACTAGGAAATAATTATCCTGTAAGGGAAATGGATGCCCGTTTCTAATACTTAATCTTTGGTCTGTAACTTGTGGGTTAAGGGCTCTGAATCCTAAACTCCTTTCTCTCTGGGAGGGATGAGTGTTACCGTGGTTTCTCCTTCTTCCCTAAGACAAATGTATAACTCTTCGATAGAACTGGTTCAGCTCAGGGAGCAAAATCTACTATTGTTTCCTTGCACAGGAAGCTTGCCTTACCTTAACAATTCCACATCTACCCAAATAAAAAGAACAGAAGGTAGAGACTCAGGGTCCTCTCCGTCATCTCCCCACTCCTGTTTCCTGCATTTAATAAAGGCAGCAACTAAAATTTAATACCATTGGGAAAACCATGAAACCATCTCCTGGAGTTACATGGCATGTTTTATATTATAGTGGTAGGATTAAGAAAGGAGGAAAGCTAGAATCTGCCCCTTGCCCCAAAAATTGGTGTCTCGACATTGGAGACACCAGACATCAGGCACATTGATCTAGATGGTGCCTGAAATATAGGATGAAGCCAAAAATGTCAGTAAATATAATTTTTTACAATGTCAAAAGTATTGGTTTAACTGATATTTTACTGAGTTATCCAAAGGTACCCACAATAACCTTCCTAAATATAAAAGAATTCATTCTAGCGAAAGTGCTTACAACAAATCTCCTTCTTGCTTTTTTTCAGATGAGGTGTTTTCAAGCTGATATGTTGTTCGGAAGGTTTGTTGTGTGCAGCAGATCTGTTCCCAAATACCCCAACCTTATTAACCATCACTGGACTCAGGCTATTTCCTATGGGAAACACAAAATCTTTTGTTGTTGTTTTCAATAAAACATTTGGGCCAAATTAGAAAGTAAATAAATGAATACTTCTCAAGAATCCATGATAACACTTGCTGAGCAGTGGGTCAGGCCAGATTTAATCTAAAATCTTTCTGCTGCGTGTAAATGATTATGTCATAGCATTTGTCTTTAATTACTCACCTCTTTCCAAAGGCTTGACTCATAATGTGTTTCTCGGTTAACCACAAACACTTGTACTACAAGATTTGTCATATAGATTCATTCACCCCCTTCCCCACCCCTCTGTTTTTGCTCTTTGCAACAACATTCTTAAGTCATAGCTCCTGAAAAAGAAATTTTGAGACATTGTCTAAACCACCCCCTTCTTGATATTTTGAAGATTTCTGTGCTAAGAAAAATAACCCCACCTTCTCTTGACTCAGGAAGACCGTTATAGCAGGCTTAATAGTAAGGGAAATAGCAATCCTGTATCATCATGGTTTTGTACTATATGGTGTTGCTCCTGTGAGAATTTCTAAGAGTTCAAGAACATATGAAAAGAATAAAGACAAAGGGTTGTAGCTTGTAATTGAGTACAAGTCAATTAGGCAACCACATACATATTTTTTCCTTCATCACTTCACTTCTCACCTCACCTGCCCCATGAGAAACAGAGTGAATTATAATTCAATTCAGAATAAATTAAATCGGCCACCTCTTCAGCCCACTTAGCACATATTGTTAATCCTCGAAGTTTTAGCAGAGGTGTTGGCTCCCAGTGGTGCTTATTGCCATCTCTTCAGACTAATCCCAAATAAAGTTTGGGATTATAGAATTTGGGGGAAATGCGGGAAGTGATGCAATCCTAAAGATATGTTCATCCAGGACTGGGTTTTTGTAGGTAAAGTAGGAAGCACCTAAATGATGTAATTTGGGAGTTTTAAAGGCGTTCTGACTCCCAAATCTCCATTCTACTGACCTGAAATCCCTCCTTTGCTAGTTTAGTTTGTTTTGTTTTCTGGTGGGGAGTTAGTTAAAATGAAAAGGATTTTGTTAAAAACAGAAGTAGGCACATGAATTTTTCTTTGGGAAGTGAATATTCCACAGTTAAAATGCCAATACTGGCAAGAATTGGTGACACATTAGTTATGCTCCAGGAAGGTCGAGAGATGACTAGGACCAATTTTTAGCTGCTTTCTATAATCCCAATAGTGGTTACTACTGTAGGGTCTGGTCCCCAACTCCTTTCTTTCTTTCTTTCTTTCTTTCTTTCTTTCTTGCTTGCTTGCTTGCTTGCTTGCTTGCTTGCTTGCTTGCTTGCTTTAAGAGAGAGAAAGAGAGCATGTGAATTGGGGGGGATGGGGGCAGGGGTAGAGGGAGAGCGAGAATCTCAAGAAGACTCCATGCTCAGCATGGAGCCCCATGTGGGGCTCAATCTCACAACCTTGAGATCATGACCTGAGCTGAAATCAAGAGTTGGCCACTCAACCGACTGGGCCATCCATGCGCCCCTGCCTGACTTCCTTCTGTGATTCTTTTTTCTTTATCCATAGATATAGATATACATAGATATTGCCAAGCATTTGTAGCTGATCTATCTACCTCTGCTGAAAGATTTTCTGTCTAGCTGATGGCCATCCTTATTCCTAGACCTAGACCTCCTACATTCTGATTCCGAGCTTCAGTAGCTTTCCTTTCTCTTTATGCCTGCCATTGTCCTTACCCCTTTGACTATGTGCTGGAAGAATTGTCATTTTCTCCTCATCGACACTTTCTGGTAGTCACCATTCAGAACATAACAGACATGTCAAAAATCCTCTTTTATGTTTGATAAGGAAATAAATTATGATATAATATACACACCCTCCTAATTGGAACCAACCTTAACTGGGGGCACAATTCTTATGCCAACAAGCCACATTAAAAAACCTCAATCAAAATTGCACCCCATGTGGGCTCTAATTGCCAATGGCTTCATTTGCCAACACCAGAAGTGTTCTATTGCTTGTTTTGCCTTCTTTCCACCATCCCAAGTTTGAGCACCTGGGATTGACTGGGATTTCAAAAACATTTCTGTGTCTTAAGTTTTTATTCATCAATAAGCATCTACTTTTCTATCTTTATTTACAAATGATTTTTTTCTTTCTTTTGATACATTGACTTTATTTCTTTATACCATATGCATTTTCAAGGTACCTTAAATCCTTTTTGGAACAATGCAGAAGTTATTTGGTAAACTTATTAGGGTATATATATATATACATATATATATATATATATATGTATTTTTTTTCCTGTCTTATGTTCCTTTCCTCTTTCTATGGCTCCACATTTCCTTAGTCTTGATTTCTTGATCTGATCATCACTATAACCTATAATTGGAATAAAAAAAATCTAAGTACTAGTCCCAATTTTATACTTAGCAGCTATAATACCAGTAAGTTCCTTAACTAAACTTGCTTTAAATGAAGACTATCCTTACAACAGAGACAATGTGACACATAGATAAAATCATAAATATGAAAGATCCCAACATAATACTTGATATATGGAATATACTCAGTAAATACTCCTTGATTCATAAATTATAAATTATAATTGTCACCATGCTGACTTGATTTTTGTTAAGCATATAGCAATGACAATGCATGTCTTACACAGCAGGATTTCTGAGAAAACTCTTCTCTCTGGTTTAAACATTTCCCCATGGTCCCAAATGTGATGTCACTAATCAGATAGATCTATAAAAAATTTTAGATGGGGACAAATGATGACTTAATCAAAATTGGTTTTGGGGTACCTGGATGGCTCAGTCAGTTAAGCAACCTGTTCTTGATTTTGGCTCAGGTCATGATCTCAGGGTCCTGGGATCAAGCCCCACATGGGGCTCTGCACTGAGTGGGGAGTCTGCTTGAGGATTCTGTCTCCCTCTCTCCTTGCCCCTCCCCCCCCATTGACACACTCTCCCTCTCTCTCAAATAAATAAATAAATCTTTAAAAGGAAATCCTTTTCTTCTTGAGTTTATGAAGCATCCTAAACAACCACCTCTCTTTTGTCTTTTTGTTATGTATTTTCCCAAGGACACAACTTGGTTTTCCTTGGAATGTTCAGTCAGCCTTCATTGCTAAAGCCAGCATGCCACCCATTTTTCCCCAGCTAACTCTGATACTACTTACTGGGAGTGGGAAGAAGAGATGGGTGTCAGAAGGAAATTCAGTGTCCAGTTTTCTCTCTCAGTAAGCTATAATAGCAGAAAACAAGAACTTGAGCTCAAAGGTTTTGCCTACCTCAGAAAATCATAGAACCTGTGGCATTCAAGTGGGTTAACTATCTCTCCCAAAAGCATTCCAGTAATTTCCTTTTCACCCTCACCCCCTCCCGTTAATTATCATATCTTTTGACCTTCTTTCTCTCTTCATAAAATTCATTAAGTTGCCAATTTATAGAGCAGAAGCTAACAGATAAATGTTATAATTTACTGCCGGCCCCTTCTTGGGAATAGACTTACAAATCTCTCAGGCAAAAATGCCACGAAAGCATGAGGGCTTTGGTATCCTTTGGTTGTGTGAAGAGGAATAAAAAAAGGACAGAATCCTAAGAGAAAAATTAAACTTTCCAAAGACAGAACATAGCTGCATTTTAAGTAACCACTTTAAAGACATGACTGCTGTTTTGGCAAAAGCCAGTAAGCCACACAAAATTAATTTCATGTTTCATTGACATTACTTTCAGGAATTTCATGTTGACATAACCTATAGAGTAAGGGTGAGATAGTGCAGACAATATATTTAATGCTGCTACACCAACACAAAATATTTTAAATCTGAACAGAGACCTGACATTGTAAAATAATAGTGTTCTATGTCAAAAAAAAAAAAAAAAACGAATGAAACCGTGATTTTCACATCCACTATCCAAATGCTAATTGCTTCTAGTGCAAAAATTTAAAAATCAAATTGTGAACTCTTCATGGCTCCTGTGTTGAGCCTAAGATACCTTTCAACCTATTTCTGATTTTGTCTTCCACATAGATAGTGACCCTTTTATAGGAGTGCTATGTTAAAAAATAGCAATGAATGTGTGATTACAAGTTGTATGTCAAGTTAACAAGAAGGCATCTATGAACATTCGCTTCTAAATACATTCAATGGAATAGTTGTCTTTCTACAAAACAAAATGTTTTCACTTACTCAACCAGTTGAGGGGAAGGGAGGTTGTTGGCTTGGCCACTGGTATGTTTGTGTGTCCCATAATAGCCGTATGTCCCATTCTTTACATTAGCATCTGTCACCATGGATCCCTGATCCAAGTGCTGAGGAAAATCATTGCATGACCAAGGCTCTCTCTGGCTCTGAGGCAACAAACATTGTTTTTTATAATGCACAGCTTCTGTTTCTACCTCTTGGCTTCCAAAGTCACATATTAGCTAGCAATTGGCCAGAGTCAGGCCAGAATTGCTGCTATTGTAAGGGCTTCTCAGGCTAGTTTCCATCTTCTAAAGGTATGTATTATCACATTCATTAAGAGTTATTTTCATCTGCTTGGCTTGTAATTTGTACCCTTTCAAGTATACCATAAAGCTGGGATTTCATTTAGTCTGGCAGAATCTGAAGACCACTTGGTAATACAGGAATCTCAGTGCTGGCTAGGTGGTTGGATTTCTTGAACTTTATGATTTCCAAATTTCAGAGTGACAACCATTGCTTGAAGTCATGGGAAACTTTTCCTCTTGTGATTTAGTTTTGCCATGTGTATTAGCCAATTGTTGCCAAAATAATGCTGCATAATATGCCACCCCAAACAACATGATTACTCTCACTCACACATCTGTTGATCAGCTGGGGGTCAGCTGATTTAAGTTGGCCTCCACTAAGCACTGCTCCAATTTCCAGGTTGGATCTGGGTCTGCTCCACATGTTTCTCATCATCTTTGGACTGTGGACTAGCTGGGACATGTTCATCTCACGGCAATGGTAGAGGTATAAAGAGGGACAAGTGGAAACACACAGTGTCTCTTAAGGCCTGTTCCCAGAACTGACAACTTCACTTCTGCCCATATTCCATTGGTTAAATCAAGTCAATTGGCTGAACCCAAAGTCAAGGACTGGGAAAGTACATAATGCTTCTAGTGAGAAAAACTACAAAGTCCTATGCCAAAGGGCAGGACACAGTAAGGGGTTACGCACTGGGGCCAACCATTCTTTCTTCCACATTGTCAAATGTCAAGGAAAGCATACAAGTCAGTCTGTAGCCATAATTTGAGTAATTAATGGTGGCACATTTGAGAGACACAATTCTCTCAGTGAGGAAGAAAGTCATGCAACATCTTTCACTTGAATTATAACTTTAGCTTGATGCCATGCTAAAGTTTCACAGCCTCTAAGGGCATACTGAGGGACTTGACAGTAGAATTCTAATTCTTTGTTAGTTAACACAAGTTACATAGAATGTTGATGGCTACAGTCAGTGGTATCTCTGGCCCAAGGTTGACTAATACAAAAAGGAGAAAATTGTGTAAAGATCTGTAAGGTTTTTTAGGGGAAAGACTTTAAGGTAGACGTGATGCTGTGTCAGTAGGAAAACTGGCAGCTTCTGCTTTTTCTTTCTCAGAGCCCAGATGCACATTAAGCAGTCAGGGTACCCTGTTGCTCTAGACATCACATGGAAAGACCAAATTGGCCAGGGTTGGGAGAGAGGGGTGGAAGGTGAGATGAGGGAGAGGCTACATGGAGGATAGTGGAAGAACCTAGCCAACAGCAAGGGCCTAGATCTTAGACCTGTGGACCCAGTTAAGTTGTCTTAGCCAGGTCCCAGGTGTTCAAACTATCCTAGCTGAGTTGCCATATATTTGAGTAAAGACACCATGCTGGATAGTCCAGCCACAGCAGACATCATATGAAGCAGAAAAGAGCCATTCTTGCTGTGCCTCATCTGAATTCCTGATCTAAAGAATTGTGATGAATAATAAACATGTTATTGTTTTAATCCACTATATTTGGAGGTAGTTTATTACCCAGCATAAGATCGTTGAAACAGTGACTTTTCTGATAATTTCTCCAAAAGGCGGAATTCTTTTCTTTTTTAAAAAAAGATTTATTTATTTGAGAGAAAGAGAGAGAGAGAGAGAAAGAGCATGAACAATGGGGAGGGGCAGAAGGAGAGAGAGAGAGAGAGAGAGTCTGAAGCAGACTCTTCCCTGGGCACAGAGCCCAACACAGGTGTTGATCTCACAACCTTAAGATCATGACCTGACCTGAAACCAAGAGTCAAATGCTCAACCAACTGCACCACCCAGGTGCCCCTCCAAAAGGTGGAATTCTTATTTGGTCTAGAGCATTTTGCCATTTTGAACATTCTTTCCAGAGAATGGGGCATTTTTATCATAGAGAATGTCAGTGATGATATATGATATTCTTGTTAATTGATGAGTTTGGAGAGGGAAGAGCTAATTTATTCTTTTCAATTAAGTATTATTTAATTTTGAGGCCTATGATTTACAGTTGGATTCCTTAAAAGAGAGATTCAATAAATTAATGTATTAGCTGGTTTTCTGTCAGAAAATTAACCAGGTCAAAGGATGACCACCTACTGGAGGCTCTAAGGGAGAGTCTACTTCTTGCTCATTTGGGCTGTTAGCAGAATGCAGTATTTTGTTGTTGTAAGATCAAGATCCAGATTTTCTTGTTGGCTGTAAGCTAAGGGCTGTTCTCAGCTTCTAGAGGCCATTTGGAACCCTTGGTTCCTGGCCGCTTTCCTGCAGCAATGGCAGGTCATATCTTTCTTGTATTTCCTGTCTCTCCTTCTACTTCCTGCCTCCCTCTTCTGCTTTTAAGAGCTCATATGATTAGATTGCACCCATCTGGATAAGCTTAACCTCCCTGTGTTAAGGTCAGCTGATTAGTAACCTTAATTCCATCTGCAACTTTAATTTTCTTCTACTATACAACATAAGATAGGCACAGGTTCCAAGGACTGAGATATACACATATTCAGGGACCAATTATTCTGTGTACTATAGCAAGATCTGCCTTCTTCAACTGCATGGTATATACAAATACCACTGTCAGGAGTTGTGCAGTGTGTGTCTTGTGCAGCTATAGGTGACAGCTCTTAGAAGCATTCTAGAACAGGGGGGAGGCAAGTTCCATACCCAGGGCTCCATTTTGGTGTCACCGATCCTCCCAATCAAACTGGCAAGTTACTAATTCCCTCTCATTTCAGAGCAGGACTGCTCTTTCCACCCTCTCTCTCTCTTAACCTAAGAGGAAGATTTTCTCTTAGACCCAAACAAACAAAAGAAATTTTTAAAGGAAATATTTATGATGGGAATTTTTTTTAATTTCAGAAAAAAACAATTTTAGGATATATTATTTATATTTTTATAAAAAATATTTATATAAACAAATTTAGGATATATTATGATTTCAAGGAAAAGGCCTCTGGACATCTGCACAGATTCATTCCCAAGCCTAGCTATTCCTCCCTCAGGATCCTGAATGCTTTTTAGTTCTGCTCACTAAATTATCCATCGGTGTCCAGCTGACTCAGCTTTTCTCATGTGTCACCAGCTATTACCTAGCCAGGACACAGCTACCATCTTGTCCTCTTTCAGTTTATGTGAACATTACTTATGACTATTAATTACCTCACAATCTAATTACAAAGCCATGAGCTTGACCATGGGATGATTGGTAGGGTGCAATATTTCTCAACTTTATTTATGTAGTGGGGAATGGTGTTCAAAGATATGCAATGTAAAAAGCCCAATATTTAAAAAGCTCAAATGGAGCCTTCATGATTATTAATTCAGATTCCCCCTTCCCTGACTGTGTAATTCCTGAAACTCTATCATGGTGTCCTGAGGCTTCTTTGAGCATTGAAAACATTGGTGTGGTGGAAAGAACCTGGAGTGGGAGGCAGAATACACTCCCCAATGTTTTCAGTCTGTGACTCTGCACAACCATCTCAACTCTGAGATTCTCTTCTCCTCTAAATAAGAATAAAACCTTTTCTCACCAATCCATGAGACTGTTAGGAGCATCAGTTTCACAACCTGCTAGGATTCTTCCCCATTTTTATGCCAGTATTCTAATGACACAGGATTGTTTGCTCTTCAACACCCCACCTAGGGTGACCCTAGGCCACTGACCAAGTTTTCCTCCATATCTAGAATGAATTTTCCTTTTTTCTTTCAGTGAAATTTCTACTCTTCTTGCATAAATAACAGCTCATCTGTGAAGCATTCAGCCAAGTCATCATGAAGAGATTGTAAGTGTATGTGTTCTTTTTAATCTGCGTTTGCACAGTATTTTGTTTATGCCATGTCTGAATTTCTATAAGCCGAAAGAAATGTGAAATTTTATCTTTTATGTCTGATATCTAATACACGCCTTAGCACAAAATAGGTTCCCAGTAATTGTCTTCTAAATGAATGAATCAAAAACTAAACATGTGGAGTATTTATTATTATTATGCTGTCTCTCTCTATATGAAGACTGTATTTTCTCCTCCTAAATACCTTGCCTTAGGTTCCCCAACCTGTTATCACATTAAGCTACCAATACTCCAGTGCACTGAAATCATTGGTAATAATGCGGAAGACAGAGAAATATTAATAAAAGGAAAGGAGAAATTGTACATTTCGTAGAAAACTTTTTATGATTTCCACTAAACTTGTCTGTTCTTCCAGATGCCCTCTTTCTCATACTCTTGCCAATGGTTCTGCCCTAACATATCTGCCCTGTATCCAAACCTACTTATCAAAATATTTATTTTGTATAGAGAAAACTCTCCTAAGTCAAGTCTAATTTTCTCCATCAAACTACATTTTTACATATACAGAAAATTAATTCACCATAATATTTTTTAGCTTAGTTCATGTATTTTGTTTCTTCTTCAACTATATTGTCCCTTACCACCTATACCTCTATTTGTGAATGTATACTCTAGAATATTCTGAGTTAAGTTCCATCAAAACTATCCCCTCCCATTCACCCATTGGTTCAAGTACCAGTCCTGTGCATTTCGTATTGCTCAGGGTGATAAGTACTAAATTACTTTTAAAGTAACTATAAAAGTGAAAGATCCAAGGAACACTTCACAAGGGCAGCATATTCCAAATCTTAGAACATTAGAACACAACTTTTCCCATTTACCTATAAGTAATTTTTCTGGGGTATAGTTTTCCTTTTAACTGGTCTGAGAAAAAGCACCAGGATTTATGAGAAATAAAGTGTGATATTTAACTAGAAGCAGTAATTTTGGTAATAGAAACAAAGCTATTTGTATTATAGTTCAGTTCATTTTTTTGGTATCAAATTACAAACTGATTGTTTCCTTATTACACTTTGAACTCAAGATATTTAGATATTTGTTCTGCAGCATAGGATTTTAAAATAAACTCCACTAAGAACTGAAAACTCTTCACTTTTCTCTGGAGTGAGAACTCCCCCTCCCCCATGCAAAAATCATTCATTCATTTGTCAATTTACGTATTTACCCATTCACTTGTCCTTTTATAACTAAATATCCTTTGAATATTTTGATGTGCCCAGAGTTGTTCTACCACTGGGTATACGGTTGCTAATAAGCAGGTTTCTTGGCATCAGAAAGCCTATATTTAGTGAGGGAGACAGTGAACTCCAGAACAGGTGGTGATGTCAAGAAAGGCTTCACAGACAAGGTGATTTGTGATCATGGCAAAGGAACTGAAGGATATTCTTAGCAGAGGAAACTGTGTTAACAAAGGAATGCAGCTCTTGGGACAAGAGTTACATCAGCGAAGTGTGTCTTTGATGTGCCAGGATTTCCTCTTTCTCCAAGGATCCAAGTCCTCTCAGCCAGGAGTTCTATAGGCTTCACCAGCTAATTTTAGAGGTATGAAACCTTCAAACTTGAGTTGTAAAAAGCTTGATTTTGTTAATAAACATGCCAGGGTCTAATGCTACTGCGACTAGTTACTAACCACAGTGTATTAGGCAAATAATGTAATCTCCCAAAGTGTCACTGTCTTAGTCCGTTCAGATTGCTGTAACAGAATACCATAAACTGGGTGGCTTAGAAACAACAGAAATTTACTTCTCACGGATCTGGAGGCTGACCTTTCTCAAGATGAAGGCACCAGCAGATCTGGTATTTAGTGAGGGTCTGCTTCCTTGTTCATAGAGGGCTGTCTTTGCTGTGTCCTCACATGGTGGTAGAGACAAAAAAGGTCTCTGGGGTCTCCTTTATGAGGCCACTAATCCCATAAAGGAGAGCTTCACCCTCAAAACCTAATCACCTCCCAAAGGCCCCACCTCATAATGCTAGCACATTGGAGGGTAGGGTTTCAACATATGAAAGAGGGAGGGGGCGGTAATAAACATTCAGTTCACTCTCATTCCCTTTCATCACTCAAAATTTGAGAGTAATGATACCTACTTCATTGTATTATGTGAGGATTAAAATAGGTAATTCAGAGAAAATATTTAGGACAGTACCTAGCAATGGTATGTACTCAAAAAATGGTTAACTTTGTTACTCATACTGATACCAATATTAATACTATTACTGTTACTAATACTACAACTACTACTAATAACAGCTATGATATCTTTAGCCCTAGAGTCCAGCAACAGTGCTAAAGTCCTTTACACGCATTGGACAATTTACTGGCCTTTCTACTATTATTATTTATTTCTACAACCACTAGTGTCATAAAATCATTGTAATATCAAACTGTCCATAAATGTTAATTTCTTATCACAAAGCACAATGTACATATAACTAGTCGATTTGGGAAATTGGGAACAACAACGTTGCTTTTCCTTACTTGTTAGTGCTTTTACAACTGAATCCAGTAGAAGAGGAACTGCAAATATAATACTAATGTCCGTAGGTATAGAATTATATTTGTGGTTCAAAATTAGTTTTATGAAGAATTAAGCTGTCAGCCGGACAAGTTCCTTCTGGAAGCTCTAAAGGAGAATCCTTTCTCGACCATGCTCATCTAGCTGCTGCTAACATTTCTTGGCTTGTTGCAATATCATTCCAATCAATCTCTGCTTCTATAATTTCATTGCCTTTTCTACCCTTATCCTAACTATTTGACCTCTCTCTTATAAGCCCCCTTGTGTTTACATTGGGCCCACTTAGATAATCCAAGGTAATTTCCCCCATTTTAAGATCTATAACTTACACCTGCAAAGTTCCTTTTATCATATAATGTAACATATTCAAAGGTCTGGGGATTAGGGCATGGGCATCTTTGGGAGTCCATTATTCTGTCTACCGCAAAGGTTGTCAGAAATAATATTAAGTGATTCAGGGAGTAAGAACACCCGAAGAAAGCTTGTGGTAAGACTCTGATATAGAAAATATCTACACAGTGTAGAATATTGTCTAACCCATAAAATACTCTTGCTGAATGCATTTGTTTCTTGTACTCATTTGATTAGAGTAGGAGCATATGGGAGATTTTCCAGGGAGTGGGTCATAAGCACTTGTGGCTGTCACCTTGACTAACTATGTGACTGGTGTGCCTTCATCTAGACAATATTTTTCACCTACTCACACCATAGAAGCTGTTCCAGTTCTATTCTGTGGCCAATCAAGATCACAAAGAGTAGGCTGTAGGGATCAGCAAACGAGAGCACACAGACAAAATCTGCCCCTTCATCTTTTTTTTATAGTTTTATGAACCCAGCCATGTCCATTTGTTTCTATGCTGTTTATGATTCTGTGCCTTTGTAAAACAATGGCCAAGATGGGTAGTTGCAACTAACACCATTTGACCTGCAAAACCTAAAATAGTTATTAACTCACTTTTTTCAGAAAAAAAAAAAAATCACTCAGAGAATGGACTTTGAAATGAAGAAGATATGCATGTGAGTTCAGCTTGGTCGACTCCAGATCTTTGACCTTAGGCATGCTATTAGCTGTGACATTTGTAGGTGTCTGGTCTCCTACTGTATTTTTGCCCTTACTGCTATTATTTGGTTAATAGTCCATCCACATTTTCTTGGGAAACAACTCCTTCCTCACTCCCATTTTATGTTGTTTGTTTAGAACTTGCCTTACCCCTAGTCAAGGATAAGTATGAAACCCAGGCCTGAGCCAGAGGGATCATTTAGGAATTTGTTCAGGGGTGAACATGCGAGTTGACGTGGACCAATATCAGCCAGAGATAGGTGCATACTATGGAGGCAAGAAAATACCTCCAGCTATTGGTTACCATCTTGCCCCCTTGTGGGACTTGGAAATAAGACTGACAACAGAGAAAAGAAGAAATAAGAAATACAGAAAAATTTAAGGTTGTATGACATCATTTGCAACACAGAATGAAACCCCACATGAAGCCATGGAGTCTAGTGACACAGATCAAAACATTCTGTCTCTGCTAAAGTCAGCTTAAGTTTGGTTGTCTGTCACTTGCTGCAAATAGACTCCTAGCTCATACAATACCTAACTTTGTCAAGCCTGTTTCTTCATCTTTAAACATTAGAGTAAAAACATCTACCTCAATATTTTTTGTGACAAATAATTGATATTATGTAACTGGCACATGGTGAAAACCCAGTCAATGGTAATCATCATCATTACTTTCATCAACATCATCATTAATATTGAAAATAGATCTAAAGTTGCTTCATCTTGGTAAATTGTGGAAAATGCTACACATGCTGTACTCAGCTCTTCCTATGGAAAGTTCAGTAACTCTCTTACATTTTTTACTTGCAAAGTAGGGACAATTAATTTTGGGTCTTTCTTTTAGATAGTGTTTTGAGAATCAAACGGTATGTTGAATACAATCATTTTTAATAGTGTGAAGTGTCATATTAACCTTTGCAATAAATCTTTGCAATAATCTTCACAATAAATGTGTGAATGCACCAATTAGACCAAATTAGACCAAATAGGATTAGGCCAAATTTCTAGGTATGTGCATATGCTTATATGTTAATTTCACTCAGCTGCCAGTAAGGTTGCCTGACCCCACATGAAGGTTAGAGATATCCTGGCAAAAGAGACTGGCACCTTGTCTGGCCCTGTCACTAACAAGACCCTTCATGAGGCTCCTATTGAGTTCTGTGCACTGGGTTACCCATGCTGCCTTGAGTCAAGATACTGTCTGTGTGAGCCACAGAGAGACATAGACATCACTATTTGTCCAAAGAAAATCAGTTTAGAGCCAGAAGGACGGGGTTCCAGGTTCTCTCCTGCCATAAAACCCCTATGTGCTAAGGGAAGGTTACTTGATTTCTCTGGGCCTCAGTTCCCTCAAGTGTACGATGCGGATGGATATAACCACTTTATTTATTTCATAAGATTTTGATGAAAAGCAAAGGTGACAATAACTATGAGAAAATTTTAGGAAAAAGTAAAGCACCATGTGTTCTATTCGCTATCAATAAGAGTTTAATCCTTTTCCATGCATTTTTGGAAAACAATCTTTTGCATCTAAAGTTTGCATATATAACAGCTAATTGTTGTTTCACTCTGAGTCAGCAGCCGAATGGTGTCTCTAGTTTGCCAAATTTAAAAATAGATGCTAGTCTTCTACTTAACACTGGGTTCAAGAGAATTTAGGTTTGGCAAGTGTACCTTTGCATCTATTCCCATTTCTGTTTAGGGGCCTTCTTAAGACTGTTTAGAAAAACTCTGGGCAGAGAATACTTTTACAAAACAACATTTGATGAGTTGGAGTAAATGAATTAGAAACATATGGATCAAATTTCCCTGAAAATACATCAGGGTTGAAAAATTAAGGAGAAAAAAAGCACTTAGCTTTATCCAAATATGTAAAGGCTAGCTTGGGAAACTTGACCAACCCAAAACCCCACTGCATTTTTGCAGTGTGTATTGGCAGGATCTTGGGGTTCCTCTCCTTTGACTTTCTGTTTTGCAAATGAATTTCTCCCTTTCCAATGCAGGAATTTACATCTCTTTCTCCAAGATTCTCAAAAGTGTACACATGAGAAACCTAACCCACTTATCATCAATATTATGTGTGTTGATGAAAAATATGTAGCGTATAACTATCTTGCAATAAAATTAATATAATTCAGTGAACAAAATGCACAGCTCACATTTTATGCAGAATATTCTGTAACTAATAACTAGAGTTTTGGGTATTAACAAAGTGATGGAAATAGTTACATGTATAGTGTTTAGTTCTGCTAAGTCCTTCTGTGACTGTCTGAGTAGCTCCACTATTTACTTGAAAATCCCAAAAGTAGATCAGTTCAATCCTCCAGCCCCAGGGTCTCTTTTGGATTTAACCTGAAACTCAAATCATGTAAGCTGCCTAAATCTTTCCTCTGTTTTTATTCAGGGATCCATAAGAATTTCCCCCAATCGTTTATATCCAATAAGAGTGGTGAACATGAGCTGCCAATTAAGAGGGTGGGAGGTGACATTAACTTCTATTCCACTTTCGTGATTTCCTCATTTCACCTAAATTCTTCCTTGGTCTTTGAGAAGTTGACTCAATGGCCACATTTTTTAATCTATTCCTTCCAGTAACTTTAATGCGGTTCCCACACACACAAAGAGTACCACTGTGAGTACCATCATGAGGGTTAAGCTGAGATAGGGGAAAAAAGGGGATCGCCAATAATCGCTGGTCTGAAAATCATCAGCAAAACTGCCCCTAAAACTTTAGATCTTCCTGCTTGCATCTTTATTTGTATGAATAGCAAACTCTATTGTGTAACAGGATTGGGGTAACGAGCTCTTCATCTCACTTTCTACCTACGCATTCTCTAGGTCTAGGTCTGAAGGTCTATGGGACCTTGAGATCCCAGGATTTCCTCTGAACACAGTAGCTCTTGTGTGAACTCATTTAACATTTATCTTAACCTGCAGGGTGCTATTTACTAATGTTCGATATGCATGTATCTGCCCAATCTGGCCATCAAGTTGAATATTCCAAGGACAGGAATTGTATATGCGTCACTAAACCCACGAACAATGCACAGGGAGTGCATTCAAGATACAGCTTTTTAAATCATTATTATCCTTTGCTTTTTGTCTTGTTAATAATAGATAGCCAGCTTGTCTAATGTATTTTCCACCAAATCGACTCAAATACTCCATAGAGAGTTTAAAGTTAATAATTTGAAGATACATTCCCAGATTCCACTACTTTTTAATAATATGATAGCTCTATACAATTTAATTTTATTACATTACATTATTTAAGAACATAAGATATTCAATTTCCCTCGTCACTTTATTATAATTTTTTATTCATTTATATAGTTCTTTGTTTTTTTTCTTTTTTTGTATTTTCTCTTCCTTACGGTTTTTTTTAAATTTATTTTTAATTGAAGTATAGTTGACTTATAGTATTACATTTTGTTTCAGGTATACAACATAGTGATTTGACAATTATGTACATTGCAAAATGCTCACCACATTAAGTGTAGTTACCATCTGCCACTATATAAATTTATTACAATATTATTGACTATATTCCCTATGCTGTTCAGATGGTACTTCTAACAACATATTACATATGCTAGTTCTATAATACACATACCTGAGGTATGTCCTCAGTCAGAAATTCCTTCAACTCTGAACTTTTACAAATTTTCTCCTTCCTTAGATTATATTGATGTGGGTTGTACCATAAAGCAACATGGCTCTCTTTTCAGAAAGGTCCAATTTTATTTCATTTTATTTTCTGAAAGTAAGGTCTATTATTTTGGGTCAACTTGATAAATTGTCAGATTCAGTATTAGACAGTTGGGTAATGTATGCTTTATTTTGTTTTAATGTGCTGCATTTATTATACCCTTCTGTCCTGAACCAAGTGGCCTTTATATTATTAAAAATCTAATGAAAACAAAGTTCACAAAGAACCATTGTTAAAGAATACACTTATCATTTCATTTTTTTTCTATTAGGTGGACTTATAAGAGCCCATTTTTATAGGTCTGAGCATGAATGACAAGTTGTTTGCTTTAGATTTATGTAGAATTTATAATAAAAATGAATAAAATTTATTTTAAAACAAAATCTAAATTGAGTGGATTCATAAACCACTGCAATAAAAAGTTGATTGAATCTGAACGTTGACAATTTCTCTATGAGGTACATTTGACATCTTTCTAGTAGATTTGATTTACTGAAGCAAAATTTTAAATTAAGGTCAGGCAGGGAAAAAATAACAGCACCATTCTTGATACTTTTTGTTAGAAAATTCTTGATATCTACATTATATATGTTCCAATTTATTTCAATATTTTCTTTTATCAACATGGTCAACAATCACAACTCATTCACACCCTCTTCTAGTTAACAAACTTGGGGATATTTACTAGGTTTCACTCTTCTCTTTGAGTCTGTAGATCAGTAATGAACCATCTTGAACTTCACCTCACTCCTGTTAAATAGAGCTCGCTCATTTTCCTTCTCTCTGGTCTTTGCCTCCATATACCTACCCATTTAGTTATTCCCTCTTCCATCTGGGACAGGAAAAGACAAGTCACTCTTCTTTTCTAAAGCCGATAACTCCACATGTCATTTTGTTTTTAGTTACATTTTCCTGTCTATGCTTTGTCTTTACCAGTGATTTTCTCCAAATTCTGGAGCATCTTAAATTCTCTCTTCCTGCAGAAGGCTTACCTTCTACTTACGTTTCTCGGGTCAGTCTGGAACAAAAGCAGGTTTTTGAAATCTGCTACCTCCTCAAAACACACACCCATCCATTCCCTTCTCCTAATTATCAAATTCCTAACAGGATGGACTCTGCCTTGCCATTGCACTTGCTTACTCATGAGCGAACCCATTGCTGTTGGTTTCCCCCTACCACTTGCCTGAAGCTGTTCACTCAAAGGGAAGCAGTGGACCCCTATTTTTTTCTCAACCTACATAGAGTTTTACTTTTTATAGTACTTGGAACTGTAAATGATCTGCCTTTCTAGAAATGGCTCCCCTTTGCCCTCTGTGTAAGAACCCTGCTCTGGTCCCTCATCTCTTCTACCAATTGAGCCTCTCCTTCATTGGCTGTGTGTCCTCTTCCATTCACTAACTGGGAGCCTAACCCTAGGGATTTTGTTTTGGTTTGTTTTTTAAATCTTTTATTTTATTTTTTATTGTTTTTAAAGATTTTATTTATTTGACAGAGAGAGAGAGAGAGAGCACAAGTTGGGGGAGCTGCAGGCAGAGGGAGAAACAGGCTCCCCGTTGAGCAAGGAGCCCGATGCAGGATTCAGTCCCAGGCCCCTGAGCTGAAGACAGAGGCTTAACCTATTGAGCCACCCAGGCATCCCCTAACCCTAGGTTTTGTCTTTTTATACTTTACATCTATTTTAAACGTACTTTATCAGAATTCTTACTGTTACGGCCTTAAGTAGTTTAATTGCACAGATGACTGCTGAATATGAGCAGTCTTAACATAATGGCATCAGTTCCAAATTCCACTGTCTCCTGAATATTACCCCCTCAATGTCCCATCCAAATCTTCACCTCTCCATGATTAGGATCAAATTTATCATGTTTCTTCCCTACACCAGTCCTTCTTTTGTCAGCATAGCTTCCAGAATAAAATACCTTGACTCCTATTTTATTTGCTCTGACAAATCTATGAATAAATCCAATCAGTCCTTCCTTTGACATTTTTCTGCCCTTTCTTTTCAGACCCAGGGTATCCTTGACAATAAAACCATTCCCCCTCAGTGTCTTTTACTGCTGGACCTTTCCCTGAGATGTCTTCTTCATAATATCCCCTACATATGGTGCCAATCCATGTTCATCTTGTCCATGCTTCAAGGCTCTAATCACAAATTATCTTTTCCACAATATTTTTCTTAATCATGATAGTCAGGAGTGACAACCTTCTTCATAACACTTAATTGTAAAATATAAACTTCAATTACTAAATAGGAATATTTCCTTTTATATATGTACATATATATATATATATATATATATATATATATATATATAGCAACATAGATTACCAAGTGTCTTCACATACGATGCATCAGGTAACCCTTACTTGTTTGTGAGTATTAGCTATTTGTATGCATATGTAGTCACTTCTATTGTAAACTTTCATGAAGATTTGTAGCTTCTAATTCACCCCACAGTACCACATAGTGTCTTCCACCAAGTAGGTGTCCTATAAGATTAATCTGATGTGTGAATAAATGAAGAAAATGGCAGTGAGCCATGCACCTGGAGAAATGGTAACATGAGACTGGTTCTATTTTGCCCTCCCCTTTACCCAGGCAGTTTCTGCTGCCCACGACCAGTAGGATTTTGTTTGTTTTTGTTTTTAATTCATAGATCAACTTGCACTATCAAGTATAATTAAAGAACTCTAAACTATAATTAAATATCAAGAGAAAGTACGTACATGTGTGCTGCTGAAAACACATTTCTTTTTTAAAATTTAAAAAATGTATTTTTAATTATTTTACATTTTTATTTATTAATTTTTCTTGAAGTATAATTGACCCACAATGCTACATTAGTGTCAGGTGTACAATATAGTGATTTGACAAGTTTATAGGTTATGCTGTGCTCAGTTCAAGGGTAGCTACCATCTGTCACCATGCAACACTATTACAACACCATTGACCATATTCCCTATGCTCTACCTTTCATTTCAGGACTCATTCATTCCATAACTGGAAGCCTGTATCTCCCCTCCCCTTCACCCATTCTGCCCATCTCCCCACCCCAGCCCCTCCAGGAGCCATCAGTTTATTCTCTGAATTTATGGGTCTGTTTCTGCTTGAAAACACATTTCTAAGGTAAGTTGAGATGAGAACACCACTAGAGACTTCTGCTTGATGTCTTGCATTAGGTGAGCCCTCTTTAGGTTAGGAGGGGCACTGGGTCAAAGGAAAGGAGAGCAATCCCATCCATTTCCCTTCATCTGCTCTTCTGCTTCCTCCAAACACACAAGGTGGTCACTAAGGTTCAGAGGGAGAAAAGGAGGGGAAGTAAAAGAAACAAACTTTGAAAGGGCATGGCTCTAGTAGACCTCAAAGACAAATTTTGACTGCTTCATGACCACACTGTCTTTGTGTCCCAAACCCCTCAATCATGTTCTTACACATATACTCTTTGTTCTGCCTTAGCACTGTGAAAGTTTGTGCATCTCAGTCTGCATGTGTCAGTCCCTCTGGTCCGTGGGACGAGGGAGAAGCAGAGATGGGTAGGGAGAAAAGTCTATGACACAGGGCTGTGCAAGGCAAGGCTGCTCCCTGGGGAAATCAGAGAAGAAGGTCCAGAAGTGTTTGGTGCTGAGCAGCCACTTGGTACACAAACATGTACACAAGAAACGAGTAAGAGCTGATAAGGCTGGCATCAGAAAGATCTTTGGTTGGACCCCACCCCCAGGACATCCCCCAGGAGACCCCGTGAGTGGGGGGAGAACCTGTAAAAGCAGGTGGCGGGAGGGTCCCCGAGATTAATGCATTTGACCATATCGGTATTCCTAGGCGGGTGGCCACGTTGAGGAAGTCCAGAAAAAAGAAGAGAAGTTGTAAACTAGGAAATAAAGGTTGACTAGAAGGGGCTGACCCAGGATATCAAGTCGGAAGAGCTTGATGAGAAGGGAAACGAAGAGCAAACAGGGCAGAGGAAACAGAGGGCTGAGCCTGGGGAAAGCAGCCATATTTTAACAAACACTTTGTTTCTCTTCTTTAGGGTTTGGTAAGTTGTATTTACTTTAGCTAAGATGTATTCACAAACCACAGAAACACCCTCAGATAATACTTTAATTTTCCTTCTTGTTAATCATTTTCCCTCTCTTTGTCTTTCTTTATATCTTTCATTCACATTGCTCTTAAATTGACATCATCATTTTCATTCTTATGAATTATGCTTTTTCAAAAATCTTTCTTAGTGTTTGAGCTTGTTACCACTCTTTCTCTTTCTTCATCCCTATTTCTTGGATAAACTTGTATGCCTGGATTTTTTATTTAATCCACTTTTTGGCCATTCTTAAAAGCAAAATAAAGTCTACTACGGATATTCTTCAAGTCAGTATCCCTGATATTCCACTCTTGGTCACAGACATCTGTAAAGAAATGAGCACGGATCCTGATAACTTCCACAATCACCAGGGCCTTGCCCTGAGAAACTCACATAGGTTCAGCCTTTGCTCCTCATTGGAACTAAAATAAATACTCATCCTTGGGATTCTGCCAGTTTTTGTTTTCCTTTTTATTCACAGTTAAAAAAAGAGTCTGGCTGCCCATAGGTGTGTGATCCACGAAATATTTGCACAGCATAATTTATATTTTCTAAGCAAGAGGTGTGGCTAGAATGATCCAAAAACCCATCACTTTCTCTCAGATACTGCCACCCTCACCATGATATTGATGGATTCAACTTTACCCTTGAAGCCTTGTTCACTGGAGGAGACAGGTCAGTTAGGTGCATGAGGCATCTTTCCTTTCCTTCTTCTTTTCTCTTCATAAAAGGGTCCAGCTTTCCCTTGATGCATCATTAAAAAAAAAAAGAAAATCACTATGCCCTTGAACTTTGCCCCCTGGAGCAGCCAAAAGAAAATCCTCAAATATGTCCTTTGGCAGAGAAGTGCTCTTATTCCCATGGAAGAGAAAAAAATAAAATAAGAAATTTGGGTTATTGTTCATCTGAGGGCTGTATGGGTCTCCCAAAAGACTTTGTAGCAAATATGTGCTTCCTGCAATCCAGGGGTGACCACTGTGAAACTGGCCAAGTCAGCAAAGAGGGGAAAGTCCAATTTCATATGGGAGGCCTTTCTGTAAAACAAACTTGGCTTTGCTCTCATTGTGTGGTGCCCAGCTGTTGCCTTTATGTACAAGTCGGGCACATCCCACCTCCATGGGGCCAGCCACCACCTCTAGGCCATGGGCCAGGGGTAATTTACAGCAGCACAAGAATGGAGACAGGATGGGTTTGGAAGGAACTGCCATAGTGAATGAAGTGAGAAGATTGGCCAAAGTGGGGGAAAAGCAGCAAGCCAAGGTTGGGTTGGGGTCAATTCCTGTGGATCTGTAAATCTCCTTCATGGATCGTTAGTGCTGAAAGGAGCCCCTGGAGGTCATTCAGTATATCCCTCTTCTTCCCCTGGGTCACTTCAACACATGGTTTTCCTTCCGGGTCTGATAGATTTTCAAGAAAGAACATGATTTTTGCTTTCTCTCTCTCTCTCTCTTTTTTTATCTCCTGAATTCTCCATTTAATTCTTCTTGAGTACTGATATACTCTACTAATCAGGTCAATAAGCCAGAACTTCCAGGGAACAAAATCATCCTCTTTGGTTACTGTACAGACCACGGTATTGTGTTAATCATCCAGCCAGCTGTCCTAGAAATATTCAGAAGAGCCAGAGGGTGTGAACAAAGCTGTACAATTCATTCACCACTCTTGGGAAAGCAACCTGTATTCATGAATTTATTTGGCAAATATTGATTGACATCCTGCTATATGCCAGGCCCTTCCTAGGCACTGCCTCTATAGGCTGGGAATGAAAAACGACAACAACCCTCACTTCGTGGAATTTACATATCCTGGTGGATGGAGAGAGAACACCATCTCCAAAGAGACAATAGCGGGGCGCCTGGGTGGCTCAGTTGTTAAGCGTCTGCCTTCGGCTCAGGTCATGATCTCAGGGTCCTGGGATTGAGCCCTGCATTGGGCTCCCTGCTCAGTAAGGAGTCTGCTTCTCCCTCTCCCTCTGTCTCTGTTTATGTTCCTTCTCTCGCTGTATCTTTCTCTGTCAAATAAATAAACAAAATCTTCAAAAAAAAAAAAGAGACTATAGCATCTCAGCTATTGTTGGCAGCTTTTATAAATGAATTATTTCATTTTAGCCCCATTACAATTCATTTGATAGATAACATTTTATTTTTCTAAAGATTTATTTTTTTTTTGAGATTTTATGTTTTTATTTTTTTAGAAAGAGAGAGTGCAAGAGGCGGGGGAGGGACAGAGGGAGAGGGAAAGAGAGAGAGAGGAAGAGGGAGAGAAGCGGACTCCCCACTAAGTGTGGATCCCATGACCCAGAGATCATGACCTGAGCTGAAACCAAGAATCAGACGCTTAACTGACTGAGCCACCTGGGTGCCCCAGTAGATAACATTGTATCAATGAAAAAACTGGTGTTCAAAGAGGGTAAGTGACTTGTGCAAGGCTGCACAAAGGTGAAAAGAGGTCTGCCTCGCTCATTAGCACTAGACTGAATATACAAGCATTATTGACCCAGACAGTCTCCCAGTTTTGATCCTTAGTTCTCTTGAAAGTGCTCCTGGAGTAACCCCTTCTTAGAATAACTATAATTTTATAGTTTGTTCAGTGCAACATTGACTGAAAACCAACTGTGTGTTAGGAACTAAGCTAGGGGTTGAAAAGGCAGTAAGGTGTGGCCCCTGGCTTCACAAAACTTTTATTACAAGAAGAGACTTGGACAGTATGAGAGGGAAATGCCATGAGAGAGGTGTGAACAGAATGCTAATGAAGCACAAAATGGGGGAAGTTGAGCCCATCCTGTGATATTCAAGGAGGGCTCCTCAAATATGACACCACCAGTGAAGAAGTAAAGTGTGTGTGTGTGTGTGTGTGTGTGTGTGTGTGTGTGTGTGTGTGTGTGTGTGGTGAGTGAGAGGGCAGCATGATAGCCAAAAGGAGAGAATGGGAAACACCAGGAACAGCCCAGAGCCCTGGAACAATATGACATGTCTGAGGAACTTCAAGTGGCATCTTTTAAACCTAGACTAGGAAAAGCCCTCCATATCTGTTTTTACTCTTCTTAATGTTTTTATCCAAACCTCTCACTGGGTAGGTTTGTTTTGCTTTAATCTCTAAAATGACATGGAAGAAAGTTATAACATGATTTGAGAACACCTTAACCTCCTTTCTGTTCAGGCAACAATTGGAGTTTCATTGGAGAAGAAGAAAATTGATTATTTCATTATCCAGTGATACTTTTGATGTCACTGCATGACCTCCAAGGCCAGAATTAGAATGAGATTCCATCGTATACCAAAAACGAATATTTTTTCATAGCAGAATTTTTACATGTAAACTGCCATTCCTTCAAGCTAATTTGTGCAGATAAGGACAGCTTCTACATGCTGCTGTGGAGGAATTGAAAGAGGTGTTTATTTTTTAAGTAATTATTTTGTAGCACCAGATGCTGATGTTTTCTGTTCAAATTGATGAAGCCACAGGCTGAGATCCACAGGCATGCTCTGCCACACTGTATATGTTTTCAATCAGTTCTACAAGGTTGTTATTTTTTTTTTCAATGTCAAAACTTAACCCACACATGGTCTCACGAGGCATGGAGATGCCTAAGCCACAATGCTGGGTTGTAGGACCTAATATCCGTGTAATGATGGGATTGGCTGCAGGGCACATTTGGAAATAATCTTCAGCCTTTGGGATTGAGACTGAGGGCAGGAAATAATAAAACTGTGTGAAGCTACACTGCCTCCTCCTTCTGCTCCCAGCATTCTGCATTTTGAGTAAAGAATATCAACATTCCACCAGAGTCTAGAAACCATTAAGACTTGCCAAAAGATAGCAAAGTGTAGAGCTGAGCAGAGCAAGTGAGCACCTTGGAGAATGGAGTAGAGCCAAGAGAAGGGCATTTGGCAACAGTGGAACAGGGAAAGACAGGCTGCAACTGAAATGCAGATGTTGGAGGTCTCCAAACATCTCATCAAACAAATAGACGAAGGGAAATGCTTTTCTAAGTAGCATGCACTTAACCCAGGGAACTTGATGACACATGATTTTTATTGAGCCAAAGAACTCTGTAACGTTTGTCAAAGGGCTGGACACTGTGATGAATATGAATAACATCTGTAGCTCTGCTAAGTGGGGTGAAAGGGATGAGCCTGACCCATCTTCTGGCATTGACTGTGGAAACTGACTCCTGGCAGGGCTTTTTCAAGAGGGTGAAGAGCCCAGTGGGTCAAAGGCCATTTTCTGAAGTATTTGGTCATCTTGCTCTGAAATATCACGACAAAGCATAGGTAGAAAAGAATGAGATCAGGAGCCTTATTCAGACGCTACTGTGTCTACCTAAGGCCTTCAAGATCTCCCTGCTATGCATGTGAGTGCAGATTCTATAATATCGCAGCCACTGATTGGTATTGTTATCTAGTATTCACCAAATTCTGCTGGTTAACACTTTCAGACAGAATATTTTTGACAGTTATTGGTTTAGAGAAGACCTCTGTAATAGACGCACTAACACCCAGATATATTTTCTCTCAAGGCCTTTTCATTTGTGGGTTTCTGGCTGTTGAAAATACTTACCATTAGCAAAGTGCTGGGATGAGGAGGTGCCTTCTGAGCCAGCGTACAAGTAGAATAGAAGACAGGAGAGAGAATACTAGGGCAAAGACGGTAAAGAGTAGTCAAAGGTATAAAGTTAAAGAGAAGTCCCTCTCGACCTCATCAAGATAAAAAGCTTCTTCACAGCAAAGGAAACAGTCAATAAAACCAAAAGACAACCGACACAATGGGAGAAGATATTTGCAAATGGCATATCAGATAAAGGGCTAGTATCCAAAATCTATAAAGAACTTAACAAACTCAACACCTAAAGAACAAATAATCCAATCAAGAAATGGGCAGAAGACATGAACAGACATTTTTCCAAAGAAGACATCCAAATGGCCAACAGACACATGAAAAAGTGTTCAACATCACTCGGCATCAGGGAAATCCAAATCAAAACCTCAATGAGATACCACCTCACACCAGTCAAGAATGGCTAAAATTAACAAGTCAGGAAACGACAGATGTTGGCGGGGATGTGGAGAAAGGGGAACCCTCCTACACTGTTGGTGGGAATGCATGCTGGTGCAACCCCTCTGGAAAACAGTATGGAGGTTCCTCAAACAGTTGAAAATAGAGGTACCATACGATCCAGCAATTGCACTACTGGGTATTTACCCCAAAGATACAAACGTAGTGATCCAACAGGGTACATGCACCCCAATATTTATAGCAGCAATGTCCATAATAGCCAAACTGTGGAAAGAGCCAAGACGTCCATTGACAGATGAATGGATAAAGAAGATGTGGTATATATATACAATGGAATATTATGCAGCCATCAAAAAAAAAGAAATCTTGCCATTTGTAATGACGTGGATGGAGCTAGAGGTACTATGCTAAGCAAAATAAGTCAATCAGAGAAAGACATATATCATATGATCTCACTGATATGAAGAATTCTTAATCTCAGGAAACAAACTGAGGGTTGCTGGAGTGGTGGGAGGTGGGAGGGATGGGGTGGCTGGGTGATGGACACTGGGGAGGGTATGTGCTATGGTGAGCGCTGTGAACTGTGTAAGACTGATGAATCACAGACCTGTACTTCTCAAACAAATAATACATTATATGTTAAAAAAAAAAAAAGAAAAGAAGATAATAGGAAGGGAAAAATGAAGGGGGGGGAATCGGAGGGAGAGACGAACCATGAGAGACTATGGACACTGAGAAACAAACTGAGGGTTCTAGAGGGGAGGGGGGTGGTGGAATGGGTTATCCTGGTGTTGGGTATTAAAGAGAGCACGTATTGAATGGAGCACTGGGTGTTATACACAAACAATGAATCATGGAACACTACATCAAATAAATAAATAAATAAATAAATAAATAAATAAATAAATAAATAAGATTTAAAAAAAAGAGAGAAGTCCCTCTCTATGGAGTATCACTAAGCCACTGGGTGAGAATCAGTCTAATTACTGGTCCTGTGTTAAAATAGCAGGGTCTTCATCAAAAAAAGCTACTGGTTTATATCTGATAATAACCAATTTCTTCACAGAGAATGCCATGTTGGTCACTTCATCCCCATCCAACCCACATCATTGATGGTTAATGTTCTTGCAAAGAAGTACAAACACATCAAAAAGTTGTTGCTGAGTCTAGCAAAATAGCAAGCATGCCTCTACTTTCTCTTTTATTCCCAACGTCATTCTGAGGCTTTTAAAACAATACAGAAGATGGTTTTGATATACTATAATGAATGAGTGTCTCATATAGATGGCAAAGAGTCACCTCCAAATTCAACTTGGGTGGGGCTTTGTTGGAGCTTTCAGGGATTTGTCATTTTTACTTCTAATTTTACTTGGATAGAAAGCTTTCGGTATTAGTACATTATAATCCTAATGTTACAATATTTCTCCACTAATATAAATATAGCTTCTAAAAGCTACACCTGTTTTATTTTATAGAGAAAGTATTACTGAGGAAAGAGCTCAAATTCTACAACCAGATCTGAAGCTGAAGACTGGTGCTATCATTTGCATCTTGTTTGACTTATCCCAATTTCTTAATCTCTCTGATTCTCAGTCTTTTCACTTGTAAATTATAACATTCACTTGGAATTATAACATCCACAGGGTTGTTTTGAGAAATAAATAAGATAAAATATGTAAAGCGTCAAGAATACAGTAGGTACTCTGTAAACTTTACTGCTTATTAATATGCTCCCTTCCTTCAGGTGTCCTCCCAGGAACATAACAGGTATACAGCCCCAGTCCAACCCCTGTTGAACAATAACCCCAGAGACAAGTTTTCTTATCTATACCTACATGTTTGTTGCCATCACCAGTATCTCAGTGCAAGCTCTATTCATCCTATGCTTGACTGACCACTCCCTAAATGGTTTTCCTTATTCTAGTTTGTCAACCAAATAATTCATCTGTCTTTCTCAATACTGAGCTTTCTCAAACACAATATTTATCATGCCACTGTCTTTCTCAAAAACATTCAGTTATTCCTCATTTCATACAGTATCAAAACTAAATGTTGATTTCTGATTCCAACCATCATGGAGTAATTAGTAACAACTAACTCCCCTGCTTTAAACACCTAGAAAATTTAGGCGCCCAAGTGGCTCTGTTGGTTAAGTGTCTGACTCTTCATTTCGGCTCAGGTCATGATCTCAGGGTTGTGAGATTGAGCCCTGCGTTGGGCTCCACACTGGATGTGGAGCCTGCTTAAGATTCTATCTCTCAACCTCCCTCTGCCTACCAAATATGTAAAACAACAGTTTTAAGAGATTGAAAAGCCATCAGCACAAAAATATGTTGTCAAGAAGTGAACAAAGAATATAAGCCTTTCTATTACCCCAGATATTTTTTCTGGAGGCATTTACTATATCCTGGCACAAAAGGGGGAAACCAAGGGATGCCTGGGTGGCTCAGTTGGTTAAGTGGTTGCCTTCAGCTCAGGTCATGATCTCAGGGTCCTGGGATTGAGTCCTGCATTGGGCTCCTTGCTACTTGGGGAGCCTGCTTCTTCCTCTGTCTGCCACTCCCCTTGCTTATGCTTACTCTCTGTCTCTCTTTCCCTCTCTTTCTGACAAATAAATAAATAAAATCTTTAAAAAGGGTGGGGGGTGGACCAAGCAGATCACTAGGGGCTCTCTGAAATGAGGAGACAAAGATTAGAGTTCAGAAAAGCTGAAGCCACTGGAGTTTGTGGAACAGAGTACCAGTTAGGAGGTAGCTAAGCAGAGATAGAGCCCCTGAAATCCATATGGGGGCCCTTCAATGTTGGTTGAATACCAAGCTTGAATGTCATGCACAGGATGAGACTCCATGAGTCCTGGCAAAGAACTACTAAAGAAAGAGAAGCTGTTGGAGAGTTGAGCAACTTCTAAAAGTGGCATGGTGTTAGAAAATGTTTATTTTCTGACAAACCACAGTAGAAGTACCTTGTTGGACACTGATGACACCTGGTAGGAACCCCAGAAAGGTGATGCTTCAGAGTAAGCTAAACTAGGTCTAGAGTAAAGGCTTTAGTGGACACTGAAACAAAGTTTGAAAATATACATCAGAAGGATAAACTGGTCTCCCCCAAGGGACTTAACTGCCTGCCAAAATAAAATTCAGTACTGTTTGAAGGAAGAAAATGAAATCCAAACTCTGAACAATGCAAAAATCACTGTACCTATGCCTAACTGTATTTCAACAATGCAAAAATCACTGCATCTACACCTAAGTAATCAGGCATTACTAGACATTTGAAGAAACAAGAAAATATGACCCATAAACAGGAGAAACATCATCCAATAGAAACAGAATGAGATAAGAGACAGAAAACAAACAAACAAAAAAAACCCCAAAAGATTTAAAGCTAGTATTATAAATATGTTTAAGCGTTTAAAGGAAAGCATAAACATAAAAAGAGAAAATGAAAATAATAAAAGAATCTCTAGAATCCGAGTAGACAACGTTTGAAATTTAAAAATTCACTGTGTGGGCATAAGAGTAAATTAGATACTAAGGAAGAAAGACCAGTGAATTTGTAGATAGGGCAGAAGAAACATCTAAACTTGGGGCACCTGCGTGGCTCAGTCAGTTAAGTGTCTGACTCTTGATTTCAGCTCAGGTCACGATCTTAGGGTCCTGAAATCAAGCCCTGTGTCAGGCTCCATGCTCAGTGGGAGTCTACTTGAGATTCTCTCCCTCTCAGTCTGCCCCCTCCCTGCTCGTGCTCTCTTTCTCTCTCTAAATAAGTAAATAAAATATCTTAAAAAAGAGAAACCATCTAAACTAAGAAAAGAGAGAACAAAGACTTAAAAGAAATGAATGGGGCATCAGTGACCCATGGAATAATATCGAAGTCTATCATACAGTTTCAGAAACAGGGAAGTGAAGGGAAAGATATTTGAAAAGAGTGGCAAGAAATTTCCAAATTTGATGAAAGCAATAAACCAGAGATCCAAGAATATCAATGCACCCAAAGAGGATAAAAACCAGAGCAAACTACATCAAGGCGTATCATAATCAAATGACAAGAAACAAATATCAAGGAAAAAATTTAAAAGATCACTAGAGGGAAAACAACACGTTATGTTCTGGGTAACAGGGATAAGAATAAGCACATATTTTTTAGACTAACCAAAGCCGAGATCATTTGCGGCCAATAGACACAGACTACAATAAATGTTGAAGGGTGGTTTCCAGGCTGAAGGAAACAATTACAGATAGAACTCAAATTTCCACAAAGAAATGAAGAATGCTAGTTAGGCAAATGTAGATTAAATAGAATATTTATTTCTCATTTATTAATTTTTAAAGAAGAGATTTGACCATTTAAAGCTAACTTGATAACTTGTTGCTGGGGATTAAGACATATACAGAAGTAAAAGCTATAACAAAAGCACAAAAGACCGGTGTGCAGAAATGGAAGCATATAGTTTGAAGGTTCTTATATTAACGGTGAAGTGGTATAATGCTATTGGAATGGAGACTGTGATAAACTAAAGAGGCATACTGTTACTATTTCATAGAACAGAACTATTTCATAGAACTTTTTGTGGTGATAGAGTTGCTCTATATCTACACTATCCAATATGGTCGTCTTGAACACACTGAGATCATGAGTACTTCAATGCGGCCAGCATGACTAAGGAACTGAACTAAGAAACTGAGCTGTGTTTGGCTAGTGGCTACTGCATTCGACAGCACTGCCTACAATAACCATTAAAAACAAAACAAAACAAATGTACAAAAATCTATTCCCTAATAAGCCAATATAGGAGATAAAAGGGAATACCAAAACTAATCAAGTAGTTCCAAAGGAGAGAAAATACAGAATAAAAAGAGAACAATAATCAGATAGGGTAAATAGAAAGCACATAAACCAATCATGTTGACATTTAAATATAAATGGATTAAACACTCCATTAAAAGGCAGAGATTGTTGGACTCTAAAAAAATGAAAACTCAAGACCTGACTGAATTGGCTATATTATTTTGGAAAAAGTAGACATCAGAGTGTGGAATATTGCCAGAGATAAGGAAGGACATTAAATAATAATAAAAGGGTCAATCAAGAAGATGTGTAGAACACTGCACACAAAGCAGCAGAACATAACTTCTTATAAGAGCACGTGGAACATTCACCAAGATAGACCATATGGTGTGCCATAAAATATGTCTCAATAAATTTAAAAGGATTGAAACCAGACTATATTTTTTGACCACAATGGTATTAAATTAGAAATCAAAAACAGAAAGATATCTGGAAAATCCCTAGATATTTAGAAGTTAAACTGCATACTTCTAAATAACCGTAGGACAAAGAAGAAATCAGAAAGAAAACTGGAAAATATGTTAAACTGAATGAAAATTAGAATTCAAATATATTATAATTTATGGGATGATGTTAAAGTAGTGTTTAGAACAATGATTCCCAAGCTTTTTCTTCTCAAGATCCCTTTGCACTCTTAAAAAATCACTGACAGTCATAGCAGTTTTGTTTATGTGCATTATATCTATCAACATTTGCCCCCTAAGAAATTAAAACTGAGAATTTTTAAAAGATATTTATTTTGTAAAATAAAATAATAAATCTGTTGTCTACTAACATAACTGAAATGCTTTTATAAAAACAACTATATCTTGGGGCTCCTGGGTGGCTCAGTTGGTGAAGCATCTGCCTTCAGCTCAGGTCATGATCCCAGGGTCCTGAGGTCAAGCCCCATGTAGGGCTCCCTGCTCAGCACGGAATCTACTTCTCCCTCTCCCTTTGCCCCTCCCCATGCCCTTGCCATCTCTCTCATTCTCTCTTTCTCTCAGATAAATAAATAAAATGTTTTTTAAAAAAAACTATCTTCCAAAAATTGAGAATGGCATTATTTTCTTTTCACAAATTTCTTTAATGTCTGGCTTATTAGAAGACACCAGTTCCCCACATCTGCTTCTGCATTCAATCTGTTGCCATAGGCCATTTTAATTGAAGTATATAAAAAAAAAAAAATCCAGCCTCACAAAGCCTTGTAGTTAGAAAAGGGAGGGCTATTTTTATAGCCTTTACAGATAATTGTGGATATTTTTCTTCGATAGTATGCCAGAACTTGAAAAATGGTAGTTTGAGCTTTTCTTACACCAGCTGCATTAAAATCCATTAACCTAGGAGGCGGAGCAAGATGGCAGAGAACTAGGAGACCTGGATTTCATCTAGTCTCAGGAATTCAACTGAATAGGGATCAAACCACTCTGAACACCTATGAACTCAACAGGAGACCGAAGAAGAGAGTAGCAACAACTCTCTGAACAGAGAAGTGACCACTTTCTGGAAGGAAGGACGTGCGGAGAAGTGAATCCGAGGCGATAGTCGGGAGGATAGACGGCAGGGGAGAGGGCCTCCGTCGGCCGCTTCTGGCAAGTGATAGAGCCGCGGAGCACAAAATCGGAACTTTTAGAAGTCGGCTCTGCTGAGGGACGTCGCTCCAGTGGCTAAGCGGGGAGTGGAACCCTCGCGGGACAGTGTGGTCTCAGGACCCTTGGGGTCACAGAAAGACGGGGGGTGCCTAAGTGCAGTGGAGCTCCCAGGTATCAGAGCAGGGAAGCCGGCTGCAGAGACGGAGCCGAGGCGCGGACTCTCAGGTCGGGGTTGCCATAAACTGTGATCCGCGGCCCAGTCGGGCCACTGCTCCTCCAGCAGGGACCCAACAAGCGGCAGAGCCGGGGAGACTCTCCTTCCTCCCCTGGGAGGAGCGGCGCTGGAGCGCACCGCAGGGATCTGCTGGGTTTGGAGACTCCACACGGGGTCGGGAGCCAGAGATAGAAATGCTCGGTCACAGGCCGGGTGAGCACTTAGTGCAGCCGGAGACCGGGGAGCTGGGAGTGACTGCTTTTCTCTGGGCGCGCACTGAGGAGCGGGGCCCCGAGGTCTCAGCTCCTCCGGGTGGAGATTGGGAGGCCACCATTTTCACCCTGGTCCTCCAAAGCTGTACCGAGAGCTTGAAGGGAACAAAAGCTCCTGAGAGCAAACTCGAGCAGCTTGCTTAGCCCGGACCGACAAGGGCAGGGCAATTCCGCCTCCGGCAAAGACATTTGGGAACCACGGCAACAGGCCCCTCCCCCAGAAGATCAGCACGAACAGCCAACAAGCCAAGACCAAGTTTACCGATCAATGAGAACGGGAGAACTCCAGCGCTAGGGGAATACTGCACATAGAATTCATGGCTTTTTTTTACCATGATTCATTAGTTTTTCAAAGTTAATTTTTTTAACTGTTTTTTTTTTTAATTTTTCTTTTTCCCTTTTTCAACCAACATCCTATCAATCCCTTTTTTAAAAAAATATTTTTTTATTTTTCATTTTTAGAGTCATATTTTATCCCTTCATAGTAGTTACCCTTATTTTTCGCATATATATATATAAGTTGTTCTCTCTTTAAAATTTTGAGGAACAGTTTCTTCTAACAGATCAAAATATGCCCTAAATCACTAGTGTATGGTTTTGTTCTAGTCTCTTGCCCGATCACATTCTCTCCTTTTTTTTTTTAATCTTCTTCTTTCTTTTTTCAAACAACTTCTTATCTTATCAATTCCTTTTATAAAATCTTTTATAATTTTCATCTTTACAGTCATCTTCCATCCCTTCATTGTATCAACCCTTATTTTGTACATATATAAGTCTTTCTTCCTTTAAAATTTTAGGAAGCACCTTTTTCTAACAGACCAAAATACACCCCAAATCTAGTGTGTGGCACTGATCTATGCACTAGCCTGATCATATTTGATCATAATCTGTTTTTTTTGTATTGTTCTGTTTTTGTTTTTTTTCTTTTTGTTTTTTTTTTCTTTCTTTTTTCTTTCTTTCCCTTTCCTTTCCCCTGCTTTCAGGTCTTTTCTGATTTGTATAGAGTATATTTGCTGGGGACATTGTTAACGTGTTAGTATTTTGTTCTCTCCTTCATCTATTCTCCTCTGGACAAAATGACAAGACGAAAAAAATCACCTCAGCAAAAAGAACAAGAGGTAGTACCATCAGCCAAGGACCTACTCAATAGGGACATTAGTACAATGTCGGACCTAGAGTTCAGAATCATGACTTTAAAGATAACTAGCTGGGCTTGAAAAAAGCATGGAAGTTATTAGAGAAACCCTTTCTGGAGAAATAAAAGAACTAAAATCTAACCAAGTCGAAATCAAAAAAGCTATTAATGAGGTGCAATCAAAAATGGGGGCACTAACTGCTAGGATAAATGAGGCAGAAGAGAGAATCAGCGATATAGAAGACCGAATGATGGAAAATAAAGAGGCTGAGAAAAAGAGAGAGAAACAACTACAGGATCACGAGGGCAGAATTTGAGAGATGAGCAATACGATAAGACAAAACAACGTTAGAATAATTGGGATCCCAGAAGAAGAAGAAAGAGAGAGAGGGGCAGAAGGTATATTAGAGCAAATAATAGCAGAGAAATTCCCTAATGTGAGGAAGGAAACAGGCATCAAAATCCAGGAGGCACAGAGGACCCCTCTCAAAATCAACAAAAATAGGTCAACACCCCAACATCTGATAGTAAAACTTACGAGTCTCAGAGACAAAGAGAAAATCCTGAAAGCAGCTCAGGAGAAGAGATATGTAACCTACAATGGTAGAAATCTTAGATTGGCAACAGACCTATCCACAGAGACCTGGCAGGCCAGAAAGGACTGCCATGGGATCTTCAGAGCACTAAACGAGAAATATATGCAGCCAAGAATACTATATCCAGCTAGACTGTCATTGAAAATAGAAGGAGAGATAAAATCTTCCAGGACAAACAAAAACTAAAGGAATTTGCACACATGAAACCAGCCCTCCAAGAAATATTGAAAGGGATCCTCTAAGCAAAGAGAGAGCCTAAAAGCAGCATAGATCAGAAAGGAACACAGAAAATATACAGTAACAGTCACCTTACAGGCAATACAATGGCACTAAATTCATACCTTTCAATAGTTACCCTGAATGTAAATGGGCTAAATGCCCCAATCAAAAGACACAGGCTATCAGATTGGATTAAAAAACAAGACCCATCATATGCTGTCTGCAAGAGACTCATTTTAGACCCAAAGACACCCCCAGATTGAAAGTGAGGGGGTGGAAAACCATTGACCATGCTAATGGACACCAAATGAAAGCTGGGGTGGCAATCCTTATATCAGACAAATTAGATTTTAAAACAAAGACTGTAATAAGAGATGAAGAAGGACACTATATCCTACTTAAAGGGTCTATCCAACAAGAAGATCTAACAATTGTAAATATCTATGCCCCTAACATGGGAGCAGCCAATTATATAAGGCAATTAATAACAAAAGCAAAGAAACACATTGACAACAATACAATAATAGTGGGGGACTTCAACACCCCCCTGACTGAAATGGACAGATCATCTAAGCAAAAGATCAACAAGGAGATAAAGACTTTAAATGACACACTGGACCAAATGGACTTCACAGACATATTCAGAACATTCCATCCCAAAGCAACGGAATACACATTCTTCTCTAGTGCCCATGGAACATTCTCCAGAATTGATCACATCCTGGGTCACAAATCAGGTCTCAACCGGTACCAAAAGATTGGGATCATTCCCTGCATATTGTCAGACCACAATGCTTTGAAACTAGAACTCAATCACAAGAGGAAAGTCGGAAAGAACTCAAATACATGGAGGCAAATAGCATCCTACTAAAGAATGAATGGGTCAACCAGGATATAAAAGAAGAATTTTAAAAATTCATGGAAACCAATGACAATGAAAACGCAACTGTTCAAAATCTTTGGGATACAGCAAAGGCAGTCCTCAGAGGAAAGTATATAGCAATACAAGCCTTTCTCAAGAAACAAGAAAGGTCTCAAATACACAACCTAACCCTACACCTAAAGGAGCTGGAGAAAGAACAGCAAATAAAGCCTAAACGCAGCAAGAGAAGAGAAATAATAAAGATCAGAGCAGAAATCAATGAAATAGAAACCAAAAGAACAGTAGAACAGATCAACGAAACTAGGAGCTGGTTCTTTGAAAGAATTAACAAGATTGATAAACCCCTGGCCAGACTTATCAAAAAGAAAAGAGAAATGACCCAAATCAACAAAATCATGAATGAAAGAGGAGAGATCACAACCAACACCAAAGAAATACAAACAGTTATAAGAACATATTATGAGCAACTCTATGCCAGCAAATTAGATAACCTGGAAGAAATGGGTGCATTCCTAGAGATGTATCAACTACCAAAATTGAACCAGGAAGAAATAGAACACCTGAACAGACCTATAACCACTAAGGAAATGGAAGCAGTCATCAAAAATCTCCCAACAAACAAAAGCCCAGGGCCAGATGGCTTCCCAGGGGAATTCTATCAGACATTTAAAGAAGAATTTTTACCTATTCTCCTGAAACTCTTCCAAAAAATAGAAATGGAAGGACACCTTCCAAACTCACTTTATGAGGCCAGCATTACCTTGATCCCAAAACCAGACAAAGACCCCATCAAAAAGGAGACTTACAGACCAATATCCGTGATGAACATGGATGCAAAAATTCTCACCAAAATACTAGCCAATAGGATCCAACAGTACATTAAAAGGATTATTCACCATGACCAAGTGGGATTTATCCCTGGGCTGCAAGGCTGGTTCAACATCCACAAATCAATCAACGTGATACAATACATTAACAAAAGAAAGAACAAGAATCATAGGATCCTCTCAATAGATGCAGAAAAAGCATTTGACAAAGTACAGCATCCTTTCTTGATCAAAACTCTTCAGAGTATAGGGATAGAGGGTACATACCTCAATATCATAAAAGCCATCTATGAAAAACCTACAGCGAATATCATTCTCAAAGGGGAAAAGCTGAGAGCTTTTCCCCTAAGGTCGGGAACGCGGCAGGGATGTCCACTGTCACCACTGCTATTCAACATACTATTAGAAGTCCTAGCCACAGCAATCAGACAACAAAAAGAAATCAAAGCATCCAAATCGGCAAAGAGGAAGTCAAACTCTCACTCTTTGCAGATGATATGATACTGTATGTGGAAAACCCAAAAGACTCCACCCCAAAACTACTAGAACTCATACAGGAATTCAGTAAAGTAGCAGGATATAAAATCAATGCACAGAAATCAGTGGCATTCCTATACACCAACAACAAGACAGAAGAGAGACAAATCAAGGAGTCGATCCCATTTACAATTGCACCCAAAACCATAAGATACCTAGGAATAAATTTAACCAAAGAGGCAAAGGATCTATACTCAGAAAACGATAAAATACTCATGAAAGAAATTGAAGAAGACACAGAGAAATGGAAAAATGTTCCATGCTCATGGATTGGAAGAACAAACATTGTGAAGATGTCAATGCTACCTAGAGCAATCTACACATTCCATGCGATCCCCATCAAAATACCAACCACTTTTTTCAAAGAAATGGAACAAATAATCCTAAAATTTGTATGGAACCAGAAGAGACCCCGAATAGCCAGAGGAATATTGAAAAAGAAAAGCAAAGCTGGCGGCATCACAATTCCAGACTTTCAGCTCTAATACAAAGCTGTCATCATCAAGACAGTATGGTACTGGCACACAAACAGACACATAGATCAATGGAACAGAATCGAGAGCCCAGAAATGGACCCTCAACTCTATGGTCAACTCATCTTTGACAAAGCAGGAAAGAATGTCCAATGGAAAAAAGACAGTCTCTTCAACAAATGGTGTTGGGAAAATTGGACAGCCACATGCAGAAGAATGAAACTGGACCATTTCCTTACACCACACACAAAAATAGACTCAAAAAAGTTGAAAGACCTAAACGTGAGTCAGGAGTCCATCAAAATCCTCAAGGAGAACACAGGTAGCAACCTCTTCAACCTCAGCCGCAGCAAATTCTTCCTAGAAACATCGCCAAAGGCAAGGGAAGCAAGGGCAAAAATGAACTATTGGGATTTCATCAAGATAAAAAGCTTTTGCACAGCAAAAGAAACAGTCCACAAAATCAAAAGACAACCAACAGAATGGGAGAAAATATTTGCAAATGACATATCAGATAAAGGGCTAGTATCCAAAATCTATAAAGAACTTAACAAACTCAACACCCAAAGAACAAATAATCCAATCAAGAAATGGGCAGAAGACATGAACAGACATTTTTCCAAAAAAGACATCCAAATGGCCAACAGACACATGAAAAAGTGCTCAACATCGCTCGGCATCAGGGAAATCCAAATCAAAACCTCGATGAGATACCACCTCACACCGGTCAGAATGGCTAAAATTAACAAGTCAGGAAATGACAGATGTTGGCGGGGATGAGGAGAAAGGGGAACCCTCCTACACTGTTGGTGGGAATGCAAGCTGGTGCAGCCACTCTGGAAAACAGTATGGAGGTTCCTCAAAAAGTTGAAAATAGAGCCACCATTCGATCCAGCAATTGCACTACTGGGTATTTACCACAAAGATGCAAATGTAGGAATCCGAAGGGGTACGTGCACCCCAATGTTTATAGCAGCAATGTCCACAATAGCCAAACTGTGGAAAGAGCCAAGATGTCCATCACCAGATGAATGGATAAAAAAGAAGTGGTATATATACACAATGGAATATTATGCAGCCATCAAAAGGAATGAGATCTTGCCATTTGCAACGACGTGGATGGAACTGGAGGGTGTTATGCTGAGTGAAATAAGTCAATCAGAGAAAGACATGTATCATATGACCTCACTGATAGGAGGAATTCTTAATCTCAGAAACAAACTGAGGGTTGCTGGAGTGGTGGGGGGTGGGAGGGATGGGGTGGCTGGGTGATAGTCATTGAGTAGCATATGTGCTATGGTGAGTGCTGTGAATTGTGCAAGACTGTTGAATCACAGATCTGTACTTCTGAAACAAATAATGTAACATATGTTAAAAAAAAGAAAAAGAAAAAGAAAAAGAAGAAGATAGCAGGAGGGGAAGAATGAAGGGGAGTAAGTCGGAGGGGGAGATGAACCATGAGAGACAATGGACTCTGAAAAACAAACTGAGGGTTCTAGAGGGGAGGGGGTGGGGGGATGGGTTAGCCTGGTGATGTGTATTAAAGAGGGCACATTCTGCGTGGAGCACTGGGTGTTATGCACAAACAATGAATCATGGAACACTACATCAAAAACTAATGATGTAATGTATGGTGATTAACATAACAATAAAAAATTTTTTAAAAAAATAAATAAAATCCATTAACCTATTTTGCACTTTGAATGGATAATTTACCCATATATAATTTTGCTAAATTATATATTGGTCAGTTGGAAAATTTTGCTACAATGAATTAAGCAGTTGTTCTGAATGTTGATGCATCATATTATATGTTATCAAAAATTCCATTTGTTAATATCACTACCAATGTCCTCACAAAAGAGAAGTTTTAAGCCCACCATGGCAGATAAAATTTTCCAAAATTCTAATTTTCACTTGCAAATTCAAATGTTATCATTGGCAACAAAAAAAATAGTAGCTGATTTCTTGAAGATACAAGTCCTCTCCATTAATTTTTGTGATAATGACTGCCAATTATGCACATTTTTTACCACTTTTTTTCCCCAAGTGAAACTAGTGTTCTCTGAAAAAAGCAGCAAGTTCAGCTTGCAACTCAATCACCCAAGTGCTTTGCCTTGAGACAGCCATTGTACTTCAGTTTGCAGAAGCAGTGTGTTATATATGCTTCCCATTTCACCACAAAGAATATTAAAAAGACGAACTAGATTCTCAAGCATGAAGTCCTGGCACTCTTGCCCCAAGCAACCCAATTTAGAAAAGACAAAAGATTCAAACTGACATCTCACTAAGGAAGATGTACAGATGGCAAATAAAGCCTACTAAAAATGTTCAGCATCATATGTCACCAGAGAAATGCAAATTAAAACATGAGACACCAATGCCCACTATCAGGATGGTTAATTGTCAATTGTTGGCAAAGATATGGAGCAACAGAAACTAATGTGTGGTTTATGTTGATGGGGATGGAAAATGTTACAGCCACTCTGGAAGACAGTTTGGCAGTTTCTTACAGAGCTGAACAGTTTTATCATACAATCCAGCAATCACATTTCTAGGTATTTACCCAACTTATTCGCAAACTTAGGTCTCCACAAAAACCTGATTATAAATGTTTATTGCAGACTTATTCATAATCACCAAAACCTGGAAGCAACCAAGATATCCTATGATAGGTGAATGAATAAACAAAACTTGGGACATGTATGACAAAATATAACACAAATTCATGTTAAAAATACCTTCAGCAAATTAGTAATAGAGGTAAAACCTACATTTCGGTTAGGTAAAAACTAACATTTAGTAGTGAAAGATTGAATGTTTCAACCTAAGATCAAGAGCAAATCAAAGATGTCTGCTCTCACCAACTTCACCTTAACATTGTACTCAAGTCCTAGATAATGTATTGGGGCAAGTAAAAAGTATCCATATTGGAAAAGAATAAGTAAAATGGTCTTCATCTGAAGAAGGAATAGATATGCACATAGAAAAATCTCAAGGTATTTACAAAAAACCTACTATAATTAATAGGTGAATTTACCCAGGTCACAGGAATCAAGGTGAATAATCAAAAATCCATTGTGTCCTGAGTACTCCTGTTTTCATTCTTTTCCTCAGCAACTGAATTCCTATAAAACTGAAAGTCACATGAGCGACACCCAAAACCACTTCTGTGCACCATGCAGGTTGCTGCCATTCTCTGCATGTGATTTGTAGGCATGCACCACCAGCACCCCTCCTCCAGGACTGAAGCCCTCACTCACCCAGCTCTCAGCCAAATCCTTCTCTGGGACTTCTTTTGGCTGAAGAAACTTGCCTTGCCCAAGGTCACGCCCTTTTCTGGAGACAACCTGCCCCAGAGACTGGTTGATTCTCAAGCATGAAGTCCTGGCACTCTCGCCCCAACATGCAACAACCTTGTGTGGCCATCCCAGCTCTAAAGCTCCCCAAACTACTAATTAACTGAAGCCTGTATTGCAACTCGTGTCAAATTCACCCTCTCTCTCTGTCCCAGTCTGATCCTGCTTTCTTCACTTCTATACAGATGTTGTTCTTCAGGACTCTCCTTGATAAATTTTCTGCCCAAATCCTAGATTCTGCCTCGCAGGGAATCCAAACATAGACTGTAAGCCAAGTGAGGGCAAAGAACAATAATTATGTGGTTTCCAGACCCCTTAAAATTCACATTAAGCCCCCAGTAAACAGTATCACCAAGAGTCCTGAGCAGAGTGTGTGCCCACTGGGTGTGCCCTGGGTCAGGAGTTATGATATGTGCTTTAGGAGATGCCGTAGAGCTGGGTTCCCCTGATCTATGACTCCCCCCCAACAGGATGTACTGCCCTGGACAAATGCATGTGCTGCACCTGTGGCTAAGCTGTCCCTGAACTGAGTTTATTTTTATGGGTCATACTATCCCTTTAGAGCCAATGCAAAGCAAGGGCAAGTGGAGAGGATGGGAATTTCCAGCAACAATTACAAGGTAGTTCACTCCACTCTCGCTAATTCATTTTTTTCTCTCTCACTACACTATTAAACTAGCTTGTTTTGTTCATATTTTCATTGCACTGACACTTATATGTCTTTCACTTTTATGGGGACCTGGTGGCATCAAATGGATTGTAGGAGTTTTGTGGGGTTTTTAGCATTCTTTTATACACATGTGTGCTCTTGTTTGGTTTCAAACACAGTGGGCACTTCCTGAATGCCATGTTTCAATATGTATTTGACAAGTTGACACGTGAAACATGAATGTCACAGGAGCTTGGGGATGCTCCAGGGCCTCTTTAGGAGTGAACCTTACTCTGTATAACTAGAGAGATGTGCTTGTTTCTTTCCTGGGAATAACATGCTGTTTCTCTTCTGAGTACCTACTGAAAATTGGGACTATGGATTCCTGAAGCAAACAGTAATAACCTGCTTAATGTCCCAAAGAAAAGCATATTTGTACAGATGAGAAAGGCTTGCCCTGGAAGTGAAGAGACCAGAAAGTGCAACTTTTATCCATAGATTTGACCAATTATGATAGTTTTAATTTTTAAAAGAGCTTTCTGCTGAGGCACCTGGGTGGCTCAGTCGGTTAAGCATTTGACTTTTGATTTTGGCTCAGGTCATGATCTCAGGGTCTTGAGATCGAGTCCCAGGTCAGGCTCTGAGCTCAGCAGGGAGCGTGGTTGAGGATTTCTCTCCCTCTCCCTCTGCCCCTCCCACCACTCATGCTTTGTCTCTCTCTCTCTCTCTCTCTCAAATAAATAAATCTTTTAAAAATAATAAAAAAATAAAATAAAATGGCTTACTACTAATTCCACCTGTATATGTAGACAAAAAGGGAATAAAATAACCTATTAGAAGGAGGTAAAATGCATATCATTAAACCCTTATTGCAAAATAGCATCTATTAAATTAGCATACTCAGTTGCTCAAGAGAACGGCAGAGAGCACAATCATTAGCAACCAGATTCTTGTCCTGTGAGATGTGGTCAGTTATCTGGGTGATCCTACCTCAGCTATACCAAGATGGACCCCGCTAGGTCTTGTCAGTAGTTACAAAATGAGGATTTTATTGATAAAGGCAATTTATCAATGGCACAAGGTAGGAAACAAGGCCAAAGCTCAGGCAACATTAAAGTCCATATAAGTCAGCAAATAAGGGATTTTCCAGCTGGAGAAATCTTACATCATACTTAAGAAAACAAAAAGGCAAAACAAACCCCTGGCAATTAAACTCACTTTTAACATAATAAAGAGATTTGCTGAGCTACCATTTACATTTCTGGCTAATTACTAATCATGCCATGGGTGTCACAAGATCATTTTAAAGCGTTGTGCTTACCTCAGCAGTGTGGCAAATACTTTTGAGCATCACCATAGTCTTAACCTCTTAAAGGATATACAAAGTGAACTGTGTTTTCTTACATCAGGATTTATCCCCTTTTGACTACCCTGAGTTACATCAGCCTCATTATTTGGAGGATTGGGTTCTTGTAGAGCATAAAATAACCACTGCTTTGGAGATTAGACAAGCAGTTTTCTTGGGAACAATGGGGAGAACATCAGCAGATACTGGAAAATTCACCCAGTATGGGCTTTCACAAAGCTTTCCTTTCTTCTTGAAAATAACAACCCTCACCTCATTTAATACTTGAAGGTCATTTGCTAAAACATGGGATGTGGATTTAATGATCCAGTTTCTTAAAATAAACATAGGGTGCATAACAAATAACATCCCATGTACTTAGGGAGGAAGAAAAAAATCTGCAAACAGACACACAAAAGTAATGAAAATGTCACTGAAGGGATATAAACTGATTGTAAAGAAAAAATGCAAGTCCAGAATTTTCTGTTACCTGACACACCTGGAATCAAAACCTTCATTTCTGTGGCGTGGTGGTCAAAGACGGCTTTCTTTCAAACTTTACACATAACACATAAAAGGGCTGGTTATGAAAAGGCCACAAGACTGGGGCAGGGCATGATATCCGGTTATATAATGCACGGAAAGGTAAGTGTGTGGGCATCTACACAGAGCAGCTGCATCAAGTCTTCCTCCTCTGACAGTCAGTCATCCCTGTTCACCCAGGGTCTTACAAGACTCAGTCAGAACTTTTCATGGCATCCGAAACAACACGAGACGATCACTTTGGAAAAGCCAACCAGGATGGTAAAACTATCTCCTCTTCACATGGAAAAAAAAATTCCAAGGGAGCATTGTTGATAATGGACTGTTGCCAGCAAGAGCTTTGCATAGCAACAGGGAAACCACAAACCATACCAGGTTCAAGTTCAGAATCTTGAAAGCTTATCTAAAGCCCTTCTCAACTTAGTGAGCTTTCAGAATAGAGCTGGAAGACTTGCAAGACAAGACTTACTTGGTGATAAATTTTAGTTATCCCTGCTTCTTATTAGAAGCTAAATTTATCGATTAGACTGTCTCTTCTTAGAGCTTGTCATTTTTCTCTTTAGATTCATAAGTGCTGTGAGGCTTGCCTTCAAAACATTTCTTGCAGTTTGCACTGATAGACTGACAGAAATTGACAAATATCTGCCCCCAAGTAAAAACAGAAGGTCCATGAGAGACAAGATCATAATTATTCCCATTTTTCCTCATAGTCCAGCTCCCAGAAAAGTCCCAAGCAGGGAATGTGTATGAATGTTCATACATGTGTACATGCATAAGCACATATATACTCATGCGATATATATTCCAGAACTGGAAAGGGAAACCTAAGAAGACATTTTCTGCACAAATTCATACCACATCTAATGAAACAAGATTCACGGACTCCTTATCTTCACATAAGTGCATAATAAGCCTGTTTTCAAGAACATGCTCCATGATAGCCAAAGGAGAGGGCTCTTGTGGAAAAAGAACAAGCTATTGCCATGTCTGGGCAGGCTTCTTTAGTGGGGATGATCTGCTTCTTACCTTGTTCTTTTTGCCTTGTGAAAGGAAAAGAAGCAAAGGATGATGAAAACAGAAAATGAGAATTTATGATAAAAGAAAAGAGAAATGTTCTAATAAGATTCCTTAAAAACTGGGGCATCTGGGTGGCTCAGTCGTTAAGCGTCTGCCTTTGGCTCGGGTCATGGTCCTAGGGTACTGGGTCTTCAAAAAAAAATTATAAGACTCCTTAAAAATTAAAATCCGGAGTGCTTGGGTGGCTCAGTCAGTTAAGCATCTGACTTTGGCTCAGGTCCTGATCTCAGGGTCCTAGGATCAAGCCCCGCATCAGGCTCCCTGCCCAGCATGAAGTCTGCTTCTCCCTCTCACTTTCCCTCTGTGTTCTCTCTCTCTCTCTCAAATAAATGAATAAAATACTTTAGAAAAAAACCTAAAATTTATTTCTTTTCTCTTTCTGCATTGTCAACAAAATATTCAGAAAAGAACATTTCTCTCATAACAGCTGAACTTGGGATATGTGCAAAGTGTGTGTGCATGTGCACATGTGTAATATCAGTCCCAAATCTCTGATACGATGTCAGCTAGCAAAAGGTCCATTTTGCACAGGCTGACCGCCATCAACCCTCCAGTCTCTAAGTTAGAGAACAGACTGAAAAGCTGCCAATGCCCTATCTTTCATATGAGGACTGAGAAGGTTTGAACCAATGGGGCAAGAATGATCATCTGACCTTTTAAATGTCCAGGTCTCTGGTAGTATGGTTTATTTTTTCTTTCATTGCAAGAGCCTAACTGGGAAGAGTTAATGCTGACTTTTTTTTTCAAACCACCTATCAAAATAGTTTTATTTGTTGGAGAGTATATGCATCTTAATATTTCCAGTTGCTGCACATCTCAAGCCCTTTCTGTGTTGAGAGCTCAGAGAATGCAGGAATGTGCTTTACCAAGCACTTTCTCTTCAACTTTTAAATCCAGGCTTTGGGGTCCTTCACACTCAACTTAGCTGCAAACTTGTAAAATACATGCACAAAAAGGGTTGGTCTGGCATCTCAGAAATCCAAGGAGCTTTCTCAGGAAAGCCTCATTTCTTAGAAATAGGAAAAGTTGCTTTTCCAATAGTAACATGCAATGGCTCCAGAAAAAAAAGGGGGGGTGTTATCACAAGAAACCTATTATCCACATTATTTATGACAACAGTGAGGGGAAACAAGAACTCGAATCTTAGAGGGATTGAGCTTGGTGAGAATCTCTGATTTTAAAAACATTCTATTTTGGCAAATGTGATCTTTCGGTGTCAATTTTTATATTTCTGAGAAGTAAATCATATCTTCCTAAAACAGTTAATCTCTCTTTCATTTAGAGAGATGAGCATGCATGCTTTGTCCCTCCATTTTGGCCAGTTTTCTCAAACCAGTAACAGACTGAGGGATACCAAAGTGAAATGTTAATCCCCTTGAAACCTCTCACTTCTCTGTTTTGATAAACTAAGAGAATGTTATAGTAAGTAGAAGACTCTGAGATTTTTTACTTCAATCTCCTCATTCTGATACCAGAGATGTGAAGCAACTTGGCCAAGATCACACAGCAAGGAAATCGCGTGTATATTTCTAATCCAAGCCCCTGCTCCTTCCATTAAAATAAGCCACCCTCCCCACTCCACCTCAGATAAGAGTTTTCCACACAACTCAATAGCCAGTTGCTACACAACAAATTAAACTAGACATGTAGGAAACCAAAATAAATACAATTTTAAAAGTATTTGGTGTTCAAAAGGAAAAGTTCCAGGGACCTGAAGATGAACATGTATGGATAATTGATTTCCCAACAGTGCGGGATAAATCTTATTTTTAAATCTTTTTTGCTTATGTATTTAATAGTTGTGTTAGATATGTTTATTTTTGTTAGCCTGTGTAGCCTTTAACTTTTGAAAACAGTGAAGAACTTGGTGTTATATAAACAGAATGGAATTCTACAAAGAAGTTTGGACAAAGGAATAGAAAACAACACAGTGATAAAATGTTTACCCGTAATATTTTTGCATTCAACTCTCCACCCCATTCTCATACTGTCTCATGCCTGGATGATCACAGCAGCTTCTTGGTTAGTTCTCCTGAGTCTACGGTTTCATTTCTCGAATCTCTCCTAAGCACGTCTGAACTCGATGATGTTACTAAAATATCATTTTGAAGTCACTCTTCTGACAAATTAGAACAAAATTTCTCACTACTTAGACAATAAAATTTAACTTCTTAACTGAGATTCCAAATATTCTACACCATATCCCTCTTCAACTGTATCTTCCATCATTCCCTTATACTCAACCTTCATTTGGTCCAAATCTAACTACCTGCCATTTCCTACATATACCTTGAGAGTTGCTATCCCCACAGCTCTTCTGATGGCACCTGCTTCTATCACACTTGCCTGGCTCAAGTCTACTTATTCTTCAAGGATCTGTTTAAAAGTGACTTTCTTTGATCTGGTTTCATAAACACAGAAAGCATACTAGTGATTGCCAAGGTGAGGGGCAGGAAGTGGGCAAAATAGGTAAAGGAGGCCAAGAGGTATAAATTAATTTTAAAAAAGAGAATGTCAAGAAGGTAAGTGGAGAATAAATATGACTTCAATGTATTAAAAGAAAAATGACTTTCTTTGATTACTACCTTCAGCAATACTCTCTGCCTCCTCTGAGACCTTACAGTTCTTCATTTACACCACTTGTGTGTTTTAGAGAGCTGAATCTGTTCCAGGAATTGTGATAAGAGCTTTCCATGGATTATGTCATCCCATTCTCTCAACTGTGGGAGAAGGGTATTATATTATTCCTACTTGACAAAAGAGCACACTGGTCTTCAAGAGGTTATTTGTCTAAGATCACACAGCCAGTAAATGGCAGAAATCACAGCAAGCCTAATTGCCTTTATGTCCAAATGTGTATATATCAAAGTCATTGACTTCGCTTCATATCCATTGACACTGCCACAGTCCAAGACACCACTGTCTCTGCCTGGGACTCTTGCCAGGATTCTCTACTCCCTGCTTGCTTTCCTGCCTCTTCATATTTCATTATCTATATTTGTGCTTTCCAATACAGTAGCCGCTAGTCACATGGAACTATTAAGCATTTGAAACGTGGCTAGTGCATACTAGATTTTGAAGACTTAACACCAAAAAGAAGTATGTAAAATATTTAACTGATCATTTTTTTCTGCGTTGCTTATTTTTTCAGCTTTATTGAGGTATAATTGACACATATTATTGTAAGATATTTAAAGTGTACATGGTGGTGATTTGATACATGAACACCTTGCAGCACTAGATGCCTCCTGGCATCTGGTTAATTAACACTTCTCTCACCACACAGATTTATTTGATTATAGTTATGTTTTGGTGAGAACATGTAAGCTCTACTCTCTTAGCACATTTCAATGACAAAATACAATGTATCAACCATGGTCACTGTGTTTGATATTAGATCCTTGGACCTCACTCATAACTGAAAGTTTGTACTCTTTACCAATCTCTCCTAATTTCCTCCACTCCCAAGTCCCTGGGAATCACATTTCTATTCTGTTTCTAAGAGTTTGACTTTTTTTATTTTATTTTTTAGATTCTACATATAAGTGATAGCTATGAATTATTTGTCTTTCTCTTGCTAGCCTATTTCACTTAGCTCACAAAGGGGCCTCCCTGAAGAACAAGGATGACAGACCAAACCTAGGTTCTTGATAATGTCATTGAACAACTGAGTAACTCAACTTAAATTCTATCTTCTCCGGTGTGATAATAAATACTCCTTAGTGTTTGAATTGAGTATTGTTACTTGCAGCCAAAAGCACCTTAGCTCCCATAATACACCTACTCTCTACTCCCTAATACATTCTCATTCCCACTTTGTGATCTTTGCACTCTGGCCTCTGCTCTAGGCTCTCCATAGCTAGCTCCTTCTATCATTCTAGGATCCAATAGGCTTTCCCTGATCGGTCTCTCTAAAGTAGCCACAGCTTCCCAGCCCATCTTTATCTCATCTTGCTGTTTGTATTGTCTTCAGAGATCTTACTAGCATCTGATCTTGAGTTTGTGATTACTTTTTAGCTTTCCCTCAATAAAATGTAAACCCCACAATTTGCCAGGCACAGAGAAGAGATTCAACAAATATTTGCTGAACAAACAGACAAACTGGAATTTAAGTAAAAGAAAGCAAATATATCACTTTTGCAGAAGAATCACTCTTAACCCTTTTCATGGACAAGTGTAAACAAATGGTCTCTATTTGGATTTATTCATATACAAATTTGTATTGGAACCACATAGAATATGTTGAGTCTTTAAAGTTAGGTTTTTGGGTTAATCAGTGTATCATTAAAAAAGATTTTATTTATTTACTAATTCAGAAAAAGTGCAAGTGGGGGTAGGGGCAGAGGGAGAGAGAGAATCTCAAGCAGACTCTGCTCTGAGCATGGATCTGACAGGGCTTGACCTCACGACCCTGAGATCTTGACCTGAGCTGAAATCAAGAGTCGGACACTCGACCGACTGAGCCACCGAGGTGCCCCAATCAGGGTATCATTTTGCGAATTCCACCAAGAGTCAAGTTGCCTATTTAAGCTACATCCATATGAAACCACTGACAAGTAAGAAGTTGGAAAATTCAGTTCAACTCTATGCTTCTGCTTTCAAAGAGTGGTTAAACAACACATTTGGATTCTTTTCCATGTGTTTGGTGAAAAATCTAATAGTTGCATCAGATATCTGATTTATTTTTATTATTTCATCATGGTATTATTATATCCTATATTTAAAAACAAAGCAGCACAATACTACAGTGCTGTAGTAAAAGTATGATGAAGGTAGATACAAAGTCCCAAAACAACTCAGAAGAAGGATGCATCAACTGACTAAGAATCTGGAAAGGATTCACAGAAAGGTGCTGGTGGAATCTTGTCTTACAGGATGAGTAAGTGTCCATCCATTAAACAAGGTAGAAGGAAGTCAGTTTGGTCTCTATGTAAGTGATTTCCAGCCAATTCTTAATGATCAGTACACTTCCATGCATGAAATTATGTGATTAATTTATATCTTTCAGATCTCAGTGATTTAGAATCCGTTATGCTAGTTTATTGCCTGAGCTATCTGGCAATTGTGCATACACTTCCTACTTTTCTAGTAGAAGTGTTAATAAAAAGCAAATGACACAAGGGAAGGCATTGAACAAGAGGAAGAAGAGAACCTGAGTTGCCTGGGACTTGAATAAACCGCCTTGGATCAACAGGAGTTGACCTGTTTCATTTGACTGTCAATGTCAATTAGTAACAGCTCTTCCCTGGATGCCTCCACAAAGTTTAGACCTGGGAACAGTGCCCAAGCAGAACCCCCTCTTCTCTTTTCTTGACAGTACTCCACAAAACCAAAATTCTTTCCATGTTTAGTCATAAAAGAAGGGTTATCAAACAAGTCAGAAGAACAAATGTAGCCATGGTAAATGGGAATCATGGGCAGCATCTTCCAGAACAGCAGTGAAATTTTGACTTAAAATTTTCTCCCTATTCTTAGAAAATTGTTATCTTCATCTTGATAGCATCTCTGGAAGCCTCAAATTTGATCTGGTGAAGCCATTCCTCCAACTGAAAAGGCCTCATCTAGACATTTTGGCCTCAGGCTGATTCCATATCATGTTGCTGTAGTGAGAGTGATCTATCTAATGATATAACCCATTTCTCACTCACTCATATCCTGTCTAATAAAGGTAATAACTGTGCAACTCACTAACCTGCCAGCAAAAAGAAAGGAAATCTTACCCAAAATATTACAAATGATACTGAATATTTAAATGTCCATTATGTGTTATAGTTTGAGAAACAATAAGTCTGATATTAAAAAGGAGTTAAAAATATGACAAAGTTGTATGGTAACAGAAAAAAAAGATAATTGTAAAGAAATCAGAAAGATTCACCATAAATATCAACTTCATTAATTACTTTTCATGAAGTTCTGTTTTGGTAATAAACAACTCTGAAATCTAAGTGACTTACAACTACAGAAGTGTATTTCTTGCTCATGTGACCTGTCATCCATGGACCAGTTTCTGTTTCATGTGTCTACATCACTTTAGAATCTGGGCTAAAAGAGTGATGCCATCTGGTACATTACATTCTCATGACAGAGAGGAAAGAATGATAGTGAAACCACAATACTCTAAAGCTTCAGCTGGGGGTGGTATACATCATCTGCTTATATTCTGTTGGCCAAATCAAGTCATATGGCCAAGCTTGGTATCACCGGGGCATGAAGTATGACCTTATCACAGAAAGGTTACCAGGGAAAGAACCTGCATGGATGGGTCTCATGAATAGGGGATGAGAGGTAGCATATACTTGGGACCAATAATACACTCTATTGCACAACTCTTTCAGTTAAAGTGTAGGGTAGTACCCTTCCTTTGTGAACATCTTTACATCCAGAAAAATGGGAAAATAAAATAACAATTTCTTACCACTTGGTGATGACTTTGGTAATGTGTATATAGGAAAACAACTTTTTTAAATTCAGTTCATTTTTTAAGTTAAATGTATTATAAAGTTGAAACACAAGATAATTGGTTTCACTGAGCTTTTCAATTTTTAGTCATTGAACAAGTTGGCACTGGGCTTGAGTATGTAAGTCATGCTGATTCTGAGAGCTTAATTCCATGAAAAACAATGTTAACTGTCATATTTAATTATACATCCTTCTAGGGTTCTGAATCCAGAAAACTTTTGAAATATAATATTTTGGGGAGCCTATTATTGTACTTATTTAAAAATATTTGTCTGAGAAGGACATAGACTTACCCAGACTGACAAAGATGGACAAAAACAGTTAAGATCCTCTACTTGATCTATGACTTTATGTTTTTTCTCCTTTCATTTCCTTTTTGGATTTACTCTCTCTTATTAAATTATAAGATGAAATATGAACTATATCTTTCTTCTTTTCCTATATCCTTCATTTTCTAGGTCAGTTAACATCCCTTTGGCAGTAAATAATAAAAACATAAAAGCTTATCTGTCTTGGATAATAAAGTGTGTTCTTCATCTCACCTAGCATTTAGTGCTAATGTGGAGTGACCCGAGGACTACATAATTTGGTGCTCAAAGACAATACCAAGGATTCAGTTTCTTTCCATCTTTTTGTTCTGAAATCCTCAGTATGTCAGCTTTGGTCTTTGGCAGTTCCAAATATCAAAACCAGGCAGTATAAGGTGTAAAGATAGTTTTGTCCTTTTCCATTTTTACTATAACTTAGAAGTAAAGGAAACCTGGCACCTGGATGGTTCAGTCGGTTAGGCATCTGCCTTCTGCTCAGGTCATGAACCCAGGATCCCACATCGGGCTTCCTGCTCAGCAAGGAGTCTGCTTCTCCCTCTCCCTTTGCCCCTCCCCCCTGTTCATGTGTGTGCTCACTCTGTCTCTCTCAAATAAATAAATAAAATCTTAAAAAAAAAAAAGAAGTAAAGGAAACCTTTCCCAGATACCCTCCAGAATACTATCCCTGTGTCTTCTTGGCCAGAGTTATATCTCTGACCCATACCAATATTGAGATCAATTATTATTTGTATATCCAATATTGCTTTACTCCTTGACCTGGAGAGAGTCATTCATTGTGAGTCTAATGGGAAAGGGTAGATTCCCAAGTAAAACATGGGGTAGGGGTGAGGTATTGGAGGGCTTTGTCAGCATGAAAAAAATGGGATTAAGGTTACTGGCTGAAATACCATGTCTGCTGTGATCCCAAAGACAAGATTTTCAATCATTCCAAATAAAGAGTATAACTGAAGAAATCATGTGTGTAATTCAAACTGTAACAATCCTGAAGTATCTGCATCATTAAAGTAAAAACAGATTTTGTATAGCAGTAACTATAATGATCTGGTGAATCACTTCATTTTACACATCACAAACCTGGTACCACACAAATATTTTCCCAAGAACAGAGAGTGTACTCCTTCTTTCTTTATTTATATTTCACTTAGGCCTCAAAAGGATTTGAGCAGGCTCATTTAGCTTCGAACAAGGGTGGGCAGACAAATCTGAATAATGAAACTAAATAGAACGGAACAATATTGACAATATTTTTTAAACACTCTTTTTGTTTCTTTTACATAACCTTCCCAAATAACATACATGTATGAAACAGAAACAATAAAAAAAGACTACTTCAGACTTATAAATTGTCACATCAGCATTCTGTCTTCTTGTGGATAGAATGAAAAATAAATAAATAAAAGTAGAATTTTACTAACATTCTTTATTCTAGTTGTAGAAAATGTTTTAAACCTTGTATGTGAATGTTAGTGCATCAAGACCAGTGTACAGGACAAATCTGAATATTTGGATTGACTGGGACCAGATTGAATGTTGATTTATCCAATTCTGTACAATATGTCCTGGTCATATGCAATATTCACTGCACCTTGTGAGATACTAGGGATACAAACCTGATCAAGCCAAGACATACGAAGAAAACAAATATATCTCCATATATAATGTGACAGACTGTGATATGGACTATACTGGAGGTAATTTAGAAAGGGATTCTGGAGTGCTCAGGAAGGAGTGATTGCTTGGACTGAGGAAGAATGGTGCAATGTGAACTACTCCAGAAAGATAACGAACATATCCTTGAAGGAAAAGCAAACTAATGCTGGCAGAAAAAAAGAAGGGTATTTCATGCCGAGCAAAGGCATAGGCAATGGCAAGTATGGTGCTGTTGCAGCTGACTCAGTGGGTCAGTCATGGGGTGAGTCACACTCAGAGGAGTGTGCTAGGAGAAGCAACTTTTATCTTGATTTACAGCTCTAAAAGAGCATTAGAGGATCTCTAAGTGCTTGTCCACAGCATCTCTCATCAAGACCCCCTGGGTTGCCCAGTTCTCAAGCTCCCTACAACTTGAAGAAGTTCCCATTCTCCTACCTGAAAAGAATTCTGTCTCTGTCATCCATCCCACCCCGTTCTCACTGTTCCATTTTCTCCATCCTGTCTCATTCCAAGCCTTATGAATGTTGACCCTCTCTAGCTCTGGTTCCTTTTCTCCTGGGACCTGATTCAGGTGATTTGGACCCTTCTTTTCATCCCCCTTTCTTCCAACCACTTTGATGCACTTGTTTATTGCCCTATTTCCCAATTTTGCATTCCAAAAATTCAGAAACAGAATAATCCTCCAAAACTGGGGGGGAAGAAAATGATATTAAGTCTCCTCTGTGCTGGAAGGCTGTGGACTTCCACAAATTAAACCTTTTGTCCCATCACATAAGAAAGCCTAAAAATACCAAGCACCACCAAGCAGTACAGGGAGAGGGAAACCTGGAAATGAGATTTGGAAATTGCTTTGGGGCCAAATTATGAAGAACCTGAGTCTAAAGCTGACCCCACACTTCTGAGAAAGTGAACAGCCTCTTAGATCTGTGTTTTAGAGAAGTAATATCATAGCTGCATGGAGTTGGGGGAAGCAGTAATTTCCAACACCCATCCATCTGGGCTTCTCTATAGGGCATAACTGCTCCAGCAGATGGGCTTCTTCACTAATGAAGGATGTCCTTGTTAACTTTTCCAAGCACTTAAAATAAAGGGCCAAGAAATTAGGTTTCAACTAAGACAGTTGTCCACTCTAACTTCCTGGCCTCTCTCTCAGGCTTCTAGTAATGAGAAGATGTATAGAATACAATTCCTTCCCATACAATCTTACTTTCATAATGCAGAAGTAATAGCATGGTCAATTAATGGTTCTATCAGCTCTTGGCTCTATCATCCTAGGCAGATTACGTGATTTCTCTGGCCTTAAATACATACTACGAAACACCTAGAACAGTTCTGGTCAGAAAGATGTTGGTCAACTAGTATGTGTTCCCTTACTTATGCCTTTCTTGCAGTACTGAACTGCAGGTATGCATTACCTGGTGCCACAACTCAAGGGCACCAAAAAGAGGTGGGATTCATGGACCCTAACTGTTTGTCTCCCTACCAGGTTTTGGTCTCCACCAAGTACTTGTCTTTGGTGTCCCTTAGGAAAGAATAGCCTTCCTCAGATAGTACGGAAGTCTTCATATGGAAGGGAGGACTGTCTTTCTAGAGGCATGAGGGATATAAATTTCTACTGCTTTTCCTGAGAACAAAACAAAGTCATTAACTAATGAAAAACATTCTATCGGTAATTTTTTGTGTCTCTGGATGGACACTACTTAATTCACAAAGAATGTCTCAATAATAATAATAAATGATTTTAATGTACTCTCTTTTTCTCGGGTTTCTCCCACCCCTCTGTCTGAAGCCAACTACCTGGGCTTCCCATCAAGATCCCTGTTCTTTGAATATTGCTACACTTGGTTCCTTAGTTCCAGTCTCCGAGGATCCAGTTCCATGTTAATATATTAGTAGGCGATAATGACTCAGTGCTACCCCACCTACATAGCACAATTGCATTTCCAATCAAAACTTCTGAAGACACAATACCTGTTTTATTCCAAAGAACTTCTCTCCTGACCAAATCTCAGGCAATGCAACAGGTGAAATGGTAAGAGCATAAAGGTTCTGGGACAGGGAAAATTTGTAATCATATTTATACAAGAAATACTTCCTATGCAGAGTCTGTTCTGATTTGAGGATTTTTAGAAACATAAAATATTAGAAGCAGAGGAGAACTTAGAAATCTTATCCAACTTCCTCACTTTCCAAATAAGGAAACGAGATCCGCAGGTGAAGTCACTGGGATCTCAACAGAAATCTCTTAGCTCTGAAGGCCACTTTTTTGACCATTACTAGGATTCTTCATCTTTGGTTTCTATATGAACTCTCAATTCTGAGATATCCAAAGCAATTTCACACACAGTGGTTGCATAGTAAATATTCTTTGATGATGCCTGAAAGTACAAAATAGCAAAAATTATTCTTACCCATTTTGTTTTCAGAAAAGTAATTAGCTCTACCATTCACAGACTGATCACTGAGAATTTGCAAGTAGTACCCCCAACATTGTTCTAAAGGCAAAAATCATTAGGCAATCTGTAGCCATGCAAACCTATACATTGGCTATACTTTGGGTTAGTCTGCAGTTTAACCATCAGGCATTCTGATGGTTGACAAAGTAAGTCATTCTGACATAACAGTTGGGTATTGGTGAACATTGGTGTGTGTGCACAGACATCACTGAACATAGATACAGAACCAGGGTATGTGCCAGTGTATCCATGGTAAATGAAATGGTAGGGTGCAAGACTTTGAGAGCTCACGGGCACTCCACGTAGGACATTTGAGAAACAGTAGGAACCCTCCCTCATCACTCCATCAGGAAGTAAAGATAAGTTACAGTAGCTGACAGCATCTTGAGTTGCAGGGACGTGGCTTCACCTAGTAATGGGAATTACATGAATACCATGAGAGGAGAAACCTGGCTCCTGCTTGCTGAGTTATTTTAGCACTCTCAGAAGGAGTCTCCTGGTCTCTCTTGCTGTTAATTATGTACACTGCAGCAGTTTAATCTAATTATTACTCTCCAGTGATTGCATGATAAGACATTTGCAGGCCCACCTTTTTAGTTCCCTTTTTCCTAGGCTTCTCTGCCTCAACTCTCCTTCAGAAGTTACACTCAGAAAGCTTAGTAACAATTGGAATCTAACTACATTCTAACATAACACTTACATTCATGCTTCTGTTCACACTGTAAAAGGTAATCTTTGAATGGTTTAAGCATCTGGATTCTATTATGGCCAAGTATAGCACTTAAAATGGAAGAGACTTTTTACATTTGCGTGGAATTCAGGCAGCTGCCTGAGCCACCCTTGGGCCTAGTTGTTTCAAAGAGATTTGCAACAGGCTTAAGTCAGAAATGATAAAATTGTCAAAAAAAACTCTGGAATTCCTTTTGGAAGGCAGCTAAAAAAATAAAACCAAACCAAACCTCCAAAAGGAAAAAGGAAGAGATTTCTGCCTGCAAATTTTTAATAATGCAGTTTATTGGGTCAAATACTGAAACTCCAAATAGTGGTGTGCTGCTGTGCATATCCAAGAAAAGTTTCCACTTTTTTCCTCTCAAATATAACACTGGTTTTACAGTCTTGCAGATTACAAATCACATGGGTTGGTGTTTTTTGTTTTGTTTTGTTTTGTGTTTTTGTTTTTGTTTTTGTTTTTGGTAAGGATATTAGATTTTTCTTCTATTTGTCCTATTTTACTTAAATAGTCCAAACCTCTGTGGTTTGGTCATTAAAATCCAGTTGGCAGAAAAAGGCTGAATCTTTATGTTTTCCAGCTGCGTTCCTACCAGCGACACACAAGCATTATTAGCCATATGACCATGTTTACATCAGCCATGAGTGAGAGTTTCTCATGACCCATCCTACAGCACACAAAAATGTGGGGTGCCTGAAGCTCATGGTCTCTCTGCACAAAAAGAAGGCAAAAACTTCCAAAGAACGATATTGACCCAACTGAGAATTAGCTGCCCAAATTAAGTGATTCCAACCTTATCTCTGGTGTGCACCCCTCTAATTTAGACAAGGCAAGGCACAGGGAATACACTGTAGGCAAATAAAAAGGTCTGGTAGAGCAAGAGAAGCAGAACAACAACAAAAAACACTCAAGTCACAACAGTGAGAGAGATGGGAGAAAAGATTTTGGTTCATGTAGTAGATGTTCTTTCAGAAAAGTACATTTGACCCAAAAATATTTTTTTACAGAAATAGAAAAATCCATCCTAAAACTCGTAGGGAAAATCAAGAGACTCCGAATTACCAAAACAATCTTTAAAAAGAAGAACCAAATTGGAGGTCTTCTCACTTCCTGATTTCAAAACTTGCTACAAACTAAAGTATGAAAAAAACAGTGTGGTACTGGCATAAAGACAGCCATATGGACCAATGGAGTTGAACGCAGAGCCCAGAAATAAATCCTCACATATATGGTCAAATGATTTTTGACAAGGGTGCCAAGACAGTCTTGAAATTCAAAGAGAAAAGGACAGTCTTTTCAACAAATTGTGTGGGAAAACTAGATTACCCATTTACAAAAGAATGAAGTTGGGCCCTTACTGTATATACTACATACAAAAATTAATTCAAAGTGGATCAAAGACCTAAATATAAGAGCAAAAACAAAGAAATAAAGGGAGAAAGCTTTATGGATTTGGTGATTACTTCTTGGATATGACACCAAAAGCCCAGGCTACAAAAGAAAAATAGATAAATTGGACTACATCAAAATTAAAACCTTCTGTGCATCAGTGGAAACCTATCTGTAGAATGAAAGGGCCACCCTCAGAATAAGACAGAATATTTGCAAGTCATATGTCTGGTAAGGAGCTATTATTCATAATATATAAAGAACTTCACAACTCAACAACAATAACAACCCAGGTAAAAAATGGGCAGAGGACCTGAATAAACATTTTCCCAAAGAAGATAAACAAATGACCAATAAGCATATGAAAAGGTGCTCAACATTACTGGTCATTAGGAAAATGCCTATCAAAACCACAACAATATACCACTTCATACCCACTAGGATGACTAGAATTGTCATCATATGGCAACAGAATTACCCTACAATCTAGCAATTCTACTTCCGGGTATATACTCAAAACAATTGGAAGGGACTCAAACATTTGTATACCCATTTTCACAGTGAAATCATTCACAGTCGCCTAAAGGTGGAAGCAACCAAAGTGTTCATCAGTGGATGAATGGATAGGCAAAATGTGGTATTATTCAGCCTAAAAAGGGAAGGAAATTCTGTCATATTCTATGACATGGATGAACCTTGAGGATGTTACACTAAATGAAATAAGCCAGTCATAAAAGGAAAAATACTATACAATTCTATTTACATGAAGTACCTAGAGCAGTCGAATTCATAGAGACAGAAAGTAGAATGATAGTTGCCAGGATTCATGAGTAAGGAGTTTCAGTTTTGAATAAAGAAGAAAGTTCTGAAGATTGTTGGTGGTGATATCTGCACAAATATATGAACATACTTAATGTCACTGAATTGTACATGTCAAAGTAGTTAAAATGGCAAATTTTATATTGTTATGTATATTTTATCACAATAAGAATCTACATTTGCACAATTTTAAAGTCTCTCCAGATATCCCCAACTGAATAGAAAAGACAAAGTTTCCTATAATAATAAAAGCTGGGGGCTGCCTCTTCTTCATTCAATATATAGCTGAGCTTATAAATGGATACTTCCCTGAGATATTCATTGTAAATTAATTTATTGTAAATCAGATTTTATAGTAATAATTTTTCTTTTTATTAAAAAAAAGTGCAAAGTAAAAAATTTTAATGATCCAGATCATCACCTCTTAATCTCTATTATAGATTTATATTTTTGCATATAATGTTTCCAAACTCAAAGACACCTAGCTTCCAAAAGGGATGAACCACAGATTGGCAACCATTTTCTGTAAAGGGCCCAAGAGGGAATATTTCAGCTTTGCTGACCATTTGGTCTCTGTCTTAACTATTCAACTCTGTCATTGGAGCAAAAAAAGTAGAAATAAACAATACATAAACTGATGGTGATAACTGTGCTCCAGTAAAACTTGCTTTACAAAAACAAGTGGTGAGCAGGATTTGGCCATAGTTTGCTGACCAAGTAAACTCTCTGATTCATGCTAGAGGCTCTAAAAAAGCTGCTCAAAGTAAGTGGTAACTGAACAGAGTCAGGAAGGACAAGGAAATAAGGAAATGTTATTCAGGCAAAGGTGGTGGGAGTGGGGTAGTGATAAGAGTACAAAAGAATGGGGGAGACAAAGGGTTTGGGGGCAGAGAAAATGTCCCATGTGAAGATCTGGAAGTAAATGGTGCCTGGCATGTTTGAAGAAGCATACTTCTGGAACTCGCGGAGGGCATGGTGAAAGACAAGATGGTGGAGTAAAAACACTTAAGAGTATACGCAAAGGCCTTCCAGCCAACTGAGACCCGGAGGGTTATAAGGGTTAAGGGGGTGTTGGGTGAGGTAAAGTTGGACAATCTGTTTTAAATTAAAACTTTAAAAGAGTTTTTGAATGTTAAACAAATGTAATAAGCAGTTCTGACCAGCCAATGCCCAGTGAACCACCTCACCAAAAATAAGGTGTACCATTCAATATTGATCTGTTGAAGGGAAACACAAATTCTTAATTCCAACCATTTCCATTTTTGCTTGGAGGTCAGCTAGCAACATAGAATACATTTCATTTTAATTTCCCAGTCTATATAGTATGTATTATATTCCCAGTCTCTATATAGTATGTATTATATTCCCGTTTGTATGTCTGTTCTGTACTTTAAGCCTGACATTTGCCAGTAAATGACATAACTTCTTCTGCAAAAAATGTCATGGGGGACATTTTGGTGACTTCCTTTAACCTCTAAGTCACTATTCTTCAAATTTTTGATCAGTTCTCAGCAATGTGACCGCCTCAACTTGATTGCTGAGTTGCCTTAGACAAAGGGTCTACAAAGGGTAGGGTAGCAAGGCATAACCCTTGGGTTATATTCCAACCTGAGTATGAGGGAGAGAACGTGGGGAAGGACAGAGACTCCTGGGGCAGGCTGCTTCTCCACCTCTGACCAGATGACCACTGTCCCAGTGTAGAGAAAAGCAAACTGTCTGTTCATTTGCCTGGGATATTCAATCACCCTTTGGCAAGGCTTCAAGCATTTTTTGCTGTGATTAACTGTAAAGGGGGCATGGGATTTCATGGTCTGAAACTACAAGCTTAGGGATGTTCTTGGGAGGCTCAGGAGTGCCTCTGCTGGGTCTCAGGAAATGTGTCATCAAAGTTACCGTCAGGAGTTCCAGGACGGGACTGCATTTTTGTTCCTACGTTACTCCACCCTCTGTGTTGTTAGTTCTACTGCTTAAACAGGGAGAAAAAATAGATATAGGTATCATATATATATATATACGGGGTGATAGAGAGAGAGAGAGATGATAGATATGTATATCTATAGATAGATAGATATGAGGTGATAAGTCTCTTTGAACTCCCGTTTATTGTTTGTTTAGACACATAAGCATCTGAGGCTAGATTAAGGGAAGTGTGTACCATGTAAGTCAGAAAACATTTCTTGCATGTCCGTTGTGTCAGGGTGTTACGCTCACTGAAAAGACTCATTGTTAATTTTGAAAGGAGTTTGGAAGAGAGGAAAGAATGTCCATGCCCACAAGATTCAGAGTGAAAAAGAGGTAAGGAGGGGTTGGACAGGCAGTAACTGGCTGGTGGCCATCCCAAAGCCCATGGCAGTAGAAGGTGTGGGTGGGTGGGTGGGTAGGTGCCAAGAACTGCACCAAAACTGTGCCAAAGTTGTTGCCCACATTATTTACTTAATCTTTATGAAAATTCTGGGGTATAGTTATCATTTTTAGTCTTCTTTTCCTTTCTTTCTTTCTTTCTTTCTTTCTTGCTTTCTTTCTTTCTTTCTTTCTTTTTTTTTTTTTTTGAGAGAGAGAGAGCAGGGGGAGGGGCAGAGGGAGAAAGAGAGAGAATCTCAAGCAGGCTCCACACCCAGTGCAGAGTCCAAAGCAGGACTCAATCTTATGACCCTGACATCATGACCTGAGATGAAATCAAGAGTCAGATGCTTAACCAACTGAGCCACCCAGGAGTCCCTAACCTTCCTTTATAAATGATGAAATCAAAGCCCAGAGGAGTTCCTGTTTCAGCGTGGGTCCTGCAAGAAGCAGAAGCTGAGATAAGTTTAGATGTGCAAGAGATTTATTGTGGAAAGGCTTGAGAAAAATAACAAGAAAAGAGCAGAAGCAGGAATGGAGAATCTTTAGCTCATGAGGCAGGCTGGATAGTGAGAAAAGAGAGACGGAAGGCAGGACCGAGTAGGAAGAACTCAAGCTACAGCATAGTTCTGAAAGTTTCTGCCAGGCGAATGGGGTGCCCCAAGTAAACATGCTCACTGGAAGATCCCTGGATCAGGCACCATTAACCCTGTCATGTACAGTTATTGGCTGGGAGCACCCTAAGGGAAGTGTGCCCTCAGCACCAGCATGCCCCTGGACCTAAAGGTGCGGTATCTGGAGGCTGCCAGCCAACTATACTCCCTGCAACAGGTTCTCTTGGAAGAGGTCTGAGCAGACATCCCCACGATGTCTGTGTGAGGTCATACAGATCACAAGAAGTGGAACTAAGACTTGATCATAGGCTGCCTGAGCCTTCACTCAATAAGCGTTACACTTTGCCCTGAACAAGGTCAAAGAAATAAAAAAATCAATATTTTTATATTTTATATGGCATTTGACACTATATTTACTATACATCAGGTTTGGCAAATACTTCTTTTAAAAGGCCAAATGGTAAATATTTTAGGCTTTGAAGGCATATAGAGTCTCCATCACAACTGCCCAGCTTTGCTATCGTAGGGAGAAAACAAATGGGAGCGGCTGTGTTCCAATAAAACTTTATTAACAAAACAGACTAGGTCAGATTTGGCCCAATGGCCATAATTTGCCAACCTCTGCTTTATATGACAAAAAAACAGAAGTCAAATCAAAAAGAAAACAGAGGGTAGTAAGCTGAAGAAGATTAAGACATGAGGCTCACAAATATATCAGCTTATTTCCTTCACAATATTTTTTTTGGCTGTTATGTACACTCACATACAGTCTCTATTTCCAGTCCAGAAAGAAACTAAGATATACACTTCTAATGAAGATAAAATAGAAAATATCCTTTTCACATTCCTGGCATATTCTTTCCCCAGCCAGGAAAATAGCCAAAGTGGGCTTTGGGTGACTTGGTGATATGGATTGTGAGGAGCACTCACACTGGGGTGACTGTAAGGGTTGAATGCAAAACATGAAGTAAGAGGGAACTTTTTATAAAGGTATTTGACGAGGACTAAGAAGAACTCTGTCTGAAATTGGTGTGGAGATCATTCATTCATTCATTCATTCATTTAAATACTAATGAAGCCCCACTTAATCTTGACTCTGTATGAATACTAGAAATGCTGAAAAGACTAAACATGGACCCTGCCAGTGATGAGTTTATAGCCCACTGGGGGAGAAGACAATACAGTATATAATAGGAGTTTAATATAAGAAGGCACATAGCCTCTATGAATCCATCTCTTGGATGGCCCTCTTCCAGATGCTCTTCTGACCCCGGGGACAGGGTAAACAGATCTAGCTTCCACGAGTTTGTCTAGGAACGGATTTTTAGATCACCTTTCCTTTCTGACTATATTATCATGGCCCATGGGGAGCATGTTGCTGAGTTGGTATTGATGCACAGAAGAGGCACTGGAAAGAAGGTGGGTAGTCTCAAGGCAGGTTGACATGCTTCACAATTTTGCAGAAGGTTGTCTTAACTGGAGGGAGAATCTGACATGTCTTTACATGACATGTATTCCCTTCAAAGGGAAGACAAGATTCAGGAAAGGAACTACAGAGCCATAACCTGTTGTAAGACCCCTTGGGATGGATGGCCACTCCTCATGACGGGGGCTCAGGCTTGTGGTGAAAGAAAGCTGTTCTTCATTTCAGACTGTACCAAGATGCCTTCTGTAAAAACAAGAAAATATGTACTTAAAACTACTAACCACTTCACTCCACATAATGTTTAAATAACCAGTCACACATAAAACTGTATATGCAACTAAATTTCATTTTTAAACATGATTACATAGCTACATGTTTACACCCAACTGCACATCAGAGAAATAGAAGATATGTGCATGTAAGAAATAGATTTTTTTAAATGTGGCCAACTCTAAACAAGCATGGCACAAAAATGCCTAATTCAGTGCAATATTTTTGCTGTCCAGATCACATGTTGCATCAAGATGATAGTATTGTGAAAACATTGGTTAAAAAAAAGTAAATCATACATGCTTCTTAAATTTTGTATCTCGAAAGACCATCTGGACTGTTGACTAAATTAAACAACAACACAACAGTCCTTGGTCCCATATAAACTGAGTCTCAATCTCGACTGTCAGACTATTGCTTTCCAATCTAGGAAAATTTTGAATTACAAACTCTTCCCACTAACGTGAATTCACCTGTCTTTAAAGAATATATGCTTCCTCACTTTATTCTCTACCCAAAATTCAAGTCAGCCCCTTGAGTTCTGAAACATGAAAAGACTCAAAGCTTTGGGTAGTTTGAGCTGTGATTTCAAAGTTCTGAAAGTGGAATGTAAGAAATTGTATTTGGAATTATGATAAATGAGAAATGCAACTGTATATGACATTTCAATTTTGGGGGCTGGTCAGTGTGTTCCCCAGTTCAGATGCATTACTGTACATACTACTGTAGGTCAATATGCTTTAGGTGATGTTCTCAACTCAGAAAAATGCACAAGACACATCTCTGATGGAGTTCTTGGCAAATCACTTGATTACATTCCCTGATATTCAACAGATGGCTTTAACCCACATGGCAAACAGATCTATTCAGTCAGTAGTTCACCATAACATTAAATTGAAACTAACATAAGGACCCATACATAATATTATGTAATAGAAACACAAAGAATTATAAATGGCATAACTCCAGAGTTTATTACTGCCCAGTCAATTTTTGTGGTAGCATATATCCCACTGACCAAATCAATGTGTATTTATTGTCAGATTCTCTCTTACTCTTTGGAACAATAAGCCAGTGGAATATTCCACATGAGCTTGATTTAGAATAGATAGAGCAGCAGACAGACCCTGTGGCTTTGGACATTAGTAAGAAGAGACATGATTTATGATGTCATTCCTGTTTACTGTGATTCATTTTCTGTTAGGACTATAGCATTTTCTTCAAGTAGAAAGTCTTCTTGGGTTGGTATCTTACTACCCCCTTCTCTTCCCTGACAACTTTTCCCTCTTCTTCCCCACTGTTGCCCTCTCCATCACAGCCTACACATCTTACACAAACAAATTTCTCTTAAAAACTAACAAGAACTCTATGAAGAAGTGAGACCAGAGTTATAAATGGAAACATCCATCTTTGTCCTTACCAATGATTCCAGAACTTGTTTGTGATTAACTTATGGAAAAGGTAGAAGAAAGTAAAACAGATGGGAAAGTGCAGAGAAATCTTCCTTAGAGTGCCACTACTCCAATGACAAAGTTTTTAATAGATTAAAAAAAAAATTAAGACATGACGCTCCTGCCAATTTTTAAAATTCTGTGTTTGTACTGTAATTAGTAAAGGATATCCACCTGCTGTTTCAATTACACAAAATAATCTTCTCCTTGGAGTTCCTCAAACTGTGTGAATAATGCTTCTATTGGCAATCAAGAAGCATTTAGGAGGCATCCCAGCAGTGGCTTTTAAGAGAAGATATTTTATTCCTCTGATTATATATTCTAGTTTATTTCAAAAATTCTCAGATCAAAGGGGATTTCAATTGATAAAGGCAAAATATACAAAGCTAAATCTACAAATCAAGTAAACTGCCTGATTATGATCTTTGGTCAAAAAAGTATTTGAAATACATTTTATAAATGTTTTAAATGGCTTCAAATATAGTGTAATACCACATTTAGTAAGGAGCTTAATAAAATGAATGGGTTCAAACCCTACAATATATTCATATTTTATGATTTATTTTTGTATCATAAAATATGTACAAAAATGACATATATGGAAGTCCTAAATGATACTCCTAAGTGACCTGGCAGTGACAAAGAGAAATCCATCAGAAAGGAATATGTATAGCTCATCCCGAGATAGATCACATTCTGATTTAACTATTATGATCCTGTTTCATCACTAAGAGATGAAGAAAGAGACTACATGGTAACTGTCTATACCCACATACTGCTGGTGATATAACAAGTCCAGATGAGATCCTACTTATCTTGGATGGTTCAGGCCATAAAACCTGGCTGTCACTTTGAATGGTGTCTTCACTTGCTCTCCTCTGTAGTTCCCTGAAGATAAAATGGTCAGCGAGGCTGTGAGTTGACACTGAATACACTCTCTAGAGGTCTGCTGGGGATCCTAAACACTCTAGTTCCAAAGTAGAACCAACTCATTTTGAAAAGAAAGCAGAAAAAGACTCTTATCTCACTCTATGCCTAGAGAACCCTCCTTTCTTAGAGCAAAGAAGAATACACAGCCGGAATCAGACTCCTGTGCCCAGGAATCCCACAATGTCAGGCTAGTAGGTACAGCCAGAGATGGAATAGAAAGGGCTGCCTCTTGCAATTCCTCCAGTCCCACACCTGAGTTTGCCCCAACGCCATTCAAAAATTTATTCAAAAGCGTACAATAGATGAGTTCCAAATCTAGTGCATTCTGAAGTGTTTGGCCTATCCTTGAGGAATTTGGGGGCGATGCATGGTGACAACATATCTCACTTTAAAAAGTTGTGTTCCATTGTTAAAGCATGAGTCCTGATTTGGGACTCTGAAAATAACTTTACATTATGGTTCTATTTATTAAGAGGCATTTGGGAAAGTGTTTGTTGTTGACCCGTAGGACAGGGTCAGAAAAGAGCAGAATTTCTCATATTCTGCTTTAGTTTCATTTCTTTTTTCTCTTTGCAAACTTCATGAAGGAAAGATGAAATTATTCACAGGAACGAGAGAGAAAAGAAACAAAGACAAACAGAGTTAAGAAGTAATTGTACACTATAATTTGCTAACAAAGAATTTTGTAGGTTGCCAACCTGTGTAAATTATATGCAGTTGGGAAAAGACCTCCAAGCAGAGGGAAATATAATCACTTCATCTATTTTTTTCTCAGTCAGTGTTTCTAACACTAACTCTATTGTATGAGTGAAATGTACAAAAATACATTAGTTTCACAGATAGCCTTTGAACACACTGCTGTAAGCCCTGGGAATTCTACACCAATCACCTGTGTGGTTGGAGCCCTCTAGTGGCCAGGTGACTCCAGGCATATGGTTTCCTGAACTCTGTTCCTGAAATCATTTAATCTTCCACTCCCATTGGGCAACCATGGGAAGATTGAAGAGCCTCTTGGAACAGTTCTATAGCTCAAACATAAACTGGGAATTCTGAAGCCTACCTTCTCTGCCAACTGGCATTTTAGCATTTCCACTCTCCCAAAGTGTTACCCCCTTTCACTGACTCTGACAGAATTTTGAGTAGAACCACTAAAGAGTGGCTCTCACATTATTGTAGAGAAGAAAGAGTTCTCCGCTGAGAAAAAGGAGAGATGTATTCTAGCACAAATCTTCCACCAAGTTAGTTGTGTGGATGACTGATGGCTGATTTGTCACAATCCATGTATTTCCCTATAGTTGGAAGAGAAATTTGCGATTCCTCAGAAGTTTTCAGGGATTATTTGAAAATCTCTTTCACAAATATTTTTGGACATACCACCAGGTTTCTCCCAGTGGCTTCTTTCCCATTCTTTGGTTATTTGCTTTTGGGCTCCTTTATTAACTTCCTTCTATACCAGACTCTGAAAACTTGGAGCAAATTGGGACTCTATTTCAGGCCTCCTCTCTTCTGACTTTGCGCAGTCTTAAGAATCTCTAGTATATCCGTTGCTTCAATATCACCTATGTACCAATAAACATTACATTTAAAGATTGTACACAGATATGTTTTTTTCAGTCCCAGACCTGCCTACTTGACCTCTCCTTTTAGAGGTCTCACAAGAGCTTCAAGCTCAATATGAACAAAAGTGAATTTGACCCAAACCTGCTCCCTCTTCAGTGTTTCCAATCAAAGCAAATGGTACAACCTACAAATATCACCATCCTTTTTGAATTTTCCTCTTTTCTTGGGACATATTATTCACCAAGCCAATAAATTCTACCTCTTAAATCTCTTTCAAATCCATTCCCCCTTTCTCTGTTTTAACCACCACGACTGAGTCCAAGCCATACACACTAACGCAATCACTTTCTAACAAAAACTTTTATATCTGCTCCATCTAATCCACTGTCTTAAAATGCACATCTGATTGTATCATTTCTCTGCCTTAAACCTTTTGATGGCTTTTATGATAAATTTCCAAAGTCTTATTATGGCCTCAAAACCCTACATAATCTGGACTCCGCTTATCTTTCCAATTTCTCTTCCCACCCTCCCCCTCATGTTCCTCTGTCCAAATGTAACGACCTTTCACATTCCTTCCTGCCTTAGGACCTTCGTTCAGCTATTCCTGCCTGACATTCTGTCTGCACTTACCTGGCTAATTAGAATACTTATCTAGCATTTTAAAATGTGTCTTTTTTGTTAAAACATTATGTGTATATGTCCTTTAGCTGAGCCATAATTAAAAGGAAAAAATTAAGCAAAACTCCTGCACAAAGAGGAGGCTGTCTCCCCTCACCTATAACTGCTGTGTTTACACTGATGCTGTCTTCTGAAAGGTTTTTCTTTGAGTTGATAAGAAAACTAAAATTAAACAAAGACGTTTGATTAGCTGATTAATCAAGTTGAAGCCAGGACCCCTAAAGACAAAATTTAATTCTTATTCTATATCCCATGTGGCAAGCTTCAGTTTTCTCTAATTTCCTTTCATCCAACATAGGGAGATAATAACTCTGCTGAGGTCAATTTGTTTTTACTAAGTTGTCTTAAACACCTTACATGTTACTTTAACCTCTGGGTTTGGAAGAAATTCTCAGATGCTTAGAATCATGAATCACTGGGAGAGGAGGTAGAAAATATGTCAAATGCTCTTCTCTTTCATTTTAAGTGATATTTCCACATTTGGTTTTCTTTCTTTGTTCTTCAAACTGTACAAATTACCTGTGAAAATTTCTGAGAGAGGGAAAACGGCTTAATATGCTCCCTACCCAGCAGTATTTAGTATTTACCTCTGGGAAGCAAGGTTGGCTGGTTTCTAATTCACACACAGGTGAAGCCTGTTACTTCCATAATTTTCACCCATTAGCTTCAGACTAAACATCACTTTCTCATGGAATGCTTCTCCAATATCTTCAGACCAGGTCAGGTGTTTCTTTATGCCCACAGAAATTGTTATACATCCTCTACTTATTAACATCATCAATTTCTGTCTTTCAGATGACGAGCTCTACATCATGTCTACCTTGTTCACTTGTTCATACTTTGCACAAAACAGTACTCTGGACATAGTCAGCATTCAGAAAATACTTGTTGAGTGAAAAAAATTCAGTGTTTCCTAATATGGACAGTAGTCTTCAGGGGTCCATGTATGTATGTGTGGATTGTGGAAGAGACATTGAACATGGTAAATGCCTCCAAAGTTGTCTCTACTACACCATTTGTATGAATGTTTGAATGCTTTTGGAATAACAGATCATAAATGACAAAATCAATGAAAATTTAAAAAGTGTGAAATGTCATTGTCTTCTCTGCGGATGTTAATGAAACTTAGAGGAAAATATACATTTTACAGAGAGGTATTGACAAATGTTTCCTCTCTGTCAAATAAGGAATGTGTTCATTATTACTTGCTATTACTCCTTCATTAAAAAAAATCTGTAATTTTTTATACTTTTCTTTCAACTTGTCTGGTGGCTTGTAATGTTTTCATGGTATCATGTACTAGTATATCCAGCTACACAATACTTGCAAAATATTGCTAACCCTTCCATGCCATGTAGAAATTAATTTATATTTATCAATCTAATTTCTCAACGTGCCTTCCAGTGGACAGATGGTAGGCAATTTATGGAGGGACGCTTTCCAAGAGTTTGTGCAAAAGGTGTTAAGATTTTGGTTCCAATTCTCTTCATCACGAATTGGTAGAATTGATTTTCCTCTACCTTGTCCAATTTTACTTGAGTATAAGATTCATACATGTCCCCTTCTCTTGACATTATCCAGGAGAATTTCTTTATAATTCTCAAACAATTAAAAGTATTGAATCTTGCTCATTTTTTTTCATTCTGGCTAATTTTCATTCAGATGTGTGGAAGATATGTGAAGGTGGGTTTTCAAGTCACTAATTAACATGCATTTATCAGACTTTGCTTGAAAAAATATAAAGTCCCTCATTTGATGCATTTTTTGTTTGTTTCAAAGACTCAGTTGTATTTGTCAAAGTCATGTAAAATGAAATAATTTTGGTGCAAATATTCCAAGAACTTCTTTTATTTTCAACCCATAATAAATTTTAGAATAAACAACCTAAATAAATTTGGCACCAGAATTGATTGATGTTTTTGGAAAGTGACTAGGATGTAATTCCTATAATGTCATGTCACCATTTCAATAATTCATACTAATAGGACTGACAAATAGAGTATATTTACTTACAAGAAAGTTTAAGATTTCAAAAAAAAGCCTTCAAAATAAAAATTTAGAGGAATTTTAAAATTTTGAAAGTGCAATTTAAATTTTTAAAGTTATAATGACTTTTAAATAAATACAGAATTTGTTCTAAATTCAATTTAGAAGCATTTATCCCAATGCTGAAGATATTTTCAAATTTGAAGCTTAAATCTCTATCACAGGAAAAGACTATAAGAAAATAGAATATAACTTATTATGGTTATTTTTGAATGTAATTCTCCAAATTCTAGGCTGGACTATATTTTTAGTAGTTTAGGTCTTGCAAATTACATAATGTGCCTTAATCATAATGTCAATACAATTTGTTTATAATTGTTAACCCAAGAGCCACACTCAAAACTGAAGAGCCAGCCACAAAGAACTTTACTGAACTGGAACATCTACAAAATCACTTTATATTTTAATATTGTGAATCATGTTATATAAAATTGTCAAGTTCTGGGCCAGGTTATGATCTCTAAATAAAACTGAATTTCAGTGAAAATAGTTTTTAAAATCCGACACAAAAATATAGAATGCCAAGCATTTTAGATAAAACTTTACCTTTCTTATCTTTTTGGTAAATGAAGGAAAATGGAATAGGTTGAATGTACTACTACCACCACTAATTTCAGACACTTATATTTCTATTATTTAACATATAAATATAATAATGTATATATGATTTAATTATTTAAGGTCTTATTTAATCCTTACAAGGGCCCTATAAAGGACATTATCATCATCTCTACACACCAACTGTGAGACGGGTAATAATCCCTAATTACATAATTTGTCAGGGTCACACAGCTAATAGGAGGCAGAACCAGGATTTGAACCATTTACCTTTGCTCTGAAGAGCGTGTGCTCTCATCCACTTACTCTCTTTTCCAAAAATAATATGCAGAATGTTTTCTGTAACAATTTCTAACTTGGATTTTCAAGTCAAATTCTCTCATCTAAGTATTTCTAGCTGATTCATGGTTTTCTTTAAGCCTTGTGATTATGTCCAAAGACCTGAAGAGCTAAGGACAAAGCGAAATATTTTTCAATATCCTCAAATAAAATTTCAGTGCCACAACTTCTTTTGTCAAATATCATTTAACTCATTTTCAAAAATATCCAACAGGTTAATTTTTATTAAAACTTACAGGACTGAGGACTTTCATAATAACTATTTTCACGAACTTCATGCTTTTTTTCTGATTTTTTGAGGCTTAAAGAGAACAAACAAATCCATTTTTACTATTACAGAGGTGATGTTTGTCTATGAGAAAACCAGCAGTAAACAGGTGAAATACATCATCAACATGTTTGTTTACTTCTGGGGTATACTGACCTTAGGGAAAATCTTTGGTGACCATTTTTCTGGTAGCTAATTAGAATCCTTGGTCATTTTTAGAACATTTTGCTGGCATACACATGAGCTTATTATGCAAATAAGAAATGAACACCAATTTTTGCATCAGATATTGAAACAGGGTGTTAAAATTGAGAAGATGAAAATCACCATCCCTCTTGGTTGGGATGACAGCCCCGAGCTATTACAATACTTACTGTACCACCTGCTCTGAGAGTACAAGGTGGGTGGACACATATTATTTGAATCAGTCAAGCTTCCTTCACCTGGAACTGCCTCTCTTACCCCATGACTCTGCTTTCTGGTTGAAACATGAGGCTTCATGTTTGGACAATGTGTTCCCATCACCTGGACAGAATTGGTTAGTCCAGAGTGAGCTCTAGAGCAATTGCAAGTCCTTTCCCAAGAATGTCAACTTTGGAGCTAGCAGATACAGAGACTGTGTTGTTTGGAGTGAATCTCATTAGTGACAATGCTTGTACCTGGAGCTCATTTACTTTTCAGATTCTATGGCAGATACAGTCCTATCAAGATATTCTTTTTCTTGACAAGCCAGAAAGATTTGCTTCTTGTCACATGCAACCTAAATATTTTAATAAGTATGGAGCTAGACATTTGTGCAAGCAACCAAAACAGTCTGGTTTAAAATTCAGACTTAGTATGGACTCTGAGAAACAAACTGAGTGTTTTAGAAGGGAGGGGGGTGGGGGGATGGGTTAGCCCGGTGATGGGTATTAAGGAGGGCGCATACTGCATGGAGCACTGGGTGTTATATGAAAACAATGAATCGTGGATCACTACATCAAAAACTAATGATGTATTGTACGGTGACTAACATAACATAATAAAATAAAATTTAAAAATAAATAAATAAAATTCAGACTTACAAAGATCATGTTTAAAACTCGACTCTCTGCAGGTGAGTTCGATGTGGAAGCAGCTATTTAAACAGTGGAGTCAGAACTGAAAACTAGCATTTTCCATTTTGCATCCTTCTGAACTATTTGTTTTGATACATGTATTTTTTTATACCATGAACATACTCTACTTTTATAATTTAAAAATGAAAATAGAGTCACTGGGATTCTTATCTAGCTTCACCACTTATCAGCTATATGCCCCAAAATGAGTTGCTTAAACTTTGGGAACTTTAATTTATATTCTTCTATAAAATAGTGATAGTCATAACATCTGGTCTACTTACTACAGTGCTGCTCTTCAGAAGTAGGAGACCAAAGGTCCATAATCCTTAGAACCACTAAACTTGGCCTTGCTGGGGGAAGAGAGGGGTAACCCATGGACCACCTAGAGTCACAGGCAAAATTCTATATACATGAATGTAAATTTTTTTTCATGGAACCTCTGAGTCTCAAATGAACCTGTAAACCAGAAGTTTCTATACAAGTACAATAGACAGTAAGCTCTGAGGGAGCAGACTGTGTGATATTCATTTTTGTGTTCCTAGACATGTTTCCTAGGGCATGTTTGACTATTAGAGAATATTTTGAAAGCATGAATAAAGAAGTGAATGAAATGAGATTTTAATGTGAAAATACTTTATAAACTAATAAACTATATGTAGTATGCAAGTATTATTATTACCATTTTCATTTCCTGGGCATTTCAGTACATAGAATCTCCCACAATTGTGTATTTAATTTGCTCAATTAAAGTCACACTTATGAAAGATGTTACTAAACCCTGCTCTTTGAATCATACCCTTGGATTATGAAAGTCTCCATCAAGCTACCTCAAGGAAACTAGTGTTATCTATTTGGTAATACTCATCAACATCAAGTTAGCCTAGACTCTTAATCTAAACTCAACGTCTAATATATTAGCTAGATTATTATCAAATGGCAAAGAGTAATCTACCATATAGAACTGATGTTTGCTACACATAATCTCTCTGAATTGGTTATGTATCAAGAATGAGTGATAAAGGCAACATCTGTAATAAAATTAATAGCAACATTCTCCACTGTACAATGCCATATATGCATAGACTGAAAAGCAGTACACTAGACATTAGAAGGACTGGGTAATCCTTGGAGGTTATAATTTTATTTTAGTAAACTCGTTTAATTCTCCATCTCTTCATCACTAAACTTTTGAGCGTTGGATTAGATAGTTTCTAAGAATTTCTTGGTCTGTGTGTCATAAAACACTTTCTAGTCTTTAGCCTTTATTTTGTTTGCTCAATAAGCCCGGAAGATAAACAAGCTTGAAAAGATAAAATAATGTAGAATATTATCTATATTTTATAAATGATAAAAGTAGGCTACAGGAATGTTAAAATATTTCCAAAAATCATGCAGCTAGAGCTCATCACACCTTGATACTTATTGTACAATAACTCTTTCTCCTAAGGTTAAGAGCAAGAAATTGAGTCTCCAGGGGACATAGGTGTTGGTTACCAGGAAACAGCAAGAAGGTTATTTTGTCAAAACAGACCTGGACTTAAATCTCAAATCCTTCATCTACCAACTGAGTCATCTTTCCCTCGGGAATTAGCCACCTAAGCTTCCATTTCTGTTTCTATAAAATAAAACAAAAATATGTGTCTCCCAGGTTTATGGTAGGATTGAATGAGGCAATGTGTATATATAAAGCACCTGCCTTGGCTTAACAAGTGGTCCTCCCCAGTCCCTCTTATCCTGGGTTAACTAATCACTCATTGTCTCATGGGTGCAGATCCAGCCTCCTCAATTAAAGGAGGAGTTTTGAGAATAGAGGGTGGATTTTTTTCTCTCTTTCATATTAAAGCATAATGCTTAACTTCTAAACTGTGTCAACTTGGTAGATATCAGCAATCAGCATTCTCCTTCTTCTTCGTCGTCTACTTTTGGTAAGGGTGTCCTGATTCCAAGAAATAGTGTCCGATAACAAAAGTGTTTTTGAGGAATAGTCACAGGATCAAATCCAAGAGTCTTAGCACAGAGTGTGGAAAGACCAATGGGTTATACCTGGAGATTTTCAGCCACACTGTACCTTTGGATGACACCATAACCAGCATCAAATATGAAAGGCAATGAACTTTATTGCCATTTAAATGCATTCAGACTCACTTTATCCATAAAAAAATAACCCATTCTTAGGTACTTTACCTTTTCCAGCAAGTTCCCTCTACTCACACTCAAATGGTCAATGTTTTGTTTTTGTCTTTCATTTTAATATTTATTTTGCTGTGTTCTGCCTAAGGTATTGCTGCTGAAATCCATTTGTGGTGACACCAGATGTGGGCCAGTACTAATGAGAATGAGTATCCCCAGGGAGAGGTGCTCCTCTCAAACACCATTAGGAAAGCTGGCCCCACAGTAGTCAAGAAAAAGATCTACATGAGAGGTAATGACTCTTTGGCCAAGGATTTTGAAATTGGACAACAATTAATCATGATAGAAAAGCCCTAAAAATGAAAATCTTAATATAACAAGATGACGTATTTTTAAAGGTTGTCTTTTTACCCCCTTATTATATGACTTCCCTGAAGCTCTTTGTGAATAGAAGACTCTGTTCTCCTGTGGAGTGACGGGAGATGGAAAAAGTTAGAACTATCCTCAAGACAATAACGCTCCCAAATGGAGCCTGGTTTTATCCAGCTTGGGGGACGAGTTGGGGGCCAACACTTTGAGGGAAGGACCAGCTCTAGCCTAAGGCTGATTGCATCCCCAGAATAGGAGAGAATTGAGGTTTGCAAGTTCCTCCCTTGGTACTTTCTTGAACTGAGCTGGCATTAAATCAAATCAGACGTTATTTCTGCTCTACCTCCAAACTTTCTTGGCTCTATGGATCAATAAATTCTATTTTTACCCCTAGGGGTCCAGAGAGACTTTCCAAGGAGGTATATAATGATGGATGGTGTTAAGGGAGACAATTTCTAGATCCTGAAATTCCATATGTTTACTGTTCCTTAAAACTGATGCCTGAGAACTCGCCTGTGTTCACATCAGCCAGGTTCTCTTATTCCCAGGTCCCCTTATAGAATCATTATTTTCCTTGTGTACCAAAGAAAAGTATAATTCTCATCCATCTTGAATCACATTGTGGTACATTATACTGAGATGGAAAACTCTTCAGGGCAGGAACTAGGAACATTATGAAATATTTGTGTCTGACAAACCTCCTTTAATGAGGCATTCTCAACTCACATTAGAGGTTCATATCTTTTCTTGTCTAAAATGTATTTCTGCTAAGGGCAAAGCCTGTGCTTAAGAATTGGGGTTATCTGAGTCCTTGTTGAGATATTCTGAATTCAGAGTATTTGCCAAATTCTATACTAGGGTCAAGATGATGTTAACTTTTGTTTAAAGACTTCCTCCTCAATTACACAAATATTGTCAAAAAATGCATCACCCAGATGGACAGACTTTTGGAAGCAAAGAAAATGTCATCAATGAGAAATGCTCAAGCCTGTAATTCCTGATGTCATCAGGCAGCAAACTCAGGGCAAGACTCTCTGCCTTTATCTCTCTCTCTCTCTCTCTCTCTCAGAATTAAAATAGTCAAGGTTTATTAAAAATATGCTGGTAAATTCCATTCTACTGCAAAACACACCCTCTCTTCATTTTCCCCATTCCCAGTTAAAAAAAAGAGCTTGGTGAATATTTTTATTCATCTCATGTCTCAGTTACATATTTTGCCCCGATTTTAAGGAGGAGATAAAAAGTTCCATAATTATTTCTTACATCTCAGCATTACACTTTGAAATAAAGAAAGTAAGTTTAGAGTTATTTCACATTTTACCTCTTCTTAACCATTTACTTAGACTCATAACAGAAACATTTTCATTGATTTTTTCCAAAAATCCCTCTCATTCATCAACTTTTTGATATGCTCATTTATCTCTACTGTATATTTGGTAGATTTGGCATAACTTAATAGGAAGACCTTATGAATTCTATAAATAATACTCTTAACGAAAACCAATTAATTATCTTTTATAAAGCCCCATACTTTTCAGTGGTCCAATGTCTTCTTTCTGTTATTGGCTTTCACTTAACCCTGACTCCCTCTGATGATAAATCATATCTATTCCTGTATCCATTAAACAATTAAGTGAGGGGAATCCGGATACATCTACATGGAGATGCATTTCCAATAACTTCTTCCTTTTTATATTTGATAATTATTAATAAAAATATATTTCAATTTTTGTGATCAATTGCATAGAATTATTTTATAATAGTAATATTTACAATGAGAATTTTTTCTTTGGCAACTAGTTCAGATTACATTGAAATATTTTATACATCAAACAAAAATTATAAGAGGATTCATAATTTTTAAAAATTCTTTTAGAAGATATACCAGCAAAATATTTTAATGTCCACAGTTCTAGCCCATGTGTATAATGATTCAGAATCATTAAATAAATGAATACTAAAATATTTAATATGTAGCTTCTGTATACCAAGATAATATTGCTAGTACTATTGCTGGTAGGGTATATGTTTTGAGTTGGTATTGTTTCTCTAGAAATAGGGATGAATTTGAATAGAGTGATTGGTGCTTTCAATCTTCTGGTGACCAGTGCCTTCGTGTATTTACATATTTGACAAATGCCCAGGGTGGTCAATTGTTCAGCAATAAGGAAAATCTTACATGATTATATAAGCATGCTGCCCTAGAACTTGGTCTCTTATTGCACAGTGAGGCTTATTTCTAAGAGAAATGTACCCACTGGGTCTTTCCTGGACAATTTATCATATATTATTATGCAAAGTAAAAGCTGGCAATAAAAAGCTCAGTTAGAAAAAAAATGGAAAGAAAAATAGGGAATTGGATTAGTTTCAACTTTTTTTATTTAACTTGTATTCTGTTATTTCCAAGTTTCTGTTTGGAAAATATGAAATGCCAACATTTTATATAATGATGTCATTGCTATAAAAATCATCTTTAAAATTTTTCCTTTGAGTTTTAGTTTAGTTAGTTCTGCAAGAAACTGAATCAAGGCACTTGAATCAGATCCCAGACTAAAAAAAAAAGCAAGTTGCGCACCATCTTAAATAAAAATTGAATGCTTTGTTTGCTTCATTTCTAGCACCATATTTGAAACTAGAACTAGTTTGTCTAAGCATGATCAGTTTTTTGAAAATTTCATTTTCTCCTAAGATAAGCCTTCACATCAAAGCTAACATTACATTGTTCATAAACATTAAGCTCAACAAGTCAATCAATCTTGGCTGACTAGATTGACTTCTAGTGAGATTCTACCAATATGATTCTACCAAAATAGCTGGCTTGTCTTAACTGTTAACAGTACCATCTAAAGGAAAACTCTATTAAGAACAATAGAAAAGGTTAAAGTAGAAACATTTGCAACTTTCTATTGCACAGTATGCATCATTTGGTAAGATTAAGAAGTGCTGAAAGATGATTTTGTTTCTGAATTCATATTAATGTAGGCAGTAAATTCATATTAACCTCATTTAATCATGCTAAGGGGAAAAGTAGAAAGGAGAGAGAATAAAACCTAAGAAAAGGGTTCTCCTGTTCTGGGAATGAAGGATAGAATCAGAAAAAAACAGAGATGTTCCCCGGAATCTATTCCTTTTTTGTCTCAAACTTAGGTCAGAATAAATATCTCCTCACCTGTGATTAGATCTGAAAGCCAGGGAGTAACTGGAACTCAAAGATCAGGAAAGGGCAAAGGGGGATTGAAATCTAAAAGTCCTGCAAACTATAGAAATACAATCCTCTGGGGTGGGGACCAATTTTGAGCTTGTGACCATGAGTCATGGTAACTGTAGCAGTCAGAAAGACCCAGGAGGTAAATAACTCATTCAATCGTATTATCAATAAAAACTTGAGTGTGCACACATGCCAGTTATTGAGTTAAGCTCTAGGTATACACTGAAGAGAAGAAAAAGTCCTTGTCTCCTAAGAAATTGTAATACAATTGTAATACATCGCCGGAGACAGACAAGTAAACAATCACAACATAAGGACCAAAAGGGGATGTATATAATGAATTAGGATCACAGAAACAGACATCTTCCCAGCTTTGAGAAGACCAAGGGAGGTTTTCCAAAGATGTGATGTACTGATAGGATTCTGAGGGCTGAGTAGCATTTAGTTATTAAAAAATGTGAAGGAGAGGGAGGAACAGAGAACTGGGGGTTTGAAGAGGAGTAAATAGCCTATATAAAGGCCCAGAGGAAAAAGAGATTATTGTAGGCAATGGGTTACTAGCAAAAGGTTTTAAGTGGAATATATATGGTCCAAATTTACCATTCAACACCTACCTGGGCATACAATGCATGGAGAATAGTAGAAGGCAGCAAAGCTGGAGCACAAAAATGTTAGGAGGATGTTGAATTCATTCCTTTGTTTCTACTGTCTGAAATTTAAGAAACTCAATCTGGGGTTTCTCTTCTATTGGAGTGAGCTCTTTCATTTGAAAATATAATCTCTCTGTCTACCAGGAACTACCTTTAATGGAATAGGTTTAGCTGTAGGTCTTAGTCAGTGTGGGCTGCCATAAAAAAATACCACAGACTGGGGGGCTTAACAGAAATTTATTTCCTCACAAGTTTAGAGGCTAGAAGTCCAAAATCAAGATACCAACATGGTTGGTTTGTGGCTTGCAGATGGCTGCCTTTTCTCTGTGTCCTCACGCAGCAAAGAAAGGGAGCAAGCTGTGTGGTGTCCCATCATGAGGGCCCAGCCTATGACCTCATCGAAATCTAATTATCTACCAAAAGCCCCACCTCCAAATACAATTACACAGGGGATTAGGTCTTCAACATAGGAATGTTGGAAGGACATAATTCAGTCCATAGCACTGTAGTTGAGGTATTAACTATATAACTAATGTCCAAACAAGCAACCCCTTGTGGGAGGAGTTTCAAGTAATCTAGGCCTTTCAATTATGTCATTTGTAAATAAAGACAACATTGTCTTATTATGCATTTTTAAATATTTTGGTGCTGGAAGATGGTCTGTTCAAATGGTCACTTATTCTTGTATAGTATAGAATAGTAATGTGCATAATAATAATAATAAACTTCCCTGTAGCTTTACAATGTGCTGATGCTGAGTAGAGATAAATATAAGGCACTATGGATACACACCAAAAAAAAAAAAAAAAAAATGGACATCAAAGCCAAAATTGGGAGTTGGGATCTAAAGGATAATTGAGAATCTGGAATTAGCAAGGTAAATGGGAGAGGAAGAGAGGAAGTGGAGAGAGGAGGTAAATAGGGCCACAGCAGGTACAGTCTGAGGGTTTAGGAGAGGGTGGCCGGCATGGACAGAAGCAAGCAGTGCAGTCAGACGATGGAGCAGTTCTCAGTGAAGAAACTGATCAAATCGGAAATCAAGGAGGGGTTACCACATGATAAAAGGGCTGGAGTGGCGTTCACTTTACTTGTTTGTTCATTTCAACCTAACTCCATCGGGTTCTCCTTGACATCAGGGAATAAGTCCTTCAGGTCTGTCTCATCCCTTTATCTGGCACAGTGCTTTATAAATAGTTTTAAAAAACTTCATGTCAATTGGGAAACTCTTTTAATATCCAACAGGAAATACATAGGTTGATAACATTTTTTTACCTTTTATTCACCTGCTTAATTATCATCCATTCAATCAACAAACATTTCCCGAGCACCTCCCCACATATAACACATTCCCCAGACATTGTGGGGAGGAACAGAGGACCTGCACAGCCACAGTTCGATATCATAGTACACGTTCCCATCACCATGATTCATGGTAAATGCTCTTCTTCTCTTGCAGCACTAAAACAATCTGCACCGAGTTCATATCCAACTATTTTCTTGTGAACTAGAGAAGCTTGAGCTTGACTGAGTAGATAGCAATGTGAAATAAATCCTCTTGGGGATTAAAATGTGTATCATGTTGTTGACCTTGTATAAATACAGGCAAAAATATCTCCAGGCAAATGGTAAATCTGGATATTTGCTCTCTGAGGCACACTACTTAAAAAGTCCAAGAATGATCTATTTTAGGAATAGATGTTTCTCTTGAAAGAAAAATGGTACATCTCTACCAAGTAATCAGAAGATATGTGAGTATGCGTGTGTGCGTGCACGCGCGCGCGCGCGCGCGTGCGTGTGTGTGTGTGTGTGTGTGTGTGTGTGTGTGTGTGTATTCCCTACTACTTTTCATTTCTGAAACAGAAGAATTCTCAGAGGACCGTTTTCTGAAACACTAAAATTCTCAAAAAGCTTCCCGGAACAGCACATTACTATAACTTGACACCATGTTTTAGATACTACCCAATAAATGTTTGCAAGGCAGCAATAAACCTTGTTTCTAATAGCGGGCTTCACGCTGTGCCACCGAAGTGCAGAGGAAATCACTGAGCAGAAAGCTCATGTACAGTATGCAAAGGCAGCATCAAAGACCTTCTGAGGTCAGTTCATTATCGTGCCTCTCTCAGGAGGTTCAGAGGCTGCCCTGATTCCTTCTTCGTTATAGGTCACTTACTTCAATCCTTTCTAATAACCCCTGAATATGGAAGCACTCAGCGAGGCCACATTTGAGGTAGTCAGAGGTGTTTGGTCCATTGGGTTGAGGAGCTGAAAATTGGAATGCCTTGCAAGTCTACTTATAATGAAAGTGTCCCTTCAGCCTATTTTTTGCTGACAGTCCTATGGCTACCGACATTAACCAGCACTGTGAGTGCCCCAGCTTCAGGTGCCAAGTGCAACCCAATAAGCTTGAGATTTGAGAATTCCATTTTCTTAAAAGGTTATAGAGGCATTTAGATATCGGGCAGAAGTCCACCTTTTAAAAGAGGAAATAAGTTGTTATTATGGACACCATTTTCTCTGCATTAGGGCCAGGCACTCTTAGCTGATATTAATTTGCTAAAAATTAAAGCAACAGTTTGTCTCCTAGTCAAGAAAGGGAACCTTGGAAACTCAGAAATGTGAGCCCTCATGCTTGGCAATTGTGCCTAGGAAAACATATCACACAGGATTTGAAGCAAGTTTATCTGTGCAGTTCAGGTATGTACCCAGCAAAGTCAAACAACTCTAACACTCTCTTTGATTCTGGGTAGACTGTATCACTAATTAGGTTAATAAGCTTCACAACTAAAAACACTTGTATGACTTTGCTTTCCAACTAGGCTCTTCTTACTTTTAGAAATATTCAATGTTTCTTTTTCCTCAGAGTTGCACTCTTCTAAAATCAAGCTGGAATGACCATTCTGATAATTTTGGGTTGACAAGATCTGAAAAAGAAGGAAAATGAAAATTAAAACATATGCTGAACCTATATGCTTATAGGGATTTTTACTTATTTCTCTGTTCCTAGCAATTGGTACAATGTCAAGAACCTAGAAGACATATAAGTCTATAACTTCAATGGGGAAAAAAAAAGCATTTACTCTTACAAAATGTTCATTGAGCTGCTGTTTTCTCATCAGTGAAAGGGGATGATGACATTTATCTTACAAGGTGAATCAGTGGGGAACGCTTTCAGTAGCAAGTAACAAAACCTGAATGAACTTAGCTTAAAGAAGCATCTTAAATCTGGAGGTTGATGGCTATGGCCATGAATTCAGGAACACAATAGCTAACAATTCTGTACTTATTTTGATTTTTTCTTCATGACGTTGCCTCACAGTTGGAAAATGGTCACTATAATTCCATACATCACGGTCCATTCAAGTCAACCAAAAGGAAAAAGGGAGGTAAGAAGTGTCTGTATCCTTTTATCAAGACACCAAAATCTTTTCCAGAATTGCTCAGCAGATGTCTGTTGCTGTCTTCTCAGCCAGAACTGTGTTGAAAAGCCACCTCTGGAAAGAAGGGAGACTAGGAAAGCAAGAAACTGACTAGATCTTTACCATGGTTTGAAGAAATGGTGATTCATTGTCTGGAGCTGGTCACATTTTGTCTCCAAAGAAATTTGGGCTTCCATCATCAGGAAAAAGTGGGGGTTAGAGGATAATTGTTGGGTAAGTACCTAATGGTGTCTCCTATAGGGGTTTTAATAAAGATTAGAGACGATATATATAAAGTATCATAACATTAACTGGGACACAGAACTCAATAAACAGGAAGAGGCATGATTTACATAATAACAATAAATTTAAAGTAATAACTAAATAGTAAACATGAAATCTAAATGAGTTTGTAAGAATGTGGATTAGTGTAGTGTGGATGTGAAAGTTTTGTTTTGTTTTTATTTGTGAAAATGTTTTTATTTTTTTTAATATTATTCAGTCTTTTTTTTTACTTTACTTTATTATGTTATGTTAGTCACCATACAATACATCATTAGTTTTTGATGTAGTTTTAAATAACATACCAGCATCCATCTGTTCAGAGCTGACTTCATTAATTTTGGGAAGACAAATGAATGGTAGAATCTATAGATGTCAAGTATTTACATCTATTTTTCTGGGGGAGGGAGACTCCTTAGGCAGATGGGGTCCTGTTATCATTCCCACATAACCCTGGGTATATTATCTTGGAGTTTGAGAAAGGAGTGAACAGATTGGTCTTGGGAAAACAGAAGGATCTATACTCAGGCTTTCTACTTGATGTTGAAAATTAATGAGTATGTCAAATTGACTACTGCATGTTAGCCAGGTAGGCTAGACTCAACCCCAAGATCTGGGTTATCTGAGAGGAAAGAAACTTTGGACTAACATTAGAACCCCTTTTAAAGCAACCATTTGGAAGGTGACTGTGAGTGCCTTGGAGAAAATGACTATGTGAGTTTCAAGCACATTAAGAGTTTGTCTTGAAGCATATGAGTCACACTGTTAAAAAAAGAAAGGGCCTACCTTGAAGACTGAATCTTGTTTTCACAATGAAGGAAAGGTAATTAACAAGCCAAGGAAGTGTTTTATAAATACACAATGGGCAGTGTAAACAATCTGTTCTATGGGAATTCAGTGGAGAAAAAATAATTTTCCAGAAGGGGCAGCTTAAAAAGTTTATGGAAAACACTGGGTTTAAGATGGAATGTAAGTGATGGTTAAGACTTTTAAAAGTGAAAAAAGAAATTTAATTTTCCACTGAGAGGGAAAATGTGTGAACAAACAAGTGGTTGTGAGAAAGAGTCTATCACATGTGAAAAATAGTGCTGAATCGGAAGGATCTGTTAGAGATTAATGGGAAATGGAAAGGTAGGCTGGCTCTAGGAAGTGAATTCTCCAACTGAAGAATTTGAATTTTTGTCCTTTTGACAAACGGAAATCTTTGAAGAGTTTGAACCTTCGTGATAAATGAGAAAGCAGTGCTTCATGTGCTGGTAGGATGAGGAATGAAGCGGGTTAAAGAAACTTAAAGCCCAGAAATGGCTTGGAAATATCCTTTCACACTTAAAGTATGGGAGTCAACATCTGAATTTGGGAGTGGCAATGGGAATATAAAGGAAGAAATCAATGTGAACAATAGTACAAAGGAGAAAATTTTTCAGAAAAAAATTTAAAAGGAGAGAAATAATGACACCCAGATTTGAAACTGGGTGACTGGAAAGGGGATGAATTTATTGACTCAGGGAGACTAAGTGCTGTGCTGGTTGAGCATATTCACAGATTGGAGTTTACTTCTTGCTCATTTGGTTCTGCTTAGTGAGTTGACTCTCTTCTATACTATTCTTCAAGGATTTAAGCTCCTCAGTAGTATGGCTCCGCTTCACTGTCATTTGCTTCGGGCCAGAAGGGGAAAGAGTATGGAGGTGGGCATGGGAGGTCTCTAGGAGCCAGACCTGGAAGTAGCCCACATCCCTTCAGTTCTCAGTCCATAGACCGAAACTCAGTCACAGTCCAGACCTAATCACAAGGGAGTCTGGGACATAGAGCCCAACTCTGTTTTGATAGACAGCCAGCAGCCTCTCACATTTCCTTTGTAAGAGGAATAATTTTCATAAAGTAATTTATTTTCACATAAAGTAATGCAATGTTGTACCATTTTTCTGTTTAACTTTCTCTGATTTGAAAATGACCCCTGGCCCCGCCAATTTTTAGTTGGCCAGTGTCGCATCCATTGCTTCATTTCCAAGAACACACCTACTGTATCCAATGAAATGAGCCTACCTATTTTCTCAGAAACTCTTTATAAAGTTGGACAGTAAATATAGAAAATGATCCTGTTGAAAAGGAATGGAAGATAAGAAAAATATATCCTCTCTTTAACCATGAATTGGATTAGGTCAGTTATTCATATTTTCTGCCGATGGCCTTTCTAGCCAGCAAATGTTAAATCTAACCAGGTAACCTGAATTCAAGGTTCTACACACTATGATCCCAATCTGTCTTTCTGGCCTTCCCCTCTCCGCTCCCCATTACCTACATCTTCACTGAAAAATCAAGCAGCATTATGTTACTAGTAAACTCTAGACAAGAACAAAATTAAATAAGAAATAGTTTAGAAATTTTCCTTGGATGCTAGTTATTAATGAAAACCTAGTTTAATTCTAGGAAATAGAGGAAATTTTTTTGTTGTGACTCTGCATGCAACACATGCAATTTGCGGGGGGGGGGGGCTCGTGAGTTTAGTGGCACTTTAAAAAAAATGACATCTAATTTGTGGTTTCTGTGTGGTTTGATACTGAGAAATTCCTTGCTTCCTGCAACTGGGGTTTGTTCAGGGATAAGGACAGGTGTGGATGGTGGAGGGGGTGGTGGATCAGAGACAAAAATTGGAGGGAGTGAGAGAAGAGATCTTCCCCCAAGTACTAGGGTGAACACCGTATTATAGTGCTGGGGCTTGAGTTCTGGAGCCCGGCTCTGGTTGGGGTGATAATTTTTCATCTCAGCTTGCCACCTAACTCTTAACCCTAACCCTAACTCCATAACTTTGGGCAATAATCCCTCCATACACCACTTCCATATTTGTAAAATAGTGAACACAATAGTACATACCTCACAGGATCATAATCAAGACTAAATAATATACAAGTTAGATGCATAGCATGATACATGTCACATAGTTAAACACTCCATAAAGATGAAAATGTCTTCTATTATTACTCAGAGGGAATGCAAAGAGAGTGCCCCCCAAATGCTTTTAAGATTACCACAAAGAATCCATATCCTTTCTCACGTTCATACAGAACCTTCTCTAATTGAAAGGTCCTATCTCAAAGAATGCTGTGACTTATCACTCGTATGGTGATATGAAATGAGAAAACTGTCCTTTGGGAGACTGCATTTAAGTCCAATGTTACCAAGATAGGCACGATGCACAATAAAGACAGACCCAAATGAAGTCTCCATGTTAAGAACTTACATTAAGTACAACAAAAGAGATAAATGCATTTTTGTGGTTTATTTCTTGAGACCTCCAGTATGATGAGTTGGCTCATTACGTTTGTTTTTTTTTTTAAAGGAACTGTATAAGACATTATCCAGTGAACTTTTCAATCCAATCTATTTGTGATTGCATCTTTGTTTTCAAAGGAACTATTTTTGGAATTCTTGGTTTAGAGTTCCAGCTCTTGGTGTTGTCAAAATTAAGTAGATAGAGATACTGGGCAGGATGTAACTGAATCAGCTAATGGAACTCATGTGTTGAAGAAAAATTACTTGACAAAAAAGAATTGAAGTTTGGGGGGAAAAAAACTACCCTTGGGAATAATAATGTGATGGAGAATACGCCTTAATATGCTGGAATCTGAAAAGATTTCATATCATCTTCTATCTTGAAAGGAAATTAAATTATAGGAAGAGGTTCTGCTATCCTAAAATAGTAGCCATCTTCTTATTTATTTTTAATTAAATTCCATCCAGATAAGGGATCTCCATCTTCTTTTATATGGGCTTGCTCACTTCCCCTGCTCGGATGCCAGATAAACAAAACACCTTCCAAATTCGATCCATTTGGGATAGCTACTTTTAAAAGCAGTGTTTTAAGAATCAGATAACCCATAATATCTTTGGTAAGGAAAGAGAAGGCCTTATTTATTTTGGTAACTGAAATCACCTCTGAGGTCTGAGAAAAAAGTTGCTAAACAAAGGGGTATTTAATATCATTCTCTCTGAGTACTGGCGCTAGGCAAAGTAAGCAGCCTGCGTAATTGTCATTTTAAGGGCTCCATGAGAGCTCCCTATCCTTTTAAATAAGCAAACGAAGCAACAAAAACAAAGCCACTTATATCCATCCATTAGCCCTGCCAAGGTGCTCACAATTCTTACATCCATTCATTCACTCACTAGTTACTGAGCTCTGCTTGTGTGCAGGTGCCTGTGAGAAGCCCTGGGAACACGGTCCCTGCTCTCCATTCTGACAGCACTAGGCAACCCCTTGGTTAAAGAATGCTTTCCAAAGTGTGTTCCACAAATCAGTCTTACGGTGTAATATAAATTGCGATCTGTAAGTAAGGCGAGGAATTCTGTGAGCAAATAAGCCCAGAAAATATGGACCAAAATACCATCTATACAGTTTTCATTTCTTAATACCTCCTAGCATCTTTGATGTGCCCCCCCCCAATGCTGCCGAGTGCCCTGGAGAAGGGGGGATGAATGCAACAGGATTTGGGGAAAGCCCTCCCTCCAAGGGCAGACTCCCGTACCAGGCTTTCCCATTTCTTCCACTCTCCCTGCATTTCAAGTCTATTGTTCCTCCTTAGTTTTGCAATAAATGCCAACATTCAATTTTATTTTTGCCTCTTCATGGGCACCCCATGCTAAATGAGTTTAAGCTATACAGCCCCCGACTGCTTGCACTGCTTAGAGACTCTAGAGCTGGAGGAAAGGGCATGAATCGGGGATACAGGACAGTCTTGGCACACAACTGGTACCAAATGGAGCCTCAAAAATATTTATTACATAAATGAACAGAAGAAAACATGGGGACTCACATTCCACTGCTGTCACTCTCTAGTTGTTATTAAAACATTCTGAGCCCTAGTTTCTTCACCTGTAGTGTGGGATAACACCCATTTTAGGAGAAGGTGATCAGCCAGTCAGCTCTCTTCCCTTCCAGCAGAAATAAATTTTCCTTTTCTTTTTTGGAACTACTTTCCCTGAGGTTCAGAGAACTCCCCCTGCTATGTCTCCTATTGCTCTAATACAGATACTGGCAAGGTCACTTTTTCCAAGTGTGGACTTTGCTATTTTTTGTATACTCGTCATCACCCAAACGTATAGAGATATCTGAAGGGCTCCTCACCAGCAAAAGAAACCAGTGAGAACCAGAATTAAGGGATACTCCTCTCCAGACAGACATGGTACAGGAAGCATCCAGGCCATGAATGGAAAAAAGCCACCATGAAGCGCATCATCATAATACTTGAAGATGCCAGGAATAATGAGAAGCTTTTAAAAGCTAGGAAATAGCAACAGGTCATGTGTAAAGAAACAGACTCAGAACACCAACAGTCTTCTCAGCAGCAACACCAACACTGGGTGCCTGGGGAGAAATACCTTCAAATGTCCTTACTTTTCATGAGGAAATTACTGGAAGACAGGCATCAGCCAAATGATGGAGAAAGTCAAAAATAAAGGAAGAAGACACAGAACCCAGGAAACCATGGCTTCAGCCAAAAAGAAAAAAAAAAGATGGTAAGACCGAGGGTGACAATGGGTGGAGCAGGTGTAGAGAATAAGCAGTCCAGCCTGAAGCAAGGAGGCAGAAACCTCTGGAAGAGAGGTTTGCCTGAAGAGTGTGAGAACTCGAGGGACAGATGGCCCCGTTGAACATTCTGAAGCGGATGTGTATAAAACTTATGTAAGTGAAAATATTAGCTCCGTCATCATACGGCAATAAGCCAAGCACGTGTTATCAGTTTGCTAAGACTGCCATAATAAAGCCGGGTGACTTAAAACCACAGAAATTTCTTAACTCACAGTTCTAGTGGCTAGAAACCCAAAGGTGCCAACAGGGCCACGTTCCTTGTAAAACTCAATCTTTCTTTCCCCTCCCTAGCTCCTGGGGATGGCCAGCAATCCTTGGCATTCCTTGGCTGGCAGTCATATCACACCAGCCTCTGCTTCTGTGGCCACATGGCATCGTCCTTGTGAATGTCTCCCTCTTTGTGTGATGTCTCCCACTTCTCACAAGGGCACCAGTCACTTGGGATTAAGGTTCATCCTAATGACCTCGTCTTAACTTGATTACATCGCCAAAGCCTTATTTCCAAGTAAGGTCACATTCACAGGTACCAGGGGTTAGGACTTCAACATATCTTTGGTGGGGGGGGGGAGGGGAAAGGGGGCAATTCAACCCACAATTTCACTCATTGATGAATTTACTAAAATTAGTGCTATAGATCCTGAAAGAATAGAAGGGAAAAGTCGTGCTGGTGTTAGGAGTTAAATCCCTATCTAAACAAAGTATCAACAGATAATGTCTAAAATACTTAAATCAAGAAACAGCAGGTGGAAGCCTATTATCTAGGACTATGGAAACACCTGCTAGAAGGAGCAGTCAGCTAAAAGAGTTTACAGTAGTTTCTTACAGAAAATGGGACAGGAAGGTCAGAAATGATAGGCAGGGAGCTGCTGGTTTTCATTATAAGTTGGTATTAGTTGAAAGCTTCACAAGATTGATGTATGTCATTAATAAAAAAAAGAAAAGAAAAACAAAGGACAAAAAAAGAAACATTAGTGATGGAAATAGTTGGGTTTTTATTACTTCAAAGACTTTGGTATAATTAAGCATATATTGAAATCTTCTTGTGATCATAAAGAGTATTTAAATAATTACCCAAACACAGTAACAAAAATTTGATAGTAGCTAGCATGGTATCCTGGAAGAGGACTGGCCTCATTTCAATTCTGCAGTTTGCCAGCTATGTAGCCTTGTATTCTCATAAGGACATAGGCTGATAAGAAAAAGAAAAAGCACACTTCTTTATTTATTTGACAGAGAGAGAGGGAGCGCGAGAAAGAGTGAGAAAGATCGAGCGAGCCCAAGCAGGGGTCAAGGGAGAGGAAGAAGCAGACTCCCTGCTGAGCAGGGAGCCCAACGCAGGGCTCGATCCCAGGGCCCTAAGATCATCACCTGAGCCAAAGGCAGACGCTTAACTGACTGAGCTACCCAGGCGCCCCCAAAGTACACTTCTGTAAATAAGATGTGTGCACTAGAATAAATTCAAAATTAGCTTCTAAATCTAATTTTATGTGGCTCCATGAAAAATAGAATGTGGAGTGCATAAAAATCCTTACCCACCACAAAATCCTATTCTGGAGAGCTGGAGCTTTGTAACCTAAAGACAGCATATTCATTTACCCATAGAAATGAATGATCAGAATATCTTTCTCAAAACTTTTAGGATTTTTGTGCCATATTAGATGAATCCACTTAAACTGGTGAGCTGCTTTGATTCATCCCAATATCTTTTAAATAAGCTTTTTTTTCTTTTAAATTTTTTATTGTCATGTTAATCACCATACATTACATCATTAGTTTTTGATGTAGTGTTCCATGATTCATTGTTTGTGCATAACACCCAGTGCTCCACGCAGAACGTGCCCTCTTTAATACCCATCACCAGGCTAATCCATCCCCCCACCCCCTCCCCTCTAGAACCCTCAGTTTGTTTTTCAGAGTCCATCGTCTCTCATGGTTCGCTTCCCCCTCTGATTTCCCCCCCTTCAATCTACCCCTTCTATCTTCTCTTTTTTTTTTCTTCTTAACATATATTGCATTATTTGTTTCAGAAGTACAGATCTGTGATTCAACAGTCTTGCACAATTCACAGCGCTCACCATAGCACACACCCTCCCCAGTGTCTATCACCCAGCCACCCCATCCCTCCCACCCCCCACCACTCCAGCAACCCTCAGTTTGTTTCCTGAGATTAAGAATTCCTCCTATCAGTGAGGTCATATGATACATGTCTTTCTCTGATTAAATAAGCTTTTTTAATAGTTTAGATTTGCAGAAATGTTAAGAAGATAGTACAGAGAGATCCCATAACCCACACCCAGTGTCCCCTACTACTTTACATCAGTATGTTACATTTGTCACAACCTAAAGTGCGATCGATCTATATTGAAGTTTATTAATTGAAGTTTATACTTTAGACTTGTTTAGTTTTCACCTAATGTCCTTTTTCTAAGATTCGATCAGGATACCACATTAAATTAGTAATCCTATCTCCTTAGGCTCCTCTTGGCTGTGAGTTTCTCCGTCTTTCTTTGTTTTTATTGACCTGGACAATTCTGAGGAGGACTGGTCAGATATTTTGTAGAATGTCTCTCAACTGAGATCTGGCTGATGTTTTTCTCATGATCAGACTGGGGTTGTGGGTTCTTAGGAAGAAGATAACAGTCCAAGTGCCACTTCTCACACATCATACCAAGGGTATGTGCTATGGACAAGATTTGTCCCTGTGAATGTGAACCCTTCTCACCTGGCTGACCTAGTGCTTGTCAGAATTCTCCACTGTGAAGCCACTTTCTTTCCCCCCTTTCAGAGTTATACTTTCTGAAACGAAGTCACTGTGCACCGTGCACATTTAAGGACTAAGGAATCATGCTCCTACTCCTTAAGGGCAATGTATTCAAATAAATTGTTAGGGATTCCTCTGTATGAGAGATTTGTCTCTTCTCTTGCATTGTTTTCATTTTATGAGACAGTGGTCAGATTAGCATAACCACAGTGACTCTTACCATCATCATTCTTGGGCTGAACCAATACTCTAAAATTTCAAAACTTTGATAGGAAAAATAGAAACTTGAAAAAAAAATCCATGTTAAAGCTGCAAATCGTTTTCTCAGTTGCAGGCCATGGAGACCGGGTCTTTGGTGTTCCTTTCCTTGGACAAACTAGTGACATGGGCCTAGTAGTGATGCGTGCAGAGCAAAAACCGTCATTTGAAATGGAGATATCTGAGGGCCGCAGTTCTCAGGAACTGCCCTGTGTCACATTTCATGAAAGGTCGTCCACAGTATGGGCAGATGTTGTGGGTAAGATTTGGCAAACAGAACCTCTAGCTATAAATGGTGTGTTTATTTTCTCTAGATTAATGTAAATCTGGGTCTATTTCATCTCAGCTATTATTGGGTATGACAAAAGTCCTAGAGTTTCAAACACTCCTTCCGTGGTCACCACTGATGTGAGTTATTTGTCCCATCCCACCTAGACCCTTCATGTCTGCTGGCTTGGCTGCCTCTGCCCCGAACTGGAAACAAGGCGTATTCTCCAGGCAGTCCTGTACCAGAGTGCGGCTTTCTGAGGCACACTGTGTAGTCATCCCTTTGGGGCCTTGCCTTGCACCCAGGGACCGCCATCGTGCAGAACGTGGCAGCCCTGGGTGCTGTCACGAAGCAGGTGCCATAACCTTTGCCCCCTTCCAGTATCAAGAATCCCATTTGCTACTGGCTCTCTCATGCTCTGCCCTAATTTCCCTCCTGCCCAGGACACTTCACAGGCAATATTAAGTAACTGCAGTTGACACAAACAGAACGCTGACTTCACCAGCTCCTGCATTCTCTCCTGCAAAACGTTTTGGGGGCATGGGACTCCAAAATGCCTGGCTGTATCCAGGAGAATCAGAAAAGAAAGGAACAGGAGCAGGCTGCAAGTTAAAATCTCAAAAACATTTCTCCTGCCACATTCTCGGCTTATAAATCTGTTTCAGCCATGAGTATGTGCTTCCCATTGCAATGTTCCCCACTGAGAGAATGGACCCTAGGTCTCTATCCAGAGTTGGGCAACTCATCTCACAAATGAAAGATAGAGGAGGGCAAATCCCACACACAAAGCCCCCTCCTCTCCCCAGTCTGTTTGGGTGATGTTTCCCGCAGGCTCTCCGGGCCCAGTGAGAACTCATACCTCCCCAGCCCTCCCAGCACTGGCTCCAGCCCAGCCTGGGAGCTTTGGCTCAGCCTTTGCTTAAGAACTATTTGAAGATTTTTCTTTAATAGTCTTTATTTTTAGACAGTTTTAGGTTCCCTGCAAAACAGACTGAAAGATACAGAGATATCCCATATACCTCCTGCCCCTAAGCATGCACGTCCTCCCCACCACCAACATCCCCTCCCTGAGTGGTCCACTTGTTACAATAGCTGAACCTATACTGACACATTAGAATCACCCCAAGTCCATACTTCACGTTAGGGTTCACTCTTGGTACTGTACGTGCTATCGGTTTTGACAAAGGCATATAATGACATGTATCCACCATTGCGGTATCATACAGAACGGTTTCCCTGCCCCAAAAATCCTCTGTATTCTGCCTAGTCATCTCTCCCTCCTCCCAATCTCTGGTCACCACTGATCTTGCTGTTTCCAGTTTTGTCTTTTCCACAATGTCATATAATTGGAATCATATAGTATGTAGCTGTCTCACATTGGTTTCTTTCACTTAATAATATATATGTAAGATTCCTCCATGTCTTTTCATGGCTTGCTAACTCATTTCTTTTTAGTGCTGCATAGTATTCCATTGCCTGGATGTACCTCAGTTTATCCATTCACCTGCTGAAGGACATTTTGATAATTCCCAAGTTTTGGCAATAATTAATAAAGCTTCTATAAAGTTCCACATGCAGGTTTTTGTGGGAACCTTAAGTTTTCAACTCATGTGGGTGAGTACCAAGTAATATAATGGCTGGGTCATATGGTAATAGTATGTTCAGTTGTTTTAAGAAGAAACTACCAAACAATCCTCCAATGGTTTGAGGTTTTTAATAACGGCAGAAAGTGCAGCTGGTCCCCAACCAAATCTCCAGCCTCATCTCTTCATCCTTGGAGCCTCTACTATAAAGATCAGGGGTTAGTTCTCAGAATTTAAGAGGGAGAGCCAGTGAGTAGCTGTCTTGTGAGCGGTCAGCCACACCAGAGCCACACATTCATCACTCATGGTGTATTCTGGCCTTGATACCTTATCTTCCTGATTATTAGGAGACGAGAATGTTAATGACTGGGCCTATGTTCTTAAGAGACTAAAGTTGGTCCATGATCTGGTTCTTCTTTGAGTTTCTGAGCCCCCATCCCAAATACCCACCCTCAGACATACAGCTAGGCTTTAGTTTCCACTTCATTATCTTACACATTAGTAGATGAACCAAAAGGGTGTTTCCCTTCTGCAGCTGGACAGTGGTCTCTCCAGTGATGCCATGGCAATGGAAGTCCAGCCTCTACAGATGTGCCGCCATATCAGTGGCAGGTAAAGGGACATATAGGCAAATGATATAGAGTGTCTTGCCTCAGTTGTACAATTAGGGAGGCTCTGGAAGGAAATCCATGCACAGCTAGCTTCCCAAAGTCTAAAAAGTGGTAATCAAGGCTCTTAATTGTAATGCCAAGTCCGCACGGGCCCCACGCAAGAGGCTCTAAGCCAGTGCCAGAACCCTAGGGGCCAGTTCCCCTGACTTGAGAAAGGGATCCATTATCTCCAATTCTTCCTCCTCCTTTATTATCTATAGAAGTTGTACAAAGTTCACTGGAGAGAGAGAGTCATTTTCAGCAAGGAGAAGAGCATGGATCTGAGCAGGGAGGTTGGGGTAAAGACCCACTGAGGAAAGATGTTGACCTGGGAACTCCAAGAACAACCATGTAAAGTAACAGATGTGAGTCACACACGGTGCTGAAATCTCAGTTGTTACCCCAAAGGCTTCAGAAAAGTCTTATTAAAATTCAGAAAGTTCAGAATTACAGTATTCAAGATTTAATTCCACCAAATAAAAAATTTGAGAAGACACCATTGTGTGAGCCAAGGTTATAATTTAAACATGGACCTTCATAATTTACACTCTATTTTGATTGCATCCTCTACTTTTTCATCATCCTGGGGAAAGACAATAGTCATATTGCAAAATCAGGAATATTCTCAATTTCCATATGCTCCTAAAGTGGAGTTGGCAGCTGTTCATAGAAAGTAGAAATCACCCACCCTCCCCCTTAAAATTGTAATCTACAGTTTAGTTCAGAGCAGTTCAAACGTTGAATATTTTGTAAATCCCAAAAGTAGCCTACCCATCGCCTAATTTTTCTTCTCCAGTGACTTGCTTTATAATTTGCTAATGTTGGCTTTTCGTAGGTTTGCCAATTGTTAATAAAATTGCTGACCACCTGCAAAAGAAATACTGAAATGTCATGGAAAAACATATCTCAGAAAAGAAAAAAAAAGCACAGTAATTAGAACCATGTATTTTTCCTTACTGTGGCATCTTTTTTTATAACAACAAAACCTCATTAGAGTAAATTTTGGGTTTCTAAGCTCTGGGAATTAATTGTTGTGTTGGGTTGTATATAAATAGATGTGGCATGTTTTTTCAAAACAGCCAGAGGAATCTAAAACTATCTGAAATGTTGATTTTTTTTCAGATTAATTTTTTTAATTTAGAAATAATGTAATTTAGAAATCATGTATTTCTAAAAGGAATCCACTTTGAGCAAACATTGCCTGGGAAATCTGTACTGGTTGTGAAATTTGGATTTTTAAATAAAAATTCAAGTGAGAAGTAAACAATTTGCTTGGCAATTTGACATGGCCAACAAACCAGAAATACCTCCCAATATGATCTGAACTATTTCACAATTTTGGTGAGTAAAGTGTAATCTTTTAGTATTAATTTTAAAATAAAGGATTAAGCCCAATTATGAACTATTTCAGTCACCTTATTGATCCAGCTATACAACTGTCAGAATTGGATGGCATGAGTACAAAACAGGCTTTCAGCTATTCAACCCAGTGGCATAGAAGGTTTTTCGGGGTGAAAGTCAGTGACATCACTGTAAGAAAATCAGAACATGTGTGAAGAAAATGAGGATCCTACCTGAGAACCTTGGGGAAAAGCATGGTGTCAACTGGAACTGCATTCATAGCCAATTCTACCATCTGCAAGCATTTGAGGAAGCCACTCAAGGTCCTGAAATATCAGGTAGATACTTCACAAGGCTGGTGTGTTTAAGACATTTTTTGCTATTGAAAGCGAAGAACGCTTAAGCCAGGCTTATATTAATTACATAGTATTCTGAGAATAAAACCCAGACTTAGCCCCTAATCCCAAAGATTTGTATTCATCCTCAAAGCCATCAAAACTCATCTAGAGATTCTAGTGAACCAAAAGACATATGAGTATTTTTTGCCATAAGATGTACACATGATAGAACAGAAGACAAGGACCAATAATTAGAGGATGGCAGAAGGACAGGGGGGAGATTTCAGGATGAGTTTATTTGTTCACAAAAAGGTAGATTTGGCTAATGATTCAAAATGATGTAAATAAAGGAGGAATTTTAAAAGAATAGGAAACACTTGAAAAGTTAAAGAATTGCTAATTTTATGTGCGTTATATTTTATTATCATTCATCAAGTAATCACTCAACATTACATAAATGTACTTCTGCTTCACCTACAAAGATTTGATTGTGCCCTTTCAGAATGAAAGAGATTGGTAACATAGTCTTTCCTAAAGTATTCAGATCACTCTGAGTTTTGAAGAAATCGCTTGGTGAATTATCACAACCTGCTCTGATTGACCTCTTAGAAAGGCCTATATCACATTTTCTTCCCCAAATGAGCTATCAGATTTCCCTTTGAGAAATAGCTTCACTCCTAATGTCTAGAGCGGGGATCAGAAGATGTTTTCTGTAAAGGGATAAAAAGTAACATTTTCAGACTTCTGGGATTTTGGTTGCAACTTCTCAACTCTGCCTTGTAGTGCAAAAGCAGCCTTAGATCATATAGAAAAAAATGGGCATGGCTGTGGTCCAATGAAACTTTATAAACACAGCAGACTGGATCTGACCCGTGGATCATAATTAGCCAGCCCCTGGTCTACCTAATCAGGAACTTTGTTTTACCTTCACATCACCTTCTTTCCTGAAAACTAACAAGATTGTCCAAAGGCAGCGGGACAAGGTGGGAAAACAGATGCTACCCACAGGGTAGGAGAGATACATTATGTCAGGACAGAAGACGCGTGGCCCCATCTATATCACTTACTCCTTTTGTCCAAGAGAAAGGTAGTTGGTGATAAGACATATAGAAAAACTCGATAGTTATCAAGATGGTAAAAGCCCCGCAATGATGAATCAAAAACTAAAAGAAGAGTAAATCTAAAAAGAATTCATAATAAAAGAGCAAAAATTGAAAGCTGTGATCAACTGAAGCCAATCCCTACAGTGCACAAATAACTATTTTACCTCTGGAGATGACTGAGGGGTAGTGGTGGGGAGGGGGACATCCAACTACCTGGATGTCTACAAAGACGACAAGAACTTGATCCTAGCAGTCAGACTCCTTAGTAGGATAGAGTCACAGACCTAAGGAAATTCTAGTAACTTACAAATTTTGGTGTATCTATACCAAATATTAGTCATCTCTAGTCATTCACTTCTCCGGTCAGTAATAATTTGCTCTTAGTCATAAAAATGAAAACCTAGGAGCTCGCACATCATCCCTCCTTCCCACAAGAACCCATAAAGGAAAGCACGTTGTTCAACAGTTCACAAATCAGGAAACCCCCAGATCATACTTTGAGAAAGAGCAGGCTAAAAAGTTCTCACTTTCATGCCTTTGCTCACAGAGTTGATTTCTTCTAGAACACTGTCCTCTACTCACCCTTTTGCCCTTTTCTTTCCTCACCTCCAGCACCCAGACATGGTATCATCACCATCAGGGTCCAGGCAAGCCCTCCTTCTTCGCAAAGCATTGCTGGACATTTTCATTTTCTGCTCTTACCAACTGGAAGTAATTTGCTGGCCCCCATCCCCACCCCAAATATCCACAGAACTGTGCTCAACCCCTCACTTCATGGCATTTTTGATATTCAACTCTGTGTTATGGTTATGGATGTCCATGTTTTTCTTATAAGATCCTTGAAGAGTGTGGTTTTATATCGTTTTGCTATAGCCAGTCACTGGGTTTGGGCCATGGTTTCAGAATAGGCAAATATCAAATACATAAATGAAAGTCTTATTAAAATATATAAAGCAGTTATAACCTATCACATCAAAGGTATATGTTCTTTTCCAAAGACTAAGATTGAGGTCTAATAGCCCAACTAGACAACTTCATTCCATGTATATGCTTATTTACTAGACACATATTAATAATTATCATTCTTTATAAAATTATATAGACTTTATGAAGAAATTTTTAGATATTATTTCACTGGAGCCTCACCATGACCCTGGCAGGATATCAAAGAAGGTTACAGTTAAAAAACCAAAGCTCAGAGAGTTTAAATGCATCACTAAGACGCCATACTTGGTAACTGGTGGAAAATAAAATTGAGGCACTATAGAAAATAGAACTTCTCTCTCTTACCTCTATCCCTCTCTCTCTCCTATCTCTCTCTCTCTCCCTCCCTCCTTCTCTCCCTCACCCTCCTTTAGAGATGTTACAGATCTGTAAGTAAAATACAAATACTATCCTCATAAATCCCATCCTAAGACTAATATATTCTGAAGTATATTATATTTATACTAAAAATAATTAGGATTACTACATAATACACTAGATTTATTGAAAGAAATTACATGAAGGAAATTTTCATTTCTGAAAAATTAAGAGTAGAGATAGACTCATATAAAAGAATTTCACTCCAGATAATTTTTACTTAAATACTCAGCACATTTAATGAGAATATAAGCTTAGCATTGAGAATTTAGATTGACCATCACATTATTCTGAAAGAAAAGTCAAATCTACTAGGTTCTGATATGAAACTTTCTAAAATAAATTTCAAATTATTTAAGGTCATGCAGATTTGGCCAAGAAAGTAGTCATTCGGTATTGAGATTTTTAGGGAGCCCTAGCTGGAGGACTGAGGACCATATCACATTTACCATCTGCCTGTCAAAGCAATTGTTCACAATCATGGTGGACTGGGTGCATTTGTACCCCAGCCTGTTTCATATGGACCGTGCCAAGGACGGAACAGTGTAGGGGCTGTCAGAGGTTGGTGAAGAGCCAGAGGAGGACATCTTCCCTGCATGTCCAGGTGACATCTCCATACTGACACCATCGTTCCCTCCATTCCTAGCAACAGAAACCATAGCAAGAGTTGTGGAGTTCTACCCATGCTGCTGTGTCATCTTATCATGGCTCCTACTTCCCAATTTGTCCAGAAGGACCACCTCTCCCCTTGATTAGGGCTGACACTTACAGAGGGGCATAACTAAGAGAGCAGGTCTTAGACTCTCACATGGACAGACTCAAGCTTTCCTTTCCCAATAAGTAATGTGACATTGGCAAAGTTACTTGACCTCTCTGCCCTTGTTTACTTATATATAAGGAGGAATTACAACATAGCCAACATATATTGAGGACTCCTTGTAGGCGAGGTATTCTAAGCACTAAAAATATATTAACTCCTTTAATCCACACAACTGTCACCGTTAGTATCCCACTTTATTTTTTTTAGTATCCCACTTTATAGATATGAAAACTGAGGCACAGATTGCTTAGGTGATTTGCCCAAGTTCACAGTTGATAAGTGGCAGAGCTGGGATTCAAACGTGAGCAGTGAGTTGCCAGACTCCTACCTGATCCTTTACCTCTATGCTTAAGTGGCTCCAGTTGTAAAGCGAATCCAGTTTGAAATCATCTATTTGTCTGTGTGATTATTGGTCCACTGTCTGTCTCCCTTGCTAGATGGCAGTCACCTAACCTTGTTAATCCTCAATCACCTCACTTGTAAAATGGTGGCAATAACAACCTCATTGACTTGTTTGTAGAATTCGGGGAGGACGTGTATGGAGAGCCTTCAGTATAGGGCCTGGCCACAGGGAGAGCTGAATTCCAGGTAGCTAACAGAATATGTACTTCTAGTGCTCAGGTATATTTATCGTCCTATGGTTGGTTCCTCTGCCATTGTAATTGGACATACAAAGATGCCAACTCCTTTTTAAATATGTCATTACGCTTCAGCCATCTTTTATAGTTTACAAAGAAAAGAAAAAACTTTCTGAGACAATTAAAGAAAATTCTTACCATTTCAGGAAAGTTCTGTAGCTCCTGAGGTCCACTTCCATCATGGAAGAGTTTTTCTCCCTGCTGATCAGACCGTTCGCAAGCACGACCAAAAGCATTTCCTCGTTGTATATGGTTGTAAGATCCACTCGGGAGAAACTCCACCAGAAACTTCCAGGACTCAGTCCGGGGAAATGAGCTTAACTTAGCCGACCACCCAGGCTCATAGCGAAGTGTTTATGCTCTTTTGTTTGGGCCACAGGCAATTTTGGTTTGTTTATAGAGAAGCTGAGGCATAAGATGAAACCTAATGATGTCCATCCACATACATCTATGCTTCTGACCAAACAACCTTGGTGGATCTGTCCTAAGAGGAAAATTAAAAGGGGCTCGGGTATCCCGCAGTCTATATCATTAGTATTTTTGTAAGAGAAACTCTTCCTCTCACTTTGTTTTCCTTGTGCTATCGGTTTTCAGTTCTGTCTCTCACAAAGTTTTTACTCACACATGAGAAGATTTGTCAGGAAAAAAAAAAGTGTGGGACTTGATTTTTTCCTTTTGTCTTATTCTTTTCAGTAGCAGCGGCCCTTAGAGGAGCAGCAAGAGCAAGATTGTTAATACCAAAAGCAGCAAGGGCCAACATTTATCAACAGAAGCACGTCTCTAGGACCAACCCCATCAGATGGATCCTTTTAGAGCAGGTCCCCTTATCCGTGGAGGATAAGTTCTGAGACTCCCAGTGGTTGCCTGAAACTGTGGATAGTACTGAACCCTCTACATAACTGTGTTTTTTTCCTGTACCAACATACCTATGATAAAGTTTAGTTTTTAAAATAGGCACAGTAAGAGATCAACTACAATAAGTAGTAATCAAATAGAACAATTGTACCAATATACTGTAACAAAGTGATGTGAATGTGGTCCCTCTCTCAAAATATCTTACTGTACTGTACTCACCCTTCCTGTGGTGAGGTGAGGTGATAAAATGTCTGCGTGATGGGGTGAAGAGAGGTGAATGACAGAGACATTGTGACACAGCGTTAAGCTACTATTGATCTTCTGACATCTGCCAGAAAGACGATTTGCTTCCAGGCCATGGGTAACTGGAATCATGGAAATCAAAACCAAAATTGTGGATAAGCGGGGACTACAGTGTTTCCAGATTTCATGAAGAAATAAGTCTTAGAGAAGCTATAATCCTCAAGGTAATATGGCCCGAGAGGAGCAAAACTATGAATCAGATCAATTCACTCTACTACCTCCCAATCTCATTGAAATAATATGCACCATATTTTAAATAATCATTAGCTTTATGCAGATAAGTGTTAAGTATCCTTAGATCCTTCAGGTTTCTGACTTGGTCCTGTGGATTTTCTTGATATTCCTTGTCCTATTGATAAAAATCTTTTTTATCAGTGTCGTCAAAGCTGATACATATATTGTCTCTTGTAGATTTTGCATCCATCAATTACAACATTGAACCCAAATGGAAAGGTTTTGCTTCCTTTACAGATGTCAGATACAGTCAGATTTGAAATACGGCAAAAGGGAATGGATCTAGAGATAGCATAACTATCAATTCAGTGGTCATCTCTCTTGAAAATGTCAGGTTGTTTTGTGTGCAAGCTTTTGAATGTTAGATGCAGACACGTTGCAGAATGAATGTTGCATATGCAGCCATCCTGTGCTTGCAAACTGGATATTGACTCCCGAAATGGACCATTATCACCAAAGTTGCTCCGCCATTTAAGAAGATGAAAGTTGGAAGTTGCCCGGCCTCTCTTTTATCCCCCTCCCCCTCTCCATGACCTCCCTGCAAAAAGATGACAGTGCCTCCACTTGTTACTGTTCACCTTGCTGATGTTAGAAAGGAGTGGTTGGAGGAGAGGCTCATCAGCCACCAAGCTCAGCTTCATTTTTATTTCCATGACCATGTATTTTCTGAGCAGCAAAATAGCCCTACAACACTAGTTACATGCATGAGCTCAGAAATTTTTGAGAGTTTTATTTTCCATTTTAATTGCAGTTCAAATTCATAGGAAAACCAGAAATGGCCAGATTTTCCATTTATAATATCCCAGCAAAGTTTGTGACCCAGGACAATCTCTAAACACAAATTCCCCGTTAGGTTTCTTGTAACTTTGGCTCTTAGGCAGGTACCAGCTATAAAGGCTGTAGCCATGATGGATCTGCCTGGGAACCTGCTTCCAAAAATTTCCAGATCTTCATCTTGCCATGACTATTGGAAGACTTTTGGCTTCACTCTAAAAGCCATAAAACCATAAAGCAGATCTGAGAAAAACCCACAGCTGCATACATCTGATGATAGTCTTAAACTGATTTTCCAAAGATAGGGAGCTCAGCAAAACCCAAACTCCATGATGTCAACAACACTGGACTTTTACTCTTTAAGCCAATCGGTATTCTGTGGAAGATTTAATCCATGTGTTCCTGATCTACTTACGGTTAACTCATCAAAATGCCATTTGCCTAAGTGTTTCCAAAGTTGCATGAGCTTTTATTTCTCAGTCTCTCAAATGGATGCTGGTGGGAATCAAGTTTTCCCAGGGTAACAACTTCCAGAGTCTAATATATTTTCAAAATGAAGACTTTGTAGATTTCAAGTAGCTATTTTAACTATCACTTACAAGGGCTCTTTCAGCATCAGTGTGTCTCCTCATTAAAAGTGATGTAGAAAAACAGCCTTTCACCACTCCACCAGAGTTAGTGGGACCAGCCCTTTGCCTGTCTTCCTACTTCTTGTGTTTTTCCACCTTCAGGAGTTTACAGTTTAAGAAGGATTTTGGACATGGGGCTAAATAACTACCATACATGGCATAATCCTGCAGTGGCTAAAGATCCTGTAGTGGCTCCCTCTTGTATCAAATTAAAATTCATCAGTTTTAACACTCAGAGTCTTCCAGAAAACCTATCACCTTCCCCCTTCCCCACACAAGTAGCTTTTTCAAACTCAACTTCCAAAGTGTAGGCGTCATTTTTATTTCGCCTCACCTGGCATATTAATCTGCCAAGAGTTTTAATGTAGCCTTCCTTCTTCTATATGTACTGATAGCTACATACAAGACTAATCTAGCAAGGCAAACATCTGGGTGTGTGTGTGTGTGTGTGTGTGTGTGTGTGTGTGTGTGTGTGTGTGTTTGCTTCCATAGCAAGGAATCTGGCCTTCTCAGTGAGAAGATACTCTTACTAGTATTGGGACTATTTCACCTTTGAGAGAAAGTAATTTAATATTTCTTGAGTTGCTGAAGTGGGACACTATAGATGCTCCATCCCTTTTCTTGACAGACCACCAAATAATTTGGTAAGGGAGTAAAAGAAACAAAATGGGCTTTTTGGAAGGTATAAGACCTAAAGAGAGACAGGGCAGGAACTCTGAGGAAACATAGGAGGCATATGTATGCTTAGTGTGTACTTTGGGTCTCACTCCTTAATCATGTCTTGTGTGAGGGTATATATATATATATATACGTATATATATACGTATATATATATATATACGTATATATATATCATCTCTGTCCCTGAGCATCAAGACTGAATATACAAATCTTTGGACCATCACACCAGTCACCCTAGGAGCAAGAACACCTATGCTTATTTTGGGGTTGCCCTGGGGTGCTTTTGTACCCCAAACTAAAGCCAAGTGGTAGTATTGAATTGAGCCCAAAAAATAAATATCTATTAAGTGATATTGCAGGTTACCACCATACAGTTAATGGAAAATTCACTTAAACATATAGTGTGGTCCCACCCTCAAGAAGCTTACAGTCATCTGACTTACAAGCATAGATCCTTAGAATAGAAAGAACCAGAAAAATCCAAGTGTCTCATTATTTATGTGAGAAAACTGAGCTTAGAGAAATGATGTGACTGGCTTAAATCAAAGTTCTCAGAAATCAGAACTCAGGGTTTCTGATTCAATGCCATGCTTTTACATTATGATGTTTCAAGAACTCATCTCGTTTTATAAACTTTTTCCCCTCCTTAGCTAGATTATGGGTTTCTTGAAGGCAAGGAGTAATGTGTCATATTTCTTTCACATTCAGCCCACCCAAGTATGTTATGCATAACTGGACAGATTTATGTATTCAGTAAATGCTTGTGGGCTGGACAAGTAACTGAACTGATGAATGAATGGGCAATATTAACATGAATTGCTAAATAGGTGAAAAAGTTTAGAAAACCCACATTCTTTCCTCTTTGGTGCCTTTATAGTGATTGTCTTTTGGTCTGTGGCTTAGCAGTCATTGGTGTGGAAAAGATTTAGAGCCTTAGTTGACACAAGATGAGTCAAAATGCTAATATAAACTTAGGTCTCATTAAAGGTGTCTGACCAGGGGAAATGCTACTCTCCCCTTCTAATGGTCCATGCCTAGCTATAAGTTTTTAAAGGAACTATTGACAATAGTTAATTTTATACAATTGTCTCTAATGGAGCTTTAAAGACCCTAAACATGTCTTTTTCAATGTTATGTGCTTCTCCTAACAAAATTCTTTCTCAAAATGGGATTGGAACTGAAATGTGCCTAAAAAGGGAAAGACGGGAAGGATGAATGGTTCAAATCCATGTAATACAAAGGATTGTTGAAGGAGCTGAGAGAGGTAGGCACTTTATTTTTATTCCTTTTTATTGAAGTATAATTGACACACAATATCCTATTAGTTTCAAGTGAACATCATAGTGATTTGATATTTTTTAAGTTTATTTATTTAAATAATCTCTATATCCAACATGAGGCTCGAGCTCACAACTCCAGGATCAAGAGTCTCACGCTCTTCCAACTGAGCCAACCAGGTGCCTCGCATAGTGAATTGATATTTTTATACCTTATGAAATGATACCCTAGTTACCATCTGTCGCCATACAAAGTTATTACAATATTCTTGACTATATTCCCTGTGTTATACTTTATATCCTTATTTATTTATAAAGATGACTTTTTTTATAAGTGGAAATTTGTACTTCTTAATCCCCTTCACCTATTTTAGCCACACCCCAACCTCTCCCCCCACCATGAACCAAATTCGTTTCCTGTATCTATGAGTCTATTTCAATTTTGTTTTGTTTGTTTTCTTTTTAAGATTCCACATATACATGAAAATCCTACGGTATTTGTCTTTCTGTGTCTGACTTATTTCACTTAGTATAATGCCCTCTAGATCCATGCACGATGTCGCAAATGGCAAGATTTCATAATTTGTAATGGCTGAGTAATACTCGATTATATATACATACCACACCTTCGCTATGCATTCATCCATCAGTGGACACTTAGGTTGCTTCCATGTCTCCACTATCGTGAATAACATTACAGTAACCATAGGGGTGCATATATCTCTTCAAATTGGTGTTTTCATTTTCTCTGGACAAATACCCAGAAGGGCTGTCAGGTAGAAAGGGGTTGGATTTAATTTTACATGATGTCAGAGGATTGAACTAGTAACAATGACAGGATAAATGCTACAGATGCTGCAGGGATGTGGATTTTGGATTAACACAAAGCAAAATAAATACATACATACATACATATTTTTTTTTAGTTAAAGGATTATGTAAAAACGGAGCTGGCTCTTGAGGTGGATCATGCCTTGATGAGGATGTGGGAGCAGGGTCCAAGCAGCCACTTGTCTGAGGTCATCCACTGTACCTGACCTTTTGCATGGCTCCTTCAGACCTTGACATTCAAAGACGATGGCAGTTGTGGCTCTACCACTGATGTGTCATTTAGTGCCCTACCTATGCTGCTTATTCCTGTTTCTTCCCTGACTTTCACTTCTATCCACCAACTTCCTAACAATCCATCATTGTCCATGGAAAGCTAAACTTGAGCAGATTATTAAAGCATGTCTCCTCTCTTGCTTGTCCTAAAAAATAAATCCCACTAAACCATGTGTGTTCTCTATCTTCCTTTCACCTCAAAGCTAGTATGATTTTTAATTAAAAAGTCAACATCGTGTAGTTCAAATCCTTGCCCCAACACTTACAACCGGGGCAATTTTCTTAATCTGTCTACCCCTTGTTTTTCCCTGAACTGTAAAATAGGGCTAATCATATTATCTGTCTCACTCTGCAATGCTATGAGGAGTAAATGAAATAATCCCTGTAAAGGGCTTAGGCACAGTGCCTGAAATGTAGTAAATGCTCACCCAGTGTTAGCAACTGTGTTCTATCATTAATAAAAGAGACAAATTTCTTTGAGCTGCTTTGATTTAAGAAGACAATACCTTTCCCAGACATCTCTTTCCTGGGGCTAGCTATATTAGTATTCTGTCCTGATGGGAAGGAAGAGGCATCATTGGCAGAGAACACCCAGTAGAGAAGCAGGGTGGATATGAGGTAAGCTGAAATGGTACCCCCTGCCAGCTTTTTGAAATGCAGATTCATCAATCTCTTTGATGTCCTCAGCCACTTGAAATGAACATCTTTCAGCATATTATTTGCTTTCTTAACCACATCACTTTTCACTGAGTTCAACATTCCTGTAGGATTCAAAGGATCTTGGTACATTCTTCCAAAATGAATTCAGAAGGTAAGTCAAAGAGAAGGGGAAACATCTTTGAACAGGACTCTGGGTTCACCCTGGGGGCAGGAAGAGGTGGGGGGGGTGCTTTGTGACTCAAAGGGCTAACAGTAAACGCAGCCTCAGGCTTTCCGTGTGCCAGTCCTCTCTGCCAGTGGCCTGATGACTAAGGCTGCCAAGTGATCCACCCTGCTCCTTGGTCTAAGTAAGTGCAGATGATGGTGCAGCATGCCTCCTGAAGGGGCAGGAGAAGAACCTCACTCACCAGGAGTCAGAGGGTCTCCTTGGGAGAGGAGGAATTAAAGGAGGTATCAATATGTTTGTTCTTTTAAGGGATCCATGTTAAGAATAGAATATTTTCTCTTTAAAGGTAAGCACATTAATTTATGCATTTTCGAATTTACAATCAAAACCCAGATGCAAACCTCACTCGTCAGTGGCCCTGTTAGTACTTGTCCCTAACACAGCCTTGGCACCTGCACATACTTCTCTGCTCATGTGGCCCTCTACTTCCTGAACTGTAAGCTCTTCAAGGACAAGAACTGGCTCTTACTCATTTTGTATCCCCAACAGGGTAGGAATGGACACAGATACCACAAAATTGACTTACTTAACAATCTTAAATCTCTCTTGCAGAAGACCATGCTCTATGGCAGAGGTCAGAAAGCCCACAACAAAAAAGCTATATCACAGATTCTCTTAGAGTCAAGGTCCACTCTTGAAACAGCCTCCCAAACTGCCTCTCCCAAGTGAGGTTTGAAAACCATGGTATCAGGAGGTAGCGCCGTGCTCTTTCTGGCAGGCTCAGTCGTGAACACACCTGGCTTCTCTGCGACAGCCAAAGTCTCAGTTTCCAGGCTTGAGCTACATGGTATTGGCCTAGATTTCTGCCTTCCAGAGCCTTCTACTTAATAGGCACCTAATTTCTTGTATTAAATAGCTTTCTGATGAAATTAGTTCAATGCTTTCTCTTATCTGCAGCTGAATTCTGATTTGGTGCTCATCAACCGTTTGTGGAACAAATACACCAAGGAGACACTGGTTTTAAATCAATTACACCTGGGCCCCTAAAATCACCCATTTATTCTCAAAGGGGATGATTCATTAACAAGTTCAAAACAATTTCTGGAAATGCCTCTACTAGAATTCTAAAATGCAGTGAAAAGGAAGAAAAGAAATTACTGCAAAATACCACTCACAGAGGGGTGTGTGTGTGTGTGTGTGTGTGTGCGTGTTTGGTCTGGCCATTACCTAGAAAATCCATAAGTGGCTTATTCTTGTCATTTAGTTCTCATTTAAAAGGGGTACCACTGTATTTTCTAAATGACCACAAAACTATAGGTAATAAAAGATTATTTATTCAAGTTTTACATTCTGAAATAAAGGGTTTGTGTGAAGTTGGGTAACCAGCAGAATTAGAGAGGCAGTTTCTTCAATCTTCAGATTTGGGTCAGAGGCTTGACCTCTGAGAACATATATTTAAGATGTTGTTTATCCTTGTGAATCCCATAAAAGGCCTTCGCAACCCTTGAGCTTCCCAGGATAAACTTAGGCTTGGAGCTTAAGCTCTTGTAGGCACAGTGTGACTTCTACTTGTGTGAATGAGAAAGAAGGAAAGGAGCTCTCCCCTGCATTTCTTGGTGCAAGAACAGCAATTGGACTGCTTGAGCTAACGCTTTTGTGGGAAATTATCTTATAATTGAAGTCTCCTAGCTGAGGCTTATGCCTCTCACCCTGTCTGAAAAAATGTCCTCTCCTTCAGCAGTGTTGTGCTTTTCAACTCTTAAGCCTGACTTATCAGCACTATCCCAGTTTAGCTAAGGATTAACTTGGCTTGCCCAGATGTTTCTGTGATGGATCGATGTGTTGACTGATGAGAAGGGCTCCAGTCTAGAGGATATTGGAAGAGAGCTGACTTGCCTTACCAGGGGCAGGGCAAGGGAGCGGTTAGTGAACCCTTTCTACAATCATGAAATTATCAGCCGTTCTCTTAGGATATCCATTCTGATGACCCGAATGTAAGACCATACTAGACTAAACACTAAAGCAGAGTGCTAGGTCTGAAGTAATGGCCCAGCTTGTCTGGATTCCATGTCCCGCTGTCTTGGGAGAAAACATTCCTTCTTTCTTTCTTTTACTCTTTGCTACAAGAGATATTCAATGAGCACCTATTATATGCCAGGCTCTACATGGTAGACATTGCATATTCCTAGGTGAACAAAAGTTGCATAGCCATTGCCATCATGAAATTATAATCAAGTGGAGCGAAGTAGACAACAAACAAAATAAACAAATAGGTATAATATTACAACGCTGGGAAAGCCTACAGGAAAAGAAGATCCTTTGGGAGGAAAGAATGGAGGAAGGGATACATTTACCACTGCTGTTCTAGGACAGAGTGTCACTGTCATCTGGCTGTTGAGAGACAGAGATGGTGGAACGAGGAGAGATGAGGGCTTGTTCTGCTATTGGATGAAGCTAGAAGAGGGGATGTGGAATGAATCTTATCCCCTCTCTGGGACTGCTGTCACATTGCTGTGAATCTTCCCCGTACTGCCCAGGGAGGGCTCATGGACCTGTGGCATGATCCTTCTTGATGCAAGAAACAAAAATTCCAACCAAACGTATCTTAGACAGTAAGGGAGTTCAACAACTAAGATACGAGGTGATTCCAAGAGTGGCCCAGTGACTCAATGATGTCATTAAGGACCAGGGAGCTTGCCATCTTCTTGCCTCCACACTCAGCATGTTAGATCTTTCTACTTCAATGGCTTTTTGAGATATTTTCCTAAACAAAGATCATTTCTTCTCAAGAGAAAATAAATGGTAGCTGTTAGATAAAATTCAACACCAAATTATTTACTTAAAAATTCTTAGCCTTAGTTTAACTTACATCACTTTCATGGGATTAGTTTACAGGGTTATCTTCTTAATGATCAGTAATACTTCTGACATTCATTCAAAGTACTATTCCCATCTATTGTGACAGCTCTGCTCAAGTATTACTGCCACACAGTCTGCAACAGAATGCAATGTTGTGGGGAGAACTAGCACAGCCCTCATCTGTTCCTTTTAACCCTACCCCCAATGCCATATGTCATAGAGATCCCCACACCCTGATACATGAACATGCTAGCCCACACATTCGAACTCCAGCCACAGGTTATATTAAGAGTTGCCTGTGGTCATAGGTGTGCTTTGAGGGACTCATACCAGGGGTGCAGTCTTCTCTTAAAAGAAGAGATGGGGGAAGAGAATCACTCAGACCCTGCAAGCATGCTGGGCCATTTGAGCATGGAATTCTGGGGTCCTGGGTATCCAGGGGCAAGGCCACATTATGCCTTCAATAAGCCCTAGACACTCTTGCCTTCATGCTCATCCTTCCTCCATAAAAAAATTAAAAATTGCATATTAAACTGCATTTACACAAAGACAAATATATCAACATTACATAGAACATGTTTTCAACTTAAAAGTTAATTTTTTCATTTTTTGTTTCTGATTTTAAAAGAAATTAAAACATTTTTGCAGCCCTTAACAGTATCATGGGCCCTTGACAGTACACCTACTGTGCCTAATGCATAAATTAGCCTGCCTGGTGGATAAATTATAAGGTGTAAGGGGGATGTCCTTCAGGGGGACACATCCACTTGGCTTAGAAATTCGTTGCCTCACGGGGAAGGCATGGCAAGAGCAGAGCTGGATCACTGGACCATGTAAACCTCAAGACCCACATTTGAGTTCTTCATCCCCAAGTCTATGACGTTACTGGTTTATAATAAATCATGTTCGTTCAGGTAAATGGTACATTTATATTATTCTAAGGAACATTGAGTTAATACCTTTGCATTTGTATGACTAAAGGACCCATTCTGGTGGCTCCCCCTCCACAAGAGAACAGGCGGTCCTGAAAAATGAAACAACTTCTAGCAACTCAAAACAACAGCTTGCTCCTTCTAAATGGTAGTTTCTCTAGTTTCCATGCATCGATGCTTTAAACGAGCAAACAAACAAACAAACAAAAACCCAAACACCTTGGGGTTCTGTTTGGGATTAGGAACTCTGCTGTGCTCTTTTCTTGACAAATTAGATGCACCACATTAACCAAGAAGGCCACGAGAACACTTGAGCATCTCTGGAGCCCTGTAGTTCATTTCTAACCTCCAGTGTCTGCAGGGTAGGCTGAGCATTTAGTGCCATCAATGACACTGGCTGTAGCTTAATTCTCCTTCTCTCGTTCATTTGAAACACTCAATGTTTCTCCCTGGAAAGGAATTGAAATAGTCTTCCACTGGTTTTCATAGATTCCAAGTTCCTGGGCCTATCTCCTCACTGCACTTTTGGATAGATGTGAACCCATGAGTTAGTAAAAGTAGGAGTATCCCAGGGCCAGGTGAGCTCAGAGTTGGAATGTAAGTCCCACATTGGGCTCCACGCTCAGTGAGGAGTGTGCTTGTCCCTCTGCCCCCCTTTCTCTGAAATAAATAAATAAATAAAATCTTTTTTAAAACAAAGATTTCTTTCATGTAATTTTGCCTACCTGACATGTGAGACTGAATCTTACACTTTCCTCTGACTTTATTTCTCTTCACTCTCAGATTCCCTCAAACTCTGTTTCACCTTCAAACTCATTTCTGAACCATGGATTGCTCTGTACCTCAGTCCCGCCCAGCCTCACTCTACCCTAGAGGCTCAGTGACCAACTCCTACTTCTACAAGACTAAACCAGACATCAGCTGCCCCGGGGGTACTTTTCTGACGTTCTTCGGGCTTTCTGGACTCTGCTTCTTTTATCCCCCCTTTACACCTTTCACATACCTCCATTAGAGCACAAATAACATGAAACTGTTATTAATCTCTTCACTAGACCACAAGTTTCTTGAGGACCAGAGTTGCCTTCCTCTTTTTATAACCAGTGTCTGGGTCCCCAACACCCCCTTGTTGCATGAATCCCTCAATTTCAAGTTCTACCTCTTCCATAAGATGTTTCCCCATCCTCACCAGCCCAGAACACTCCCATATATTCTTACTTCTGTTGCATTTATTTATGTTCTGCTTTGTGAACAGCGCTCTTCAAAGAAACTTGCAACACCCAGTTCATGCTTTTTTAAACATCATGTTAGATAGACCACAAGGCTTAGAACAGGATGGACACTAGTAAGATTAGATACTAATAGCAGCTACTTAGTAAATGTGTAACGGAACTGCTGTGATAGAAGGAATAGCAAGGTCCGGTATTGTGGACATACATTGCTTGCGTGGTATCCTTGCTATCAAGAGAAGAATTCCATTTGTAGCTTATGGCCCTGATGGCTCATGTGGGGCTTACTCCATTACCTGATTCCACAAATGGGCATGTGATCCATGCATACTAGAGAACCGCACGCTAGGGTATACTGATTGGATTTGGGGAGAGCATGAGACCCAAGCTGCATCAATGAGAGTCAGACCCGAAACTTTTCTACAAGGGCTAGTCCTGATTATCTTTCCCCCAAGATAGAAACTGTAAGGAAACTAAAGCTGTAATAGCCATATTGCCATTCACAATGGTGAAAGCTGTTTGAAATACAAAATCAAGAATCCAACATACAAAGATAATTGCCAAGAGACAGAAAAATATAGCTCTAATATTATCATTTGAACTCCTAGGTTCTGCTTTGAGCCAGATCTGCTCCTGGGTTTTCTATCACATGAGCCAAAAATACCACTCTTTCACTTAAATTAAGTTGGCTTTCTGTCACATGTGGTTTTCTTTATAGATGTCATCAAGGGGAAGGTAAAAGGAAGCTTGGGTTAAGGAAAGTAGACCTTCTTTTGGATTCTGTTTTTATCACTTTCTAGATTTTTGATCTTTGATTATTATAAAAGGTTCTCAGTTGCAGGCAAGGAAATTCAATTCTGGGCGGTTGAGTTAAAACAGGAGTTTCTTAAAAGGATACTGGAATAGAAGAGAAAGAGGTAAAATTATCTCTATCCGCAGATGATACGATTTTGGAAAAGCCAAAATAATAAAAGGAAAAGCCACAGCAAACAAGAAGAGAATTTAATTTTCAAAAGCAGCTTATAAAATCAACATCTCGTAATGAAATAATGGATCTAAATAATACTCATCAATCGCTGACCTGACAGAGAGACAACCAGATATTATATGATTTAATAGAGGTTCACAAGGCCACCTATGAAGTAAGCTTGACAAATAAACAAAAATGAATCAGATCGAGCCTCTAGGACTAATGAATATCAATTTACAGAAAATGCATGGGACAGAGGGCATGATACATGATACCACAAGGATCCGATTAGTAAATCTTAACTGTGGGAAATGCTACAGGCAAACAACTTGGCTTCTTCGACTGCAAATTTAAAAAGGAAGAGTAGGAGGGAGATCAAATTTATAGATTAAAAGACATTGTTTTGATCCTGATTTGAAGGTTTTCTTTAATATATAAAAATATAAGATAATCAGAGAAATTCGAATTTAATGATATTAAACTGCTATAAGTGGGATAATGATACTGCAGTAATTTTTAAAAGAATATACATGTTGTAGAAATAAAGATTGAAAATGCTATGGAGGAAATAATATGAGGTCTGAGATTTGCTTGAAATAATCCAGGTGAGGGGGGACATGGGTAAGGGTGGAGATTGATATATGGCTGCTTATTATACTCTTCTCTGTACCTTTACATATGCTAAATAGTCTCTATTAAAGCTTTTTTGAAAAAGATATTAGATAACTAAAAAATTATCGTAAGGGCCAGAGAACCAAGGCACAAGATCCACCTTCTAGGAACAACTCAAAATCTAGTCTCAGAAAAATGTGAGTAAGGAATACCCTGCAGCCACCACCAAGCATTGATTTTCTGCTCTACTCTTGGAGCTACTGAGAGAAAAAGATAGAGTCAGAGAGCCACGCACAGAGACAGAGAGGAGTCACCACCAGAGAGGAAGAGCTCCCTGCCCCTCCTTCCCTCTCAGGAACTTCGGAGAGAAAGCCTAGAGCAGATGCCTCTGGTTATTAGAGCTTTGGGCATTGTTTCAAAGGAAGCTGGGAAAATGGGTAAAGTGAGCACCTAGTAGTTTCCATTCTGATAGCAAGGGGGATTTAGCTGCCCCATCCCCATTACTAAGAATTAAACAGTGAGCAATTCCCAAAATAATGGAAAGAAATTCAGACACTGGACACAAAAATAAAGAAACAACGTTTACCTCATCAGGCAAATAACAACCCCCCTGAGTTTCATCTTCCGCATCTGTAAGATTTTTGAAACACTGCTGTGAGGACCTACTTCCCAAAACTGCTGTGAGGACCTACTTCCCAAAACTGCTGTGAGGACCGAAAGGAATAATGTGCCAAGAAACAGCACAAAAGGTCACTCAGCAATCTTTCCCTCCTTCATCTCTCCCCCTCCCTCCCTCCCTCCCTCCCTCCCTTCTTTCCTTCCTTCCTTCTTTCCTTCCTTCCTTCCTTCCTTCCTTCCTTCCTTCCTTCCTTCCTTCCTTCCTACCTTCCTTCCTTCTCTCCCTCCCTCCCTCCCTTCCTTCTTCCTTGTCTGATTTCAGTTGCTACCTCTTTATTTCCTCAGGATAATATAATAGTCCATTCGCTTAAAGGGTAAAAAGTAAATAATTTTTTTAATTGAAATGGATGGATTGAATCCATACTTTCATAGGGAGAAAAAAATGTTCCCTTTCCCCTTAGCTCTTCTTGTACACCTGACTTCACAGGAAAAGAAATTAGCATTTAGAAATGCACCTCTGCCTCAGCCACAGGTGAGATATTAAAGCATTCCCACATGTACCAAATGCTGACCTTTGATCAGCATGTTGGGAATGTTCATTGTCTAATAAAGCCATAGGCAGACTCTCTGATTCACTGAAGTAGGTACTCCTCCTAATGAAAATGCTTCCCAGGAGAACACAGCCCTGCATTTCCAGTAGTCTGCTCAGTCAGGTGGGCTGTGGGCTGGATTGACTCAGCAATGGTTAGCTGACTTTTAATTCTCTTCTTTCTGCCTGTCCATTCATACCATGGACCAGAGGGAAGTGTCATCAATGTAACCACGGCTGGGTCGCTCTCTCCCACTGCCAGTCAGAGCGGTCATTTTGGAAGGGGGCTGGAATATCTGACCTCATGTCTATAGGAAAATTTTGTGATTAATGGTGATTTTTATCTTTGGACTTCAAAGACTGACTCACACAGAGAATGAGCAATCTATAAGTCAGATATCCTACATCCTCATCATTTTCTTCCATCGGTCAGGAATTCAGGGAACTAAATACCAACCAGCTGTAAAAGATGTCTATCCTGTCAGCAGAAAAGCCTGCTTAATGGGCCCCTAAGAGGAATTGTTTAAAATGATGCTATGTGATTTTCCCCCAAGAGTTTGTGTTGAAACATGAACAACTAGAAAACTTAACACTTAACTCATCTATACTTCATGCACAAGACAAGGCTCTTCTCTTATTTTTCCCTTCTGTGGTTCAGGTGTTTCGCAGCCACTTTAAAACATGAGACTACCTTTTACTTAATAATTGGACAATATTTATTGAGGGTCTCCTATGTGTAAGAAACTATACAAAGCCACAGGGCTACAAGGATGGAGAGATATGGTGCCAACACTCAATAATGTCAGTAGTATTAGTAATCTCTAATATGTCTATTATATGTTACTTTTCACAGTGCTATTTAACGGGGGCTAAGTCATTTTTAATAATGCTTATAATTCATTGTGATGGCCTCAACTTATTTCAAAATCAGTTTGCCACTTTACATGAGTTCAGCCTATCTTCTAGGAGACAATGTATTTAAGATGCTTAGCCTGTGAACTCAAGAACTAGGAGGCCCTTCCCTCTCCCAGACACTTTTTACCGTTAGTACAATGAATTTTTTTTACTGCACATTTTTGTTTATTTTTTATTTAAATTCAATTAGCCAACATATAGCACATCATTAGTTTCAGATGTAATGTTCACTAATTCATCAGTTGTGTATAACACCCAGTGCTCATCAAAGCACATACCCTCCTTAATGCCCATCACCCCATTACCCCACCCCCCACCTACCTCCCCTCCAGCAACCCTCAGTTTGTTTCCTAGAGTTTGTCTCCCTGTCTGATATCTTCCCATTCAATTTTCTCTCCCTTCCCCTATGATCCTCTGCCCTGTTTCTTATATTCCACATGAGTGAAACCATATGATAATTGTCTTTCTTTGATTGACTTATTACTCTCAGCATAATCCCCTCCAGTTCCATCCACGTCGATGTAAATGGTAAGTATTCATCCTTTCTGATGGCTGAGTGATATTTCATTGTCTATGTATACCACATCTTCTTTATCTATTCATACATGAATTTAAAACAGCACTTGTGTGTTCATACCAGACATGTGTCCCATGCAGTTTTCCCGTTTGTTTAGCTAGGAGGATGCTATAACTTAGTGAAAAATTCATACAGCACCCTTCTTGTGTCGCCTTGACCTAGGTTCCTGGATGTGCCTGGGTGGAAGGAGCTGGGACTACATGCTTGATTTGAAGCTTGGAAAACTCAATCATTCCCCAACCATCAAAAATATTCACCTCATTCCCTCTTTCCACAGTCATCTAAGCGGCCCTCTTGAATTGACTCCCACACCTGTTCATCATATAAAGAACAAAATAAAAGCAAATGCTGTTTAAAATCCCTCTTCTTCAACAAGGTCTTCTGTTTTGAAATTGTGAAATGGTCCCTGGTCTATTCTCTCACCAGCTGTGGTCTTTTATCTCCTCAGGAGAATAGTTGACATCACACAAGGCAAAGCCATTGTGCTTACAGATGCCATAAATATCTCCCCTAAATCCTACATGATAAATTTCCTTCTGATTAGTAAAGCAGATACTGTAATGTGCAAGGTCGAGGGAAGAGGCTTTGATGATGCTAAACTAAGCCTCTGGAGATACCCCATCCCTCCCTCCTGAATTTCACTGTCAAGCAACTGGAGTCACAAAAACAATAGAAAATGCAGTCTGGATTATCCACTCCCATTGCTTGCTTCCTTTTTTTTTTAAAACTGGTTTTCAATTATGGACAAACTAAAATTATACAGAATCCAAAGCAAGTTGAATTTGTTAAAGGTACAAATGGGAATATGCTTCTTATAAAAATCACAAACGCTTTTTAGACCACAGCCTAAAAGGGGGGGGGGGGGGGAATCCTTTGAATGAAAAGTAAAACAAGGGCTTTCAGTTCTGTACATGAATTTGAAATTACTTTATCCCTGACTCATGATCTACTTTATTTTTGATTCTTGAGAAGACCTGTCCCTATACTGTGATTTTTTTTTTTTTAATAACAAGTTTCTGTTTGTAACTATTAGTTGGTCTTTCCACAAAATTAGGTTGCTGGAAAGACTGAGAAGAGACAGAATATTCCTGGATCAAATGGAACTGGTGAGTGTGGAAATCCAAGGATTTGAGAAAGCATTGTCAATTCTTATAGTCTGACCAGTGGGAGACGAGATAATTCTGTATGTTTTTCTTGGTCTTCCTAATGTATGTTTATTCAAATGAAAAAAAAAAAAAAAGAAAGTAGGCTATTGTCAGTGGGTAAAAGGTGAAAAAAATCATTTTTGTGTTTTTTGCTACGCGGACCTTCATTTGTTGTAGGATATAAGTTTCAGATAGGTTTTTGGTTTTGTTTTTATTTCTTTTAAGCAACAGCTCTTTGTGATCTGCTGACAAGGGTTGATATATAAATAATAAAATAACCTAAAGGTAGGCAAAGAGACACCCACCCAGATATTCATGCCTCCTTAAGCCTACCTCATTGACAGCCAGGGAGCATTTGGACAATGGAGAGAAAGCATCTGAATCTGGAAGGTAAGTAGAAGATAAAGGGTAGGCTTGGGGTCAATACAACAAAGAAGAAGCTGAAAACTTCTACTAATTTATCCTGTGGTCTGAGCTATCCATTTCTGCATGCAGGCCAAACCCCATTACCAGTTGAACTCCTCTCCCCAGCGCACATCTCCTTCCCCATGCCACCTTAAACAGAGTATGACAGTGTATGCATTTAACTGGGGTTTCTCAATTAAGGCATCGGAAATTTTTTAATCTACACTTTGCTTAGATGAAGGGATGGGTGGGGTGGGTCTTGTCCATGCGCAGCTGGGCTTTTGGTTGGGTTGATTCGTTATCATGCTCTATTCTCTGCGTGTTCTCCATTAATAGCTGGACACTGTTTTTCTTGGCCACAGGGGCTGAGCTTGATTCATTGACTCAAGTACTCTAAGGTATGGCATGGAACATTTCGTGTGTGTTGGCTCTTCACGCACACTACTGTGGACTGAGGGAAACAATTATAAGATGCTCCTGCCCAGTCCAGCCTCCCTGGAGGAGACAGAATGCCCTGGCCAACGCTGCCACCCTGCTGATTCAACTGTCACTCAGACTGCCGTCAGAGCTTACTGGCTTTAGGCTGTAAGTTACAGGAAATCTTTCCGCCTGTACTTGGTTATTTATAGAGGAGTTTATAGGATTCTTCCACAACTCAAGGGAGGAAAATCAAACAAATGTCACCTCCTATTATCGTGGCAACTAAGTTCCACTCTGAAAATAGAAGCTGGAACCTTAACCCATTAACTAGTAAACCAATCCACTGACGTATTTAAATTTTAGTAACACTTTCATGTTAAAAAGAAAAAATTCTTTCAAATTTCACCCACCCTAGAGTTGTTCCTGATTAAACCCACCCTCCTTTGCACTCTCTGACACATCTTTGCATGGGACTAATGCTTTAATAATGGACTTCAAAATTGGATTATTCGTCATACTTTCCCATCTTCCTGTATTCCTTCCTTCCTTCTTCCCTTTTTCTCCCTTTCTACCTTTCACAAATACTAATATGAGGCTTACTATATGCCAGGAACTGTTTTAAGAATTTTAATCCATATAGCAACCCCAGGAGGTAGGAGCCATTATCAATCCCATTTCATGATAGGAAGACTTGATTTATGATGCATCATTATCACTTGCCTATGCACGACTCTATTTTCTTCATTTACGAATTCTTTGTCATTTGGTCATTTCTTTGTCAGTAATAAAAGCCAACCACACAACCCAAAGACTAGAACACAAGCAAGACTTACACCTACCTACATGATTCCCTCCTATCCCAATTACCCAGCTGCCTTGCTCTGACGTGCTGATTTTTATGTTTTTATTAATAATTTCCTTGCTTGTTTATAAAAATAATTTATGCACCTGTGCACGTTTGATAAAAAAAACTCTTATTGCTTAGTTTTAGTAATTTTGAACGTTTTGAAGAGCACAATGCTGTGCTCATCTGATAGCTTGCTATCACTCGCCAACACGTGATTCCAGCTCACTCATTTCCACTAGAAAAATATGTTCCACAATGCAATTTATTTCTTTGTTTCCCTGTTGATAGTCATTTGTTACCTGATCTTGGTTTTACAAACATGGCTGTTCTGAGCATTTTTGTAATTTTCTTGAGGTGCACAAATGTACCAAATGCATCTTTGGTATGTGCCTGGAAAATTGTTGGGTCATGGAATATGTGAATGTTCAACTTTAAAAGATAATGCCAAGTAGTTTTCCAAAGTGATTAACCAATTTACAACAGCAATATATAAGAAACCTAGTTGATCTATAAATTCTCCAACTTTGGTATGGTTTAAATTCTTAATTCTTGCCCATAAACTGAGCATGAATTGGTATATGCTATAGTCTCAGTTCACTATTCTAGATCTTGATTTGCTAGTCTAGACTGCTGTAAAGAAGTTGAGCATCCTTCCATCTGTTTTTAGCTGTATTTTTGTCCTTTTGTGAATGTCTATTTTTGTATTTTGGTCTTCCATTTTTTAATTTTTTTTCTATTGAGCTGTTTGAACTTTCCTTAGTATTTTATAGGAGTCTACATATTGTTGTTACTAAACCTTTACTAATTATATCATTTGTTAGCAAATGATTTTCTCTTATTTTGTAGCTTGCTTTTTTTTACCTTCCTTACCTTCTATAAGAATTTTTTTGATGAACAGCATTTTTTAATTTTAATAAAGTCAAAATCATAAATCTTTTCTTTTATGGGTTATACTCTTTGTGCCTGTTTAAGAAATCCTTCCCTACCCCAAGGTCGGAAAGATAGCCACCTATATTTTTATACTGAGTGTTTTAAAGTTTGCTTTTGACATTTAAGTCTCTAATCCATCTGGAGTTGATTTGGGGGTATGGTGTAAGGGTGGGATCCAAATTCATTTTTTTTCCAAATGGACAACCAATTTTTCCAGCTCCTTTTATTAAATAATCCCTCTTTTCTTCACTGAAATGCCAGGCCACCTCTGCCCTCATTAAAGTTCCACATATCCATGGATCTATTTCTGAGCTCTATTCCATTGGTTCACCTGTCTACACCTGCAATGTGGTATTTTGGTAAGAGCACAGGACTTGGAAGCAAGAGATCTGGCCAGTTATGACCAAGGGAACTTGAATGGGTCACCTGACTATTCTGCTCAGTCTTCTTGTTTGTAACACGTGAATAACAATTCCTACCAAACTGATGCTGTGAAGATTAAAGATATATCTGTGAAAGTGTTTTGTACAAATTCTATGAAATATTCTACATTGTTATTTGCTTTATAAATGTTCTCAAAGTGGTTTTTTTTTCTTTTTTTTCCTTGTCTTTTAGAAATCTTTTGGTTGTCAGTAACAGAAAACCTGACTTCCACTAGCTTTAAAAATAAAATTTGATGGCCCACATAACTTAACTATTCCAGTAGTAAGACTGACCTTAGGTGATGCTTTAAATAGTGACTCTTTAGAGACTCAGAGATTCCAGATAGACATCTTTCCCCCTCTTTTCTCTGAATCCTGCAGTTGCCTTCATTCTGAGGCCTTATGGTCAAAACATGGCTGTCAGTGGCTTCTGGGTCTGCACGCGTCCTAGTTCTCAGCTCAGCCAGCCTTAAGACAGCTCCCCTGCAGGTGGCTTCCGAAAAACAGAGAGGTAATTTCTTCCTCAGACATTGTGGGCAAAGTTCTCTGTCTCACGTCTCATGGAGCTCATCTAGGGCAGGTGCTGAGTCCTCATCCAGGCAGTGGGAGCACATGATGAAGGTGAGGGTGGGGCCCCTTCCCTCCAGCCTAGCAACTATGTGCAAGGGTTGAAATTTTGGTTACTGTTACTAAGACGAGACAGAGAATGAATACTTGGGGTGGGGGGGGCAGGGGCACCCATAGCCAGTGGTCATTACATTTCTATTTTAACTTTTTAAACAAAATGACACATCTATACCGTCACACATCAAGTAGTGAAGAAGAGCTTAGAATGAAAAATCGCAGGGACCATAGCGCTCCCAGAAGGAAGGTCTTCCAACTCCATCTGCCCTGGATTCCCCTGGTGACTCTAAACCTCTCTGAAAGCTCTGTTTCTTTATGAAATGAGCTTTATACACTCTAATATATTTATACTTCTCCATCCTTACTATGCATTTTGAATTTGATAAAAAATAGTTATTTTTAAATATTTTATTATTTACCTTTGTGATTTTTTTTTACAGTGTATGTTTCTTTTCCCACCAATTTAATTAGTCTCTCAATTCCCTTCTCTGAAGAACTTTAGCCCTTTTCCCTCCTGCCCACTCCCTCCTCCCTTCACTTCCCCTTCTGTCAGATGTAGTTTGCCTTTTGCATTGTCAAGATGGTGAACATTCATGTTCCGTCCTTCAACAATAAATAGGACTTTCCTGCTCTGTATATATTACATGTTGAATTTGCAAAAATGTTCCACCACCAGTCCAATTTTGTGCTAGAATAATATTTATTTTTCTGAGCGTCTAGTTTTACTCAAAGTAGACCCCTACACCAATTCAAGTAACACATTCACTAGCAGAAATGTTAAATAGAATGTTTTCTTGTATTTTAATTTGTGTATTATTGGGATCATAACTTTCTATTCCAGATTGATTTTTCTTGGAGTTTCTCACTATCCATTTTTGGGGTTGTTTTTATCCTTTTGTTTATAGCTTCTATTGCATGAAATTCCATTTGTCTTTTCCCCACAAGGAACCTCTCTCGTGGGTTACTTTGTCCTCTTAAAACAGGTGGGAGTTTTTCTTTCTAGGCCTTGTCACGGGGGTCACTGGGGCTCCTCTCCTTTTCTGTCCTGTGTTCCTTCCCCTGCTCTCGGAATCCCATGTCTTCCATTTCTAGTTTCCTCCCGTTGTTTGACTAAAGTCACAACTTCACTGACTCCCTAAAAAAGCATCATTAAAAGGTAAACATCATCATTCTTTGCTGTCAGAAAATATTTTTATTCTGTTCTCACACTTGATAGATATATTGGCTCAGATCAATATATTGGCTGCATTTTCCTGGAATCCTCAGTTGTTTATGAGAAATCTGATTATCAAGCTGATCCTTATTCCTTTACATATGCTTGTTTTTCATTTCCAGAAGACTTTACGAACATTCTTTTCTCCTTGATGCACTATAATTTAATCAGAACATTATATATGTTTCTTTTGTTTTTTTAAGATTGTATTTATTTATTTGAGAGAGAGAGTAGGAGTGGGGGAGGGGAGGCAGAAGCAGACTCCCCACTGAGCAGAGAGCCCAACAGGGAGCTCAATCCAGGGACTCCAGAATCATGACTTGAGCCAAAGGCAGATGCTTAACCGACTGAGTCACCCAGGTGCCCCTATGTTTCTTTTAAACTCATCTCGCTTAGCAGTTGGTGAGCCCCTTCAATCTGAATATTCTGGGAAACCTCTTACGACATTTGAGCATAATCTGCTCTTCCCATTTTCTTCATTCCTTTTTTTTTTTTTTTTTTTTAGGTGTTATATATGGTTCTGTTGGGACTACCTGAATTGGTCTCTTAGTTTTTTTGTTTTGCTTTGCTTTGTTTTTATTTTCTATTTTGTTTAGCCCTACGTATAGTAAATTGAACTAATCTTAAGTGTATATGCATGTACACACTCACATAACCACCACCCAGACAGAGATAGACAATGCTTCCAGCATCTCAGAAGTCCATACCCAAATAACTCAAGGTATCATCAGTTAGTTTTGCCTGTTCTTGAACTTTATATAAATTTAATCATACAGCATATACTCTTTTATTTGTCTGCCTTCTTTCACTCAACATAATGTCTGCAAGGCTCATCTATGTGATTTGGAATATCAACATTGGGTTCTCTTTTTAACTGCTGTAGAATATTCCATATTCCACAATTTACTTATTAGGTTTCCTGTTGATGAGCATGTGGGTTGTTTCCAGTTTGAGGCTATTATGAAAAATACACATGTGATCATTTTTGTACATGTCTTTTGATGGACATATGTACTAATTTATTTCAGGCATGTATCTAGAAATGAAATTGCTGGGTCACTATATTTAATTTTATAAGACACTGTCAAACTTTTTCCCCAAGTGGCTGTACCAATGTACACTCCCACCAGGAATGTGTGAGAATTCCAGTCACTCCATGGAATTCTCAGCAGTCAGTCTTTTTAATTTTAGCCATTATAGTGGCTAAATACACAGCACTGTCAGTCTTTTTAATTTTAGCCATAATAGTGGATGCAAAATGGAATTTCATTATGGTTTTTCATTATGCGTTTTTCTGATGAGTAATGATATTGATCACTTTTTTCATATGCTTGAGGTGCTTTGGATAGCCTCTTTTACAAAATGTCTGTTCAAGTGTTCTGTCCACTTTAAAATCGTGTTGTATGCATTTCTCTTTGTCATGTAAAAGGCTTTATATATTCTGGACCCAAGTACTTTTCAGATCTATGTATCATGAATATCTTCTTGTATTCTGTGACTTGCCTTTTAACTCTCTTACAGTATGTTTGTATGAACAGAAGTTTTTGATCTTAATGAAATCCAATTCTCAAATTTTTCAGTTATGATTGGTGCTTTTTGTGTCCTGTTTAGGAAATCCTTCTCTATTCTCAAGTTTAGGAAGATATTTTCCTGTAGTTTCATCTAAAATTTTATTTTTTTACCTTTCATATTTAAGTTTACAATCCATTGCAAATTAATTTTTGTGTATGATGTGAGACAAAGTTCATTTTTTCCCATAAAAATAGGCAGTTGCCCCACCACAATTTTTATTGAAAAGGCCACTTTCTCCACTGAACCACAGTACTGCTTTTGTTGCAAATAAAGTGACTTGATATGTGTGAGTCTTTTTCAGGACTATTCTGTTCTGTCTACTAGTCTAGTCTTACAGCAGTTGCACCCAGCATTAACTACTGCTTTTACTATGAATCTTAACATCTGATAGTTTAGGTGTTTCAGTTTTGTCCTTTTTTTTTTTTTTTCCAAAATCGTTTTAGGATTCTAGGTCTTTTATATTTCCCCATACATCTTAGGAACTACTTGTCAATTTCCACAAACTATCTTGCTGTTATTTGACTGGGATTGCATTCAATTGACAGTTCAACTTGTGTAGACTTGTGATCATAACAAAACGTGATTCCTAATCCATTACTATGGTACAGTTCTCTATTAAACTTCAATTATTTAAACATATTTATTTTCTCTCAGCAATGTTTTATAATCTTAAGCCTTGAAAAATCTAATGGTATTTGATAATTTTTTGCTGCCTTTGAAAATGGTATTTTAAATTTTATTTCCCATTTATTTCTCTCTAGGGTATAGAAATATTTTAATGCACATATTGATCATGTATCTAGTGTTCATGCTAGCTTCATTCATTATTCCTAATAGTTGCCTTATCATTTCTTTTGGATTTTCTATTTGCCCAATTATTTCATCTGGCAGTAGCAATGGTTTTTAATGTTTCTTTATATTTTTCTCACGATTTTTCTTTGTTCTGCCTCTTTTGCTTATGTACTGGATGATTTCCTTAGCTTTATCTTCTATGAATTTTAACTCTTGTTTATAATTTGGGGATTTATATTACTAGTTTTTCATTGCTCTTTCTGGTCCTCTGATTTTTTTAGAGTATTCTTTTGTGGATACAATACAATCTCAAATCACTCAAATTATACTATTTTGGTTGTTTTTGCTTCTTTTTTTCTCTATGATCAGGTTTTATTGTTTCATTTTTTACATCTTTCTCTTTTATTCCATTTGTTTTCATGTATCTAGTGATCCTTACTTGTCCCTTCGTATCTAAGAAATAAGTTTAGCTAATAAAGATTTCCTCCGATGTTACGTCTCTTTTCCCTCAGTCTCTCTCTTGAATGAGAATATGCCTGACTACTTAGCATGAGATAGAGCAAAATGTGCAGCTGTTCAGCTTTCCTTTATATGAGTGAAAAGGGAAACACTCTCAAATGATTATCCCTTCTATTGTAAGGACTTAAATCCACGATGTGAGCATGCATTTTCTTAAAGGGCTTATTCCATTTCTTTAAGGAAGAAGCCGCCACGTTTGGATAAGAAATGACAGCCTGGATGCCTATGCCAGGGAAGGGAGGTTGAGGGCAACTATTTGTAGTTTGATCCTACAAACATATGTACTGTCGCATCTCTGAAATTCCCTTGAAGTATATTCTGAGCAGCAGCTTCACCACGCTCTATTTCCCTCAAAATGCATCTATGCACTGTTCTTTCATAAGTGTGTTTGTTAGCTAGAAATCTCTCCTCCCCCATCTGCCTTATTTGCTTTGCTTTTTGTATATACAAATATATATACACATAAATGCATATATAATATATATGTAATTACACATACACAAGAATATGTATAATATGCAGGGTTTGTGTGTGTATAATTTTTTTATTGAGGTCTTGACAAGAAAAAAAGAGGAACAAAAGTCTGCTATCTTGAACTAGATACTTGATTTTTTTTAATACTATATAGTCAACCTACAAGTTTAAACTTTTTCAAATGGGAATAGTACTAGTTTTAAAAAACTATTATGGAACTATGTCATCGTTGGAAGACCTTTCTCCATTGATCTCTGATGTCTCTGCACATTTTGCCTGACAGCCTTTTGTTCAGGATTATCTTTCCAAGGATATTTGTACAGTGAACGGCCTTGAGAAACAGAGATAATATCTCCTTCAGGAGCAGTGGACAGGCTTGTTTGCTGTCCAAAATAATGATAATGCCTATTTCCGGGATAAAGATTGGAATGGCTTACTAACTACTCATGATGAAAGACTGGGGTTTCCTCAACTCAGTTCCGCAGCTGTGTACAGCATCCACCTGGCCTGGTCAGCATCTCCCTGTGGAACTTCAGGGGCAAAGGGATTCACACGAACATGGAGCTCTACTATCTGTTGCATCATGAGGAATAGAGTCTTTTGTCTCTGACCCAGAAGTCGTGTGTCTTCTGCCATAATCCATGAAAGGATGGCAGGCTAACTTGTTAGATTATACATAAAGCCAAATCTCAGAACCACATATAGGATAAAAGAAAGGTCTAAAAATGAGATTGCAAACTAACCAAGATACCAAGCCTTAGTATAATACGAGTTGAAGCCATTAATTCCACCTTCTACAATTTGGTTGCTGTCTCTCTCTTTGACCATGAGGGTTTATGACATTTATTTTAAATCCCATCGACAGTTATTTTAGAGGTGTTTCTAAAGGGATTAGAAATAATTGTTCTAATAATATTCAATCTACTACGATTAACTCAAATCCTACATAAATGTTATAAAGTTGACATGTTAAACACCAGAAAAAAATAGAAATAAGATCTGTTTTTTAAAAAAGTTATTATCTTGGGGGCACCGAGGCTAACGATGCATGCAGAGAGAGGCTTTTTTGAAACTATATGTTTTTCACTCTGCTGTGAAGCTTCACTGTTTTGTCACTTGCAGATATTTAGTCTGTATGTTGATGCTCAGATTAGTTTAAAATTTTACTGTATAGGGGAAAAAAATCATTGGAAGCATAAAAACAAAGCAAACCAAAATACCTAAATATGTTTTTTTAAAAAAGGTTATATCATAGTAGACGGAAACATTTGGGGTGATATTTTCCTATATGCAGAGATTTTGATTATAAAAATATTACAAACTTAATTTTGAGAGTGGGGTAGTAGGGAAAAAAGAATCATAAAAAAATCAATCTGAGATCAAAGATTTACCTAAACCACTGTCTAGGGGATATATAGTGGCTAGTTCAGGCAAAGGCCGGTGTCCTGCACCATCTTGCCTCTTAACATACAAATGAAAATTTATGTTTCTAATATTGACCCAAAGACTCTAAAAATCCCCAGACATCAAAGAATGATGCAGCTATGTTTACAACATGAGTCTTTGCTAAAGGCACTTTATAAAGATTATTCAAAAAGCATTGAAATAAGAATGATTGTCTGACTAACCTGCAATTAACCATATCATTAAGTTACCCAATTGTTCCAGTCCCTAAAATTCTGTGTAATTACAACCTTCTCAGTGTCTCATGCTCACCTCCCTAGGACTCTTTGCTAGTGTGTTCTTCTGTATATTAAACCACCAAAATACAGTACAGTGATTCAAAGCTGAAGAAGAAAACCCAACTCTTCTCTATATTTTATGTGACACTGCAAGATCCAATTCTTTGGGAATCTGGTAGGAGACATGCCCCAACATTTTGAGCATGCTGAGTTATAATGGCCTAAGATGGTAAAATTAATTTATTGTTCCAAAAGCACCAGTGATATTCTTGGATATCTCTGTCCTTCTCAAAATCCTAATATATGAGCAGCATTTTGGAAGACATGACAGAGGCTATAACAGAAGAAAACAAGACCTATCTTTGAGAAGGTTACCACTCAGAAGGAGAGACAAGATATAAACATCGCAAACCATAAGAAAGTATATTAACAAGTTGCATTAGGATCCTCACACAGAATGAACTATGTGGGAAGGGAGAGCATAAATGTTCAAGGGAATCAGAAAATACAGTCAGGAATTTGAACTATATCCAGCTTTTTATGCAACTATAATAAAGGTCTCAGCTTGAGACTAAAAGAGATTCAGATGTGTCTGGGGACATCTGGCAAAAGGGCAGTGTCAGCCTCTAGAAATTTATTTGCATGAAGACTGACAAATCTTTTGGGAGAGAAGTGGTCCTGAGGGAGGAAGGATCCATGCATGATGAAGTGACTCAGGAAAAAAGCCTTAGTTATTGGATGAGGAAAATGATTCTGAACACAGCAAGTCTGAGATTTATCCCCAACTTACCCCCAGTTGGGCTTCATCTGATGTTATGGAAAGCAAACATTTCTAAGTAAATGCTGAAATAGTTGTTTTATTTTGTGACATAAGCACTCTTCTTTGGGATCCCCCTAGCAGAACTTAACAGAAAGGGATAGTCTCTCCCTACCACTTTGTCACAGGTCATCACATAGGGTTGGGACCCTGAGGACACCAGCATGGTGCCTGGCAGAGCCCGTGCTGTGCCTACCATGTCTCATGAGTAGTCTGAGGGTGGTCAGTCAGGAGGAAATGCAATGCTTTTGGATCAGCTGCAGAGACAGGGTACCTAGTAGTGGAATAGAGGCAGCATCTGAGACAGGCTTTTATACCCAGCTCAGCATCAGCAGCTGCTCACAGGAAACTCTGAATCAGCAGAACCACAAGTGAAAATGCCAAGCCTGGCAGAGCAAAACTGTGTTTTCATGCCCAATAAAGCAGCAAAAGCTCAGCTTTAGAACAACTATTCCCAGGGCACTTGGGTGGTTCAGTCGGTTAAGTGTCTGCCCTCAGTTCAGGTTATGATCCCAGGGTCCTGGGGTGGAGCCCCACATCGGGCTCTCTGCGCAGCGGGGAGCCTGCTTCTCCCTTTCCCCCTGCCCCTCTCCTTGCTTGTGTGCTCTCTCTCTCTCTCTCACTCTCTCTCTTTCTCTCTCAAATAAATAAATCTTTAAAAAAAAGAAGATACTGTGTCTGGTACCATGACATCCGATTTATTTGTGGCCATCTGAGACTACAGGGCAAAATCTCCAGTAAGGCACGAATTTCCAAGGGTGTAGGGGACCTATGTCAGTATAAGAAGGCATGAAATAATGATATTTAAGTCTTTAATGTTAGCAGATCTCATGACTATCTGCAGAAAGGAGTAGCCTTGAGAAATCTAGGCTGTAGAATTCGTTATTTCTCAAAATATAGAAGATGATCTTTAGCTGTGATGTTCAAGATTAGGTTTCTAATGAAGCCAAAAAGGACATTAAGCACGTATAAAGAAATAGTGTCTAAATGCTAAATGCCAGGATGGTTAGTTATTCTATAGAAGCCTTAGAGAATCACAATCCGAAGATGTTATAATGGTAGAAATCAGGTAGACCAGTCCTCTAATATTCAAATAAGAGAGTGAGACCCAGGAAAAGGTAAGCCAACTACTGGCTGGCTGGTGGTAGAACAGGCAGCAGAACAGAAATCTTCTAACTTCCAGTCCAGGGCTCTTTGAATGACACCATAAAGACTCAGGGAAACCAAGTGAGAAATAATAAGCCTGACCTTTTGATTCTTAGAAAGTGTCAGCAAATTACCTATAGCCATTCTCTACAAATAAAAATCAAGCTGGGAATTTGTTTAAGAACTGTCAAAGTGTTCTCTCCTTGAATGTGAATGTGTTTATATATGTTTCTGTCAGTTTGCAAATGTAAATTCTTGAATTGATTTCTGATGTAACTCCTTAAAAATTAAACACAGCATTAGAATTAGCTTCAGAAGAGAAAAAGTTTGCGTTGTTTTTTTGTTTTCTCTTAGGAACGGGTGAAGAAGGCATGGTGGGAAATGGAGAATGAAGGAATGCAAGCAAAAGCGAGAACAAGAGTGAGGAATAAAAACAGAGGAGTAAGTAGAGAAGAAAGAGCCAAGTGAGATGTTTGGAGCCTCCACACAAATGAGATGGGTGGATAGAACTCCACCAAGAGATTATTGAACATGAAGTTCATCTGTTTTAACTGGTGTGATTTACTTGACATAGTGACAGACCGAAACGGAAATAATAATCATCTGTCAAACAATCAGTTCGCCTATTTCTTGACTGTCCTGGCCATTGTTTTCTTTTTTTAACCTAACCTGCCTGTTTCTTTGGCCAGTCAAGTCAAAACATACACCCAATTTGTACATGTCAACACAGGCTCTCTCTTGAGTTAATGGCTCAGAGTGTGAGTCACTGCCCTGAGAACCCCAGATCCTAACTCTTCTCCTCTTCTAAATTAGAATGAGATGGCCTCTGTTTATACTTTCATTAAATAGAACCACATGATTACAACCTTTCCACTGGGGGTTTTTAGCAAAGAATTTATTAGCATGAGCCAGTATCCTTGACTGCAGGGCTGCTTTGGCTGTGAGCCATAAGTGGCTGAGATACACTTGATTTGCTGTTTTTCCTCATGAGTTCTGGTTTAGTGGATTGTTTCTAGGGGTTTCTAGAGGCTTGTGTTCCAGCTATATCTGTTACTTCTATGTTATCAGAAATTTTTCTTTAAAGCCTAAATGTCCTTTCTCATTTGTCATGGAGAAAAATGATGGACAGATTCCTGGGAAATGATAGTGACTTACTAATCTGTGATATTTTATTAGATGTGATCATCAAACTGGAATCTTTGTTAAGGGTGTCTTCCTTTTATTTAAAAGGTCCTCTCCCCTTTGAACTCTTCCATATCCTTTGAGACCCAGCCTCCGTGATGGCCTTCTTGATTATCCCCACCCCACCTGAAAATCCACATACTCTTGGGAATTAATCTTTCCCTCCTCTAAGTCCTTAGCACTTGATTTCTGCATTCTACCATATATCATGTTGCATTTACAAATGTGATGGTTCCCTGATGATAGGAAATGTGTTTTAACATCATCACATTTCTGAGAGAGTAATGGATACTTGCTGAATTAAATTAAAATGCTGAAGGCTAATGCCTGAAAAAGAGAGATACGGAGAAGAGTAGAGTGGGGTCAGTGGTAGTAGAAGGGAATGTAGAGAGAGAAAGAGAATGGGACAAAATGCTTTGGCATTTTCATGGAAGAGGGTACAGGGTGTCAGGAAGCACTTGCAGGAAAGACAAAAGGATGTTCACAAAGTGGATCATCAGGATAAAAACAGAACAGGAAGTGGTCAGAAATAAGTAAAGTGCTGCCACTGTAGTAAATGGCCATAAGTGATGTCCTTGATGGTATCCCCTGCCTTGTGGAAAGAGAAGGAAGACTAGGGGAGCAGTGAAGGGCAATCATTCCAGCCCAGGGACACCTCTACTTTCCCCTTCCCCCAGGCAATCTACCTTGTTTCTCAGGATCTCCAGCCTCAATGATGCCTTGCTGGTTTTGTACCCAGTGCCTAGGTAGACATTCTAGCCTGTTCTTCTCCCTATAGCTCCAGCACTAGGTCAGAGAAGAAACTCTCTGGGTCTTTTCCCTCCTTTTATAGATGAAACATAACTGTTCTTAGATTATAAAAATAAGCATTTAGCATGTATGCGTGGCTTCATTTTTCATCTATAACTTAGGGAAGAGAGATAGATGATAGATGATACATACACAGATAGATTATATGCTAGAGGAGAGAGTTTTTTACTTTCTATTTCTCTTCTCTTATGATAAGGTAATAAAATTCATTATGAAACCTTAAGAAAGACATTAAGTCCTTGATAAAATTGAGAAAAAAATGTGCTGTTCAGAAGCAACAAGTGTTGACGATGAAACAACAGGCCAATCCCTAGGGCCCTAGAATGAAAATACAGGGATAACAGCAAGCATCCTCAACCAAAAACTCTCCTTTGGAAATTTATATGGAATAGAAGGTCTTCTGTCCTCAAGAGCTAGCTCCTCAGTCCTGTCTCTCAGTAGCCTCTGTTCCTACTGCCTCATTGCCTCCCAATCTCCCAATCCCTTCTCCCAAATGGGAACACAAAGAGGAACCTGGATAGGCAGCTGTCCTTGACCCACCCCTGCTGACAAGATTTAGGAAGGAAACAGATGGAAGCCTGTGGTTCTGTTATCTCAGGGGAGGCTGAAACCATTTTCAAAGGGCTTCGTAGATATTACCTTATTTGATCCTTGCAATAACAGCCCAGTGAGAGATGAAAAGCAACTTTCATTACCTGTCCTCCTCCCCCTATTCAGTTAAAGAGACAGAGCAAAAAGGCATCTGGGAATTGTTCAAGGTCATACAGTCAATGAAGGTACAGTCTGGCCTTTTGTCACCAAAGGTGTTGGTTTGACCACTTCTTCCTACTTTGGGTTTCCCCATGATGGTTCTATGCTATTAAGATGGAAACTGTTTGGGGCTACATTATGGGTCAAACAGACTTTGGTGAACTGGGCTGACCTGGGGAACTAACCATCAGGCATGTCTTTGTTTCACTGGAAAAATTTGTTCTGAGTTCTCAACAACTGATTTACATACAATATTTTAGTACACAGCTCATTTTAAATTGAGGACTGACTGTACTAAGCTTCTAACTTCTAAGGATAGAAAGATAGTCCTTTTTATTTTTCCTGTTCTGCTTTTGGAAACTACCAACAAGGGTGCCAATTAGCACCAGATGGGACAGGGACTATGTGATGTGGAACTCCAACCACTGGGAACTGGAATGAGTCCACTAATGTATTAAGCAATCAAAGAGCCAGAAGTCGGGCAGGATTCGAGTTTGGCACAATGTAAACCTCAGATCTGTAAAGGCCCAACTTTATACACAGAATCTGTCCCTTCTCTACTCACTGCCTATGAGGAAGAGCAAGAGAATCAGGAATTTGAAACTCTAGTACCCTTGAGGCCATAGACCTTTATGTGCACATTGCCTTTCTCTCGGAATCCTTTATCCACTCTGAACTTGAGCTAGTCTTTACAGAATAGTTAAGTAAAAGTGAAAATATCTGTTGTCTTGGAAACTTGGATTTCTAAGTATACAATTCTTACTTAGCTTTCTTTACATTTCTGAACACCTTTATTTTTGAAATTATAATTTTACCTATATACAGTCAAGTGTGGAATTAAAGCATTACATAGGTAACTTGAACTTAAAGGTAATTCAGACTTAAATGGCACATATTTATTAAAAACATAGATAAGTGAAGGAACATAGGAATTTCTATCACTATTATCCAGATAAATGTTTATTCTTATCCTCACCTTGCTAGTTGTGTGCCTTGGATGCAAAGGAATAGACTACAGCAGTCCATTTGGCTTGCTGAGTTCTGTACTTAACACTCACTATGTAATCCATCAACTTTCCCAGGTAGTGATCTTGGTCACCTTGAAGACAGTTGCACACAAGACAAATCGAACACAGTTTTGTCTCAGCTTGATATAAACCTGTATTTAATAGAAATGATCTAAGTTAAGCCTCATCCATAAAATTAATAGGTCGGATTTGAATAGTTCTTCCTGACATTTTTCTCATTATATACCAAAACACAGAAAATGGTATTATTCTGGAGAGTCCCTTGAGTTAAAGAGATGAGATAGTTCATGTCCAGAGGAAAACAATCGAGAGCTGGAGGCACTGTAGGCCCTGCTAGGCCAAACCGATGGCTGAGGGAATCAATATCTCAGCAAACCCGGAGCCCTTCGGTAACACACCAGTGTGTCAACACATACAACAGGGCATTACCAGGGTGGGAGCTCTGAAGTTAAGGATATTTATGGGCCCTTTGGGCATTCCAGGACTACTTTTGAGCCTAAATTCCCTGGGACATAACCACCGATTTGTGATTTGGACACCATGGTCCAAAGTCTTCTAGATCAAAAATTGATCTCAGAATGTGAGTCTCTTGGAGAATAGCGTTGATAAGACACCTAGTGCTGGAGCAACTGACTGTCCCAGTTTGATCAGGACTCAGGGGATTCTCAAGACATGACTTTTAGTGCCAAAATGAGGAAAGTCCTGGGCAAACCAAGAAAGTTGGTCCTCTACCTACTAGGTATTAAAATATTCTATTAGGAAAGCAAAGAAAGGCAGAGACACAAAGTTTCTGTTTTCATGGGCTCGAGTCTTTATTGTGGTCTTCTCAGGTCATTGGAGCCAGAGACAGCAGCACCGTGAGTTGGTCATTGACTCCAGGTCTACGGTTTATAAAGCAGGAGCCTATGACTTTTCTTATGAAATGTTTTCCTTTGTAAAGTTGTTTTTGCCAGTTCAAAGAGGAAATAGTGGGCTGAAATCAAGCGGCATGACTGAATGACTAGTGTTAAGCAAATGGTTCGTGCAAAGTCTTCATTGGAAACATTCAGACTCATAACAATAGTAGTTCTGACATGACTTCCTTTTGCTTGAGAAACTCATAAACATGACCTCTAGGCTATACTTTTGTTCAGCAGCTGCTGGTCCTTTAATTTAATTAGAAGCTACAAGCAAGCTTCTTAAAGAGGCAATGTGTGTACCAAACAGTGTCCAGAGGACACTCTGTTCATAAGATTTAAGATAGTCAGCACTGTTGGAATTACATGTTCTAATATAAGATGGGTGGACTGGTGTGGGAGAAATAAGAGCCACCACCCCCCTCCTCCCCCACCCAGACTTAAACCAAAATTGTTTTTGAGGTTCAAAAATATTCACATGACAGCTTTCTATGTTTGGCTGGAACAGACTGAACTGCAATGCCAAGAAAATGGTTTCTTCTATCTTTTATGCTAATGCAGATGTCACAGGAATTTAAAAGATTCTACAGCCCTGGCTATCTATGCTCATGTAGAGCTACTATGTCATTTTTAAACATGTATTGCACACCTATTATGTGCACAGAACGTGAAGGGAACGAGAAATGAGTAAGATGAAATTTTTCCCCTTGTGCCTACACCATGTTTTGAGGGAAAAACCACCTAAGCAAGTAACTTTCACACAGAACAAAAATAAAATCAATACAACAGAAATGTGAAAAGAACAAGTGGCATTTGAGCTGTAGCATTTGAAAAAGAGTAGGGTTCACCGTGTCAGTAAAAGAGGTGAAATTGGGAGTTCTCAAAATGGACCATGGGAAGCATTTTCTCTTACAATAGCCCACCAAGACAAGTATGCCCTAAATTCCCTGACATCCATACCACATAGGAGCTCCCTTTTATGAATGGACATTGACCTTGATGTCAGATAGACTTGAACTTGAATTCCGTCTCTGCCATGTATTAGTTATGTGAATCTGGGCCAATTATTTCACTTCTCTAAATCCACTCTTGCACTATAAAAGAAGTGCAAGGAGCCTGGTTGGCTCTGTGAGTTAAGTATCTGACTTTTGATTTTAGCTCAGGTCATGACCTCAGAGTCGTGGGATCGAGCCCTGCATCAGGCTCCCTGCTCGGCGTGGAGTCTGCCTGAGAGTCTCTCTCCCTCTCCCTCTGTCTTTCCTCCTGCTCTCTCTCTCTCTCTAAAATAAATAAAATCTTTTTTAAAAATAAAGGAATTAATAACAAAACATTTTTATTCATGTAGAAAGGCAAAATGAGATAATATATATAAAATTGCCTTAGATCTTATACAAATTGTGTGTGTGTGTGTGTGTGTGTGTGTGTGTGTGTGTATGAGAGACAGAGAGAGATTAAATTCTCTGGGCCACTTACCCATCTTTTTCTGGGTTTTTTTGTTTTCGTTTTAGGAAACTCATTGTGTATACTACAAACTTGAAAGTTACCACAGTGGGATGGCTTTTAGCGGGTGATGTGTAAAATCTCTCACTTCTTTTATTATTATGGAAACCACCAAATACATTTAAAACATAGAACTAGTCAACTTAGATCCATTGTTTAGTATCAATGACTTGTTATATGGGAGATGTGGAGTTACAGATGGGTAGAGGAGATGTTGGGGAAAGGAGAGAAGAGCCCCAAACTTAAAAAGGCAAAGCATGAATCTTACTCCAGGTAACTCAGTCTTTAGAATTAAACAGAACAGATTGCAGTTTTAATGCCCAATATTTTAATAAAAACCAGGACCTATTCCTCTTCTATGTGTCTTTTCTAGTATCTTTGGGTCCTGATATTTGGTCTAATGTCAACAGAATATCTGCTGGGAATACCAGGCACGGCTTAATATGACACCACTTTGTTCTGGTAGAGAAATTGCTGTTGGAAATTGCCATATGACTTTTGCAACATGTGCAACATTTTGGCACATGGCACTGATATGATTGCAATATTTTCCCCCTCTTGAACGTATTCCGATTCTCACTTGAAAATCTAATACGAGGAGAACCAAACAATGGTTCCAGGATGGCAGGTGTGATAGGATACCTGTGAAAGTCAACTCTTCTCCACCTCCTTTAGCCATTATTTCCACTGCTTAATTTCTTTTACTATTAGTAATATTTTTTCCAAATACCTATTTCAGCTTTTTCTTCCTCAATAAATATCCATCTTTAGCAAGGACAAAAAAACACACTCTTATTAAAACTACAAAGACAATATTATGTTTTCCTTTTTAGACTCAAACATGGAGGAGAGCCACAGAAGAAGTACAACTGGGTCAAGGAGGAAAGAGATGCAGAAGTGAGAAACGAGAGGAGAGGGCAAGCGTCATCTCCATTCCCTTCCTTTTTGCACCCACACTCTATTTTCTTCACATCTCTGGTCAATTACAAGTCCATTGTGGGAAGCTGCCATGACATCCTCCTGCTACCTATTGCACTGAAAGGAGACCAGCGCCCAAAACACATTTCAGTGTTTGGATTGGAAACTTCAGGTGTTGAGATACCCCATGGAATGATACTGGTAGATCAGTAACAAATCTATCAAGTACTTTTTTTTTTAAGTATCCACATAAGTTTCCTTGTGCTGAATGAGCCAAACACTTTCAACGCTGGTTCTGTCGTACTTGGCAGAGTAACGCTACATTTATTCACTTTTTTTTATGGTTGAGAAGAATTCTATGATCTTCAGCAAATTTGCTTCATTCTATTACTGGCTGCAGCTCTTTGCGATTTTTCTCTAAATTATCACAGTGTTCATTGTCATCAGTTTAAATGGTGGTTAAAGTAGGTCTATTATTTTTATGAAATGCTAAAATTGCTTTTAAAAAACCTTTAAGAAACTAATGAATACAACAAATATGTGGAGAAAATAACCTACATCTATTCATTCATTTATTTATCCACTTATACAACAATATATATGAACTTTTACTATGTACACTGTAATAGGCATTGGGAATATAGTAGTGAAAAAGAGAGAAAAAAAAGAGATAATCCTATCATGAATTTGACAATCTTCTGTGAAGTGATAGACATAAGACACAATAAATAATTGGATTATACAGCATTGTGGAGTGATAGTACTATAGAGAGAAATGACATAGAGTAAAAGAGATGGAAGGGGCTGGATGGCAAGAGTGTAATTTTAAATAGAATGATCATAGGTATCTGAGAAGGTGATGCTGGGCAAAGAATTACAGGAGGTAAAGGAGTTAAGCCAAAGTATATCGGAAGGAATGCTACTACAGACAAAGACCCGAGGTCAGAGCATGCAGTGTGTTAGTTACAAGATGGGATGGTTAATTTTGCATGTCAACTTGACTAGGCTAAGGGTGCCAAAGTTATTTCTGGTTGTGTGTGACAGTGTTTCTGGAGAGGATTAACATTTGAATCAGTAGCCTGAGTAAAGAAGATCACCTCCACCAATGCAGGTGGGCATCATCCAATTCATTGAGATCCTAAATAAAAAAGGCAGAAGACAGGCAAATTTGTTCTCTGCTTCAGCTGGGACATCCATCTTCTCCTGCCCTTGGAAACTGTCACTCCTGGTTCTCAGGCCTTTGGACTTGAACTAGGACTTACATTACTGCACTAACCATGTGAGCCAATTTTTATTTCCCATTATAAATATCTAATAAATCTCTCTCTCCCTTTCTCATATGTATATGTGTAAGAGAAATATATATATACTGAAGAACCATGACCAATATTTCATGCGTATAGAGTCAGACACAATTTTACCATAGCATTTGAAAATCAAACTAGTAAAACATGTTCTAATAAAATATTACTCTATTTCCTTCCTTCACATTAGGCTAAGAAAAATTTTATGCTGAGCAAGATCAATGTTCCCTCTGTTTAGGTTTATTAATTGGTATGCACAAAACACTATCACAACATAACACAGAGCAAGTGTTACCACTATTCAAAATCAGATCATTAGTTTTTGTTTTCCACTGTAATGTAATGAATATATAAATACAAACACTGAGATGTTTGCTGCTGGAAACAAGTAAATGTTGGAATATATTCTATAAACATTGCATAAGTTATGATATAAAGTTACATTTTATAGGCAATTTTATTGGTCTTATAGCCATTAGCCAAAAGTCTCAGGTGCTTGGGTTAGTGGAAAAATAAGCTACTGTCTGTAGAATTTTCAATAAAACAGTCAAAAAAGAGGTTGATATTAAAGAAAAATTGAAATAACTAATATTATTTTAGAGACAATGATTTTTTTTTCATTTTTACACTATATCATGCATATTGGACCACTTTTTAAGTTTATTTCTCTCAAAGGATTTAGAATTTTTCCAAAATATCAATTTGGTCTTCAAAGTTGAGTTTAAATTAAGATTTAAAAAAATATTTCAAACTCTTATAATTGTTAATTATTTTTAATCATGTCTTTATTTGGCATTTTGCTTACGTGCATGAAAAACCTCAAAAAAGACATTAACAGTGGTAGAAAGTGATCTTTGAATTGCCAGCAGAAGGAAAATGTGCATTTTCAAAGGGGACTGTAAGTAAAACTGATATAGTCCTCTTTTTTTTCCAAAATAAAGAAGAATTAATTGCAAATAATTAAATTGGGTTTCTAGGCTGAATGATAACTTTTGAGAGCTGACATCTGATCACTGAGCTCACCTATCCAAATAAACGTAGTATTAGTTAGTCTGTTTTTCTTTCATTATATTTGAAGCTAGGAAAATAAAGATGGAATAACCAGTCTCTCACTGACAACCCTGTTTTTTTCCACTGCAAATGAGCTAACATTCTGTACTCTTTTTTTATGTTTAAACAAAAGATAAGTTTTATGTTTTTAAAATTTACACACACATGCTCATACACACCTAACCCAAGAGAAGATAAAGTTAAACTTAAGTGACTTCCTTAGCTTAGAGTCACTTCACTGTATCCCCTTCTTTTCCCACATCAACATCATACCAAGCTCAGGGCCTTCATGATGATCTTCTCCTGCCTCCCCTCCATAAACCTCACCCCTCTGAGTACCAGGTTCTTCAACTTCCTCTTGGTAGCTGGTTCATTTGTTGAAGGCAACCCATGCAAACCTGATATGCGTATGTTACTTCTAACATGATAGTTATCACTAGGATTTTTGGTGAAACAATTACCAAAGTGTTCTAAGAGAATGAAGTGAAGCAGGAAGAGCTTATTAGAGAAGGAGGTCCAAAAAGGCAAGTGAACATCAGCAGCAAACACTCTCACTGACTTGGATCAACTATACTGGATGCTGAAGGACCTCCTGGATTCAGTCCCAAAGAGAACTGGAGAAAAGCCTAGCAGGCACTTCTTTGAGCTACCACATTAATATAAACTTGTAATGTTAGACCAAAAGCCTTAGTCTTCCTCCACCTCAATCCCCAGCCCCAGTCACAGAAGTAACTACTGTTCAGTATCTATGTATTCTATGCCTACACAAAAAGGATATGTGTATGTAGAGTGTGTGTGTATTTGTGTGTGTGTATATATATAATCACACCCCCACCACCTACCACCAGTGTTATTCTAAACAATCAGACTTTGAAAACATTTTTTATGGATTATTAGGTCCTTTGTATTGCATTGGAGAGATTGGCAGACAGGGAAAAGGATGCTAGGCCAAGACTAAGTTCAAAAGTGGGATCTTCTCCCATGGAAATGGGAGGGAGAAACAATATAGGACTTCTTAAGGAATAAAAAGCAAAGGCATATATCAGGGAAGAGGAGCAAAACTAACAACTGTGGCTTTTTATGGAATCCTGGCCCTCACTGATCTCTGTGCTGCTGAAAGATGCATGCACATCATAAAGACAGTAGTCCCAGAGTTTTAGGAGCAGAATAACAGCGAAGCAAGTGGTGGCCCACAGTGACACGGGACATGGCTGTGAAGAACAGACTATGGAGAGTCAGCTGCCAAATGGATGAACTTTGGAAAGGACTAAGACAGTCTCCCAACTTCCCAGATACACTAGAAGAAACCCTCCTTTGGGGATAAGTTGGTACTTGGGAAACAGAAAGCATACCTAATTATTTAGTTTACAAACTGGGGTCCATTTAACATTATATTGTCAACGATATAAGAAGAAATCTTTTCTCTCTACATTCTTTTTTTAAAAGGTTTATTTATTTATTTTGAGAGGGAGAACATGAGGGGGAAGAGCAGATGGAGAGAGAGAGCGAGAGAGAATCTCAAGCAGGCTCCATACCCAGCATGGAGCCCGACAGGTGGCTTGGTCTCACAACCCTGAGGTCATGACCTGAGCTGAAATCAAGAGTCATTTGCTTAATCAACCAAGCCACCCAGGCACCCCTCTTTCTCTATGTTCTTAACTTGGCCTATAAATGTGGTATGCTACAGGCAGCTCACATTGGTACATGAGGGCCAATCATTAAATTTTCAGAAATTTTATAGGCCAGTTGTTAAACATGGTCATTATTGAAAATTAAAGTATGTAAACCTGCAAATAAACAACTTACATGAAAAGCAAAAATAATACATCTTCAAAACCCAGTACTTCCTAATTATTTTCCTACATTTTGTATTATCTGTGCTTATTATATTATCTCTGATGAGGTTATTTCCACCCATTGTTTCTGCAGGAGGGAAGAACTATGCTCTGCTGCACATCTCTTCCCAACTTTGCCTATAGTTACATCACATTGGTCACTTGAAATAAGCCAGAGTGGGAGTGTATACACCACAAAAGTTGGCCAATGCTATAAATCAAGGTTCAATTTGTTTTGTTGGTTGTCTAGACCACTGGTTGTCAACTAGGGTCAAGTTTGCCCCTTACATTCCCACCATTTAGGAATGCCTGGGGAAATTTTTGGCTCTTACAACTGGGGTTGTGGGTACTACTCGTATCTAGTGGGCAGAGACAGGGGTGATCCTATTACTCACAGGACAACCTGTCACAACAAAGAATTATTCAGCCCAAAATGATAACAGTGCCAAGATTAAGAAACCTGGGTCTAGTCCTAACAAAGTGATGTAGAAAATGTTAACAGTGCAGGTTAAACTTGCAGTATCATATCTGTACATATTACATTGGTCTGTACCTGCCTGCCCCCCGCCAACCAACTCCTGTCACCACACAGCAACTTCAGCCAGCCTCTGTCTTCCAAATTCCCCACTCAAAAGGCAGGCATCAGTCCCTCTGTCTCAAACATCCCCAAACTCCAAAGAACCCACAGCAAGTACTCTTGAGTGATGTCCCACCATACTCCACTCTTGCACCACAGCAGTATCTGGCCCGTGATTCCACATACTGCTCTTGCAGCCCCATCTGACTTTGCTTGATAGAGAGAACTGCAGGTACACTCTCTTTTCCGTGAACTGCCCCCAGAAGAGTCATCCAATAAATCTCTAATTCTATTATACAGATTCAAATTAGCTAATGAGCAATGGATTTCAGGACTAGATCTGCTATTTTATGATAGATGAGATAAAAGGTTATGTTTAGAATGTGCCTACTTATAAGTTCTTACTCTCAGCTTCAACCAAAATTAAATAATAGAAAAATTCCCATGCCACATCCTATCATATATACTTGAAGAGTGCCATTGCAGAAGCTGGACAAAAGGAGGCCCTGTTTATACAAAAATATTTAATAATATTGAACCAAGTTTACTGACATTACTGTAAACCTATATGGTGGACTCCAACCAGGGTTTCTAAGTTTGTACAACTTAACTTGGGAGTGGCCAATGTGGCTCAAACCAATTAAGTATCCGAAAGGATTCTCTGGTCTGGTGTTTAGACAGAAGGATCCTGTGCATATAGAAAAGTCAAGATAGAAACCAACGAGGTGCTAGAGGTCAATCGCCTCTGGACAATTTAGGCAAACAGATTCAGTGGTTATAGCAGTAAATTATCCTACTGAGTAAATTAATTCACATTGTGGCAGAAGTTGAGTGTGGATGACATATCCCATGTGGTTCTCTCTCCGTGGCTTCTTCCTCTGATTGCCACAGAGCCACAGTCAAAGTGTTACATCCTACCTCAGTCTGCACAGAGCAATGTCAGTTTCCTATAAGGAAGCACAATAAATGGTCATTTCCATCAACTTCTTAAAATTCATCAAAACCAAATAACCAAAAGAGTAGAGAATAAAATAAGTGGATTTCAAAAATCCACATTTAAAAAATAAATTCTATGAGTCAACAATCTGAGAAAATGAAAACCAGAACTAAACAAGTAAAGATGTTCTTCTTCCTTCTTTCCAAAATGTAAGTAGTTTGTTATTTTCTTTCATAAAGCACTCCATGAAGTAGCCTTTGGTAACTGCCAACTTTAGAGAGAGAATTATTAGAGGCAGAAAATTTCTAGTCCCTGTCTTGCCAAAGCAGCAAGCTTAAGGAATTTACTTTCCATAACAGTTTATTTACATATACTTTTAAATGCTTCAGTAAGAACATACACTCTAGAAATATTTCATGACAATGGGTATAAGACCCTAAAACCAGAAATAATAAGTGTTGTCAAGGACATGAAGGAAAGGGAACCGTTGGTGAGAATGTAAATTGGTGCAGCATGGCTGGAACTTGAGGGCATTGGGTTAAGTGAAATAAGTCAAAGGAAGATGAATATTACATGATCTCACTTATATGTGGAATCTAAACAAACAAGAATGAACTCATAGATACAGAGAACAGATTGGTGGTTGTCAGAGGCAGAGGGATGGTGAGGAGGGAGTAAGATGAGTAAAGGTAGTAAAAGGTACAAACTTCTGGCGGAGCAGGGACTCGAGCCATGGAGGAGACACCGCCCCCGGGCTGCAGCAAGCCGCACCTGGAGAAGCTGACCCTGGGGATCACCCGCATCCTAGAATCTTCCCCAGGTGTGACAGAGGTGACTATCATAGAGAAACCACCTGCTGAACGTCATATGATTTCTTCATGGGAACAAAAAAATAACTGTGTGCTACCTGAGGATGTGAAGGATTTTTACCTGATGACCAATGGCTTCCACATGACATGGAGTGTGAAGCTGGATGAGCACACCATTCCATTGGGCAGCATGGCAATTAACAGCATCGCAAAACTGACTCAACTCAACCAGTCTTCCGTGTATTCACTCCCAAATGCACCAACCCTGGCAGACCTGGAGGATGATGCACTTGAAGCCAGTGAGAACCAGCCAGAGAAGCCTCACTCTGATTCTCGCAGTGTGATATTTGAGCTGGATCCTTGCAATGGGAATGGGAAGGTTTGCCTTGTCTACAAAAGAGGGAAACCAGCGTTAGCACAAGACGCTGAGATCTGGCTCCTGGACAGAGCGTTGTACTGGCATTTTCTCACCGAATCCTTCACTGCTTACTATCACCTGCTCATCACGCACCTGGGCCTGCCACAGTGGCAGTACGCCTTCACCAGCTATGGCATTAGCCCACAGGCCAAGCAGTGGTTCAACATGTATAAACCCATCACCTACAACACAGACCTACTTGCAGAAGAGACCAACTGCTTCGTGAACAAGCTGGATCCCAGCAAAGTGTTCAAGAGCAAGAACAAGATCTTAATCCCCAAAAAGAAAGGGCCAGTCCAGCCTGCAGGTGGCCAGAAAGGGCCCCCGGGTCCTCCCTCCACCTCTAAATCCTCTTCTAGCCCTGGAAACCCTGTCCGGAAATGAGCACCCCAACCTCCCCGCCAGCCCTACAGCAACGATTTCCAGGCACGGATGGCCCAAGCCTCAGATTCTGTGAGTGGCACCATAGGCCTTTTCCCATCTGCGTGAGCCAAGTCCTACGCCTTTTACCCCCGTTGGCATTAGCCAGGAGTTCAAGGGCATACTCAGGTCTCCCCCAGAGTCCTTTCCTCAGCCCTTGCCTCTGAAAGCTGTGGAGAGTTTCAGAACTTGTTTTAGTTAAATAGAGCTGCTAAGAGCTTTCCTCTCTTTCCACCCCCAACCGTCTACACCCCTCAGCAGGGATTAGAGAAATCCCCTGAAGAAACCACTGATTTTGACCCATGAGGCATTAGAACTGTGCTGTTCAGTTGGTAATCACTAGCCAAAGGTGGCTGTATAAATAAAAAACTCAGTTTGTCAGTTGCATTAGCCACATTGTGAGTATTCACGTGGCTGGTAGCTTCTGTATTCAACAACAGAGATAATGGAACATTTCCACCATCACAGAAAGTTCTGTTGGGCAGCACTGCATTAGAATGTTTTCATGCTGTCCTTACTCAGATCAGTTCATTTTTGTTAGAGAATGTGGATACCTTAATTTGATGGGTCATAATGTTCCATGGAAATTCTTGAAGGTGAAAAAAAAAGGTACAAACTTCTAGTTATAAAATAAGTAAGTCCTGGTGATATAATATACATCATTATAGTTAACAATACTATATCGTAAGTCTGAAAGTTGCTAAGAGAGTGGATATTAAAAGTTTTCATCACAAGAAAAAAATTGCAACTGTGTATTAATGGATGTTAACCAGACTTATTGTGGCGATCATTTCACAATATATACAAATATCTAATCATTATGTTTACACCTGAAGCTAATATAATGCAATATGTCAACTAGATCTCAATTCTTAAAAAAAAAAAAAAAAAAAAACCTAACTATAAGTTTGGGAATTTAAAAGGTCTTATATATTGAAAACTAAAATATTATCCAAAATTGTCAGAGACGTAGTGTAACTGTCAAACCACAACAAGTCATTGTAACTTAAAAAGTGCTTTCTTCCTTGTTATTAATGGCCAGTAGAGACTCAAGCAGCAGGCATACAAATCTCGTCCTCCATGGTCATTGCCAGCCTCCTGCCTCCTTCTACACAGGTGCTTTCCGTGGTTTCATGTGAAGGTGTAAGAAAACTAAACCAACGAGTGGAAGAATAAAAAGTTGTATTTAAACTTCATATAAGAAATACATTTTTAACAGCTATTCAAAAGTGGAATGAGCACAGCGTACTACTCACTCACAGAAAGGCATGAAGTACTGAGAGCCGCCATAGTGCAGAGGAACTCCTCAGTGAAAGAAACCAGATGTAAAGGCCACAGATAGATTCTATTTCTATGAAGTATCTAGAATATGTAAATCCACAGAATGCAGGCCAGTTGCTGCCAAGCCCTGGGCAGAGGCGGGAATGGGGAGAAACTGCCTCATGGGGAAAGGGCCTCATTTTGGAGTGATGGAAGTGTTTTGGAACCACACAGCGATGGTGGTGGAACAGCACTGTGAATGTACTAAATGTCATGGGATTGTTCACTTGAAAATAGTTAACTTGGAAATAAGGGAAAAACCAGAAAATTACAAAGGTAGACTGAATAGCTTGAGAAGTTTTGAGTTCTCCACTCCTAAAGTTGTTCACTGCAGCAGAAGCCAGAAGTTCATTCATGAGAGATGCAGTGGCAAGAACAAAGTCAAGGTGGGGACTAGATAAACCCCAGGTCCTGTCTAGCTCAAGATGCTGATATTGTGTGGCAATTTGACATGCTCCCAGCTCTCAAAGACAAAATTCTCCTGTGACCCACAAGTTCTTCCTGCTCATGGCCCCAGGCTCACCTCACCACAAGCCCCCCTCATTCTCACTTCACTGCTTTCTTGTAGCCCCTCATACTCGCCATGATCCTACCCTTCTCCCGACTTTTGCACATGCATTTCCGCTCTCTAATATGTCCTTCCCTCTTTTTTCTTATTGTGATATAACCAAGATACAACATTCTCTTAGTTTCAGGTGTACAACGTAGTGATTTGAGGTGTTTACATGGCAAGCCCTCCTCTCTTTATCTGGTTAATTCCCACTCACCGTCCAAGCGCCATGACTTCAGAGAAGACTTCTCTCATCCACTGCATCAAGACAAAGAGGATCAAGGATGGTGGAATAGAGAGGAAAGGAGAAGAAAGCAGGAAGCTCATGCAGAGGCAGAAGGGACAAGACCAGAGGGGGTCAAGGGTTAAGATGCATCAACTGAATTATAGGGGGTTTACCAAATGCAAAATTTCTCCTTTATTTAACTTTCCACAATTTCTGTAATTTGCATAATTTACCTAATGTACACTACATATTAAAGTTTACCATTTTCAACACTGTAATGTCATGTTCATGTCTGCATGTTGCCTAGAAACAAATTTTATTCATCTTCCTTTGCTACAGCTTACCGACTCCAATGCCTTGTACATGTCAGCATTCTCTACAGCTTACCGACTCCAATGCCTTGTACATGTCAGCATTCTCTCCCATTACCACGTATGGAATGAATGAATATTTGCTGGGATCTCTTAGGTTTTCAAGTACACTAGCAATATCCGAACTTGTAAGATACTTAAAGGGCTATGTATTACACTTCTTTGAATCTTTCCTTGTGCTTTGCAAAGTATTAAGCACACAACAGAGCTCAGAACATTTTTTGACGAAGAAACGAACGATGAGTGAGTGAATGATTTCAGGATAACTTTCCCAAAGAATTTGGTTTATTCAAGTCGCCAGCAATTTCTAGGAGGGTAATGAATGCCCTCCAGTGTAAGTCTACACAAAATCTATTTAGAAAGGCAAGCCCCAGGCTGGAAGCCTCCTGGAGAGGGATGGTTATTGCTTGGTCCCAACTGTCACCTCAACACAGCTGCGCCCTTCTGTGTGGTGTTGCTCTGTAACCTCAAAGGGACCGCCCACTGTGGATCCTGGAAACACCAAGAGCTCCTGCCCATGACAACGAATGACTTTTCCATAGTTCCTGATTGCAGTTTCAGTAATGGCCGTAGTTGGGGTTTGTGACTCAGCATTGCCCCTTCATCTACGCCACCGTCCCCAGTGAGAAGCAGCAGCAAGGTGACCAGGCAGCTTCCCAGTAAACCTCCGCAGGAAGCAGCATGGCCTAAGAGAAAGAGCATGGGATGGAGTTAGGAATCCTGGATTCTCAGTCTGACATGTGTGCCCATCACAGCTCTACTGGGACCCGAGGAAACAAGTCACCTGCTGGTTGGCTGAGCATCTATTCTGTTCTGGACACTTTACATGCCATTTACTTGATCAGCGCGACAGTTTTACCTTGAGCTAACATGGCCTCATTTTCTCAGATTGAGCAACAGAGTCACTGAGAGGCTAAACAGCTTGCCCCCCGGGGGTGGTGGGGGAGCAGATATCTAGGATGTAGTCTATTCAGAATTTGTACCTGGGTTTTTCTGGTAAGATTGTCTTTTTCTGGACCTCAACTGATCTATAAAATAAAGAGATTAAGATGCAAATGATTTAACATCTGCATAATCTTTCAAAGACTACTTCAACTTCTCTCTAATTTGTACCCATTACCACGGGAAGTAACCACTGTGGCAGGAAGTTGAACAGAAACCAACAACAACAAAAAAAAAATAGACAAAACCAGAGACACACTAAAGTGAATTAATGTGTTTGAATATTGGTTGTGGACAAGGCAGGCAATCTTCGTACATATGCCTTGCCTACAGCAAGAAGACGTTTCTAATAAAGTTAAATATAACATTATAGTGATTCAATGGTCATGTTCATTTTCTAAAATGTTACACTGCCCTATCAAGTTTGAGGACTAATGACTGGACACATTTCAATGCACGCCATTAACACCGAGAAAAGGAAACTTCTGCTTTGTGCCTATTCACTCATATGTAAGTCCGTCTAAATAGGGGGAGATTAATGTCTTTCTCAGATGAAGGAGCTAGACAGCCTGGTAAGCTTGTTTCACTGGAACATAACAAAAACACTGAAGCCAAGGACCAGGCGGCCACGTCTCCGTAGGTAAAAGAGGTGCCCCCCCCTTCCGAGGGAGAATAATATCCTGTTCCCCCAAACAGAGGGAGAATAAGATCTTCCACTTCATCCTACTTATTCTGGGGATCAAAAGCCAATGTCAGCCTTCAAAGATGTCAAACTGGCACTCACAGAAGCATTAGGATCACTTAAGGAATACACGCAATAAAAAGAAGAGAAAAAAAGGACTTTGGAAAGCCATCAAAAACATGAGAGAGGGCATTCTGTGGCCAGGCAGAAAATGATAAAGGATCCCGGGTTTTATGTGCTTGAGAGAATTGAACCGTATCGGTATTACATAGCCATGCAAAACCCTGACTCAAGGTCATGCTGCCTGTAAGTGCAATTTCTAGAGGGAGACTGGATTCACAGGGAAGACTATGATTTGTCTGGGATTTTGCCCCCAAAGTGTAAGAATAGCTTAGGCATTAGGTATTCCTAATTTGTTATAACTTGCGAGCAACTGGCTAAGTTGGCAACCGTAAAGAGGCTGGGACTGCATCGGAGTCTAATAAAAGCCCTAATAAAAGTTTTAAACTAGTTCACACATCTGCAGTCTAACAGGGGGGTATTACCTAATCTGTGCCATTGCATGGCAGCCCCACCCACCCCGCTGGATGCTTGCTAGAGAATGAGGGTGGAGAGGGTATTGGTGCAAGGCTCCCCCCAGGCGGAATTTACAGCTTCTTTGAGAACCATGGCCAGCTTCAGAAGAACCTTGAGGGGATTTATTTAAAGAAATATAGCTAATTCTCTTGGGTTCCCATAATTTGCACTTGCAAAACTTCTTTGAACAAGGCTGAAGCTTGCCTCTTCCATGTAGAGATATCTTCACTAGGAGACACAAATTGATGGCTGGCATTTTAATGCCCCCATGCAAAAATAACCAACAAGCCTCCAGGGTCCCAGCCGAGGCTCAGAGAGTGCTCCCCTGCAGTGTGAGGACTGCATGATTGCTCTCCAGAGGGGAGGGAGGAGCAGGGAGCAGCTGTAGGTGGGAAGCCCAGCATTTCTTTCCACACTTTGAAAATTAATTTAGAACCTTGGGAAAATACAAAAGGCAGAATTTTTAATTAAAATTTTAAAGCTTTGTAGCATATTGATATTAAATGCAAAAAAAAATCTTGTCCCATTCCAGAATAAGTATTATATTTTTCTAAGAGAACGTGTGTGTACCATGAGCTGACATTATGATATGTTTCATTAGGTGATTCTAAAGGTTATTCTTGTTTCATGCATAAGCCTCATATGGCCACATCGCTGGCTGGATCTCAAGAGGGTGAGCGTGGCCCTTAGCTACTAACAGTAGCAGCCTTCAAGACCTATACCCACCAGGAGTACACAGATCAAATGGGCTCTTAGAGTCTAGTCACACATTTATATTAAAAGGGAGAAAAGCCAACCTTTTGGGATTTTTCCAGAGCTTCAAATAGTCTCCCTTCTCTCAGCTCATCAAGCTTAAAATGGTTTCCTTTGTTAGCTTTCAGCCACCCTTGCCTTCCAGACTAAGGGGATTTGAAACCCCTCTCCCCAGGTTAGGGAAGATACAAAGGACTTTTTAGTTCACCATATTTTCCTGAAAGAAAATCTCTCTGTCTCATAAAAACAGCCCCAAACCACACAGAAGTGTGGGGGGCAGTGGGAAGGAGAGAGCCCAGGCCCAATGCCATTCAATCAACTCTCTCACAGGACTGAGAACTGCGAGGTGTCCCCTGAGGATTAGCATCAGGTGAATCGTGGTGCCAGACAATTAGCAGAATAATCTACCTTATTCTAATAAAGAGACCCATTGCAACGCATTTATTGCCCTAAAAGTGAATGTGTTGATCAGGCCTTTATATTTGTGCATGCACTCTCAAAGAAAAAGAAACTTGCTTTCACTTTGATGGAGAATATCATTCTCCACATCAAGCCAAGAAAGAAAAGAAAGAGAAAAGAAGAGAAAGAAAGAGAGAAAGAAAGAGAGAAAGAGAGAAAGAGAGAAAGAGAGAAAGAGAGAAAGAGAGAAAGAGAGAAAGAAAGAAAGAAAGAAAGAAAGAAAGAAAGAAAGAAAGAAAGAAAGAAAGAAAGAAAGAAAGAAAGAAAGAAAGAAAGAAAGGAAGAAAGGAAGGAAGGAAGGAAGGAAGGAAGGAAGGAAGGAAGGAAGGAAGGAAGGAAGAAGGAAGGAAGGAAGGAAGAAGGAAGGAAGGAAGGAAGGAAGGAAGGAAGGAAGGAAGGAAGGAAGGAAGGAAGGAAGGAAAGAAGGAAAGTAAAAAAGCACTTTAAGTCCACTGAGGAGGAGCCACAACCAAAAGTATATTAATTCCACTTTAAAAGCTCTGTCCTATAGTTGCCTTTTTTTTTTTTTCTTCCCGCTCTCTAATTCACAGAAACGAGAATGGCCTGGATTCATAAAACATTTCTTCTTCTGCAATGTTTTCATTTGTTCTGCTGGTGCAATAGGTAGCCTAGTCCCATTTGGTTCTAATTTGTCTAAAGGATGTCTGAGGTACGGAGGAAACTGAGACTTTAGAAGGTTCTTTCAGACGGGTAGCGGAAGAGTTAAGATTCTAATCCAAGTCTATCTTGGTCAGGAACCCACACACTCTGAAGTCCTTCATGATGCTTCTTCCTGCCCAGCAGCACATAACAGTCCCAGAAGATCCCTCTCAATGTCTCAAAAGGCAAGGACACTGTTCAAGAAAAGAGAACCCCCTCATCTTCCCTAAGGGCAACTTAGAACAATAGCCCACGCTCCACCCCCCAACACTTTCTGGTTAAGAGATATGGTGGCACAGGGCAGAGCAGAGGCAGTGAGAAGGCTCTTCAGAGAAAGAGGTATCTATACGTGGGAGCAGGGCCAGGGGAGTGGCTGGCACAGGAGAACCAAGCCAGGTACGAAGTGGAGCCCAGTATAAGCTCCCACAGCTTTGTGTGCTGACTGGCCCCAGATGCCAATGAAAGGAATTAATATGTATTCAAAAACATGGCCTTTCCATAATAGAAGCTATTTTGTTGCCAAGTTACCAAGAATGTCTGGTAGTGTCAGAGCTGGGCTTGGGTGGGGATTTTAGCCAAATAAAACTCTTCTTGTGGCTTGCTACTATTATTTTTCAGTGGCAATCATGACTCAGAAAGCAATCCTTAAAAATATATTTTATCACCTAGATATTTTCAGACAAGTGTCCCTGAGTTGTGATGCCTCTCTTGTCCTGAGTTGGACCCATATTATTTTCAGTTTTCTGTAGCCACCATACTTGCCATTTAGAGGAGACACCAGCCACATACCATTCTCTATCCTAGACTAGAACTTTGACCCCATCATTCTGGCAGAGGGGTTCTCAACAGCGGCTACAAATGGGGACTCAATGGAGAGTATAATCATTATGACTACCATAGTGAAGAGTATAATGCATCTAATGTCCTTGGTAGAGAAATATGTAAACAAAAGACAATCTATTCACACATTTCAATAGGATTACTCTCCATGCTTACCTCTAGCCTGTAATAAAACTATCAATAATTTGTAAATGATGTGAGTTTTCACTAGAAAAGCAGCTATAAGAGAGTACTGATGAAGAAAGGATGACTTTCTGAGTCAATAGCATAGATGGTTAAATGCAATTTCATCCCCGCCCCGACCTCCATACCTTGGAAAGATCAGTCAGAAGCTACAGGACACATTTATCCACAAGTATGATAATGTTGGAATAAAGGACACACACGAGTTAGGAAAATCATTCTTCCACTTTGGGTTTGGGACTCACTTCTTTTTTTTTTTTGCTTGCTTGTTTCACAGTCACATCTATTTAATTAGATGTGAGAGTATCCTGCTTATTTTGTATATAATTTGCTTTTATTGTGCCTTTGTAGAAATAAGGAAAAGGTAACCCCTCTGGACCATTCATTCCTTGGGAAGAGGAAGATGCACTTTTAAGGAAGAGAAGGTGCCTACCCCTTCCTCCAGGAAGGACTGAGCACAAGATGGATTTCAGCTCCCACCTACTCCCTCTGTTGGGCATTTATGGGCAGTGTATGAAATGCATAGCCTAAGCATGTAGTCCTGAGGAATCGCCCACAGTCAATTCACAATTACTCTTTTTCCATAGTATCATTCAATGGAAGGTCTCTGAGGAACATTTCTAAACTCTGCCATCGTGTTTTGGTTGAGACAAGGCTTGGGGAGTTTCTAGCATTTAGTGAAAAGGGGTCAGGTATGTTAGATGTCTTGTCGAGTTCAGGGAAGTCCCAAACTACAGATAATTGTTCTACGTTCTGCAGATTTAAAAAAAAAAAAAAAAAAATTTAACTGGTACGATTAACTGAACCTTGATCCTAATTCCTTTATACATATAAATTAAGGAATTTATTTAAGTTTTTATTAAATTTTGCAAAAATGCAACTACTGTGTAAATCAAGAGAAAACTATTTTGTTGTTTTGCAACATCTACCACTAAAAACAACTCAAGTCATAGAATTTGCATTTCTAACACATGTATAAGTCTATGTTCGTAGTTGTTCCATTCATGATAACTGAACATATGTGTATTTTCCATATCTTACTTCAAAATACCATAAATAAAGGAAAATTACCATGGTATTCTGTTGACTATTTGAAATTAGGTTTTACATCTTTGCCCATAAAAGTCACCAATGTGCCCTTAATCTCTATTTGTTTTTCTTTGTAATTAAGTAACAATACCATTAAAATTTAAAAAAAGTTTTACAAAGAAACATCCTAATAAAGTTGTACAAGAATTTACTGGAGTGGCGATGGAAAGGAATATAAATACGATGATTTTTTTTTTTTTTTTTACTTTTTCATTAAGCAATGTTATTTCAAGAAGAATTGACGATATGGCAAACAGTGTTAAAAAATTAGCCACCGAGTAATAAACTGCAACAAGCAAATTTTTATGACAAGTGCATGAAAGCATCCTATGTCATAAAGATCTACTGCTCACATACCTAACATTTGCAAGGAAAGAAAAAGTTGTAAGAAACTATTATTTTCAAAATTACTGATAGAGGACAAATAAGGATGTCAGTAGTTGAAATTCTTAAAAAAAATTAAACAAAAAAAAAATCTCACTTCCAATATCATTCCTTATACCATAGATAGTGAGACCAGCTATGATTTGTCAACAAGACCTTATAACAACATAAAGGATCACCATGTTTTAGCAGTTCATTTTATTTTTCATGGATAACTAGTAGATAAGTATCTGGGTGAAACATTTCACCAATCAGTAAATACTTTCATCAGACTTTAATCAATAAAATTAAGACTAATCCTTTGAAAGACAGATTATTTGAAAACCTATAGAATAACAAAGATATTAAAAGGCTTATCTGACCTAGTAAGTAATCTTTTCCTACATTTGAGATGGTTGTCAAAGGAAACTGTTTATAAATATTTTGCTCACTATTTCATGTTGTTGTAGAATTATTTCATTCAGTGAAAAATTTGTGACAAACTGAATACCAAAATTAAAATATTGAAAAATGTACTTACTTTTCAGAGTTATTGATAAAAAAGGTAAATGAGGTGATCCTTTAGATGCAAGGAAATGACGTTAATCACATTAAAGTAAAAGGAATTTTCATAGGAACTATCAAGAAACAGATTTCTTTTAAAACAACCTTTGTCACTGACCATTTTCAGAGTTCTTTCCAGCTGTTGAGGAAGGTTAAATGTAATAATAATGATTTGGAAATATATTACTCATATGGCTGCTAGCAAAAAGATGAGATATGAAGATCTGAATGAGTTTCCATTAGTGATTCCGTGAGAATCATTTATTTGAAATGGAAAATGGGCATGTCAGCCAACATTCTCACAGTTACCTGAGAAAGAATGCAGGGGCCAAAGATTTGAGTTTCAAAGTGGTTGGTATCTTTCTCATTGTTAAATGTTAAATTCTCATTTAACATTTCTTGTAATACCTAGTGAACAAATGCAGCTTTTGTGTTTTGTGAAAATGTCTATTTCATTTTCATTTTTGAAAGATGTTTTTGCTGACCTAGGAGTCTCGATAAACAGAAGAGGTTTTGTTCTTGTTTGTTTTGGGGGGGCTTTGGGGGGTTTTTTGTTGTTTTTCCAGTATTTTTAAAATGTCAATCCTTGTCCTCTGGCTACCTTCCTTCTGAGAGTCAGTGGTAATTGTTATCTGCTTCCTGGCACATAATGTGTGTCTTCTTTCCTCCAGCTGCTTTTTTCTTCTCTTTCTCACCAATTTTAAGGAATTTGATAATAATGTGCCCATTTGTGATTCAGTGTGAATCTCCCATTTGGAGTTCATGTGTTTTTTTGGACCTGTGTGTTTATAATTTTGATCAAGTTGGGAAAATTTCTGAATGTGTTATTTCTTAAAGTATTTTTCTGTCCTCCCTCTCTCTTGCCCTGGAACCCCAATTTTCACTTTTGCTACACCTTTTCCACAAAGGTAACCGGGAACCCGCTTTTCCATGCCAAGTACACTTGGATTCGATTCTGGATAGTGAACATTACAATGCTGATTTTCTTGATTTTCGTCGTCTTCTTTTAAAGAGCGTTGAACTTTGTTCCAGCAGCGGTTAAACTCCCTGTGGATTAGCTTGGTTTTTTGAGTCTTATTATTAAGGTTTATTAGGTCAAGACTTGAGTAACTAGTTTGGCCCTACTTCTAAGGCCTGGCTCTTCTGGGGTCTCTAGTGCTCCAAAGGTTTCATGAGGTCTTTCCATTCTGGACTGAATTCAAACCCTTCTCAGGCCCATGCGCGCTCCGTGAGTTGTCCACCTTAGAGCTCCTGGGTACTTGTTCCTTCCCCAGGAGCTGTTTATACTCAGCCTCTTAGAGCTCCGTCCTAGATTCCAGGGAACTCTTATGCAGATTGCTGGAGCTTTCTCTGTATTTCTTCTTTCTCTCTGGGGCTCTGCCCTGCAAATCCTAGCTCTCTCAGCCTCTCTCGGCTCTATTCTGTTTCTCCAGCTCAGCAAGATGGCTGCGCACTGTGGAGGCTCCCACTGCCTGTGCTTGGTCCAGAGCGTGGCTTGGGACTGAAATCCAGAGCAATCACAGGACACACACTTCTTTCCCATCTCTCGGGATTCCCAACCTGCAGCTGGCTCTCGTCCAACATAAGAACCCATTTGTTTCCTATATATGGAACAGATATGTGTTGTTTACAGCAGGAAGGCTATTCCAATCCTCGTGCCTCAGTCGTGACCGGAAGCAGAAGTAAGTTGCCTATTAATTTTAATTTTCCTCAGAAACATATCGTAAAATAGTTTTCTACAGCCTCTTGAATGTATGACTCTTTTTTTTTTCCTTAATCCACCCTCTGCTCCCTACCACCTGCCAAAATATTTGGCCTTGAAAGTCTTAATAAATACCAGAAACTGAAAGTATTCCCCAACACGTGGCAGGAATTTAAGCTAGAAGATATGTTTTCTGTGCTACTCTTTCACTACTCTGCCCTAGGTCACTCCATATGAATTATTTTGACCCTCCCCTTACAAGTAAGATACAGCTCATTTGCTGGACTGTCATGCTTCCTCATTTCTCCACTTTGTTAGTCGGCAAGTTTTCCTTGGCATGTTACCCCAGCTTCAATTAAGGTTACTTCTCTCTTTATTTTACATGAATGAGTCTAGGTTACAACCTATCCAAACATTAGTTTCTATGTTAGTGTCACTCATATTTCTGCCATTTCATTTGCCTGCCCCTCACATAGGGAATGGTTTCTTATATTTTTCCTTGTTGAGAATCCAGACTAACTCATCTGACGATGTGATCGCATCCTCTAAGTAGTAGAATCCAAGCATTTACAGAAATGAAATGCATATAATTTTGTTATGAATTGCTTTCCTTTAATTGCCCTTTTTGAGGGTATTCTATTTATGTAGATATATATTAATTTTTTTCAAGTTATGTGTGAAAATAGATGATCCTGTTTGTTACTTTTCTTTCCGCATTGTAAAAGGCATATTATAAAATATTGGCTAGAAGAGGACTTTGAGTCTTAGAGGGTTGGAAACCACGGATTAACTTATTTAATGCAAATTAGTAATTGCTTTCCATGTTGAAGGCATTGTCCTATGTGAAATATAAAGTTGAAACGGATGTCCCCGAAGGGTTCACAATTTAATAAAAGAGATACCCTGGAGCTTCATGGACATAGGGCTCACATCTATTTTGTTTCTACAGTATCCCTTGTTCCCAGAACACTTACAGACACAGAGAGGGTGATCAATAAATGCACCTTGAATTAGTGCAGTTAGGTTTTCAAAGCATTTAATAAAGGGCAGTAAGTAAAAAATACCCCAATAGCGGCACGAGTTTAGAAGAGGGAAATATCAGACCTACAGTGACCACAACAGGCCTCTTGCAGGAAGACCATGATGCATAAACTAGATTGACATATGGGCAGCTGATGTGGGCTTTCCAGTGAAGACGAGCAAAGGAGCACAAATGGAAAAGTACCTGGTATGTTGGAAGAATGATTAGTAATCAAGTTTGTCTGGACTTTAGTCATTAAGTTTAAGTAGAAGCGTGAGGAGAGATGAGGCTTGAAAGTCAGGCTGGTAAGCACGGCCAGATTACAGAAGGGACTGCACCATCGACAGGAGGAAGCAGGGTTCACTTCCAACACAACAAAAATAACTCTTTGGGAGATTAATCTAGCTTCAGCGTGTAGGGAAATTATGTTGACAAGAGACAGGACTTAACCTGGAGGACCTTCTCCCGATCAAATGCCCACCAAATATGTGAACCGCAGAAAAACCTCCTTTTTGAAACCCGTAAACCTCAGAATGACATTAGTATTTTTCATATCCTGTGCCTGCAATGAGGAGATAGAGAGAAATTAGATGATGTTTATGTCATATTCAGGTTTAGGGGAAAAGGTAGACTCGGTGTTTGAAATGAAAGAATAACAAAATGGCATATGTTGGTCTTCCCAGTAACTTGAGCATTTTTCTACCTCTTGTTCTTTACTGTAGAAAACGTTAATATCATCCTGGGCACTCCGCTATGCCAAAGTCACAGTAGGTTAAGCTTCAGGAAGGCTGTCCTCAAAGAGTTTGCTCTATCAGAGAGGACACATTCCGATAGCTTGGCTTTTGTTACTAATAAAAAACATCTGAAAATACATGATCGGCCCAAAAAGAATGTACTTTGCTATTTTTTTATTTTTGATCTTTCCTGGATGCTTTATAATTTCTTCTCATAAATGGAGATTCTGGGGTTTTTCATCTGCTTTGGCTAATTAATCCCATACACCTTGAGGTACCTGAGAGAGACAGACTTTAGATTATCAAGGCATCCTGTATATGCCTCCCCAAGAGTCATGGAGTCATCCAACCTCTAAGATGATGGCTAATACCATCTTATTTATTCCAGGGCCTGGGCAGCAAGATGCCGTTCCCCTCCACAGACTCCAGCGGGGATGACACAGTGAGGCTGGAGTGTGGATGAGAATTTGCACTGGTCAGAAGAGATGGAGAGTCTGTAATCTTGTGGTATAACATTCGATTCTCAGCGCACACCACAGAAGACCATTATGGGCCCCAGAAATCCCCTGGTTACTTCTACTCCCCCACCCTATGAAAATAATTGCTAGTTTATGCCCAGAGATTCAAACAGCCTCGGCATGAAACAACTTCAGTGTCCCTCCTAGCACACTTATTTGTTTAAGCCTTCCTTCCCGACTTCCAGAATACCCCATCAGTCAGAATTCCAGGCAGTGCTTAAAATGTGCAAAGTTGTTAAGCTTTCATCTCTGACTATTTTGACTCAGTCCCAGTCTCTTGCTCTAAGTGGGGTGTGATTTTTATTTTCATTCTTTCTCAGGTAAATTATACCATTCTCCCATGTGGAGTCTCCGGGTCCAGCTATGGTAACCAGAAACAAGGCCTCTTCCAAACTGAGGAGAGAGAGGGAGGGGGAGAGGGAGAGAGAGAGAGAAAAGACAACCCGTTGGAGGTTTTCTTTGAAATCTGAAATGGGACAAATAAAATGTTTAAACAGTAAGTGGGCAAGAGAAATAAGCGGCATTCTATGAATGGAGGGGGTGATTCAAATTAACTTTGGCAATTGAGATATTAATTCTAATAACCCTAACTAATTAAATTACAGTCGACTTATAGAAGTAATATTAAGATGATAAACAAACACAGGAATAATATCTCCCAACCTTTGTCTGATGTTCTTACTTATCTCTTTTGAAAGAAATCGTAAGTAGAGTGAGTTCATTTATTGGTGTCAGACTGAAGCAGGACAGTATGGTATCCCAAAGTTTGAACTATTAGAAAATTGTCAAGTAGAGGCTTAAGAAAGCATAACAGATGCCATGAATTAAGTCCTTTAGCATGACTTCATCTATAAAATTATCAATAATAAAATATCTCAACTCTATTGCGCATTTACCATGTGCCAAGTAAGTGCTTTCCCTGCATTTTAAACTCTTAATTCTCAAAGTCTTTTTACTACATAATCCCACCCAATTTACAGACACAGCAGCTGAGCCGGGAAAGGTGAAATCGCTTGCCTAAGTGAACAAGTGGGTGATGGGACTGGGACCTAACACTAAATCCTTGTTCTGAAACACATTGTCATTTTAGTTACTTTTTGTATATATTGGTTATATTGCAGTATGATTTTTAATCATATTTCTAACAGTATTCTAGAGGAATCTTGCTGGGTGTTTTAATCATCTGTTTAACAGATTTAACAAACTACATTTGTTTGCAAGCAGCATTAAATACACTTATATGGTTGGAACAGATTAAGAGAGGCTCAGATCTAACACGAAGTTAGGATTCAGGCTCCTTCTGTCCATTCACCATCCTTAAGGCAGAGGAGTGCCATCTTGGAAGTGTGCTAGCCACCATCAGCTCTACATTCAAGTCAGGAAGGAGAGGAAAGCCTGCATCAACAACATCTATCCCTATTGTTAAAAAAAAAAAAAATTAATGCTTTCTCAGCAGTCCCAGTAGTCTCCTCTTATAGCCTACCGCCCAGATCTGTCCCAAGGCTACACCAGGCTGCAAAGGAGGCTGCGATATTTTTGGCAGATTCTATAAGTGGAAATAGGCAAGAGAGAAAGGGGTTGGGGAATGGGCAGGGAGTTAGTCAACCAACAACAGTATCTGCCAACAGTAGATATTCAATACGAAAGTGTCTTAGTTCAAGCTGCTGTAAGTAGACTTAGTCAGCTTGAGCTGCTATAACAAAATACCATAGGCTTAAGCAACAGACATTTATTTCTCATGGTTTCAAACACTGAGATGTCCAAGATCAAGGTGCCGGCAGATTTAGTTCCTGGTTTGCAGGTGAATGCCTTCTTGCTGTCTCCTCACACAGTGGAGAGAGAAAGACCTTGTCTCTTCCTCTTTTATAAGGGCATTAATTCCATCATGCAGGTCCCACCCTCATGACCTTATCTAACCCCAATTACCTCCCCCAAAACCCTCCCTCCAAATACCATCACATTGGGGATTAAAGTTTCAACGTATAAATTTTGAAAGAGGAACACAAATAGTCCATAGCAGAAGGGACTATTTGATCAATATTTTTATAGCTTTTATTCATTGATAATAGAATTCTTATAAAGAATATTTTTTAAGAGACAGAGTCTTGTGGGAAGCAAAGAAAGAGTTTTCATTTTGGTAAGTCCTGAGAAATGCCTGCATGCAGGCCCATGTCCGAGGCAGAGAGTTAAGTGGATCTATCGAGTCCACACACATTTCCCTCGACAAATATGGAGAGGGAATGGGAAAGTGATTCAGATTAACATGCAAACAACTGTAACATTCTATGAAAGAGTGGCAAGCAAAATGCAAACTTCAGAGGAAGAAGAAATTATTTTTCACTGGGGCAAAAGTTTTGCTACATGAAGGAGTTATTTGCCTATTTTGTAGAGGAGAAAGAGACCCTCAAATATATGTCTCTCTAATGGTAAAACGTCAAATCCTACGGCAACTATGTGTAAGAGTGTGTAAAAACACCCCAAATTGCTGGATGAGTAAGAATTTCCTGACAACATTTAGGCAGTGTGGCATTGCCGGCACATGGATTGGTGCATAAGAATTCCCACGAATGAATGTGAACATTCTTGATAAGCTCTCCTATTTCCATATCACCATTGGGCACCTCTGGGATTTTCTTCTTCCTTAATCATTTCATTGGTTTGAGATTCTAAGGTGTTTAGGGACAGAATTGTTTGGCATGTTAGAGAAACCCATAACATTTTCATTGTGCTTGGAGACAGAGAGACTCAATGAGGGAGGTTAATTAAGAAACATAAATAAACTAGGAGTTCTGTTTTGCCTCACATCATATCATTATGGTTCAGAATGAACGGCTGAGCTTTATTACAAGTCAAAGAAGCAGTCAGAGTCACTGATTTAGGAGCAAGACTCAGGGCTATATGTAACATATAAAGTGAATAATGGAGGTAACTACTCTATTATTATAATTATTGTTTTTTATTGTACATTTACTTTGATTATCACAAAAAAAGCCCCACTTATGGGGCATACTCCATGTGCTCTGGCCATAATCCATGAATACACCGTAACGTTTTTCATTTAATCTTAAACATAGGAGATGGATATTCTCAGTAGCTCCATTTTATAAATGATGAAAATAAGGCTCAGAAAATTCAAGTGATATACCCAAGGTAATATACTCTTCTCTGGGTACATAGCAGTTGCTAATAGCCATGAAGTGACACACTTTCTTCTGAATCATGACTTGTCAGTCCCCCAAAGCAATTTTTTAAATCATTGTGTAAACTTTGATATTTCTGCAACTCAAATTAAAGACAAAAGAACTCTGTTTGGCAGATTACAGGTCTAGAAAGAATTATCTTAGAAACAAGCAATTAAATGTAAACATGTTTCTATGAAATATTAAAATGTCCATTGAAACTGTCCTTTGGATACATTTATTAATACAGCTATCAATACTACATGTGAATGCTTGTTTTCATAGCAGCATAATTAATGGTGCTAAATTTCCATCTATGTGCGGGGGTTGGCAGACTTTTTCTATAAAGGCTATATAGTAAGTATTTTCAGCTTTGTAGGTCATAGAGTCTCTATCACAATTATTCAGCTCAGCCTTTGGAGTGCAAAAACAGCAATAGACAATGCCTACAGGAATGAGTGTGACTGTTTCTAATAAAGCTTTATTTATAAAAACAGGCAGGGGTGGACCTGGATCATGGTCCATAGTTTGCTAACCTCTGTGTTAGAGAACTAAAATAATCCCATTGAGGACATTCTAAAAGAGTACCACAATTGCAAGCAAGGAAAAAATAGATGTATTTGAATTTTAAGCAATACCCGAATCTCGTGTTTACAAAAGGAGAAGATTAACATGGTTTTCTTTTTTTACTTTCAGTTGTATTAAACAATGATTAAGAGGAAATGGACTTATGTTAAATGAGAAAATAATTGTGTAGTTCATAAGGAAGACTGTCTTAGCAGTCAGAGTAACTAAACATTGGAAAGTACTTCAGAAGCAATATTAGTACACAAGATAATCTTTTCTCTTTTCTTTTTTTAAGTAAGCTCTATGACACACCTGTGGCATAAACTCAAGACCCCTGAGATCAAGTGTCACATGCTCTACTGACCGAGCCAGTCAGGTGCCCTTACAAAATAATGTTTAGAAGAACCAGAGGAAAACTCAGTATCAGTCAATGTATACATATCTAATGATGCACGTCCTGTTGGATTGATTCAAAAATTAAAAAAAACAAAAGTGAAACAAAGAAAAGCAGATATTACAGAATTAAATCTATTTATGAGAAATTACTATGTGATTATTTATTAAAATTATTTATTTGATGGTGTGGAATACACTTCCATCATTGAAAGTACCTAAGTTCCTTCTATAATTAAAATCTATATGGCAGCCATCTCTGGAGATGGCAAAGAAGAAAATTGATTGATTTAATGGATTTAGACTTAATTATCTGAAACTATGGAATGAACTCATATAACCTCTTGAAATTAGTTATAGCTCTTTTAGCTCTATTACTTCATAGTTTTATGAGGCAAACATATGTACAATATGTTATATATATGTGTACATGACTTATTATTGTCTATTCTCTATATAGTATATAGTGTGTGCATTATGTATTCGCACTATATATGTTATATGTATGCTGTATATATAGTGTATGTAATGTATGCAGCAAATATGCCATGGATGGATAGATGATGATAGATAGATAGATAGATGATAGATAGTAGATAGATAGATATTGCATTCTACATAGACTTTCTATGTAGAGAATAATAAGTAATGTAGAGATTACCAAAATTCCCACATCATTTATCTGATATCTTCATATCAACAGGCAACACCAAAAAAAGGCAAAGTAACCTGAGCAAAGATAATAGTGACCAGAGTTGTAGTGGAGAGACCAATTCAACACAGTTGTTGGATGGTTGGAAGCTTCGGTCGTCTCCTTCCCCAACAGATGGCATAGAAGGAGAAAAATGGGATTCCCATCAAGTTGTGTGCCAAATCATTTATCTTTTGTAGAATGTGGGAAAGCCATTGAATTGGTAAACAAGACTTTTGTGAGCATGCATAAAGCATATTCAATATTTGGTGGCAAGGGATTTCCATTAAGCTTTCATGAGAGTTAATAAATCAACAGAAACCACTTACCGAAACATTTTCATGGGTCCTGTGGAATTCTAAGCAAATATCAGGTTTAAGAATGAAAAGTCAGTTATATTTTCAACATAATCTAACGTTCAAAGAAGTGTAAAAGATGCTTAAGTGTTAATATTTTATGTTTCCCTGCTCTCAGCAGTAATTGCAGCCTATTAAAAAGAACGCTAAGCCATAGCTGTTAGCTCTGGCACAGGCCCAAGGAAACACTGAACCTTCACAGAAGGGGGTTAATTGCTACACGAAGAGGTAATTTATTAAGGAACACTGAAGCCCTGTATACTCCCCAATATGAGGCTGAACAGCACAATCTTACGTGAATATTACATTTGATAATCAAGGCCTTTTCTATGGTACACTTCAGAACGAGCTAAGCTAAACAAAAAGGGGAGGTGGAGGGAAAAAAAGAAAGAAAAAGCTCCAGCACCCTTTTTCTCTATGGCTCCCATAAACTCGTACTTGGTGCCCTCCAGTCTGTCACTCCCCCCACCAGGAAAGTTGGCTGCTCCATAAAATTCTTGGTGGCTGATGAGAAAGGCTCATATAACTATCAGGTTGAGGGGCGGCTTCTACTGTTTGTTATTTGCCCAGATCTGGTGCTTCAGTACTCTTCTGCCCGTTAAACTTAATTTCCAGCATTTGTCAGAAGTGATGTTTTCAGAACCTTATCACATTGAACTAGCCTCCATTTCCATCAAGTTTAGACCAGTATCATGTGGCTTATAAAACATGGTGTGCAGAGCAAATAGTGGCCCCCTCATCCCCTGCTGGACATCTCCCTTTTGGCAGAGTTGTCCTCCTTGGTCCTGTGGGTGCCTCATGAGCTTATGTTTCTCATCAGTGGCAAAGGTTCATGAAGCAAGAGTCCGCAAGCAGATGGGAGGGCAAGGTGGCTCTGAGGAATCACTGGACACAAAGAGCTGATGGTTTTCTTGACTCTACTGACAACAAATTCTGGAGTCTCCAAGAGAGTTCGTTTTACCTCTTTGTCTCTCTCTTTAACCTCTCTAACAGCACACTGACATTGAACAGAAAAATTCCCTTGAAAAATAGGCAGAAGGAGAAACGGGTTTCTTCAACATGCACCACTGATGTGTTCCAGTTTTTTCCACTTTGTGATGTGGTCCTTCAGCCATCTCTGGTCAAACCCTTAATAAGTGTTATGGAGCACCCATTTTGCTCCTGGCCCTGGGTTGAGAGACATGATGGCAGAAGACCAATGTCATATAGCACATGGCCCAGCCCTTAGAGCGTCCACTATAGAGGAAAGAGTAAAACAAGGATTTATGTTAAACAAAGTATAATTGTATAGTAACCACCACAGGAATAACAGCACAGCAAGAGCAATCCCAGCAGATTTTGATGGGCCATTCATTATTCACCTCCATTGTTGACCTTCTCTCCTGCTTTACTTTTTCTTTTCTCCTCCTCTGCCACCTTTTCAACAACTCAATGGCCTCTTCTTGTCCCTGATCTGCATATGCTCCAAGCCTTTATCTGGACCTTTCGCCACCCACTTAACACTATCCAACCTTGAGGGGCTCCATGATCAAAATTATGTCTCCCACTGGGAACCATTCTCCCTAAAGCCCTCCTATTTCTTCAGTGTCAATCAGCTGAGTGTTGGGGGGAAAAAACACCCATTAAACTAGTTCACACAAAGTTGTAAGTGACTCAAGCACCCTCCACCTTCATTCCCCTCTTCTCCTTCAAATAGTCCAAGGACAGTCCAGATTTGAAATATTGTATCCTATTCTAAGATCATACCATGACCGTGTCTCAGATGATCGGGATGCTAAGTGTAAAGCAGGGGAGAAATACAGATAGTTTTCTTTCTCGACTTCAGGGAACCATCCATCCCACAATCCCCAAGTTCCATTACTGTTCTTGATCCTTTTCTATTTAGAATTTGACATGTAGGCTGCTGTACTTGATAGGTGATCTCACGGAGAAGGAGGAAGGGAACCACTCTTTTTATAGAGCAAAGGGAACAGCATGACCTAAGTCAAATGAGCATAATGCTTGTTCTGCTTTCTAGCACCTGGGGTGGATGTTCATTGGAGACCTCCAAAAGACTGAAAGTGGTGGTTCCTGCTGAGGAGAAACAAGAAACTTGGATCCCCAAAGATACAGATCCATGTGACTTCCTAGGATCAGCAAGGTGCTTTCTGTTCTCCCCTTGGTTCTCTATTTGGGACTCCGAATTCTCATCTTGGCTATATGTAATTAATACTAAGCACAGTAATTTACATTTATCAAAAACAATTGTTGCACTACTGGGTATTTACCCCAAAGATACAAATGTAGGGATCCAAACGGGTACGTGCACCCCGATGTTTATAGCAGCAATGTCCGCAATAGCCAAACTGTGGAAAGAGCCAAGATGTCCATCGACAGATGAATGGATAAAGAAGATGTGGTATATATACACAATAGAATATTATGTAGCCATCAAAAGGAATGAGATCTTGCCATTTGCAACGACGTGGATGGAACTGGAGGGTGTTGTGCTGAGTGAAATAAGTCCATCAGAGAAAGACATGTATCATATGACCTCACTGATATGAGGAATTCTTAATCTCAGGAAACAAACTGAGGGTTGTTGGAGTAGGGGGGTGGGAGGGATGGGGTGGCTGAGTGATAGGCATGGGGGAGGGTATGTGCTATGGTGCGCACTGTGAATTGTACAAGACTGATGAATCATGGATCTGTACTTCTGAAACAAATAATGCAATATATGTTAAGAAAAAAAAAGAAGAAGATAGCAGGAGGGGAAGAATGAAGGGGAGTAAGTTGGAGGGGGAGACGAACCATGAGAGACGATGGACTCTGAAAAACAAACTGAGGGTTCTAGAGGGGACGGGGGTGGGGGGATGGGTTAGCCTGGTGATGGGTATTAAAGAGGGCACATTCTGTGTGGAGCACTGGGTGTTATGTACAAACAATGAATCATGGAACACTACATCAAAAACTAATGATGTAATGTATGGTGATTAACATAACAATAAAAATTATTTTTAAAAAATTGTAAAAAACAGTATTATTTTTAAAGTTTTTTTTCAGCCAGTTTTTTTTCATTCTTTCTACCTCACAGGTGTTTTCTAAATCAGATCAGTATATTACACATTTAAAGCAGTCTCCCTCCTGCATTATTTCTTATCTATTCTTGAGAGCTTGTTTGGAGGTTCTAGCAGGGGATCGCAGCTACTCGTATACCCTTGACCGAAGAACGGTCCTCCTCTATAGGGGAAGTTTGTCCTCTTTGACCGAGCGCAAAACTTCAGGAGGGATGCACATGGAGCGGTGAGGGAGGAAGGGGACACCCGCCTAGCCAGCCAGATCAGCCAAATCAGATCGCCAGGGTTGATCATCCTGGGCAGATCTGAAAGTCATTAAAGATCACCATTAGGCTCACAAAATGAAATCAAACATACACACACGAACGTACACACATATTTCAAGGGTTAAAGTCTTCTTGTTTGTTTGTTTATTTTGTTTTTAGAGAATGCCTGTGTTGGATCTTATTTTCTGCAAGTATTCCATTGAAGAGTGTCTTATCTTGAAGTTTATCTTGGAATTTATCTAAAAGGAATTTTTTTGGTCATCAAGGTCAACGCCCCTTTTCTTTCTCTCTCCTTGTTTTCAGTTTTCTTTCTAAGGAATTGGAAGAAATTGCGGGCAGATGAGTAGTTAAGTAATCCCAGAGCTGTGCATGTCACCTGGACCAGAGCCAGGCACATGTAAAGGTCTTCACTTGCCAAAAACACACCAGGGACCTCTTAAGCAATCAAGAATTGCTACATGTGTGCAAGAGCTAACATCTTGAACACAATAGAAATCTGTAATTCAATTATCCTCTGTTTCTCATGCATTTACCCTTTGAGCATCCTGACATGTCAGAGCATGGAAGTCCAAACTGGAAACCGCTAAATGCTCCTCCTGCGCGGGAACGGGCAGCAAGTTCATTCCCTCCAGTTCACAAATGAACATAATGAGAAGAAATGGAGACTTGGCTCTCCACTCAATAAGCCCTGGGGAAATGAGAAGGAAGAGAAAAGGGAAACAGAATAGAAGGAAAAAGCAGCTCAACAAAGGATAGACTAAAATCAGAAAGGATAGTTAGAATCATGAAAGCAAAGAGAAACTCAACCAAGGGTTAATTTCTATTGTTGATAGAGTTCTCTTGGGGGGCACTGATACATTCTTGGGTACTGGTCCTCAAAAAAGGAGAATTTCTTTGCATGCGATAAGAAGGACTTATTTTTGCTATTGGCATATGTTCTACCTAAAGGAGATCAACTGCCTCCAGTCTTTCTCACAAGCAAGCATTCTACTCCTGAAAACGGAATCCTAAAACATACAAGACATTATTCACTACCTGCATATGATATAAGAATCAGAGAAAGTATCCCCCAGCAGTTCTACTCACAGTTATTATAGTGGGCCAGGTCATTTTCCATAAAAATGAGTAACTCCCAGCAGGAAAAAAAATGAATAGAATGTGCTGATCTTGAACACATAGTATTTATATATTTTATCACCCATAGACCTTACAGAGCTAGGTTTTTCTCCTGGGATGTACTGTTAATATTTCAACCTCTGTATATGCCAAATGGAAACAAAGATTGTTTGAAAAGGTAAATACAGTGCTGTCATTCTTCCTGGCACAATACAGACGCAATATATTTAACTAGAGTTACTAAGAAAACTGCAGGTTTTTTACAAGATGTGGCAATATTATGCAAATGATTAATTCCAATTAAATCCTTTTAAGCATGATGTGTGACTCAGGGTTCTTTTGATCTCAAGTGACAGAAACCTAACTCAAATTAACTTACAGGGAATTGATTGGTTGATACTGAAACATCTCAAGTTACCAAAGGAAGGGTTAAATAACCAAATTATTGGAAGAACAAAGATGTTGTTGGCCCTCAAAAACAAGTGGACTCAGAGGTCCAAAACATCCAGGACTTTATTTTTGTGTCCCTTATCTTTGCTTTTCTCTGTGTGTTAGCTTTTTCCTCTTTTAGTTCAAATTTTTTCCACAGTGTGGGAAACATAGCTCTTAGCTAGTCCAGGGATTCAAACCCCACAGCTTTTAATAATAGAAATGGTTTTACGCTCTTCCTTATTTCCAGTCAAAAATTCCAGGTGAAGGGGAGCCTGGGTGGCTTAGTAGGTTAAGCCTCTGACTCTTGATTTCAGATCATGATCTCAGGGTGGTAGGATTGAGCCCCACATTGGGCTCCATGCTCAGCGTGGTTTCTGCTTGTCCCTCTCCCTGCCCCTCTGCACCTCCCCACCTCCCCCGCTCCCGCTTGTGTGCTCTCTCTCAAATAAATAAATAAATAAATAAATAAATAATAAAATCGTTTTTAAAAAAGGCATTGCTCTTTCTAAAAAAAAAGAAAGAAAAGAAGAAGAAAGAAAAAAAGGAAAAAAAGAGAAAATTCCAGATGAAGAATTCTGATTGGCTTTGCTGTAACAGGTGCTCATCCTGTAGCCAAAGAGTCACCCCTGCATCAGACTATCAGAATGTTCTCTCCTTGTGCTCGGCATGCATATGCATCCAGAGGTTAATAGCCAAGTGGGAGTGAGGGTTCTCGTCCTCTTAGTTCAGCACCAAGAGCAGCATCACGATAAGTCACCCAGGATTCGTAAGATCCATGTGGGAGTCCCAGCTGGGCGACTTGTGAGCTGGGTGACTTGTGAGCTGAGACCTTCAAAAAAAATCACCACCTCTTTGAATTTGAGTTTCCTCTTTGGTAAAATGGGAGAGAAAGGAGCCCTTTCTCAAAAGAAATGCTAACAGATGTGCTGACACCTATGAATCTTATGTCAAATGAAAGAAACCACAAGCAATAGAAAGCATGCTATATCATTTTACTTCATGCAATACTAGAAAAGGCAAAACTGTCTGACAGGGATAGAAACTCAATCAGGGGCTGCCTGAGTTGCATGGTGGAAGGTGCTGAATGAAAAAGGCATGAGAGTAAAAGGGTACAAACTTTTAGATCCAAGATGAATAAAATCTGAGTATCTCATGTAAAACACAGTGGTGACAGCTGATAACATTGTATTGTATAATTGAAATTCACCAAGAGAGTAGAAATTAAATGTTCTCACCAAAAAAAAAAAGGAAAAAATATATGTGAGGTGATGGAAGTAGTAATTAGATGGGGAGAACCCTTTTACAACGTATACAAATATCAAATCACCGCACTTTAAATAACTTACAGTTTCAGGTGTCAATTATACAACAATAAAGCTGAAATTTAAAAAAAAAAATACAAGAGAAAAAATACCAAAAGGCAAGAAGGATCTTTCCGGGAAAATAAAAATATTCTATACCTCAATTTGGGTGGAGGTTACCTTCATGTGTATGTGAAAAGTCTTTGACTCATACATGTAAAATGTGAGAATTTTATTTTAGATAAATTATATCTTGATAAAACTGAATTTATTTTTAAAAAATTCTCTCTCCCAGAAGGTTAAGATGAATATCAAATGAAACAAGGCACCGCAAATCCTTTGCAAACATAAGTGATCTGCACATAATGTAATATTGTTTTTTACTCTGTTTAATGGTGTCTGTGGCTAGTTTTCTTAGTTAAATCAAGATGCTATTACAGCTAAACATGTGGTCAGTCTACTATTATAAATGACTTCCATCACTTTGGCCGTGTCTTCTCAGGACCTTTCCCACTCCAGGAGTCCAGTTATCTAAACCCTGGGTGGTAAGATATTTAAAGTTACCTCCAACCCCTTGTGTCACTTGCAGCCATTTAATCTTCAAGGAGACAAACTGCAACAGGGACAAAGTGCACACTCCACAGGAGGCACATCTCCCTTTGTAGAGATGTAGCTCACAAGCGTGAGCCTGGCAAGGCTGCCTTACTCTGTGTTTCAGTTGTTTCTTGCTGCTTAATAAACTTAGGATTTAATGCAGCCATGTCTTATTCCTCATAATTCGGTGTGTTTGCTGGACTCTGTTGGGCTGTCCTTCTCCCCATGGTGTCACTTGGGGTCACCTGTGTGACTGCATTCAACTAGGACCTCAACTAAGGTGGGAATGCCCAGAGGGCTGCACTAACATATTTGGCTCCTCAGCTGGAGCAACTGCAATGGCTGGGGGCTTACTGGGCTTCTCTCTTTCCATGTGGTTTCTCAGCATTCCGTGTAGTCTAACCTGAATTCCTTTCGGTGACACCTAGATGTCAAAAGGGTGAAAACAGAAGTTGTAAGTCCTCCCAAGGTCCGGCCTCAGTGATCCCAGAAAATCACTTCCACTTCATTCTGAAGCCAAAATGCCATCCCTAATGGTCTTCAAGAGATGGGGAATCAGACTCCACCTCTTGATGGGGAGAATGCCAGTCATGGGAAAGGGTGGGAAGAACTGTTTGTGGAAATCTTTACCAACCACCCATTGCACTCTGCTATTCATTTCTTCCACCAAGTTCAAGGCCAACTAGCCTCAAAGGTGTAGATCACAAAATGAGGGACTTTGTTGTTCCTGTATTCATTCATTCAAATAACAAGGATCAAGAATCTATGTGCCAGGCACTTGGTATGCTAACTACACCAAATTCAATCCCCCCTGACACATTGGACAAGAAACCACCCAGTGCCTGAAGTTGCAGACTTGGCAAGAAAACCAAACCTTTATCAGGGGTTCTCATTTATCTGGATTTTAGGAATAATAGAATACTTTGAAGATCAACTGGCCTTTCCTTTGGATCTAAGAGGAACTTCCTTTTATATTTCCTTAGCTAGATCATAATCTTTTTCCTTTTGAAAGACTTAGGAACAGAGAAAATAAATAAGACAAATAGCTGTTTATATAAATTAGGGCAGGACCTGTTGAAAGATGGATGGAGTTCATTCTTATTCCATTAATTATTCTGTTACGGTCATCTGTTCATTCCATAGAAATTAGTGCTTCCTATCTGCTACATGATAAGCATTTCTAGTTCCTTTTATGGGGCCATACCCCTTTCATCTACTTTGTCTTCAGGCTAAATAAAGTTTCAGGCCCAGTTTCCTACTGGCATACATTGAAAGTCATTATTCAAATAGGAATGGGGAAGGTTGAGACTAGGAGTAAGGAGGAACCTGCCAGGAGGGGTCCAAAGCCAGAGTATTAAGGACGCTTCAAGTGTGTGGTGCCCTCCTCAAGCACCTGTCTTGAGCCTCCAATGGCCAACTCTGCCAGGTGTCTTCCATCAGCTTGGTTCCTTTGAGCCAAAGGTGTCTTTTCCTTCCCCCCTTCTCTCTCCCGATGAAACTTACTGATTCTATAACCCAACTCCTTTAGGATTAATTAACTAAATCACAAAAGGATATTAAAGATTGACAACAGCTTCCCGTGTTACTGCTCCAAGAGACGTACATTTATGTTTGGATTCTTAAAGCAGAACCAAATGATCCCAAAAGCATGAAGCTCTAATGGAATCAGGCAGAGGCAAGAGGGTGATGCACTGGGACCAAGGCTCATCCCAGTATTCTTCAAGTCATGGGATGTATGCATCTTCTATGTGCATACCAAATAAACTTGGCTATTTAAAAAAAAAAAAAAACCTTCGTTTTCTTCTGGAAACTTTTCTTTTTTTTTTTTTAAATGCTTGGTGAATGGATGTCAAGAGACACATCAGAAGAGAGCACTTGATTCCTTGTGGAAGTAAGCCACTGAAAAACCCCCATTTGTTTTAGCCTCTACTACAGAACTTTGGGTTCTGGGAATTGATCAAGACCAAGAGTTGGAGGGGGAAATGAGGTCAAGGTCACTGCAACACCACATGGCTGGGGTTCAGCTAACTTGGTGTGTGAGTTTCCTTTAACGATGTGGAGCAGACTAATAAACAGAACATGCTACATTTTGGAAAATGAATGAAGCCCAGTACTGGGAGACTCTTGGGTGGAAAGTGTTAACCCTCTCCTGAGCCAGAAATGGGACCTTTGAGGTTTCTCATGGAAATTATAATATTTGTGGATTCGAAAATAGAAAAGTGGCCAAATCTTCGAAGCTGAATGAGAATGACTCATTTTGGTAAGGTACCTTGCAGGCTGTGAAAACAACTCCTCAGTCATTATCAGGACTGGAAATGTCTTCAAGTGGGCTTTGACGAAAGCTCTTTGGTTTCAAATCCTGGTGACCAAAGGGAAATTAACTTCTCTGAATCTTTGTTTCCTCCGTGTTAAATGCAGATGATAATAAGGGTATCTATCTCAGATGTTGTGAGAAGTAAGAGAAGGCTTTAGAGTACTTTGAACAGTGGGTGTCACATAGAAAATGCTCAGTAAATGTTCTTCATTAGTATTTAAGCATTGTCACCTCTGGATCATGCTTATTATACATAAGAGTAGCTGGACAGATACCCCCAGTAATGATGACTACACAGGTATCTGCCTATCATTGCAATGCATTCTATGCTTGCATTTAATTCTTGCAGCAACAGATTTGCTTTCCTAATTCTGTTGCCCAGGCTGGGCATTCCCCAAGCATAGCCAGCCATCAGTGAGGGGAGAAGGCCCAATGAGATGTTGTATGTCGAGAAGAAAGTGACACAGGCTCTCAGGCCCCTTCTAAACTTAGGATTCTGTGGTTTGGGGAATACAAGTTTCACGTGAGTAATCCACAATGTGCCTACATCTCCAATGGTTAATAAAGGATTGACTTGTTTTCAAAAAGCCTTGCCTTGGGGTTTCCAATGCTGAGTAACAACACTTTTGTTCCTCACCCAACTAGCTGTCCTCTCCTAAGGAGCAGTTTTGCATTCCAGGAGTGAGCGGCTGAGTGTCATCGCCAGGTGACCCAATTATTATTTTATCTCAGTCAAGGTCCTCTGTTCTGAATGGCTGCTTAGCCAGAAGTGTATGTACTTTTATGGCAGGATAGAAAGGAGACAAACACAATGATACATAAAATATAAACTGGCCAGTTGAAGCAGAAGGAGCACCATAGGAGGGCCCAGGCAGAAGTGTTAAAAAACAGAACTTAACCCTTGAGAGGGCTCCAGAAAAGCTTATAATACAGGCATCATTCTTTTATTCATTTTGAAAATGGTCTGTGTATTTTCAGCAGGGACTCAAAGGCAGGACTCAGCATCACTGAGAGAGTTGCTGTGAGCAATTTTCTCTGGTTCCAACAAGCCCCATCGAACCTTCTAGATTTGGGGAGAGGAGTCTCTGTCAATTAGAAATTAGAGAGATATAAGCCTTGACTGTTGTGAATTAATAGATTCAAAAATGCAATTCAACCAACAATGGTGTATTCATTCAATGATAAAAGCATATTTTATGGAGAAGAGCCTGTGCTCAGCTCTCCTCTCTGTATCAGGAGAGCAGTGAAAAGCCTCCTGCCTTCCTGTAGTAGCTTCCAATCTGGTGAAAATCACAAATAATAAACCATCTTTCAGAAAGTGCAATGAATAACAGATGGAGATAACGGGGAGGAGTATTGTAGGCAATGGTCAGGGAAGACAGAATGCTCTAGATCTCTTCTTTCTGGAGCACCATAACCAAGTCGAGTGAAGTCCTTCTATATCCTATTGATAAAGTCAGACTCCACTCTGCCCCGTCAGCTTTGTAATGATTTCCAACCTTTGGTCAAAGAGGGAAAGAAGAAACAGCTAATGTGGCAGCTCTCCTGGAAAACAGCACTGAGGGACTTCGTGAAGTTTCTTTCAGCTCTGTAATAAACCCTCCTTTATCCAGAAGCTGAGATTCACTTGTCCCAAAGTAGCTTGAGAACTCGTCAGAGGGAAAACAGTGACAACACTGTAAGGCTTTGCTATTCCTCGATTTGCAGAGTCAGTATAAATAGACCATGTTTTAAAAGGTGAGCCAGAAAAACCCCAAAAGGTGGAAAAATAGAGAAGCTAAAAATAAATGACTAAAAGAGAAAAGTTCCTGTAATTTTAGTTTTAAAATACGAGGTTGAGTAATCAAGGAAAGTATTTTTACTGCCTTGTCAATATTTTTCCTGGAAGCTCAGGTAAATAGACCTTCTTCAGATCTGTAGTGTGCGTGCCTAATGGTCTTAGGTGTCTCTGACCACAGAATAACTTTATCCCTTAAGAAACAGAGCAAACAGGAACTCTGTGGTTTTAGCATTCCCCACAAATAAGTAAATATATGGATGTATATGAAAAAGGTTAAGTACCATAGGACAGATCGTTTGGGTCTGTTTGAGAAGTGTTTCCCCTCTAGTGGACTATTTCTTACGAACGTTTCCACACATTAAAAGGAAGCCCTGCTTGCCCAGGGTGATCTCGGTCATATTTTCTGCATCATTTGTACTCATCCAATTTCGTGCTGAATGCCCAGCAGCTGTGTGGGAAAGCGTACGAGAAGTTGTCCGTTTTCCTAAGTTGAGTCCTCATTTATTTACCCTGCTGGTGAAAAACCCACTGGCTTTCATCTCTGCTGAATCTGTGGCCAGGAAAAGCGGGGGGTCACAAATGTGGAACGGAGTTTAAAAGGAGGAAAAATTATCCTGAGAGCCTTCAAGCACACGTAGCTCCTCAGTTCGAGCTGTCCCTGGGTTTTATGAGGCATTTGCCCAAAGCCCTTGCTGTTCAGACAAGGGGAACAGCACGTGGTTTTGTTGGCAATCGGGACTCTGCCTCTAACTGGAGCATGCTTCCACGGGCTGATTCATTAGGTCCCGCTGATCCTATGGTGTAACACAAATCCATCACTTGAATAACTGGCACCCCAACCCCTGGATCCTTGGTTATTTGATGTTGGGTGGAAAGTAGGTGCTGGGAATTGTCAGGGGAAACAAAGAGCATATCAGATGCCTATACATCACTTTGAAGGCCATGGACACAGTATGTGCTTTCCAGTCAGACAGGACTAATAGCTCTTCAATTTGGACTTGGCCAACGTGCAGCCAGCAGAGTTAACAGGGAGGTAGACTCAGTCTCCCTTCCAAAAAGATCCAATATGAACCACTAACCCCATTTATCTGATGGCTCCTGGATAGAAAGATTTGAAAGATCGCTTGAAGATTGGAAACTCATCATTTTACCTCAGGAGGAAAAAATAATGTTGCTCTTCTAGATGATTTGGCAATTTCTGACTCCGTCAGCATGCCAAAACTTCCAGTTAATTCAGGCCAAAAAAACGATCGGAGCAATCATTTTCAAGCAAATAAAAGCAAATGCTTCTTCAAATAGCAAGTGCCGAATTATTCCCAATATATTGTGAGGGTTGAAAATATCAAGTGCTCTAAAAAAGCATTAGATGTATCTATTATTAGTCAACCTAATACAGTTTTTCATGGAAAAGCTAGCATATCCTAAAAACATCCATAACCAGTCTAACAGCAAAAAGGAAAACTACTACATTTTATACAAAAGGCTCCAAAAGCCAGCATGCAAAGATAAATGTGAGCTTCTTAATGCCCTTGAATTTGATATAACGTGGCTAAATATGAATGAATGAACGAATGAATGAATGACTAGCTGAGCATTGTCTGTCATGTTGCTGGAGTCCCATTTTTATTCTCCACAGGAAATATTTGAGATGACTGCACTTTACACCAGTTAGTCCTCACTATTTGACACATCTGTGACATCTCTTCCTCCAGAAAGGCAGCAAACAATGAGCAGACAGGCAAGACCTTTTTTCCCACAGTGTCTTGGGTCTGGTCCTGTTTATCTTTCTATAACAATGGAAACAGATGTATTTTTGTGCCTGCAGCTTCCCAGATGCTCCACTCTGAAATGCTGTTTGCTGCTCAAAGATGTTGCGAGTTTTTAAAGCAGTGTGGGCTTTGCTAAGTTCATTAATTACTTGATGCAAGACTTGCAATTTCTGGGCGCACAGTGCACCCTCTGCAGGAGATGCTTCATTATCAAGGGTTCACTTGGGGTCCTGTTGTGATGTACTGTGATCACAGACGCTCAGCAAAGTGGACCTCTAAGGAGAACTTAGATTTCCCGGAAGACCGGTGACAATAATAAAGAAGCCCAGGTGCCCAGAATCAGTGATGGATAAAATTGCTTAAATATCACCATCACCTTAGGTCAGAATTGATCCCAAGACCCTGTGCAATACTCAGTAAAAGTTGAGGTCAAGTATCCCTCGTTATGGGAAAAAACAGAGCTATAATCTGGGCAGAAAGTAGGCACAACCTGCCAGAGTCACACTCCAGCTATTAGAGAAGCCTGTTTTGAAAAGAGCATCTTTCCTTTCCCCTAAATTACATCATTCCCTTACTAACCACATTTGTTTCTTCCACTAACTGTAGCTTTAACCAAAAGGCATACATTTTATGTCTTTATAACCCTCTATACCAAGATGCTGAGCAACATAACTAGTAGGACTTTTGATTTGAAGCTGTATAAAACTCAGCACTTACAACAGTAAAATATACATTTTTTTTCAATTGCACACACAGAACATTTAGCAAGAATGACTCTATTCTAGGCCGTAAAACAAACATTAACAAATTTAAAATAATAGAAATAATATGAAGTGCATTTTCTGATCATAAAGGAATTAAACTAGTCATCAACAGCAGAAAGATACTTGAAAAATTATCAAAATAGTTGGAAATTAAAGAACACACTTCTAAGTAACCCATGATTCAAATAGGAGGTCTGGAAGAAATTTTAAAATTCTTTAAGCTGAAAAAAAATTAAACTACGATATAACAACATTTTTTGGATACAGATAAAGCAAGAATTGCAATTTGCCTATATCAGGAGTGAAAGAAGACATATCATTCCTGAGCTCAGAGACAAAAAAGTAATAAAGTGATTCTACAAATAATTCCATGCCCCCAAATTCAAGAATTTAAATATAAGAATCTCGGTCCTTGAAAAACACAAACTACCAAAACTTATTTAAAAAGAAAGAAATAACCAGAATAGTTCTATGTCTATTACAGAAATTGAATTTGTAGTTAAACACTTTTGCACAAAGAAAACTCCAAGTTTGAATGATTTCACTGGTTAATTCTATCAAGCATTTAAGTAAGAAATAGTACAAATTCTATATAATCTGTACCAGAAAATAGAAGGGAAAGAAATACTTCCCAAATAATTTAATGAGGCCATCATTACCCTAATACCAAAACCAAACAAAGACATTACATGGAACGAAAACTACAAGTCATTATCCCTCATGAATATAGACACAAAAATCCTCAACAAAGTATTAGCAAACACTATCCAGAAATATATAAAAAGTTAATATGTCATAGCCAAATGGTGTTTATCCCACGAATACAAGACTAGCTCAACATTTAAAAAACAATCAATGTAATTAATTATATTAACAAAAACCATATAATCATTTCAACAGATGCAGAAAAAGTATTTAACAAAATTCAACACACTAGTGATTTAAAAATTTCTAGAAATATAAGAAAATGTCCTTCACCCTGATAAAGGGCATCCAAAACAATAAAAATAAAAAAACACTCTGTAGCTAACATCTGAATTGCTTTCTTCTTAAAATTAGGAATAAAGCAAAGATATCCTCTCTCACTAAACATATTCTGCATCACACTGGATGTTCTAATCAGTGCAATAACACAATAAAAAAAATAAAATGTATGCAGATTGGAAAAGAAAAAATAAAACTATATTTATTCATACACGACATGATTGTCCACATAGAGAATACTCAAAATGTCTACAAAAAACATAATAGAACTAATAAGTGGGTTTACCAAGGTTGCAGGAAGCATGGTTAATATATAAAACTTGGGTGTATTTTTTTTTAAGATTTTATTTATTTATTTTTATTTATTTATTTCAGAGAAAGAGATAGCACACAAGAAGGGGGAGAGAGGCAGAGACAGAGAGAGAGGAAAAGGGAAAGAATCCCAAGCAGACACCCTGCTAAGCATGGAGCCCCACTCAGGGCTCAATCTCATGACCCTGAGGTCGTAACCTGAGCTGAAACCTAGAGTCAGTCACCTAACCAACTGAGTCACCCAGGCGCCCCTGGGTATTTATATGTATCTCTACCATAGGAATTTGAAGTTTAAAAAAATGCATCATTTACAACCCAAAACGGAAAATTTTTAGGTATAAATCTATTTTAAAATATGTAAGTTCAGCCTGCTTAAAAGTAAAAGCACTGTTCAAAGAAATCAAAGAAGATCTAGAGAAATGGAGAAATATAACATGTTCATAAATTGGAAAAGTCAATATTGCAAAGATATTACTTCTCAAATCAATCTACATATTCAATGCAATATTAGTCAAAATCTCATCAGGCTTTTTTTGTAGAGATTGTCAGGCTGATTCTAGAATATATACAGAAAGACACAAAAACTAGAATAGCAAAAACACTTTTGAAAAAAAAACAAAGTCAAAGGATGCACACTACCCCATTTCAAGATTTACTATAAGCCTACTACAGGCCAATATCCCTCATAAACATAAATGCAAAAATACTCAAAAATCAAGTCCAGCAATATATAAAAATGTTAATATATCATAACAAAACCATGTTTATCCCAGAAATACAAGAGGTATAAACAATTATTAAACAGGGTGGTGTTAGTGAAAAAATTCACATATGCCTAAGATCTCATAAGGTTGAAATCAGGGTGTTAGCTGTACTGGGTTTTCATCTGGAGACTCTGGGGAAGACTCTGCACTGAAGCTCACATAGTTGTTGGCAGAATCCAATTCCTCACAAAGTGGAGAACTGTGATTTCCTTCTCTTGCTGGCTTCTACAGGCCAGCTACAGTCCTTGTCATATACACCCCTCCATCTTCAAGCTAGCAACAGCGTATTAAATCCTTCTCATGCCTAGAATCTTGTGGACTTTCTCTTTTGCTACCAGCTGCAGAAAACATTCTACTCTTAAAAGGCTTTGGAAAAGTAGCATTTTATCTGCATATTGTAAGGCTAAAGACAAAAATGACCACACATAAATACTGTACTCTAGTTCATAAATGAGATTAGGCCCACCCAGATAATTGCCCTGTTGGTAAATCTGAATGTCAACTGATTAGTCACCTTAATGACATCTGCCTAATGCCTCATGTCACATAAAGTAAAATAATCAGGGTGCATTACCTCATAATATCCACAGCACCAAGGATTAGGGCAAGATATTTTGAGGGGGGTATGTTAGAATTCTGCCTTCCACTATGCAAAAGAATGAACTTCAAGGTGTATTTTAACCTTTTACCAAAAAAAAAATTCAAAATGGATCACAGACCTAAATGTAAAACATAAAATTATAAAATTTCCAGAACAAAATATAAAAGAAAATCTTTCTGACCTTCAGTTAGGTAATGAGTTTTCATATGTGACACCAAAAACAGAATTCATTTTTTAAAAATCAATAATTTGGCATTTTTCAAAATTGAAAAATTACATGCTGTGAAGATATGTTTGTGAGAATACACAAGCCACAGAATGCGAAAAATATCTGAACATCGTATTTCTGACAAAGGATTTGTTTCCAGACTACATAAGAAATTCACAAAACTCAGCAACAAGAAAATAAATAATCCAATTAAAAGTGGAAGAAAGATATAAATGTACACCTCACCAAAGAAGATATATAGATGGCAAATAGGCATCATTAATAATTATGGAAATGCAAATGAAAATCACAACTAGATATGACAACACACCTGTCACAACTGCTGATTTAAAAAAAAAAAAACAAAACCCTGACAATACCAAATACTGACAAGGATGTGGAGCAATTAGAACTCTTACACTTGCTGGTGAGAATATAAAATGGTACCCTTACTGTAGAAAACAGTTTGGCAATTTTTTATAAAGTTAAACATACACTTGCCATATAATCCAGAAATCTAACCCCAAATTAAAAAAAAAAAAATACTGATATAAAAATTTACATGCAAGCATCTACAGCAGCTTTATTCATAATCACCCTAAACTGCAAACAATCCCGATGTCCTTTAACTGCTAAATAGATAAACAAACTCTGGCACATCCATGTGGTAGAATACTACGTGGCCATGAAAAGGAAGAAACTATTGATTCAAGCAGCCACCTGGAGGAAACTTACATGCAGTTTTCTAAGTGAAAGAAGCTAGACCTAAAATTCTACATAAAAATCAGATCTAAAATAGTACATGCTACATAATTCCATTCATATAACATTCTGGACAAAGCAAAATTATAGAGACAGGTCATAAATCAGTAGTTTTCAGAGGTAGGGAGCACAGAGAGAGGTGATTAGAAATAAGCAGCAAAGATAACTTTGGAGCTGATGAAACTAATTTGTTGCAGGCAACAGCTTTAGTAAATGTTTTGCCTCAGCATTACAAAAGTCACCAGCTTTGTGGCATGTCCAGGCTTCCTGTGGCCTGACCACTAAGCCAATGCTATGTATATTGGTTTAATTAGGAAGAACCCCACCTTTAGGGCCAGTGTCTAAATTAACTAAGGTACAGTTGAAACAATACAGTGGCTTAAAGAACAAAGAGCCTTAACAATGGTGTGCTTTAAAGAATAATCATTTCTCTCCCATGCAACAGTCCATCTTTGGCTCTGTTCCCCAACCTTCTTTCCTGTTTCTCTACCATGCCCTACTGTGTTGTTCTTACCTTACGTGATGGAAGTTGGAGAAAGAGCATGAAAGCGTGCATGTACAATGTGATAGGATACATCCTGGAGATGGCACCTGTCATTCTGCTCACATTCCATATAGTCACATGGGCCACAACTTGGGGCAACAGGAGCTTGGAAACACAGTTGTTCAATGGGTGGGCATAGGCCCAGCTACGACTCTGACTCTATGGAAGAAGGAGAGAACAGATTGTGGTGGACACCCAGTTTCCATCACACTCTCCTCTTGGATTATGGATTACTGCTCTTCCTTGGTTCTCCTCTTAACCTTCTTAACTATTTTTTTCCCAGTCTTCTTTGCTAACTCTACTTAGCCTCTAAATGTTTACTAGGGGTAAGTGCCCCAAGGGCCAGTCTTTGGATCTCTCCTCTTCTCTAATACTCTCTTCCTTGATTATCTCAACCCATTCTATGGTTTTAAGTAAAAAAAAAAAAAAAATCCTAAATTCATTTCTCTAGCCTTGTCTCCTTCACTACATTCAAAATTTGTATGTCTGATGGCTATCATGTAACCAACTACTTGAGATCTTGGCAACTCAATCTCATCAAGGACAAAACTGAATTCTTCTTTTACCCCTAGAAATAGGTTCTCCCACAGTATTTTGTTCTTCCTGATAAATGGAACTATCATCCAGCCAGTTGCCTAAGCCAAAAAAAAAAAACTTAGGAGATATCCTTGATTTATAAATGCTTCTTTCATTCACCACTTCCAATTGGTCTCAATCTCATCAAGGACAAAACTCAATTCTTGTTGGCATTACCTTTAAAATGTATTCAGGGGGCGCCTGGGTGGCTCAGTTGGTTAAGCGCCCAACTCTTGGTTTTGGCTCAGGTCATGATCTCAGGGTCGTGAGATTGAGCCCCACTGAGTGCAGAAACTGCTTGAGATTCTGTCCCTCTCCCTCCCCCTCTGCCCCTCTCCTCATGCGTGTGCTCTTTCTCTCTTTCTCTCTCTCTCTGAAATAAAATAAATGAATAAATAAATAAATCTTTTCCTTAAAAAAAGAATCTGTTTTTAAAAAGTAAATAAAAAATAAAGTATATCCTGAACCTATCTGTGGTAGGCTGAACAATGCACCCGAAAGAGTTCCACATTCTAATCTCCAGAATCTGTGAGTATGTTACCTTGCATGGAAAAGGAACCTTGCGGTTGTAATTAAGTTAAGGATCTTGAGATGGGGAGATTATCCTAGATTACCAAGGTAAACCCATTGTAATCACAGAGGTCTTCAAAAGAGGGAGGCGGGAGGATCAGAGTTAGATCAGAGAGAGAGGAAAGGCAATGAAGGTGAAAACAGGAGCAAAGGGAGGTCAGGCTATGTGATATGGGGACCTGAGCCAAGGGATGAAGTCAGACAGACTCCAGAAGCTGGAATGTTCAAGAAAACAAATTATTTGCTAGAATCTCCAGAAGGAACGTAAGCCTGCCAATACCTTGGTTGTAACCCAGCAAAACAGATTTCTGACTTCTGCCCTACGGAATTAAAAGATAATAAACTCACGATGTATAAGCCATGAAGTTGGTGGTGATTTGTTGCAGGAGTGAAAGAAGACTAATACACCTCTCATGTTTCTCCATCTCCACTGCATCAACCTTCACTGAGGGACAGTTGAGAACAGAGATTCTGGAGCCAGACTGCCTGTATTTGAATTCTAGCTCTGCCACTTAACTGCTATGGGAGAGCGATTCAAGTTTCCTGTGCCTCAATAATCTCATGCTGGACTCATGATAACGATTTGGAGAGTTGTAACGGTACTTACCATATTGTAAGCATTTTATAAGTATTTCCTATTATTGCTTCTGGAATTTGAGATCCCAGTATTTACAACCTGAACCACTTCAATACTATTAGCTGGTTGCCCTGTTTTCCTTCTTGCCTTTATTAGAATCTTACAGAGCAGTAAGATTGATATATTTGCAAAATAAAATCATGAAATCCCCCTGATTATAATTCTCCAAGGGCTTCCCATTGCACTTAAAATTAAATCCAAACTTTGAACTGTAGCCTACAAGCCTGTTATGATGTAGCCCATGACTGATACTCAACCTTGTCTCTATCCACTGCCTTTGTTGCTTGCTCCCTTTACCACTCTACCCTTCATTTTGAGCCTCAAGTACACCAGACATGTTTCCGCCTCAGTGCCTTCAAATGGGTTATCCCTCTGCCTGGAATGCATGTTCCCAGGTTTTCACATGACTGACTCATTCTTGAAACTCAGTCACAGTCTCCTCCTCAGAAAGACCTTCCCTCATCACTCAAACTAAATTAGCTTTCCTTAATCATGTTTATTTATTTATTTCATGTCTCCCATGAAAGAGCCTACCATCACATCCCCAGTGCTCAGAACTACATCTGGCATATTGTAAGTACTCAATAAATATTTGTGGAATGAGTAAAGCTTTGGCTGACATGTGTGTTGAGGTATCATATTGGTGACTCCCACGTACATTATGAATTAGATTAGTATAGTTGTAAATCTTCCCTCTCAGCGGAAAGGTTCTGCCTAAAGTAATTTTTCCAGCGATGATTATGTAAGTCTATTTTCTCTCATTCTTCTATTTTGTCTTCACAAGTGTCTCTGAGGACATTTTCTACCAAATTACTGAAACGGGGACTTCAGTGCTGCGTGAAAGGTTGAACTGTTTAATCACCAAGATCCACACCTTCTAACTCCTAACTCAATTACTTTTTATCTTCAGTTGTTTGGGTGAAGAGGGAAAGACCGTGTGGTCTATGACACCTATGTGAGGCAAGCATTACCTAACTGCTGAGCACTTCAGGGACTGATGAAAGTCCTGGGAACTTATCTTCTCGGAAAATGCAAAGAGAGCTGAGATCCCATAGCAAAAGGAAGGTGGATCTTGCATGGTCTGCATGGTCCGTAGACTAACTCCCATGACAGTCCCACATCGTGTTGACCCATGGAGTGTGAACATCGGTCTGTATACCTCTGCACCTGTTCTGCCATGTTTGTCTGTCTGCCTCTTTCTTTCTCAACGTGAGGCTTTCTGCAAATAGAAACAAAGCTTTCCTGAGTCTGTCTCTCTAATCTTCCCAGCATTTTCCCTTCAAATGCAAGACACCAACGAGGCCTAAAGTGTATTTAGTATTTATGGGGTTTTCTGGGGCTTTCATTGTGGATCTTCTTGGCTACTCTGGTGCTGGTAACCAATCTGTGGTCATTGTTAAAATGTGACAAATTGCGACACCGGGGTTCAGGGTTAATGGGAGAAAACAGACCTCTGGAGGGTGATTTACTCTTTTCTCTTTAAAGACAACAAAATGAAATCCTGGGGTGGCCTTGTCCACATTGCAAGTGCATACCTGGCATTTCAACTGACAGCCAGAGAGCGCCTGCGATTACTCAGAAGAAAAGATGGGAACTCCGATAATCTGAAAGAACAAAGACTCCAGTTACTTCATCACTCTTGCCTCGGGGTCTGGAATTAATTGTGTTTCTTTATACCCCATCTAATTTTACAAAATCATACTTCTCCATGGCAGTTTCCTAATTTACCACCTCATCTAAGATAAGACTTTGCCAACAGTAATAACATTTAGAAAATGCCGCCAGACCTGAGGCTGATGGTTTCGGCCCCGCACCACTGCCCACGCACGCATGCACACATGCGCACACCTCTACCCCTCCGCCAGACCTTAAAGCAGGTAGTGCTGGCCTTTGGGGACACAAGCACATCAGAGTGAATGATCTGGCGACTCAGACGTTCACCTTGAGGACAAAATCAAGAACGACTGAATCTGTTCAGAGACCTCCTTGAGTAACTGCTCCACTATCTGTCCAAAGAGTAAACAGAGTAGAAAGAAATAATTCATCTGCTTTTCAAAAAAAAAAACTTCTGTATATTTACCCGATACACATTTACTGTGTGCTTACCATTAAAACCATTACTTGCCTTTCCTCAAATATAAGGGTAAGGGAGAAAAGCAGGGAAGTAGCAAAATTTGGAATGGGCATGGACATATCAAGCCTGAAGTTTCTAAATGTGAAAGTTGGTATTATGGGGTTTGGGGGATAGAAGAGAGGGGTTGATATTTATTTCAACCGCATAGTCAATTTTATGAAGTCCTACTCTATTCTAGGGGTGAGTAAGCAGGCTCAGTATACAAATGTCTTCTAAATCCCATCACTGGAGTCTGGCATATACATAGAGACTCAGAGGAGGACTTTAAGGAAGGCACAGTCTTCACACTAGTCTAGATTCTCCAAGCCATCAAGCAAGACATCTCTGATCTTTAAGCATGCTGTGGTGTGTACGTGTGAGATGTATGTACACATGTATGAGTGTGTGTACTTATGTGAGTGTGTAAGTGTAGGGTGGAGAACAAAGCAAAGCAAAATAGTACCTGTTTCCCTTTTGGCTCAGATTCCACTTGTAGATATAATTATTTGTTTAACATAGTCACACCATATTATATTACCTTCTATGATTTATTAGCAAAAGCAGGCTCTGTAAGCTCCACTTTCCCAAGCAATGATCATTTCTTGACATGTTTCATTACTAGGAAATGACAGAGACATTTGTTATATTCTCAGACAATAAAATATTGCCTTGCTCAAATACCTTCATGGAATATTAAACAAAATGAATGCTGTTCCTTTTCCTGTGTTTATCATATCATATTAAAAGTGAAGACGTATGGGGCGCCTGCGTGGTTCAGTCATTAAGCATCTGCCTTCGGCTCAGGTCATGGTCCCAGGGTCCTGGGATCGAGCCCCACATCGGGCTCCCTGCTCGGTGGGAAGCCTGCTTCTCCCTCTCCCTCTGCTTGTTGTGTTCCCTCCCTCGCTGTGTCTCTCTCTGTCAAATAAATAAAATCTTAAAAAATAAAAAAATAAAAATAAAAAGCAAAAAGAAGTGAAGACATAACCTTTATGTTTTCTTTCCTGATAGACGAGACATTGGATAGAATGAGTTTAGTTTATCCTTCATCCAACTGGCTTTATTTAGCTATGTCCAAAGCCTCCAACAGCACCGTTAGAATACCATTTTAATCATCCAGCTTCTCAAAGGCCATTTTTAATGTACCTCTCTTTCAAACCATCATGAAGAATAAAATCCAAAACTTCTCTTGGAAGTTTTAACTTAACTTACTCTTGGTGGTAATTCCAGATTCAGAGAATTTTTAGGCAGTGATGGAAATAGCAAAGACTGGGACCTGATCCAATATAAGGATCGAAGAAGTAATCTCCTTAGAAACTGGTTGTGGACCAACCTTATAAACATGTCACAAATATTTACCAGCCCACGTACTGGATTATTCCGTATGCACACAAAGACCATATAAAATATGCATTCTTTACCACTGAAATATCAAAAAGTGTTATCTGAGTAAGAGATTATGTATTCACATGGTAGTTTGTGCATATCCACATCTACAGATACATGCATTCGTTAAATATTACCAACTTTTTGTGTAAAACAAACTCATCAGAGAGAACAATAAATTATCCTTTTGAGTTTCATCGAATGCATAGTGTATAAAGTGGGATTTCCAGGACTACCTTCCAGGTTGAGTTGAATCCCTTGTATCTTTAAAGTTTTTTCATCTCTCACTTGCAAAATCAGTATTAAACTAAGGGGAACTTTGGTAAGCACCAACAATTTTAGCTAAGGAAATATGTGTACTTTTTGACATGATGTTGGAAAAATAGCCTACACAGTCTAAAACAACCTTAAGTTTAAGTTCGGATGGCCTCAGCATTAACACCCTCCAGTTCCATCCACGTCGTTGCAAATGGCTGAGCGCAATAAGTCAATCAGAGAAAGACATGTATCATATGACCTCACTGATATGAGGAATTCTTAATCTCAGGAGACAAACTGAGGGTTGTTGGAGTGGGGGTGGGGTGGGAGGGAAGGGGTGGCTGGGTGACAGACATTGGGGAGGGTATGTGGTATGGTGAACGCTGTGAATTGCGCAAGACTGTTGAATCACAGACCTGTACCTCTGAAACAAATAATATAATATATGTTAAAAAAAAAAAGAAGAAGAAGAAGATAGCAGGAGGGGAAGAATGAAGGGGGGAAATCGGAGGGGGAGACGAACCATGAGAGACGATGGACTCTGAAAAACAAACTGAGGGTTCTAGAGGGGAGGGGGTGGGGGGATGGGTTAGCCTGGTGATGGGTATTAAGGAGGGCACATTCCGCATGGAGCACTGGGTGTTATACACTAACAATGAATCATGGAACACTACACCCAAAACTAATGATGTAATGTATGGTGATTAACATAACAATAAAAAAATTTTTTTAAAGTTCAGATGGCCTAGGGTCTGCATTTGTCTTTGTTACTACTTTGAATTTAGGCCAGTGAATTAATTTTTCTATACGTTGGTTTTCCAATATGCAAGGGAGAAATTGTTTGCTCTATCTGAAAGGTGGTTGGGAGAATAAGATGAAATTACACAATCAGGGTCAGGTTTTTGGGGGTGCAACCAGTAGAGTTACATAGGCTCTCCTCTCTAAAGGGTCACACACTTGGCTTACTGCTTTCTTGCTACAGACTTGAAACTCCTAATAATTTCATCCTTGAACTTGTGCTTTGTATGTGTAGTCTAATGGGGCTAGGAGGCATAAGCAGGGTAGATACACCAGGTGTCAGCACACATAGGTGCAGGCTTGGATACTCTGGTACGGTGGGCAGTGGGAAGAGGACATGGTCGGCGGGCAGGGGGGGAGAGTACAGGCTCTCTCCATAGGGATGGCACCAAGCCCAGTGGCAAGAGGCCGGCCTGCCCATCCATCTCCAAACCCACCCCTACAGCATCTGTCAAAATTAACTCTCCAGCCTGAGTGCACACAGAAACTTACACTATCAGAAGCAATCAATTTTGTCAGTAAATTATTACAAAATAAAACTGTACATAAGGACATTGTAATAAAACACATCAGGGAATTATTAAAATTCTCCAAAGAGTTTAGAATCTCCAACTTTGAAAACTTCTACAGTGTTTCAAAGCAAATCTCCACAAATTCCAATATAGAAATTAAAGACTGTCATGTTCGACAGAAAAGAACATTATTCTCCCATGAAGCTTCAGATAAACCAATTATCAACAAGGAAGACAATTTTAAAATTAAATTTTCCTTGTGATTGAATATATGGTGATAGGATGTGTAAACAAGTTTTCTTAATTGTATATAAGTCATGAAGCCACTTTTGGTTTCTCAATAATGACCTTCACAGCTTACAGGAAATGTTAGCAAAAACAAGAAAATGCCCTTGCAAAAATTTACATCTAATGTAAAGAATTAAATAGTTTTAGAAAAATTTCTGCAAGAATCAGTGGCTTTAGATGTAATAAAATTTATTTATTTATTTTTTAAGATTCTATTTATTCATTTGAGAGAGAGAGAGAGAGAGAGCAAAAACATGAGCAGGGGAGAGGCAGAGAGAGGGAGAGGGACAAGCAGACTCTATGCTGAGCAGGGAGCCCAATGCAGGGCTCAGTCCCAGGACCCTGGGATTATGACCTGAACCAAAGGCAGACACTTAACCAACTGAGCCACCCTGGCACCCTTAGATGTACTAAAATTTATATTTCAAAATAGTATGGCAGAAATTTATCCCAATGTCACAGTCTATAAAAAACAATTAACAGTTGCATCAACAGAAAGATCCTTCTTAAAACTGAATATTATCAAGAATTATTTGCAATCTTGCATTTGCCAAAAGAACTGACACTTCTTTCAATTACATGAATTGAAAATGAAATATCTACAAGTATAAATTTTGATGACCTAATGAATTTGCAGAAAACTGAGTCAGAAAAATTTTATGATCAATCAAGACATCACATTAATAAAGTATTGTTTTTTACTTAAAATTATGACAGCAATATATTATTGCAGTTTATAAATGTATGTTGTTACTCATGTATCATTATTATCCCTATTATGTTTCATAAGTAACAAAGCATTTTTAAAGAAAAAGCTTTTTATTTTAAGACCATTAATGACACTTCTTTTCCTGCTTTTGAACAAGGAGTCCTCCCGCATTTTCATTTTGCACAGGACCATGCAAATTGTGTAGCCAGCCTTGGATATAATATAGTTCAGACTTTTGCCACAAATCTGCTGAGTACCATTTAACCAAAGTGGGGTTCATTTTTCTTTAAATATTTTAAGCATACTTGTTTGATGTTATTTACCTAACAAGTCTGTCTCATGAATATTTGTTTCTTTGTGTGTTATATAAACTTTGCTTACTGCATTAGCGTTCAGCCTGTGTGTACCTCTGACAAGCTTATACAGCAGGATTGGAATCTTCCCCTCAAGTGGGAATTTACAGTTTTCTCTTTCAGACACCCCAAGACGGCAATGGGCCATCATGTCAACACCTTAGCTTGGGGTTTTGCAGACTGGGCAGGTATTATATAATTGGACCTAAACCCATATGAGGGCAAATCTGTGTTTTATAGCCTCGGGAAATTTGCTTTTCTGCCCAAAGCCCAGGTAGAAAAAGACATGCTTCCTTATCATTTCTTTTTCATGAGGACTTTTCCTAGTCTCCACTGTCACAGAGGAACAGGCCTTCAAGTATCCCAACTGCCCCTCACCCTCACCCCAGCCCAAGGCCTTGTCCTGGGTTCTCGCCCCAACCCAAACCAAATGTCCAAAACCAGCATTTGGGTTAAGAAGTGTTCAGCAAACCCTGGCTGTGGCAGCCTCAGTGTCCCCTGAAGGGTTCCAGCCTTCTACTTAAATTTAGTCCCTGGTAATGGCAGCCAGTCTGTGCTTTGGAGATAATGGTGGTGTTTCATGTGCTTTTTTCAAGTGCTTTGTAGACAATTCTTCTATCTGACACAAGGCCAGAAGAGGAAGTTGGGTGTCTGTTTTCCATTATGTAAAATGAAGATGTTGAATTAGATGAACCCTAAATTACAACTCACACCTTCCGTCTTCAAGTGCTTGTTGAACATCTCCTATGTGCTGGCCATACAGTGCAAGGTACTAAGGATACAGAGATGGATGAGACAGGGCTCCTGCCCCCCAAAAGTGCATAGTCTGGCTGGGAATATGGAGTCCTAAACATAATTTAAATAAAATGGGGCAATACAATCATAGGGTTAGACACAGTGTAACATATAGGTGTGGGTTAGAGAAAGCTTCCAGCAGGAATATAATGATAATCTAAGTGTAGGAGGATGAGTAGAAGTTATCCTGGTGTCTGTGGGCGGACAGGAGGTTGCGGGGGGGGGGGGGGGGGGGGGGGGGGGGCGGGGGAGGAGAGGTGTTGCTGCTGCTGGAGTGGAAATGTGATTCCAAACAAAGTGGGGAGTGCAGCAAAAGGACAGAGGTGAAAAACACCATGGGGGAACTAAGAACTGATGGATCCAATGAAACAGGCTTGTTCTAATCATCCTTTATAAAGGATACATATTAGATCTATGAAAATCTGGACTATAGTTGTCCATGAGTTTCCCCTGATTCAAATACACCTCCTTAACATAACCTAAGGAGATTTATTTTCACGTAAGATTTTATTTCTTTAATTTTATTACTTTATTGAAATTTATATAAACTAAAACTAGACCCTGGAATAACACGAGCTTTGAAGAGCTCAAGCATAAAAGTGTACAGCAAATTACAGATCACGAACAATGTAGTTCTGGTGGAAATTAATCAAATCCCTTCTCTGGGGTATTAGTGAGCCCCTTAGCCAGGCTGTCAAGAAAAATCCTTTTGTCCGACCCCATTTCCTTCTTTCTGTTGGCTCACTATTATCTCCAGTCCAAATTGTGTGTGGCCACAATTCTCTTTGAACCAAGCTGGTCTCACTGCTTTCCTCCTAGGGTTGCTCAATCCTCGATTCTCTCTACAACTGTTCCAGGTTTCCATCCTAAAATCCAGGGTTTTAGCTTCAACTGCCCTAATATTTGCAACTGAACATTTACTGCTTTTCAACTGTTACTCCTGTTCCTAATTTTTGAATTGCATAGTTCCATACAATGTTGAATCTGTAAGAGATGGTGTCCTTTTCAAATTCGAAGGGACTCTGTCCTATGACCCTAAGTAGAAAACTCGCAGTAATCCAAAGGGTATCTCAGTGACTTGAGCTGAGTACTCTCACCCACTACTCAAATGTCCTTCCTTTTAAATATTTCCTCCCCCACTCCCTTCACACTGTATAAGTTCCATTAAAGGACTTGCCTATCCTTGCAGCTTCATTGCCTTGAGATTCTACTGTTTAGCTGTTTGGAGTCCACTGTTGTTGGGTCACAAATTCACTTTGAAATTGTTAGCAGTGGTATGTATAAATGCAAAACACTATTATTATGTGGAAATTACTACTTACTTTGTATAATCCTTTGCTTTCCCTCTGCAAAAAAAAAAAAAAACCCAGATCCTTATATTAAAGTGCAATGTGCACGTTTTTTTCCTGTAGATTTCTACGAATAGTTGTATTATGCTCAAGTCATCAGGACTCATTACAACCCAACTGAGATTTCAACAACTTTTGATCTTCTAGTGATATAAAGACCACATTCCTTTGTGTTTAATGATTGCATGAGCTATTGTGCCAGAGAATATGAGATTTTCAGCTTTCAGAGTTTTTCTTAATGTCTGTAAAAGGCAGTGTTATGATGTTTAGAACTTAAAATACTTCAGCATGGGCAGTAGGATAATATAAATATGCCATTTAACTTAAGCTTGAGCTGTAATGACAGTCTCTTCCTCAGACTGAAAATCTACACTTCAGGGAAACCAATTAGTATTATGTCAGGAAGGCTACATTTGGCTACTACAAGCACTTCTATTATGTATGTCTTGATCAACTCCTGAGACTTTGATAATTAACCTAATGCATATCAGATTCTCAGAATCAGTATTGAGAATTACAAATGTTATAATCGGTAAATTATGAGCAAAATTTAAATGGATTGGAGATATATAGATTCATTGGAATACTTTATTAAATTAAAGATATTTAAGGGCACCTGGGTGGCCCAGTTGGTTAAGCGACTGCCTTCGGCTCAGGTCATGATCCTGGAGTCCCGGAATCGAGTCCCACTCGGGCTCCCTGCTCAGCGGGGGATCTGCTTCTCCCTCTGACCCTCTTCCCTCTCGTGCTCTCTGTCTCTCATTCTCTCTCTCAAATAAATAAATAAAATCTTTAAAAATTTTTTTAAAAATAAATTAAGATATTAAAGCTGTGTAAATCGGAAATCGGAGGAAATATTTTGAATGCATTCACTGGCTGGTGAACAGTGTGCAACAATCTCGCCAGGCCCAAAAACTGAGCCCTTAAAATAATGAGGAAGCCAGAAAAGAAGTTTCAATTGGTTCAAAGGAGACAAGACCAAGCAAATATATAAGCCTGTCTGTAGGTAATGCTAAAATGAATTTTCTTAACAGGTGCAAAACTGGTTTCTTCCACTGAAGGAAAGGAAAATCCACTGACCCTCCTCTAGGCAGAAGTTATTTGCATGTGTATAGACAAGAATGAGTTGCATTACCATCCATTTTCTACAGGTTGACTTAGATCTACAGAATTGTAAAATAGCTCAAAGACAATAAAGGCAGTAACCCCATAGAATCAAATAACCGAAAGGGTATGCTCTAAACAACATAGAGTTGGGCACCTGGGTGGCTCAGTCGTTGGGCATCTGCCTTCGGCTCAGGTCATGATTTCAGGATCCTGGGATCGAGTCCCACATCGGGCTCCCTGCTGGGCGGGAAGTCTACTTTTCCCTCTCCCACTCCCCCTGCTTGTGTTCCCTCTCTCGCTGTGTCTCTCTCTGTCAAATAAATAAATAAAATCTTTTAAATAAATAAATAAATAAACAAACAAATAAATAAATAAATAAACAACATAGAGTTTTCTACTAAAAGAATCTAGTAACCTTTTGGTCCATTTAAAAGTTGTTCCCATTTTTTCCTTGCAATAGACCTATCTCCAGCCACTGGTTTTAGAAGCATTTCTGGTTGCTGTTAAAGTTTTGCTTCATTAGTTTTTGTTGTAATGTTCCATGATAAAGCTACTGAAAGATGTGCAATAACTCTATGCAGACAATTATAAAACCTTACTGACAGAAACTGAAGAAGAACAAAATAAATGGAAGGGTACACAACGCACATAGGTCCAAGACCTGATATTGAAATATGTTCTTTCTCTTAAATTGTAGTATGTAGATTTAATCCAACCCACATAAAATCACAATCGATTTAAAAAAAAAATTCTGCTTCAAAAAGTCCGTCTAGTTTTCCTTGGTCTACATTTTCTTGCAAGATGTTGGTCAAAGTAACTACTAGAGAGAACTGGACCACACTTAGCTTACAGAACAGATTGTACTGTGCTTGCTTGCTCATAAAAATTTGTTTAAAACTGTCTACATCTATCATGAAATTCATCAGAAGCTTTCTTTCATTATAACCTTGTAGCAAAGATGTAGGGGAATAGTCGTCCTTATAGACCTCAAACGTTTCGAGTTATTACCTTTATCTACCAAAAATAACCCAGGAGTTATGTATGCATATCCAAGTTAACTTAAAGTAACTTGGCAAGAGCCAGAAATTGGTATCAGCGTTAGCCTTTTTCTTTCCTTTGAGAAGGTTATAAATTTTGTTTACTGAAAGTCCAAATTCATTTCTGTAAAAGATTTTGACTGACTTGTAATAGATTTGAGCTCTCTGGCTATTTACATTTTGTTCCTAGTTTTACTGTGGCATGGACATGACCCACTCAACTTAAAGTCAAAGGAATCTGAAAACACAATTTTTATTCTTTACTCTTTTCTACTATGCTCCCCACTCCAGTCCCTGGTCTACACCCTTATCACAACCACCCCCTTATCCAATGTCCCAATGGGAAGGCTGTGGGAAGAATTGGAAGGCACTGTGGATCTTCAGTCTCAGTATCTCCGAGTCACTATTTTGTGCTCTTTTTTTAGTAAGACTGTGTCACTGAACCATAAGATACTTTGACAGGAACTACATCAAAATGTAAACACATATGACTGGTGAGTAAGCTACGTTTGTTGGGCTTATCCAGCTTGGTTACAGAATAATTAGAATTTCCATACACCTCCAAATGAACTCTCAAAAGCAGGCCCCAGTGAAAAGGAGGTAAAACAAAGACGATGACATATGGTTTATCTTTTCAGTAATGACATTTTCAAGTGTAATCCTATACACTTTTTCCCCTTAAATAAAGTCTTGTTTAAAACCAAATGTTTCTCTGTTAACACAGAGTAGGCAAATGAGAGTCCTCACACGGATATTGAGATATTCAGTGGTTTCATGGTTTTGAAAAGTTTGAATTAACATGCTGTACTTGTGGCCTCCTTGAGAATAAGGCTGTGCAAAGGGAAAAGTGGTTAAGGACTAGGCTTGTGCCTTCCACATGGACAAGCTCTTTCGGGCCACACTCAATTGCAGAATCAGCATTTTTTTTTTTTTCCGGAGAGGACAGAGCAGTTGTGCGCTCTAACACATCCCACATGCCCACATCAGAATGGCATATTCCTTGGCCCAAGGAGGAAACCCACCTTCAGATTCTCCTTTTAAGTGACAAACTTCCAGAGAGCTCCTTACATCTCTAAAGTCACTCCAAAGGGAAAACAGATTTTTTAGGAATTTTAATACAGCTAATATGATCAACCATCTTTACAAATGATCACATTCCAAGTATGTTTTCAGCGATTCTGGTGACAAAATGAGGTTACCACACCTTTCCAAATACCTAAATTTTCTGTTCACCTGTCAGGGAACATGTTACTCCTTTAGGGGAAAAAAAAAAAAAAATCACCTTTGCTAAGGTAACTTTATAGGAAATCAGATAGCAACAGGGCAGGAGTCCTGCAGAAGACCAGAGCTTCAGAGAGTAGTAGAAAGCCAGATGACATCTAGAGTCAAAGGAGTGTGGTGGGCCCCGTGGTTTTGTTCGCTCAGCCTCTATTCAACCTTCCTTCTTGCCTGTTCTGCAGTGAGATCTACATTTTCCAGACTCATTAGCAACGAAGGCTATGGATACAAATTAGGTTCGACATTTAGACGCATGCATTTGCCCACGCTTTAGAGAGAAGTAAAGGAGACTATTTTCCTGCAGATGTTCCTGCTGGCCGACCAGGTCAGAGATGCGACTGTGAAGAGGCCATGTTGCGGACAGAAGCATGTGTCCAGTGTTGGGTATGAAATCTCCTGTGTGTCAAAAGGCAGTTACTGTGGCAGCAGCAAGATCCATTGTGGTGTAGCAGCAGCCTCCACATGCCTTGGCCACAACCATGAATAGTCCCATGCTGGGTCCTTGACCCCCCTGGTCCATCAGTCCTTCCACAACTTTCTGTCTGAAAGATCCAGAGTGTTTCTGCTTCCTGTGCTTCACTTCAACTAACATGGACAAGATCTGTGGTCATTAGGAAATGATCAACTATAGGCTGAGAGCCAAAGCTTCAAAATGTGTAAGTTTTACAGTTCAAAAGGAGTTGCATTATCCTCCACTCAGTCCAACTCTCCTCATTTTCAAGGTGGAAAAGTAAGAGGTAATAGGATTTGAGATTAAATGAAATGAGGCAGTATGATATACAAGACAAAACAGAAGCAATGAGGAAGTCGTATCTGAGTTTGAATCTCAGAGCTCCCAACAATTAACATGTGGCCTTACCTTCCCTGAGCCTGTTTTCTTATCTGCAAAATGACAGTAATCAGGCTGGAACATGGCGGGCGCTCAGTAACTGGTAGGTTCTCCCCCATCTTTTATTTCTTTATTCTAAGTCACATGATGTGGCAGTGTTTATTTAGAACCCAAGTTTCATCGTCACTAGAAATACTAAGACAAGTGAGAATGCAAGTTTATGTCCAAGTACACATTTAGTCTGCGGACAACACAGAACAGTGAAAATCTGGAAGGCAATACCGAGATGGGGAAAGCTCCCCAGTTGGAAAGAACAGTGGAGAATGAAGACCAAACCAGAAATTGGGACCTGGTAATGTTGCCTCTTTTGAAGTACAATAAATGGAACAGAGGACTCTAGGAGTTAGTAAAGTTCTGTATCAGTCTGCTCAGGCGGGCATAACAAAACACCACAGCCTGGGGTCTCTTAAACAACAGAAGTTTATTTTCTCACAGTGCTGTGGCCAGAAGTTCCTGATTATCGTGCAGACCAATTTGAGTCATTTTGAGAGCTCTCTTCCTATCTTGTAGATAGCTACCTCCTCACTAGGTCCTCATGTGGCCTTTCTTTTGTGTAAACTGTAAAATAAATAAACCAACATGTATAAAACAGGGCCTAAAGAGAGAAAGCTCTGATGCCTCATGTTCTTCTTATAAGGACACCAGATTAGGGTCCCGCCCTTTCTGACCTCCTTTAACTCAATTACCTCCATAAAGTTCCTCTCCAAACACAGTCACATGGAGCGTTGGGACTTACACATATGAACCTGGGGGGACACAGTTCGATTTGTAACAAGACCCAAATGACCTGATAGCAAAAACCAATGTAGTAACAATTCATGAAGGGAGATGGTAGCTCATGGTCCAGACAGGAACCTGAGCTGGATCCCAGAGCTGGTGCTGAGAACTTCAGCCTGCTCTGCCTTCCAGAGAATGGACCTAAATGTCACAGGTAGGGGGTGAAAAGCAGACACACTTGCCAGGGTTAAAATAACATGGGCAAAAAGCAAGTCAGACCGGACACAAGCCTCCTTGGAAGTTCTAGTCAATCATGCTAGGGCAGGATCTGCCGATATGCATATACTGTACCCTCGAGAGCCTTACCAGCAACCTCTTTAGCCATTCCCAAAGTTCTAAACATGGAACTTGGAGTTATCAAAGTGATAGCATAAGTTCTAGTCTCCTTTGGTTGTTTTGTGTTGCCCTACACTTACATGTAGGTAATTCTCTCTCATGGCCCTGATGCCAGAGGTCATATAGAGAGACTCTCATTCCGTGCCCTGTGGAAGTTCCAGTGCAGCCAGAAGATTTTTGCAGATTGCCAGAAACTTCCGTTCACCTAGTCATCTCTTCCTCCAGGCACTTTGTGGCGCCTCTCTTTCATACAACATTGGAAAGGCACAGAGACTAAGCTTTTTTCTGAGTTTCCATAAAAACTTCCATAAGAATAGTGAGCCCTTGGGCACCTGGGTGGCTCAGTCAGTTAAGTGACTTCGGCTCAGGTCCTTATCCCAGGTCCTGGGATCTAGCCCTGCTTTGGGTGCCCTGCTCAGTGGGGAGCCTGCTTCTCCCACTTCCTCTGCCCCTCCCACTTGTGCACACACTCTCTCTCAAACAAAATCTTTTAAAAGAAAGAAGAAGAAGAAGAAGATTGAGCTCTGCTGAAGATTTGGGGCTCACTGGGAAAGGCTTTGGAAAGTCACATGACCTCTCACCAGCTCTCCAACTCACCTCTCCCTCCTTCTCAGATCCCCTATACCCCACCTGTTGTTATGCAGAATAGTTCGGCTCTCCCTAGCAACTTCTCCCAAACTCCATGTCCAAACCCACACACATATTGACTTTGGAATCCAAAACAAACAGATCCAGAGTAGATTAAGGAGTTTACTTAAAAACATAAAATCTAATAAAAAGCAAAACTGTAAAATAAATAAACCAACATGTATAAAACAGGCTAGTGCTCTTCAGAATGATGAAACACTCCTCATCCTGGGTTGGTTCAGTGTAATGTACAAATAAAAGCAGGGGTGAAATTAATTCAACTATATTAGCAATCAAGAAAAGAGATCAGTCAATTAGGCTAATGAGAACTGTTTTCATCAGTGCAATACACTGAAGTAGTCACTAAATAGCACTGAAAATAGTACTGACAGGCTTCTTCAACCTCTCCCTATCTTTTCCTTTATTTTCTTCTCACTTGTTCAGCATCTATTTATTGTGTACCTATGGTGTGTTGCGCACCGCTGTTGTAGATGCTGTATGTAGAGCAGCAAATAAAAGAAATTGGGGCCCTCCTGGAGCTTACATTCTGGTAGAAGAGAAGGATAATAAACACGTAAATAGATGCATAAAATAAGGCCTTATAATGGCCAGGACAAGAAAGAAAATAAAGCAGGGTAATAAACAGACTAACTGGGATGGGTGGGGTCAAGTTGATAAGACTGTCAGGGAAGGCTCTCTGAAAAGAACCCTGTTGAACAATGACCTTAATTAGCAGGAAAAAGGCATGGAGAAGAGAATTCCAAAGCCCTCAGGAAGAGCAGAAGGTGTGGGGACCAACAGGGAGGCCAGTGGAAGGTGAGGAACAGGGAAGAGAGGAGACAGGAGGTGACATCAGAGACATAAGCTGGCCCCAGATCACCGGAGTCCTGTGAGTCATAGCTAGGAATGTGGATTTTATTACCCTCCACACTACCGTATTTCCAATCATTTGTTAAACCCTTTTTGAAAGAGTCAGAAATAGACCTACATTGTTCTTTTTTTTTAATTAGCTAGAATAAGATGCTTTGATGATAATATCCGATGTTATAATTAAGTAGAAATTTGAAAATATTAAAAGCTTAAAGCACATACACACACACACACACACACACACACACACACACACTGAAGGGGTCTAGCCTTTGTCTTATGAATTTTCACAGGCAGAAGGTACACAGTATGCCATCAGGGACCCTGCTATTGCCATTTGCTCCTGCAAAATCCATTTCTACAAACAAGCAACGAAGTCCTTGCAATACTGTGCCCCAGACTCCTAATTTCAGACCACCGCTGAAGTTAAGCACTTAGGAAATTTTCATTGTCTTTTAAAGCCAGTAAGAGAACCACTCCAGATTTTTCTTTCTCACTAGGTTCTTGGGATGACTCTGAAGAGAGTACATGTGATTTTTGGAATCCGTAACTTTTTCCAGCCCCTAGAGATGGGGAGGAAGAGTCGAGTGGGTGCCAGAAAAGTGAGCTGAAGCACATTATGTAGTGGGCTTAACAGAAAACCCACCATGTGATGAAATATTCTCTCTCCCTTTTTTAATTTATGAAAAGCGCTTACTTGCTGTTCCACGCCCATCTCCCATGAGGCTTCCTGGTTCATTCAACTGCATCACTTAAGAATTAATTTTTTTCTCTGGAGCCAGGGCTATTAAGACAGCGAGACGAAGGTCGGAATCGCTGTTGCATTGGTTCAGAGGGAGCTCCCTCCGGAGTTTTCTTCCTCCTTTATCCCAGTGTGATTCTAAGGAGTACGCATCCACCCCAATTTTGATCTGATCCATTTACCTAGATTCAGAGATTCAGAGCAATAGCTGAAGTGAAGCCACCAATTCAAAGATGAAATGTTTTAAGGAGCCCTCCCCAGGCTCTGTTCCTAAATAGAACAGTATCTTATCTCACTGTCCAGTAGAGTTTTAAATAATGTGGGAAAACCAACTTCCTGTGGGATCTTAGCCAATCACTGACTCTCTCTGGATCTCAGTTTGTCCACACAGAAGAGAATAATTAAATCGGAGAGGGAAAAGCAATAGGAACTAGGATGCTCACGGGAGCATTAAATACAATGGTGAAAAATTAGAGACAGGTCAATCTCCAAAATCCTAACCTCATAATAGTATTTTACTGGATTTCATTAATAATAAAAACAACTTGAATTCGTATAGTATATTAGCTTATAAGGCATTGGCAAGTACATTGCCTCATTTGTAAGCAGCCTAACAAAAAACAGACCAGCTTACAATTTTTATTTATTACTGTTTTACAGATGAGGAAACTGAGACTGAAACAGGTTTTGTGGTTCGTATCAAGTTACACAGACGGTACATGACAGAGCACCTACCCAGACCCCCCATGGAAGACTGTGACGGTGATGGAGTTTGGACTCAGGCAGGTTTGGTCTTGAACAGTAGCTCCACCACCTTCCATTACTGCATCTTTTGAATGTTGTCCATCTGAAGAGGCCTCCGTTTTCCCATCAGCAGAACAGGCTGGTGGGTATGTGACTAGACGGGGGGACATCCATAGAATGCAGTGCCTGGCAGGTAGTTGATAGAATCAATCCTATTTCCCTCTTTCTCTCTTTTAACTGTTAATTCCATAGCCTTTCTACTGACTACATCATGCTACCCCTACCAACCCTGAAACTCGTTACAGGTAATTCTGTCTTCTCCTTACCTGCTAGTCCAGGGCAGTGATTCTCAACGGGCCACCAGCTTCATTACTAGCCCTGGCCTCGGGCCACCCACACCCAGCAGAGAGGAAAAGCAGCCCTTTCCCCTGGCACTAGGACCCCTCCTTCTTTTCTTTCCACTGAACGCTGAATTCCTGCTTGCCCCTTTCAAGCTGTGGCACTTGTTGACTTTAGTTGGGCTCCGTGTGTCAGAAAACAATGTGAGTAGTTTTGCGTTTTTACATGTTCAGGGTTTTCTGAGTAATCTGGGTTAAAGGATGACTGAATGGCAAGCAAGACTTGGACGTTAAAGATAAAAAATCACCCAGGAGGGATTAGCAGATTTATCTCCCCTAGAGCCATTTGTTCACATTCCAAAGGGTTGTAACTCCTTCCAGGGCCTCCTCAGAGATGTGCTTACATTAACAGAGCAAAGGTTTCTGTCCTTCTCTCAGGAAGAGAGGAAAGACAGCTGGGCAGCTTTTCCTATATCGATAATTCCGGGTTCCACTCCTGTGCTGTAGACACCCTCCCTGCTTCAGACATGTAGGAGATGGCTGCCTTTATCATGTCGCCCTCAGGGGGAACTGGGGCACGGGGACCTGGTGCCAACATATTCCCTAAGTAATAAATCCGTCTGCCTCTGATCCAGGAACCTCATAATACAAGGATAATATATATATATATATATATATATATATATATATATAAAATATTATCTCCTTGACTTGATTTCCTCTCCATCAAAGCCTGAAATACATTTCAGGCCCTTTCCCAAGAGATATATAAGCATGCCTATCTTGGGAATCAGATTTAAGACCCTAAACACAACCCTAAACTTCATTTGGGGGTGACGGGGAAAATTCGTAAGCCGGGGGGAATTAAAGGGTAAGAGAGACCCACCAAATTCACCAGCTACCATTAAATATATCACAACATAGCACTTAACTATTTCAACTAAGTAAAAGGAATGAAATAAAATCTCTCAGATCATCCGTGTATTCTTTGGCCAGAGGAAAGGAGTTTCCAACAAAACCATGGCTCTGGTGACAGAGGATTCGTAGAGAGCAAGAGAACGGTGCTGCTTGCACCCTTGTATTTGGTCTGTCGAGACATTGAGAGCAAAAACACCTCCTTAATTCAACTGCAACCAAAATTCTCAGGTTTTGTCAGTCTTTTCTTGCACGGCTGCTTTCTAGTGACCTTGGTGAGCCAAATCTATCTTCATTCAGAAACACACAGGAAGTCAATCTCAGCAGGCTTTGGTCAGAGACTTTTGTGATCTTCGCAAAGTGTTCTGGATCCAGGTGGTCACAAGATTGGCGGAATGAATCTAAATGAGCCACATCAGCAAACACAGCAGTGAATGAAACTTGAGTCAGCCAGTGACTGATCCCTGGCTCTAATGAGTTCACGTTCCCAATATAGCTTTTGCCCTCAGACTTTAGATTTCTGGTGCCTTCAGGGCGATGGTTGGTTGTCCCATTGTACAAAGCCTAGGGGAATCCTGCCACTTAGCTGTGTAACTACTTTCCAGATCCAAAGCACAGCCAGCTGCCTTGCTGGCATCTCCTTGCAATCCACTCTGTCTGGTCCCCCTTCTTCCTGCTAAATCCAATCAGTTCAGTATCTGACAAAAGTGAAACCGTGAAAAAGCTGGTTTCTCTTATCATCTCAAAGGTAGATTTATTCTATGACTTTGGACAAGTCATTCAACCATTCTGATCTCTGTTCTTTTAAAACATAAGTAGCTAGCATGGATTGTCAGCACATAGCTATCTATGTTTCCAGGGATAGCATTCAGTAAATTATGAAAACCCTCTGGAAGGGTTAGTTTATACAAAGCAGGCAAATTCCAACTGTAGAGAGATTAATCCCTTCATAAAATAGCATAAAAATACTGAGACACTAAGTTTCAAGAGGCTGGAATCTGACTCTAGTTGCATTGTTCTGCCTTAAACCTCAGCCAGTGTAATGAGCCAAAAAAAAAAAAAAAAAAACCCAAAAAAGCCCCAAAATCTTAATAATTAAATGCATTTGGATAATACAGTGGCAAAACCAACTTCCTGAATGGTGGAAATTATATCTGCCTCTAATAGCTCTACTCCGTCTGCATGATGACTTGAGAAACTACCAGGGCCAAACCATTTCATGGCATAACTGACCAGCGTGCCAATATATCATGTTCACTATTTTTCATTTTCTAAGGAACAACACAAAAGATCAGTGTCCTGCCATTTTGAAACATTAACAGGACTGCAAATATCAACAAATCTAATTTACTGGAAGAGGCTTTTAGATGCCGGGGATGATCATTTTTGCCCAGGCAGTTGTGTGGTTTGGTGACAACGAAAAGATGGGCTGGTATTTCTATCTTATCTGATTCTGTCATAGTTGTAGAGTTGGCTTCCGCTAGGGCTCCGGCATCCTGGGAAACTGACCTCTTTGCTCTGGAGCTGTTAAATCACAGAAGCCTGTGGGTTCCACCCAGCTTACTTAGAAGGAATATTTAAGCAGTTCTACTGTGTGCTGGGTAAGAAATTATAGAGAACAGCTTGCATCGCAAACTGGCAACAAGCATGGTCTCCGCCCTATAATGCACGCATCAATAGAATCCTGCACCCAACTTCAGTGATTAAGCTAGCTTTGCTTTTAAAGTAGACAGCACCGAGATAATCCCATTTGCTTGTATCAGTCCAGGAAGAGTGTGTTGTGTTTGAGCACCGTGCAAACTCTTTTATTTGCTGTTTTATAAGCCTAACGTTCCCTTCCCACCCAGAATGGCCAGTTAATATACCAGGGCTAAATGTTTGGAGAATTACTCTACCATATGGAAGTAGCAAATGAAGAACATAAAAAGCAGAAAGATCTATGCCCTGGTGGATAGTGGTCTCAAATTCACTCATTATTCATATGAATGTAAGAAACACAGGGAACAGGAGAAGGTCAGTGGGGTCCATGGAGGCCATTCCTTTCCAATATTCTCTTTTTTTCTTGGGCAGCATCTAATTGCTTCTGTGCTGCATACAGTTGGGCCTGGAATTCTGTTCCAAATATTTATTATTCTAAAAAAAAGAAGAAGAAAAAAGGTTCCTGGTGTCTGTTCTGTATTTAGATTGTTGAGTTTCAAGTTGCTGGCAGACAAGGTCTGGGCAGAGGTGGGCTTCAGAGGAGCCTCATGCTGCTTCCCGGGAGGTTCCATCCCTCTTGGAAAAAGAAAAGGCTACTTTAACCCCAAGGTTTGTTTATCATTTTCCATAGGAGGTGTGCTACTGGAAAATGTTAGGGAGTAGGGGGTGGTCAAGGGAGACAGACATTTTTCAAAAAGAAAGCACGCTTCCTGGTTTTCGGGAAAATAGAAGGGTGTAAAATGGCCTAGGCATTACCTCTCCCACTTATTGAAGCCCCTCTTCCTTCCTTCCTTCCTTCCTTCCGTCCTTCCTTTCTTCTCTCCTTCTTTCCTTCCTTCCTTCCTTCCCTCGTTCCCTCCCTCACTCTTTCCTTCCTTCCTTCTCATATATTTTTTTTTTTTTAATATCCAGAGCCCACTCCAATAAGGCGCCTTATCTGGGAAGTCATTATTTTACCCTGGTCTTCCTTACTCTGGGAAAATTTCCAGGGTCTTCAGAATAGCTCTTGACCCTTGCTTGCTTATACCTTCAGAGGTCTAGGATGCTAACCCCCACCAGCACCTCAACTTCTTGACACTAAATGCCTCGGTGACCAGAGACAGCCAAATCAACAGCAGCTAAAACTGGGAAATGAGAACAATAAAACTTAGACTAACCCTCAAGTAACTTCCAGCTTTGCTAAGACAGCAATATCCATGCATATTAACTAATTCATTAAACAATACATGATAATATATTGAGAGCCTGTGAAGAAGCTTTAAAGCCATTATGTTAGAATCTAGTGCCACATAAATCTAAGTCCAGGTTCTGAAGCTCTACAACCAGCAACTTGGAAATGTTATGGGGTCTCCCTCTTACTACACAAAGATTTTCATACTATTGGTCCTTAAAGGATGGGTAAGAGCCATGCATTCTTCGTCTAGTAAATAGAATTACTAATACTCCGGGGTCCATAATTTCTTTATTTGACTCCTAGGAGTTTTGGGAGGCTTCATGCCCTGGTATATGCAAGGCAATTGTATTATCAGACAAAAGGATCTTTCTTTTGTAAAAATCTCAGTCCATCAAGTAACAAAATGATGCATTTGGGCTGGAATTCTCTCCTTCCTGAGACTGAACATTAATCATCCCATGAACGGGTCTGTTCTTCCTCAAAGCAAGGTTTGGTCCATCTAGAGCACTATTCTCACACATGAGAGCTAGAAAACTTTTGACCACTATGCGCTGCCTGCAAAACAGGATGGAGTTTTCAAGGAGGGCTATTCATTACCTCACAAATCCTATGGTATGTCTGCCTTGGGTTTATTAGTTCAGTGAAATTTTGATGGATTTTAAAATATATATAAATAACTGTAGTAAAAAGCCTGTGCAGCTTTCACCCACACATGAACTGAAGAAACTAATAGGCCCAAGTGCTATGAACACAAACACACCCAACTGGATTTGTTTGGTGGGGTGATGATTTCACTCTTGGAAGCCCTGCCTGCTACTCTTGGATATGCTTTATTTTTTTTTTCTTCTAATATAATTTCACATTCAACAAGGTAAAGCCGAATGGCTTCTCATTGACGTATGCCTCTATAAATACCTACAAAAAGAGAAGCAGCTTAGGTTAGAAATGAAACATATAAACCTCAGTCAAGGCAAAGTAGAGAGATTTATAAACTTCCTAATGAATTTTACCACAATAAAACCTTGATCGTGTAGAATGTCAAGTATATTTGTTGACACTGTGGTCTCAGGCCCTCAAGATAGAAGAAGCAAGGCAGGTAAGAGAAGTTTAAAAGTAACAAAAAGAGAGGAGGAAGAGTGAGTAACAAGCACATTAAGGGAAGTGGGAGAACGTTCTGCCCATGTTAAGCAGTTTAGACTTCCCTGGATTCGGGCTCTATTAATCCCTGCCTTAAATATGGGGACGGGGGTGATGAGCCCTATGAACTACCTTAACTTCCTAGACCTTGTGGCCCATTCAGAATAAGACTTGTTATCTTAATGTGTTAGCACTGGCAGAACCTGGGAGACTTGCTAGTTCAACCCTCATGTTCTACAGATGAAGAAATTATGACTCAGAGAAGTAAAGGGACTTTTCAAGGATCTTTCAGCCGGTCAGCAGAAGAAATGTGGCTAAATTAGATCTATTTCCTCCCCCGTTTGCATTTCCACTCCGCTCCCTTCTTGATTTTTGGTGGGTCCTTCTAATTCCCCATCATTCTGTGTACGCCCCTCCTCTTCACTCTCTACTGCATCCCCGCAACACACACTCCACTGCATCCCTGCAACGTGTGCGTGCACACACAACACACTCGCACTTCTGCTGTACGTACGCTGGTGCAATAGGAGCTCTCCATCAGTTAGGACAGGCTGGCAAAAAATAACAAGGAATATATGTTGACAGCCCAGTGTTTACACACTGAACACAAATGCAATGTAAATGACCTTCTGGCACTCCCCGCTGTTACATATGCTGAAATGCAACCTTTGAGAAACTCCTGATGGAATTCACCAGTTCTCCTCTCCCTGAATCCACCAAATTATTGCACAACACAAATCCAGCTGTGCTAGCCCGCCCTGTGGAGGAGAGAAGCTGTGGGGCTAGTGGCGTTTCCCAGTGGATTCATTTGTTGAGGCAATCCTGCTGCGGTCACCGCTGGGAAATAGCCATTTGTTTTGTTAGAATTTTTGGATTCGGTTGGCTTCTTCCATGACACACGACAGATACATAAACCCTCTGGTTCAAACACTTCACCTCCCGGGCACGAATACTCCCCACCCACATCCCCACCCTCTGAGGTCTTCACCCCTACACCCCACCCTCTCTCTCCTCTCCACCCTAGGCTTAACAACAATCCCTATTAACTTATTGTAAAAGGCCAACATGAAATAGTTAAAAAAAAAAAAAAATCCTTCATTCTAAAAATTTTTAAGAGGGCTTCTGTGAAGCACTCTGCTCTCCTTGCCATGCTCATTGCTGCCACTGACAAGCCATCAGAGAAATTTTAATTTTGAGCTGTTTTCTTAGTGGTAAGAATGGATTTAGACAATTGAAATGGATGGGTAGCATTGTGGGGGTCCGGTGGAATGGTATCCCTCCTTAAAATATTTAATAATAGAAGAGCAAAAGTTCAGGCCAAGAATTAGGAAGCCATTATGACTGCTATATGGAAGAGTAAACTCAGGATTAAGACAAAGAAGGACTTTCTGCTGAAAAGGACTAACTACTATACTCTCTGTTATTGCAGTGAGGTCAGATGACCATCTATGCAGATGCTCCTGGCAGGAATTCTTGGGAGAAACCCTGGACCAGACACTCTGAATCCCCTCCCCCCCAGCTCTCCACACCTGTGGTCACAGAAACCCCTCTGACAGTGGGGTTGAGAACAGACTGTAACATGGGTTTGGAAAGGATCACAGGAATTGATGGATGTAGGGATTAAAAATAGACTCGTTAGCAGGATGTTCCAACCAACTATGGGGTGATTCTGCCTCTCACAGTGGACACTGGAGCTAATAAAACCTTCAAAGACCTTCTATAACGAGCAAAAAGAATATTTTATAAATATCACACCCAAAATTTATTTCACTTCTGAAATGCACAAGCACACTTGAAAACTTTATTCCCTTAGGTAATATAAATAGCAACTTTTAACATAAAATTGAGGAAATAATAGTCCCTACTTCATAGAGAATATGATGTTTGGAGGAAGTGAGGCATGAAAACTGCTGGACAGATCGTCAAGCATGGTCAGTAATTAGAAAGTGCTAACAGTTTGTCTTACTTACAGTCAATATTGCATTTCTCAGTAAGTTATTTCTTTTTTTTTCAAGATTTTATTTATTCATTTGAGAGAGAGAGAGCCCAAGCAGGGGGGGAGGGGCAGAAGGAGAGGGACAAGCAGACGGCTGAGCGGGGAGCTTGTTGTGAGGCTTGATCCCAGGACCCTGAGATCATGACCTGAACCGAAGTTGGATGCCTCACCGACTGAGCCACCCAGGCACCCCTCAGTAAGCTATTTCTGAGTAGATATTGCCTAGGTGGATACCCACACTAGGTCAGAAGTATCCTGATCCCAGCTGCATCTTCAGGCACAGCCCACAGTGTTGAACACAGAGCAGTGCAGAGAGGGAATGCTCATGCACGCACCATGTTGGCATCTTGGTGCAGCCTGGCGACTATAAACGTAGAAGGAAGTCACAATGAAAGCGAGCACTGAAAAGGCTCCATTTTCCTCCGAAAGTAAACAAAACCTAATGAAGGTAGAATAAAAGGGGCAAATAGAAAGAACTGGGTCAAGAGAGATTTGGTACATAGATTTGTGTGTGTGACTAATTTAGCGGGTTGGTGGTGCTTTGCAACTCCATGGTATTTTCCAGCTGGCTCGAGGGAGTAGAGAACTTAGGGCCAAACATTTGGTGAGTTTCCTAATGAAAGAAATTAAACAACAGCCACTCTGGCTTTTTGTAAGCAATGCTGTGTTAACCAAACTCCAGAAAGAGAAGCAGTTCTGACTCTACTCCATGTCCATGGGTCTATAGGCTCAGACCGAGGTGAGCACCCCCGGGGGTCCCATGTTGCTGCTGGTTCCCTTCACCAGGCCAGAACAAAAACAGCGACATATACTGAAAGAGACTCTCAAAAAGTGACTTCTGAAAAGTAAGCAATAGATACTTTTTAACCTCCAAAAGCAAAGGCACAAATTGCCCAGAGGCAAATGGGTCAATGCCCAGCTAGCTCCCAGCCAGAACACAAGATCGATGAGCTGAAAACCTTCAACTCTGACAGGACTCTGGACTCAACTCAAACTCATTGGATGACACAATCCGATTTGGGATCAACGCAGCTAACTAACCACCCAGCAGAGGTCTCTACTCCAGGGACAAGCCTCGCGGTGACGGCCTGTTTCCTCAGCTAAAGTCTGTGCAGAGTAAGTGGAAAAGATAAGGTTCCAAAAGCCAGATGTTCCCGGACATTCATTTTTAGGAACTGTCTGAGACATCCAATTGCAGTGTTCTTAGACACAGAAAAGTTAAAATGGTCACTGGCTACCTCGACTTCACCCAGAACAAAAAAACTGCCTACCACATGCACAATCATGATTCCTCTTTCAGCACAAATGATCCAAATTGAAACCCCAGAGCCCATGGTAAACTTTTAGTGGCATATCTTATAACTAGAATATTGGTAGGTCCTGGGAGTCTCAGCATTTTAATGTAATGATGTAATGGGGAACATGACTCCCCAAGGTTCCTGTCCCCTGGTGTATATGTCCCATATACTTCCTTTCCCTTGAGTGTGGGCAGGACATGCGAATATGATGGGATAATCACGCCCTTGATTAGATGACATTCTATAAGTTTCCACTATAAGATCAGAGAGAGAGATTCTCCTCCTGGAAGAAGTACGATGAAGAAGAAAAAGTACATTGAAGCAGTACATGTGGAGAGAAGACCATGACAATGTGGAGAGAAGTCCATGGCCATGTGCAGAGAAGACCATGGCCAGGTGGAGAGAAGACCAGGTGGCTAGAACCTGAGAGTGGCTTCCACTCTCTGACAAGACTGACAAGACCACCCAGCCAACAGCAAGCAAGATGACACCCCTTTCCTGTAGCCACAGGGAAAACAATTCTGCCAACAGCAGGCATGGGCTTGGAAAAGAACTCTGGGTCCAAAGAGAACACCACCCCATTGACACCTTGATTTCAGTCTTGTGACACCCTGAGCAGAGGACTCAGTTAAACCGTATGCAGACTTCTGACCCTGGATACTGAGAGAGAATAAACATGTCATTTTAAACTGTTAAGTTTGTGACAATTTGTTACAAAGCAACAGAAAACTAACACAGAGCCCCGGTTGAGTGACTATATGTTCTCATTTATCAACTGTGCGACCTCATGCAGGTTAAAGAATTCTTCTGGGCCCGCCCTTTGTTGTCTCTAAAAATGTGAATTATAAACACATCTGCTCAATTATTTTCATATGTTTAAAGCAAAGATTAAAAGAGATGTTATTTGTGGAAGATGTTATTTTGGACATTATAAAGCACTAATGAAGTAATTGGTAATATTCAATGAAAATCTGTGAGGTCTATGAAAATTCAAAGGTCCCTATGGGCTAAAAGGGGAAAGATAAACTCTGACTCCAGCCTTTCAAGACAGGGTGGGATTGTGAGAGTCCCTGCTCCTGTGACCTATCTCCAAAGCAAATGCCAGAGGACGTTTGGGTTCATCCAGTAGAAGGTGTAAACATGGGGAAATTCCCTCTTTCATGGAAACTGCCAGAACCTCACTGTGCAAATGATCTACTTATCCATGTTGTACATATTTATTTTACTGTGCCAAGTCTTAGGTATGCAAACTGTGGATAAGGAAGCAAACAAGGCTCAGCTTCTCTTTTTTAAGGCAGTTAAAGCACTTAGGAAGACACAGATAAGAGATGAACAATTACAAACAGGGTAAAAATGTTATATTAGATGGAGGAGCACCTGCCTGTCATGGGGATGTATAGGAAGGTATCCCAGAGAAAGGCAGGCTTGACTTGATTAGTAAAGGACAATTAAAGGTAATTAAACAGGTGAGTTTGGCAGGATATTGGGAAGAGGCATTTTATGGGAAACAGTTAAAGACACAAAGGCTTAAGAACGTGACACTTTTAGGGACAAGCACATTAGTGCCAGTTGGCTTTATAAAAGAGAACATAAAGGTATGTGACAAAATTACAGAGTTTAGAGTTAGAGAAAGACCAGACCATGAAGGATCTTACATCCTTTGTTCAAGAAGATGAGAGGAGTCTTAGGTGGCTTTTAAACAGATTGGCATCTCAAACTTGGGCAGCAGTGTGGGTAATGGATTAGAAAGAGGAGAGAATCTACCTTGAAGGTAATTTAAGAAATCTGGGTAAGAAAAGGTAATGACAACATCAGTGCAGATTAACAGAAGGGTGAATTTAAGAGCCAGCCAGAAAGTAGTACAAGCAGACCCAACAGGCCAGCATGAATCTAGGTGAGAAAAATGTCATGGTTAGATCCGAGGTTATTCTAGCATGAGCAACTGGATAATGGCAAGACTCACGAGTACACCAGCTCTCAGCCTTCTAGAAGGGAGAGAATTTAGGTGAGGGCTTCAAGAATTTCCCAAAACTTGTCAGGAAGTTAGAGAAAGAAAATTATTAATACAGATAGCCACTTATGTCCTAGGTCCACAGAGCCCAAACATTACCCAGGAATGTTTTCTCACTAATAAAAAAGTGGGTTAAGCAAAAAAATCCTTTCTAGGACTAGAACAAGGTAGTAGCGCTTATGTGTCCCCTAATGCCTTCAATGGCTGGGCATTTAGATGTTTGATAAGCTTCTCATAGGACCATTTCTCGATGGGTATGTCCCATCAAGCATTTAGAAAGCAGAATCTGACATTTGTTGACTGACTGGCTTATTGGCTTAGGAATTTAAGGTAACCATGCTTAGTTCAGCACATATGTGCACTTTAAAAAGGAATCATAAAGTATCTCATATAACAAAAGAAATTTTAGTCTCCAGAAGTTACTCTTGCAGTAAAGGAGGTGAGAGTGGCCAGAACTCACAAGGATTGTCAACACTTTTTTAAATTCAGTTTTTAGAACCACGTCATTCAAAATGATGTTTTCAATTATTCCTGCTTTCAAAATGAATCTTGCTTGAAAATAAATACACCATACCGCTTTTAGTGCGAACACCCCGTAAAAGGCACTGAGAATGTGGAATCGATTTTTAGATGGTGCACGAGACCTTATATTTGCCAAACCACCCACTCCTTTTAAAACAGATCTCAAGTTGGTCATCTGCTCGGGAGCATTGCTTCATTATTATTGATCTCGCTCCAACCCACCAGCACTAACCCGAATCCACCTTTCTCAGTATTCATTGTTGTGGTTTTTGTATTTCACTGTCCCCATGCCTATTTTTTGACCAAATATGTTGTCTCTTCTGTCTCTTAGATTGGGTCCAACTTCATTCTTTACTAAGTGCCCCCAAAACATGACATGGTCCTATCATGGCTAATCACCTAGTCTTTTGTTTATTCTTATTCAAGCAATACACAAGCAGATTGAATAACCACAACCAGAAAGGAGATGTTTTTTATTATGACTTGCTTCTTCGCCTATCACCCAGAAACTGATGGTTGCCTTCTTTTTATTTTTTTTCCCTTTCTTCTCCATGAGAGTAAAAGGAGAGAGATGCGGTGACAGAAATCTTGGATTTGGAATAGCAAAGTTCAAATTCCCATTAGAGGGGACGGACTCAGCTTGGTGAGAGCTGAAGAGCTGGGGAAAGGGCAGCCAGGGGGTGTGTTATGGGAATGAGAGCAAAGAGGAGGCCCTGCAGCACCTACCCAGTGCAAAGCCCAAAGAAGGAGGATGAATACAGGAGAACGAGTAGCTAGGGTAGCACTTAAGAGGGTCAGACCCAAGATAGAGTGATTGAAGGAAATGGTTAGCAACAGTAAGAGTGACTGCAATTATTTTTTTTTAAGATTCTATTTATTTATCAGAGAGAAAGAGCACAAGTGAGAGAGAGAGAGCATGATCAGGGGGAGTAGCAGGCAGGTAGCAGTAGCAGGGAGAGAGAGCATGATCAGGGGGAGTAGCAGGCTTCTCCCTCAGCAGAGGGAGAAGCAGGCTCCCCACTGAGCAAGGAGCCAGATGTGGGACTCAATTCCAGGACCCTGGGATCACAACCGAAGGCAGACGTCTAACCGACCAAGCCACCTGGCAACCCGAGTGACTGCAATTAAAGAGCAATGTCTATTGCAGCTCACCCTTCTACATGGTTCTCAGATCATTTTGGCCAGTGGAGGTAGGTGGCATTAACCCAGTGAACGAACGCAGGGAAAACATCTCTACTCCGTGCAACTGTGGGAACCACACAACCAAAAATAACTAGGGTTTTATTTTTGCATAGCAGGTGAGGAAACACAGCCTGTGGTCTCTTACAGAAGACTGTGTGTAATTTTTCACACTTTACTATAATCCTAGTTCTGTCAAACTCAACACGAGCCAGCCAGCGCGTGCTTGCCTCTGAAATCACCGCCTGATTTTATTTTCAGTTTGAGATTCTACACCCATTATTCCATTCGCTAACTCCCCACTAAAGCTTTGACTAGGGGGTTTATTTATGCAATGAACAGTTGAATGACTTGGGGGTGGGGTGAGGTTAGAAAAAAGAATGTAATTAATCAACTGATGCTCCATCTATAAGACATAAATGGCTTGACCGTTCCCTACCTGGATTTAGTGCAAATCATAATCGTTCACTTGCCCTCTTCCTGACAGTCCAAAAACATAACAAGATGCCATATGTCCTAGTATGTTTTCTAGATTTCAGTCATTTCTTTTTTCAAACGTTTCTGTTTTAGGTGGTTTTTCACGACTTTGGAAAGTGAGCACTATCTGGCTTCAGATGGCTTCTTGGGCTTTCCTCTATGAACCTTTTCTTCCAGAGCTAGACAGGGGAGACCATGCTGGAAAGCTCAGCTTACAGAACCTCATTTGACAAATACGATACAAGCCAAAAACTTGATATTTCACAATACGAACTTTTATGGAGCAGCTTTATGTTTCAAATACAATATAGCATTCAAAGAGCGTATGATCATCCAACCACCTCCCCAAGTCCCAAGGGTTCAGTTAAAAATATATGGGGGAGAAACAAAGCTCCTTCACATAATGGCATCAAATCTATTGCTCTCCCTTTGATTCCTTCCTCTCCCCTCTGTGTTCTCCCGGGTGGCCAGGTGAATGTCCTTGGAGATTCACTTTACAGCATAACCAGGGGCTGGGGGAAAGCTCCCCACTTTAATCTAGAAGGAGTGCATTGGAAGTCCCCTCTGGAGCAGTGGTATTGTGACCCAACTGTCATTATCACAGATGAGATAACGGATGAGAAAACGTTTTGTAAACCATAAAGTCCTAAATGTTAGTGATTGTTTTCTCATTGTTAGTAATTTACGTATTAATGTTGTTACTACTACTAATAAAAGGAATCACCAGCTTTCCCGGTTCAGAGTTCCAGTTTAGGCTACAAGGCCTCAGAAAGATACGACTTGACAAGCTACCAGAAAAACGGGGAAAAAGTACTAACCATCACTGCTGTAGTCTCTGGAAAGAGTTGCCATGTTTCCAAGAGCCCATCAGGACCCTAGCTGACTCTAAAAGTAATCTTCATTGCTGAAACGATTCTCCTTTATCAATGATCACACATCCACATATTCATATCGTGAAAGATGTTTGCTGCTGAGGTCTCTAGAAATTCCACTGAGAAAGGCTCAAAAACCTGGCCACCTTCTTCTGGGCCCCCCACCACCATCCATGGCCTTTTTTTCAGCCCTGACTAAATTTTCCCAACCATGTCACAAGTTGGGATTACCCAAAAAGAAAAAGGAAAAAAAATGTGATTCAACCAAAACTCTGAGCAAGCAAACAAATTTGGCACTGAAAGATGCAAATAGTCAAGTCTGCAGACAGAGGTGGTTACTTGACTTACACAGACAGTGATCTTGGGGGAGCTCAGATGAATGTAATGTGAAGCACTTTCGAATTTTTGCTTTGAGTATTTTTCAGTAAATAAGTCCATTTAAGCTCCGGTGTCAAGCAGCTTGACAAACTACTTTCTCAACCATGACTTAAAAAAGAAAGAAACAAAAAAGAATAATTTATAACAATCAAAGATAAAATATTAGTCTGAAAGAAATACACTTTCACATTTAGAAGTTAGTTTTATGAAGAGGATAATCCTCCCCTACTTTTCCAGGCCTATAAATGCAATTTTTATTTTATTTTTTTCCCCAGCCCTCGGATTGCTACAAAGATCGAACACGGGGAAGAATTATTTCATTTCTTGGGGCGCCTGGGTGGCTCAGTCGTTAAGCGTCTGCCTTGGGCTCAGGTCATGATCCCGGGGTCCTGGGATCGAGCCCCGCATCAGGCTCCCTACTCAGCGGGAAGCCTGCTTCTCCCTCCTCCACTCCCCCTGCTTGTGTGCCCTCTCTTGCTGTCTCTCTCTGTCAAATAAATCAATAAAATCTTAAAAAAAAAAAGAATTGTTTCATTTCTTTTCCATGGGGGGACTTGGAAACCCCTTGCTAGATGCTGCTTGTCAATGGATCCAATCTACTTTTACAGTCTAATGAAGACCCAACCTTCTTCTATCTGGGGACAATCTGTGCATGTGGTCAGTGTCTGCCATTGTGTGTCTTATGCTCATTTTCAGTAATTAACCCAAAGAACAGATAACATCTTGGCTGTTTCAGCCTTCAGGGAAAGAATAATTTTTTAATGCCAATTAGAATATAAAACTTGATACCAAACCACTCATATTAAAGTCACAGGCAGTTCTGAAATATGTCCAATATAAACAATAACCCTAGTTTATAAAATTCTGCTCGAATTTCTCCTTTGCACTTCAGAGGGTCCAGTAAGGTACTCTTCCAGAACAGGAAAAGAGATGTCACGCTGGTGTTCAGCTTCACTAGAGCATCCCCTGCCTCATGAAAGCCAATTCAGGAGGGAGAAAAAAAAAAAAATATATATATATATATATATTTTATGTATATATATATATATATGGCCCAATATTTATTTTTTTTATTCCACTTGGTAATAGCTTATTGAGTTTCATGGTAAATATCTATATTCAGGCAACTTAGGTGATCCACTTTTGACTAAAAGAATGCAAATGAGAAAAAATGGCACTGCTTCTCAACCTCTAAAATTTTCAAGTACAGCCATGACTAAGAAGTGGACAGAGAAAGAAAAGGAGTCCATCTTTTATGCTATTTTAGATTTCCAGCCATACTGGGCAGCTAGCTTGATTCTACTTAACTGGCAGGACAGAAAGGTACATATCAATATACAAAATATTTCCACAAACGTCCACCAAGGAACTTTTGCCATTACAAGAACTACAAACCAGTCACCTGTCTCATTCAATGTGCTAATAATATATTTTGAGGAGATCTCAGGACAACAGAGATTTAATAGGACAACACGGCAAATGTATAATACAGGTTATTTCCAAGGAATGCCCTTGGTCATGCAGATGGGTTTGATTTTGATTTAATGTGAAATGAGTGCTTTGTAAGCAGTCAAACTTAGGTTCAGGAGCAAGCTCTGGCACTAACTAGCTGTGTGATTTTAGAAAAGTCACCCAAACTCTCTGAGCCAGTTTCATTACCTATAAAAAGGGGATAATTATATGTATCTCATAGTCTTATTGTTAGGATTAAGTGAGTTAATAGAGATAAAGCAATTAAAGTAGTGTCTGGTACATAAGAATCACTCTATCACTCATAAATGCTAGCCATCGTTATCAGCAATATTCCCAAACCTTGCTCCTGCTGTGTTCTGATTTTCTGCAGCCATCATTACTTCTAGCTATCACTGAAAGAGGTCAATATATGCATTTCTGACAAAGAGATCGTTTCGGAAATAGGCAAGTAAATGGAGAAACACTAATTGAAGATCAGAGAACCCACCATCTTCCTGGACATCCAAAGAGACCTGGAGAAAGTAGAGCACAGTGTTTTCATTCCTGGCCCTCTTATATGTCTGTGAACAGACTCCAGTGGTATGTGCCTCAACAGGGAAAGTGGCTTGTTTGCCAGAGCATTCCAGAGAAAATGGCTGCAGATCTGAATGCCCCATCTCCCAACCCGCCACCGAATAAGCACAGCTAAACTGGCTTCTCACCACTGCTAAAAATGGAGGGTCTGTAGTCAGTCTCTATGTATGTTCTACTTCCTCAGAAGGACCTTTCTAAGAACAGAGAGAGGCTGAGTCTTTTTTGCTTGATAGAAAACTATGCTCCCAGCAGATTTTGAAACCAATGCTTTCAGCTTAGAATGGTTAATTAAACTATCAAGGAAGGATTCCAGAAGGAAAACCTTCCTTCTAGAAGGAAGTGCAGTTCAAGCATGGGCTTTTGAGACAAACAGATCCTTAGATCATGCTTCCACTTACTAGCTTTGAAATCTTGAGCAAATTAACTTATTAACTTATCCTACCCTGTTTCCCCATCTAGGTTGACTATCCATGTCAGTTTGCCCAGAACAGTCCTAGGGTATATCTATTATCCTTAGTAATTAATAAAAGCTGCCCTATTACTCCAAGAGGGTTCCAGTTTGGACAATAAATTATATGGCTACCTCACTCTTCCGCTAAATTTAAAATATAGTCACCTCAAAGGGCGGTTGTGAAGGCTAGCCATAATGTATATTAATTGCTACCACGGTGCCTTATACATAGAAAATGTTCAGTTAAAACCAGCTTCCTGGGCGCCTGGGTGGCTCAGGTGGTTAAAGCGACTGCCCTCGGCTCAGGTCATGATCCTGGAGTCCCCGGATCAAGTCCCACATCGGGCTCCCTGCTCAGCAGGGAGTCTGCCTCTCCCTCTGACCCTCTTCCCTCTCGTGCTCTCTATCTCTCTCATTCTCTGTCTCTCAAATAAATAAATAAAATCTTTAAAAAAAAAAAACAGCTTCCTCTTTAATTTCTTCAGATCCCTACTGTCCAGTCTAGTAGTCATCAGCCTCTCATGGCTACTGAGCACTTGAAGTGTGGCTGGTTCAAGTCGAGGTGTACTGTAAGTATAAAATACACCAGATTTTAAAGATTTAGTAACCAAAAAAAGAAGATAAAATATCTCATTAATCATTTTTGCCTTAATTACATGTCCAAACAAAATTGTTTTGGATATATTGAATTAAATAAAATAAATTATTAAAATTATATCAGTTTTTTACTGTTTTACTGGGTTTTTGTTTGTTTTAAAATTACTACTTTGAAAAATGTACGATTACATTGGTGGCTTTCATTATATTTCTGTTGAGCAGCACTGCTCTAGATGGTCTGTTTATGCCTCTGCTACACCCTCACACACTTCATCCCATCAATGTCACCCCACCTCACCCACTGATTTCTTCCTTCTAACACTCAGGGCAAGAATCAAGTATAATTTTATCATATATGTCAGCAAGTTCTTAAATTATTCTGGGTTTTTGAAGGTAAAAGGGTAATAAACTAAGGGGCAAAATAAAATTGACTTTGAACATGTCTCTCAGCAATGGTTTCTCCTTAGGGATAGAAACATTGACCTTGAGTACATTAGGAAAGCTGACGAGCCCACGCCAATTCTGAAAAATGTCCATGTTGGCAAGAAAAAAAGGAGCTTGGTTTGCCAGAAAAGATATCGCAATCTCTCCCTGGATCAGATTTGCTAATTCTTGTGAATGCTTGTGAAACACCTTAGGTCCCAAATCCAAATAACATAAAGAACTGGGGCCGAGGAGCATCCGTAGGCACTGCCCCTTTGAAAAGAGGAGTTTCAGGTCAAGAGAAACCACCAACTGTCAGCCCAAAAAATATCTTCTAAGAGCATTGAAACAGCTTCTAGCCCGACTTTTGTAGATGCCCCTGACTAAGGGTGGGAGAGTTGCAGAACAGCAAAGTATAGAGCAAATTCACTCCAAAACAATAATTTAATCCAATCAATGCCCATGCCACACTGATGCAACTAGATGGGGAAAAAAAAAAAAAAACCCATGTTCAATTTTTAAAATATTAGCACGTTGGATTTTTAAAGCATTTTTATCAAAAAATGTACTTAATAAAACCTTTTCGGGTATGCAATGTATTTTTTTTAAGATTTTACTTATTTATTTGAGAGAGAGAGCAAGAGCAGGGGAGAAGGGCAGAGGGAGAAGAAGACTCTCCGCCAAGCAGGGAGCCCGATGCGGGGCTTCATCCAAGGACCCTGGGATCACGACCTGAGCCAAAGACAGACACTTCACCAGGTGCCCGGGTATGCAATATTTTTTTAAAAACTGTTTTGTCTAGAAGAACCATGTTGGCTGAGGTGGTTGTCCCGGCATCACATGCCAGCAGTCGTCGACATAAAGACCAATGACTCAAACTGGTTTCTTAGCACAACCAAGAGATCTGTAGTCAATGTTTTGAACTTTTCATATTTTAACCAGTTGCTTTAGTGTTGCGCAGACACAAACGTTGACATTCCTCCTCAAAAGAGCATCATCTTTACCGATGGCCTCGTAGTTTGGAAGGAAGGTAACGACAGACGCTATGAGAAGTATGGGCTGGGTAATCTGATGTTTAACGTGTTCCGTGAGACGCTTTGTGTCTGAGCTCCACCAGCTCTCATCGGCTAACTCCCTCACCCTTTTACCCCCACAATCAAATAATCCCCCTCCCTTTGATAAGAAGCCAACGCAAGGAGGGAGAGGAGTTGGTTTGGAACAAAAGCATCTGAGGTGGAAGAAAACACAGTGGGCCTCTCACTTTCCCTCTCTAACCACAACAATTGGAGGAGACTTTGGCCTGGAAAAAAAAAATAAATCTATCTGCTACCAAATGGTACCCAGATGGAGCCCACAGCTGGTCTCCGGTACCAGCTGTACCTACATCCATCCATCTTCAGAACACGCCTGCCGCTGAGGAGAAGAAAACCGGGTTGACAGAGCAGTTAAAGAGCCTCTCTTTTCTTCCCCACACATTTCCTTTTATCTTTTCCCCTTCAATTTCAGAGCTTCTTGTTCTCACCTTCATGCTACGGCAGCGCTGACACAGCAAACGGCAGCCCTGCAAGCCCGGTGGTGAGTAACAGCCCCAGGCTCGGAATGCCTAATGCCTATTGTACGTCTGTGTGGGTGGGGAGCGCCAGAGGGAGGGGGTCCATTTGGTCAAGTTGCCTGCAGAGGAAGAGGACCTTGTGATGAGGACCCCAATGCATCCAGAGAGTATCTGACTTTTGATACCTGTCTTCTAATTAAATCCAAACATCTAATATGCAATGGCCTTGAGGAATGCATTGTTCAAACAGATTTGGTTCCTGCCCGGAGCCTTTCAAGCCACTGACCACTTTGAACCTAATTAGAAAAAGCAGAGGACACTGCAGACATTTAATAAAAGGAATCGGGTTGCTGCTTCATCTTCATGACCTGGGATTTATAAGGGAATTTCACTGGCTTTGTAGCAATGTAAAATAAATAGACATTAGATGATGACAGGGAAAACAAAATTGCTGCCAAAGCTAAAAAGAGCTTGGCAAAAGAAGAAAGAACTAGTACATAGTCAGTCATTATTTACTGTACAAACCTTTTCACAAAGCACAGAGGAGAGATACATAGGAATAATGGACCCTTGCAGAGGATGAAAAGGGTTTTCTATAGCTACATTATCCCCTGACAAAGACACTGACGTGCCCCCGGTGGTAGGAGATCTTATTGTTCTCCTCAGCCATTCAGAGAGCTAAACGAACAGCCCTGCTCTGCAACTTTGGAGGGCTGAAATAAACAGTCCGCAGGATGCCCAGGAACAGACTAAAACCGTAATGGATGGAATTAACTAATTAATATGTTAATCCTGGCAGACCAGCCACAGTCAACCGCGGATGCTCTGCCCAGCTCATGATTCTTTAGCCTGTAATGTTAAAATGTAAATAAGCGCAGTTACCTAATCTACCAGCTCCTGACAAAAAGATCCAACTGTTCGTTAATTTAAAAGGAAGAATGCTTTGCTTTTTGGTGGTGGTGGTGGTGGTGTTGAGATGTTAGCAGACCATTGTGATCTGAAAGAATTCCATCTCATCACAACTTAAAGAAATGGTTTCATTCGACATTACATTCCCCTTTTCCCACCCCAGAAAACCTGAAATCCTGTGGTTAAAGTTGTGTGCATCCAATCCAACAATAAGAGATTATTCTTAAATATTAATGAAAAAAGATGTATTTTATAAACCGTAGGGTGTTCATAGTTGTTAAAGCACCTTAACTATAAGCTTGGCCTAGACTAGAACAAGAGATGCTTGACAGAAGATTTGAAGGACCAAAGTACATTATTTATTAATGCTAATTAATAGTCTATTGTTCTACCAGATTGCATTGCAATATCTAAAATCATAGGGAGACTCAGTTAGCCTTTTAAATGTGTATGTGTGTGGTGGGGAAGGCAATTGGTACACAGGGGTAGAAAATGAAAACAAAATGTTCCTCTTGCACCTGAGAAACATAAAGTTTGAAAGTAAAAAATGTATTCAGGAGGACATGCAACAAAGGGATCTTTCTAACAAAGATAAGAACATTGATCTTATAAGCTGTACTGATAAATTTTATATTACCCAGAGCAAAGCAAAACCCCATTTAAATAGGACAGTCAGAAAATGGTGGGGTCTGATTAATCCCACCCTCTAAAGCAGTATGGGGCCATGTAAACACGTCTAACTGAGTGCCCACCCTGACTCTGTAACTTTATGACCACAGGACCTTGGACAAGACATTTGCCCTCTCTAAGCTACCACTTACAAAACGGGAAAATTTGGAAACTGACACCTCCTGCCTCACAATGTTGTAATTTCAAAGATCAAATACCAAGATTGTGGAAGATGTTCTGAAAGCTGTAAATCCCTGTATGAAGATGTAATTTATTATAATAAAGGAGCATCATATATACGAGCAATAGATTAGTCAGTTTCAAAGAACATGAAACCACTACAACAGTCTTGAATATAATTTAATCTTTCTTTGGGGATTTAAAAAGTATTTTAGGAAGCAGAAATGCCTCCTTCTGCCATGAATGTAGGCATCAATTACAGAAATATCCAATGGAATTCTATGGCAAAAATTAAAATTCTGATGATTTCATATATGTGGTTGTTCGAAATATTGACGATCAATAACTATTGTATCTCTTTATGCCTTTCAACTTTTTCATATAAGTTGTATGAGATATATGATGCATCTGTTAGAAAGAATGATTTAGAACCACATTAGTTGACTGAGAGGATTTCCATATTATTGATTGAGCAATATAAGGGACAAGGGGGCCTAAGTTTGAGGAATAATCAGAGATGCTGCCAATTGGAGAACTCAAGATACTTTATTTCTACCTGTTAGAATGCTTTCATAATACACTGTCATCTGCTAGAAAATCATTGTAATACATATAAAAACCTTCACTGTCTGCAATATCACAGGAACCCCACTGGCTGTGATGCCCTTGTTCAGTTCCCAGTGTTCCCAACAATGTATGGTTGTCCTGAGATGTCTAGTTTTACCTTTTACACCCTCCTTTAGTATTATTACATGTGCTGCAAAATTTATGAACTACATTTGCAACTTGAAAACCACCAAATAGGAAACATAAAAAAATATACATCAGTGGGCCCTACAATGAATTATAATGGCAATGATAAACCTTAACCTCTTAGGGCAGATTTTTGAATGTCTAATATAGACATGGGCTCAGAGTCTAAGAGTTCCAGCTCGATTTTTCAAATATGTACTGTGTGTTGGACCCCATCAATTAACACCTTTGCTACCTCCTTACATCATTCATATATTTTATAATTATACATTTTTATAATTATATTTTTATAAAAATATTTAATGTCTAGTGATGGATAAAATGACTAATCCATAATCTTCAACTTATATACAACAAATCTACCAGCTTTTATAGAGGAGCTTCAAGTGTTTTTAGTTATTATATTTTAATCTTTTTAATGTGTGTCATGTCAAATCATAAATAGATTTTAAGGCTCTGCTACAGCCAAAATAACTTTCTGTATTCCTCTTTGTGTTGTCCAGTGTCACTTCCAATGTTTTAAACAAGTATTAAAAGTGTAGTAGTATTGGAGACCACTCAGATGACCGTGAATAGGTTATTAGCTATAATATATTCATATACTGGAATACTAGAAGGCCAATAAAATGATGAGGCAAAGTGTATAAAGTTTAGGGGGAAAATGAAGTTCAAAAACCATGTGCCTAGTATTCTAGGTAGAGATCAATGCTGATAAAGGATGAATGTATAGACATTCAGTGTATCTGTGGAATAAATCTGGAATGACATATGACACACTGTTTCAGTGGTGATTCATGGTTGGAACATGGGTGATTTTCATTTTCATATTTATATGTTTCTGTAACTTTTATAATCATGAAATTTTTTGTTGTTGGGAATTTTGCTGGCAAGGTTGTACAGGGAAAATTTCTATCTCCCACAAACAAGTATTTTGGGGGAAGGCTCTTTGAACAACCTGGAGGATTATTCAATATTTAACTTAACAAACAAGTAGCTATATATAGTATCCACTATATTCACATTGGCAGAGATTCGTAGAGTTTGAGCCTTGCGTTCAGTAAGTGTCAATGTTAATTTTTAAATGTGTTTTCTTTTAGTTAATTCTTTAACAATCTTCCCCAGGATATAGAAAGGAAAGGAAGTTGTGTCTTGGCCTGTTGGTTTAGAATGGTTGGCAAAGACCCAAAGGAACAGTGTGAAGAGCATCCCCACTCTCTCGGGGTGATGGCAGCCCAGCTTAAATATAGTTTTCTATATTATCTCTTTATTTACACCTCTATCTGGATATGGATATCATAGCCTATTATATTCCTGTTTTCAATTATGAGAATACAAAGATAAGAAAGATCATTGCTGCCCTCAAGAGGCATACAATTCATCCTGTGTCTACACAGTCCTGAAACTCCAAACATTGATATAACCAAGAGAATTAGCCAGAGGACCAACTGTAAAATAACCACCCATTTCACGAAAATCAATGAAAGTTTCTTTTCTTTCTTTCTTTCTTTTTAAGATTTTATTTATTTGAGAGAGATAGAGGGAGAGAGCACAAGCAGGGGGCAGAGGGAGAAGGAGAAGCAGGAAGCCCGATGATGTAGGGCTCCATAGCCATGTGGGTGTCTCTCTGCAGACCTGCCAGTAAGCAGGCATAACACTAGTCCCAGGGAAGAAGGCAAATTGGAAAACAGTGAGGAGTGAGGACAGCCTTGGAAAGCTAATGGGGAGATCTGTTTCATGCGTAAGCTATCATCTGCACATACAGAAGCATCCGCATGCTTATGAACAAAGGGTAATTGCCGGGTGGTTTATTAATTGAAAGTAAATGTTCTCTCTTCTCTGTGAAATAGCTTGATATTGAAAAACCAAACACATGATAAAAGGATGTGCACAGTCAGCAGTGAAACCTCAGCTTTGAAAAATCTGCCAGGAATGAGAAAGTTTAGAATGGATTTGTTTTTTGGCTCCTCACAATAAATAAACCACCAAGAGACTCTCAAGGATCTGAATAATGAATCAATGTCTCCCTTCTCCTCCCCCACTTCACTCTGCCTCCCTAGCTCTTGCTCTTCTGTCTGGTCATGTGCGCATGGTGAGCAAGTACCCAAGGAGATGCCATATTTTCTGTCCTTCTTGAGAGGCAACTAATACCTGGGAGCAGGGGGGAGAGAATTCCACGCATCCCATACCAAACAACTAGGAGCTTACTATGAGACAAAACAAAAATTAGATTTCTAGTTTATGAGTCATTTTCCCCATTGTTGAATCAATATGGTGGACATTCAACAACTGTGTTCATGAAGTGAATGTATGGCTATATTGCAGATTGGGTTTCCTCACATGTATTATTCCTAGGTTCAGCATCAGTTTGCTAATTTACACAGTTAACAATGTGGCTGCATTAGAGGGACCTAATTGGCTATATTGACCAAATCCTCTACAAATAAATTGAAGTTTGCTGCTGAGTACTCCTGTCAATGGGTGTGCTGAAGTATTCTCCTGGGGAGATACATGGCTTTGAGCCTCTAAGACCTGAGCCCAAAGTATCCTTTCATGATGCAATAATTAAAACGACAAAAACATTATTTCACTATGAATGTTTGCCTCTGAACCAAAACAGTACTGGGCTTAGGCAAAAGCCACACATATACACAACACACCCTATGGGATCCAATACTTGCTAGTTTTCTCTCTTCCCTTAGACACGTAATTTGTGCCATGATGGGAGCTTAAGTCAATGAGGTACCTTCTCAAGATAATATTTGTGGGTAAATGGTATCTAAATGTGCAAGGAAAGACTTTAGTCACCCTTGCTCTTTATCAATGTTCCAACCACTAAGGAAAGGGTTGGGGAAGTAGCACTTTCAAGAACCTGCACCATGTTTTCCTCTCTTGAGTGAACCAGTCTTCTTTACAAAAAAAGACAGACATCTCAGCCCAAAAGGAGGCAAAGGTAACTGTGTTCTGGAAATGCAGCCCTGCCAAGAAGTCATCTATTCTTCTTGGTGTTGGAAAAATTCAACCATATTAAATGTATTTTCCAATCAAGGGTTCGAGGGCTCTGGAAAATTCTTCCTGGACTACATACAGAACAACTGAAGGACATGATTTTGATGTCTCATCCATTCTTCAATCCAATGTTATTTCTGGGTTTTTATCTCTGGAAATCTAAAAATCACATCCCTGGACTTCCAAGTATGAGAGTCTCTTTGACTACCATGGGCACAAAGGTAGATTTTTACTTCTTTATTTGATATTGTTATTTTCCTTCCATTTTCTCCCCAGTGCTAACAGAGAAGAAGAAAAATCCCTTCAGAAGAGTTCTAGATCGGGCTTGATGGTTAAAAAAGGAGGTAAGGGACGTGAAAAGCAAAAGGAAAGGGAAGATGCAGCCAGGGGAGAAGATGGAATGTAAGCAAGAGCCAATGCAAAACTGAGCGCACCAGGGAGAGTCGATAGGCCCAGCCAGCCTGGGTGACATGGCACAGCTGAGCTTACATTGCCATCTGTGCCTCGTGTCATGGAGGTGCATGTAAAGGTTGCCGTTTTTAACGCTGAATAAAAGTGATTAGAAAGATTATTTTATAAACCTCAAAAGCAAATTATCCTCTTCACCCCCATTGTTGTTGTTGTTGCTGGTTTTTTTTGGGGGGGGTTGTTTTGTTTGTTTTACCATAAATGACATTCACTTTTTCTATTAAATAAACTTAAAAGATCAAAGTCTCTCCAACAATTTCTAAATCCTCTGATGCTGGGAACAAGGTTGAACAACATGAAAAATCATTCCAACAGCTGTTTCTATACAATAGCTAATCAGAATGGAATCTCATGGAGTCACCTAACCAGCTGTCATACTGAGGAAAAGTGAATGTACCGATTGATGTAATGCTCCTGGGAGATGGAAGGAGGAGTGGTTTCTTTGAAAAGAGAAGGAGAAGGGTCAGGAAGGTAGGGCTCTAACCTGTGAACAGTGGTTGAATTGTTTGGAATGTTGATTCAGGAACCTACAAAGGCCCCATTATCCCTATTCTCCAGGTCGATTGTACACCTGACAAATGGTAATGACAACATTAGCAGACCAGAGAGAGTTCTCTGGTTCTCTAATGTGAGGTCAATATTAAGAGTGATACCCTCTCTCTCTTTTTTTCCCTCAACCCCACCCTCCATCTTTCCCCTATTTTGATAGCAGTCTACTGTTTAAGCAAAGCACTGGGTTTCCTTACAGCTAAGACCCAGGTAGCCTCAGGGTCAATATAAACAGGTTGATGTGAAGTTGATCTTCCCCGGCTGAAACTAGGTGAGCTGGTGTCAGCAGAGCATTCCACCTTCAGTAAAGATAATTTTTTCATCATCAAGGGTGAGGGGTGGGAGGACTAAGAAGAGCTGACACAGGTGTCCAAGTTGCCCACTCGTATTTGCTTTTGAAGCTCCAATTGTGATGACATCACCCTATCAAAGGACTGTGTTTGTTGATGTTTGTTTATGTGGGTTGTCAGTATATAACCACACACAATTACAGCTGGAATCAACCCCCTATATTAAAAAGATGGAAAAATTGAGCCACTAAAGAAACTACTTGGGCAGAGAAATGTTGATGGAAGCAAACAAGGAAAATGCAACCTGGGTGGAAAATTCCATAGTTTTAAAAACAATCTGGACAGTGTGGGCAGACTAGTGGTTCAGAAAAAATACATATAGTTGACTCTTAATCATGCCCACCAATAAAATCCAACCAATAGAATAAGAAATCCAGAAATAATTTTCTATTTAGGTTTTCAAATCAATATGTGAATTTTTTAGAAGTAGACTTACTTTGTTTAACTATGTTTGGCTTAGGACTCTTTTGGCTTTGGCACTTCATTAATCTTCGGGCCAGTATGTAAATTCAAAATAGAAGCCAGAGTGACCTTTGTGTTTGCCTGAACCTAGTGGGGTTGTCAATGGAAAAACACACACACACACACACACACACACAACTTTGTAGAGAGAAAATGAGTCATACTCATGAGTTTAGTTTTGTGGCATGAATAGGGGCATTTCTTTCTTGAATCTCACTGAGTTGGAACGGCTGGAAACGAGGCATGACCCAAAGCTGCGATGCAGGAACAACACTAATCGCTTATCTATAAGACCTGTCCTAAGATAAGGCTAGATCTTAAAATCACTATGAAAACTGATTGGTAAGTGAAAATTTTAGATAAGCAACTGGTTCTTCAGTTTCTGTAATACTAGAATGAGTTGATGTTGGAAAGACCCAGACTTTTCCACTTAAAGAATGTTCTGGAAACTCAACATCAGCCTGTAAAGATGGGAAAAAAATCTACATTTAAAAAACCAACCCAATACGTTAAAGAGCATCTTCTAGTTTCAAAAATGTGGAATGAGAGCTAGCAAATGTGTAGACTGCAGAATCTCAGAAAAGTTGAGCACTCGTAGTAAAGGATCTAAAGATACACATTGTCCCAAGCTTGCTCTGTGACTCTAGATGGCCTAAAACTGAACATGTAAACTCTTGTAACTATGATCTGACTTTACCCCTAAAGCTCAGTAGAAGTAATGAAGAACACTACCAATGTGGTAAGAGTATTGGTAAGATCACCAGGGAAGTCAATGGTTGAACCTGTTGAAGAATAGAAGGGGGACACTATTTGAAGTCTTATTCCTACACATTTAAAGAGGTAAAAGAAACTGTCAAACTTCAGTTCAAACCTACACCAGAGGAACCTTTTCAGAAATGTCTCCTAGAGCTCGATGAGAAAACGTTTTGGGTTAGGGGAACTAAAGACATCTCGCTTCTTTACTTCATCCTCCACACACCAAGTTGCGTGAGATTTTCCACCCAAACCTAGACAGTACTAGAAGCCACAGAGTTTGGTGGGCCCATGAGCAAACTGAAAAATGAGATAATTTTCATAATGCAGTTTCTTCATGCTGGCAAGAGCGAATAAGGGCGTGATGCTCAGCATTTTGCCTAATTTCTTTGTCTTGCCTTAGTGGATGATATATGGACTAAGAAAGTCCTCCCAAAATTTATCAATATACATGGATCCATATGATAAATCAAGTTTGTTGTAGCACTGAATATTTTCTTCTGATCACTGCTTAGCAGAGGAACTTGAACCAGAACTAGAGGTATTCTGGATCAGTTCTGTTCAAATGCACTTTTTCTCCATATGTATATTTTTTAAATGTACCAATGTCTCATTATTTTTGCACCATAAAGGTACAAAATACACAATCTAAGTGAACACCCTAGATGACTTGTTTACCACTATATTCTAGAATCGAGTTCAATTCTTGGCCAGTGGTAAATGTTCAAAATACCTAATTTAAGCTTGTCCTTTTAATAGCATGAGTTGTTTTTAATACGAGTTGTTTTTAATTCTAACCATTTTTATTACATACATTTCAATCTTAACGAATAGGGTATTCTAAATGTAATTCCATGTTTTGTCAACAAATGAGGTTTACATAGAAAGCCTCAATCATTTAATTGTGCTAGAGTGGTGGTGCCTTCAGAGAGAGAGCTGGGGAGTACAGGGCAAGTTTCCTCCCTGACATCCTTTCATGACTTTGCACTCAGCAGTCATGCTTCCCTTGGAGTTCTGCTCCTCTCCACACGTCATCCGTCGATTTCATAAATGTTTATTGAGCACCTACCTTGCATTATACCAGGCATGAAAGTCCTAAAACTCCTATAGGCTTTATTCCTATAAAGGAAAGTGCTTGTACTTTATGATAATGACTTTCCATGTGGCTCAGAAACTATTTTAACTCATGTATGATTTTGTGCCTGTGTTCTAAATGACTGGGGTTTCTAGATTTCCAAATTCTAGGTTAGTGGGGGCATTATTGGAGTTAATCTTCTTGCTTTCTACTTTTACTCGATGCTGGCATGTTGCTTTCCAGCATGTTTTATGTCTTTGATTCTAATGACCCATAAGTCAGGAGGCTGCAAAAGTCTCCCTTACTCTGTAGTGCTGATTCTGGAAGTATATCTCAAAAATATTCAGGTTTGATGAAAAGCTATAACAGAGTGGGATTTGATTTTTTGAAAGCCTCAGGCTCCACATTCATATAACTCAGAGATTACAAGCCTAGCTTCTTTCCAAATTGTTGCTCTGATTTCATTCTCAGTGATGTGTTCTTGAATTCATTCTCCAATCACTGCCATTTTGCTGTCACACTGCACCCAATTCATGCCATGCCCCAATAAGAGGTGCATGCAACAGTGTTGAGGGGCCAGGCAAATTTGAAACAGCCCATTGGCTATTAACTAGTTTTACAAACAACAATGAAACAGGAAATAACAAAGCATGATCCCTGAATTAGTACTTCAGCAAAAATACTCAAGAGTTTTTCCACAGACTGTAAATTGCTCCAGCTGTGTTTTCACGGTTTATGAAATTGAAAGAGGCAAACTCTGGAGACAAATTACAATCTTGTAGCTGGTCAGAGATGATTTTATAGTAGAGGTGCTCAGTAATACAGCAGGGTCTTAGATACACACAGAGCTAGGAGCCAAGCTCTACCGAAAATGCAAACAGTTTACCTTAGGCATTGTCCACCGAGAGGGATAAGGACTGGCATATATCAAAACACAAATCAACCCAAAGAATAAGGTCTGTTTTATTGCTATGTTTTACCAGGAGAGGTTGAGGGTATAATATTTTATTATGAAAGAACTTATAGAAGGAACAGAAGAACACAAGCAGGTGGCCTTACTCTGGAAGGACAAAAATGGTGGGTGAGGAGTGCCACCTTTTGGCCACTGGTTGCTTTGACATTTTCTAGGTAAAAAGATTTTTGGCTTAGTGAATACTGAGCTTTGCAAGCCAATTCAGAAATATTTCTAAAAGTTCTTTCCAGGTATCTCTGGGTCTCATCCTGCTTGGAATGAGCCTTCCCAGACTTCCTCACGTTCTGCCCACTTAGTTGCTGGCCAAAAGGTTGATGTTAGCTATCTTTGCTCCCTATTGCTTCCCAAAGTACCATGGAGGTAGCCAGAAAACCAGGAGAATATTGAAAATCAGGATACATTTTTAAAAATCGCCATGTACCCCTGTGGCTGAAATGGCACAGAAGGAACAAATACAGAGTCTGATTAATCTAACACAGTCCTTAGAGTCCAATAGCCCTGAACTTAACCCAAGCTATGACATTTTGGAAGAGATTTATGGCACCTGGTTGGATAAGCATGGAGTCCTCCAGAGAAAGAAATTAAACATACACGTAACACAAATAACACACAGGTATTGATGCATGTCACAGGGGCTCCCCACCTCGAGAAAAGTCTTAAAATAGCCGCATGAGTGCCCATTAACTGTGGCAAACTGAAAAGATGTTGGACACTAAGAACTGACCAAGGACATGGGTCAGCAAGCCATTGTGGGACAGGAAGTAACCCTGCTGGCTTCATGGTCTCTGGGGAGAATGAGGACTTCCAAAGATCAGAGCGAACAGGAGTTCTTGCTCCCACCCCAAACAGGACAAACATAATGAAAAGCGACACTATTGAAAAAGTCTTCCCTCCAGAAGTGTTTCCTGGAAGCCCCAGAGATTTCCACAACCATTAATAGATTTTTAAAAGGAAACAACAGTTCTTTGAGGCCCCACTGCCCGCCCGGGAGAGAGCACAGGTGGACTCCATATGGTCAGAGCCCTGACTCCATCTCAGCAACAGCCGTGCATCCTCCACCTTGTCCCCAAGGGCTTACGAAGTCCCTCCTGTAGGTCCTTTGTTCTTTGTCCTGCGAGAGTGCCACAGGCAAGACAAAATCACAACAGCCGAAGACCCGTCCCTGTATTCCTTCGGGAGGCAGTCAGAAGCTGTCCATGAGAAAATCCAAGAGCCAGTCCAGACAGGCCGGTCCTGGGTGCTGAGATGCTGAGGACAGACCAAAAGGCAACAGGCTGGGAGGAACTGGACTAGTGTTGGGCACATATCACACCCTCAGAACAAGCCAGCTCACTGTTCCTTCTCTCCTCCTTCCATTCAATCTCCCCTCTTCCCTTCTAATCACAGGGCGGGTCAGACACACCTCGATCTTTGGGGCATGGCTGCCACACACAGGTCTCACTAGATAGTCACTGAGCACTCTTCTGAGGATCATTGTCAGGCAGGACTGATGGGATTGTTAGCAGCAAAGTTCCCAGAGGTCACATCTTCCCCTAATGATGCTGAAACACTTGGCTAAGCCCCATTGTAAGCACAGGTGCAGGCAGAGCCTGGCAGCCTGATCGACCCACTGCCTGCTTGGGACACAGGCTGTACATAGTGACACAGCCAGGAAGGTGGGTAAATGGACAGTTTCCTTATTTCGGTTCCTTTAAGTTTTTACAATATGTTCTTTCGGACCGGGTCAATCCAACCTGACAAAGAAGGACAGGGTTTGACCAAGAGTAGATCTAGATGATAAATTTCATTTTCTCACCATCGTCAAAATGGCGTTGTTCGCCACACAGTTCTGGGCTCGGGCCGCGGCCCCTCCAAGGTGCTGAAGACCTGGGCTTACAATCAGAACCAGGGAAACAAGCAACCCAGAGGGCACAATGCACCTGGAAATCCATAGGAGGAAATCCACCCACTTACCCCACAAATATTTGCTGAGATCCTACTAGGTTTCCTATGGCACTGTCACCTCAAACACACCATCTCATTAATCCCACAAGCAACCCAATATCATGGGCATTATTATCATTATCCCCTTCAATGGGTAAGGAAGCTGAAGCTCAGAGAGATGAAATCAATATCTGAAGCCAGAAAGAAATTTTCTTTGTGTGTCCACAGAATGGAAAGAATTGATGGCAGGAAAAATTTAGGTAAAAGGAGCTCTGGAAATATAGGACGTATAAGCAAGGTCAAGGTAGGGGGAGGACCAGCTGTGCAGGAGAAAGTCGAGATAAGGGCCTGGATACAAGCACTATAAACTAGTTAAAAATAATTCTAAGAATTCTCCAAAAGTTATTTTTAAAAATTGTAAGAAAAAATGTGTTGATGACTGCAAGTATTTCTGATTATGATCATTCACCTTCCTATTGTGCTCTGTGGTTTACATGAAATGTTTGCATCTTTTCTCTTATTTGTTCCTCCTAACCCAATGTGGAAGGAAAGTGGGCAGGAAAGAAAGTTCAGTCGCCATTTTGCAAGTTAATTACTAATTTTTATTCAATTCTATTTTTTCAATTGATGAATTTTCTTCCAGATGAAAATGTGCACTGTAGCAAAAATATGAATCACCACGTCATTTTATTATTATTCCCTAAAAGAACAAATTTCACCTAGGGAGAGATTATAGACAATTTACCTCAAACACATTAAGTTAAAAATATATATAGGTATAGATTATGGGTCATGTTAGCAGTAACCCGCCCTTCCAGAAGACGAAGATGAGTCTCCAGTTTTATGTCCCAGAAAAAAAAACAATAAGAAAATGATTTTAGAATAAATTATTGGTAATAGATAAAAGATATTGAAGAAAAGTAATTAATAGCAAGTTCAAGAAATAAGATGCAGAATTATTAATTATTGCATTCTTTGGTAAATAAGTGTGCTTTTAAAGATTTCCTCAAGGCTATAACATCACGAGTAAAAGGAAAAAATGGTGGGAAGAAAAATGACCATTTACTTCATTTCTAAATTTAAAAGGAGTATGGTTATTAGCAGTATCAGGAGATTAATAGAGCTGTCAGTATAATCATTCTCAGAGAGCTGGCGCATTTCCAACTGGAACTGACATATTCAAGATACAATAATGGTTTTCTGGCTTCCTAACTAATTTGGATTTGGCTCAGTTTTTTTTTTCTTTTTTTACTTTATCTTTTTTAATAGTTTTAGATTTAACAGAAAAATTGCAAAGATATTACGGAGTTTCCATATACCCTACACCCATTTCCCTTATTAGTAATCTCTTACAAGAGTATGTTACATTTGTTGTAATTACTGATACAGAATTCTTAACTAAAGGCCATAGTTTATTTGGATTTCCTCAGTTTTCCCTAAGTCTTTTTCTGTTCCAGGATCCATCCAGGACATCACATTACTTTGAGTTGTCATGTCTCCTTAGGCTCCTCTTTGCTGTGACAGTTTCTTTGACTTTCCTTATTTTTGATGACCTTGTCAGTTTTGAAGGGTACTGGTTGAGTATTTCATAGAATGTCCCTCGGTGGAGACTTGTCTGATGTTTTTCTCATGATTAGACTGGGCTTGTAGGTTTTGGGCAGGAAGATTAGAAAGGTAAAAGTGTCATTTTCATCACATCATAAGAGGACACATACTATCACCATGATTTGTCACTGTGGATGTTGACCTTGAACACCAGGCTGAGGTAGTGTTTGCCAGGTTTTTCCACTGTAAAATTATTTCTCTCTCTCTCTCTCTCTTTCTCTCTCTCTGTCCATACTGTACTTTTTGGTAGGAAATCACTACATGCAGCCCACACTTAAGGAACAGAGAGTTATATTCTTCTCCTTGAGGGCAGAATATCTACATCAATTATTTGTAATTTTTCTGTGGAGACTTGTCTCTTTTTTCCTGATTACTTAGTCAATCATTACCTATATCAGTATGGACTCATGGATTTTTTTTCATGGGTATTTATTCCATACTTTGTGTTGTAATTCAATGCTACTTTATTCTGTTGCTCAAATTGTTCCAGCTTTGGCACTGGGAGCTCTACCAGCTGGTTTCTGTATCCCTCTGACATACCCCCATCAATGTAAGGGTCTTTTGTTTTATTTTTTGGTTTGGTTGGTTGATTAGTTGGGGTTTTGTTTTGTTTTGTTTTTTCTTTTCATACTTCCTCAATTTCTGGCACTAGAAAATACTCCAGGCTCATCATATGTATTTCCTACCCAGTCGTAGAATCAGCCATTTCTCCAAAAAGCCCAGTTCCTTTTATTTGAGGATGATATCAGAAATCAAGCTCTGGATGCTAGGTGTGCTCATTGCTGCTGGGGTGACTTAACTATTTTTAATGTCAGTTGAAGAAATTTTTAAAAATATTTATTGAACATTCACTCTGTGTCTGAAACTATATTGAACACCCAGTCATGATTAAGACAGCCATGGTTTTCCCTCATGAAACTTACATTTTACTGGAGCTTAAGTAAAAAAAAAAAAAGTATATATATATATATATATATATATATATATATATATATATATATGAAGGTGATGAGTACTCAAGAAAACTAAAGCCCAGAAGGGAAATAGGAGGGAAGGAAGTTGTAATTTTAAATAGAGTGATCAGAGAAGGCCTCTCTTGAGGCAGGTAAGACAACTGAAACTGAAAAAGCCACAGGGACATTTGAAATAGAAACATTCCAGGAGAGGGAATCACCAGTGCAAAGGCCCTGGGGTGGGAGCAAACCTGGCATAGCATGGAACAGAAATGAGGCCAGTGTGGCTGGATCATAGACAGCAAAGATAAAAGCAGTTAAGGATGAGGTCAGAAACCAGGTAAGGGCATAGTGCTGCAAGGAGGTGGGAAGGAGGTACAAATTGTGTAGAGTAGGTGGGCCATTGTGAAGGCTTTGGTTTTCTCTAAGAAGAATGGAGGGAGCACTGGAAGGTTTAAATATTCTTGGCTAATTATAAATAGAAACTGCTATTCAAAATAAATGAAAAATATATATTTTTATTCTTAACTTACACCAAGGATCATGAAAACACATTATGACTCCAAGTCAAACCAAAGAACATAACCAAGACGGGGCCCTACATTTTCCAACATGGCAGTAATGGAAAGTGGTGAATTCATCTTGGGAAACCCCAGGTACTTCTTGGCCCTGGGATATTTCTGTGAGCTCCTGAAGGCAGCATGGGGAGACCCCTTGGTGGGGAAATTCCTAGGTTCTTCCTTCAAAGATCTGAGAAGGATCAAGCATCCAAAACATTCCCCAAGCTCTTCCAGGGTACTCAGGAAAAAGGTTTCATTATCAGCCTTATCATTAGAGTGTTTGCTAAACTGATCTAAAGATTAAAGGCAGGTTTTAGTGGGTGAGGGGAAAATGCACTTGGAGTACTCAGTGACTTTAGATGGGAGAGCAGCTAAGCACACAGGTGGCAGTTACCACCAACCAGCTTTCCACTTGCCCTAGCTCCGATTTCTTATTTTCCTTGCTCCCACCTTCTGGCTTCATTCTTTTCTGCTCTCCCTTTGCAAGACCCTTCTTGCTTTGCATTGGGCATTTCTATGGCAACCTAATCAACAATTAATGAGAGTTAAAAGCTTGGCTGCTTGATCTGGAACAAAACCTTCCATAATTCCAGAGACTAGAATAAGTGTCTCCCCCCACCTCTTCATGTGCTCCCTTTCTCTCTGCCTCTCTTAGGACACTCCTAGGGAAGCACTAGATTAGAAGAGAGGAGGTAAGACCCACTTCACCACTTTGAGCTCTGTGATCTCAGTTAAACCTCTCAGTTGGAAGAAGGGGGTGCATGGAAGGCATCCCCTTCAAAGGGTTACTTTGAGATTTAAATGAATTAAAGAATGTAAAGTGCCCAGAACATTCATGGCAAGTGCTATGCGTTCACTACATTTTCTTTGCCTCTCCCTTCCCCCGTTTTGCTCTAGTGTAAGGTCTGTGGACATAAAGACTGTCTTGTTCATTTCTGTATCTCCTTCAAAATCTAGCAGCAACTTGTAACCTTTGGAGATTCAAAGGCTGCTAACTGAGTTAGTGAATGCATGAAGCCCTACGGTGTCACCTCATACATGTTTAAGGAAGAATCCACACCCACACCCCCACACAGACTGGCTCACAGGAATCATAGTGCACCTTACTGCACGTGTTCCAAAGCTTTCCACAGCTCAACAATGAGTGGGGGTTCTATAAACGGTGTTGACTGACTGACAGCACAGACTCCGGGAGGAATGGAGGACTATTAGGGTCAACAGTTACCACCTGTGTGATTCCTGAACCGCCCCCCCCTCCCCACCCCCTGCCTTACTCCACACAGGAAGGCCAGGAAAACCAAATACTCAAGTGGCCATTGTTGTCAAGGACACAGATTTTACCCAGGACTCACACTGGCTATATTTATGCCCCTGCCGTGTGCTTTTCAGCTCCTTAATTAAAGTAAGAATTGAAAGTGCATATTGTAAAAGGGACGAAGTTGAAATGATGGATGAGCTGCCTCTGAGAGAATTGCCACTCTGCCACCATTTGATCTCTTTCTCGTCGAGTGGACTTTCCAAAGCCTGCTTGTTTGCCTGTAAGATGTGCTGGCACAGAGACTGCCCAGGGCTACCTGAAACTAGGGTCTCAGCGCTGGCACGCAGTCCAAATTTACATTACTCTCTGGATATAGTGTCTCTATATTGATAAGAGAAAAAGCAAAGTGCCTCTGAAAGTTGCCTTCAAAGCACCCCGTAAGGCCTCACACAAGACCTGAGAGACGCCAGTGAAAAGGCTCAGTTGGGTTACACGAAGCCTTGGTCCTGCAGGCAGCTCTGCTCAGCCTGTACAGACATGACCCTTCGTGCCAAACAGCACCCTCTCCCGATTTCTCCAGGATTAACCAGTGGCAGCTGCACTTGGGGGCTGGGGGAAGGCTGCTGCTCCATCTTGGGAATCCCTTTGAACTAAACCTGCTTCTTAGGTCAGTTGTTGGGAAGCACTCGTGTGTGTCTGAGTAGTCAAACCAAAGAAAAGTAGAGGTTCAGCCTGAAGGGGCAGGATATACCATCTCAATATTCTCTTCCTCTAGGCTGGTTCTGCAGTTAGAAGTAGAGCCAGGCTAACAACCAAGGTCTGAAACCCAGTCTCATCTGCCTTGGTCTTGCTGGCAATCAGAGGGAGCACAGCAGGGAAACAAGGCACCCGAAGAGCCAGCAGGTATGTGAGGGGAGTTTATTCAAGCCAGTAGAGCTCATTTTGTTGCCATTAGAATCACCCAGAGGCTTTTCAAATATCCTAAGGACCAGGGCCATCTCTATGCTCTCTTGGGGTAAGTTCAGGCTTCAGCGTTTTTTTTTAAAAACCCTCCAGGTGATACCTGGGAGAAGGCAAGTTTGCAAACCAGCATTTCAGACTGCTAGAGTCCACTGGAAAGGCGGAGGCTGGAAGATTTGGTGTGGGCCTCAGAGCTCCAGCGCTCTGGAAGCTAGCCAAGTCTATCAGCACCCCTCACCCCAAGGCTGACACACATCGGTTGGCACATATCCCACCTGTTTCTGTTGCCTGGAGGGTGGAATGCTCCTGGGAGTGATTTTCTAAGAGCACCAATTTCTCTATGCCTAACCAAAAGGCTATAGACATATCAGCTGAGGCTCTTCTGTTTCGACACAAAGGACTTTAGTAAGAAGAGTCTAGAATTAGTCTCTGCTCAATTCAAGAGGACAAAGAACAACTGTTGTACCACCATCAGTGTGATCCTTCCATGCCAAGGGTTTGGTAAAGGCTGGGTTTAATTGTGTCTAAGGAGAACAGGAAATATTTATTTAGGATTAGCAGCAGCTGCTTCAGTGGTACAGCTGGGGACGGTGGAAGATATAATTAAGGAAAATTAAGGAAATTGTGTGAGGGAGGTCTGGAAAGGCACCAGAGGGTACAGGAGCCTTGGTAGAAGTTGTTTGTATAGGCTTTTTGTGTGGGGGCATTTGAGTGTTAATAGGCACTTAGAAGAAGTAAAAGATAAATACACAGTCTAATTAGCAGCTGACTTCAGCTTGCAAGATCAAATACAGGTAGAATCCCATTATACCTACACCACGGGTCCTCAAAATTGTTTTATTGAGTGAAATTGCATCATAACGAGCACATGCTGGAGATCATCAGATCTCCCAACTTTTTCCTCACAGTGCTCCCTGGAATCACCTAGAATGCTCTTCGAAAACAGGAGCATTTGGGAAGGGAGTAGCAGGTAAGTTTATAATCATGGAAAATATGGTTGAATTGTCCACAGTAAACGAAGTGAGCTGTATAAATAATGAGCAGAAGTCATTCTATTTGTTCTCTAGAAATGTAAATTTTGAATTGCTTCAGCACGATAAAAAATAAAATCAATTACTGTGCACAAATGCTCTGTGCCCTTAAGCCAATGGGCTTGGTCAAGCCTCTAATTCCTCACTCCATCGAAGGCTCCAGACTCTTTCAGGCCTGAGTAGCCACAAGGCACCCACCTCGCCCACATCCCTGTGAAAGAATGGTTCTCCTTTCTGGCCCCACCCCACATTGCCTGGATGGATGCCATGAGTTTGTTTCATTCTGCCCAGGGCCCTGTTGAGTTTGTCTCACCTACCTCCCCTCCCCAGCCAGGTTATAAATAAAAAAGCAGAGAATTTATCTTAGCCATCCTTCGTGGGACCGTGTTCATAGTCAATAAAGACTGAATGTTTATGAATTTCAATTGTGGTAGCCCAGATTCTCGCCAGAGAAAAGAACGTTTTTCTGACTCTTAAGTTTCCCTCCCTCCTTAGTCTTTCAACCATGCTAGAATCAGAATGGCTTTTAGATGTGCCCACCAAGAAAAAGTGATCTATAATGAGCAGGTGCTCTTCTTTTTAAAAGATGGAATTTTACAAGACCTCAGAGAAGAATGGCCCGGTGCTGTTGAGTGGTTTGCCCAAGGAGACACAGAAGGTTAGATCAGACTAGACCCACCACTGGAACTCAGAGCCCATGACTTCCAGACTCTTCTAGATGTCCTTTACCGAGGCTACGGGTTATGTCAGAGCCATTCTGAAAAGGCACTCACTAGTATTCTTTTTTTTTTTTAAGATTTTATTTATTTATTTGACAGAGAGAGACACAGCGAAGAGAGGGCACACAAGCAGGGGGAGTGGGAGAGGGAGAAGCAGGCTTCCCGTGGAGCAGGGAGCCCGATGTAGGGCTCGATCCCAGGGACCATGACCTGAGCCGAAGGCAGACACTTAACCGACTGAGCCACCCAGGTGCCCCTCACTAGTATTCTTTTGCTCAATAAATGCTTGTGTGTCAATCGAATTAGATTTCAGAAAGAACTCATTCTCTGTTCTAATTAAAATGTCATTATCAGTGGGTCTACCTTTCAACTTGTTAATCATCAACAGTAAGCTCTATCAGATGTACCAGAGCCCCTCCTCCCTCTGATAATAGCCACTAACCACAGGCAGGCAATCCCAATGTACATTAATTAAAATTAAATGAAATTTAAAATTTCATTCCTTAGTGGCCATAGCCACATTCAGATGCTCAATAGTCGCACATGCAGTGGCTACCACTCTGGACAGCACAGATATAGAGTATTCCCATCCGCACAGAAAGTTCCTACTGGAACAAATTGCTGTGATGAATGAAAGATCCTCATTATGTGAATAAACACCGCCAGATATAGCTGCTTTAAGTCAGAAATCTGCTACTGGGGCTTCTGGGTGGCACAGTCAATTGAGCATAGGACTCTTGATTTCGGCTCAAGTAATGATCTCCTGGTTGTGAGATTGAGCCCCACATGGGGTTCCACCCTTAACACAGAGTCTGCCGGGGATACTCTTTCTCCCTCTGCCCCTCTCCCTGCTCACTCTCTCGCATATGCGCATTCTCCCCCACCCCTCTCAAAAATAAATAAAAATAAGTCAGAATTCTGCTACTGGGTTTTCTTAAAGTAGGCAACTGTGTGCACAGTTAGCAGAGAATTTCTATAAAGTTCAATTTTAGGTTCAGCGCATATCTTATTCAATAGAGATCCAAAATCTATCACTGGAAGACTTTGATGGTTAACTGGCAAATGCTCGGAACTCTCCTTCGGTCTAGAAAATTGTTACTCCTTGTCATCACCAAACACTCCATCCAACCAGAATAGGTACTTCCTAAAGCAATTGGCCCAGCTTTTTGGTATAAGGAGCCTCCCATTATAAAGTTTCACATCCAGGAATAAGCTATTAGTCGAAGCCATGATTTTCCAGCTTCTCTTATAAGCCAGGCTTGTGCAGCGTGCTTCACACTTTATGGCTTTTAATCCCCTCAACAACTAAGGTGAGCATTGTCATCCACATTTTATAGTTACAGAGTGATTAAATCACTTGCTCATTTTAGGGTTGACCAATCCTCCCATGGGCAAGAGACTGGGATTTTCCAGGTGCAGGCCTTTCAGTGCTATCAAGGGGAAATCCTGGACAAACTGAGATGGTTGGTAAGCCCATCAGGTCATAAAACTACAATAATCTCACAACAAAAATCAAGCCGAAGCCTTTCTAGGTCCCAAATCCAAGTGCGGAGACCCCCTAGAAAAAAAATCTACATGTGGTTGTATAATAAAGATTTCCTTCTTATGTCCCTCATATTCTTGTCCTGCTTCCTTCCTCTGTTTCTAGTTGGCATTTGATTAGAAAGCAATTTGAAATTTTCGTCTATGTGATCAGATTTTCTTTTTGTTAATTCCCAGTTTTCTTCCTACATAAATTAAGCTTTGTGTTGACACTCCAGTTATTAAAACAATCCCACAGAGTTTCAGGAGTTTGTTTACTGGCTTGGCACCTCCTCGAATACAATCTAACATTTCTGATGCATCCCCTTATAGGATTTAAGAGAGGCCCTTTAAGAGACTCTGGTGAACACATCTGACAAGTCACTTTTCCTCAAGAGTCTTCCCCTGCTCTGCCTCTTCGAGAGACAGATAAATGAGCTACCCCAGTGCTATTGGAAGTGTGGTCATCACCTGCACCACCTGATAGAAACTGGTGTGAAAAGCACATTTCTGAGCCCCAACCCAGACCTGGAGAATCAGAATCTCTAGGAGTGCAGACCAGCAATCTGTGTTTTAACAAGCTCTCCAGGAGATCTTCATGCACTTTAAAGTTTGAGAATCACCAGGCTATACTAGATCAGTGGTTCTCAAATGTTGCTGAACATTAGAATCACCTGGGGAGCTTTTAAAACTGTGAATGCCCATGCCACACCCAGACCAATAAAATCAGTCTACCTGGGTTGGAAACCCAGCGATAAGCATTTTTATTTTTTTACTTTTTAGTTAAATTCAATTAACATATAGTGTCTTACTAGTTTCAAAGGTAGAGTTTAGTGATTCATCAGTTGCATAGAACACCCAGTGCTCATTAATTACATCAAGTGCCCTCCTTATGCCCATCACCCATTTACCCCAGCCCCTCCCCCAGCAACCCTCCAGCAACCTTCAGTTTGTTCCCTAGAGTTAAGAGTCTCTTATTGTTTGACTCCCTCTCTGATTTCGTCTTAATTTATTTTTCCCTTTCCAGATGATTCTAATGTACAGCTCAGGTTGAGAATTGTTAACGGGGGATAGAAGCACATTGTCTTCTGTAATTTTTAGAATAATTTCCTGCCTCTGCAAAATAATACAATGCAAAATAATACAATGATACTTGGAGTGATTTCTAACATATTTTCTAATACATCATTTTTGGGAATGATAATGAACAAAGAAAATAATAGCAAAATATCTTTTTCTTAATTTTGAGTGGAAAAAAAATGTCTCCTTCAGGAGTGGCTCGTGGTAAACGCCCAAACACAATTGTGTATTCATGACAAGTTTCAGTCTTTCCAACAAGTAAATAAGCCAATACTGCCATAGGCAAGATTATCTTTTCTTCCTAAGGTCAAATTAGATGGCAAGAGTAAGTTGGCAAAGAAATGACTGTTAGATATCTGTTTTCTATTACTCTCATTATGGAAAGTGATGATAGTCCATTTGCTATTAATGTCTCTACAGCTCTGTGATTTGTGGCCAAATATTGAAGTTTACTTGATGGTGTAGTGAGTTTCAGCATGGCCAAAATGATTGGAGATAAAGGAAAAGTGTTGACATGGGGCATTTTTGAACACTGGGAGCATGGCTCTCCTCTCTGGCAGTTGTAAGGGATGGTGTCACCTCGAGAGCCCACAGCTGTGTTTGTAAGCCCAACCCTGATCGACAAGATTTAGCTAAATTAGCACCTGGCCAATTTATTCATCCCATCAATTTGCTTGAAGTTAAATTTGATGAAAATGAATTGAATCAGATCTGCCCAACTGACCAGTTTGCTGTTGTTGTGTTGTTGTTCTTACTCGAAGGATAATGTGTTTCTTATTATAACCTGAGGGATGATGCCAAAGTCACCAAAATGAAATGTCCTAATTGAGGAGGCATGCACTATGGTAATACTGAAGCTTCGTGACGGCCTCTGGATGAGAAAGCTGTTTTCATCTGGCCAACAATTAGGAGTCATCTGCCTGGTTGCCTCTTTAAAGACAAGAAGCAATGGGAACCCTGTAAACTCCAGGCTGCTTTGGCAAATGGTTCTTCTTGTCCTAAAACAAAAATCTCTTGATCATAAGAGTGGGGGTTCCCAGCAAGAGGGAGTTAGATCGACCAGGAAAATAGGCATAGCCTAGGTGCCTGTGATCGGATAAAGTAGAGAAAAGCCATGAGAATTCAGCAATACTGCTCAAAGGAGATAGAATACCTTGCTGTCTGGGTTTACAGACCACAGGTTCCAGAACAGCCAGGCCAGTACAACGTCCTATGACTTAATACTTCATAAATAGGAAAAGAAGTAATATAAGTGGCCTGGAGGTATTCTAAGACATAGTGCTTCTTTTTTTCTTCTTGCCAAGAAAAGCTATCACACGTTAGCGTGGTATGTACTTACTCCTCTTGAGACCTCCTTCTATCCAGTGTTTTCCCAAGCACGGGATTTGGGCCACTGCCAGGACCTTAGAGAATTTTAGGGACATAGCATTTTTATTTTTTTAATTTAATTTAATTTTATTATGTTATGTTGGTCACCATACAGTACATCATTAGTTTTTGATGTAGTGATCCATGATTCATTGTTTTCGTATAACACCCAGTGCTCCATGTAATACATGCCCTCCTTAACATGAGCTCAGGATAAACCCTGGGAAGAAGTACAGAGGTCCCCAGCATGCCTTCTTTGCCCACCTTGAATCCTGTCCTTTCCCCATTGCAAGGGGTCTCCTGTCTGTGGACCCCAAACCCTACATATCCAAGCACTAACTACATCCTACTGAACAGCCTTCCCTTGCTCATCCCACACAAACAGGGGCCAGTACACCAGCCCATCCTCAGGAGGACAAACATGGAGAAGCATCTGGGGGCCTTCGGTATCTGGAGTGAGGAGTAAATGCCTGGACATCTAGGAGAACTGGTCCCCAAGAGGACATGGACCGTGGACGATTCCCATGGTTTGAGCACAACTGGAGGAGGACTAAAGCAGGGCCTCTTACAAAATGGGGCCCAGAGCAGGAGCCCAGTTGTTTTCGCCACGGGTATACTAGCTGCTCTATCTTCAGCAGGTGTCCTTCCAGCCTCCCGTGGAGCATCTCAAAGGGCAGAGCGATCTTCACTTCTAAAGGTGCTTCAGTATTTACTAAGAATCACAATCTCAAAAAAGCTGCAAGAGCCAGGAGGTAACCTAAATGAGTGAAGGAGGCTGATGTAGGTCCAAAGAAAGTTGTGGGGAATGCAGTGAGCTGGAAAGAACAACTTCTTTCCAAAGGAAACAGCCTTCAGCTGGGGATGGGAGTTGGGGGGGGGAGTTTGGGCTCAGTGCTGATGAATCAAATTTGCAACAACAACAACAACAAGAAGCCACCGATGTAAGATCCTAGTACAACTCCTTGATCCTAAATGTTGGCAACTTGAATTAGTTGCCTGAATTGGTTTTGTCTTAAACACTCCGGGGGTCCAAGAAGCCACGTCTGCTAGTGGTTTTCCACTCACGGGCTACTGGTTTGCAACCTCTGAGTAAGTACCTTCATCATTAGATCGCACTGAAATCTGCTTCCTTGGGAAGCCATGCACCTGGAGGAACCAAGAATTATGCTTTGGCACATGCCGTAGTTTGAAGCTAACCCTCATTTCCCAAAATACCTCCTCTTTGTGCGACCACCTTCAAGGCCCCATGCGGCCACCGCCACCCACCCCTGGAAGCCCTGCCCCCATCTGAGTTCCTGAGTGGGCCACACCGTAAGCGACAAGCATCGGCAACGACTGCTCTTCCTTGCTAGTAACCATTTTTCTTGGGTTTGCATGCCTGGCTTCAGAAAAGGAAATGATGACTCAGTCTCTGAACTTCTTGTACAAGGCGGGTGATTTCAGTAAGTGGAGGGAAGGCTGACACTGTGAACAGCATTGCTGATTAGTCGGAGAGTATAAAATGAGGTGTGTATTTGATCTACTGTCGGAGTAGCAGACGGAACACAGCAACCATGACATGGTCGAGGTAGGACTTAATGGATCATCCTGAAGTGCCTGGGACTGATTAGCCGTGGTACAGCTACACGCAGTTTTTAATTGATTGATTTGAGTTTGTGGTCAGAAAATGACTGTCGGCTCCAGCTTATCTATAATTATCGGTAATCAGAACCAGACTTCTCTCTCCTTAATAGGCCAGGACTCCTCCAGCATGCTTGACTTTTCTGCTTTTCAGGCTGCAAGTACTACCTAATAGCTTTCACTGCCATAACATGATACCTGCTGACCGTCAGGGAAAAAGACTCTGGAGGAATGAGTAGAAAGGTAACAGGAACGGGGCTCATTCATTAGCTTAATAGCTTGTCTATTTTGCGTTCAAGACAGTTTCAAATTAATGAGAGGTCTCTGATTCGCCATTTAGCGAGTCTATTGTCGGCAAAAAACAAATGAAGGATTAAAACAAGAATCCCTGTAACTCTGGCCAACATCTCGTTCTTAATGTTAAAAAAAAAAAAAATGATCCTGATGCTAATTAGGGGCTGGAGCTATTTCTGAGAGTCAGGGTGTCCCAATCCGGGGGAAGGCACCACTAACTCTCCAACAGACCACCCAGATCGGAAACCTAGAAGTTATTCTAGAGCACTTCTCCTGCTCACGGCGCCCAGTCCCCACCACAGCCAGTCAAGAAGTAAGGAATACAGAACAAGTGTCTCAAAGCCACATGGACCTGGGCTCAGATCCTGATATGATCCCTTATGAGTTGCAAGGCCTTGAAGAAGTTTTTTTCCCTTCTGGGCCTCATTTCCCTCCAGTCCAATACGGAAATAAGCTACTTTATTTAAGGGAGATTAATAATTAAATGAGACAGTGTATATATCAAATGCTATGTATGTGCTTAATGCTTTAAAATATTGTTATTGATTTATTGTCTATATCCCCACCGATACAATCTTAAGTCCTGGAGAGTGAATCTCTTGCCTACATGAAGGAGGAGGGGGGAGGGGTGCGGGAGAAGGGGGAGGATCGGGGAGGAGGGGATGGGAAACAGGTCAGACGTGACGGTGGTGAGGCGGGGGACGGTGGGGACTGAGATGGAGACGTTTGTGAAGGTGGTGCCCGCTAGCTTCATTACCTCTGAAATTCTGTGCATTCCCCTTGCTGCCACTTCGGGGCCCGGACCGGCCTTTTAGGGGCAGGATCTTTGCCAGTGGTACCACCACTTACTAAAGCTAGGGGGCGCATCTGCGGAAAGCCTTGCCACCACCTGCTAAAGCAGACTGATTAACCATTGTTCTCAATTAGCTTTTACTGTTGATCTCTTAAAGCCACGCTTTGCTACTTCCATCCCAAAGATGGAGTATCGAACTCCCTCCAAATCTCCCTGGGATTTTATGGGGAGACAGTTCCTTTGCACCCCCCTTTTTTTTTTTACTTAGAAAGTGACTCTTCTACCACTCTAAGGGAAGGTCATCGACTCCATTTTAGAAATGAGAAAACCCAGCCCAAGAGAGGTTACAATAAACTTGCTCCAAGTCACACAGCACAGCTAGGATTCCCTGACCTCAAAGGCCTGGTAATTTCACCATAGAAATGGTCCATCAGGGACGCCTGGGTGCCTCAGTCAGTTAAGGATCTGCCTTCGGCTCAGGTCATGATCCCAGGCTCCTGGGATCGAGTCCCACATCAGGCTCTTTGCTAGGAGAGGAGGCGGCTTCTCCCTCTGCTGCCACTCCCCCTGCTTGAGCTCTCTCTCTCTCTCTCCGTCTCCCTCAAATAAATAAATAAAATTAAAAAAAAAAAAAGAAATATTCCCTTCAGTTCTTCCTTATGAATCCGTCATTATAGATGCTGTTTTCTCTCTGCCTCATCTTATTTCCTGAGGGGAGAAGTGCAAATGCTGGTTTGACCTTCTGAGGAATGAGTCTGCCTTGATTCATCTCAATCATTCTACTCTCAGCAAGAGGCAAGAAAATGGGATGAATAGAAATAGAAACGTGGTATGTAAGTACCATACCACTGGTACTTAGTGTATGTTCCTCCCTTTAAGTGGCTCTGAGCTATTCAAAATGCAAGAAGAAAACAGCCTGGGCCTGAGACAAAGACATGCATTGGAATTCTGGCTCCTTCCTTCCTATCATTCCATATGAAATGTTCCTTAGTGGGCCAGACCCTGCTTTAGACCTGGAGATAGAACAAGAAACAAAGCAAAGTTTCCACTCTCAAGCAGCTCACATTCTGGTAGGAAAAGACAGAAAATAAACAAATGAAGAAATAGATAAATAAATGTCAGGTGGTAATAAATACTGTGAAAAACATAAAGCAGGGTAAAGGATAAAGAAAGTTGAGGACTGTGCTATTATAAATAGGTTTGCCAGGGAAGAGTTTGAAGGGGACGTGACATTTAAACAGGGATGGGAATGAAGTGATAGATTCCAGGTAGTGTAGACACTGCAGGTGCAAAGGCCCTGAGGTGGGGACACATCAGTTATGTGTGGAGAATGGCAATGAGTCAAGGGAACAAGAGAGAGAGTTGGGGGAGGGGGAAGTCGGAGTGGAGATTGGGGCGATTGGGCAAGTGGAGGCAGGAAGAAGCAGATCACAGAGGGCCTTACAGGACACAGTAATTACTTTGGATTTTTACTCTGGGAGCTTTGTCGGCGAAGGATTTAAGCAGAGGAATGACACAATTGGCCTTTTTTTTTTTTTTTTTATCGGCCTTATGTTTTTTAAAGGCTCACTTGGGCCACAATATAAGAGCAAAGATTAGCAGTTAGGGAGCTACAAGACACCAGGGTGGCTCCAATAGGGGCTCAGGCATGATGGCCATGAGTGATAGTAGTGATGATCTTGAAGGTATCAATGGCTGGCTCTCCTTCGAAGGGAGTCGTGTAGCAGCTGGGCTACTTTCACGGAGATACTTAGCCTCTCCTGGCTTCGGTTCCCTCATCAGGAACATGAAGATAACAGTACCAACCTCAGGAAAGCACTGGGCAGATGAAATGCAATCATCTATAGGAAGTGTTATGTCTGCGGTTGGTTTCCTTTGTTATTTGGGACAAAGTCTGCAACATTATGGAAAACTCTATTGCCAAGATACCTAGCCCAAGATGTGAGATACAAGCACTTTGTGTTCAGAGTGGCAAAAACAAGTTTGAGTCCATAGCAAGATTATAGACACGTCTATCTCCTCCTTCAAATAAGAAAACAATGATGGCTATAGATGCATCTGCCAGGTTTTACAGGCCCTACGAGGACCATGGCCCATGAAAAATGATAAAATGATGAGCCAAGTGAGCAAGGAGGGACTCATGAGAGTTTTATTCATAGAATAAAAACTGGAAATATTTGTGAAAACAGCTTAATAGTGATTATACTTGGTCAGTGACGTTGCAGAGAGTTTTCATTTGCTTTGTGCTTTTCTATATTTTCCAAAAAAACACAGTTCCAAGGGCATTTTAGGACCATTTGCACCTATACCCATCTAGCAAGAAGGACTAGAAAGTCTGAGAGAAAAAGGGAGACAAATTAGTTAGGATGAAATTATAGGGGAGGGAGGGGTTAAAAAATGGGCATTTTGGGGCATCAATTCTGCACAGGACACTCCAAGTAGCTATTTAATTTATGCAAATTAATTTAATGATCTCTGTCCTGCCCTAACTACAGACAGGATGAAAATGACAATGTTTACAAATGTATGGCTGATGACAGGAAAAGGGTAGGACATAGTGTGCCATTCCAATGAAGGTATGCATCCAAACGAGCTCTGAAGGAGTCAGGCTTGTGCTCCAGGTGCCCTCCCGTAGGGTACAGAGCCGGGATGTGCTTCTTTCTAGATCAAGAACCCCTGATGTGTGAATGGAACCCATCCACACTAGTGAGCCCCAAGGGAGTCCCAGCCTGGACTTCCTACACCCTGCTGGTCACACAGGCACAGTCCTGCTGTGTAACCAGCCCAACTGCAGAGCCTTCCAGGTTGGACTGAGATCAGGGGACACATCATCAGTGTCACTGTTCCCAAAAGCAATGCTGACAAACTGGTACAAACCTCCCTGGGTGGCTCCTTAGATATGTGGTTACAAGGCAGCACTCTTGATCTGTCCGTTGTGTACCTTGGCTCCCTAGAGTCTCACTTCTTCTTGCTCTTGAAGGCAACGCGGACCTCTGCAGTCCGTCTGGTTTCTCCCTCTGTGGATATATTGGGATCCTTAGATCCTGCATGTGTGTGGACAGGACAAAGAGAAGTGGTCTGCCCTGTAAAGGGTCTGTAAGGTACGCCTTGCCACTGCTACAGTGAATCACTTCATACATAAGTCTCACCAGTATGAGGCTGAAAGCCTCCACCTCCAAGGTTCTCAGCCTTGCCAAATAGCTCATCTGGTCATCATATCTTGGTATGAGGACACTGCAGAGGAGTAGAGAGGAGCCAACTATCCTGCCACACAAATAAGGAAGAAGAGACTCCGAAGGTTTAAGTGATCTGCCTCATCCTACTGAAATCGAACTTATTGAAGCCTTTTCTCCTTCATGAACTTTCCATGGCTAATCTAAATCAAATGCATGCATTTAACCCCACAACACAAAATCTCTCTCTCTCTCTCTCTCTCTCTCTGATTTCAAGACAATGACCAGGGCCCCAACCCGCTCATAAAACACTTTCGTGCAAGTCATGGAAGGTGCCCCATCCTCTCTGCAGATAAGCCCCACTGAGGCTCGAGCTTAGCCTCCATTCAGCCATGGGCATGAGGCCCTGCTGCTGGTTATAGCCTGACCGCCATATCTGAAGTCCCTCCACGTGGCTGGATAATTTAGATGGCTCTCAGCAGGCTGAAATTTCCACTTAAATATCTTGTTGACATTTTAAATTAGGTATTATCCTCTTGCTTAAACCTTTTTCCATTGTGTCTCTTCCCATCAGCAGCGCTCGCAGACACCTCTGCTCTCAGCTTTGGAATCAATATTTATTCTAGCTGGCTTGTCTTCATTCTCCCATCCAGGTTGACACCAAATATTTCCAATTCTCTTTTGAAAAATAACTTAAGTATATTTTCTCCCTCCAACTACAACCCTCTGTTAGCCTGTGGATTTCATTCCTCGACTCCTGTAACAGATTCCCAGTCTGTTTTATATTTTAGCCTCTTACACTTCCAGATCTTCCAACACAGCAACAAGAATCATATTTCTTGGCCACCACTTTCAATAATGTTAATCCCTTTCTCAGAATACTGCATCTGCTAAAAATAAAATAAAAAATAAAAAATTCCCAGGCTTTTATAATGCTTGACTAGTTTTAACCCCACAAAAATGCCCCCAGTCATATAACAATTTGTAGGTTGGGTTGTCCAGCCACAGAGCTGAGACCAAGCTTGGTGTTCAGTGTAGAAGGTGTTCCCTTGGGATCAACACCTGTGGAAGGGAGGGGGAGAGCGGGATTGAGCAGAAGGAGATATAGGTCGTGATCCAGACCCAGAGACCTCGCCGGCTTAGCCAACCCCACAGGGAGCTCCGGAGCCTGTCAATTACCCCACTCAGGGCTAAAATGGCTGAGCCTTTACACTCCTCCCTCCATCAGTCATTGCTCATGAACCACCCAAGGGAGGGGTGACCCCTGAAGAGGCTGAAAGCTATTGTCTGCTGAAGATAACAATAGCTGGAGACACATCCTCTCAGAAAGGAGATTGGGATGCACATCTCCACATCCACCACAGCCTATCTTTTATGCCACTTGGATCCACTTCTTCATATACATTCAAGGAGCAGTTTTCCCACTGGTCTACCAAGTGTCTCTTCCTGGGGAAAACCAAGAAGAGGAGAGTCATTGGGGTGAAGTACAGCCCCTAATCCTACACCTGGAGACCCAATAAAAAATTAAAATAAGCATTAGGAGACACAATAAAAAATTAAAATAAGCATTAGATGTTAGAGGTAATGAATGCTATGTAGAAAATTTAAAACAGACTAAAGAATGGGGTGAGGTTGTAATTTTAAATAGAGTGATCATTGAGAAAGGGACATTTGAGAAAATACCTGGGAGTGTTCGTTGAGCATGCAAAAAAAAAAAAAAAAAAAAAAAAGGAAGGAAGGAAATAAAGAGAGAAAGAAAAATCTGAGGGAAAAGCAATCCAGGCAGACAGGACAGCAATCGCAAAGGCACTGAACAGGGAAGGTGCCTGGCTTGTCCTATCAAAAGCAACATGGAAGTCAACATGGCTGGAGCAGAGTGAGCGATGGGGAAAGTGTTAGGAGATAAAGTCAGGGCAGTTGCTAGGGGTCTGATGAGGTACTGCTTTGTGAACCATTATAGGACTTGGCCTTTTACTCCTAGTGATTTGGGAGCTCGTCAAGGTTTTCCAGTGGTGGATAGCATGCTCTGACTTGTGTGCTGAAAGGACTACTCTGGCTGGTATGCTGAGTACAGACTAAAGCAGGGAGACCAGGTAGGAGGTGAGAGGCACTTCAACAAAGTGAGAGGTAAGGTGGTTTGGGCCAGGTGTTTGCAGTGAGGCTGATGAGAGGTGACTGGATTCTGGATATATTTTGAATGTAGAAACATATAGACAGATTTTTATTTAGATAGTTTGAACACGTGGTATGAGAGTAGGAGAGGAGTCAGAAATGACTCCAAGATTTTCGGCCCGAGCACCTAGGAGGATGGAGTTGCCATTTACTGAGATGGGAAACTGAAGAAAGAGGGAAGAAGGGAAGAGCAGAAGCTGAGATTTGGACATAATATGTCTGAAATGTGTTAATCTTAAAAATAAAACTGTCAGTTTATTTTACCAGCAAAACAAAAATGGGTTCATTCAGGAATAGCTGAGAACTGCACTCCAGCACAAGCAAACCACAGCAAAACCACAGGGGCTCCAGAGAACAAAGAGAGGAACCTCTTTTATAGGGGAAAGGAGGGACTTAGGAGGGGCTGTTAGAAACTAAACGTCCATTGGAGTAAACTGGGAGTCGAAAGTATAGTAGCCTCCCATTGGCTGAGCTGTGACTGTCTCTCTCATTGGTTAGGCTGTTGCCAGGATCAGAAGAAATCTTCCTTCCTCCTGCTGGGATAGTAGCGTCCCCTAGCAAGGTCTATTCCTTTTGGGTCTGCGCAGAATTGACAACCGGTGCTGGACCCGAGAGCTCCCCCTGCTGGCCTCGCAACTCTATTCTCAACGAGGTTTCCTTTTATTAATTTTCACTGACGCGTAGTGGACATGCAGGTGGAAAGTTAAATTTAAAAAGTTTTGAGTTCAGGGGAGAACTTCTGAGCTGATCCTTTAAGCTTGTATCAGATCCCATCACTTCTTTACTCTAAGCCCTCCAATTAATTCCCAGATATAAACTAGGGAATTGTCAGTGTAAGGATGTTTTTTAAAGCCATGACAAAAAGATGAGATCACCAAGGGAATGAGAGTACCTAAAAATAGAGAGGTGGTCCAGGGATGGGTCCCTCAGTGACTCCAACATAATCTCTTTCCAGCCCTTCCTACAAGAAACTGAAAATATCCCCAGCTAGAGGGCCCGGGCCATCTGGGGTTCACAATACTCTCGGAGGTCTGAGGAAACCTGGGGGCCACCTCCAGGATTTGTGTCCGTGTTGCTGGTATTCTGCAAGGCTGTGGGAGATGTCTACTGTCCTAGCTGGGGGTTGAGTATTGGAGGAAGCATGATGAGAAGCTGTTAAAGTAAGGGATGTAATAATGACAGATAATTTAAAGATCTCAGCCAAAGAGCATTAAATCTTCCTCCTAGAGAGCCAGAATTTTGCTTTGAAATTGGCATAAACTACAACTAGTTGCAGGGAGGGTGCACTAGGGGCTGCCCAGTGAAAAGGAAACCATTACATTCCGGCCCCGTACTCCTGAGAGCATAATGTGACAGCTTTGACCACTGGGAAAGGAAATAAGCTAGTAACCAAAATGAATCGAGTTGCTCGGGACCTAAGATAAGCAAACACAACTTGTCTAAGTGTAAAACATTTACCTTGCCAATTTGGACATTTTATCCAAAAATCATCCAAAGCAACTCTCTGGAGCCACTGTGCTAGGCTTCTTATCCCAAGACAATGCTGTATTGTGGGGAATAGGATCCAGGCTTTTGTGGAGCCGAAGCTTATACAGTTTGGGGTAGCAGGGTGGTGGGGGCAATTTTAAGAAAAAGGATGCAAAAATAGGTATAGGTCTTAGAAGAAACCTATGCAAGTTGAAGGCCCTAAAGCTATAGTTTCATTAGCTTTACAGAAAGCCCATCTCTGACCCCCAAACCAGATGACAGAAACCCTGGGAGCAGTAACTGATCATTTAATCCACTATGATCGAGTTTATCATAGAAATGCCAAGAAACATTCAGAGTTAGCCGGACGTCATGGGGAAAATTCATCTTGGTGTCTATTTCCCACTCAAAGTCACTCAAATCAAAGGAAACATATATTAAAGTCACATAGATGAAAGGAGAGAGCGTAAATATTCTCATTTCTTGGGACACAATAGAGGAGGCCCACCTCAACCGCCACAACACATCCAACAGTCTGCACAATCTAGCGGCACTTCACTGAGGCTGGTACACTGTAGTCTGAACCAAAGCACCAGGGATAGTATCAGACAGGAATTTGGAGAGTCCTGCTAGGCAGCAAATCCAAGGAACATGCTACCAATATTGTATTGGTAGGTCACACTGTTACTCCCACACTTGTCCTAAGAGGTATCATTATTCATATAATGCTCTATTGTGGTTTCAGAATTTGTAAGAAGAGAACTGAGGACTTTGCAGAATTTGTGCACATTTGTAAGGGCAAACTGACTGACTATTCCCATTGAACTGGGGAATAGTTTGAACAGAACTGAATGATGGAAAGGATGAAAACATTTCTGCATAAGAGACAGCATTATTGCAAACAAGATATTCCACTGCGCCCCCCCCACCTCCCAGAGGGATAAGACATTTTGTAATCACTGGAGTATAATAATGAGTCAAAAATGCAAAAATCAGTCTAATTGTGAAGAGTAAGTCATGAGTACTTGTCCAACTGAGTAAAACTCACTTATTTTCTCCTAAGACAGAAACTAGAATTAAATATAAGAGCTAAAGTCTCAGCTCATGGAGACACTTATCAGTACTATGTCCAAATACTTTTTGTACCTTACAACCATTTTAGTGATAGGTCTCTGAATAAGATTTTAATGCTTTACAGTCTTAAAGTATATATAGATATGTGTATGTTCTCTTATTCCATCCTTACAAAATCTAAAAGAAAATATCATCACCCCATTTAAAATTTATTTATTCATTTGACAAATATTTACTGGGTACTCATTATGTGCTTAGAACAGTGAACAAGACAGACAAAGTCCGTCTTATGGAACGTAGCCTCTAGTAAGGAAGAAATAGTATTTTTAAAAATAATAAAATTGGGGCGCCTGGGCGGCTCAGTCGGTTAAGCGGCTGCCTTCGGCTCAGGTCATGATCCCGGGGTCCTGGGATCGAGCCCCGCATCGGGCTCCCTGCTCGGCGGAGAGCCTGCTTCTCCCTCTCCTTCTGTCTGCTGCTCTGCCTACTTGTGCTCTCTCTCTCTATCTCTGTTAAATAAATAAATAAAAATCTTAAAAAAAAAAAGAAAGCTCTGGATTTAAAAAAAATTAAAAATAATAAAAATAATAAAATTGCAGATGGCAAAATTGCCATAAAGAAAATAAAACAGGGCCAGAGGGCTGAGAGAGAGCAAGGCCATTTTAGACAGGGTAGGGAAAGCCTTTTCGAGATGGTAGCACTTGAGCTAGCCACAGAGCTTATGTACTACGATGCCAGGCCTGTGGAAATGGAGGAAGAGCATCCCCTGAGAAAGAAATGAGTTTAACAAGTTTCCAGTCATGGATGACTGCGGTGGAGTGAGTAAGGTATGGAAGGGAAGAAGGGTCAGGTGTGCCTGAAGATGAGGGCAGACAGGGGCGAGTTCCCAGGGAGCTAGGAAGGGCATGGAGAAGGGTTCGTATGGTATTCCAATGCAATGGGCAGGAAGTGGAGGGTCGGAGTAGGGAAGTGCTCTAATCCAATGTACACTTAAAGGATCAATCTGGTATTCAGCCAAGAAGGGGGGAAGACAAGAGTAGTCGTTTAGAGGCTAATTGTCTAAGCCAGAGATGTTGGTACTTTGGATTTAGGCAGTAAATGTGCAAGGGAGAGAAGTGTTCACATCTATTTGAGAGTAGAGCCAACAGGGGCGCGTGGGTGGCTCAGTCCGTAAAGCGTCTGACTCTTGGTTTTGGCTCAGGTCACGATCTCAGGGTTGTGAGATCAAGCCCCGCATCGGGCTCCCCACTCAGTACAGAATCTGCTTGAGGTTCTCTCCCCCTCTCCCCCTGCCCCCCAGCTCGTGCTCTCTCTCTCTCTCTCTCTGAATTAAATAAGTAAATCTTAAAAAAATAAAATAAATTAAAATAAAATAAAAATAAAAAGAAGGTAGAGTGGACAGGACAGGACTGCTAAATAGGAGGTAAGCAGTGAGGGAAAATGAGACATGATAGATAATCCTTAGGATTCCTACCTGAAAGCTTTGATGCTTTTACCTGAGATAGAAACTGAAGCCCATTAAAATGAAAATACATGTAATCTTATCATCACATCTTAAGTAACAGAGCCAAGATTCAAATTTAGATCTTTCTAGCGCTCCAACACTCTTGGACTGGCAAATTAAGTCTACTGATTTGTTTACTTATTGAAAAGTTCCCCTTTTAAACTGTGAGCTCCTTTGTGACCAGGATCTGGCAGTATCTGACATCTAACCATAGCAGTCAACGACACATTAATGGTTTTTTGATGGTGAGAACATTTGTAAGAAGGTATGACAAGTCTATCAGCTCCCATGTCTCCCACCATCCTTGACTGATTCAGCTATCTGATTCTTTCAGAAGGCTTTATGTGCTTCTTATCTTGTTGGCTTTGGATTCGGCTATGAGGTACTAAACTTATTTCGGAGGCCAGCAAACATTCTCCTCCTAAAAAACGTTGTGTGGGTGCAATTGCAAACATATGTTCATGGAGATAAAAACACATGCTAATTATTGTCCTACAGGCAAAACTGTCTTGATAGAATCAACAAGAGCCTCTATTTATTTGAGAAAATCAAATATAAGATCTCATCAGCTATCTTATAACATTCTATATTTGATTACTAGCTGAAAATTCTAAACTCAGTATTAGTTTCTTATAAATTTTTTAGAAACCTACAGTTTCCAATTATCAGTGCAATTCTCAGTCAATCTTAGCATGATTTTGATCTCCTTATAAATCAGAGTTCCACATATTTACCAACCATCTTTCAAGAGAATATTTAAACACGACACATCAGAGCTTTGATTAACCCAACCACTATTACATTATTCAACTGGTTTTTCCATCTCAGGTCTTCGACATCTTTTTCAGAAAATCAAAGGAAATTTTTCTTCACACTTCATATAATCCTCTTTACTCTGTGTGTAATATTAAGACTTGAGGCCCTCCTCAAAGTTATCTTGAACTAATTTACAAAAAAAAAAAAAAAAAATCGTTAGTTACCAACTTGCCTCTTTCAACGACAAGGTATAATTCAAACTGCATTATTCCATCAATTCCAATTTTTCTAAGTACCCTTCAGAGAAAATTGAAGTCCAGGAGTGAGGGAGTTAGAACAGGAAACACATTCCCCCTGGCATTTATTCTTGCAACATTGAACTGTGCCCGGGGTATCTACTTCAATCTGAGGAATTTGGCATTCCTCGTAAATAAGGGGAATATTTTCTGATAAGGCCCGTGAAAACCGAGATTTTTCTCACTCCAGATACTGATCAACTTAAAACACTTTGGCTCAACTCCCTTTCTGATAAATACCAAGACCTTACCACGTTATTCAGAAGTTTACTGATACAGTAAACTGTACAGATAAAAAAAATCTGATACAGATAAAAAAAAAAAAAAAGTCCACTGAGCCTTCCCTAAGTGAGGATATCTTTAGCTATCCTCGGTGAAACTTTTTGGAAAGTTACCTAGGGGTCTGTTGGGCAACATTAGGTGTGTCAGTGTTCCTCATTCTTATGATTTTATCCCCTCAAAATGAGGGGAAACAATTTTTACACTACCCACTAAATTTGAAAACTGAATTCTTTCCCTAACCACTAAAGCCATGGCCTCCGAAAAACACATCCTATTAATTTAGGGGAGGAGAGGGGATGATAGCAAGCAGAGGAGGAATGATGTTTGTATATCACATTAAAGTATTCCAAGTGATTGTCGATATATTCAAGAATAAATGGATTGGAGCTTCCCAAAACTACTAAGAGAAACTGAAGAAGGAAACACTGATCATTCTGAATAGATCTAAACATTTTTGGAGCATATCTAGGGACTGCCACTTCTGAATGCAATTGAATAACTGGTACCAAATTTGTTCCCCTGCTGTAAGAAATCAGGAAACTGAATATAGGAAGCAAGAGTTTTGGGACCTTGAAAAACATAGTACAGCATTGCAAGTTCTGACAACAGGAAAAAAAAATGAAGGACATCCTAGGATCAACATGGCTTTCTGGCTAGAGGCAGCTACTCCCCAGACAACAACAAAAGGAGGTGGAACCCTAGCAGAGCATAGGCATCTTGCTGAATTTAGGAGACAGAGATCAGAGTTCAAGGAGGCCAAGAGAGCTGAAATGTGAGGGACAGAGTACCAGAGAAAAAGAGCTCTGGAAATATACCTAGACATTACCTTGAGTCCTTTGTCAAATATCTACTATACACAGAGAGGGTGAAACTCTAAGAGACCAGGTTTCTGGGCTCTGGGAACTAGAAGTTGCGTTGTGACCAGCTAGAATGGAGAGACTTCGCTGAACACCCTGAATATTTACCAGAGCCTCCTGAAGGAGCATGCTTTCAGAGGAGAATTATATTAGCCCTAGAGGAAAGCAGGCTTTAGACTCACTCTAAAAAAGCTTCAAAACAAGCCTCACAAGGACTCGGTTGAACTGCAAGTCACTTAACTCTGCCAAAACAAGATTCAACTTTCTAAAGGAAGACTAGTAAATCCAGACATTCAACGGGATCCCATGCACAATATCCGGCATCCTAACAAAAATTATTTAAGATGAAAAGAAGGAAAATATGACCCATAACCAGAAGAAAATAAGTCAGTACAAACAGGTACACAACAACAGAGTTCGTGGAATTAGCAGACAAGTACTTTAAAATAGCTATTACAGAAACGCACAATGGTAAGGAAAATATGAACATAAGGAAGATAGAAATGAAACACACACACGCACACACACAGAAAGGAGAAAAATCAATGAAACTGACAAATCTTTAGCAAGACTGAAAAAAAAGAAGAGAGAGAGAGAAGATACAAATTACCAATATCAGGAAGGGAAAAAGAGGCTATCACTACAGACACTGAAGACATCAAAAGGATAACAAGATGAATGAAAAAATAAATTATTTTCCATAATTCCATAGGATGGAACATTGCTCAGCAATGAAAAGTAACAACACAACAACACATTACAAGACACGACAACATGGGGCACCTGGGTGGCTCAGTTGGTTAAGCGACTGCCTTCGGCTCGGGTCATGATCCTGGAGTCCCGGGATCGAGTCCCGCATCGGGCTCCCTGCTCGGCGGGGAGTCTGCTTCTCCCTCTGACCCTCTTCCCTCTCATGCTCTCTATCTCTCATTCTCTCTCTCTCAAATAAATAAAATCTTTGAAAAAAAAAAAAGACACAACATGGATGAATCTCGAAAACATTATGCCGAGTTAAAGAAGCAATACACAAAGAATCCATCCTGAATAACTCTACTGGTATAAAATTTGAGATTAGGCAAAACTAATCTATAGTGGGAGAAGATCAGTACTTGCTTAGAGTTAAGGTGGGGTACAGGTGGGGACTGACCACAAAGAAACCCAGGGGAAATTCAGGGTGACAGAAGTGTATACTGGGATTATGACGGCGTTGGCTACACGGGAGAACACAGTTTGAAACTCCAACAGGAACATGTTTTCTACGTAAATTTTACCTCAGTAAGTTTCATGAAAAATAAAAGCCAAAACATCCAACAAATATATATACCTACTAACATATTGTTGTTGCAAGGCCAAGTAAATTTTATAAGATTCATACATCAGAGCAATGAAAGATTAATTTTAAGAGTATGATGTACCTGATTCTTCAATATGCCTTCTAACTTTGTAGAAAATAAAACATAAAGTCAGAATTGTTTAAATGTGACCTCGTTGTTTCTAAAATTCGTATTTTAGAAAGGAAGGAGGGATGCTCACCAGCCAGAGGTTGGGGATTACCAGTTCTTTAATTCATGAAAATTACAGGTTTGCTTTCATGCAGGAGTTCAAATTAAGACCCTTCCAAGAATTTGTGTGTGTGTGGTCAAGAGGGGAAGAGGTTCTTCCCCGAGTCAGGCAGCAAGGGGAGATCTCATGACTCTCAGCAGAGGTGGGAAGAGAGCAGCCTTGTAGCCCCAAGGGAGGAAGCTTCAGGAAGGCTATTTTAAAAGGCAGATGGATAACACACACCTCAGCAAGCTCAGAGCGTTTGTCCATAAAACACGAAGATCTATTTAAAAAAAAAAAAAAACAGCACCCTGTTTGGCAAGGGACGTAAAACATTGACAATCTCTTTGTTGAGACGTTACCTTCCTTGGTAAGCACAGGCATGCAGCACTATCTTATTATGGAGGGGCCAATTACCTCCTTTCTTGGTGGGTCTGAGGCCATCAACCCACACATTATGGTCAAAAACATTTTCAGTAACCAATTTTTGTTTTCTCGCAGAGAAAAGGCAGGAAAGAAACATTACAAAAAAGAAACATGACAAAAGAAACATGACAAAAAGAAAACATTACAAAATGTTAAACCTGGTTGCCTTTCAATGCCAAAAATATGAATATATTTTCACTAACTTTCTATATTTCCAGATATTGTCTTATAAGTGTTACTTTTGCAATGGAAAAAAATAGTAAACATGTCATTATGGTCTGCATTTATTGGTAATGAAAAAAACATTCAGGGACAACAAATTGTTCTCTTGTACTCCCTGAGCTTCTATAAATTTCTGTTACTTTTGCAAGAAAATTGCTGCATATTCTAGTCTTTTCTATTAATACACAAAATGTGCCTTCCTATACCACAAACAATTTTACCCATGTTGGTTCTTTTTTTCCGCTGCATGTGTCCAATACGTCAATGTTCCCTCCTACACACCGCAAGCCACAGACCACGCATGGCCACCTGGGGAAAGCAGGAGTCTCCTCTGATTTTGTCCACCGAGGGAAGGAATTCGTTCTGCTTCATCTCAGACTAGTTTGGTAGCTAATAGGCTCCAAGTGTTAACAGATGAGGTGTTTTTACTCGGGAAGAAATATCAAGTATCCCAAATAAATGTAGGAAGTACAATGGAAGAATTGCCTACAAGTACAGAAATGCCTCCCCTTTCCGGATGAGGATTATTTTTGAAACCGGTGACAAGTTACAATGGTACTTGATTATCACACAAAGGCGCAATCTGCAGCCTTTGGCTGGCAAAAAAAGGTTTCTCTAGATCTCTTTACATCTTCTTAAAGATTAATGAACTTCAACAAATGCCAATATGCTACCCGTGCCAGAATTCAAACAGATGTGTTCAGCAGGGGAAGTTAGGTTTGGGGTTTGAAAATATTTTTGTCCTTCCTCTCTCAATAGATCATCATGGCAAACTTGTCAAAGGTATAGCTGGCTTATGAATTTAGGCCGTCATGTGAGGTGATTGGTAGTACCATCTAATTTCTTTAAAATAACTCTCAAAAACATCTTTTAAACCCCGTTAGCAAGCCCTCCACTTATTTCTTAGCTCCGTGAAGATAAAGCAGTTGTTTGGGAACAAGGAACCAGGCACGCCCTCTGATCTGGGTCATTTTTCTCATGTTAGTGGTGCTGGTGTCACACCATTGAGAGCCAGAATTCAGACACTACTAGATTCTTCTCTCGACTGCATTCAAAGACCCTAGGCAGGGTTTGTGCGGGGGGTGTCTTCTCAATGTGTATTTTATGTTATCTCTGACTCTGTACCAAATAACAAGTGGAGTGAATTTATAGTAGATCCTAAAACCAAATGGAAAGCAGAGCAAATGGATGATCAGAAAGGAGGAGGAAACTGATATTTATTGAATGTCTACTGTGACCCAAACATTTGACAAGCATTATGTCTTGCGGTTCGCAGCCCTCAAACCAGCAGCATCAGCAGCACCTGGGAGCTTGTTAGAAATTCAGAATCTCAGGCACCATCCAGGTTTGCATTTTCACAGATCCTCAGCATCGCTTTATCTCATTCCATCTTCACCAAAACTGTGGATAAATAGGGTATTACCTCTATTTTATACCAGGAGAGTAAAGATCAGAAAGGTTAAGAAACTGACGTAAAAGTCAGAACATAAGTAATAAGAAAAGCTGGATTGGGGCCCACTTTAAAACTTCTTGTATTTCCACTCTATGAGACAGAGTCCTAAGACTTGGTTTTCAATTCAGACTCCACCATTAATATCTTTCTGGGCTCATATACGCCAGTTAATCTATCTGGGTGTCATTTTTTTTATCCTGCTTATTTCATGGAATTGCTACAAAACAAATGAAATTAATATATGTGAAAACACTCTGCAAAGTATATAGCACTGGCCAAAATTAACCTGCTAATGGAATCTTACAAGCGACTCTTCCTCACTTCGTTTTTGCCAAGGAAGAAAGACCAAGAACAAAACACTGGATGCCAAGTATCTCCACATCACATAGTGAGGGATCAGACTGCGTAGGTGGTTTTGAAGCTGGCTAGGTCAGCCCTCATCCATTACCCAACCTCAAGGGTGTAAAAAGTTTGAAAGGAAGAGAAGAGAGGCTTGCTCTAAAAAGCGTTTTTATTGGAGAACGGGGCAGGGTAAGATCATTTCTCCCACATCTCAATCCTACAGAAAGGGGCCCTAAGAAGCCCACACAGAGAGCTTGCTATTTGTCCTCTAAAAAAAGACAATTTAAGGGCGCCTGGGTGGCTCAACCATTAAGCGTCTGCCTTTGGCTCAGGTTATGATCCCAGAGTCCCCTCTCGGGCTCCCTGCTCAGCAGGAAGCCTGCTTCTCCCTCTCCCACTCCCCCTGCTTGTGTTCCCTCTCTCGCTGTGTCTCTCTCTGTCAAATAAATAAAATCTTAAAAAAAAAAAAAAGACAACTTAATCTGGAAGGAGAGATCTGCCATAAACCTTCCTTTCCCCTGCAGGCTTTCCAGACTAAAGCAATGCTATGTTTTGGTATTGCCATGCTGACTCTTAAACTGGGCAACAAATTTCAATTACATATCTTGGGGCTAAAAGTGACTAGTGGATTTTTTATTATTTAAAAGTGTCTGAAATGTTTTCAGGAACCTGGTCGAGGTTTCACCCAAAAAGAAAGGAAAACCAATCCACAGATTTGGTTTAAAGGAACAATGTGAGGGGCACCTGGGTGGCTCATTGATTAAGTGTCAGACTCTTAATTTCAGCTCAGGTGGTGATCGAGGGTCATGAGATTGAGCCCCGCATCAGGCTCCATGCTTGGAACCTGCCTAAGATTGTCCCTCTCCCTCTGCCCCTCCCCCTGCTCACTCACTCTCTCTCTCTCTCTCCCTAAAATAAAATAAATCTTAAACGTAAAGGAACAATGTGAAAAAAATTATTTGCTGCTTATATCCTTTGGGGAACTGCTTTTCCAACACCCTAGTTCCTATTATTAGCACCTTAAAAATCAACACAAGATCAATAGGAATAGCGTTTCCAAAGCAAAAATCTAGTTTTATAAAGGTCATGGGAGAGAGAGATGGAGCAAGCAAGGAGGCTTTCCCCAAATTACGTTCTATCTTAAATCCAAAACCCTAAAGGACATCCTAACCTACCCTCTTATAGCTGCTCATCACACAGAGCTAGGTGAAGCTTCCCACCATGCGGGAGACCTAACGCCTTTTTTCTGTAGGAAACCACAGAGGTTTAGAAAAGTAAAAGATGATTCCACCGCAGAGTGAGCACCAGCTGTGCCTTTGGGATAGGGTGGGAGGAGAGCAGCAGTCTGGTCACCCCTCCCGGGCATGGCTATCGAGAACTGAGGTCCCAGCCAGACTAGTGAAGGCAGGGAAAGCTAAGAGCAGAAGCTTAGGCTGACCCAGAAAGCTAAGTAGGAGCTGGGAATCTGAATATGGGAGCTAAGCCACAGGTAGTTGGTTTGAGACAAAATCACACACAGAGAAACCTGAGAAACCAAAAGATCAATATATGTGTTGGGAAAAAGAAACTGAAAAGATCCAAATTGACCAACATGTGCAATTACCACGTTTGCCAAGACAACTTCAAGTTCATTCCTCCATCCCAAATGTTTCTAAACATTATATAAAGACATAATCTTTCTCTATCCTATAATTCCATCTGCCCCCACCCCTACTCCTCTCCTGACCATTCAAATGTCCAAGAGTGGACTTTTAAAAATTGTCATATCATTGTCTTCCATAAAGATCTTTCACTGCCTTCCACAGGCTTTAGGTAAAGTCAAGCGTCCTTAGCTGGCGCCTGAGGTCTCTCGTGATCTGGCTCCTGCTTACTTTCCAACACATCTCTCACCCACTCCCATCCCGCGACCCACGATCCAACCAGATGGAACTTCTCAGTTTCCAAACACATCCCACCTTTGAGCCTTAGCGTATCCCACGCTGCAGAGTTTTCCAAACTTGATGATGATAAGAATCACCTGCAAAGCTTGTTAAAATGCCAATTTTCAGGTCCAACTGCAGGCCCCACCGATTCAGACCTTCCTAGGAAAGGATCTGGAAATCTGTGTTTTTAACAACCTTCCAGGAAAACTTATCATGTAGCAACTCTAGTGAAAGTTCTGTGGGGGCAAAGACTCTGGCTTTTTCGTAACCAGAATTCAGAGTATTCAGAATTCAGAGTAAGTGCCACTCCCTTTGCCTACAATGCCTGCCCTCCACTCTGTGTTTGACCTGGATAACTCCTGTTTTGTTCACACAACACCAGTACCATTCATGTAACATAATAAGCAGTTGATACATACTGAATAAGCAAAAAAAACAAAAAGAAGAAGAAAATGAGTGAGTGCATCACATGACTAGAGCAGGAAATCTGGGGGGGGGGGGATGGGAGATTACAAATGGCAGACAAAAACAGATGTCCCCGCACCGGGACAGCGTCTAGAAGGCCTGAGCATAGGGATCCTGGATTCAGAAAGAAGAAATTCAGGCCCTGGGGTCTGGGCTACCAGATAAGTATCTGGTCACAAAAAGGACAAAGGTCACAATGCAGAAATCTTGTCAACAATAATGAGGAAGAGCAAAGAAATTTGTTCACTAGAGAGGCAACTAGAAACAGACTCAGCCATAGTGGGCCTTCAAAATAAGATGGGAACCCAGTAACTGGGGAAATGATTGCTAAAATTTGAGTGAGAGCAGCCACAAGACATTCTTTTTTTAAAGATTTTATTTATTTATTTGAGAGATAGAAAGTGAGAGAGCACAAGCAGGGTAGAGGGGCAGAGGGAGAAGCAGAGTCCCCACTGATCAGGGAGCCCGACGTGGGGCCCAATCCCAGGATCTGGGGATCATGATCTGAGCCGAAGGCATACGCCCAACCTACTGAGCCACCCAGGCACCCCAAGACATTCTTTTTTTTTTTTTTTAAGATTTTATGTATTTATTTGACAGAGACAGACACAGCGAGAGAGGGAACACAAGCAGGGGGAGTGGGAGAGGGAGAAGCACGCTTCCCGCGGAGCAGGGAGCCCGATGCGGGGCTCGATCCCAGGACCCTGGGACCATGACCTGAGCCGAAGGCAGCCGCTTAACGACTGAGCCACCCAGGCGCCCCGCCCCAAGACATTCTTAATAATGAGTTACTGAGGGCCCCTTAGAAGGCACAATGGGGCTGGTCCAGCACGTAGTGGCATATACAGGAGGGTGTTTCAAGCCAACTCTGAAGGTTGGGAGGAGATGCAGGGTCCAAGAGCCTGCAGCTACTCTGGTCTGCTGCCTTCCTCCCTCCCCAGGTGCAAAAGAGATCATTAAATTTGCTCAGGTTTTTCTGCCTCCTTATCAACTAAGTACTTTTCTAGGGTTGTAAGTTATTAAAGGAAATAGCAGAGTTGATTTAATTATATGTGGGAGTATGTGAGGACAGAGATTTTAAAAATGTCCAGAAAAATCTGGAAGCTGGACAAATAGGGAAATGAAAAAGAAATGGAGAAAACCTCAGACTGTGCTCTTTTGACATCAGACCCACCTGGTGAAGCTGGGCATGTTTATTAGTTTTCCACAGCCACATTTATTTATGTAATAAAAACTCATCCATAAAGTCTTCAATGGAGGCAAGAAGAAAGCCAGGTGTAGTTGAGGTTTTGTGAAGCTCTCAATCTCTCCCTTGTCCTTCGCAGATGGAAGGGAAGAGGCTCGAAGACTCAGAAAGAGAGAAAACTATGAAATTTACAAAATGTAACCACTTTTCCATCCGTGTTTAAACCATGTGTACTTGAGCAGAAATGTAACCCATGTGATCCTGATTCATTTATACTATAACCATCAAAATATTGTTTTCCAGGAGCAATTTAGTGTCCACAAAGATTTTCTGAATCTTTTCAGAAATATTTTTAATCCATTTTCCCCATAAAAACAGGAAGTTGCATTTGCCAACTGTCAACTGACTCAATCATGAGGAGAATGTTTAGATTCCCTTCAAATTTTCAAGGCCATGAATTTTAGCAGATTTTCATTGGCTTCCACCAGGTTTCCTAAGCCCACCAGGAAAGACCAGTGCTTGCCCAGATGGGTGGGTTGATTTCCCACAGGTGTTACCAGAAGTTGACTTCCACCAGCAGGTAAGGTTCCAGCTCATCCTACATGGCCTCTGTGTTATTTTTCCATGGTGGTCTTGTGCTCCTTCTTCTTCACTGCCTTTATTCTTTCCCTTTCCACTTTTATTTCCACAATGAATTATATTTAATATTTAGCTTATGTCAGGCTCTGTTCTACTCAATACTGTTATCAATGACTCAGATGAGGACAGCTCAGCTGCTTAAAAAGTATGTGATAACATCACAATAAGAGATCAAACTCATCAACTAGATGATAGAGATGCCTGGTTCTAATAAAATAATGAGTTACAAGGAAAAATGAGAGTACTATCCTTAGATATAAAAGATCTATACATAGAAAAATAAATGCACAGCAGAGGGTGCATTTAAGGACTCAGAGTTTAAGAGGAGCCTCAGCAAACCAAAGTGGTTTCCAGTGGAAAGAAATCTAGATGGGAAAGAATCCCATAGTATAGAAATAGTATAGGAATTGGGACCATTTAGCCTGAAGATAGAAAAGACTTTGGGGGTATAAGGCCACTCTAAATAAATTAGAAGACATATAAACAACCACCAATACATTTTATAGTCAGATCCACCCAGAAATCAATGAACTAGATGATTCTTAAAATGCTCCTAGATCTGAGATTCTGTGTTTTCCCCCACCAAAGCTCATGCAGCTCCTTGCCTTCAGAGTGTCTCTGCTAGTTTAGAAATGTATAAATACCAATGACTGGTTCAGAAAACTCCAATATGAAGTTTTCAACTTCAAAAATGTCACTGGCTAGATGAATGGATAAAGAAGATGTGGTATATATACACAATGGAATATTATGCAGCCATCAAAAGGAATGAGATCTTGCCATTTGCAATGACGTGGATGGAACTGGAGTGTGTTATGCTGAGTAAAATAAGTCAATCAGAGAAAGACGTGTATCATACGACCTCACTGATATGAGGAATTCTTAATCTCAGGAAACAAACTGAGTGTTGCTGGAGTTGTGGGGGGGTGGGAGGGATGGGGTGGCTGGGTGATAGACATTGGGTAGGGTATGCGCTATGGTGAGCGCTGTGAATTGTGCAAGACTGTTGAATCGCAGATCTGTACCTCTGAAACAAATAATGCAACATATGTTAAGAAAAAAGAAAAAGAAGAAGAAGATAGCAGGAGGGGAAGAATGAAGGGGAGTGAGTCGGAGGGGGAGACGAACCATGAGAGACAATGGACTCTGAAAAGCAAACTGAGGGTTCTGGAGGGGAGGGGGGTGGGGGGATGGGTTAGCCTGGTGATAGGTATTAAGGAGGGCACGTACTGCATGGAGCACTGGGTGTTATGCCCAAACAATGAATCATGGAACACTACATCCAAAACTAATGATGTAATGCATGGTGATTAACATAACAATAAAAAAATTAAAAAAAAAATGTCACTGGCTTTTTGACTTGCTTTTTATTTTCTCAGGCTCTCCTAAAGAGAGCTGCCCTATCACAGTTACCTTCCCTAAGACTAAAAGACATAATGAAATCCATGCCTGAATGTGGAGTATCTCACCAGTTCGTAATCAGCTCCCTTTTGCAAAGACACAAAGACTTTCCAAGTCTTCCTGAAAATGTCTAAGATCCAATCCCTGCTCTCTTTTCAGGATTTTCAGTTATTGAATTGAGTACCCAGAAGTGGCAAATATATTCCATAATGGAAGAAAATAAGAGTCATGATTTCTTATGACACTTTAGAAAATGGGGAAAGAGGATAAACTCTTTCTGTGTAACTATTCTAAAGGTTGGGTGTTTGGCCACTTTTTTTCCCCACATAACCATTAACAGTTGTGATGGAAAAAGCTCCAGAACCCAAGACTGGCATCTGAATGACAAGTTAAAAGAGCCTGGTAGTGAGCATTTGCTGTGTGCCCCATCTAGAATATTTCATTTGGGGAAACTAAGACAAGCAAATCAATTAACTTTACAAGAGAAAAGGAAAAAACATCCATTCCTCTCTGCACTTACCACTATGAGAATTGAAAAGACTCCACTTCCAAGAGAACTATTAATTTTTACAGTGTCAGCATGCTTTTTTACAAACTGCATTTTTATGATACCATTCTCAGTGTTGGAAACGTTTTATACTGGAGAGGAAAGTCTAAGCTGTTGCAAAGTGCAGAACAGTATCACATTTAAGCCATTTGATCTATTTTTAAAAACACTGCATTTAGCCTACAGAGCAACGTCTTTTAGTGTCTTTTAAATAGTCTTTCGGAAGACATCTCATAAGCATTGTAATCTTGCTCTGTCGCTCTTTTGTCTTACCTCACGCCATACTCTGCATGCTCCAGGAGTATGTGCTGTCCATGAAGTCAGATTGCTGGGTGTCACATGCACAGCCCACATATCAACAGAGATTCCTCATGCCCCAGCATGAACTAATCTGCTGCCTCCTCTTTTGTCAAGAGACAAACAGTCAGCGTGATTAAAGGGATGAGAAAGAGTCACTGCAAGAAAAGGTGAAAGGAACCGGAGGGGTTTACCTACAGAAGAGAAAGAGTGACTTGAGTATCTTAATTTGATCTGCTCTGGGTCTGAAGCAGAATGGAGAGCAAGGTGTGTGAGAAAAAGGCACTTCTTACAAATGGAAAAATATGAGAAAGACATATTACGGAACATTAACTTTGGGTCAAAAACAAATCCTTGATGCTTTTGGCATATGCCTCGAGAGGAGACATGAGAAATAAGTTCCCATTACACAGAGATAGGATGTGTCTTTCCCAACAAAGAAGCACTATGACATCCTCACTTGGGGAAAAAGAAAAGGACCTGAAAAGGCAAATAAACTGAGAAAGATGCTAAATGCTATTTGATATCCTGGATTGGAGCCTGAAAATAAATAGGACCTTAGGGGGAAAATTGGTGAAATCTGCATAAATTCTATAATCTAATTAATAGTAATGTACCCAGGTTAATTTCTGAGTTTTGATAAGTGTATGATGGCCACATAAGGGAAAGCTGAGTGTAGGACATACATGTGTTCTCTGTACCTATCTTTGCAATTTTCCTGTAAATCTAAAATTATTCCAAAATAAAAAAGTCTGTACAAAAAAAATAAAGAAATGAGAGGCATGAAAGATGACAGAGACCTACAAAGAAAGAGTTTCCGGGAGAGAGACAGACAAAGAGGTAAAGAGATAGAAAGGGAGACCTAAAGAGAGAAAGAACAGAAAGAGACAGGGAAGTGATGAATTCATTACAAAGAGGTATAGCTCAATCCCAGGTTTTATTTATCTCCTTTGTGGTCTCATTGTTCTGTGCCTTTAGTGTCCCTATAGCATTAGTCTAGAGGGAGGAGCATATGAAAGTTGGACAGTTTTCTGCTAAAATCTTCCCCTGCCCACTTACTGCTGACTCAAATACTACCAGGATGGGAAGAAAATTCTGCAATTTATACTTTGTTTGCACAAAAACAGGATTTAGTCATCAAGGATAACCCATGATGTAGGTTGTCCAAACTCTCAACAAGGAAAATTATTTTTCCAGCAAAATTGGAAATCTCCCTGGGTCATTCCCACTCCCAGTTCTAATATTGAGTTTCTCTGAAAAGTGCCATTTTTTTGTTCTAAGCCTGTTAACCTTTATATTTGGAGATTCCACCCTGCAGCCCAGGGGAGAATGTTCAGCCCGTTGTCCTACTGACAAGGACCAGAACCCTGTAACTGTAACTTTTGACTATCCTTTTACTGGAATGCCTCCCTTCCAGGATGACAGTTAGGGACGTTCCTGGGAGTCATCAAAGCCAAATTTGGGGCATAAAATATTTGCCAAAGCTTGTACAGGGGCATGGCCATCAGCCCAGGAAGGCAGTGACCAAGTAACTCACACGTAGGAAAATTATAGGATGCATATTCTCCACTGAAGAGGAAAGAGGTATTCACAGCTGAAGTTTCTATGGGCTCATCAGTCCCTTTATGTCCAGGTCTCTCTTTCCATTAAGGACCAGCAGAGCCAAAGTGGTTAAGAGTACGAAAGAGAGGAAAAGCCTGTGTCAAAAATACAATCTTAAGGGTCTCCAGGGGAGGTATGGCTGCTTTAGGAATCATTGTTCATCTTTATGTTCCAGAATTTTATATGTATCCACATCATATATTCTGTATATGGGTTTAATTGAATCAAACTGAATCAGATAAAGACAGAATTTTAGTGCTAGAGTTTATCCTCTCATCCAACATGTTCATTATTTGACCCCTTAACCATAAAAATACAATGAGAAGGATGAGTGTGTTCTAGTTGCCCTGGTCAGCAGGGGCAGAACATTCCTCTCACGGCCATTACCATCTACAAATGAATAGTGCCCACGGACTGCAGAGCTGCAGGGGGACTGGAGAGACAGACTGCTGCATGGTGAGGGCCCCAAGGAGTTGGGACAGTGATGATCTGGGGGAAGGCAGCCATGGGCAGGATAGAGAGACACTAGCACCATCTCGGAAAACCTTGAGTGAGCCACAGCCCACAGTAGTTTTGTACCCGAAAATACTGATTTCACGTCACTTAGCTCTCAGAACCTTCACTTCAAAGGAACAGCGAAAGCCTTGACAGTTCAAATTCCAAACTGAAACATGAATACAGACTCTGACAGCTCTGCCCATGGCACATGAGCTGCACAACCAACAGTCGATGGCTGCCCTCTCCTTCTCTTTGATAGAATAGTTTCTTCATTGGAAATGAAAAAGTGATTAATGGTAGGGAATGATTATATGTTACCAGGCCCCAGAGAGTCATGAGAGGGGAAGAGGAACGAAAGAGAGGAAAAAAAAAAGCAAAACCTCCCTTTCCCAGCACTCTCAGAACTATGCTCTTCCCTAGGGGAAGCTGCCTCTGACTGGAAAGGGAGCTTCTGAGACCCCAGGTATCCAGAGGTGCGCGCACCTGCCTCAGGAAGCTCACTGGGGAGAGCCTAATGAGTTACTGACCTCCTTAAAGCATCGGGAAGCCCAGCTACTTTGCTGGAGTTGAGGGGGCAATTGGCAGGGTTAATCCCATCCCTAAGGGCAAAATAAAAATAAGAGGTGATCACTCAGCTACAGAGAGTAAAGGGAAGTATTCTGTTGCCAAGGTGGGTAGAATCCAAGCATTATAGGTTGGGAGCAGATCTGGAAATACAATATAGCCTATTCTTTGTTCTACTCAAAGACGTTTGAAGGAAAAAAATAACGTGTGTTCCTCAGGTTTCACATCTCTGAGAAAATAGCCCTCTGTGTGAAGAACATAATTGTTCCAAAAGCCCCCTTGAGGTCTGTGCCCGAAGTATTGTTGGCCCCTTGGTTCCCGACCTCTCTTGAAAGGTGTCCAAGATCAACCTGTCTTTGACTGGATCCCATTCAATATTAAGGCCTTAGAGTGCGGTTGTGACGATTGTTTAAAAGTCAAAGGGAAAAGCAGCCAGCCTAGGGACATTTTATTATTTTCATCATGTATAACAAGGAAGCAACTTCTTTTGACCACTTTAGGATGTGCAGCCACTTAAGTCAATATATTCAACTAGAAAGGCTGAAGTCAGTATTGGACCTCGCTCAGAATCTAGAGAGAGAAGAGTTCCTTCTCGTATCAAATATTAGAATGTTTAGTACAATTCAGGGGCCAGCAATCTATGACCCAGGATGCTTCCCACTGCCTATTTTTTAAATAGAGTTTTATTGGCAAACAGGAATGCCCGTTCATTGACTGCATTCACAGTACAATGGCAAAATTGAGTAGCGATCACAGAAACCACAGAGTCCCACAAAGCCAAAAATACAAAGTATCTGGTCCTTTATAGAGAAAATTTGCAGACCCTTGGGTGAGCCATAGTTTGTTCTTCTAAATAAGATTACCTTGATTCTGGAACAGAGAAAGGTACCCCTTAACAGACAAAACAATCTCTGAATGGTCATGGATGGAGGATATATTTCCAGAGGTCCGTGCATTTTTCTGCCTCCTAGAATCAATTCTCAGTATATACTTCCTCTCTTGTAGAAGCCTATCAGATTGCCAGGGTTGCTGGAGTGGGGGTGGGGTGGGAGGGATGGGGTGGCTGGGTGATAGACATTGGGGAGGGTATGTGCTATGGTGAGTGCTGTGAATTGTGCAAGACTGTTGAATCACAGAAATGTACTTCTGAAACAAATAATGCAATATATGTTAAGAAAAAAAAGAAGAAGAAGAAGATAGCAGGAGGGGAAGAATGAAGGGGGGCAAATTGGAGGGGCAGATGAACCATGAGAGACGATGGACTCTGAAAAACAAACTGAGCATTCTAGAGGGGAGGGGGGTGGTGGGGGATGGGTTAGCCTGGTGATGGGTATTAAAGAGGGCACGTTCTGCGTGGAGCACTGGGTATTATGCACAAACAAAGAATCACGGAACACTACATCAAAAACTAATGATGTAATGTATGGTGATTAACAAAACAGTAAAAAAATTTAAAGAAGAAAAAAAGAAGCCTATCAGATTGCCATATTGGAATGAGGACAAAGTCATGAGGACACTCAGTGTTGCACACTATAAATAAAACTTAACTCTACAATGGCTTTTGTTCAAAGAATATTTAAAAACACCATGTTTTGCTTTCATGGGTTTGTGTTTTTCTTCAGAACTAAGTAAAAATCTCATGAAAGTATTTTCATTTACTTAGGAATCATCTGAAGATTGTGGAAAGGCCATCACAGTTTTCAATGATTTTTTTTTTAATTTCAAGCCGTCCATTTTGACTTCCTTTTTATTTTCAAAAGGGAACCTAAAAAGAATTATACTCTAACCCTCTCAACATAATTCCCTGAAGGCTAAACGATCAAGGTGACTCTCTTTTTGACTCAAGAACATTTTATGTGTCTCTCTATGTTATCTGTTCAGCTAAAAGAGACTAATGAAAAATGAATAAAACCCATGCTATTCCAGTTCAACAGTTTCTTTTCAGTTTTTATTTTGCCTAACCGAGTCACTTGGCCTCAGTTACCCCAGTCATGGGAGCTTTGCTCGTACTGGATACCCTTCACTCTAATCCCCAAAGCCTCATATCCTGTTTTTCACTTTCTCTTGATTTTAGCAGATGTTGCCTATTAATGTGTCTGAAAGCTTGGGATGTTCCAATTATTGACTGAAGAAACAGGCTATTTTCACTCTGTGTGCTTCCCCACACTTACTACCCATGTGTGACTTGCAAGAGTGCAAACATCGGAATAAATCAATCACAAATTAGAATATGTGGCATGACCAGGCCATAAAGATTCAGATTCTGGGGATCAGAAAAGCAGAAATGCTACAGTTGTCCCATCCATTTTACCATCACAACAATTTATAAACTCCCACTTGTCTAAACTGATCCAGGCAAAGCTTCCTTGTTTTTAAAAAATCTGCCATCCATCTTACCCTCCCTGTCTGAGTGTCAAAACACAGTATCAATCAAGAGCTAAGCTCTGAATGTGTATTGTGTGTAGTCTGGTTGGTTGAATGTTAGTTCACTAAGAAAGTTGGTAGAAGCTGAGACTAGAAAAGGTGGAGTGAACCACCTTGTTAAGGCATTTGGTGCTTATTCTCAAGGCTGCAGAGAGCCAGTAAAAATGTTTAACTGGTCAGAACAATTGGGTTCTGGAGCTCCATTCATTTCTCATTGGCTGGTTGACTGGGGACATTTGACCAGTTTGTCCTCGAGTTTTACCAGCAGTTGAAGAAGGAAAGTAAAAACTACCTTATGTAGCTCAGAACGTGGCTCAGAGGAGTACATGAGATATGCTTGCAAAATGTGTATGATGATAAGGTTTTACAATTATCATCATCGTCATCATAATGGCCTAAGTTATCCAACGAATTTCAATGCACTGAAACCAGTTTAGCAGAGCAGACCCAAAATGCCTGGGCTTGAATCCTGGCTCCAGTATTAACTATGTGGTTTACCTAAGCCTCAGCTTTCTCTTTCAAAGAAACAGACATAATAATTGTACCTACTTTACAATCTACTAAACAACAAATATTTAGGGTGTGAATGCTAATTCATGTAAAACATTTAGGACAAGCCTTGACACGTGGTAAGAGAGATGGGTTAGCTTTACCATCATCTTCATTAATAGCTCACAGTGGGAATGTTCAGTGGGTGTGAAGGACAGAGTTGCTTTACCTCACTAAGAAGTGTGTGCAGAGTCACTGCAGGGGATAAATTTGACCCAGTTTATAGATGCTTATCTGAGATTGGTGAGCAGTGTGCCTAGTAGCTGCTCAAGAAACGTTAGCTCCTTCATCCAGTAAGCATTCAACAAACATGTGTCGAGGACCTAATTTATGCCACACAATGTGGAATGTAACTGAGCAAGACAATCTAGAGTTTGGATTTTACAGGCCAAACAACACACTGTGATAAGTTCAGAGTGCTAAAGGAATTTGCTGCAGAGCCAGCTAATCCAGTCCAGGGAGACTGGAAAGGGCTTCTTAAAGGAAATAATGTCTAAGGCAAGACTTACAGCAGGAAAAGGAATTGGCCCCGAAAAGCAGCATAGGGCAGGAAGAGTATTTCATTAGAGGCAACAAGACATGGGAAGTCCCAGAGGTAAGCAGGATCATGGCAATCCATAGATTAAAAGAAAATTAACATGGCTGGAGGGTAGAATATCATGGGGAAATGTGGCAGAGAGAAGAGCGGGTCTTATGGCAGAGGACACTGAATGTAGGTTATGCATCTTGACATCATCCAAAGGCACCAGAAAACAGAGGGTTTCAAGCAAGGGAGTGTGATGTAAGCATCTTTGCATTTGAAAAAGAAATTGAAACAAATGAGTGACTATGTGTAGAGAATGAAGTTGTCGAGCTGAGAGAGAGTGATGACTTCTACTTTCAGCACTTACCCATCAGCCAATAAAGGCCAGTGGCAGAAAGGTTTGAAATATCCAAGGAAATGGGGAAATGGAGAATGACGAGGGATTGAGGACTAAGCCACAGTTCCTAAGACTGGAAGAGGTCCTCGTTCTTATCTCTGAGTTTCAGTTGTGCTCCGCAATCAAGAACCATAGTGTTCCGATTTATAACTACTGCATGTGACGGGGGTAAAAAAATGATATAAACTCCCATGCTTGCCATCCTTCCCATCTCCCCCACCCTCACCGGCCCTTGAAGAAAAATCGATCCTTGCTTTGGTGTTCAGCTTTTATAACTGTCTTTGCTGCAATGAATGCAGGAAAAAAAGCTCCAGCATCAAAATGGAAAGACATCAAGAGACCTAGCTGATTTACCTAATAAATCATGGATCCGGAAAGAGGCAAGAAACATAACTATGTTTGTAAAAGTTTGGGAAAGCTTGACATCATTGCAGAGAGATACTTCAGGGTGTAGTAAAGGGTAGGAGACATTAGGAATGAGATACATGGGGAAAAACATGTTAACAAGTTTTCCTTTCTTATAAATGATGTAATCACTTAGAAGGGCAGTAAGATGTAAATTGTTTTTCAATGATCTCGAATGCAGGACAGGCATTTCTTCGATGGCAACGCCATGCTGCCGTGGTGGCACAAGACTCCTCAGCTAGGTCATGCTTACCTATATAATGAGGAGGCTTCCCCAAAACTTAGAGATCCATTTCCATAAAAGGTCTGCTTAGAATTCTCACTAAGGGGGAAAGATCAAAGGAAAAAATAGCCGATTTTTCCCCCACATCCAAATGCATAGGATATAAGGAATTTTGGCAGACACTGTTTTTTTTCCCTTCCAGTTTATGCTCACTTAATAGTATTTAATAAGAGAGATCTTGGGAAAGATGAATGAAAAAGAAGTTCCCAGGGGAAAAAAAATGCTGCCTGAACTACTCTGAGCCACTGCACAGGGAAGGGAAGAGTGTCAATGGTAAAATCATTATCTGCTCGTAACAGAGCAGAGTAGGGACTTGTGTGCTTTCGCTGTTTAAAATATTGTACATAAATGAATCAACCAAAGAGTGGAAGCTAAATCAAACAATTTAACAGAAGACCACAGAAATGAGAGAAAAAGACCGTTTTCACTGACAGAAATTTAACTGTGATGTATAAGGAATCCAAATGTATTTTCACCTTTTGTCATCAGAAAGCGAGGATCCCAAACAATTGCTTAATCTGTTTGAGGGCCAGGAGTGTTTGGGAGCCTAAGAGAGTGAGCCCGCCCAAGGCATTTAAAGGCAGGGGGCAAGAACAGGGCTTTTCTTTGCAAAATTATGCCTTTGAATCTAAAGTTTCAATTTATATTGTTTTCATAGGAGGATGAGGGCTTGGGATGTTTTGTTATTTTCATTCTAAAAATAATATTGAGCTTGTCTCTGAACAAACATTTTATCTAGTCTTTTGTACAGGAAATAGAAAATTGGGTGTAATTGAGAACGCTGCATACAGCCTTCACACAGCCACCAAATGGCTGAAAGCCTGCATTTTCATTCTAGACCCAGAAAGGGGGAAATTTATGGGAAAAGGGAAATTACGTGTGTATATTTGGATACTGGATCTTCATTCACCATTCACATTTATGGAAAAGCTGAGATAGTCTATTTTTAAACCTTGACATTCAGCTATAAAGGAAAATCAATTTTGAACGTGCATCATTGGAATAGAGTTTCCTCAATTTGCTCCATACTCTAAGAACTAATTACCAGCTCCATGCTGTTTGGCGGCCCCTATCAGAATACCACAGGAAGACACACACACTAAGCTACAAATATCAAAACAATATAGTGTGTGGTCTTACCTAATCAGCAAGATATGCCAATACATGAATGCACAGGAAACTCTTTTCTCCCCACAGTCCCCAAAGAAGGTTGGAAAAATTAGGATCTATTCCCTGCATGATCACAACGCTGGAAACCAAGTGAGCTGTCAGAATGAAGAATGCTAGAGCTATTAGCAATGACTCAACCCAGGCATCACCAAAAGGAGATACAGATGGTTATTCATCTGTATGTGCTAAGGACACACAATGCTTTCTCTGCAATCCCCTGCTGCCCACAAAAGAGAATCAGAATCAACAATAGGGTCATATAGAGTTGTCATTTCGGTGCACTTTTATTTCTAAATGATTATCTCAACTTCGTAAAGCAAAGATGGCAAATAAATTATCATTTATATATGTATATACATATACGTATACATATATGTAAACTGAATAAGGTAAGCTGCCCTTCCACAAATTTTCTGGGCTATTAATGAGCACTCAAAAACAGAAGTCCAAATTCCCAGTCCAGTGCTTATCCCATTAGACTGTGGAGTTTCCTATGGCCACGCCTCCAAAAAGGACTAGAGCAGTATTACACTATTATTAACCCAGTGTTACACTATTATAAACCCCTATTATAGAGTTCCAACCTGCACTACTGCAGGTAGCAGCGAGTTAAATCATTGCTTTGGTGGTCATTAAGCAATACAGAGCATCCCTCTCACACAAACACAGGTGTGACTTTTTAGCAACCATACACTGATCATCTACTTGTCTGTTAGAAGCTGTGAAAATATACGTCACCTCATAATCAATCACTTGGCATACTTTTTCACTTGGCATTTCATAGACATTCTCAAAATTCTGGTATTCATTCTGTCACACCATGTTAGGTGTGGATGAAGTAGGACCTGGGAGTATTTTGAGGAACTATTAAGTTCTGGGGACCTCTAGATTTATAGAGATACCACCCAGGGAAAGTTGGATTATTCTAAAGCCAGGTCATACTTATAATTACCCACCAAAGCCAAATGTAAATTCTAAGTCAGTGAGCCTAAACATCTTCTGTAGTTCATAAATCCTTTAAGAATTATCTTCTTGGACCTGGACCCATCATGCAGTTGGAAAGGGCTTTCCCTTGTAGATAAGTTATGGAGCATACACTTCTCCACTTAGAATAGTTTAAGTCTGAATTTTACACTCTTTGCAAAATTGGGCCAGTCTTCTTCATCAAAGATCACTAAAACAGGAATATCACTCCTCTAGCCATCACTTGGATCATATTTACATGAAGATATTGTGGTGGTCTTCTCTCATTCTGGGTCTTTTTTTTTAAAGACATCTTCATTATGGACATAAGAATATAAGAAATACAACTTTAAGTTGGGGCCAAGATTCTTCTAGGAATAACCACCATAGGACGTACAGTGGGAGACCACCATTGTTTCTTCAAGCAATATGATTGTGTGAGAATTGTGTACATGCAAATTGAATATTTTAAGAATTACTCAAAACCATGAAATCTTGATTTCAAATGGAGTCATTCATTCAGAACTTGCAGTTCTGTTCTTCCTTGAACACTAATTCCATGGTGAGAAATTTTCTGGGATTGAAAATCAGGGCAGATGAACACTTATCAGAGAAGTCCTGGGATAAGTTGTCTTTATTCATATAATGCCTTTAAAATATAAGATCCTCCTCTGAATGACTGCTCAGTGGAAATTCATCTCCATTCCTGGAAAAAATGATGCTAGGTGACAATGCAGAATCACACTGGAAAAAACTATTTCCCTGTGAAATAAGTCAATCAGAGAAGACATGTATCATATGACCTCACTGATATGAGGAATTCTTAATCTCAGGAAACAAACTGAGGGTTGCTGGAGTGGTGGGGGGTGAGAGGGATGGGGTGGCTGGGTGATAGACATTGGGGAGGGTATGTGCTACGGTGAGCGCTGTGAATTGTGCAAGACTGTTGAATCACAGATCTGTACTTCTGAAACAAATAACGCAACACATTTTAAGAAAAAAGAAAAAGAAGAAGATAGCAGGAGAGGAAGAATGAAGGGGAGTAAGTCAGAGGGGGGAGACGAACCAGGAGAGATGATGGACTCTGAAAAACAAACTGAGGGTTCTAGAGGGGAGGAGGGTAGGGGGATGGGTTAGCCTGGTGATGGGTATTAAAGAGGGCACATTCTGCGTGGAGCACTGGGTGTTATGAACAAACAATGAATCATGGAACACTACACCAAAATAAATTATGTAATGTATGGTGATTAACATAACAATAAAAAATTAAAAAAATAAAAATAAAAAGATAAAAAAAAAAACTATTTCCCTTAGGGATATAGATAGATTCAGTCCTCGGCGATCATCACTGAGAAAGTTTTCATTTATCTTTCTTAAATAGATCAGAGCTGTGACCACAGAACTGAACAAATGGTCAGAAATGTGTAAGTATTGTCACCGTCTCCACCACAATGAGCTAAGTATTGGAGTTAAACACTGAGATTAAACAATATCAAAAGATAATTCCAAAGAGCCTCTTCAGCTTGTGCAGGATAGAAATTATAATGGCTGATTCCAAACCTAAAATAACAAAATGTTCCAGTTGGTGAACCTAGAAATTATTGGCTTATATAAAAGATTACAGTGTAGGTCTATTACAATGAAAAGTCTGGGCCCGAGGGAAAAGAAAAGATAAAATGCATTTGTAACATAGGAAATGTAGTGTTCCTGTGACATAGTAAAATCGTTTCAACCTATCCTCAAACAGATGTCACTTTGCTAATAAGCATGTCCCTACAACCAGATTGGTGAAGATGGGATGAGAAATCGCCTACTCTTGCCTGGTTTTATATGTTAAATTGTTCTCCTTCATAGAGAAGAACAGTGGCTACAAAACCATGGGAATTTAGTTGGTGTTGGACATTTGCCCTGAGCACGTTTTGCAAAGAAAAGCTGCTTGTGTATGGAAAAACAATAATCTAGTCAGGAGCAAACCCCTGTGTGTTTTGCAATCAAAGGGATAGTTGCGGAGCTCTAACTTGCTTGCCAATGCTACAGGGAGTCTTTGAAAAGTTAAAACAGCAGAGATTATAAAGTCCATATGTTGGCTGACCTGTTTGTTCCTTGTCCTTCTTGGAAGAGCAATAGGAGTTAAAGGTAGGCAGAAGGGCAGGTAATAGCAGGTGGGTCACGGGTATTGGGTTTACCTTTGGTTGTTTTTTGTACTTCCATTAAACGAGAACTGATGGAATCCCAAGATAATACTGGAAACATCTTTCTGGCACCTTTAAATAGGAGTCATTTGACTAAGAACTGTCCCATGACACACACGTGGAAATAGCAATAAGATCCAGGTACCTGAACGTGAATTATAGTAAAACTTTGAATATAAAGACTAATTAGAATGGGTTTTAAGAGAAATATGGACATCATCCCGAGCAATATTTTGGGACCCTTCTTCTTCAGAGGGAAGAGGAGAAATCATTCATCCTCACAACACAGGATCTGAAGGAATCATATGTTAGGTGAGACTGAACAATGAGACACCTGTGCTCCAAAGATTGGCTTCACAAGACGCAGATTATCTCTGAAGAGACACAGCATCAGTTATCTGTTGCTACATAACAAACCAAGCCCAAACTCAGTGGAGTAAAAAACAATTTCTTATTTCTCATGATCCTGTGGGTAGATGGGGCTGCACTGGGCAGTTCTTCCCTGCCTGGTAGATCTGAGGTCACTCATGTGGCTTCATTCATCTGGGCCATCAGCTGCAGCTGGAATGTCCGAATGGCCTCTCATATTGCACAGCCTCCCACCACATGGTCTTTCATTCAGTAGTCTAGCCCGAGCTTCTTTCCAGCATGGTGATTAGCTTCCAAGAGGAAGACTCGCAAGATGACCAACCCCACTGTGCAAGTACTTTACCAATATGTGCTTGCACTGTTTGCTAACATCCCATAGGTCAAAGTGATTCATGTGGCTAAGCCCACATTCACTGGGGGAAGAGGTTACAGAAAGACATGACTGGGAGGCAAGGTTCATTGGGACCATATATGTAACAGTCTATAATAGACTCATGGGGAATTTGCACCCCATTACATTGTACCACATTACTTGTTTTATATCAGTACTGCATTATATTTGAGGTCTTGCAGTGAATAAGAAATTCAAAATCAAAGTGAGACCGCATTGGGCCACAGTAACTGGTTGGAAATAATCCTTACAACTACTGGGGATTTTTGGTTTATCAAATATCAGTTTAACCTCATTCCCTCCCACCCCACTAAGGTAATCTCTTCTTTTCACATCATTGAAGGATGCACTTTGAAGAAAGGATAACAAGCAATGGAGGTGGTAAGATATCCAAATTATTTTATCATGCTTGTATTTTTTTACTGTGAATTAATTACTAGAATATGTATACTTGCTTCAGTTTCCTCATACATTTATGAAAGCCAAAAGTCATTTGGGCCCTCTTGGCTGTTTTCCAAACCAAGGCAGTCCCCATCCTGAGTTAGGTCCCTACCCAAGACCAAGCCAAAGGCTACTGCCTTAGTCAATTGTGGCACCAAAACATTAATGTGCCAAAGTCAGATGCTTAAGACTAATCATTTCCAACCAGCCTCTCATTCCTTCCATCAGTGAGAAAAACGTTGCCTCTGGCTCATCCTTACCCCTTATCTTCTCAATCTCTTTATCCCTCATCCACCATGGGCTTCCTCACTACTTGCTCCCCCCGCACTGACTTACCACTGACATCACCCTCCATTATCCGTCCAACACCTCCTTGTGGTGGTAAATATAGCTCCAAGAATCTCTTCACTGAATTCTACACCTACCTACCTCTCCAGTGGAGCACATTATGAGCCAAAAGGTTGAGATTTCCCTGCCTTCTCATTTCTGCTTTGAAATAATCACTCTTCTACTCTCGTGTAAAAGTTCAGCTTTCCATGAGATTCGGACCATTCAGCAAAATCACTCTTAAACGTTGCTATGGCCACCTACACTTGAATTAGCACTGGTTATAATAGAACTATGGACATCATCTCCAAAGTCTATTTCTCTAGCCAAGTCCTCCCTGGGCCCAAGATTTCAGACTCAGAACTATAAGTCTGCTGCTAGAAATCACCACCTGTTTATACCACAGGCATCTTAACCTCGATGGTTTGAACCCAGACCCACCATCTTCCTTTAAATTGTTCCTTACTTCATCAACATCCGTATTAGTATCATCCATAATCAGGGAACTTAAAAAACTCAGAAGTCATCCTTGATGCTTTCTTCTTCTTTACTCTTCACATCCATCGGTCATTGAGTCCTGCTGATTTCCAGTTGAAACATTTTTCGAATCCTCCCCCCTCTTTCCATCCATGATAGCCCATTTCAACCCTCAGAATATCTTATCCACACTACTGATGCCATATCCTAACCAGCTTATCTGCTTCCAATTTTGTTGTCCTTAAGTCCTTTCTCGGCACAACCACCAGCATGAGATATTGACAAATCCAATGTTGTCACTGCCTAACTCAAAAAACATCAATGGGTCCCTATTCATTTCTTTTGCAAAGTGTTGAGCATTTTCTGTATGCCAGGCATTGTTCAAGTGCAGAGGATATAAGAGTGAACCAAACAGACCAAGTTTTAGTCTCCATAGAACTATATTCTGCTGGAAAATACAATAGCAAAATAATTTTTTTAAGTAGACATCTGATATGATGTCAGGAAATGATAGGTTCCCTCTCCCCCCCCCCAAAAAAAGGTAAAGGAATAGAAGTTGTCAAGAAGTACCATTGTAGATAGGTTGTACAGGGATGGTCTTTGAGGGAAAGCAGAATGAGAAAGGGATCCAAGGGGACATCCAGGGGAAGAAATCCCCACCAACTTCAGGATAAAGTGTAAGTTTGTAACACCATAGATAAGACAGTCTGCACTGACTTCTGCAACCTTCTCCCTCTATTTACTATCTCTCACTTTCCACCAGCAACATGAAGCTGTCTTCAGTTCTCCATAACCACCATCTATTTGTTACTTTTATTCCTTTTCTCACATTATGCCCTCTGCCTGAAATGTCTTCCCCATTGGTCCCTCCACCTCAAAATCTACCAGCTCTAGACAGTTTTCCCTGATTGTCTCATCTACACACAACACACACACACACACACACACACACACACACACACACATCCCCCAAACACCTGGAGTTTACTTCTGTTATTGTCCTCATCATATTGTTTTATGGGGTAATAATATTAGACAATAATTTGAAACACAAAAGTTTAAAAATGTGATTGAAAATATTAGCAAAGTTTTATTTCATGCATCCAATTTGAAATAATGCATATCATCAATTTTTTAAGTCATTAAGAGTTGTTTCATTTCAGAGACAGCACTGTGTATTTCTGCCATTAACAAATGGTAGTGCCACTTTGCCTAGTAAAGAGAATGAGCTGCCATCTTTGGCCAATTGTATGAGGAAATTTGTCTTAAATTTTGTTTTTCGTTTTTTGGATTGTTTTGTTTTTGGTGTCCCTATCAGTTACTTATAGTGTATTTTTAGTTCCTCCAAGTCCAATTGCAATTTGCCATTTAGGGGTCATTATTGCCATACCAGTATTGCCTGGAAACATAGAAAAAAATGCTATTTTATGAGGATGTTAGAGGAACAGAACTAGGAAGTCAACTGAAAGGTCTGAGAGATATAATTGACCTACAACTAACTATAGGTTTTTGTAATATAAAATTTGGTAAATTTTGATAAATGTATATATCCATCAAACCATCACAACAATCAAGACAATGAATATATTTGTCACCCCCAAATGTTTCCTCATCCCCCTTCCCTACCTCCCACACCCCATCTCTAGGAAACCACTCACCTGCTTTCTGTTAAGATAGATTAGTTTGTATTTTCTAAAATTATATATAAATGAAATAATATATTATATACTTTTTTGGAGGAGGGAGGAAAGACTGGTTTCTTTCACTAAACATAATTAGTTTCAGATTCCTCCATGTTTTTGTGTGAACCTAATTCGTTCCTTTTTATTGCTGAACACCATTTCACTGTAAGTTTATGCCACTGTTTGTGGATCCATTCACCCATTTGTTGACCATTTGAGTTGTCTTAGTTGTAGGCTACTACTTTTGTTGCTGTTGTTACTGTTTTTATAATGTAGTCATTTGAGGCAAAATCCCAATAAGATCAATACACAACTCTATAATTACTATTGCATTTCTTAGCTGGATTACCTCTGTAAAGAGAAACTCCCTCATCAGCATTTTTGTTACACTAAAACATACTTTGCCCTGTAAGGAAAGGCACTTATGCTTGACTGCACTGAGCTTCAGATGAGAATATCTTGTCTCCCACAGGATCCAGTGGGTGATTTAGATTATGGCTCTTTCTTGACCATTAGAACTCTAGAGCTGAGCTTTAACTCAGCTGAGCACCAGAGGCAAGAGGGGAAGGTTCCAGGACATCTCTGACTGGCTGTGTACTGGGGTTCCTTGAATGTTCATGTCTTGAATTATGAAAGTTCATCTGGAAGGCATCCCTCACAGTTTTAGTTTATACACCTGTTTCCCCCACTAGCCTGTGAGGTCTTTGAGGACAGAAACTGAGTCCCACAAAGCTGTATATCTACAGCATCTAGTCTAGTGCCAGACACATAGTAAGCTCCCAATAAGTGTTTCTTGAAGGAACAGAAATACTGAATTAAATTCTGTTGCAAGACTGCCAGATCTGCTGTTAAAAGAGCTGAAGCCCTGATTTCTCAATAATATTAACAACTAGGAAGAAGAGACTGAACTCATCTGGAAAAGGAGAAACATTTTGCATCCATTCTGGCCCCATTCCTCATTTTACTTCCAAGTCCATCTGTTGATAGGTTGCTGTTTTGTTTTTGAGCTTGTTAAGAATTTTTTGAAGTTAGTTATACTTTCAACTTAGGAATGGACAGTTGGAGATTTATTGTGATATGGCTACTTGATGGCAGAATAGATAGATAGATGATAGATAGATGATTGATAGATGATAGATAGATGATTGATAGATGATAGATAGATAGATAGATAGATAGATAGATAGATAGATAGATAGATAATAGATAATAGAATCATAGATAAATTGCTGGAATGCATGTCTTCTTCCTTCCTATCTTCTTGATAAACAGCCTACCCTCACAGTGACTCATGGTTGACAGTGTGCCCCAAAGTATTATTGTGCAAGGTCACTTAATGCAGAAAACTCACTGTGTCTAGAATAATTTGCCAACTTCACTATATTCAGAATAATTTAAATAACAACAACAACAACAACAAAGCCAACATGGACATGGGAGGGAAGCAAAGCAAGATATGAATTAGGATATCAGTTCCACCCCCTGCATGTGCCTTTGAGTACAACTTAACCTCTCTATCCTTCAGTTTCTTTATCTATAAAATAATAATAAAACTTAGGTTCAGAATTTTTGGGGGGATGATAAATGAAATATGTAAAATGCACAGGGTAGTGTTCAGTAAATGATAGTAACTATCATGATAAAACATGAAGAGCATGATCCTATATAGGATAGGGTTTGGAAAGTCAAATCTTGTACTAGAGAAAGTCTAAGTTTTATTTATTTTTTATTTAATTTTATTTTAATATGTTATGTTAGCCACCATACAATACATCATTAGTTTTTGATGTGGTGATCCACATTTTAGAGTCTGACAAATTGGGATTCAAATTTGGATTATTTTTTATCTCTTTGCCACCTTTAGTAACTTAACCTCACTGAACATCAGGTTCTTCCCCTGTGAGATGGTAATAATAAGATACCTTATATGTTAGTTGAGAGAAGCAAATGAAATAATGTTTGCACAGTACTTGGCATACAGCAGGGAAATCATAAATTTTAGTTCTCCCTTCTTCCCATTTTTGGCAATGATATTTATTTAATACTTTTCACCTATATTCTATATATACAGAAAGCCTCTTAACTTTAAAACATGTGTAATTGTTATTTGCTAGAAGTAAAACTTGCACAATGAGTCCAGTTGGGATTATCATCGGAGAAGTGAGTCACAGCTACCCATGTATTCAATTCTTACATCCATCCAGGGAGCTACAGCTCTCGTTCCTGGGGCCAAACCATACTTTCTTTAAGTAATGATCTCATTCAAAGCTTCCCTCTCACTTCTCCCCAACTTCCCTCCTGCAGAACTCATCTATTTCTATTACCCTGAATGCCTTGGCATCAATGGAGCCAGCCCTACTTCAGTCATCTTAAGACATGGAATTTGCTCTTCCCTCAAAATATTTATTTCGTTAAAGCCAACCAAAGTATTCACAAGTTCACCCGAACAGCAGGTGTCTGTTTTTGCCAAGAATGCTCCTTTCATTTTAAGGACATTGTTTCAGGCACCAGGAATATAAATGATGGAAAAGCTGAGTGCAGGTCTGTGTGGTTCCACTGGGTCTAGGTTGCCACTGGACGCTGAGCAAAGAGCAAGGAACTGGGAAGCAAAGAAGACTTCAGCTCGAGAAGACTGGAAATTTAGAACTGTACTCCTTAGTCTGCGTGACTGCTGTGGGACTTTTGCATAAAAAATGTAGGATTCAAGCTGCAATTCCATAGTTAAAAAAAATAAAGAGGGAAGGGGCACCTAGGTGGCTCAGTTGGTTGAGCTTCTGACTCTTGATTTCAGTTAAGGTCATGATGTCAAGGTTATGAGATTGAGCCTGCCCCTGCGTAGGACACCCTCTTCCTTTCCCTCTGCCCCTTCCCCCACTCACCCCTCTTTCTCTCTTTCTTTCTCTCTCTCTGTCTCTCTCTCCCTCTATAAAGTGAATAAAATAAATCTTTAAAAAATAAAGATGGAAAATCAAGAAGCTATTTTTTAAATGGAGTTGAAGCAATGGACACAAAAATTTGCTATTTATTCAAATTGTAAAGTTCTATGGAGAAACAGAACCAGAAACCCAAGACGACACAGACTAAATTGTGAACAGCGCCTAATGGTTGCTTAGACTTCTGAGTTGAGATGCAAAATTAAGGTAATATAATTTTTTAAATGCACAGAAAACTTGGGGAAAAAGATTCTCTGAAGTTTTCTTTATACAACTCTGTTAATCGAACAATCTTTGAATATTTGGTGACCATCTCTTGCCCCAATTATTTCCTGTGTCCTGGCCTCCCAGTTAGAAAGCAGTGAGACCTGAAGAACATCTCATTTCTTCTTGCATCCTCTACAATACCTACCATGATGATTCCAGTAGCATGTTGTGTGATGGGTGAATAAATGGATGAGCGATTGATAATATAATGTTATATTATTATCCTAAAACACAACATGTGTTTGTGTTACAATAATGAAGAGTGATAACTTCTACTGTTTAGATGATATTTTGAAAGGTTAGCACAATTCCCCAATAAAACGAGAGCTGAATTACCACTCAGGATGGTGTAAAATTTACAAGAAAACTTTAGAATAAGACAGCCAATTTTTATCTCCCTTACCTTATTCCAAAGAGGATGGTAGGCAACTTCCATATTCGTAATCTTATAAAATTACCAGCTAATACCACATTGCATTTGTAAGAATTTCACAGTTTAGGAAGTCCTTTCCTATCTCTTATCTCATTTAGATGTTTGAGCAACTCTAGGAGGAAGATACTATCATGCTTATTTTACTGATTAAAAAAAAATAGATTCAGAGAAGCAACTGCCCTTCACAAGTTCACAGAATAGGTGAGTTTTGGAGCCAAGACTCACATCCAGTTTCTTCAGCCCAGGTTCTCAGTTCCCCCTGATGTCCAGAAGAGACTAATTCCAGACTTTGGGAGAGGTCAAATAGACAGATAATATGGTCCAGGCAGAGAGAGAGCGGTCTCCTTTGTGACATATGACAATAGCAGCCTGAGCTGGAAGTGACTAAGAAAACACAGTAAGAGCTTGAGAATCTAGACAAATACCCAAGATTTTCAAGAATCCCCAAATTCAAGAATAGCATATAATTTACCTCATAAAAAATTCCCACGGCAATGAGCAAAGAACAGTCGAGTCCATTGAGAGGCTGATGCTGGGCAGTGAGCCGACCTCCCTCACAAGCTATAGGGCTAACAGCAGATAGACCAGCATTCCCGCTTCACCAAAACCCCGTGCCATGGGTCTTCTAGAGTTCATAATTTCCTCTGTGAGGTCAAAATGTCTCCCTGTTTTAGGATCTAACTGAATGAGCTTTTTGGAAAGCACTGACAATTTCATGGATCTGTACCTATTTATTCTTTGGGGAAACTTCAACCAAAAGTGAAGGTGGATTTGCCTGAATGTGTATAGTATCTTAGATGGTAATGCAAATTGTTGCTAAAAATAGTCCTTAAGGGCTATGGCAGCTCTCATCTGGCAGAGCACAGGAGAACATGTTCGTACCTAAAAGTTTCTCTTCACAATATCATCTAAGATTAGCCGTGATATCCTGAAAGTTGCCAACCCAGAGCTATTTGAGCTGAGAGTTGTATCTCCTACCACATAGCTAAGTGAAGTCAGCTATCAGAGCTGATACAGAAGTCATCTCTCTGAAAATAGGGAAAGACCAATGCTCAGTTCTGGGAAGAATAGGAAAAGATGAAAAAATCTATTAGGTGGAATGAGAACTCAGTAAGAAGGTGGGTGGGCAGGGGTGAGCGTCTGAGATCGGGTCAGCACAGCAGCCCATGTTCAAAATTGATACTGGGGCAGAGAAGAGGGAAAGAGGAGCAGACAATAGTGCAAGCATCAGGTCAGCTGGAAGAGAAACCCATGGACAGGTCCCCTACACCAACTTTAAAGGCTCAGCTCTCTACAAGCATAGAATCCAACACTAAGGAGGGACTCTCCTTGAGGACAGGAACCAAACTTCTATGAATAAGAGAGATCTAATAAATACTAATTGTTCCTGACAAATTAAAAAAGATGAAGAGAATCTACTGCCTAAAGGTGCTACCAATGTGATTGAGAAACACTTTATTTCAGAGAGAAAAGAATATATTTATTTTTTAGAATGTCTCCTTTCTAAGGAGGCTGCCCTGAAAGTGGGGTCTTCCTAGTGAGATGATGGTTGAAGGTAAAGATGAAAGAACCTAAGAGAAGATTCCATGGCTTTACATGGGGAAGGGGTCATGAACATTCTGGGAGGCAAGAAAAGGTGGATTTGGTGAGGCTGTCCAGGCTGTAGGTTAGGGGCATCTATGAGTGAAAAGAAGTAGCTGATGACGTGAGGAGGTACTGGAGGGGGAAAATTATTTGAGATTTTTACTAAGTTTTGCTGTATGGTATTAACATCTCCTCTCTCACCTGTAACATCTTCAGTAAAATCCACATTATTTCTAAAGCTCCATAGAACTGGATTGACTTTTGGAGATTTGACAAAGTGATAAGTCCCAATCAAAAGAGAGAGAAAGGGGCAATGATATGAGCCAATCCTGGGGGCAGAAGCACAATTGGGATATAAAATAAAGCTCTTTTATTCTTTTTTAAATATTATTAAAATTTTTTTATTTATGAGAGAGAGAGAACAAGCAGGGGGAATAGCAGAGGGAGAGGGAGAAGCAGGCTCCCCACTGAGCAGGGAGCCCGATGTGGGGCTTGACCCCAGGACCCTGAGATCATGACCTGAGCTGAAAGTAGATGCTTAACTGACTGAGCCACCCAGGTGCCCCAGGCTCTTTTATTCTTTAGTCACAATTATAGAGGATGTTGTTCCCAGAGAGTTCCAAACATTGTATAGTCTGACTGCAAATGATCTGGGAAAAACTGAAATCACTACTTCACAGGTAGCCTCAAAATTGCAGAGGACCAACATAAAAAGGATGATCTCACCTTCAAATCCCATTATTTTGATATTAAATGCCATAGTCCAAATTTGAAACAAGAATTGGAGCATTTAGTTTTAATAATACTCCAAAGATTGTCAACGTACCAATCTGTTATTAAACAGCAACTTGAACTTAAGCCAACCATGTGTCAACTCAGGTCCCAAGCTTACCCAGATGAAAGGGAAAAGGTGAGGGGTATGGAGCACACAATCCCCTTTTTCAGCTCTCATGGCCGAGACGGCATGAGTCCAACCCCATCTCGCTTGGATTCCGTGACATCAGTCTCTCAGATTTTTAAGTCAGTTCAAGCCATTGGTCTCACCCATCAGAAACATGAGCAACGTTAATAAGTCAGATTGTAGGTTCTTGTGGATGTATAATTAGTTTATTGAACAGGCTCGTCTCAGTGGGAGTTTCAACTCATCGTTGTTTTTCTTTCACCTCCAATTACTGTGTTCAACTCTGCTCTGTTGAAGCTGTCTTTCTAGTCCCCAAACAACGTCTTCAGAAGTTTTCACAATTTTCCTATGATTTAATTTTCAGGACCCAGCTGAATTTCAAACTCAAAGCTTCTCTTCCATCATAGCATGTGGTGGAGAAGGCCTGATCTGCTTTTTTATTTCTCCCCCACTGCTTCTTAGAGTGGACGGAAGTGCTTTCTGGGTTTGGCATCCCTCTCCCTTCTCTATTCCTAAGGTTTTACTCCACTGGTGTTGAGGGTTGGAAAGATAAATGGATAAGAAACACCTGCCTCTTATTTAAAAGCAATGTCCTCTCTGTTGCAATCTTTCCTCTGTTGGGTTCTGCCACATATATGCCTTACACTGATCAGCATTGATGCCCTCTGAATGACCACATATTCAATATTGATTGTTTCTTAGAACACACATGGAAGGTTTTTGGAGCATCTAAAAGGCGGTCCATACTGCACAGTTCTCTGAAGTGGGATTTTTGGTCCTGGCTGAGCATCCCACAGCCTCTTGATGTTAGACTCCTTCACCCTGTGGCCCACCCTCTTGAATGGGGAGCTGGTAAGTGACTTCAGTACAACAACTTACTCAGAGTCCACTTGGTCCCAAAAGATCCCACATCTTTTTTTCCCCTTGCACCTTTGACATTCTAATCGGTGTGAGTGTAGACCACTCAGGGTCCCTTCCTCTCCCTGCCCTGCCATCACTCTTGCATAACTGTCTTTTACATGCTTAGTTAGACACAAGGAGTACTTCAGTAAGTGTCACCTAAGCAGGTCACCGATCAGACACAGCCTCCCCTTCTTTAAGTTACCCTCGATCTCTACCAGTGAATCCTTAGAGCCATCATTCACTTGGTTTTGAAAAGAGGAGGGAAGCCATTGCACTTCCAAATATGCCATGACTCTTGCAATAACTGCTGATTCTCACAAATTTCCATGGATCCCTCAATATTCCCCAGATTCTTTGTAGTTATGCTAACCACATGGCTCACTGTGGCCCATAGAATATGAGTGGAACTGACATGTGTTGCCAGGATGGCCTTGGAAACACAAGGTGGTAGAGTCACAAGATGGAAGTAAAACCGTCTACAAGTCCTAAAGGAGGTTTCTGGCCCCAGTTTTTGGTTTTCCTTGTTAGAATGTGGAATGCTTAATGTCTGTTTGTTCTGTGAACCCTATTTGCAGGCGGGAGGAAAAGTCATCCAGCCGCAAATGGTCTTACCTTTGCCTCCTCATAGGGTGATCTGAACAGAAGCCCAATGGTGGCAAGTTCAAGCAACCACAAAGAAAAAGCCCTGTAAGGTTTTGTATATGTACATTTCCTACCATGATAGCTCTCTGCCAATTCAAGCTCTCTGCTCTCTCTTTACACATAGAGGTTTGGGTCATTGTAATAGCTCCAAGCTGGACTGTATCTCACAATCACATACCAAGTTTAGTGTTTAATGTCTTACTAACTGAAATACACAAGTCAAGAAACATTTGACAATGACTGCAGTGTGTAAGGGTTCCTTGAGTGATAAGCTCCCTTTGTGTTTCAGCAGTTCAACTCCACATCTGCCTGATCAAAATAAATTAATTATTTTTTCATAGAACTTAACAAGGAAGTACATGACCTTAAAATTCATTTTTATCAAAGACCTGGGGCCAATGAGATCCCATGGTGTTTTCAGTTATGTTCCACCCCGCTTACTGTTTCCTCTTTGCTTTGCTTCTTATGATTTCAGAAAGTAACCCTGTAAGAGCCTACAGTCTGGGTGCTCTGAGGAAGGGACATTTGCCGGAGGTCCTTGGAGTGTTTTTCTTTAACTGAGGTTTCCTAGCACAAAACCATATAAAGCACAAATGCCAACTTATAACAATTTCACCCACAAACTATATTTAAGCACGGCATAGTTACCAAATAAAATAAGACTACAGAAACAGTTTTACTGCTTACGAACAAAAAAAAAAAAACATATGGTTTTAGAACAGTTAACCCACAATAGCAGAGCTGACAACTTCAAATAAAGGCCACAATCCTGTGAGCCTGTAACTCAGTTGTACATAGGCTCAGTGTAGTGTTTCAGGTCATGGATAGAGTTTCTTTACTGCTTTTAATGGTGGACATTAGAAGCCTCCTTCCTGCAATTAGTATAATGGAGGATATAAGAGTGGAAATAGAAGACTTTTCCCCTCTTCACTTAGGCAATGAAGAAGTTTAAAATCATAAATAGTCCCAAGGTTAAAAAGAGGTCACACAGATTATCCCCCTGACTCCATAACCCTGCTCATGTTTTGAGAGCATTTCCTGCTTAAAAATTATTCTGGTTAAATCGCACCTTAAAAAGATAGGCCCTGTTCCCTGTCCACCAATGAGTAAAGTACTTGGCCCCAGAGGAAATTCTTAGCTGTGCAGGATATACTCGGCATGGCCCGTGCTGCCTTCCTGTCCCAGTGGGAGGCGGTGCCCTTTCTGAAGATGGTGGCAGGATGTGCTGGCCCCTCACTAGCCTTCCTTTGCGTTGTGCCCACTTTGTCTCCAGGTTATCAGTGCATTTGTGAGTCCTCGCTGCTCTATCTAACCCGAGACTGAGCTCCCTGCACAATGCTTCAAATCTTTTCCTTTTTTTAAAGATTTATTTATTTAAGAGAGAGAATGAGCAAGTGGGGGGAGGGGCAGAGGGAGAGAGAGGGTCTCAAGCAGACTCCGCACTGAGCACAGAGCCCAACATGGGGCTCAAACTCACAATCCTAAGATCATGACCTGAGCTGAAACCAAGAGTCTGACGCTGGGCGCCTGGGTGGCTCAGTTGGTTAAGCGACTGCCTTTGGCTCAGGTCATGATCCTGGAGTCCCTGGATCGAGTCCCGCATTGGGCTCCCTGCTCGGCAGGGAGTCTGCCTCTCCCTCTGACCGTCCCCCCCCCCCCATGTGCTTTCTCTCTCTCTCATTCTCTCTCTCTCAAATAAATAAACAAAATCTTTAAAAAAAAAAAGAGTCTGACGCTCACTGACTGAGCCACCCAGGTGCCCCTCCTTATGGGCTTTCTTGATAAGTAACCAGCGTGATACATTATTTAAGCTTAAAGTTCTGATGATTTCAGAGATATTTTTCATGCATTAGCTACCACCAGTGAATTTAATTTCAAGAAAATTGACAAGATCCTAGTACCCTGATAAAAAAGATTTCCATGTGTTGCCAAGGCTTGGCATTCCCACTCCGCATTTTTATTGCTTTGTGGATAGAATTGTTATCTGGTAATAATTAAACATACTCAGGGAGGTTAGCATATCAAGTTATTATCACTTATAAAAGCGTGAATAAAGAAACTTGAAGAAAGTAGGTATGGTAGAAACATGGTTTGGAAATGAGACTTCTGAGAAGACAAGTGCAATGAAAAGTAGAGAAGAGGCAAAGAATTGAAAGTTTAAGAGCCCAAAGGAACTTCACCCATTTTCTTTAATGAATAGTATTTCTGCTGCAGTAATTCTAGAAAGCTTCAATTTTCATCTAAAATTAAGTTCATTTTTTAACAGCTCTTTGGAAACATACTTAGGAAGAAGAGGGCTTTCTAGAGCACATCTTAAAGACGAATATAGCCTACTATTGAGTGCCTACCATGTCCTAGAGATTCTACATATGTATTCTCACTTAGCTCTCAAACAACTCAATGTCAAGAGCTCCTATTATCCAGATGAAGAAACAAAGGCCCAGAGAGATTAAACAACAATTGGAAAACCAGAGATTGCAACCACATCACATACTGAACCACCTCCTCCAACGCCACCAGTATCACCATCACCCCCAACAAGCAGGTCCTCCCAAATGCAACACTACCCATGTGATTGAAAATCTGGTCCTGTGTGGTTCTGATCCAACCAAGCACTTTGCCATATTGCTGCTGGTCCTGACTCAGTAATGCCATGAAATTATATACTGCACTGCCCTGGTACAGAACTCTTTTCCAGAAGAGACCCAAATAGAAAGTGGTGTTAATATTAATAGAAATAAGTATTTTTTGAAACTCAGAAAGCCGGATCGAAGGGGTAGCCAAAGGCTTGCGGTAAATCTGAGTTGTGGTGCTTAGCACATGCGTGCTTAATGACCTAAACAATTCACAGTTTCTGCTCCCCGTTGGTGCAGCCCATTCCCAGCAGCCTCGATCAAGTGGGTGGTGAGTCTCCAGTCATCAGAGCTGAAAATGGACTCAGCACCTAGTAGGAGCCAAATTATGACTTCATGCAAGGACTTTTTTTTTTTTTTTTGGTTTGTTTGTTTCTGTAGCTGTAACGAAATAAGGAGGAAAAAATTAACATCAAATTTCAAATTTCAGCTCAACGATCATCTTTGAACACCTCCTATTGCAATGGCCCCTATGCAAAGCAGACACTGAACGGACAAAGAGATGTCAACATGTGCCCTCAAGGTACTTATCTGTTCCTCGGCACAAGTATTTAAGGGAAAATGGGCCATACTGGCCTTCCAGAATGAGACTGTGCAGTATTCCACCTCTAGAGTGAAAGAGAAAATGTTTATCCAGATTGAAATAAGGTCTTGGTCTTCTCCTGAAACATAACACACTTTCCTTCATTTGACAAAATTGACTCCTCATCCACTCACACCTGCTGGGTAGGGAGCCCCTACCAAGAGCAGGGAGGTTTCCACCAGTCACTGGCTGAGAGACTTATTGCTACATCTCTCCTCACATGCTGCCTCTCAAGGTCTTCACACCCTTCGTTTGAACATAATGTAAGCACACATGTAATCGGAAGATGAATTCAAAATCCACATTCAATACCTCTGCCTTATTGGGGCACCTCTCAGTCATTACATCCGTCCACTTACTCCACTCACAACACAATCCTGCCCATCACCGAGACTGATTAACGTGATACAAATTTGACATTTTCCTCTTCATCCTAGTGGGCAACCTGGTTCTCATTAGGGCCCCCGAAATTAAAACATCCCAAAAAAGTGTATTTAAATTTTACTCTGAAATCAAAGGAGCAAATGCAAGTATACTCTGTCACTTTACCACACAAAATTTTGTTGGGTTTACTTAATGAATAAATTGCTGTTAACTCATAAATAAGCCATTAGCAAAACAAAAATTGCCAAACAAAACATGATCTCATCTGCTCATCCCTCTTCAGACCACCGAGTAAAAGATGGATGCATTTGTTGATCCCTCCACCACAGAGATAGAAGTAAAACATTAAGGACCTATAATCAGGTTGTTTGGAATCTAGAAGAAAAAGAGAAAGCACTTTTGCCTCAATTACCTTAAAATCTTGCACTAAAATCTCGCTTTGGAGTTGACATTTTTGGTTTACTGTTTCACCTCTCACTTCTTTTATGAACACACATAACCTTAGTGCTTAGAAGCCATTTAGTCCAATTCCCTCATTTGAGAGAAATGAAGAACAGGAGCTCAAGGGAGGTTGCGGGAGGCCCCTGGGGGCAGGGCTTTGCTGAGGACCAGGTGTCCTCACTTCAGCTCCTTCCGAGACCTGAGTATCTTTCTGCACCAACAAAAAAAAGGGGGGGGAGGTGAGGAGGACCCCCTGTTGCACAGAGGAGGGCAGTGCTTCCGCTAACACTACCGTGGAAGGTGCTGAGAAAGTATTATTCCCGCAGAGCGTGATGCCACCAGGGTGGGTCAGCGGTCTTCAGAAAGGAAGTCTATGTGCCGTCAAATCTGATCACATCACAGAAGACCAAGATGGGGATGGTGTGGGGAGGTGGGGATGTGGCTGGAGAAGAGGGGGAGACCCTAGGTCAGGCCAGCTGCAAAATGACTGACATCCAGAATGGGTCTATGTGACATCGAGGTGCCTCTCTGGAGTCCCTTGAAAGTTTTTCCTTCTCTAAAGCTCTTCAGCTGCATCCATTTGGTTCTCTGGCGCCCTTTGTTTTCTGGCTGATGATCCTTTTTTTTTTTTTTTTTTTTCCTTCCCTACATTTAAGAAAGAAAAGGAAAGAAGGGGGTGGGAGCGGGTAACTCCCCCCCCACCCGCCCCAAGCCCGCACACCGTGCAGCCAGTCTTAGAGCTCCCCCTGCTGGTCCCAGCGTGGAGCTTTGTCTTAAACAACCCTACCAGACCTTACACCCCAACTTCTTAAAGAGAGTAGAGGATCTTTAGAGTTCAGCTGACAAACAGGTTACAGCAGTATCTCTGCAGACCCTGTGCTTCTCTACACTCAATAGGAAAAACTTGGAAAAGGGCAAAAGTGAGTTTATAAAAATTGTTTCCTGCAGGAGTGCCTCCTAATTCAAGCAGAATGTTGCTCACCAGTGGGCTTAAATAAACCCTTAATCTTAAACATCCACTTTATCATGAAAATGGCACTGTTTATTCCACTGGTAATATCTTGTGTCGAAATCTGAACAGTATTTCTTCTCTAATGGGAGTGAGACAGAAAGCCCTGCCAATCAAACGGGAAAGAGGAGCCTGCATCGGACAGCAGGCCTCTGTTTTCGGGGATTAAAACCCATATTCATTCGCGCAGGACCACGGCAACTTTAAAAAACAATATCAAAAGGAAAAGAAGTTAGAGTTGCAGAGGAATGTTCTCTGGGTGCCTCTATTTTTCATCTCTTTTCTCTCCCACTTTCTCCCCGTAAGTAAAAAAAAAAAATTAAAGGCGGTATGATTTCTTGTTTGCTTAAAGGCTAATGTATATTTACAGAAGCATCCAAGGCATGGATTGCTTTGAATTTAGTAGTCCTTCGATATACAATAGGGCTACTGTGTTTCAAAGGATTTGGCCACCCATCACGACCCACTATTCATTCTGTCATCCATTAATCTAAACACAGGCTCTCTCAGATATATACAGATGCCCAAAAATCTTTTACATTTTTTTTTGATGCTACCTTCTTGTTACTGTATCTAAGGGGGGGATTGTTGCTGAGAAATATTCCCAGTGTTTCCCCCCAAGGGCTTTTAAGCAAGTTCCCATCCACTTGTCATAAGCCCAGAAGAATAGGTTTTCTTCTCCCTTGCCAAGTATCCATTTTCATATCAGGTAGACACCAATATTACTAAAAGTTGATACAGTAACAATAGAGCACCTCACGGTGGGGAGAGTCTTCCCATCACAGTGAAATCTGATAAGGATTTGGTGTGACAATGTCACTCTTTTTTAGAGCAGTTTGTAATTAGCAGAAATAAAGTTTCTGCTAATATTGCAATAAATAAACATTATCAGTAGAACTTTAGAAGAACGACAATTTTAAAAAGAAAGCTGACTCCCGAATGTCTATGCCAAGTAGTCAGTTTCCAGCTATGTGATTGGTTCCTTCCCCTTGCCTTACTAACAACTACATGTTACCAGCCAGGTTTCCAAAAAAACTGCCCTCTCTTTTTCCTGTTGGATCAGGTGATTCATGGATTCCACCAAAGAGTTACAGTAAAAATTTCATTCTACCATAAAGCAATGTGGCACCCAATTTCACATGGAAACTTCTTCCTGCTCAATTTCACTTGTGAAACCCTCTGGATCTAACACAGTGCAAGAAGAAAACCACTTATTCTGCCTGAAATTCACTTATTTGTCTGTAATGTAGGATCATTGCCTCCTCTACTATATTCATAATTTTATTTAGGCTGACAAAAAAAAGGAAAACAAGAGCATTTGTGTTCCCTAAGATTCCTTCTCATTTTATGGAGTAAAAGAAATTTCGAGGTATGACCCAATAACTCTCCAAACATCCAAGTATCCACACCTAAAGTATCTAAAATATCCAAAATATCTAAAAACCTCAGATGGGTGAAAACCTACATTGTTTGGAAAATATCCACAAGAAGAGGAGAGAGAGACCTTGTATCCTTATTTTAACTCGTCCCTAAGCCTACATATCCCCTACTACCAGAGCCTAAGATGCATTCCTCCTGAAAATGCCCAGCATTTAGAGAAATGTACTTGGCTCTGAGAAACAAGTGTCCCTGATCAGAGCAGAATTAGATATTATGAGTAGTCCAGTAACGATTGTTTCCATTTATCATTGCCATGGCTCATTTGCAAAATTAAAGTTCTAATCAATCTCTCCTTTACATCCAAATGATGTCAGAAAACAATGGCACCCATTTACTCATTGAAATTCTTTCATTGCAAGCCAGATGCTCCCCAGAAATTCTAACTTCATCACCCACAGCTTTTACCCAACCACTCAACCTTTTAACCACCTCCAATGACATGGAAAAGTTAATGCCGCCAAAATATCACAAGGATCCATAACTATGTGTCTATACGTGTGCTGGTGTTCTCGCTGCCTGTTCTATCCAACCTTCAAAACCCATAGTCCATACCATAACCTCTACTGTGAAGCCTCTCCTAACTCTACTTCTAAACAAAGGCTTATCCTACCTCCTGAATGTTGCTTGGGCTTCCAGCATAACAGTGTTCATCCGAGTATGGGCCCTGAAGACCCTGCATCAGAATTACCCAGGATACGTGTTAAAGTTGCAGAATCCCAAACTCCATCCAGAATCCCAAACTAAATCAGAAACTCTGGGATGGACACCCAGGAATCTGCATTTACTAAGCTCCTTCTCCCCTCCCCTGGTTAGTGTGCTGCAAATACAAACATGTATTTTATTGCCCACATACTTCTGAGTAGCAGTTAATATTTATTGAGCTCATCTGCTATGCCAGGCACCGTTCTAAGCACTTGAGACACATATTAACTCATTTAATTATCATAATAACTGTATAAGAAGAGACCATTTTTATCTCCATTTACATGTTAAATAACTTCTCTGAGATAAAGTGAAATAGAAACTCTCCCAAGAGCACAAAGCTAAAAAAAATGGCAGAGAAAAAATTCGGAACCAGGCAGTCTTACTCCTGGGTGCCTGTCCCTAAATCATTGGGTTTTATAGTTTCAAAAATAATTGTTTGTCTTCTGCCCCCTTTACTAGGCTGTGGATTCTTCCAGAGCAGGAATTCTATCTTTCCATCTTGGTAACTTTGCATAGTGTGTGAGGTACTCAACAAATGTTTATTGAATTGTTTAAAATGTAGGATAAACCAAGATACCATTTTTTTTTTCTTTTGGTCTATGGATAATAATATCAGTGAGGCTAAAAAAAAAAAACCCTCATGGACCACAAAATAAATAAATAAGTAAATATGGCCATGCTTTGGTGAAACATTAGTGAAATTATGCCTGGTCTTTATTAAAAATTATAAGTAATGTAATAAATGTAAATAAACTCATTCATACCAGAAACCAAAGCCTCCACAGCGTCACATGGTAAACTTAACACCACAGAAAGCCGGCCTGGGGACAGTGAGGCAGTCCCCAGGGAATTGCTAGTCACTTTCCAAACCATATTTTCACATCTCTTCTCCAGCTGTAACTTCAAACAGTATAAAAAATATGTAAACCCCTCAGGTGATGGAGCTGTTTCATTCTGAGGAATGGTCTGTAACTGTACTTCTTCCTTATCAAGGACCTAGAAACTGCAGCCAAACAGCCTGAATAAGTAAGTGTTTCAAAATCTTTGAAGCTCTCCAGTGGTGGTGGTACCTTTCAGGTTTGGCTCTGCTCCTGCAAAGGCACATCATCGGCATCCATTCCTCTCCCCGACATGTGATATTGACAGGCGAGCCCAAGTGCATTAGAAATGCCACAGATGTTACCGGCCACTTCCTAGGAAGAAAAAAAGGCCCGGACTCTGACCTGTTAAGAACTAGCATGTTATTTACACAAGTGATATCAGATCTTACATGCTGTGTCTACACTTAGCCTAAAAACTCGGTGAAAACTGAGAGAGTCAGAAACCATTCAGCCCGAAATTTACCATCACATAGCATTATATATGTGGATAACAAACGAGAGGGGTTTTTTTTCCTATTTTTTTATCCAGATGTTTTGATGTTATGCATACATACAGATGCACACAAATGGTTACAGTCCCCACATTTCTCATCTGTTGCTTAACCTCGTGCATCTTCCAAGTTTTGGCTATCAGCCAGGGGTCCAGGTACCTACGCCCCCACACAACGTGGATCCCAGTGGGAGTTTGGGATGAATTTAAATGGGTCTCACTTCTGAATCAATGCGAAACCCCATCCAAACACACTTCTGATCCCCAGAAATAAACTCCCTCCTTGCTTCCAGATTTGCTGTGAAAACATTTTTCTCTCTTTTAAGAAAATGTATACATAAGACCCCGCCAGAGCACATGTCAACTAAACTATTCAAGTGTAAGGGACAGCTTGCTAGTGGTGACTTAGGCGTTCAGAATAAACGTTCAGAACAAATATAATATTTAAGGACAAGCGAGTCCCAGACATGTGTGAGGCAGCTTGCGTTAAATGCTTCTGCCTCCAGGATGCTCCAGCATTTCAGTCATGTGGGGCTCACCAGATTTCAGACCAGGTAAGACATGGCCTTGCTTGGAAAGAGCAGCAGAGTTGTGAGCATCCTCTGACTTTTAGGGATGGAACATTTCTCTCCCTTTCACTTCCAAGAGTTAAAAGAATCGTGGGGAAGGATGTAGCTATTGTCAGCTCTTCCAGGACCTACAACAAAAAGCAGAGATCTCACCACCAAAAGTAAGATTTTATAGGATTCCTGTTTCCTTCTGTGAGTTGCCTACAGATTCTCCTGCCAAGGAATGCAACAGCTTTATAAACAGTGACATGAGGACATAGCTGGGCTTTCCAACCTAAGTCAGAGGCAGTTTGGTTTGGACTCGCCAAGGGGAAGCATTCTGTGTTCAGTCTGATTGGTTCTCTCAACTCTCCTTCTAAGGAAGTCTTGCCCCCCAACTGTCAGAACCACAAAATACAAAACCATTCATCTCTTGCTTTTGAACCTTGCCTGAGCCACTCAACACCCCTGACTGAGGCAAGCATCTCTCCAATCAGGGACACTTGTTTCTCAGAGCCAAGTACATTTCTCTAAATGCTTCACGTGGGAAAGAACAAAACCAGTAAGTCAGAAAGCTGACTCCACAAGGAGCAGAAGTGTCTCCTTTCTTCCCCCAGCAGATGGGTGGTTCTGTGGTGATTCTCCAGCGTGACCACGACACAAGGCCTGGCATCCCATCAGGACAGGACAAAGTATTTGGCTACCAACATCATGGCTTTTAAATGTGGGGCAATTGCTTGGAAGGAATACAAATGTGCCAGTGAACAGAACTAAAGTGTACAAATTATGCTCCACAGCAGTAAGTTCAAAGGGACAAACGCTCCAGATGTTTCAGAACCTGTGGCTGGGTCTCATTTATATTTCTCAACAGTGGAAGCCAACTCTAAGAGCCATAGCTTTGGAAGCCTGGGATCCACCACCCATTAGAGTCTGGACAATAGCCAGTGGAATTCGGGACTGTTGGGCCCTGGATAGTGTGCAGATCAAACGATAAATACTTACTGATCACTTAGGCCTGGACCAAAAGACACCACCTTTTTTTCTTGAAAGAACCATCACTAATAACCACCTATGCATTTATAAAATAGTGCAGCATAAAAACACTTTCAAATACGTGTGTTCTCTCAGTCCGGATGACAGGGGGCCTCATTAGTGATTAGCCTCACTCCGTCTTCATTGACAGACGAGAAAACCATTAAGGGGAGGTAGACACTGTGCCCCAAATCATAAAGCCTGGAAGTTAAGAACCACACTTGGGCCTTTCCACTACCCCTCAGCTATGAACAGTAACCAGAAACTCAGTCCTAGCACCCTCCTCGGACGAGTCCGATAGTCCCAGAAGTGTCACAAAGTTCCTTGGGAAATCACACAGCCCAGGCATTACAGGAGGAAGCTGTCCCCAGAGTTACCTGCTCATCCAAAGGCAGCCCGGCCTCTCTGCTGCAGCTCCTTCACAATCTGCCGCCAGGTAGATCCTTCTTGGTTCTTTCTCAACTAGCTCTCCTCATCAAGAATATGGGAAGGTGAATAAAGACTTGTGTTCACCTCAGAGTGCTTAGTGCAAAAGCTCTGGAGTCAGAGACCAGCTGGGGTGGGGGGGTTGCCTGGGTAGCTCAGTCAGTTAAGCGTCTGCCTTCAACTCAGGTCATGATTCCAGGGTCTGGGAATGGAGCCCCGCATCGGGCTCCTTGCTCAGCAGTGAGTCTGCTTCTCCTTTTCCCTCTGCCCCTCCCCTTGCTCATGCTCTTTCTCTGTCAAGTAAATAAATAAAATGTTAAAAAAAAGAGAGAGAGAGAGAGCAGCTTGGAAGTACCTACTTCAGAGGGTAATTATAAGAATTAAATAATACTGAAAACAAAGCCTTATATTGCCTGCATATAGTAAGCACTCAATAATCACTATTCATATTGTTATCATCCTTAATCTTATATTTATAAAACACTTGTAGACTAATTGTGTTCCAAAGTGTATACTCATTTCCTGTAGGAAGACAGTCTGACAAGCATTAGTGGAGTACCTGGTACCCGCCTAGGCCCCACGGACAGGAAGAGGCACTGGATACTGTGTCTTCAGTAGAGAAAGGAACTTCACTCTAGGAGGAGCCTGACTTACAGAAAGAGTAAGTAGACACGAATTAGAACTAAGAATTTTTTTAGTTATTCAAAATTTGGAAACGGGAGTTTTATGCAGGTCCATACACGCGTGCACTGCCCACACCCAGTACCTCCAACCCTCATGGTTCTTGATCCTTCACCTTTTTTCCCCCAAAATAATGCCTTGCTTCTATCCCATTCTCTTGGGCTTTTGTGAAGTAAGTAGCTATGTAGTGGGCGGGGGGGGGGGGGGGGGGGGGGGGGGGGGGGGGGGGGGGGGGGGGGGGGGGGGGGGGGGGGGGGGGGGGGGGGGGGGGGGGGGGGGGGGGGGGGGGGGGGGGGGGGGGGGGGGGGGGGGGGGGGGGGGGGGGGGGGGGGGGGGGGGGGGGGGGGGGGGGGGGGGGGGGGGGGGGGGGGGGGGGGGGGGGGGGGGGGGGGGGGGGGGGGGGGGGGGGGGGGGGGGGGGGGGGGGGGGGGGGGGGGGGGGGGTGAATCACAGTGAAGTGTAAGTGATTTAAGTTTACTACTCCTGGAAAATAAATTCGAATTGCATTGGAATACTGGAATCTCTCCCCATGAAGGGCTTCAAGTAATACCATTCTAAGGAGTGGATATCTGGGGTTCAGCAGATGGAAATTCATTCAGTTGCTCCTGCAGCCAGCCAACCAGCCAGCCAGCCATTTCTCCAACCAATGTGCCAGGTTATAGGTGCTGAACAACACAACCCTGACTTCACTGGACTTCTAATCTAGCACAAGTCGCAAGCATTACACAAGTGAACTAAAAAAAGAAATAATTACAAATCGTGGTAAGAGCTAAAGAATAAAAGGTAAGATGATAAAGGAGGGGGCAGAGGGTATGTATGTATACACAGAGTGATGGCAGGAAAGACTTATTTAAACGAAGTATATGGATGGATATTTGATTTGACGCATTAAAGAGCCAACCGAATTATTTTGCAACATATACAAATACTGAATTATTATGTCATACACCTGAAATTAATATAATGCTATGTGCCGATTATACCTCAATTTTTAAAAACTTTTTTTTAAATAGGAGCCAGCCCTCCTGGCTGGGCAGTGGGGGACTGGGCCCAGGGAGTAGGTAAAATGTCTGCGCGAAGCCCAGGACAGAAAATGACTTGGGGTCTAGGACTCAGACGAGACTAACACTGAAAGCTTGGGATGGAGAGCCAGGGAGAGATCATACATCGCCTTGTAGATCCTGGAAGGAGTTTGGATTTTACAGAAGGACTGAACCAGAAAAGCTTGCAGATCCTTTACATGTGTTTGATTCTTTAATATATATATATTTTTTTATTTCAAGGAAATGTAAATTCACTTTTAATTTAGGACAAAATCTTAGCTCTCTTAAATCTTGGCCAGCACCTTCTCACTCGTCTGTCATTTCAGACTCTTGCCCCCACCCAGCATGCCGTGCTGGGAGGAGCCCAAGTCCCCTTTGTTCTGGGGCCTGGCACTGCGAGGACTGTGACCTTGAGCCAACCAGAGGTCATTGCAAGCCTGACTTCCTCATCTATAGAGGAGGTGACGCCAGATGATCTCAGAGATCCCTTTGGTTCTAAATTAATTTGTTCAAATCTGGAAGGGGAAAAAAAATGCCCTTAGCGCTTACCCTTCCTCCTGTAGACAGTTTGATGTGGGGGTTAAAAGCCTGAACTTTGGGGTTACAAATCTAGATTCTAATGATGACCCTAACATGCTAACGCCTCTAACTTGAGCAGGTGACTTTATCTCTCTAAGCCTCTTTGCTCATCTGTAAAATATGGAGAATAGCCATGCCTACTTCACAGAGTTCTTATGAAGAAGTAGGGGTGTAATTATTACTACGCCATCACTATGCATAGATCTTCCCATAACAGGATGGCAGGACTTTGGGCTAGAGAGAAATAACAGGCTTAAGACTTGAGGTCTTTGGAACCTACACTCATGAATCAGCATCTATTATGCCAATATTAAGGGTGAACCAACATGAAGTAAGGCTGGATCTGTGTGGAGCCCAGAGGTAAAGTCTGGTCTGGAAACTTGAGGCCGTTGAAAGGTTTTCAGCTGAAAAGGTATTTGCTCACTTGATGTGAAACACATGGTCTGTGGGGGCAGGGGGGGACCTCAGAAAAACACCAGCCATCCCCAGTCCCCGTCTCACGTGTATGAGGAATGAGAGGGCGTGCTTGGACAAAGCTTTATTCTCCTAGATACAGTCACTGCCAGCAAAAAAGACGAAGAAGAAAAAAACAATTAAACTTCTAACATGAGCTAACTCAAATAAGCCCACCAACCTCTTAGTAAAATATACAGGCTTGGAGCCAGGCTGTCCTGACACGTGTTTAAAGAATACCCAACGCTCAGAGGAACTGAATAAATAGACTTGAAGTCGTGCAGTGCTTGGGAAATTTTCGAAAGAGTAAATGCCATTTGCGGGCCTCGTCTTCCTCCTCCTGTTCATAAAAGTCACAGAATCACAGGGTTGGAAAAGAGATCAGAGGTCATCTTGCCCCAACCTGATTTCGAACACATTCGTTTCAGAGGCAAAATGAGTCTGAGCAAAACGATCCCTAAGATCAAATCACAGTTTGAACCAAACCGCTTAAGCCAGATAAGAAGTGATCTGAAGTGGAAAAGGGGGACAGGGGTGAGAAAGCAGTCCCAATTTGGGTGAGTTTTTATTTCTCTGAGCGCCCGATGACTCACGAGTCAGCTTCACTGTGTAGAATTCTGAGAATGTTCTGCCGCTATAAGCGCTTCCCAAACACGTCTTTTGAGATCAGTGTGTATGCTTCCTGAATTTGGTTCCTTCCAGTTATTCGCCATTTGGAAAGCCAGTAGGGAAGGAGGATGGGTGTGGGGGGGACGGAGGGCAGGCAGATTGCCAGATCCAGTTCCATTGCTGAAGCTATGGCAGGGGGAACACAATGATAAATTGACATTGTCAAAAAAATTAGTGAATGGAAGATGGGGGCCCACTCTCTTAATAAGGATTACTTGGTTCAAATGTTCTAGACAAAACATCTATGATAGGTTGGTCATGAATCTGTACGTAGTCTCTGTGTTATAAAGGAGAGACAGAGGGGGAAGAGGGAAGGAACAGGAGGAAAGCGGGTAGAGGCCAATAGGTAAACCTGCAGAAACGCAGGAAAATGTGAATTAAATGATTCAACCATTTATTGAAGGCTAAGCCCTATGTTTTTTGCTTAAAGATGCTATTGTATTCATCCTCAAAAATGGGTAGGTCATTATTCCCTTTTCCCAAACAAAAAAAGGAAAACTCGATGGTTTGTCAATTACTTCAGAAGATTCGAGTAACTTTTTTTTCTCTTCTCTTTTTGTAACGTGCAAAGATTGCTTTGAAAATGAAAAACAAGGGGCCGCTGGGTGATGCAGTCGGTTAAGCATCCAACTCTTGATTTCAGCTCAGGTCGTGATCTCAGGGCCATGAAATCGAGCCCTCTGTTGGGCTCCATGCTCAACATTGAGTCTGCTTCAGATTCTCTCTCCCTCTCCCTCCCGCTCATACTCCCTCTCTTTCTCTCTCTCAAATAAATAAATAAAATCAGAAATCCCTTTATTTACTCTGATCCCCTCTCTGCAAAAGGCATCGAAGCTCTCGCCTCTCTGAAAAGGGTAAAATCCACATGAGACTTTTTCTCCCTCTTCACCTAGTCCTACGCGGACTATGTTAACTGAGTCAACGTCTCACCACCAAGCGCTTACTTGCATTCATATATAATAGAAAGAGCATTTAAACATACACAGGTTTCCCTCTCCAAAAAAAAAAAAAAAAATATATATATATATATGTATTGTCTTATATTTTGGAATGCAACGGTGGAGGTATTTAAGAGAACGAGCTTGTAACAACAGAGTAAGCAACAGAACAATCTTCTCTAATTGGGAGGGAAGTTCCTCATTTTTCCATAACGGCATCTACATTACATGTCCAGATGCTCTGCCAGATTGTTAACTCTACACCCCAAAGCATCTGATTTTGGCAAGCTTAGATCAGGACACACAACTGAAGCCAGAACTGCCGAGGAGCCATGTGAATAAAGACCAAGTCTCAATTAGCAGGTCAAGAAACAAGCTAATCAATTAGCAGCCTGGCTTTCTCCAACTCACCAAATTAAGATGCATTTAAAGCATAACTGATCTTTGTAAATGAACTTTCCTCTCTGGTCCCTCCTCTGGGAGGTTAGACATTGTAAGAAAATAATTGTATGAATCATTTATATTTCTGGAAAATACCGAGCACCTCCAGGTGTGACACAGATGGTGGACAATAAAGGGGGAAGGGAATAATTTTTCATGAACCAGGCGCACACATCCATGCGCTTGCATAAACAGCAAATCCTACTTATGTCCCCTCAGGAATCCCCACCTCTCCACCAAGGCCATCAGCAATACCAACGTCCCCATGCCCCACACTCAATAAAATTGTCTAAAGGGAGCGAGAAATCTAACACACACAAAAAGTACCAGAAAAGGGCTCTGGAGTCAAACTGCATGGATTCAAATTCCAATGCCACCAATGATGAGTTGTGTGATATTTGGGCAATGAAGCCTCTCTAAGCCTCAGCTTCCTCATCCATAAAATGGGGGTTATATCAGTACCTCCCTCTTGGAATAGTTGTGAAGATGGGGTTAATGCCTGCAGAGTAACTAAGCTTTATGGTTGGGACACAATTGTTAACCTGTACTATTTCTACAAAAGAGAGAGAGAGTGAGAGGAAGGAGGAAGAGGAGGAGGGAAGAGCAGAAGGAGAAAGACAAAAGAAGAGAGGAAGAGAGAGGGCGAAGGGGAGGGAGGAGGGCGGAGGGGGGGGGAGAGAGAACTCTCCTCTTCATATTTCTGTGATGATGGAAGAAACTTGAGCTGAACATCTTCAGCAGTGTCACAGCCAGGAAAAGTGAGATGTGCTTTCAAAGAGGGAAGAGGGAAGCTGTGCTCCCTGAATAGTGATGATGTACCAATTGTTGCACGCAGCATCTCACTTTCCAAAGAAGCACACACTCACACTCACAAGCTCCGGTGACCTGCCCCCATGTCACTTTGGAACTGAGATTCACACTCAGGTCTACTCCTGCCTACAATCCAACTCCTTTCCGTGCCACCACTCTAAACCATTCACCCGCAGCTGGGGTGGCAAATTGGATCTGAAAATCATGTGCACTTTCCTTTCCTGAGCATGCTCTCCTGCCAAACAATGCCGGTGAAGAAATATTTAAGCTGCAATATTAGTACCAATTAGTTGTATGATCCCTACTTTTAAACTCAAGCTCTGACATACTAAGGAGTTAGAGATTTGGGTGGTGGTGATGGTGGTTTTAACGTCAGATGCTGATCAAAAGGAGGAACTGAGCTTCTTGGGAAACATTCTGATTAAAATTAAGTTTCAGATAAGAGCTGTCTTTCCAAATACCTCAAACTCTACAGGTTTCAAATTAGTCTAGGCATTTGATGGCCTGCAGGCAGAAGTCCAGAATCATGGGCCCATTTTTGTGGATCTGATGAAGCATGGAAGAAAGACTGTCGGAGAGGTGTTTGCTGCACATGAGGCTCATCAGTGGGTCTCTTCTCCAGCTATCTTGCCACAGATTGAAAGAGCCTCCGAGCTGGTCTCCCAACCTCTACTCTGACAGATATTTTTCCATGTTCACTATTTTATCCCTAGTATCTAAAACAGGCCCTAGTATGTAATAGGCACACAGTATTTGTTGAATGAATGAATGTATGAATGAATGAACGAGTACTTGTATACTTAGGATCAAGGGCAGTGTCTAGGTCAGAATAAATACTAACCAAATGGAAATGTACTCTCATTCCTTCTTATAATTTAGTAACAATCCAATTTTGACCCATATAGTGATTACATTTAATTTTTCATATAGTTCACTTTCAGGGACAGGAAATATCTTTTGCATCACCAAAGCTTTGTAGTGGTCATCTGCTACAGGTTCTGAATTGAAAACTCTTCTCTTGGTATGGGTCACTTTTGGCTTAACTGTCCTCCACCACCTTCCATTAAGGCCAGTGAAAATCAATTTTGAGAGAGAAGAGCAATGTGCCCTTCAAACAGCTGTTTTCATGACCAAATCCCACTTCAACTCTTTCAAGTATTGTCTATAACACTCACAAAAGAAAACAAATCTGTCTTGACACAACATTTTGACCAAGTTCAATGTGGTTATTCATGTTATTCCAACTTTTTTTGGTAGAAAAGATAAACATGGTCTCTGGAAAAAAAAAAAAAAAAAACATAATCAAAAATCACCACCCAGGGCCTTCCAAGGCCCAGCCCTGGTTTCCAGATGCTCTCTGTTTTCAGCTTGGTTTAATTAAAGCTCCACATGTCAGCAGCCCATCAGCTTCAGGTGTGATTCAGATTGCCCCAAAGCATCAGAAAGCCTGCCAAACTACCCAAGCATGAGAGCAAAGTTGAGAAATGTACTCCCTAGAACAAAGCCCATCATTACAAGGGGAAGGCTTGTTGGGAGGAGGAGTAAAGTGATTATCTCCCTCCCTGCTTTGGATTTTGAAACAAAACAAAGAGAACTTGGTTCATATTCAGCCTGTGTCTTAGATCAGTGACAATGCTCTTGAGGGAGGCATGAGACGTCTGAAGTCTAACTCCTGGTCAGACTTGGCTACCTCTCAAACTATGGTCATGGTATGCAAAAGATGCTAAGAACTCGAGTGCATCTGTACCCTTCCACAATAGAAAGCTCACAGCACACTTGTTTATTCTTCTTCTTTTTCCCCTTGGTCTGTCAGACCTGAGCTTTTTATAGTGCCTCTGGGTCTGCAGGGAGACCAAAAAAAAAAAAAAAAAATGCAATTAGCTAACAGAGGTTTCTGGCTGCAGTAGCCAGAAATTGAAAGATAACTCCCAACATGATCCAGTCATAGATGAAAACCAAACTCTTGGGGGGTGGGGGGGGGCTCTTTTTGAATAAACAGGGCCCTTGCTCAAGACCTGAAGCCCAGAGAGCACAAGCCTGGCAAAGACAGCAAAAGAAAGTATGAAAAAACTCCCCCAGATCCATGATATGGAATATGGAGCCCCAGGTTACATGAATGGAAAGCTTAGCCACACTCTTAAGAATTTTACTTCATGAGGCTAAAACAAATGTAAAACAAAAGTGGTGCCTATGCAAAACCAGATAGACAATTCCATCTCTGTAATTCTAGAAATCACCAAAAATCTTTTCTCCACCACATTTCCAAGAGCTGTACCCAGAAGGGTCAGGTACTGTGTGAACACGGAGTAGCTCGTTAACATTATTTGATCTACAGACTTCCAAAACAATAGATTGGAGGGGCTCATGCTTTGGACGTAGTGAATTGTCTTCTGATCGTGAAGAGAACAGCTGAGCCTTTGGCAGCTCACAGTGATTCATGTAGGTGAAGAGGGGTCTCCTTTGCCACAGTTTTTATGGGATCAGTCACATCTTGAAACATGTTGAGAAGAATCTAAAAAACAAACACACAAACAAAAACCTGAAACTCCTAGAGTGGCCTTGAGGCACAGAAGATGGAGCAATATGCAGCTAGGTAGGATTGCTTATTATGGGGATGTGGGATGCAGTTCCTCAGAGAACCCACAAAAGCTACCATACTAATCGGTGTTGAAGTATTGGCTCTTCATTGCTCTGCAGCCACCTCTCCTTTGCACCCAAAAGACCATGCTCCCAATCTCTCTCTGAGCTGCAACATATTCTTGCAGAGTCACTGGCCTTCTTCCCTAAACTTCATGCCCCTCTGTGTGAACCATTGAGATCCTCCAAAAGCTTCCTTTTCTTCCCCAGCACAGCTTTATAATCCCTTTCTGTCCCACTGGCTCAGATTACTTTAGCAAGGCCCCCACTAATCTCCAGGGGAAATGTGGGCACCTGACTCTTAGTGCATAACCCAAATCAAGTACATCTGAGCCTCAAGTTCAGCTGCACTCCCAGGGCTGTTCCAGGTGGGGCTCATGGCTCTCCAGCAGAGCAGCAAGCAGCCAAAAAGCAAAACACCAGCCTTTCCCTTGTACGACCCCAATCTCAATGAATGCTCGCCCACCAAGGGGAAAAAAAAGATCTCATCATAAGCAATACCTTCGCATTTCCTCTCTCTCTTCTCCCCTCATTTTTTGTACAGGAGGGAAAAAAAAGCAGCCATGATGGGCAGGGAAGTCAAGGTTGGTTCAACCTCTCCTTCCCTAGGTTCGGTAGTCAGATTGGTTATTGCGTCAAAGTATAAAGAATGTCAATTCAGAGTGTGAAGGGTTTAATTGCTGCTGGTTTTCGTTCTGGGACATTAGCATCCAATTCAGAGTAACAGAAAACTATCTCACACAACATCTTGTACATATCTGTTCCCCATTCTATGAAATCAATAACACAATGTTGGTATTAGATCTATATAACTCTGTCTTAATATAGATCTTAGACTTATTCATCCTTTGTAGAAAGCAACAAAATTAACACATTAACAGACTTCTGGTGATTAATTAACACTGTTTTTTAAAAACTATTATCACTCTTAAAAATGTATCTATATATGTATTGATAAGCATATGTATTGAATATTTTTATGTAAAAAAAAACCATCGTGCAAGATACTTTTTGTTTGACAAATTTTTTCCCAGGTAATTATATATTTAGGTTTAATGTATTCTCCACAAACCTAATAACCTGAGAACTAAACCCAAAAGAAAAACAAAAAACCATATATATATGGTTTATGTGTGTATATATTTATATACATAAAATGGTTAAATTGTAAAACCTTGGCTAACCCAACCAGAAGGGATATTTGACAGTGGCAACAATAATAGTTAAGATAAAGTTGGTAACTGCTACATATGTGGAAAAATATTTCAGACACTGCACAACTGACATTCTTCTTTCTACCCCCAAATCAAAAAAAAAAAAAAAAACTATTTGATTACTTCCATGGTTGCTATACAGGAAAGAAAATCACATTCAGGAAGGGGGAGAAAAAAAACATTTCTGCATACAGGCAGCAGACAATTTGGCAGAATGAGGATTGCCGTAAAGTGAACTTTCTTAAATTTAATAAATGCATGGAATGGACCTTCTTCTTAACAAATTAGGAACCATTAAGACTAAAGGTTTGGAGAGTTGTATTAGAAACAATTCTTCATAGATCTCTTGCATTTCTTCACATTTTGCAAGCAAGTCTACCCTTTATTCTATCTTTTCAAAAGATTTGTATGGTAAATATTCTTGTAATGTAGAGATAATATCTTCCACTGGAGCAAAGAGCAGATTTGCGTACAGTCTTAGACTATAAAGACAGTGTTTCCCTCTGAAGGAACAGGCAGTCATGCTTACTGTCGAGTATAATAAAGTTAATGTCTTCCTTTAGAACAAAGAGCAGCATGCTTACTACCCAATAGAAAAGATTTAAGTTCCCTAAACTCTTGATTTTCTCTTGCAACCCAACCCATTGAGTGGACAAGTATCATCATCTCACCCTCTGGGCATTTCCCTCTGGGAACTGGGGTTTAGGGAACTGTGGCCAAAATGCCGATGCTCTAGATGCTGCTAGTGATATGAATATAATAAACTTTCTTTTTTTTTTCTTTTTAGATTCCACGTTTAATCATATGGTATTTGTCTTTCACTATCTGATCTATTTCACTTCTCAGAGTACCCTCTAGGTTTATCCATGTTGCAAATGGCAAAGTCTCATTCTTTTTTATGGCTGATAATATTCCAACGTGTGTGTGTGTGTGTGTGTGTGTGTGTGTGTGTGTGTGAATGTATACAGACACATATATATATCTTTTCTTTATCCATTCCCCTATTGGTGGACATTTAGGTTGCTTTCAGATCTTAGCTGTTGCAAATAATGCTGCAATAAACACAGGGGTGCATATATCTTGATCTGAATGTTTTCATTCTTTGGGTAAATACCCAAATGTGGAATTACTGGGTCATACGGTGTTTCTATTTTCAATTTTTGAGGAACCTCCATACTGTTTTCCACAGTGGCTGTGCCAATTTACATTGCCACCAACAATGCACAAAGGATTCCCTTTTCTCTACACTTGCCAACGCTTACTATTTTTTGTCTCCTTGATACTAGCCATTCTGACTAGTGTGAGGTAATATCTCATTGTGTTTTTTATTTGCATATCCTTCATAATTAGTGATGTTGAGCATCTTATCATGTGTCTGTTGGCTGTCTGTATGTCTTCTTTGGAGATGTCTACCAGGTCCTCTGCCCATTTTTAATTGGATTTTTTTCTCTTTTTTTGGTGTTGAGTTATAGGACTTCTCTGTAAACCAGCCAAATCTCCTTTAAGCTCATTTCTTTCTTTGAAAAACTGGCTAGGTCAGTAACAATCAACACACACTAGTAACATTCTCTTTTCCAACCTAGAGCTATACACTTTGTCTTCACTGTGTCTGCTTTCCAAACTCTCCTAGGATAATGGTTTTCCCAAATGTTTCACCATTGAATAGCATGGGTCTTTATCTTCCCAGATTTGAATGTCAATTTTCCCACCTCCCATTGCCAGGAAACAAAATGCTAAGTCAGTGTCACATACTTTGATACTGATAAAATCACATCACCTTTGGCTCCAATTTCTACGTTAATTAAGGTAAACAGTAGCTTCTGTGACAGATAAGCCCCTAAATCTCAGTGCCTTCACAAATTTCTCTGGGCTCCAATAGCCGACTGGCTAATGATGGAAGAGAGAGTATATTCTGTGTGGAGAAAGATTTTTTTGTGGACAAAACCTGGATGTTGTACACATCATTACTACCCAAATTCTCTCAGCCAAAATTCTGTTGTGTGGCCATCCATAGCCACAAGGGATACTGGGATATATAGTTCTGGCTGTGTTTCTAGAAAGAATAAGAAGTTTTGATAAAGTTATCAGTTTGTTTATGAATATTTTTATGTTGTGGCCAATTCTGCTTCTACAACCTCATAATTGCTTGGAATTGGGTAACAAATATTCAGAAAATAAGGACCTACTATAAATATTAGAAAATAAATATTGGTCCAGTAATCAGTTACAAACCAAGCTGTGCTGGAGGTGAACTTTTTTCTTTTTCATATTGTCAGCAAATAATTGAGTCTTTATTTTGTTCCCCGAATGGTGAGCCATCTACCATATCTGGCTTCATTCATAGGGAAATCCAAGAGACAGACCTATCCATCCTGCTTGTTTTATCCCCCCCACTTGTTCTCATGCCTTTTCTATTCACCAAAGCTAGAGAAAAGATATTTAAGGTTTACAACTTTCTTCACACTGGGGTGTCAATCACTGAAGTGACTTAACATGTAAACTATCTAGCCAGTATTTACATTTCAGGCAGTATGGGAATGGTTTTGTCTTTCTGGAATTTCAGGAGACCACAGTTTTGCTGTCTGAGAGAGCCATGCTGATCCTGAAATCATATTTTGCAAGATAATCTGGCTTCTTTAAGTATGAATCACATTTCAAGGTTTCAAAGGACAGAAGTAACAGTGAACCGATTTCCCTGACAACCCTGCCCGGCAATCTAGCATACCAGAATTCTACTCAGCGGTCATGTTGGAGTGAGAAGAGTTCCAGTAGGAAAAAAATAACTTTTAAAGGGGCACCTGGGTGGCTCAGATGGTTAAGCGTCTGCCTTCGGCTCAGGTCATGATCCCAGGGTCCTAGGATCGAGTCCCGCATCAGGCTCCCTGCTAGGTGGGAGCCTGCTTCTCCCTCTGCCTCTGCCTCTCTCTCTCTCTCTCTCTCTCTCTCTCTCTGACTCTCATGAATAAATAAATAAAACATTTAAAAAAAAAATAACTTTTAAAAACTCTATTCCTATGCTGCATAGTTTTCAACACCTACTGACCTAACATGGCAAGCCAACACTTTAGCAACACAAGGAAAGCCAGCAGCCAGGAGAGAAGGCAAAGAGACCCATGCATTAAATGAAGTAATACTATTCTACCCAACAAAGGACAACACACAGAAATTCAGTTGTATACATTCTGGGAACGCTGCGCATTCTGAACACAGATGGCCTATAAGCAATTTTCAGCACCTGTTAAGTAGCAGACATTAAAGTCGATGGTAGTATGTATGTTAACTCATTTCATCTTTTGCAGTATACAATATTGGTCTAATTTTTGTAGATACAAACAGAAGTTGAATGAGTTCCTAACATCACAGCTAAGTAAAGGAAGCACCATTTTAACTAAGCAATGGCAGCACCATTTCAACCCTATCCAGTTTAACTCTAGCATTTGTTTTTCCCTCTCTACCATGCCTTTCGTTATCCGACTTTCTAATAAACTTGGTGAGCTCATAAACCACCATCTGATTGCCCCCACTGTTACCTATCCTTAGTATGTAACTGCTGGAGACATAAAAGTCAAAGGCCAGAGCTTTCCCAGAGGATCTTTTGCTTCTTGTCAACTTAAGGTTGAAAATTCAACATCTGGTTTTCCCATCATGACAAAAAGGACAAAGCAAAACCAATATGCAATGAGAAAGGGCAGGAAAAGTGGGCTAAGAAATACCAAAAGGCCATCTGTTTTGAAATCTTCTTCCTATACTTAAATGAAGAAGAGTTTACCTAGATATTTTCAGAGATTGACTCTTACTGGAGGGGTGAGAAGAAAAGAGAATAGCAATGATGGAGAACCATTCAACATCTGATTGTGTATCTTATTCCTTTACCTATATAATCAAATTTGTTATGTATGAAGAATCATCTCCCTCTCTGTTGTAGAAGACATGGTTCAACCATGTGAGTTAAGGACAGTCATACTTCACCTATTTTACTAAAAGCCTTACAGCCAAGATATTCCAAATGGGTCCATTTCTTGCAGTATGAATACAGTGAAAGATAAATGAGGAGCCATTTAAATCACTGGAAATGTATGCCTGATGCCCCTTGCTCTTTAAATATCCAACATCAAGTTTCAATTATGCAAGATGAATAAGATCTAGAGACCTGCTCTACATCATCATGTCTGCAGTTAACAATTCTGCATTGTACACTTAAAGATTTGCTAAGAGGGTTGATCTTATGCTAAACATTAACACAATTTTTAGAAATCTAACACTGGATGACATCAAGAAGAGAAGCTGTCAAAAACTGGTCAGGACATTTCTTGCCTGGAAATTTGAGAGGTCTTAAGATTGTACTTTTAAGGGACCAATAATGGCAGCCTGCCTAACTGGAAATCTTCCTCTCTAATGTGATGATGAAAGGTTATTTTTAAAGAAGCTGGAATTAGATACTAAAGGAATCTTTTAACATCTTTTGTGAAAGCAGAAGAGTTTCTAAGAGGTGAATGTCAATCAATTTCTTTTCATGTCTGTAAAGATAAAATGAAGGGAATAGGCTTAAATTACAGTTTGAAAGCTTTCATATCAATCTAGAGAAGGGCCTTCTTGAGGATGATAAAGCACTGTTTAGAACACTGAGAAATGTAGTAAAGCCTCCATGTTTAGACATCTTCATGAAGATAAAATATCTGAGCTAGATAAGCATCCCTTGCTAACGTCAGTGGAAAAAAAACAAAATGTTTTCATGAGATTCCACCCAGCTCTGACTCCGTAAAATGAGTATTTACCAAAGATCTATCAAAGTAGCTGATTTTGAATATTTTCACTGTAAATTCAGGTTGAAATTTAAGCTAAAACAAAGCAATTCCAAAGCTTATTTTGATTACCCTTGGAAGTGACAAAATGAATATCATTACTTTCAAGATAAACTTTAAAATATAAATATGCCCATCTCACCACTGAAGCAACGGTCACTCATACTTCCCCACTCTGGTGTGCCGCAGACAGGTCATATTGGGTCAGAAAAGCCAATCATGCACATCTCTTTCCAACTCCACATTTCATGACTTCACAATGGTAGCTTGAAATTGGCCATGGTGTATTTATACCATAAAAAAATTAGCAAACACTGCAAGTCAGGGATTTGTTAATTTGTTTTGTTGTTGTTTTCAGAAATCTAATTGTTCAACATTCACCAGTTCATCATTGTGTCCCACTGTTTAGAAAGAGAAACATCAACTTTCTGCCCAACAGAAATTCTAGGTATGTGATATTTGACAAATTAATCACTCTAAATCTCCCTGCTTACTTATCTTTGAAATGAAAAAGATAAGTCCTGCTTCATAGGATTGTTGTGTTAATTGGGATAATTTGTGAGAAGTATCAAGCACAGTGCCTACAATAGGAAACAGTTGGTTGTGGCCAAGATGGGGGTGTACTAGTAATAGGCATTGTTGTGACATTAACAGTAGCAATCTTGATATAGTCTGGATTTTTAAAAATTTCTTTGAGGGTTGAGTTTTAAAACTGTTATTGTAAATTTGGAGACCAATTCTAAGTTTCTGAGATTCAAAATAAAATAGGTAGCACCAAATTCAATAAAAATTCTTTGCTTTTCAAACTATCTGAAATTTTCATACTTCTTAAATAATTGTACCTATTTGCATGGTTTGAGTGTTCTCATAATTACCAAATCATGAGTACCACCTGAAGAATTTCTAGGAGAGGTGTAAGAAATTTTCTTCTTATCCTTTTAAATCTGAGTGGTTTTCAAATTTTCATGAGCGTCACAATTATTTGGAGGGCTTATAAAAAGACAGATTGTTGGGCCCTACCTGCAGAGTTTGTGATTCAGTGAGTCCAAGAATTTGTATTTCTAGTTAGTACAAGGATGATGTTGATGCTGTCAGTTCTGGAACCACACTTTGAGAACTGGTCCTCTATTTGTACTCTAATATGAGTCATTATCCCTGAACCAAACTAGTACATGGCAGTGCCACTTACCTTTAGGATACTTGCTTTCCCACCTCGGTTTCTGTATCAGTTATATAATGCTGCATAACAAACCATCCCAAAACTTAGTAGCTTAAAAAATAAAAATGGATTCTTGTTAATGAGTCTATTGTTCAGCTAGATGGTTTTGCTGATTTGGGCTGATTTAGATGATCTCCAGCTGGGCTTAATCATAAGGCTGGGGTCAGTGGGCTGGAGGTTGGCTGGTCTAGGATTGTCTCACAAGTCTGGTACTTGACTGACATCCACTGTGGTGACAAGAGTGACTGGGCCCTGTGTCGCTCACCATCCAGTAGGATAGGCCAGGCTGGTTCAAATGGTGGTGTCAAGTGTCCAAGGCAGAACAGAGGTATTCACAGTACTCTTGATATCTAGACTTAAAACTGACATAATTTCATTCCCTATACATTCTATGACCCAAAGCAAGTCATAAGGGCAGCACAGATGCCAAGAGTGGGGAACTAGATTCTATCCCTTGATGGAAGGAGCAGCAAATTCACATTGCCAAGGGTGTGGCTGGAGGGAGACACAGAAAATAAGGGACATTTTGTAATCAATCTCTCATAATCCCTTCTTCAAAGAAAACACTGGTTAGCACATTTGGTATTCTAAGAAATGCCCAGACACATCTACATACTAAGGTAACAACAGCTTGGGTTCTCTAGCTGACACTCCTACTCCATAGTATGGCTCTTTGAGTATGCCTTACCTCTTCCTATATCCGAGGATGAAAAAAACACCCCCCCCCAAAATGGAGTTACCCAGAATCACATATTACAGAGCCAAACTTCTGCTTCCCAGGTGTAGCTGGATCCTATCCACTCCCACATGTGCACATCAACCACTTACCAATTGTTTTGGTCTTGGAAGAGGGATGTTACATAATAGGTTTACCACATAATTAAGAAATATTTTTCTTGGATCCCTATATCTCCCTCATCCACTTTGTCCTTAAATGCATTTTATATTTTAATAACATTTGCCCAAGACACTGCACTCAAATAAATTCAGAGAAGTATTTTTAAAAAAACACTTTGATCTAACTTCCCAGATGAAATCTTTTCAAAACCATTTAACTCTAATTTAGTATTAAAATGCCACGTATTGTTTCCTTAAGAGAAATAATGCCAACACTACCTCAGGAAAAGGTCAAAGAGATGAGAAGACCCAGTGAGCCATGTCATATTTATATTGCATATGGATATTTTTTCTTCTTTATTCTTCCACTATTGATATTAGCCTTTGAAAATGCTTGAAGTGATTTAAAATTATAGTTCTTTATTGGGATTTATTAGAATATGTATGGAAGCCAAAACTCATTTCTAATACTTTGTGCTCTTCTAGGAAAAGCACCCCTAAGTTTGGACTACAAATGGTAATATTGCGGGGGAAAAAATCCATAAATAAATGAATTACGAATGTAGCAACCCTGAAAATTTGCTGATGAACATTCCTATAGGGTCTACACCCTGGAGTGAGTAAATCTATAGGGTCTCTTCTCTCTTCTCCCCCACTTCTTTTTCTCTGAATCCCTATTCTCATACAAGTGAATGTCAAGGTACATCTTTGAAGAAAGAAAAAAAAATCACAAAAGAGCAGCGTATCACCTAACACAGGAATCTGTGAAAATGGGGAGGACCAGTCTCTCCCGTTTTGCTTTGGTGACTTGGAAAGGAATATATGAGCTCATTGTATGCATAGTGGATAGGAGTTTCCTTGGCTGCAACAACATTGCGAAACATGAAGCTCTATTTTCTATTACTGATCTCAAATCTGGATCCTCCATTTCAGCTCAGCAACAGAAAAATCTAATTTAGCCCAATATGATCTAACTCAAAACTCAATTTAAACTCAGTTATTTTCTTAAAGGAGTTTTTCCACTGCTTCTGTACTCTCTCACTCTCTACTGAAAGAATGGAGAATTTAGGCAGTCAGATACTAATAATAAAAGTCTGGGAGGGAAGGGCAGGGAGAGGGATATGTTCCCACTTTTGGTATGGCTTCGTTCTCATCTTCTCAGATACGTGGGCATTTGGCTCTATATGAAGGGTAAGGATTTGAGCAGACTTAGGCAGCATTTTAGATGGTCTAGAGCCATCTGAGTAGTTGGATCCCTGTGCAGCTACATGGCCTGAATGATCCCATAGAGGCAGCCCCTACCTGCAGTGAGCAGTCAGTCGTCCATGGAGTGTGCCCAATTTGCCAAATGACCCCTTGGATCATGTTCACAGCTAATATTCTCTATAGTCTGAGCACAGAGGAAACATGGGTCTTTGCCAACCACATAAGGACCTCAGGTTATCCATTGGTCGTCTCTTACCAACTTATACCACCATCTTTGTCAAGCTCCCCAACTTTGTGAGGATCAGTGTTAAGCCTCATCCCAACCCTCCATGGGACAACTGGTTTGTGTGTGAGGACAAGTTTAAGTTTTAACTAATTTTTTTGACATCACATTTATATGTGTAAGCAATCTAAGAGAAGTGAAATTCAGAGGAAAAATTATTGCATATTTATTTACCCAAACACTAAAGAAATCCAAATCAATTAATATATGGGAAAAACTTGAAAAATGAGAATTCACTCTATATACTAGCTATGAAAATGACCAAAAATTGACCAAACCAATGCTTATGACTGAACAAAATGTTCTAATTTCACTTTAACAGACTCACAAATAATTATAAATAATAATGCCAGAGAATTCCTTGACTACTCAAATTCATTATAGTAGGCGATTGAGAGTTCAGTAAAAACTCATCTCACTAATAAAGCTTGAAATGTGTGGTTATGTTTGCTAATTAAATCTAGAGATTTTGCTTTGCTATGAATTCCCAACCCTAAGGTTTATAGGTTAATTTTTATTCTCTGTTTAGTGAGCATTCATGATTTCTCTCTAGCAAGACTATAAGCTCCAGTGGGACAGTAAGATATCTTATTCTTCATATGCCCCAGCAACAAATATAAAACTGTATTTTAAATATATTAATAAATATTGCTAGTTACATGATTAATTAAAAACCTCAGATTCAGAAAATTCCTAAAGAAAAAAAAAGACCTCTTTTGACAGAATAGTCTTATATCTGGGTCATACTCTCCTTCTTTAGTCAACACTTCATCTCTAAATTTATTGAAAAAAATATCTTCCCACATTTGTGGAATTGGATTAAGATAAGAGAAAATAGTTGATGAGTGCAACATTTTAAAAGAAAATACAGTAACCATACAGATGTGGAAATCCCTATTCATGACTACAGGCTGATTAGACCATATCAGCTTGCTACTTGGCAGGAAATAATAAGTAATAAAAATAATAAAGACTCAACGAAACAGAGAACTGCAAATATACAGCAATGCATAGTTTATTTCCATCATGTGCCAGAAGCTCATGAAATAAATGACATAAGTTTTGTACATGGAGAGGGTTGCAAAGGAGAAAGGAAAACTTTTCATTGAAATCACTATGAATTTTTAGCAAATCCTGGAACAGTATTTCCCAATGAGTCTCATTTGCAAAAGTCATTATATGTATTTTAAAAAAGCTATTCATGGTCAAATGAGTTAGACAACATTGCATTAAATAAAAGTAAACAGGTTTCTTAACTATGAGACTTCCCAAAACCTTAAATATGCTAATGACACAATGAACCTAAGAAGGAATTATAGTTGTGTACATCTCCAAAACTTACTTTACTAAGAAACACTTTTCCTCAGAGAAGAAAGGTCTCTGTTTGTGAAGAAAAAAATCTAATCTGTGAAACCTAGACATTAAAAATAGTGTATATGTTTCAAACATGCACCATTTGTTTTAATGCTTCTAAGTATGTATTAAACTGATCCAAAGAGTATGAATACATGTGTCAAGTAGCTGGGTCTACATTATTCTTAACATTAAATCTTTCCAAATGTCTGGATGTTTGCCATTATTTAAATAAAAAAAATTTAGATGGTAAATTGAATTTTTCACTTCAGTTGTAGACACAACCTATATAATATGTACCATTTTTTTAAAAAAGAGGGAAAGAAAGGTAAGGTAGGGGATCTATTTAAGCCTTCGTTTTCTCATCTAACGCTTATGATTATAATAGTTTTTACCACATCTATTTTAACTCATTCATTCATTCATTCATTCAACCATCATTTAGGGCCTGCTATATACCAGGCATTATTCCAGGGCTGAGGGAAAAGGGATGAGCAGGGAGAGTGAGGTAATGCAGAAGGGAACAAGGTAAGTTCAGATAATGATATGTATGACCCATGAAGACAATAAAACAGCTAGAGAGAGGGACTAGGTGGATACTCTAGTTTGCATGATCAGGGAAGATCTCACTGAGGAATTCATAAGCAACATGAAAACTGAATGATTACAAAGAACCAACCAGTAATAATCAGAGGAAGAATGTTCCCAGCAGATGAAACAGATACCAAAGCCCTAAGATAGTAACATGCTTGGCTTTTTCAAGGATGGAATAACCTGGCCTGTGTGGCTGGAGCATAGTAGGGAGAGGCAGATGGAAGGTCCTAATTCAATGAGCTCCGTGTCAAAGCCTTAGGCTACTACCTGACCCATAGTAAATGCTCAATATATGAAGGTTAAAGTGATAAGGATGATGATAACAATGATGTTTTAGGAATAGAAATAGAATAAACTCCCAAATGTCAGAGTCAGGAAATTACGCTTTAGAGTAAAGGTAGGTTGCAGTATCAGCCAGTGGCCCTTGACCTTCCTGTCAAGATGTAGATGATGTAAGGATTAGTCAAGGTAAGTAATGCTAATAACAAACAATGCTGAAATCTCAGTGGTTTACAAAAATAACAGTTCTTTCTTAATCACAATCTGCTTTCAGTTCTCAGCTCTGCCCCAACTGGTACTTCCGTGATTCAAGCTCTTTCCATCTTACTGCTCCACCATCTTGGAATCTTTCAATTCTTGTGTCAAGCAGATAGAAAGGCGAGGAGAGAGTAAGGAAGCTACATTTCGTACTTCACCTTCTCCCAGAAGCGACGACCATGACTCCAGCTCATATTTCACTGGCCTGGATTAGTCCCATGATCCTACCTAGATCCAAAAGGGCAGAAAAACAGGGTCTTCCTGTGTGCTCAGGAGGGAAATGGAACAGTTTAGTGAGCATGATTGCATTGTCTCTGCACAATATGCTTAATCTCATGAGCATAGCCAGATTTTGGGGGAGGGGGGGAAACCTTCCTTGAGTTGGCCGAGAAGTAAAATACTGCAGCAAACTTGAGAGATTCAAAAATCACTCACTTCAGGTTATGGAAGGACTAAGCAGATTCTGGGTTATCCTACCCTTTTTCCCTTTTCTCTTTCATTCAAGAAAGTGCATCATATTGTCAGTAATGGCTTTGAATTAAGCTATAAAGTCTATTTTTTAATAAACCACTGGAAAACGTTCTATAACAACAAATTATTGAACAACCCTCATGACAGATTGCTACACAGTGCTGCATCTAAACATTATGGTTAGGAACTGCTAAATGTACCGTATCATAGTATAATATACACAACAAACATAAAAGACTGTGCTGGTCATTTTTCGGTTCATTTGGCCTTTCCTTCAGTGATTATTTACCGAGCACCCATTATGTGCCTCCAGCAGCCACATCAAAACCTTCATACTTCAAGAACATTTTTATCATCCCCATTCTGAAGGGCCAGCTGGAGTCTGTCCCTTCCCTATGGCTTTCCCTGATGACACTTTGACTGAAGCATAGAGAATTATGGGAGGAGTGGGAGATGAGGAGACAGAGGGCTCTCCAGACTTTCAGGTCTAAGGTGACTATGGAGAAATGAAGAGATCTGGGCACCTTTGCATGAGAAAGGAGGTAATAGAGAACAGTGTTTAGGAGCACAACAGTTTTTCAAATAGTGAGACATTGCACAAGTGACTTTATCTCCTTCAGCCTCAGGTTCTTTACCCATAAAACAGATGACAGGGTTATGGTAAGGATTCAATGAGAAAATGTGTGCAGAACACTTAGCTCAGTGCCTAATTTATAATAAGAGGTAAATGTCAGGACATAGTATGGTAGATGGAGGATAGATGTACATATCCATGAAACATGATCCATGGGATTAGCTGAGGTAACCGATGAACTTTATCCAAGAACAAACTAAGGGAAGGATGACTAACATGATAAAGAGAACAGACTGTAAAGAAACCACAGGGAGATAACTCAGTGAATGTTCTGCCTTGGACGAGGGCAGACAGGGAGGGAAGAGAGCAGCATGCGCAAGGCTGTCCTACAGGAGAGCTTAGGGTGTGACCTGTGTGTGCTCTATCCCAACCATGCTGCTGAAAGGAACCTTCTCTGAGCTCAGGCCACCCACTCCCTAATTTGGCCCAGTTCTGCCAGGATTCCTGATACAACACAGCAGTGACACCACCCACAGCCTGTGGTTAGAGCAGCCCTGAAAGAGAAGGGACAGACCTAGCAAAGAAAGGAAGGCACAGAGGAAAATAGGGTGCAGGCAGAAACAAGGTGTATTGGGGGCGCCTGGGTGGCTCAGTTGGTTAAACCACTGCCTTCAGCTCAGGTCATGATCCCAGGGTCCTGGGATCGAGCCCCACATCAGGCTCCCTGCTCATTGCAGGGAAGCCTGCTTCTCCCTCTGCCTGCCGCTCCCCCTGCTTGTGCTCTCTCCCTCTCTCTCTCTCTCTCTCTCTCTCTCTCGCTCTCTCTGTGTGTCAAATAAATAAATAAAATCTTTAAAAAAAAAAAAGATTGTGTATTGTTGTATTGATCTTAGCTATATTATTAGGTGCTTATGCTTGGAAGGGATAGGAAGCTGAAGTCTAGACAGTCTGCAATTAAACTAAATGCAATTAGTGTAATTAGATATATGTGAATATATAAATACAATTGATTTGTGGTATATTAATTTAATTACAGTACCATAAAAAGCCTGTGGTGATCACCTGACCTAATGGGCCAGGAGTCACAACTCCGGTGATCAATAGGAATCAAATGCTAACAAGCAAGTCAGATGGTCTCTAAAAATCAAGCAGGTATTCTTCCAATACTCGGAATCTCATATTGCCAAATTTATTTTAAAATCTACTCACTAATTTTTGACATTCTAAATCCGAGAAAACCTATAAAAATGTGTTCATTGCTCAGGAAACATGAGCCACAAAGAAGAAGCCCAGCATTCCATCCTATTTCCTCGAGTTCCTGAAATGATGCTTGTTTGTTTCACCCTTTCACTTTAGAGCCCTGTAATTCCAAGCATGTATGTCCCAGGGAGAGGTAACATATTAAACTGTTCTCAGTTGTTAAAAACTAGGTATAAAACTATTACATCAAATAATTCGAAACCACCTTAGAAAACAGAGGATAGAGTCCTGAGAGAATCTGCAAAAAGAATGGCTGCAGAGATTGAACCTTAGTAACCCAGAATCCACAGGAAGGCATCAACACCCGGGGAAGAGAGAAGAGCATAGAAGATATGGAGAAGAAGATCCAAAGGCAAACTTCTCTGTAACTTTGTGTGATCCAAGCCAGTACAAGAGAGAGGAATGTGTCTGTGAAAGCTGTGAAGGCTGAGCTCAGATCCCATCACAAAAACGGGATTATACAAACAGGAGAGGTATGACCCCACACACAGGTCTAAGAATGCTCTATTCCATTGAGAAGGTCAGTATTTTTATTCAATTATATGAGAAGCTTTGGGTCCTAGTTTATAAATACATAGAATTCTCCTGAGTGTTATAAACTTTTGTTATCTTTATCGGAATGCTTCCAGGCTGGTGGACATTTTGGTGAGTCCAGATCCTTCTAAAATCTTTCTGCAAGTCTGATTAAATCCATCTGGCTCTGATTAATTTACAATTAACCTGCCAAGTACTGTCTCAGAAGAACGGCAGAGTCCAAGCCTCTCTGAACCCTCATTTTGCTAAAACTAGATCTTAGAAGAGCGTGTGAAGCCCAACAAGAGTTCAAAGGAGGGTGATGTCAGTGGGGGCTGGAGGCATCAAGAGGTTCCACAGAGAAAAGGGAATGTGGGCCAGGCTGGAAGGAAGCAAGAATTTTATTCCCCTTTGTGGCCACCCCAGTGTTTAACAGTGTCTTACAAATGATAGATAGGTAATAATTATGTGTTGACTAAAAAGGAGGCCAATAAGAACTAATATACTTCTCAATAAATCACCAACAGAACATCTCCAAGATTTCAGTTAAACATCATCCCAAGGTTTCAGGACCCTATGTGACCCCAGTGAAAAAAATGTGCCTTCCTAAGCATCTAGCACCCTGCTGGGGAGGTCCATGGGGGCACTGACATTCCCAGTCACATCTGAGACTTTCGCCCAAATCAATTAATCTACAGTTTGAAAGTCAAAAATCCTCTCTTTATAGGGGATGGGACAGGGAGAAGAAAACATACGAATTGGTTGTTTGATTAAATTCATTAGGTATATTGGTGGGTTCTTGTTTTTTCTTCTCCTGATTGCAGTCTAACCTATTATTTCTCCGGGAGGTTTAGTCTCAGTATTCTATGCCCAAAATGTTAGGGGAAAAGAGGGAAAGTGTGGGGCAAACTCTCGTTTGTCAGGGATAAACATGAGTCCAGCAGACCTCTGATGTTGTCTAATGATAATGTCTACTTGCTCCTTTTTAAGAAGCTATTTTGCTCTGGTTTTGTAAAGATAATATGTTTCCTGAAGACTCAACGCTCCTGTGATTATCTCTTTTTTTCTACTGACTGTTGACAAATATGTCTAGTTTCATGTCCTCAGTGGCTCTGACTGAAGACTATTTTCTTCCCCAGCACTTCCAAGATGGCTCCCCATCCTTGGCCCTTTCCTTCTGCACTGGCACTTCCCAAACTCCTGCTTTCAATCCTCTTCTTCTCTTACCCTACATAATCTTCCTTATCATATATACTCTACTTTTACATTTGAGCCATAACTTATGGGCTGATGACTCCCAAATTATAGCTTCATGTAAATCTTACTCCTGAATTCTGGATGCTTAGTGGCTATATCCACCTGAAAGTTTCATAGGCCCATGTCCAACTTGAAGTCACTAATATTGTTCCTTTACCTACTCTTTTCCCTGTGTTTCCTATTTTAGAGAATATGAATCATCTAACCATCCCACAAACCAGAGACTTATGAGGACAACTTTCTCCCTTTTGCTCCCCCTTCCCAAGGTATCACCAAGACCTGCTGACTAACAGGGGACTACCTCTCAGAGCCACCCACTTCTCTCTTTAATGCCACCTCATTCTGGCCTCTAAGCTGCACCCTGACTATTGCGATAGGCTTGACTGACCTCCCACATTTCCACCCCCATTCATCTCCAAGCCATTCTCCACATTGCAGCCAATGTGATCTTCATAAAATTTATAAAATTCAAATGTGATTAGATCACACACACACATACACATGCACACTTTGCTTAAAATTCTCTTTGTTCTTCTTACTCTGAGGATAAATGCCAGAAGCCTCTGCAGAACCTTCAAGACCCTGCATGGCTGACTCCTACCTTCTCTCTCCAATCTTATTTCATACCACTTTCTACCTTTACTTTACATTCCAGCTACACTGGTCTTTCCCTATCCCTCTCACACTCTTGTTACCCACAGGCACAAGCCCTTTGTGTAATGCTGACTCAGCCTGTGTAAGATTCTCTTCTCTACAACTTCCCCTCCAGCATCTGGTTGATTCCTGTTCACCCTTCAGATCCCAATTCAAAGCCCTCTTCCTCAGGACAGCCTTCTCTGAACTACCGACTAGATTAGGCTATTACACACACAAACCATACATCCTGCTCCTGTGTTTCAGACCACTTATGATTTTATATTTGTGATTACTTGATCAATAAATAAGTCCCCTATCAAAACATCGTATCCATGAGCAGGGACTGGATCTGCTTTACTCACTATTATTTCTCCAGATCCCAGTACAATGCCTAGTACATTGTAAGCAGTCAATAAATGTGATGAATGATTCAATGAATAAGTGAATGGATTCTCTATATTCCTCCAAACAATATGTAACCAATTTTTTTTTCAATTCTACCTCTTTACCATCTCTCATCTTCATCTCTGCCTCTTTATCTCCAATGCTACTCATTGAGAGCTCAATAACCTCTCACCTCATCTATTACAGAAGTCCCCTAAATGTCTCCATGCTTCCAGTGTTATAGCTTTCCAATCCAACCTACATACTTTGAAGAGAGTGAACATCCTAAAATACAAATTTGAGCATGGTTCTGTCTTATTCAAAATCCTTTGGCTGTTTCCAAAAATGGTGCCAATTTCCATCTCAGTCTATTTGCCCTGGCACCTCCCTCTACTTCTTCCCTATTCCCATGTGTCAGCTTAGCAGTGATCCTCAACATTTTTCATGCCATGGCATGCATTTAAAAATGGCAATATTTATACAACATGCTGGAGTCTATAGAGGAGTTTCCAAGAGCCCGAAGGCTAAGGAACTTGACAACCTAACACACCTATAATCCCTGTGGCCTGTCACCCCGAATGGGAAGCTCTGGTTTGGGAATACCAGTTCAACAGTCAAGTCTTGCTAAAGAGTGGCTTTCTCTATCACTTTTTCTATCACTTTTGTGACTCTACTATGCCTAGCAGACTTTTTAATAGTACTCTGAGTGTTTATTCTGTTTACATTCCTGTCTTTTCTGTGAGACTGAAAACCCTTTTGGAAAAGAGAGCATATCTCACCCATCTATGAATTCTCATAATACAATGGTTGGGCCCAGGTGAATGAAGAATGAACAGAAAAAGGGACTAGAAAGATCCAAGAGTCCAAGAATCCTGGATGGCCATTAGGTTAATTTCCTTCAATCATCACTTTAATATATATTTATAGATAGAATTAAAGTGATTTCTTTCCCTTCCCCCAAGCTCTTTTTTCCTAGAGCCAAGCTTCCAAGCTACAACTCTGACTAAATAGAGTGCTGGCATTTTAAATTATAGATATCCCAAAAAGCAAAATACAGCTACTCTGAGAAATTGAGTCCTAGTACCCAATAGGTCATTGTGCTTTTTACTGCGAGAATATTTTCTATCAATTAATGCTCCTAAATTCAGATGTTTCTCATCAGCAAGAAGAACGAGATTTCAGAAGGTGAAGATTTTATAAATGCATTTAAAAAAGTCAACATTTTTGGTTTAAGTTATGATTTAAATAAGTATAACCTCATATTTTAAAATGCTAGGAATGCTCTCAATGTGGTGAAAAAGCAAAGGGAGAGCTGAGGCCCCCAGAACAATGTTTTCATTTCTCAGATGGACCTAACAACAGAATGAACATGGCCAGAAGCTCCTTCACCTGAAAAGCTCACAGGTGCTTACTGAGAAGTCAATGGACATCATAAAGCTCATCAGTTCCATCCAAGAAAGGATGGCTCCAATCAACATGCCCAAACTCACCAATTTCCTTCAGACTTTACTTGGGACACTCAATTTATTGCTACTGACCTAAAAACCAAGGAATCATTTCTTTGTGGTAAGAAATATCCCTGCTTCTCTCTCCCCCTCAGGTTCCTGGTGAATAAATACTCTGGTACCCTCAACTGTAAAATGAAGAGGATATAAGTTGGGCTGCATTTCTCAGAACTTCCTTCCCTGCATGGTGCCAGGTTAGGATTGGTGGGAGAAATTTCCCTAAGTCTTGTAAGGCAGCACAGAACCAGCAGCCTTTATACTCTGAAGGTCGGTAAATGGCATGAGACGCAGGTGCAGCTTGTGGATGTTGTCACCCATGTCAACAAGGTGAGCTTGTTGACATGGGACTCTCTGGGCCCACAGCAACTCCAGTTCTCACCACAGAGCTTCCTTCATCTTCCTCGAGTCCAAGGCAATTTGTCCTTGAGTCGAGTTGAATCTCATAGGTTCCAGTTGACTTTTATTCTCTCCCATTTCATGTGCAGCTTCCGGACAGCAGTCCTACAGACATAGCAACTTCATGCCCACATCAGATACATGAGAGCAAACAGCCTTCTATAAAATTCTTTACCAGATCCCACAGCTGTAAAAAGTCTAATCCCTATCACAAACCCCTTACTTCATATCACTCGTTGTGGTTCTCCGTCTCAAATCAAACCTGATACAGAACACCTTCCCATCTTACTTTTCCCTCTAACTATCTTTGGAAAGTGAAGGGAAGCTTCCTAAAGAAGTAGACTATCCTCTGTTACAGGTAAGCAAGTTACCTTCATAGTCACATGCCTCAGGAATGCACACCAATGCCTCATCCACCTCATCCCCAATAGCAGGGGATCAGAACAAACACCTATGTCCTTGTAAAACAAATACCTTAAAAGAAATGCATGATCTTCAATCTGAAGCATCCAATGGACTCAGATCCAAAGGAAGCAATTCTTGATTCCTTTAACAGCGATGAAATGAGGGAGGGAGGATCCTAATGCTCCTCCAAATTTCTTAAGTTCCTAAACTACCTAAACTCGACATGACCAGAGTAAAAAGAGTTTTTCTGCTATAAAATGAGTATTTTATAGTATTTCATCTTAAGGGACAGCATAGGGAATAGAGTGAATGGTATTGTAGTAGCCCTGTATGGTGACAGGGAGTAACTACATTTGTGGTGAGCACAACATAATGTATACCCTTGTCAAATCACTATGCTGTATACCTGAAACTAATTTAACATTGTGTGTCAAATACACTTCAATTAAAAAAAGAGGCGGGGGGGGGGGGGGCCTGGATGGCACAGTTGGATAAGCAGCCAACTCTTGGTTTCTACTCAGGTTGTGATCTCAGGGTCATGAGATCAAGCCCCACATCAGGCTCCACACTCAACGTGGAGTCTACTTAAGACTCTCTCTCTCTCAAATAAATTGATAAATTCTAAAAGCAACAACAACACCACCTCACCTTCACAAATAGCCCTTTCAGAAGCAGAAGATAAAACACATATCCTCTGCATACCATGGATTGGTGTGTTTGCCAACTTCCCCAGGCAACCGGAACCACTGCCTCCAATACTCTGTCAAGTTTCAGAAAATACATTTTTAGCTGAAGACAACTTCCACGATTCGGCCTTGCTTCAGAATATCATGGCCAAAGAGCCATTGTGTGATCTCATAAAAATCTGGTGTGCTGAGAAAATGGGGCGCACTGTCTGTGTAAGCACTTAATTACTGATGGTGCCTCGTGTGGCTAGAGCACTTGCCAGTACTCAGGAGGCTCATCATACCTCATCTCATCTGAACATCACAATCATCTTATTGAACAGTTAGTGATTACGATACTCTAGTGGCCTTTTTACAGAGGAGAGAAATGACCACTCGGTACTGACATGACTTTCCACAGTCACATAGCCACTGAGGGTAGAGTCTGAGCAAAAGCCCAGGTATTCCAAGTCTTTGCTCTGAGGGTGTCTGCTAATGTCACACTAACTTGCACAGAATTATCAGTTTACAAATAGACCAGGAGCTTTCTACCTTCCCCAGGTGAAGATTACCACATCTGCTAAAGTGTTGGAAGCACTGGCCAATTATCAGGATGAGCACCCAGGCCCAAAGAAAAGAACAAAATGGCTTCCACTGATTCCATATGTCAAAAATGCTCATTTTTAGCAACAGCTCCTCTGTTTCCCAGCCTTCAGAAAATTTCAGGCTGTTAAGCAGGGAGAAGTAACCAAATAGAACTTCTCCAGAGAAAGAAGAACAGGAGGTACACTATCTGCCTCACCCTACCTGCATACCCTATAAGAGGAGACAGAGAACCCTTTTTAACTGGCTTCCATTCCCAGCCTGTCTTGGGAAAATCCCCTTCAGAAGCCTCAGCTCTCTTGTGTATAAAATGAGGGGTTTGGAGGAGATATCCCCAAACATCCCTTCCAGACATTATATTCAATGTTTGGTGGACAATGCCCAAGGGAAACAATGTGTCATGGGAGAGCACTGGATAAGGAGTCAGAGAGTAGACTCAGATTAAGCTCATTTGTACCTCTTGCTGGCTACATAACATCAGGCCACTTGGTCAGCCTCTCAGAATTGAAACTGCCCGTCTCGTAGATTGTTTGTGAAGAGCAAATATACACGTGACAATGGCTATTAGTAATTATCACAGAAGAGTTACCTTGCCAACCCCAAATGGAGATTCAGGGTTTGGCTCAGTCAGGTGAACCTGTGAGTCAGTGGGGCTCCAAGACCTATAGCCTGAGGTGATTTAGATGAAGGAAAGCAGGTCTGAAGGCAAGAAGTTTTACTCATGGTATCTTGGAGAAAGACAGAGAGATGGCTATTGGAGAGGACCAGCATGGTGCGTAAGTATGTGTCCCCTCCCAGGCCTAGGGGGCTACACCTACCTCCAGGAAGCTGCAGATAGGACCCAAAATCATTTCCCTGAGGAACTTATGTCTCAGGATCCATCAAGGTTCCTTTTAGGATCCAAGAGACCAGATTCATCCAGTTGAAGAATGGGGACATTTTTGCAGGGGAACACAGCATTGCTCTGAGCACCAAGGAGGACCCAGAAAGAGCAATATTTGGCACCCCCTAAGGGCTCCCACCAGGGGAGCACTCAGCCTCAAAACAGCACTGTTTCCCAGAATGCCTACAACTGTGTCTACCCACATATTTTCTTCTAGTAGTCAGTGTGGGGGCAGGGAGGATAACGGCAGAGTGTAGGATAAGAAAAAACCATACATGAACACATAGAAGATGCTTCAGGGATTCCCAATGCCTCCACATTTGCTAGGGTGAGGGACGGGATGTATATTTATTTTAATGCGACTCCATGAGTGCCCATGAATAGAAACGTAGGGGCTATTTGAGTTCTAGTCCATAGACTAGAGTGGCATAGATGAGAAAAATACTTATCCCAAAAGGCCATTCGACAAACAAACTACCAAGTAAAAATTCAAACTAAACCTTCCTTACTTGATATTTATACTTACCAGATACTTTAAAAATATATTTTTAAAAATTCTCCCCAAATGATATATTCCTTTGCCACTTGACAATACAAACTGACTCTCAATGCACTGTTCACGGGATAGTATCGATTAACAAAGAAGCTGGTCCCTGTTTTCCAAGCCAGACGATTTAATTTTGTTAATGCCACCTTGTTCAGAGTTTCTTCTAGAAGTAATGAATTTCAAGCCATCCCATTTAGAAGAGGAAAAACCACACAGGGAAAATATTTTTGAATGTCAACTGTGCTACTATGAGTCATATCATATAAGACTTTCACAGGGGGTGACATCATCCCAGAGTATAACATTTGGACAGTGTCACATAGAAATGCATGAAATTTTAAGCTTTCTTATTCACCTGTACAACTGAGTGCACTGCCCAGATGTTCTTAAAGGGCTCATCTAGCTTCAAAATTGCATCTCAGCATTTCCAGCATGATGGGACCTACAAACTCCAACCATGGGCATAAATCTCCTCAAAACCCTTTAGAACGTTTTTATCTAAGTACTGAATAGTACATGATACATTTTAAAATAAAGACTTATTTTAGATTGGAATAGTACTGATTGCATTATAAAGTCCCATTATCAATAATAATCATGATACATGACTCCTTTTGACTTAAGTTCCATTAAATTTTGTAATATAAAACAATCTACCAAAAAAGGTTTTTTTTAGATTTTATTTATTTATGAGAGAGAGAGATTGAGAGAGAGAGAGAGAGCAAGCATGAGCAGGGGGAGAGGCAGAGGGAGAGAGAGAAGCAGGCTCCCCATTGAGCAGGGAGCCCAACACGGGGCTTGATCCCAGGACCCTGGGATCATGACCTGAGCTGAAAGCAGACACTCAACTGAGCCACCCAAGCACCCCTTTGGCTGATTTCTAGTTACCAACATGCCATTGGAAGAGAAACTGGGAAGAGGTGGTACTCAATAACAATATTTTACAGTATTCTCATCATACACATGCAGTAGATGTGTATAACTGTGTAAGTGATTGTAAAATGTACTAAAATAAGTGGGAATTTTGAGTACTTATTACCTTTGTTTTTCAGTATAATTCATTTAAATTTTTATATAGTTGAATTTTTAATAACACCTATGTTTAACACAGGCTCACAAAAATCCCTGATACTTTAACAAGTGACTCCACAAACCTGTGGACCAGATGAATCACATTACTGCTTATGTCACCTGTCAGAGACAGAGTTGAAGGATGTTGATTGAATATGACACCCCAACCTATGCCACTTTGGCATTAGGATTATTTTGAGCTGAAGGCCATTATTAAGAAAAAGCAGACATGGGAAGAGCTATCTGCTCTTCCCTCATCTGCTTAAAAGGAGGGCATACATTTATCTTCAGAAGTTGTTCCCATTTTCCTGTATCAGGAAGAGGAGAACAAACTTTATCATTGGAGACAGAGATGGCATGGAGATGAGTCTTCATAAACAAAGCTTACTAAATAACTCTTATCTACAATGAGTTTCCTCTGTATATTTCCCAGTTACCTTCCCACAATTTATTGCCCCTAGAAACCCAAACCCCTTTCCTTTGTGTAGTCATAGGTCATAATTTATCACCCTTTGTTAAAATGGTATATAAAAACTCTGAGCCTAACTGCTTTCTTTTATCTCTAGCTACATTTTTTTCTGTGAAGCCACTGTGCATGTAAAATTAACAACGTTAACACAATTTGTATGTTTTGGATCTTTGTTAATCTTTTGTCAGTTTAATTTATAAGCCCCAGTTATAGAAGCTAAGAGGCTAGAGAAAAAAATTTTCCTCCCCTATAGTTCACTGGGCTAATTCGGGTCCATAATGAGATTTCAATTTTCTAAAGCCAAATTCTGAAGGATAAAGAAGACTATATATAAACCCATGTGTTGGGGTTTATTCACTCTCATGGAGGTTTGCATTAAGTGTATGTCATTTTTTTTTCTCCAATCCCACCCCCAACTTACACTTTACATTTTTTATTCTTTGTGAATTTTTTTTCTGAAATAATGAGCTGTACAAAGGCACATGAGCTTTATAATGGCTACTTCAGGGGCAGAAGATTATGGTAGTGTCAGAGAAGAGAACTCTTCCTGAGAACAAAAACCTTCTGCTGTTCCTTGCAATCCCTGATTGGAGTTAGGATGGCCTTTTGGATCTTGGATAATTGAACCTCTCGGAAGTGTGGCAACGTGTTTCTCCAGTTTCCTTTCAGCAGTGGGGTGTTCCTTCTGACACCTTGCAATGCCAAGGCCATGACTGCCCACTCCATGAGAGGCCTCTAATTGAGTTTTCTGAGGCTCTCCTCTCATGAATGCTTGTCAGAGTAGGTACAGACTGCTGAGCGGGACCACAGTCTTCTGCCATATCGATGGCTTGAAGTTACTTTCTGAGAGGAAGAGACCACTATTATCAGCAGCCCTTACTTTTTGCTGCCTTCTTAAAGGGCTAGACTGCCCCATGCCCACTTAGTTGCAAGACAACCCCCTTCTCCTATTGCTAGTGATGACATCTGTGAAGGACACGATAGAGGTCAATGTGAAGCGTGCTTCACATGGGCAAGATGCTTTCATTCCATCAGCAAAATTTGTTGGGCTGACCCCATTGTCATAGGCAAAAAGGTCAAAAAGAGTGTACTGGAAGTAATAAAAAAAATAGGAGTGATATGAAGAGGATTTGCAAAAAATGTTTTCTGACAAAAGTAAACAAGCACCATCAACATTTTTCCTTTATGCAGCATTGAATTTATGACAATTCAGTGAAGGTGTTTTACTGTTTTTAAAACATCAATGACAAGAAAACAGCCTCAAGAGATTTCTTTGATTCTTTTTGATCTTAAAAAGAAACACAATTTAGAAATGAAAAAATAGACCTAATTAAGAGAATGTATTCTATTTTCTCTTTCATTCAAATGGAAAGATGTCAGCTGTGTCTAGAAAAGCAGTTTGATGAATTCTCTCTTGTCTGCCTTCCATGGATATTGTCCCATTGTCTTAGAATTTGCCACCTTTCGCCTGAAACTCTGAAGCCTTGTTTCAGAGCTGTCATCTCAGAGATGAACAGTAATACTGAAAAGGAGCAAACAATTGCTTTTTGTTTTGAGTGCTGAGTCAGGGCAGGTAAGGTCAAGAGAAAGCTTGAGAGCTAAATCCCAGATCAAGCCACATAGGTAATTCAGAACCAGGAAGAATGAAGAAGTTGGCAAAGAATTTGCAAAAACCAAAGAAACAATCCACAAGAAGCAGAGTCAGAGGAGATTTATTAGCAAGAAAGGGTCTTTCCTAGGAGACAAAGCCTGCCTTTGATAAAAAACCAGGTGGTTTTAGATGTTTCAATGATGTGTCTGTCTCACAGAGATGTGGCCAATCCCAGGACTGCAGTGGGGAAGCGGTGTCTCTGTCTTCCCAAATTCTGGTGATCTTGACAAACAGAACTCAATTACAGCAGAACCTTTTAGAAAATGATTCAATATTATGACATTTCCTAACTCAAGGCTATTAGTTTTGGGGTGTGTAAAGTATTTTGTGGGTTAAATAACTAAAGACAGGAATGCCATCTGTTTTTTAATCAATAAATATAAGTCATTAATTTTTTCCCCTTCAAAACAAATCAGGGTGAAAGACTCTCAGGACCTAGTGAACATGCGAGCTTGTGGGAGGCTGCTCAAGATTCCGTCACTCAGCTAATTTATTTCTCAGCTGAACACTCTCTTCCCTTGTGGTCCAGTTAAAAATGACTGTTACTCTTATCCATGTATCTTAAAATTTGTACCCATAACAGCATTGTTAGATAAATACAGGATCATAACACTGATGCTGAAATACGGGTATAATTCTATAAATTAATCTCAGGACGCTCTTCACTATATTTGTTTCATTTATCTGATGGAAATTATTACACAATTCATTGAGATGTTTTAGTACTTTAAAAAACTGTTTACAGAGAAACTATAATTGAGAATAAAGACTATATACCAGCAGTGTATGTGGAGAGGGTTTACAAATAAAAATCTAAAATCTTCCTTCTGAATTTGGAAACAAAATGGTGAAAAAGTCTAATTTGTTGCCAATATTTGGTTAAATTTTAGTGCACATTTTATTGTATATATAATTCTTATATCTACATACATATTTACATGTATAAAATTATGTATATCCTATGATCTCTAAATATGACATGCCATGTCAAATAAATAAATCTTAAAAAAAAAAAAAAACTAGAAAACAGCCATGGTGGGAGTATTTACACCACGGAAATCAGCAAAAACTAAACATCTGGGTTTGATTTATTGTGTTATTCTCTAGTCTTAAGAAAGATGGAGACAATGTTAGTAATGTAATTTAAACTTTAAAGACAAGGGTGTCCTATCTATAGCCATGTATTCTCAACTATGCAAAATACTGAGGAAATATTCTTCCAGTATTTGAAAAGTAACTTTGTCAGCAAAGAGTCACTCATGTCATCAATAAAGAAGTAAAGTTGTGACATACATAGTACTGAAGCTGAAAGAAATTTCTGTTTAATGAATGTGATTTGGGCAAGAATGAGAAACAGCTTAATCATAGGTCTTATAACATGTGTGATGACAGTAAGTTTTACTGGGAAAAGAATTAGCAGATTGAGATGGAACTCCATTTGTCAGGTCATGGTTGACCTGCAATCATAGGTTGGCCACAGACATGAGTTCAGCAAAAATGAACAAAAGCATTCCCTACACATCCATTGGCTATATGGAATTTACAATAAGGAGTATTGTACGTGGTACTATTATTTGTAAGTTATGTGCTATACATCTGTATATCTGTAATATTTATAACAAAGTACGTATATGGATATACGTACCTAATGCACACATCTTTGGGGTTTTTTTGGGTTTTGGGTTTGTTTGTTTTTGCCACTGATTAAACATTTACCAGAACATCACTGGACATTAGATGCAGGGATGGTTATGGGAAACCATGGGAGCTGACCTCCATTTATTAGCTTCGAATGTGATGAGCCCTGAACATTCCTATGCTCTTTTTAAATTTCTTAGATGGATCTTTTATCTATGAATTTAACTAAAACTGACTTGAATGTGCTCATATTTTTGGCCTATATGATCTCAGGGGATAATGAGTTCCATATTTCTTATTCATGCTTCATAAGATTTTAGAAAAAAATTCTCTTTAATCAAGCAATGTTCAGGCTTGTTTTAAAATTAATTGCCCAGCATACATAAGATGCTCTCAATGGTCAGTCCTGGGAAGTAAGATTGAAGAGTCAGGAAAGGTGAAAGGGTGTTTTTATTTTCATTCTCTCTCAGTCTAAATTGGTTTCCTGAAAAAGAGTAAATACAAGATAAGAGAGGAGGAAGAGGTTCAGAAATGTGCTATGTGTCAGGGAAAGGAGAGTTTTATTTATTTAGATCCCACCATATTCAAGAAATATTTAAATGGCTTATAGAAATTCATATAATGCAATAGGATAAAAATAATGACAATAAAACCAAGGTCACGGGATAATCATGGTAGCATAGAAGGGGGAGCCGTAGATAAAGTGAGAGGACTAAAATGCATGCCCCAAGGTTTTGCATTACTGTTATGGGCAAACAGGATTCACCTCTACACATGGGAAATTTAGAGATCAAAAAAGAAAGCTATAGAAACCAGCTTTTTCACAGACTTGGTCACAAAGACTTCTGGGCACTAAATAACACTTGTATTGGAGAAGGCAAAGAGCCATTTACAGAGTAGCCTGAGGCGTAAGAGCTAACTCATCGATTGAGCTACCTACCAGTCCTTCCCTCTGGTGATGCTTCTTCCTCCTATCAGCTGAACAGATTAGCATTCCAACGCTTCAGGATTCCACACTGAAGTGGTCTCTGTGGAAACCAGAGAGCTAAATTAGAGGAGCCTCTAACCTCTCTTGACCTTCTATTTACTTCAATGAGTACTTCAAAGGGCACTCCAGAATGTTCCCTTCACTCCAGACTGGGCTGTCACGTAAGGGTCATTCAAATAGTTCCCTAGGCAATTCTTTAAAACCTAGAAATCTATCTTTTCCTCCACCCTTCATCAAATTTTACCTCAGTCAAAGCCCAGTTGGAGTCCCAGGTGCTCCATTTTTGAGTATGCAATAATTGACTGAAAGGCTTATCCACTTTCCATGAATAAAGCTAAATATTTTCCTGGCCACTTCCCAGCCAGAATTATTTGAGATGGGATGCCTATTGGCAATAGGCAGTCCTGGGTAAATGACTAAAATGACATCACTGCCTTATATACATAGAAAGGAAGTCTGAGAGCCAAGGCAGAAGGGGGTGGGGGCGGGGATCAACAAGGCAGCTTTTTAAAGTACTGGTATTTTGCATCAACATCACAGTCAAGGCACTGGGGCTATTACACAGAATACATTTCCATTCAGGTCTATTTTCTTTAAAAACTACACTACAGCTGGAAAAAAAATAATTGCACCATTCTTTTGGAGAAATAACTGTCTCAAGAAAGACTTCCATTTCCAGACAGATGGGAGTAGATTATTTTCCTACTCCTTCCACTAAGTACAGCTACACTTCTGTTGGGATGGTGTCAGAAAAAGCCAGCTGTGGAGCCAGGATTCACAGCCCCACAGCTAGTAGCAAGGTCCTCTCTCCACGGCCTCAGTAGGAATTATATGGGGAGCTGGAGCTCCCACCACAACCCACCGGTAACAAGGAATTTCCCTCACTTGAATATCAACAATGAACAAATAAATTGGACAAAATTGACTAATTCCTCCAAAAATATAAGCCACCATAAATCCTCCCATATTGAGAAAGGGACAGGAAGGGCTAGGTAGGGAGAGATAGATAGGGGGCTCCATAATCAGGCTCACAGAAATCCCAAAACTGTGAAGGTGTAAGGAAACCAGAGATAAGGGAACACTCCAGACCCCCATGCCCTGGGTGTCTGAGGGGGGAGTCTTATTTATGACAGTCTCCTGTGGTCAATAGAAAATAAACAGACCCTAAAAAGTAAGCCATTAAAGATGTTATCACTAGTCCTACTTAGAAAAAGATGCCGTCAAGTAGAGAAGTCAAAAAGATTTAAGTTCCCTGGTTAACTTTCTATAAAAGACCAACCCTAAAGCCCCTCAGTGGCAACCCTGTCGGGACTCCTCTCACTCCTGAGAGTTTTTTCTGTATCCTTGCTTAAAAAACTTCTATCGCTTTACTCACTCTCCTTTGTCGGAGAGATTCATTTTTCAATTCCGTGAGACAAGAACCTAGCTCTCCCGCATCACTATGAAACAGATAATAGCTCTCAAAGAAAGAAGGAAATTGAATTTATAATTTAAAAACTCCCCAAAATGAAATCTCCAGACCCAGGTGGTCTCAATGGAGAATTCTACCAAATGTTTGAAGAAGAATTAACACCAATCCTATACAATTCCTTCCAAAACATAAAATAAAAGGGAACAGTTCCTCCAACTAGTTTTATGAAGCTAGTGTTACCCTGATACCAATATCAGACAAAGGCAATAGTAAAAAAGAAAGACAAAAGGAGGGAAAGAAGAAGAAACATTTATAAACCTACTATGTCCTCACTAAATAACTATTTGTTATGGAATGTAAATCAATAACAGGACTCTTCCCCTAAGAGATTCAGGTTGGCATTATACACTCAGTAAACTTCTTTACATTTTAGTAGTATTACAGAATCAAAGCAATAAAGCAGAAATCATACAGGATCTGGATTAAGAGGATAACATGCAAGTTCTCCCTCTACCTCAGTGTTTCTCCACCCTTTAGAATGCTTCGGGATCCTTGGAGCAATTATTAAACAAACTTCTGGACCCCACTCAAAGAGTGTCTGATTCCAGATATCTGGGTTGGAGCCTGAGAATTCACCTGCCTAACAAGTTCCAGGGGACACGGATGCTGCTGGTCCAGGATCTACACGTTGAGAACCACCGCTTTACTACTTTGTAGCTCTAGGACTATAAGGACACCACCTATCTAAGTTTAATGTCCTCCTTTGTAAAATTCATACGGCAATAATATCGATCCAAATTATCTAAAAAAGAGTCAGCTATGAAAATCAAAATAAGAAAATGTGAAAAATAAAATAAGAAAAAGTATGTGGAAAAAATATATATTTTATCAATTAGGAAGAATTACATGAATTCCTTCATTCAAAGAATATCTTTTATAACACATATTATGTGTAATCATTGGAGCTCATAGTCTAGTATGGAAGACAAACATTAAACAGATATTTAATTTTGAGTGTAAATGTTATTTGTCATTAATAAAAATATTTGAACAAAGTTTTAAAAAACTTGAAATAGGAAGCAATAAAGTAAAAAAAAAGTGACTAGAAAAATAAACCAAGTTAATGCCAAAGAGTGAGGTCAAAGGAAGGTTCAAGATAAAACCCTGTCAACCCATCCCCAAACTTGAGTGTACTGGATTCCTTCTCTAGAAAAATTAATTAAGGAAATAATCTCCAGCCCTCCTAAATTACTGTCAAGCAAGTTGAGAAAGTTTTGAGGTATGTGGAGTATAAAAGGTACAACAATCAGACCCAGTAAAAAGAGGCAATTGAAGAGGGGAGATACATCCAATGTCCAGCCCCAGCACCTTCAGGAAGCAGTCCTGACCACTCACTTCAGCCTTCAACAGCACTTTGTGTCTTGCAAGTTACTACTCTGAGCATGCTGCCTCTTACTAAATCTGAATGGAAATAAACTGGATGTTTTCCTCAATCAAGCCCACACTGCAGCTTGAGTCACCTTTAGGCCAAAATGTATTCTCCTGTGCTCATCAGAAGACTTTCAAGGAGGGCTTTATTTTGGGGGGAATGATTTCTTAGCTTTTTCAAGCGGGCAGTGAACAGGGACTCTGTCTGCCCCCCAAGAATAACCAGCAAGCTGGAAGAGCCCAAAGCTACCCATCTGCTTTTCGTGGCAAATTGGTGATTTGCTCACAAACTTGAAAATTCAGACAAATAAAAGCAGGGTTAGATTGGAGGTCCCTTTTTTTGCTCTGCTTTATGTCCCTTTAAAACTAAAAATTATACTCTTTTTTCTGCTCAGTACTTCAAAAAGGCAAAATATAGGATTTCCTCAAAGAGCTTTCTATAAATTATGGAAGAAAGAGTTTTGTCTTCCAGAACTCACTTTCCAGGAAGAAACCAAATTTCTAATTTTAAAATGTAAAATTTACACTTGCTGCTCCCGTGTCTCATTCACAGCAGAGGACAAGTCTATAGTCTCGATCAGACAGGCATTCGTAGGTGATAGGACAGTGTGCCATCAACTTAATTTAGTATCTTGAATCTATCTTGGGATAGTTTATCCTTGAAAAATATCTCCAAAGGTCCATTCAACCACCATCTCTAATTTACTTTATCTTTGTCATTGTTATTCCTCTTTCTTCTCTCCACACTGATCTAGGAATAGAATTGTGTATCTTGATTTGAGAGACCCAAAGAGACCCAACTGGCCCAGTTCACCACATGTTTTTTCCCATTTTTTTTTATTATGTTATGTTAATCACCATACATTACATTAGTTTTTGATGTAGTGTTCCATGATTCATTGTTTGCATATAACACCCAATGCTCCATTCAGTACATGCCCTCTTTAATACCCATCACCAGGCTAACCAGTCCCCCACCCCCTCCCCTCTAGCCCCTCAGTTTGTTTCTCAGAATCCATAGTTTCTCATGGTTCATCTCCCCCTCCGATTTCCCCCCCTTCATTTTTCCCTTCCTGCTATCTTCTTCGTTTTTTCAAGCCTAGAATCACCACCATCACTCATCCCTCATCCCAGTACCACCCTCTCCTTTGTGTTAGAGCTGCTTTGAGAGGGAAAACTCCCAGGTCTATTTGCATATGTAAGAAGTAAGGGCAGACAGACCTATAAAGAGAACAGTTGTGGGGGGAAAAAAGCAAAGTGAAGACTGTTACAGGCTGGACTCTCCTGAAATCAGACTCTGACTCAGATTTGTGTACAGGAAGCTAAATAGTCACAACGTTCAGGATGAACACCTGTTGGAGAGAGAAGGATGCAGATTGGACAGAGAAGTTGGCTGTTACAGCAAAGGTGTCAACCAATCTCATGGAGAGCTCTAGAGTTGGCACGGCCCTGCACAGTCTTTTTACCCTACGTTGTACTTGACTAGCCACTGGATTCCAGATGCCCCCCAGGAAAGGAGAATGATCTTGATTCAGGTGGCTCTCTTCAGTGGAGGACGAAACACCAGATGGGAACTTAGCCACTAACACTTCAGGCAGCTGGAGGAAGGAGTATATAAGTCTTAAGAGAGAGCTGGACAACACACCAAGCATCTATGACAACGACTAAGCTATCCCACTCTTTTTATAATTTTGCCTTAATCTACCAAACTGTAGCAGCTCAGGCTCATTGTTAACAAGAGGAATGGGGAGGATCAGTCAGGACCCCAATAGGAAACAGATGACTCACTCATGATAGGACAATGTAAAGAAGGCTTAATTACAGTGGAGCTATTTGCAAAGATTTAGGTCAAGTACAAAGGAATAACAAGGAGGCCATGTAGACATTAGTACTCCTAGGCCAGAAGGAAGAAGAAGAAGGAAAGAACACTGGAACACAGAAGGCAAATACCATGTAAGGGCAGCCACATTGAAAGGAGCAGAGACATTCAGTTGAGGTTACAGCCAGCTCAAAGTCCTCACAGAGAGGAGCCAGGGGACTGAACACATCAACCTTACCTTCTTACTAGGGCTCCCAACTGGCCCAACCCAACCAAGCAAGGGAGCCTATTGCTGCCACCCACTTAGGTCAGCCTCCTGGGACAGAGAGCTAGAAGACAAGAGTAGAGAATGGAGGCACAGATAGAAACTATGACAGTGACTTAAAGGGACATTTATTTGCTCCAAACACACAGCTTCATGCTAGCTCCCATTTCCAACAGTGAATATATAAGGTAATGTCAATCAGTTTCCACAACTGAGGCCACACCTTAGAGAACAAATTCATAATGCAAAATACATTAGCAGTGGGGGTCCATGAATGTTGAGAGATCAGGAGAGGTCTGTCTTTCAAAAAAATTTTTTGAGCCTTTGGAATGTGCTGATAATGAAAGTCAATGATGTGGTGTGTTTAGAGGTTTAGGGTTAAGAAACAGAAAAAGAACATAACAATAATGAGAAGGTAACACCTGGGAATATACCAGTGACCTGAGAGCCTAAAAACAAACAAGTTGAGGTTTATGGACACGGAGTTAGAATCAGTGCAAACTTGGTATTTGTATCTTTAAAAATTCCACAAGTGATCCTGATGCACAGTTGTGGTTAAGAGCCATTGTCATGTCCCTGAATGGATAAGCTCATGGTAGAAATACGAGGGACTCCTGCAAAACACTGAAGAAAGAAGAAAGAGAAAGAAGAAAGAAAGAAAGAAAGAAAGAAAGAAAGAAAGAAAGAAAGAAAGAAAGAAAGAAAGAAAGAAAGCAAGCAAGCAAGCAAGCAAGCAAGCAAGCAAGCAAGCAAGCAAGCAAGCAAGCAGGACATTTTAGCCTTTGACTGATTTAAAGAACAAGAAGTTATAAAGTATTTGGAGACTATTTTCTTAAGGCTAATGCCAAGCAATTTGAACATAAAAACAACTTGTCTCTTTCTCATCTGATTAGTGTTTATTATTCATATCAGGCTATTCACAGCTATCTACTCTTTGTAAATATGATCTCCAGAGCACATAGAGGAGAGGATATTACTGAGAGTTTTCTCAGTATATAACTCAATGAAGCCCCATATATGTCAAAACCGTAAAAATAGGTGGCAGAGTCTTAGAGAGATGTTAGGAAAATGGCAATCTCAACTCACCTAATAATCCCTCCACTCCTGACTCCACTCTGTATATTCTTGAGCCAAACTGCTGCTGGGGTCCATGGTCACATAGGTATAGTTAAGACCCTGGCCTCTGCACAGAATCAAGTAGAGAGAAATGACACTAGCATTTCTCTCTGGGGAGCTGGCCCAATGGAAGCTAAGAAAAACTAGCAGGGTGGACTGAGTCCTCCCTACCTCCCGAAGCTAGAAGAATGCAAGGAGTCGTGGGAGAAGGGACAGCGCAATAGCCCCTCTCTACTGGCAGAAAAGTAACCATTTGTACTTGGCACACCCACAACCAGACCTGCATGTCCGTGAGCACAGCATAGAATAACACCTAAAGGTGTTCAGCACCCAGAGAAGGGAAGAAGTAGGAGCACTGAGCAAGTATAGAAGTTTCATAATCAATGAAAAAGGATAAAATTCCCTCATTTAAAAAAGACTGACAGATTAAGCTAAACAACAAAAATAAAGCTATATTCTATTTATAAGAAACACACTATGAAAAAAGAGATGAAGAATGGTTGACAATAGAGCAAAGGGCAAGAAAATACCAGGAAAAATCAAGAAAAACAACAGTGGCAAAAAAAATACCAGATAAGGAGAATTTAAAGACAAAAACATGAATCAGAATGAAGAACATTATATTAGTAAAAGGCACCATGTATGAAGATAAAATAGTGATAAACCTAAAGGCATCACATGACAGTTAAATATATAACACACATAAAAATAAAAGAAAATTTGGCTAAAACACAATTATAAGAAGTGATTTTAATATGTTTCTTACAGAATTAAACATATCTAATATACAAGTAATAAGTAAGTCAAGGGTAAATTAAGTAACACTTGATTCTAGAAAGAGGACCTTAAAATCCTTGAATAGAGTATATATTTATTCCATACATTTATAAGATATTCCCAAAAGCAGGGCACCTGGGTGGCTCAGTCAGTTAAGTGTCTGCCTTTGGCTCGGGTCATGATCCCAGGGTGCTGGGATCTAGTCTTGGATCAGGCTCCCCGCTCAGCAGGGAGTCTGCTTCTCCCTCTCCCTCTGCCTCTGCCTCTGCCTCCCCCACCATTGTGTTCTCTGTTTCTCTTTTGGGCGTGCGTGCACACACACGCTCTCTCTCTTGCACGCTCTCTCTTTCCCTCTCAAATAAATAAATAAAATCTTTTAAAAAAAGACATTTGCAAAAGCAACTTATATATTTGACCACAAAAGAAAAGTTTAAGAAATTTAATGTAATAGAAATCTTACAGGTCATGTTTTCTGATAATAAAATTACAAATGAGAAAAAGTTGATGCCAAAAATATTAAATACTTAGAAGTGCATTTATAAATATCTAGATAATCCTTGGTTCAAAAGGTGAAGCTAATTCACAAGCTGTCTGAAGATCTGAAGAGTAATGGAAAGAGGTACACTTCATATCAAATCCTATGAGACTTAGCAAAAGCTAAAATTACAGCTTTAAATGCCTTCATATTTGAAAAACAGAATGTATGAACTTAGTTCTTTTGTTTTAATAAATTAAAAGTAAACCATTAAAATAAATGAAAAAATACATAGGAAGGGGAGCCTGGGTGGCTCAGCCGGTTGAGCATCCAACTCTTGGTTTTGGCTCAGGTCATGATCTTACAGCCATGAGATCAAACCCCGCCATGGGCTATGCACTCAGCAGGGAGTCTGCCTGAGATTCTCTCCCTCTCCTTCTGCCCCTCCTCTCTTTTTCTGTCTCAAATAAATAAATAAATCTTTTAAAAAAAAAATACATAGGAAGAGGGAAATAAATCTAAAATGTGGTTTTGGTGAAGTAGAAAATAAAGTTAATAGATATGATAAATAAACCCAAAAGTTTGCTTTTGGGAAAAAAATAACAAACAATAACAAACAATACCATTGTGTACTTGATTACAGTACAAATAGATCTGACTAAGAATGAGGAAAGGAATAAAATCAGATTCAGGAGAGATCAAAAGAAGTATAAGAAAATATTTCATACTAATCTGTGACAAAAAATCTTAAACCCATAAGAAGGAAATGATTTGCTACTATTATAAAAATAATTTTTACAAGATGTGGAGAACTTGGATAGACCAACAACTACAGAAGGAAATGGGAAAGGTGATTTAAATCTACTGTGAACAGGACACAGGACAGGAGGGTCAATGGCTAAGTTCTACCCAATCTTTACAGAACAGATCATGTCTATGTTATTGAAAATATTCTGGCCATAGGGGGCACCTGGGTGGCTCAGCCAGTTGAGCATCCAATCCTTGATTTTGGCTCAGGTCTCAAGGTCATGAGATCAAGCCCTACATTGGGCTCTCTGTGCTCAGGGTGGAGTCTGCTTGAGGTTCTCTCTCTCCCTCTTCCTCTGCCCCTCCCACTGCTTGCTCACTCTAAATAAGTAAATAAAAAAATAAAATCTTTGGGCGCCTGGGTGGCTCAGTTGGTTAAGCGACTGCCTTCGGCTCAGGTCATGATCCTGGAGTCCCGGGATCAAGTCCCACATCAGGCTCCCTGCTCGGCGGGGAGCCTGCTTCTCCCTCTGACCCTCCCCCCTCTCATGCTCTCTCTCTCTCATTCTCTCTCTCAAATAAATAAATAAAATCTTTAAATAAATAAATAAATAAATAAATAAATAAATAAATAAAATAAAATCTTTAAAAAAATATATTCTGGCCATAGAAATTATGGTTCCCAATTCACTCTATTAGGCCAGAATATAACAAGCAAATCAAAATAATCTCACTCTTAAATATAAAAGAAAAATACCCAAATAAAATAGAACTCTAGCAATCAAATGAATAATACACTATGACTAAGGAAGGCTTATTCCAGAAATGCAAAGGTAATTCAATAGACAATAACTATAACCCCTCCATGAATTCCTTATCATACCTTCTACTCTCTTACTGCTATCTCGAGCTTTCTGGCTCATTTTCTTTGGTACTCAACTCCTACAATTATGTCCCCCTGACAGGATCTCCAATCCATTGATCATACAACAGTATCACTGGCCCCACCCCTCCCCCAACTTTACTCCATGATCAGTCATTATAATCAGGTCCTTACATATGCCTTGGACAGTCTTGCCATCTCTAGCTTTACACCTTTTGGGAAATAACAACCCTGGCTACATCTAGCACCCCAACCCTCATGCCCTCACGGAGGTATCCGAACATGACTAAGGAAAACACATAACAACCTTGAATGGTCACTGAAGTTTGTTACTGACCCTCACAAAAACACACATACACTGTCTCCAAATCCTCCTCTTCTATACTCAGTGTTTCTCTTTTCAACTTTTATTGAAAAAATGTTAAGCATACTTAGAAGTTACAATGGCAGAATGAAGATCTATATACGCTACCCCTAAATTCACTAATTACTAATATTTTTGTCACATTTTCTTGATACATGGACATATATATAAAAATAAAATGTATGCATGTGTTTATTACACACACATGTGTATTCTTTTGGCTGAAGCATTTAAGAGTTCATCTTTTTCATTCCTAAATACATTAGCATGTATACCCTAAAAATATTTCCCTATAGGACTGCAATACAATCACACTCGGAAAATTTACCACTACTACAATATTATTATTTAATAGCCCATATTCAATTTCCCCATTTCTCCTATAATATCCTTTACAGATTTTTTGATTATTGATAATGGTGGTAATAGCCGGGGTGACAGTATTATTTTAATCTAAGATTCAATCAAGGATCATGTATTACATTTAATTATTATTCTTGAACTCTGTATTAACTTCATTCCAAGCAGACTTTCACCACACACTGCACTCCCCTGGGGGCTTCTTGTCAAGGTCACCAATGTCTTCCATGTTACTAAGTCCAATATCCTCTTACTTGGCCTATTACTAGCATCTTGACATGCCTGATCACACCCTCCTCCTTGAAAAATGTTCTTCCCTTAGTTCCAAGACACCATACTCTCCTGGTTTTCCTCTCACTAATCTTGCCCTTTTTCATCATTCCCCAGTATCTTAATGTTAGTTCTCTTGTTCTCTTCATCTGTGCTCACTAGCAATCTCAATCTTTTGGCTTAAATATTCTATATAATGACTCCCAGTTTTGTATATCTAGCCCAGACCTCTCACTTAAATTCCAAATTCATATATCTGTCTTCTGAACAGAATTTCAGAAAGATACTCTGAATGTAAAGGGAAAGGAGGGGGAGAAATCTTTTATTTTCAACAGACATTTAAGTCTCTTAATTTGTATTTGCCCCTTATACTGGTTCCTAGGTAAGAAAATCTATCATTATGAAAAATTCAATTAGCCAAAATTAAAATGTAAATATAATGCAGTTCCAATTAGAATCTCAATGGGTGGTGTTATTTTGGAATTTGATAACTACCGAAGTTTACATAGATTAATAAATGACTAAAAAGAACCAAAAGGAGTGTATGAAAGGAGACACAAGATACAGGGCACAATTGAAAGCCACTGTAATCAGATCAATGCAGTAATGGTAAGAATAGACTTTTCAATCACGGAAAAGAATGAAATACAGAAAAAGATCACAGTGTATATGGGGTTAAAAATAAAGCAAAGGTGGAAAAGAGATAATTATTACTTAATGATGCTGCCATAGCTGACTATGCATCCAGGAAAAAAAATAAAACTGTTCCCCTATTTTATATAATATACAAAACTGAATTTTAAGCAATTAATGGCTTCAACATACCATGAAAAACAATTAAAATCTTGCAAAAAAGTGCAGTCTACAACAAAGTAAGGCTGGAAGATACCATTTTAATAAGACTGACAACCCAGAAAGACAGACTCTGTGTTTACAATGCAGAACACATCCAAAAATGAATGTGCAGAATGTGCAGGAAGAAATTTGCAAAATTTTATTCTTTCTGAAGACTTTTGGGAACTCCTTTAAAGTGATTTGTTACATCCTCATAGTCTTATGAGCTGTCATTTGGTAAGGATACAAGGAATGGGTTCCTAGCGGTTCAAGGCAGTTAGTCTTTGGGCTGGGACAACAGATATGCCCTTTACCAGTTTACCCCTTGGCTAACAGTTACTGCTAAGATGAAGTCTTCTTTACCTTAATACTCCACAACCAACCCCACCCCAAAAAAAACACCACATGAAAGAAATATGAACTCCCAGGTCTCCCCAAGTGAAGATTATTTTTTAAAAGTTCCTTCACATTAGATTCCAAACTAATAGAAAATGTCCAAGGGATCTATAGATAATCTAGAGAAGAACAATTCCAAATAACCATCAAATATGTGAAAAGAGGTACAAACTCTTGGTGCAGCCACTATGAAAAACATCAAAAATGTTCCTCAAAAAGTTAAAAATAGAACTACCATAAGATCCAGCAATCCCCTCTGGGTATTTATCCAAAAGAAATGAAAACACTAACTCGAGAAGATATCAGGGGCACCTCGGTGGCTCAGTTGGTTAAACGACTGCCTTTGGCTCAGGTCATGATCCTGAAGTCTCAGGATCGAGTCCCGCATCGGGCTCCCTGCTCAGCAGGGAGTCTGCTTCTCCCTCTGACCTTCCCCCCTCTCATGTACTCTCTCTCTCTCATTCTCTCTCAAATAAATAAAATCTTAAAAAAAAAGAAGATATCTGTACCCCCATGTTCATTGCAACATTATTTACAAGAGCCAAGACATGGAAACAACCTAAGTGTCCATCGATCAATGAATGAATAAAGAAAATGTGTATACACACACACACACAGAAATATTATTCTTTAAAAAAAAAAAAAAGGAAATCCTGCCATTTGTGGCAACATGGGTGGACCTTGAGGGCACTATGCTGAATGAAATAAGTCAGGCAGAGAAAGCCAAATACCATATGATCTCATTTATACATGGAATCTAAAAAACAAAAAACTTATAGATACAGAGAAGAGACTGATGGTTTCCAGAAGAGGCAGTTGGGTAGTGGGTGAAACAGATGAAGGTGGTCAAATGGTACAAACTTCTAGTTATAAAATAAACATCATGGGGATGTCATGTATAGCATGGTGACTACAGTTAATACTGTATTGTATATTTGAAAGTTATTAAGAGAGTACATCTTAAAAGTTCTCATAACTATGTGAGGTAATGGATGTCAACTAGACTTATCGTGGTGATCATTTCACAATATTTATGAACATCAAATCATTATGGTGTACAACTGACACTAATGTTATATGTGAGTTATATCTCAACTTTTTAAAAAGGTACAAACTCATTTGTAAGGACATGAAAACAGCACTTGAGATCTAGCAGACAGACAAAAACTAAAAATAACAATAATACCTATTACTGGCAGGGATGAGGAGGAAATGGTAGAAATGGGAAATGTTGCAACCTTAACCTATGCATGGACAGATGGGTTACTGTAAAAATATTTCTTTAGTAAAATTCTTGAATTAACATCTTTTTTAAAAAGCTGCATGAAAACAGTAGCCCCAAATGGAAGTATATACCTTCCAAGTAGGTTCGTTTACCCAGAGAAATGCCCAAGATCCTGGGAGAGGAGACAGAAGATAAAGATGAAGAGTTAGAGAAGAAGAAAGAAAGGTCAAAGTGGCCAAGAGCTCTCTCTGTTCTACCCCGAGATTGCCTCCCAGCCACTTAGCCAAAGCACTAGCAATTTCCTGAAGGATTAAAAACAAAAACAAGGGTGCCTGGGTGGCTCAGTTGGTTAAGCGACTGCCTTCGGCTCAGGTCATGATCCTGGAGTCCTAGGATCAAGTCCCACATCAGGCTCCCGGCTCAGCAGGGAGCCTGCTTCTCCCTCTGACCTTCTCCCCTCTCATGCTGTTTCTCTCTCTCTCTCTCTCTCAAATAAATAAAATAAAATCTTTAAAAAAAATAAAAATAAAAAAACAAAAACAAAAACACATCTCACCAGGAGTAATGAGTACTGATTTCCAACACAATTAAAATCCTTTTAACCAGAACTGAAAGCCACCAGCACACAAAATAAGTTATATTACAGTTGTTTGTAGTTTGGAATTTATTTGTCCGTAAAAACAGTATGATAAATCTCCTAAAGCAGCTCAAACTTAAATCACTTTAATGGACAATGAGAAGAGAAAATGTAAAATCTTGTTACTAAAGTTCATTATTTCAACAACATTCTGTGTCGACCTTGAAACCTAAACTCCATTTGTAATAATGTTTCTGGTCTTGGTCGTCTCCTAAATCGTGTATGTGCTCCTGATCCTCCCCTGACTCTTCAGTTGGAGAATAATGAGATCAACATCTACTACTTAACCCTGGTCAAGTTCAGGATAGTTTTTGCATGCATCATTTTTAATTTAATCCTCACACAACTCATGATATAGATATTATTATCCCCTCCCTTAAACAAGGTTCTAAAATACCTGTCTCTGCCATATAACCAATAGGTGGCCGAGGGAGACATATCTGACTCTGAAGCCATGTTCTTCTTACCTACTACACCACCAAAGTTCCAGTGTTCTGCCCCCAGAACCCTAGGTCACCCACCACTGGCCCTGGGCTCCTAGACTATGTGCCTAACCAAATTCTAGAAACACTAGGCTCCCGGACCTTTACCACCACCCATGTTTTGTTCACAACCATTGACCCAGAAGAGAGTGTGTGGGCATCCGAGTAACACATCTTGGTTCCTGAGAACATTCCTTGGGGCAAAATGGATCTTCCACTCCAATGTACGGAATAATTCTAGATCCATTGGTGAGCTCCTGTCTGGTGTTTGGTTGCATCTGTGGAGGTTATAGACATAAGGATTGTGTTTTAATTCCTGCCGAAATTTAACCAGGGTCCAACTGGCTGTAGATACTCCACATTCGGGAACGCTTTGACTCATGAATGTCTATGATCTTGCATGCTAGCCCCATATGAATCCAGCACACGAGGTTCTTGTTTAATAGGTGACCTTCTCAAAATAGCCTCAGATATTAGCTCTCCCTGCAAGGTCTCTCTGGGGAAGCTTAAGAGACAGATTTGCCTTTCAGCTTTCCAAATCCTCTGTTTGGGATTTCAGAAAATAACCCACAATCAGCACTCCCTGTACCTATCATCGCTTTACTTTTTAGAGAGTTGAATCACTTGGAGCTTTGTACTATATTCATTTTCACTGATCTCATTTTTTCCCCTTTCTTCATTTTTTCCACTTAAGGGGCCATTTTCCCACATTTTGTCTAAGGCTCTGTCTCATGAGAGGTGATAATAACTAAGTTAAGTGCTAAAAACTTCCAAGATGTTTCTTGTGGATCATTTTGGGTGGTTGCTTTTCTTCTTCCTAACACAAAAGGCAAAAGAGATGGAAGGACAGGATGTTGTCGAGATACTCTAACGCGTCTACAGCTGAACCGACATGAGCTCACTTCCTGTCCTGGGAGAAATGGAATTTTTAAGAACTGAATTTCTCAAGCGATATCATCATCCTGTGAGGGGGGCAAAGTCTATGAGACCAAGGACTCCAAGGGAGCAGGATGCTCTTCCAACAAAGAGTTCTGTAAGCACAGAGGCAGACGGACCCGTGTGAACAAGCAAAGGAAGCCAGAGTTCAAGTTGGCCACACCTGAACTCTGGAGGCTTCTAAGAGGAAGAATTGTGCCACAGCATTAATTCAACGAGAAAACACATTCATTCATTCATTCATCTACACCAGTTATTGAAGATCTACTCAGTTCATGATACATTATGCTAGGCACTAGAATAGCAAGATAATTAAGACTCAGTTCTTACCACCAAAGAACCACCACCACCCCCGACCCCACTCAAGGGCAGTGGCTTCTAGTGTTTTCTGTCATGTTGCTTCTGTTTTAATATCAAACCTTTGGTAAGAGTAAGGATAGTAACTGGTATTTACCCCAAAGATACAAATGTAGGGATCCGAAGGGGTACGTGCACCCCGATGTTTATAGCAGCAATGTCCACAAGAGCCAAACTGTGGAAAGAGCCAAGATGTCCATCGACAGATGAATGGATAAAGAAAAGGTGGTATATATACACAATGGAATAGTATGCAGCCATCAAAAGGAATGAAATCTTGCCATTTGCAACGACGTGGATGGAACTGGAGGGTGTTATGCTGAGCGAAATAAGTCAATCAAAGAAAGACATGTATCATATGATCTCACTGATATGAGGAATTCTTAATCTCAGGAAACAAATGGAGGGTTGCTGGAGTGGTGGGGGGTGGGAGGGATGGGGTGGCTGGGTGACAGACATTGGGGAGGGTATGTGCTATGGTGAGTGCTGTGAATTGTACAAGACTGTTGATTCACAGATCTGTACCTCTGAAACAAATAATACATTTTATGTTAAAAAAAAAAGAAGAAGATAGCAGGAGGGGAAGAATGAAGGGGGGGAAGTCAGAGGGGGAGACGAACCATGAGAGACGATGGACTCTGAAAAACAAACTGAGGGTTCTAGAGGGGAGGGGGGTGGGGGGATGGGTTAGCCTGGTGATGGGTATTAAAGAGGGCACGTTCTGCGTGGAGCACTGGGTGTTATGCACAAACAATGAATCATGGAACACTACATCAAAACTAATGGTGTAATGTAGGGTGATTAACATAACATAATTAAAAAAAGAGTAAGGATAGTAAATCTACTCTTAACATCCATTGATTGGGAAAATACTTGTGCTACGGACTTACAGATTCCTTACAGTAAGTCAGGGCAGTACCAGGGTGCGGAGAAGCACTGGGTCAATGAGACGAACAATAAAAGCAAAATGAAAAAAGGTGAACCTTGCTCAGCTAGGCATGAGACAGGACTTAGCTTCTAAATTAAAAACTGTTGATGTCTGGGCCCACTGCACCCACACAAACATCTACTAATTCTTTGCCTGATGCCCTAAATTCCTTATTAGTAATAGCTCTGTGACATACAAAGTACTATCAGAATCATCATCTTGCATACTCTTTCCAGTGCCCCCGTGAGATAAGGATTACTAACAACTAGGGGACAGACCGCTGAGGTGGTCTGCACAAGATCCCTGAGCTAGAATGGCAGAACCATTCCTCCACTTCACCCATGATCCTTGCAATTTTGATGTGCTTTTTACAACATCAGGCTGGTTCTGCTAATAAAGGCCATGCATGATCCCCCCAAATGTACTACGTATGTCCCATATTACAAATGGGAGGAAGGAAGAAAGGGGGGAGGGAGGAAGGAAGGGGAAAAGAAGAGACAGACACTTAGCTAAGTGTTTTTTATAATTTTATCATCCCCCTCACCTGCCTACTGATGTAATTATTTTACAGATAATTTTATATATAAGGAAACTAAAACTCAGATTAAATTGCTTGCCCAGTGTCACACAGCCCATAAGAAATGAAGCCAGATTTATAGCAGCAATGTCCACATTAGCCAAACTGTGGAAAGAGCCAAGATGTCCATCGACAGATGAATGGATAAAGAAAAAGTGGTATATATACACAATGGAATATTATGCAGCCATCAAAAGGAATGAGATCTTGCCATTTGCAACGACGTGGATGGAACGGGAGGGTGTTATGCTGAGTGAAATAAGTCAATCAGAGAAAGACATGTATCATATGACCTCACTGATATGAGGAATTCTTAGTCTCAGGAAACAAATGGAGGGTTGCTGGAGTGGTGGGGGGTGGGAGGGATGGGGTGGCTGGGTGATAGACATTGGGGAGGGTATGTGCTATGGTGAGCGCTGTGAATTGCACAAGACTGTTGAATCACAGACCTGTACCTCTGAAACAAATAATACAATATATTTTTTTAAAAAAAGAAGAAGAAGAAGATAGCAGGAGGGGAAGAATGAAGTGGGGGGAATTGGAGGGGGAGACGAACCATGACAGACGATGGACTCTGAAAAACAAACTGAGGGTTCTGGAGGGGAGGGGGGTGGGGGGATGGGTTAGCCTGGTGATGGGTATTAAGGAGGGCACGTACTGCATGGAGCACTGGGTGTTATACACAAACAATGAATCATGGAACACTACATCCAAAACTAATGATGTAATGTATGGTGATTAACATAACAATAAAAAAAAAAAAAAAAAAAGAAATGAAGCCAGAACTAAATCCCAAGTCCAACTAAATCCACAGCCCACACTCCTAGATCCTTACCTCCCTGTCTAGTATGGTTCATGTGGGCAACTTTTGAGGAGCTCTCATAACATCTGAGGATCATTTTTCTCATCCTTCAAATGGGACATTAACAGAAACTACCATTTTTTAAAGATGTATTTATTCACTTGAGAGAGAGAAAAAAAATAAAAAAAACATGTGCAGGCAAGGGTGGGGAAAGGGAGAGAGAATCTTTCAAGCAGACCCCCGCTGAGTGCAGAGCCACCTTGGAGCTCCATCCCAGGACCCTGAGATCATGATCCGAGCTGAAGGCAGATACTCAACCAACTGAGCCACCCAGGCGTGCCGAAACTACCATTTTTTAAGCATACTTTACCTACTTCCTTTTCAGATCTCACAAATGGGCTGCATGATATGTACTTTAGCCCCATTTTATTGGAAAAGATTGGATCTCAAAACAGCAAAGGCAGAGCCCAGATTTGAACCCAAGACTCTCCCATACCACAACTCAAGCACTTTCCACTATCCTGTGCCATCTCTCCAGAGCACGGGCACATGGTGGGGAACAAATGAGACGATGAATTTGAAAACCCTTCATAAAGCATACCCAAGTACACTAATATTATCATTGGTATTAGTAATAGTTACGTTCCAATTATTCAGCTGAAATGTTAGAGGTTGGAGACTGAGTAACTTGCCCAAGATTACACTGCAAAGAAATGACAGTTGGGTTTGTAGTCCAAGTTTTAAGTCCTAGCCCAGTGAACTGTTCACTTCCTGCTGTGACTCAATTTACTGGTGCCTCAGCCTCCTCGGCACTAAAATGCAAGCAATGCTAACTGGCTGTGTGAGACATCTACTGGATGCCCCGGCAAAGGACTTTTCTTCCTTCCCTCCACTGGGATCACAGAGCTGCACAAAACCGCATTTTGAAAGGTCATCTCCATGCTCAGTGGCTACTTATGGAAACACTGACTCCAATAAGATCTGTGAAAAGTTACCTCAGTTGTGCAAGCCACTTGTGGTGGTGCTGTGGTAATCATAGATTTGGGGCAAATGGTGTTTTTTTCATGTCATCATCCTTTCAACAAATGTCCCACCCGCTCCTTCCACAGGGAAGAACTCTAATGACCTAAGGCACCGGAACTTCAGTACTACTAACACCATCTTCATAATCAATTCATGCTGTCAAGATGCTTCCAGGAATTGTACAATTCAGCAACTGAGGTTCTCAAAACAAATAAAAAGACCAAGTTCTCCAGGGTCGGATTTTCCCATGGGAGCATCTAATTCAGCGGATGTTTAACTAGTGCCAGATTTATCAGGATACTTCCAACCCTGCATCTGATAAGAAGTGTCTGGAGAATAAAATCTTCTCTTTCTCCTCCTGGACCTAAACAACTGGAACCTCGCTACTCCCAGACGCCACAGAATTAGCATTAGCCTCTGCTACTTGCAAGGAGGTCACCCAGATAAGGCTGTGCATGGTTTATACATATATTTAAAAATGGAATTCCTCCAGCAGTTGTAGTCCCAACATACTTTTTCTCAGGCAACTCCTTCATGGGCATAGATCTTCCTAGAACACGTTTATTTCGATTTTCTAGTGATTACTGTGATGGTAAAGTTATAGGTGCCCACAGCAGACTATCCTCACAGTGAGGCTGTTCATACAGTTCATTCGGGGTGAGGCAACCCCATGAAGCAGGTAGGGCACATTCCACTGATTCTTAACTCATAGGCAGTTTTCAGGAATGGCGCACATATCTGGTCAAAGTTCTCCTAGAAAAGCGACAGCACAGTTCTCTCTCTGCGCTCCCATAGCACTTTGTTCTTCATATGTAGAAGCTTGTGGTTTATCTGTGTGTATGTCTTTCTCCTTCATAGCCTGTGAGTTCCCTCAAGAGCAGACCAAAGCCACAGATAATTGATTTCTTATATTTGCATCATCAAGCACAATGCCAGGAGTCCAAAAAATGTCAAATGAATAAACTGTTAACTAATTAATATGAGCCCAAGAATATACACTGTTGCTGTCTTTTGATGGACAGGGTTCAGTGAAGCAACAATCTGGATGGACTATGTAGGTTAGGTCAATTTGTGTAACTTGTGTTCCTTTGATCTATCATTAACCAAGTGGCTGGATCTCTTAAGTGACGGACAGAGCCATGGTTCTGAAAGAACACTTGTCAGCAATGCAAACCACTCCATTTGCTCTGGAGTCAGTTCCCCAACCTCAGCTCTGAGATGAGCTCTCAAACAAAACCCACTAAAACTCTAGAGTGAAGTCCCCTGTGTTTCTCTTTTAGCCTAGAATAGAGCACTTTAGTCAATGGCTCATTGCCAATCTTTCTCTCCATTGAAACCCCACAGAACATCGCCTGTCTCTCAGCATTGACACATCCCTTTGCTTAACAAACTCCCCTTCTTCCAACAGCTGTGACTCATTCCCCACCAGTGTCACATGAAGATGACCAATTGTCCTAGGCTCTGTGGGTTATGAAAAAGCAGCTTGGCACAGAGACAGACTGCTCTCCCAAACCCCAGTCACAAGCCTTTTTGGCTGTCTATCCTCAATTCTGCCTTTTAATTGCTCATCACCCACTTCCCATTCGCTCTTCTCTGTGACCCTACACAGAGGTTCAGAGTTGGAATCAAGGGAGACAGATAAAAGAGTCCACCCAAGCATTTTATAATCACTCAGAGGCTGGCAACGTTGGCCTCTCACCATGTTCCATAGTGAAATCTTGTCTTTTGAAGAAAGATGAGGATGAAGGAAGATTTTTAAGTAAAAATGAAAATTAAAATGAAAAAAAAAAACACAGCAATCATCATTCTAGTAGTTCAATTGGCAGAAATGCACCAAAATTTTTTAGAAAGACACCCAAAGAGAAAGATTCATCTACGTGGAGTCAAGAGAATGAAGGGTGCTTTGGATTATAAAGCATTTCATGATGCTTCCACTGGTTCTGAAACACTTGTGAATCCATATGAAAGAAACTTTTATTTTAAGATTTTATTTGAGAAAGAGAGCACAAACCAGGGGGAGGGGAGGGGCAAAGGGAGAAGCAGACTCCCCACTGAGCAGGGAGCCTGATGCAGGACTCGATTCCAGGACCCTGGGATCATGACCTGAGCCGAAGGCAGATGCTTAACCAACTGAGCCACCCAGTCACCCCCAGGCACCCCTAAAAGAAATTTTTAAAAGTAAAGAGAAACAGGATGCTGTGACTCAAATATAATTTTCTATTCCACAAAATGAAAGAACAGATTGCTAGAGATATTAAAAGAACACTTTTTAAAAAAACAAACAAAAACCCCCTGTTTTCCATGCCCAAGTTCTGAATCAATTAAGAGGTGCAAAAAAGAAGTATATAGAGATTTAAAAAATCATCTTTTTCATCAATCTCTTTTTGGAGAACGTGGCTTACAGGCACAGTAATGAGCCCTTTGTTACCGAATCCTAGAAGCGGGCATACGTAAGTATGAAAAAACACAGGCTTTCTAGTTAGGAGCTTTTCCCTGTAAAACTTCCAGTGTGAAGAAGCAGGTCAGAGTGTGTTTATAAGCTGCCAAATCTCCTCTCTACCCCCATCACTCCTTCACCTGCCCGCCCCCCACATACACAGTGGTAAACAGAGACTGACCTACTTCCTCCTCCCAAACTTCCTGACCCCAAATGTATTCTCCCTAAGACACTCCTTCCCAAGAAAGATGGGTGTGAGGCCAGGGTGTTCTGCTAATAGAAAACACAGAAGCAAACAACCATACTGAAGAACCAGTTCTTAACCATATGGGTGTTATAATCATTCACCCCAAAAGAATCTGCTGATTGCCTCATTGGCAACAAACTTTGCCTTGGGCATTAAGGGGAACAGCAAAGGGAGAGGAGGAGGCTCCCATTTGTTGAGCAGCTTCAAATGCCAGGCACCATGTGAAGGGCCCTTGGGTATCTATCATTTCATTTAATCCCTGCGGTTCTGAGAGTGTTAACATCCTCTTTTTTCTTTTTAAAGATGAGGAAACAAAGGCTTGGGAAGATTGTAGAGAAGAAGACATAAGTTTACAGCCAGTTCACAATGCAAAGTGAACACGAACGAAACAATTACAAGGCCAACAGCAAGATCAATCATCCATACCAAACACACAGTGAACGAAAAGTAAACACTACAGTGTTTAGAAGGAGAACATAATATATGGATCAACAACCTGCAAAGCCAGAGAACAGAGCGAAATGGGATTACGAACTGTGTAGATAGCAGGACTGGAAATGGGCATGGGGAATGCAGAGCGGAGAGAGGCTCCAAAGATAAGGGAGGAAGTCAGACATCTTTGAACTGGATCACAGCTTTGATGGGCAGGAAGCGTTCCCAGTGACATGCGCCCCTGCATTTAGGCCCTTATCAGCACTTTTACGCCAGAGAGGTTGAAGGAGGAAAGTCAGTCTGAGAAGGGGACTGGGTGGGGCAGGCAAATGAGTGTGGAGAGCTTCCCTTGTTTCCGCTGCCTCAGAAACCACACGAATTGATATTTTACTATCGTCCATCACACGGGGTGAAAATCAGCAGGGGGATGAGCATACACTGTTGCCATGAGTCCAGTGTTAATGCTAAACAATTATTCATTTCAGACTCAAAGAACATTCTCTGCAACCGTTCAAAAAGGGAAGAGTTTCGTCAACCAAATATTTGGCTATTGTAGAAGACCAAAATAGCTTAAAAAAAAAAAAGGCACACACTTGTTTATCCTAGGAAAAAGTAAACTGGTCCTTAAAATTTGACCACATAGATCTAATAACAATACTACTACCAACTAAAGGTATTTGGGTAATGAAAGCAGATTCCAGCTGTAGAGTTCTGCAAAGCTGCCTCACATGTAAAAATTATTTTTATTCTAATTTTATAGGTAATGAAACCAAAGTGTGAAGAATCAAATTCATTTGTTGTCATGTGTCTTGAAGTCAGTAGGTTAAGACTCCAGCCCAGGATTCCCTGACTTCAAATACTCCAAATATTTCATCATGCGATCTCAAAAAATAGGACACAAAGATACCTAGAAAATTCTTAACTGACTCTTAAGACCTTTGATCAAAAGCCTCTTGTTTTGTGAGTAAAACTGAGCAACCATCCAAATAACCAAAACTTTTGGTAGCTGTTTTTTTAAGCCATCTGTGGACCCATAAAAGAAATATTTTTTATTTTATATTTTCTTCTATTAACAGTGAAAAAAAGCACTAGGACAAAATTGTGCTGATAAATGTTAAACACTCAGGTCTTTCAGGGCCTTTCACAATTTGATGGTTTCTGTGACACAAATACACACACCACAATTTCCAGCTATGTCTGTGATGTCCTTGAGTGAAGAACTGGGTAGAGATACGCATCATCAGCTCCTGTGAGCCACACAAGGGGGTCCCCACACACCACTGCCCACAACCATCAAACTGAATTAATCAAGAACCCTCGTGATGACGTAGCCTGTGAAGAAATACATCACTGACAGAGCACCGCATACAGATAATAAGCTCCAGGTGTGTCATTTATCAAACTAAGGATTGGAAATGGAATTGGTCTGACTTGGAAATGAAGATATGAGCCCTTAGAAAGGAATCTCAGCTTTCCCAATCGAATTAGAGTCAGAACTGCCAACTGGGGGTTCTTAGCTTGAGAAAGCAAGTCTCCAGGTGCAAAGAGGTGAATGAGCTGCAGCCTTCATCTGACCCTTGGCTTTGCCCCTTTCCCTGCAAGGCCTCGACTTGAATCCCCACTGTTACTACTTCACTGGCCCCGGTGGTGAGCTGCCTTCCTTTCAACACTGTTGGTTCCCACTTAGCATAGTTCAAATTTTCCAAATCCTTTCATTAACAGAGAAAGCAAGAAACACAAAGAAGCTGGGTTTTGATCTTACCGTGGTTTGCTTGGGCAAACCAAGGACTCAACAGACCCTGTCCCACTGTACACTTTGTCTGAGATACTTACCCTCAAGCCCAAAGGGCCATACAACTGAACAGCCTCCTCCCTGCTCACTTTTAGCCTATTTTAGCCTATTTTCACAAAGAAGCTACCACGCTAGGCCCCCCACCTGGCAGACCCCTTTGAAAGGTCTCAATATCTTCACCCATGCTTAAGACCAAACATTAGATTAATTGAATTAATTCCCACCTGAAATCATTTCACGTTCTCTCTTCTTGTGCCATTTTCTGACCTAAACCATAACTCTTCCTCATATCAGAAAAGCCATCACCCCCTCTGAAGATACAACCCCACCTCCTACAGACTCACAACATTTTCTTTAAAATACACAAGAGCAATAGCATTCTAATAATGAGAAATGCACAAGTACCACAGTGGAGGCATTGTTCCCTCCCTCTAGCTGACCTGCGGCCTAAGCTGTCTGACCCCTACTTCACCACCTCCATGTTTTAGGAAATCAGGATGCTGTAAGTACTCCAGGTTTGAAAGGGAGACGGTCCTCCCTTCGATGTTCAAAATTAAAAAATTTAAAATTAAAAAATGCTTTCCTTCCTTGAGGATCAAGTCAAGCTCCATAGCTTATTGACCCCAAATCAGTAGTCTCCTTAAAGTAGCCCCCTAGGCAGCGGCATACATACTCCCTAAAGTCCCACTGATGTTAAACTTCACTTGGAGAATTGGAACTTCACTTTGAGAATTGCCTTCAAAGTTATGGCTGACCCAAGATTGTCAGTTATATTTTATTTTTCTCACCCATCATATACACTGTACTTGGATCTTGAAAGAAGGCCAAAGTGTTGTCATTACCGAGCATATTCAGAACAGCTGCCAGGCAAGAGTATCTCCTCCACACACCACCACCCCCCAAACCACCCCATCTCACATAGCCCCAGAAACAACTTCTAAGGACACCCGAGCTTAGTTTTGCAACTGAAGCTTCTATCATTATTCACTCTCACCCAATTGTACCTTAATGAAATGGCTGGAGAATGGAGTGTAACACATGGTGTGATCAAAGCACAGGCTAGTACTCTCCTCAGAGGGGCCCAAAAGCCAGGATACTAGAGACTGAGCGGGACCTAAAGAAGACATCTAACCCATCTTGTGGTCTCAAGCCAATTTCTTCCCACATTAGGGCTATCAGACTGAGCTGGACTGGACCAGCTCATAGTATCATAGTGCTAGCCACTTGCTTCCTCACACATGCCAGGCAAGATTCCACTTTATACCATTCACACTGGCCAAAACAGCTCTTATGCATAGCTAACTCTCTCCCCTCCTTCAAGCTTCTGCTTAAATATCATCCTGTATGCTGCAATCCTTATTTAAAATTGTAGTCATTCTCCACTTCCCTCCAGATTTCTGCCAACAGCACTCTATTCCTTTTCTCCATATAATCGTTACCTTCTACTATATAATGTATTTATTTATTACATTTATTATTTATTCTCTGCCCCACCTGCTCCCCTATGAGAAGATAAACTTTTAGAAGGCAGGGATTTTTGTCCCTTTTGTTGACTGAATATCCAAAGTGGTTGGCATAGAAGCTAGCACATAGTTGGCACTCAAAAATATTTGCTGAATACATGAATGCTAACAGAGACCTTCTTATCCTCACTGCAACCCCCTCCCCAAATATGCTCAATGGATGGTCATAATGTTTTTCCTTGGCCACCTACCCTCTGTTAGGTTTCCATTGCCCTAGAGATGATAGACACTAAAGCTAAGGTGTTCTCATGAACACATGTATAGGATTTTTCTAATCTTGCCTTTTCTGCCAGAACCACACACAGAGTTAACGCCTACTGTCTGCAGCATCATCGACACACACATTGAGCCAGGAACGATGGCGGAGAGGAGCGTGACATAGGGAATGTGGAATACACATACAGGTCAGAGAGATTCTGCAGGTAATACAAGACAGTGCATATGTACAAGTGTGAGGGGATGAGGTGAGGGGGGCAATGTTCCATGGTCCCTGTGCCTACACCACCTGGGAGGGGAGGGATTCCACCCGTCAATTACCATACCCCCCTGAGTCAGCAAAAATAAATGTACCAAAAGCTCAGTCTCCACGTGAGTTTTCACCATGTGGTTTAGCTCCCTCTACAAGCTTCCCCACAAAGGAAGAAAAAAAAGAAGAAGAAAAGAAAACTTTCATTTTTATCTTAAACCTCTAGGACTGCAAAGAAAGGATAAAGATGAGAAAGTACTATGGTTGGGGTTTTTCCCCCTATTCTCTTTTAAAAAAGAGTCTAAATTTTGAAATTATCAGTGAATTGAAAACCATGATTTGAAATGCAGACTAGTACACCATCGTCTATCCAGGGTTTTCCTGTGATTTGTAGAGTTATTCCAAGTGCACATGAAGTAAGACTATAAAATGGAATCTACACTCCAGCACCACCCTGGGCTGGAGGAAGGGAGAGAAGGAGATCATCCACATTTGGGCAGGGAAACCAAAGGCACAGGATCCATGTGTCTGCCAAGGACCCTCTGTTCCACTCATCACCTTCCAGTACCTTCAGGACCATCATCAGAAGGAAATTGTTAAAGCACTCACATTTCTCCACAAGCAGCTTTAATGGAGTTCACATATTCATGTACCAAAAATGCTGGGGTTTTTTTAAAGATTTTATTTATTTGAGAGAGAGAGAGCAAGAGAGCACGAGAGGGGGAGAGGGTCAGAGGGAGAAGCAGACTCCCTGCTGAGCAAGGAGCCTGAAGTGGGACTCAATCCTGGGACTCCAGGATCATGACCTGAGCTGAAGGCAGTCAGTCGCTTAACCAACTGAGCCACCCAGTCAGTCGCTTAACCAACTGAGCCACCCAGCCAACTTAACCAACACCCACCCCCCCCAAAATGCTACTTTTAAAGTTGTATTCATCTTGATGTCTTAGTATTAAAGGGGGTTCTAACAGCATGATTGTCTATGAAAAAAAATCTAATGGCCTCTATAAAAATCTACTAGATATAGTGAGTTTACCAAGGTCTCAGGCTACAAGAGCAATGTACAAAAATCAATTACATGTCTATATGCTAGCCACAAGCAATTGCAAATTAAAATTTTAAAAATACTTCTTATAATAGCAGTAAAAATATGGAAACTTAGAAATAAATATCACAAAATAGGTGCAAGACTTGAAATCCACAAAACACTGCAGAGAAATTAAATCAAATTTAAGTAAATGGTGAGATATAATATGTTCATGGGTTGAAAGACTTAATATTAAAATGTCAGTTCTCCCCCAATTCATCTATAGACTCTAATACAATTCCATTCAAAATCCCAGAAGTTTTTTTATTTGCAGAAACTGGCAACCAGATTTTAAAGTTTATCTAGAAATGAAAATGACCTATAATACCCAAAACAATTTTGAAGGGGAAAAAAAAAAGAACAAAGTTGGAGGACTAACACTCTGATTTCAAGCCTTGTTATAAAGTTACAGTAATGAAGACAGTGTGATATCAGCCTCAACAGAGACAAACAAGTCAATGGAACAGAATAAGTTCCATATCTGTCTTAGATATAATGACAACTGATTTTTGACAAATGACAAAAACAAAAAATTCAGTTGACATAGAATACTATTTTCAACAAATGATGCTGGAACAATTGGGTATTCACACATAGAAAAATAAACTTTAATTTATACCTTACACAATATACAAAATTAACTCAAATTATAGACCCAAATGCAAACCTAAAACTATAAAACAGAAAAAAAGCATAGAAAAAAATCCTTGTGACTGTGGATCAGGCAAAGGAACCATAAAAGAAAAAAATGATAATTTGGACCTTATCAAAACTTAGAACTTTTTGAAAGACTGTTTAGAAAATGAAAATACACATCACAGAGTTGGGGAAAATATTTTCAGATCATATGTCTGATAAAGGACTTGTATCTAAAATATGTAAAGAACTCTCAAAACTAAATAACTGCTTTTTTTTAAATAGGCAAAGGATGTGAACAGACACTTCACCAAAGATATATAGATGACAAATAAGCACAAGAATATGCTCAAAATCATTAGTTATTAAATACCAATTAAAACCACAGTAAAATATTAATATATGCATATTAAAATGGCTGAATTTAAAAAGACTAACTATACCAAGTGTTGGTGAGGATGTGGAGGAACTGGTAAAACTATAAAATGGTTCAACCATTCTGGAAAACACTTTGGCATTTCTTTAAAACCATTCAGTTCCATTAAAAGTCAAGCATTTACTATGATCCAGCCACTCCACTCCTAGGTTCTGGCCTAAGAGAAGTAAAACCATATGTCCATGAATAGGAATGTTCATAGCAGCTAGTTTGTTCATAGCATAATGCAATGACCAAAAGCTGGAAACAACCCAAACACCTATCAACAGGTGAATGGATAAACACATTGTGGCATATTGCTACAATAAAAATGAATGAAGTATTGATATAAGCATAACATGAATGAATCTCAAAATAATCATTCTGAGTGAAAGAAGCCAGACCCCCCCAAAAAAAGTACGTATTGTATTCATACAAAATTCTAGAACATGCGAACTAATCTATAGTGACAGAAAGCAGATCAGCTGTTGCATAATGATGGGGGGATTTAGAGAGGTGTGGGAGGGAGAGATTACAAAAGGGCATGAGGAAATTTAGGGGGATGATGGATAGGTTCATTATTTTTATTGTGGTGATAGTTTCACAAGCATATACATGTCAAGACATCAAATTGTGTACTTCAAATATGTGTAATTTACTGTATATAAATTATATCTCAATCTGGGTTTTTTTTATTTCAAATTTTTTTTAAAAAGAATGATCTAAAAAGATGTTAATATCCATAAGCCTTAAGATGTGATCTCTTTTATCAGCTCATGTCTTACTGGGGAAAGAGAATGAATGATTTTTAAGGACAAAATTCCTAACTTTTCCAAGAACTTACCCTAATGACACACTTACTAGGTAACGCAAAGCTCTGACAAAAGTTTTAACGATGGTGTGTAATACTGAATCCACTCAAGGATACTTTCTTTTTACTCAAAGTTGCCATGCAAGCCCATATAAAATTAAAGGATGGGTACTATCTGGCCTGGAGCAGTTTTTCTATTTATGCCCCTTATGCCTTTATTTCTCTCCTCTACCCAGGTCCCCAAGAAGTAAGAATCAATCAATTCAAAACAACAACAACAGGATAATTTTCTGGATCCCAATTAGCCATCTTAACCTCTTGATGCTTCCCCAAGGCCAAGAGAGGGAACCTTATGTAGTCAGGACCCTGGCATGCTGTGTGGATGTGGTCTCATCTTTAGATCACCCCCAGCTTACTGAACTACAAAGAGGACATCTGGTCCTCGCTGAAATTCTTCGGCTTGAGAAAGTTCAGCTCTACCATTCGTGTCAATTAGAACAAGTACTACTGATCATAAATGAAGAGAGTGCTCTAGAGAATGGGGAAATAGAAATGTGTCATGTCCTATAATTTTCTAAATAGCCTTCTAAAGATTCCCCATCCCATGAGCTGACTAGCATATGAGGTTCAGCACTGCACGGGTGCCCAGTGCTGGCACCCGACCAGCTCAACTGGGAGCGTTCCAAACACCAAGCTGAGTGAGCGAAGGGAAGGACACTGAACCTCTCTGTGCTCTTTTCATTAACAAGGTGAAGGGTTTCTGGCAGAGTCAGATTTCTGGAGAGGAATCATCAGTTAGCCAGCAGAGACCATTTCAAATCCTGCTTCCTGTCAGATAGCATCCTAACTCATGATGAAATCGAAGGCGAGCTCCAAAGCTACAGAGTCGGCCACTTGGCTGCCGGCAGAGTGTGGGCAGCCCTCAGCAACTTTGACCTCCTTGCATTGAAATGAGAGGAAACTGTGATCCCGGGCTGACATTTCCGCAGAGCATCGCCTAACTCTCCCAAGAGGGGGACCACAACTCACTGATAATGGGGCTTTGAAGTATCTGGCCCAGGGCCAGGAAACATTGGAAGTGTCCTTTGGAGAATATCTGTTTTAGATTACTCCCAGTTTATAGGAAGCCACACATGCTAACTTTAGCATTTCTCCTGCCTTCAGAATGCAGGGGCTTTAGAAGATTGATTGCAAGCCTGCTCTTTTGGCTCCAACTTAAATGGCAGGCCTACTGGGTTTGGGTGGTTTGGTTTGGAATTTTTTCCCCTTCTGTGCTGCATTCTAACCCTACATATACTTCGCCTCCAACTGTCTTAATCCTCATATCACATGGGACATTCTATTTCTCCTATTTCTCTATTTCAAAAGGTGTTTCCACAACAGAAACCTAAATCTACCTGACAGTTAAATGCTAGCCTAAAGTGCCTCCTTATAATACCACTTCGGGTGTGTGATGACTCAAATGATGTGCCCCAAAATATGCCAAAGCAGCTCTCTCATTATAACTTAAAAAGCCCTATAATGGTATTCTGCCACTCAGGTCAAAACAATCAGAAATTGGTTCTCCTAAAACACGTGCTGTTAATTCTTCCAACAAACCCAAATTGATTTGGCCTTGATTGCTTCTCTCTGTAGCAATTGGTTCTGATAAATACAAATTGTAATCTAAACCCTCACCCCCAAAGTGTGGTTTTTGAGCTGGCAGCATCACCATCACCCTGGGAGCTGTGAGAAACTCCTGCTGCTCTATTCCACCCGAGAAATTAGATTTTCTTCTAGTCTATTCTAATCTTTGGGTCTTAAACTAATACTCTTATCTGCCCATTAAGAAAACAACTTTTCCATCAGGTTAACACTCTGAAACCCAGCCCAGCCACTTCCCGGCTTCCTTTCCAGCTTTATTGCCCAGGCCACTGAAATCCCAGTAAACTTTGGGTCAAGCCTCTTTGTTATAAGGGAGGTTGCCAGTGTCTATGTGCCTGGCCACCCACTGGCTTCGGCAACTCCCAGTGTATTACACACAAATGCAATATGGGGCATGGAAAATAGTACATAAATGTAGCAGACCAAGGGCCAAGCGTGCTGGGAGTGTGGACACTGGTCCCTGCTAGATCACTGTGCCCTAACCCAGATGGCAATGGGCAACGAGCACCTGCATTTGTTCATTTATAAATTCAACAAATATTTACTTAAAGTAAGCTTACCAAGCATTTACATGTGCTTTTGGAGGCCAGGTACTAGTCTAAGGATTTTACCTTAATTACCCGATTTAATCCTCACAGCGGCACTGCAAGGTGGGTATTTGTACCCCCATCACCCACTGAAGCATGGCTTCAGAGAGTCTGAGCTCTTTATCACTATTATCTTACTCTACCAAATGCCACTGTGTGCTGAGCTGTGAATCCTTGCCATGTGGACTATACTATCTGGGAGATGAAACATACATTAAAGATAATGCCTGGTTAATCAAGATTAAAAGCACTGCAAAGGAGAAGTGTAAGATGCAGTAAGAACATACAACAGGGATGATTACCTATTCTGGGGGCTAGGGAATGCTTCCCTGAGAAAATGACATTTAAAGTTTTCTATAGACCTAGAAATTATAGATTCTACCCTGAGGGACACAGAAATCCGAAAGGTACAAGCATCCTTGATGGTTTCTAAAACATTTATACTGCCTACCCCCAATGCACAAGGGTACTGTGTAGAGAATTTTGTTGAATACCTACTATGTTTACTTGGTTCAGAGCTACAAAGAACAGTCCTGTTCTTTGCACAGCATAGTTGATGAAATAAGATTCACATTCATTCATTGATATTTATCACACAAATTGAAAGTCTGACTCTGGAGACAAGACAAATAAAGCAGAATTCCCAAAATAATAATGACATATCTAAATAGCAGGTAACACTGAGTGCTTACTATAAGCTAAGTGCTCTGTGTACATTTTGTCATTTAAAGTTCACAAAACCATTTAGGGCATATTCTACTCTTAGACACTTTTTGGAGTTGAATCAACTCAAGTTCAAAGAGGTTAAGATACTTGCCCAAGGTAACATGATCCACAACAAGTGGGAACGTTGGAATTAAAACCCAGGTCAACTCCAAAGCCCCTACTCTCACCACCTCAGGGTTTCTAAACTCCAGTGCCTCCAGCCAACCTGATATGGAATATAAATCAGGGAAGCAAACCTGAGAGCACCTGCCTTGCTCCAACCGATAGTAGCTACGGAGCAAGGAGGGCCCTGTGATGCCGACCTTCTGATTCTTGAAGAAAAGCCAGAAGTTTGATTTCTACATGAAATCCCTTTCCCAGGTTGACAACTAATTGTTTAAAGCTTTAAATGCTATGAAAGGCATATCAAATACCTTTGTAGAACCAGACCTGGCCTGCTGGCCACCAGTTTACCCTCTCTGCACTTCCCCATATCACTCCCGATGCCTAAGGAAGCCACAAACTCGTGGAGAAGACAGGTGCATAAACAAAGGCCAATTAGACTTTCTAAGATGAGTGGAATAAAAGCTAAGTACTGTATCTGAGATGAACATAAAAGGATAAATATATTCGAAGCAGATAGAGGCACAGAGAAAGCTCCACCAACAGAAGCATTTGAGTTGATGTGTTTGGGGCTGCTGAGTAGCAATGCAGGTAGAGAGGATAGCACATATGAAACCTCAAGAAAACACCACATTCTCAAGAAATTATAGCAGCTTGAAGTCCGTAGCACTAAAAGGGAGCTCAAGAGTATTAAAAGGCCAGGTGGATGTGGTAAGCAGAGGCAAGATCTCAGGTGATTCTGTGTGCTCCCCTGAAATGGTTGCTCTTTATTCAATGCTTTCAAGCACACGAACCAACAGGGCATTACATAAATCTATCAGATAGACACTTTACAGAAATGCCTCTGGCAAGAAGAAAGTGACCAGAAGCTGTAAGATCAGTAAGAAGGTAATTGCAATAGTCAAGAGGGATGGCAAAGGCCTGAACTGGCGAAAGAGGAAGGGAGACACAGAGGTGATAAGAAAGTAGGGTCAAGAGAGCCAGACGACTAATTGCGTATGGTGGCATGAGGTGAGGAGAAGGGTTGGCTCTCAGGTGTCTGGCCTCTGGCTAAATGGAAAGTTAAATGCAGTAAGAGGCAGCACCTGGCAAGTGAGTCCCCAGGTAAAATTCAATTGCAGCAAAGAAATTTATTAACTCTAAATAAGGAGCTGAAGATGGGACAACTTTATCAGTGACTTATTTATAATAGAAACTCCAAAGGCTCTCTAAAATAAGTGGAGGCATTGGAGGCATATTGCAATAAAAACTCCAAACAGATTCAGGAAGTGTTACAAACAAAAATCAGAAAGATGAGAAATAATCTAAGATAAAAGGAGAGAATTCCACAAGAACCATAAAGACAATGATTACTACCTACGAACATTAAATGAGGCTATGGTATATTGGCTGCTAAGGCAGGAGAGGGAAAGCCAGAGAGTTTTGTTGAGAGACAGCTGGTGGTTCCGACCTGGGAGGGAATGCACGGGCTTCGGAGTCTGAGGGACCAGGGTCTGAATCCCAAGTTAATTACATACTGTAGGACCCAAGATTCATGGTTTATGTATTCTGAGCCTCACTTCCCTCTTATGAAAAATGAAGAGAATCATCTTGGGGTGCCTGAATGGCACTGTCAGTTAAGCATCTGACTCTTGGTTTCCACTCAGGTCATGATTTCAGGGTCGTGAGATCGAGGCCCATGCTGGTACTTAAGATTCTCTCTTCCTTCGCTCCTCCCCACCCCCTCTCTAAAATAAGTAAATAAATCTTTAAAAAAAGAAAGTCATCTCTGTACTGAAGATGTGTAAAGCATCTTGCTCACCATAGGTCCTCAAGAGACCCTTATTTTTCCTCAGAAGACCTTTCACTGGCATTAAATCCTCAGGGGAACTGAAGCTTGCTCAGCACGGAGACAGGCAGACAGATACACACTTTTACAAGCATTAGGTCACCCAAGCAAATGACAGAATAGACTGTGCCTGAGCAAGTCAAGAACAGGAGGCTCCCTAAATCTGGAAAATCTTTCTTCTTTCCGGGAGGTCTCAGTGGGGTGGAACCAAAAGTTTGCAACCCTCCTGTTAAATAGAAGGCGGAGAAGGGTCAGAAATGTATCCTCCAGGCTGAGAAGGCACTTTAAGACTAAAAACAAGGCAAGCCACTCCATACCGTTAAGTTTCATTCAAGATAACCTATGGATGAGAGAAACAAAGATCCAAACTGTACAACTATCCCCTGCAAGATCCAGACCTTAATCCCCAGCTTTTATAGACCAAGGGGTGTTGTGGTGAGGTCAAAGGGAAGTTATCTAAAGTGGCACCTTCTGTGTGTCAGCCATCTTTACTAATCATCTAAAGTGGGGCCTTCTTTGCCCATCCTCTCTTCTAGTTAGCTAAAGTAGCGACTTCTGTGCACCACTTTAGGGAACATCAGAACAAGCCTCTGGTCAGCGCATACATTGCGTTCCCAGGGACCTAAAACACGTAGCCTGGAGGAAGGTCACTGGGCAGGCATGAATAAGATGGAGGGCCAAAGATGACGTCAGTGTTGCCAGCACTCCTGCACCTCCCTACAGATGAACCGTGGATTTTTCTCAGTTTAGAGTCCTGTGGGTAATGTCAATGAAGTGCTGGGAAAGTGTCTCGCAGATAAAAGGCTCCATCCCAGAAGCCTTCCATGGGATTCACTGATGCCTACCATCTACACGTCAACCCCAGGGCAGGACCAGGAAAGATGAAAGTTTCTCACTCGAGCCTCTTCCTAAGTTATGAAACCCTCTCCTCCTGTAGAAGTTTGGTCCAGGGGAGTTTTTAAGAAGACATGCAAATACCGGTCTTGAAGTCATCCTCCCTCCTCACCAAGCTTTACTGCTTCTCTTGTTACCCAATTACCTTATAAAGTCATAGACACATGTCTCTGATAGAGACAGACCTATGTGTCTCTAAATGAAAGAGGGCCACCCTCTCTCTTCAGAAAGGAAGGTGCGGGGACAAAAGGTAGCCATGGTTTTAGAGGAAGTTGGAGATCTAGGGAAGTGAGAAAATAAAATATGGCCTTCTAGCCGGAATTTGAACCAAGCTGCACCCCAGCTCCATAACTGGATCTCCAATATAATCATTATCACCATGGAGTAGGAGGCCTAAATACCCTTCTAAAACCTAAGTCTCTTGGGAATAAGAAAAAAAGGTAGAGGGGTGAGAAGGAGAGGAGGGAAGAGATGCAGAGTGAAAAAAGATAGAACAATAATTAAAATTTGTTTTCAGAATGAGTACGCAAACAAGAATTCCAGAACAGATTGGAGAAATGCACTGCTGAGAGAGCAAGCAAAACCAATAATTGGAACATGAATTAAGTCCAAATGATATTTTGTGGAATAGTCTGAAAAAAATTATATGTGAGGGTTAAAAAGAGATCAAAAAAGGCATAGTATCCATTTTCTTAAATAAGAAAATTTTTGTAAGAGACAAAAAAATGAAATAACAAATAGCAGTAAATAAGAACCCAAGAGAATTTTTGGAAATAAAAAATCTAGTCATTAAAATAAAAAAATTCAAATGATGTGAATGACACAAGTTCAAGGGTTAATACGCAAAGATTATCAGATAGCAGTTAGATTAGAAATAAAAATTCAAAGGTAGAAAAATATGTTGGAGAAACTTTAGAATACATTCCTAAATAACTCATGAAAAATCACAATGAAAGTTATGAAATCTTTAGAAATGCAAGAAGACAAAAGTACTGTATAAGTGGAAAAAAGCTTGTGGAATATAACTAAAATCATATTTGCAGGGAAATTTGTAGTTTGAAATGTACTTATTTAAAATAAAAAGGAATAAAATAATGCATTAAGCATCCAACTCACAAATCTAGAAAAAAAGAGAATAAATCTAAAACCCAAAGCAATAGAAGGAAAAAAAACTCTGAAATAATATGTAATGAAGTAGAACATAAAGAAATAATAAAAAGTAGAATAAAAAGTAAAAATTTAAAAAATTAATAATAAAACAAAAGAACAGCAAAACTAAAGTTCATACTTCCAAAACAGACAACAAAAGAGACAAGATTTAGCACAATGGATCAAAAACGGTAGAGAAAAGTTATAATTAAACAATATTTAGAGGAAAAAAGGACATATCCATAGATAAAGCAGAAGTTTAAAAGAGGATTTATGCATTAAGCTTTATGCCAATACATTTTTAAAACTTAGCTTAAATATAATTTATATATATGCTATAAATATTATATGTAATATATAATAAAAATACATATAAGTAACATATTTTACATAACAAATAATATCTATTATCTCCAAGATTTGCTTAATAGAAAACCTGAATAAACAAAAAAACACATGAAAGAAATGGAATTGGTCATCTGAAGTACTTCCCTTCAGTGGACACCAGGTTCAAGGGTTTTTATGGGACAAACCTACTGAAACTACAAGGAAGGGAAGGTTTTATAGATTGGGTTTTATAAAATAAATGGAGATATAAAATATCACCTTTGTTTCTGATGAAGCCCATTAGTGGCTTTGATCTGCTTCTACAATGTTTTCATGAAGCCAACCTCCCACATTTAAACTCACCCACTAATTACAGGCACCACTCAACAACTTCAGAGAGTCGAAAACGTGTTCAGTTAGCAAGAGAGCTGTTTGAGATGTTTCAGCAGATAGGTGTCATGACTGATAAGAAGATTAATTTGGCACCCATGTACAGGACGAGTTGGAAGTCATAAATACCAATGGCAAGGAAAACCTTTTAAGAAGAGATAAGGGCATGAGTTAAGCAAGAGCAATAAAAACACAAGGGATGAATGCAAGACACTGCATGGACAGAAGCAACAGGACTGAGTGATGGATACAGTATTTTTAAAAACAGGGAAAAAGGAGGATGCAGAGAAAAAGAATTTCACTATAAGGCAGTGGTTCTCAACTGGGAGTGATTTTGTCCCCTAGAGAATATTTTTCAATGTCTGGAATTAGTTTTGAATGTCACGACTGGAATGCTGGAGGTACTACCGGCATCTAGTGGGTGGAGGCCAAGGCCACTGCTCAACATCCTACAGTGCGTAGGACAGCCTCCTACCGCAAAGAGGTATCCAGCCCCCGCTGTCAACGGTGCTGAGGCTGGAAAACCTCAGAGTGATGGGAAGGAAAGTAGTACCTTTAAACCAAATTATGGAAGTTAAAAGGAGATGAAGACTTTTGAAAAGAATAGGACAAGCTCTGTGTTACACGCATTGCATTCTAGGAATTCGTAATACGTACAGGTTGGAACGTTCAACAACCAGTAATGCAACAATTATGTAAACATAAGCTTATCAACTTGGTTGGCTACAGCACCATATTGGCAAGACCTTGGATTTTGAAACCTTACCTGAACACAAAGTGGGGCTCAAAAATTGGCTCCGTGGGTGGTGATATTTTCAGAAAACATTGTAGATTCTCCGATCCGTGGCCTCCTCAGCACATTATAATTATTCTCAGGGAGTTCTAGTGAGGAGTAAATGAAAAATACATGGAGGTTCCAACACAGTGTCTGGCACAAACTGGCTGTTCAATAGACATTATTTTTCTTTACTGTTTTTGAAATTAATGTTATATATTTCTTTCACAGTATATATTTATTATGTGCCTAGTATGTGCCAGAATAATCCGGAAGTGGGGAGTATCCTGAAATGGGTATAACACCACCAAGTAGTCCTTGTATTTACAACTGCTATTATCAAGAGAAAATGAATAGATAGGGTATCCCTTATTAGAAAATGAATCACTCAGGGAGCCTGGGTGGCTTAGTTGGTTGAGCATCTGGCTCTTGATTTCAGCTCAAGTCATGATTTTGGGGTCCTGGGATAGAGCCCTGCATGGGGCTCTGCTCTCAGGAGGGAGTCGCTTGAGGATTCTCTCCCTCTTCCTCTCCTTCTGCCCCTTCCCCCACTTATGCTCTCTCTCTCTCTCTCTCAAAATAAATTTAAAAATCTTTTTAAAAAATCACAAAATTTAGGGGAGCAAGAAAGGCAATTACGATTACCTGTATATTTCTCAATTTCAGGTCATGCTTTATGGCCTTCCCGGGCAATTGTTAATCCTTGGGCATTCGGCAGCCATAGATAAGGCCCTGGGAATAAAACTAGGAGGCAAGGCCCCTACCACTGAGAAGCTGAGCACAGATTCAAGGACATAGGACATGGAAATCAAAAACCATGTAGGTTGGACAAAGTGTTGTGTGCCAAGTCTGCTCTTCTCCCGTCTACTGCACACCCACCAGCTTTCTCTGCATCACCACCATATTCAACCTCTGCCATGGTCCTGGGGCCTCTGCACTGCCGGACTCTGTTCATCAAACCCACCAAGCACTGAGTTCTCTCTTCACAAAATGGTTGAGTAAGAAATGCTACAATCTCTGTGTACAGAGAGTTTCCAATGTTGGGACTAAAAAAGACAGATGATGAGCACACGCAGAGAAACATGTCATGATCGTGGCCTGGATGAGCTACTGAGTTAATACATGGGCAGCAGAATAAAAGTCCCTGTGCCTTTTTCATGCTCTGCCTAATTGATTCTTCCCCCGGTAATTAAGGAACTTCTTTGAGATCATGTTGGATTCACAGGAGAACAGTTCAAAATCACCTAGTAAAAACAGTAGCAAACACAGCAGCTTCCAAGACACACAAACAAGGCTCTTTCTAACATATATATATATATATATATATATATATATATATGTATGTATGTATAAATTCTAGCATATATATATATATATATTCATATATATATATATATATATATATATATATTCTCTGATTCTATGTATTTCGTCCCATGAATTAACAACACAAGCATGTCTTCTGCCTACTGGTTCTCTTAGGAAAAGTGTTCTTGGAAGATTTGGACTCATCTCCGAGTAAGGCTCCATATGTTGGCCAGTCTCATCTTTAATCAAGCGTGTGACCGCCCTGACATGCACCCCCTCGAGGCTCCCTCACGAAGAAACTGTTTGGCTTGGCTGATCTTCACCAGTGGCTTAGCAATGCAAATCACCCACTGTTCGTGTCAGCACTGGGCTAGGCTAATTGTTTTACATGCTGAGTCCTTCGGGGCAGCCAACTCATTGTCATCTCTCCTACCTGCCACCGGCATCTACAAGTCAGCTCTCCCACATCTGGTTCTTATTCCCCGGCTGATGCCAAGTGTGCTGGGTGATTTTCGCCAACCTAGAACCTCCCTGAACTTCTGCATTATCACCAATAAAGGGTAATAATAGTTCCCTCTTTCGAATGTCAGGGTCTAGCATTTACTTAGTGATAAAGATTACAATTTGACTAAGGACTTCAGAATTAATGACAAAGATCTCTATAACAAGGTGATCTGCAAACTGCGGTATGAACTGAACTTCGACCCAGGCCAGCCCAGCCATCTGTTCTCAGATGTGTTACCCACCTGATTCAGTGGCTTCAGGGTTCCTATCAGTTAGAAGTTTCCTGTGCCTTTCAAGCACCAGCCCTAAATCATGGACATGACCTAGTGTTGGGCTTTTTTGTTCCAGTTCTCTGTGGGTTTGTTGCTATCAGTTTGTTCCTTTTGCCTATTTCTTTGTATGTGTCTTAGTTCAAAATGTCTGTTAGTGCTTGTTTATACTACATAGGAGGGTTAGATATAAGTCCGGTCAGTATTTCATTGTTTTGGGTCAAGGGACTGAAAAAGGATCAGAACAAGGCCTAGGAAGAAAACTATCATCAGAGAAGATCAGAGAGTCAAGACAGAACCACTTTTGTGCACATATTTCTGAATTTGAAATCAAGCTCCTCTTTATGTGAGTTTAACTTTTGGATTTAAAATCACTTGAACTGAACGATGTAAAAAGAGAGATACTAGCAGTCATGCATCTTTGTCTCTTTGTCCAGTCTTTGCTGGAATGGTTCCTTCTGTTAATTCCCAAGAACCTTCCTATGTATTTTTACAAAGGAAGAGCACATATTCCAATGAAGAGTCCAATGGCATCTGCTTCCCATCAATACAATGGGAAGTGGATGGCCAGAGCTTGGTTGGAGACAATTCATTTAGGGGTCCAGTAAACCCTCCAGACGACAGCAATTGTCTGTCTGGCCTGCCTCATCTCACACCACTTGGCCACACATCCTTTTCGTTCCAGCCACACTGCACTGCTTCCAATCCCATTAATCTGCTGTTCTTTCATATCCCTGGACCATCGTATCAGAATCACTGTCCAAAATGCCTTCCCCTTAGTCCCCTTCTCTGCCTGGTTAAGTCCTCTTTGTCTTTCATCTGTAATAATGGAGATAATATTCACACATACTTCAGGGAATTATGAGAGTCAAAAGAGATCATCCATGCTACATTCTCAGAATGGTAGCTTGCCTGTTGTAAGTACTCAGTACCCTTTAGCTGTTACCATTACTCTTCTTTCTAGACTCAATTCAAGTATCACCACTTATAGGAAAACTTCCATGAATCCTGCCTATTAGGTGCCCATCCTATATGCACTCTTTGCACACTGAACATGTCTCTATCACAATGAAACAATAACAAGATTAAGAATAAGGAGTGCTATGTGCAGACACTGCCCAAATTTCTTACAATATTAATTCTCACAATAACACTATGAAGTAGTGGTACTATTATTCTCATTTCAGAAAAGAGTGAACAGGTTAACCTATTTTTCCAATGACTAACAGCTAGAAAATGACTGAATCAAAACCTTGAATTCTCAGGACACCTGGGTCACAGAGTCCACTGAGCATCTGACTCTTGATTTTGACTCAGGTCATAATCTCAGGGTTGTGAGATCAAGCCCACACTGGGCTCCACACTCACTCTCCCTAAGCCCCTCCGCCCCATTCTCTCTCTCTCTCTCTCTTTCACTCTAGAGAGAGAGCACAAGCAAGGGGAACAGCAGAGGGAAAGAGAGGGAGAAGCAGCCTTCCCACTGAGTATGGAGACCGACACAAGCTCGATTCCAGGACCCTGACACTATGACCTGAATTGAAGATAGACGCTTAACAGACTAAGCCACCCAGGTGTCCCAACAAATAAATCTTAAAAAAAAAAAAACACCTGAATTCTCTGGTTTGACAATCAATGTCTTATGCTTTATCACACTGAATTTTGTTTGCTATTTTTTGTTTTGCTGTTATTTCTCCCCATCAGATTGCGAGTTCTTCAAAGACGGAGATGTGTTTGTTGTTCCTATCATTGTTTTTACCAGACCCTGGCTTTCTGCCTGGTACAAAGCACATGCTCAGTAGACGTCTGATAAATTAATATATATCCAAATTCCCACCACACAAAGAGAAAATGAAGACTAGAGGGTCTTATCAAAATAAGTTGATCTAGGAGAGCCAGAAGCTTGTAGCTCCCATTTCCTGCCTCCATTTTATGGTGAAGATCAGGCTCTGGACCCTGAGAGTTTTTGCCTGACAACAATTCAGCTGCATACATAGCCTTATACTTCCATAAACAAAGGCACGGGTGGTCCACCGTTGCATAAATCCAACAGGGGAAAGTTGTTGGACGGGAGATGGCCCTTCCCTGTGAAAAATCTATTTAGCAAGGAAACCAACCAGAGCATGATCCATGCCTGGACTGCCTTACCTCTCCCTCCTGCCAATCCGTGTACTCCGCTCCCCTGAACTCCAAGCGGCCCTCTGGGTGCCCCCCACCCTCCCCACACCCACATGAGAACACAGCATGTCTGTCTCTTTGTTCCCACGATCCTCAGGGAGACTATTTAAACCTTAGTGTGTTCTTCTTCATAGGTTAGTTGTAGTTTGTCCTTTCTGTTGCATGGTTGGAGTTTGTCTCCTGGATTAGATTTAAAACAGCAAAAACTCAGTTGCCTAGGCTGGCACATGAGAGACCCTCAGCAAATACTGGATGATTGGTTGAATGGGTGAGTGGATGATTGGATGAGAACAAAAGAATAGAACCACTTCAATGAAATGCCCACCTTCTGTTTCCATCCTACCTAGACTCTGGCCCATCAGAAGCCTGCTGACAAATCCTGGGACCTATATCCATCCTAGCATCGATCACTCTCCCCTATAACTGCTCAGTATCCTATAATGTATATGTGATTGTGCCTTAGTCTTTTTTTGTCCACCACAGCTAACATAGAGCTGGGTACATAACTGATTCTGAATGAAGGGTAAGTGAAATCATTCATTCATTCAACAAATATTTATTGTTTGAAGCTTTGCACTAGTATACTGCAAGACCTACAATGACATTTTTTTACAGCTCCAAGCCTCCCAGGGCCCCCAAAGTCTTAGTTATGGTTCTCCTTCTCTCACCAAATATGCCCCCCACCAGCAAGAAAGCCCCCCCTACCCTCCACGTCCTCTATCAGCCAGACCAGCTGCATTCCACCCAGTCCTCCACCTAACAGGCTTCTCCTCTCTGCTAGCCCGTGAAGTATTCAAGCAAGCCAATTGCATCCTCCTGGGGAAAACAAAGGTCACCTCACCTGCTTGCATGCCTCTACAAAGCCTGCCTCCCATAGCCCCTGCTGGTTCCCTGTTCCGGATGCAACCCCCATGGGGCCCTGCATGGCATGTAGTGTCCTGGGCCCCCAGAGTGTGAATATATGTAACTAATAAACTGCTGTCAGTCTCACCTGGCCAGTGTCGGGGTTGAGTATATGACTAGCTCATATTATTTATGGCAGGCAATCACTCCTTTATTAACTGAAGTGAATGGGATGTGATTAGAATAATTTCAGCCATGATTAAGATAAATCCCTCCTCACTGAAAACTGGGATCCTTATTCCAACCAGATGCCAAATGTACTGGCTCCCTCTCCTGAGATGAGCCCTGACTTCCTAAGAGGGAAGCTATCAGCATGACAAAGGAAGGTATTAAGCCTTTGGAGAAACAGGGTTCTGGGGAGCAGACAAGGCCTGCTGAGGGGAGCTCTAGCCTGGGTGGGAGTTAGCCAGGCAGAGTTCTAGGCACTGAGGATGGAGTTCCTGCTCTCAAGGTGGCCATGTCCTAACAGGGGAAAACAAAGCACAAAAACAAATGAACAAAGAAGACAATTTTCAGCACTGTAATGATGAAGGAGGGAAATAAACTAGAGCTGCAGTTAGCAAGTTATAGCCTTTGGGCCAAGGCCTATTTGGGTGCAGCCCACATAACCTTTTAAATGAATGCAAAAAATCAAAAGAACATTAATATTTCATGGCATGTAAAAATAGTACAAAATTCAAATTTCAATATCCATAAATAAAGTTTTATTGGAACAGAACCATGAACATTCACGTATGAATTGTCTATGGCTGCTTCCACACCACAACAGCAGCAATGGGTGGACAGACACTGCAGGGATTACAAAGCTGTCAATAGTTACTATCTGACACTGTACAGAAAAGGTCTGCTTACCTCTGTATTAGAGTCACGGGGGTGGAGACAGGGAGCGGAAGGTTGGCAGGAACAGGCTGCTCTGAGGAAGTGCGTTGAATTAAAACCTGAAGGACGATAAAGCGTGGCCAAGTGGAGGTCTGGAGGACAAGCATTCCGAACAGAAGAGAAGCAAACACAGAGATCTTGACATGGGAACCAGGCTGGTGAGCTCATTCATTCGACAAAGCATTTCTGAAGCCAACTCTGTGCCCAGCACTGTTCTAGCTATTGGGGATGAAGCAGAGACTAGATAGCAAATAACCCTTGCCCTTGTAGCTTAAATTCTAAAGGGACAAACCATAAATAAATCATATAATAGAAATAAATGAATGTATAATTCCTTTCAGGGAGTGACAAGAACTCATAGGAAAAATAAGACAACAGGTTACAGAGTGAAGAACAAGGTGGCTACTTCATATCTGTTTATTGGCAAAGGCCTGTTTAAAGCAGTGTCACTTGGGATGAAGGGGAAGTGAGGGGGAAAGACGAGTCACGGGCTACCCAAGTGTTCCAGGTAGTTGAAACAACAAAGTGCAAGGGTCCAGAGGCAGGGATGGGTTTAGCATGCTTGAGGAACAGCGAGATCAGCAGGACCCATATGACAACAACAGTGGGGAGAGGGTGCCATAAAGAAATCAGAGAGAGGCAAAAGCCAGACCTGGATGGTTTTGCACATCACTATCGTGTAATCTGATCACTCTGGAAACTGATAAGTCAGCCATGGGAGGGCAAGAGTGGCAGCAGGGAGATGAGAGAGAACGCTGGAAAAGCAGTGAAGAAATGACACCATGAAATGGATAAGATCTTGGTGGTGGTGCTGAGCAGTGGCTGGATCGTGATGGTTTCAATGTAGAACCACCAGAACCTGATGAGAGATTGAGTTTTAGCCTTCTGTTGCTACATAATGAGCTGCCACACACCTAGCAGCTTAAAAGCAACATACCTATTTATTATCTCACAGTTTCTATAGGTCAGGAGTTCGAGCACAGCTTGGCAGGGTTGTGAGCCCAGGTCCTACAGTCAAAGTACCAATCTGGCTGTATTCCTTTCTGGAGGTCAGTGTCCTCTTCTACCATGTGGTTGTTGGCAGAATGTGATGCCTTGCAGTTATAAGCTTGAGGTCCCTGTTTTCTTGCTGGCTGTCCACCAGGTACCTCTCTAAACTCATAGAGGTTTCTGCAATTCCATCACATGGCCCTCTTATGATACCATAGTTGACTTATTCAAGGGCAGCAGGAGAATCTCTTGCTCTGGTCTGCTAAGTCAGAGGTACATACAATGTAATGAGATCCCAGGCATGACCATCACCTTTGGTATATTTCATTGGCTAGAAGGAAATCATAGGCTCCACCAGCACTTGGGGGAGAGGGGATTATATAAGGATGTGCTTCACTGGGACTCATCACAGAATTCCTCCAACACAGACGGGTTGTGGGATAGAAGAGAAAGGGAGACCTATAGGGTGACTACTAGGTCTCATGTGCTGGAGCATTTAGGTAGAAAGTGAGTTCATTTATTTCAGTGGAACAGGCTTGAGTATGAAGAACAGATCTGGTGGGGATAGAGAAGGGCAGGGTAAATAGGTAGTTCAGTTGGGACATATTAAGTCTGAGATGCCTACTGGACACCCAATAAATAGGTCAGCTAGGCTATTGGATATATAAACCTGGAGCTCAGAGAAAAGGTCAGGCTGGATATTTAAATTTGAGGGTGATTAGCAAATGTAGATGGCATTTAAGGCAATATCTATACACATAAATTGAATCATCCTTGTGGTTGGGGGGCTGGGGGTGGGTAAATAGAGAAGAGAAGCAAAGTAAGGAAGATACCAGAGAGGCTTCAATATTTAAAGGTCAGAAAGAAGAAGAGTGTTTTAAGGGCACCCTTATTTTAGTCAAGTATAAGACATATAGACACGGAAATGACTGTCAGGAAGAAAGAATTTTGTTACACTCACAGATCCCTAGAAACGGGAGGTATGGCCCACTGTGCAGGGCCACATGGGAAGTACCAGAGTCAATCAGGAGGCAGAGGAAAGTTAGAAGGAAACTGTAGGCAAGAGCTTTTCCTATGGGAAAGAATGGGCACAGCAAGGTAAGCCAGTTTAGGATTGGCTAGTTTGAATAAGCTCAGTAGGCTCTGGGGTATAGGTGCTGTCCCTAGTTGTCTGGTACGTGGCCCTAGGTGATTATGTCAAGGGAATATTGCCCTGGAGTGTAAGGGCTGTGTGAGACCCCAGGAAGGAAGTTGGTTGGAGGGCATGGGATTTGGATGGGGTGGTTTGCATTTGAAAGGCACACTCAGGACTGAGTTGTTTATTATTGAACGCTGGGAGGAAGAGTCCCTTCATTCTCAGCAAGACCCTGAATGTCAAAGCAACAATATAAAAAGACCTGGTTAATACAAGGGACCATCCAAAGAGAGGAGAAAAAGTCACCAACAATGTGGGAGAAAGAGGGGAAGTGTGTGGTGCCCTAGAAGACAAGAGAAAGTAAACAACCACATTATAAGCTAGTGATAAGCAAAGTAAGGTCAAAACAGAAAATCAACTACTGGATTTAGCCAGATGGAGTCCTTTGTGACTTTGCCCAGTATCACATCTGCTTAGAATGGGTTGAGGGGAGAACAGGCAGATGGCAAGTATAGACAGTGATTTCAAGAGGTGCTCTTAAGAGTAGCGGACATGAGACAGTAGGAAGAGGAGGGAGGAGGGTGCTGGGAAATGGGAGGTCTTCTAAAAGATGGATCTTATTAAGACCAGCTTATGTGCTGATTGAAATGACACAGAAGAAAGGGACAACTGGTGGTGGAGACAAGGAAGGGCTAAATGAGCAGCCAAGTCCTTTAGAAGGCAAGAGGCAATGGGATCCAGGAGGGAAATGGAGGGAATATTACCTATAGTAAGAGAGCCATTGTTACGCGATGATCTGCATCACTGTGTAGATATGGATGCAGGCACATGGGTAGAACTGAAGTAATTTTCACCTGGTTCCTTCTGTATTGTCTGTGAAATGTGAGGTGGGATAGCCACAAGATGAGAATGGGAAAGTGAACTGAGCAGATATCTGGCAGGACGATCAAGCAGAGAGTGGGGAACTTTGGAGATTTGTCATCATCACAGATACATGATTATCTCCAATAACATTCAGGGGCTAAGATGCTGGGGTGGTAGCATTAGATAGTTGTGACTCCAAGCTCTAGGTCCCACACTACAAGCCTGAAATCCAAAAGAAGCAATAAAGCTCATCCCTACCTTTGTGGAACTTCGGAAGAGCTTGAGAAAGCAAAATTAACAAACAACTGGAAACAAACACAACAATGTATAAAATAGGTGGTATCGTTCAGGTCCCTTCACTCATGATTGCCTTTACTAGTCTTCTAATATAAAAATGGAAGTGCAGACAAACAACAAAAGGACAGAATCAACAAAATTATATTTGACTTTATGCTTTATATTTTTATTCTTTTCACAATAACTTTTGTTATTGAAATGAGGTTGGAATCCAATCGAATGCTAATGAAGAGGCAGGCTAGAAGTATGATGGGTAGAAAATTAAAAAGGAACCTTGGCTTTAAGTTTTAGAGCAAATAAATCCTTAAAAATGAGCAGACAACATCTTCTACCTTCTGGATAAGGGGTCCGCGAGCTTTTTCTTTTCTTTTTTTTTTTTTAAGATTTTATCCATTTATTTAACACACAGAGAGAGAGAGAGAGCACAAGCGGGGGAGCACCAGGGGGAGTGGGAGAAGCAGGCTCCCCACTGAGCAGGGAGCCAGACATGGGGCTTGATCCCAGGACCCAAGACCATGACCCAAGCCAAAGGCAGATTGCTCAACCAACTGAGCCACCCAGGTGCCCCTCCACAAACTTTTCCTGTAAAGGGCCAGATGTAAATATTTTAGGCTTCACGGGTCATACGGTCTCTGTTGCAAGTGTCCCTCTCTGCCACTGTGATGCGAAAGCAGGTTTGGGTGGTACCTAAGTGAATGAGCATGACTATATCCTGATAAAACTTTATGTGTGCATACTGAAATTTCAATTTCATATCATTTTCACATGTCATGAAATGTTAGTCTTCTTTCGATTTTTATTCAACAATTCAGAAAATGTAAAAAACATTCTCAGCCTGCAGGCCATAGAAAAGCTGGTGGGAAGCTGGATTTGGTCCATGGTCCATAATTTGCCAACCCGTTTTAGACCATAATTAGGTACTCCAAGCTGGAGGGGAACCCTATAGCCAAATGAAAACAAGCATGTTCAGTTCACATCAGCTCCGTAATTATTGAGCACCTGATATGTACACAGGCAGTGTGCCCAAGGATTCTAAGTTATTTGGAAATCATGTGAATTTACTGAATAAAAGCTGAAAAGACAACCCAACCAGATTCCCATGTGACTTATAAAATGATCTCACATTTGCATCAGTTAAGTATATGCTATTAAATTCTCCCACCCATGAAAGTTACCGGCTTCACAATATAGAGCATGTTTCAAAGGCAAAGGAAAATAACACAGTGTCTGCTTAGTGCAGTATTTTTAAACATCCATAACTTTGTTATTTCAAAACCAAATTTCTTCAAACAAGGCAAAGCACACATTCCTTACTCAGGGTTCTGTACCAGAGATGCCAAGTTTGAAATTTCCAAACAAAGCTGCTTTTGAGTAATCCAAAGACAAAAAAGTATTTGAAAAATCTCTGAACTGCTGAAAAAATAGCATTTTTTTTCACCTTTAGATAACTCTGAAATGGGTAAATGGACTTTCATTTACTTTCCAAAGTAAATCCATTTGGGAATGAAACTGAGAAAGAGAAGCCAGAGTAATCTTCCATGGATTCCAATAATTACTATTGATGCCCAGAACTTGCGGGGGGCGGGGGGGGGAAACACCGGGAATCAGAAGATTTGGATTTCTAACTCTTAGTTGTCTGCAATCCTTTCTCAATATCACACATTCCCTATAAAAATGGGTCCCAAACAGATTCATGGTAGGATATAGGAATATCACCGTGCAGGCTTCATTGATAATGCACCATCCCCATTAACTCAGGATGGGAAGTCAAAGCTTAAGCAGCAAGGAAGGTGGCTTGGCACAGTGTTGGAGGCCAAGCGGAGTGGGGAAAGTACCCACACGGGAAGGGGTTGGGACAGGACTCATGAACTAAGTAAATATACGAGGATGAGAGCCAATGTTTTCAATGCAGGAGAAAAGATTTATAAATACAAAGAGAGAAGAGCAGAATATACTCTGTGGTGTTGAACTGGAATTGGAGATATCAAAGTAAACTCATGGCGTTCGATATACACAGTAGATACGGATACAAGTAGAGATGTGAGTGTGTGTACGCACGTGTATGTGTGTGTCTGTATATGTGTACGTGCATACATGTATCCCGTCGCTCTGTCCACTGAGAGGGCCTATTCGCCACTAAAAACAATCAGGGCTCCTTGGAGAAGTGACTGATTCCATAGCTAGAGTAGGAGCAAGCCAAGTGTAAGGTGAGCCTACAGCCAGAGGGAAGGAAATGCTCAAAGAATGCAGGAACGTGCTAAACAGACATGGAAGCAGGATTGAAGGGGTTCCCACTGGCCAAATCTGGAACAATTTGAGTGTGAAAGGAAATAATTATAGTAATGAATGATAGCCCATTGAATAAAGAGAAAACCATGGGTCCCTTCAACCTTCTTTTTTTTTAAAGATTTTATTTATTTATTCAGAAGAGACAGAGAGAGACAGGCAGAGGGAGAAGCAGGCTCCCCACTGAGCAGGGAGCCTGATGTGGGACTCGATCCCAAGCCCCTGGGATCATGACCAGAGCCGAAGGCAGATGCTTAACGATGAGCCACCCAGGCGCCCCGGGTCCCTTCAATCTTAATTAATTAAAAGCTTAATGAAGAATGGGATATTTACATAAGTTCAAAGTAACTCCCTACAATATATTTATTAATTACAAAGGGAAAAAAGTTTACAGAGAAGTCTGGCAGATATCAACTTCATCAAGTTATCAAAACAACTGCCATCAGTAAAGGACAAAATGAAATTGTGTCCCACCTGATAGGATACAGTAAAAAGAAGAAATCAGTTCTCTTCCTCCCTTCCCAGCACATAGTATGATTGTCCTTCCTCGGTTTCTTGAAGTTAGGCATGACCCTATGACTTGGCCAATGAAATAGTAGCAGATGTGACACAAATCATTTCCAGACAGAAGATTTAAGAGCCAGATTCATTATTTCTTTCTCTCTCTCTTTTTTTTAACTCTGTCTTGGTGGGTAAAATCTTGTGTCAAGATGGAAACTCTGTTGGCCTCAGTCCGCTGATTACAATGAGAAGAGTTCCATGCTTCCCCCCAGTCGACCCCACCCTGTCAGCTTTGGACATGCAACATGACAGAAAAATAAATCTTTGTTGTATTAAAACACTATTATGGTGGTTGTTAGCACAGCAAAATTTACGGACTAATACACATTGGTTGATAAAGTGGCTTTATTTACATGTTTGTCTCCTCAGTAGAGTATAAATTTCATCAAGAGCAGGAATGATACCATTTAATTTTTCCTCCAAGAAAAAAATCTGTTTTTCTTGTGTCTTGCCCCCCAAAATTAATGCCAACAACATCCACCCAATTCTTGAAGTCAGAAAACTGACCACACATGCCTGTGTCCTTCTAGATCTTTCACCTGTCCACCTGATCCTGTCCATTATACCTTCCTAATACCTATGGAATCTCTCCATTTATTTCCGACCTGCTGCACTATCTAAAAGCTGAATAACACCTTCTTTTCTTGCACCGATCTCTCTAGTCCCCTGGCCTCTAGACTGCCCTGCCGCAACCATTCTCCACACTGCTCTCAGAGCTGTGATTTCTAAAATGCAAATCCAACTATGTCACTCCCCAGCTTTGACCACTTCAAAGGCTCCCCATTGTCTTTACCCTAAAGTCCAAACCCTTTATTATGACAAATGAGGCATATTATGACCAAGTCCACTCTAAAGCCTCTGCTCCCTGGGGGCAGAGGCTTTTCTCTGTCTTGTTCACTGCTATATCCCTGGAATAGCACAGAGCCTGGTCCCTGGAAGGCTTTGCATGAATGGTTGCTAAGCAAATGGTCTTCGCTTATCTCCAGCCTCACTCAAACTGTTCTCCCTCTCCCTCTCTACCTCCTGAGCCCCAGTCACACAGTCTTCTATATTTAAGGTGCACTTCCTGTTCCCTCTGGCTAGAGGGTACTTTCTCTGGCCATACCGAGGACTGACATCGCAAGTTTCAAGTCTCAGCTCAACTGTTCCTTCTTACAAAGGTAGGAAGCAATCTATTCCTTATCCATCTTATCTGGAGTAGCCCCCACCCCACCTAGTTCCTCACTTATCATGCCTTCCTTTTATATCCTTCTTAGCACAGTTCACAATGTATTATTACCTATTTATTTGTTTATTTTTATGTACTGTTTATCCCCCCCCCCCGCCCACCCCCCAAGGTAAGCTCCTGAGGACAGTCTGTCTTGCTTTTGCCTGACCCATGAGAGGCACTGGATGGATAAATGAATGAATGAATGCCTATTTGGCTCCCATACCCTCTTTTTTCCTATCTAATTTAGGGTTGCACTTCCCTTTTGTACTAAGCAATCCGTGCGCAACTTCAGATTTTAAGAATTATTATTGGCTTTTCTCACCTTACTACCAATTACCAAGCAAAATAGGTGTGAATGGGATTTCATTATTAAATATCACTTTTAGTTATCTTGAATTTTCTACTGACCCTGACTTTGGCCCTTTACCAAGCCCTTCTCCCAACACGCAAAACAAAGCTTTTACTATGAACACCACATACTATAATGGAATTCAAATGCCCCCAACATAAAAAAGAAGCAATATTTTAATGAACCATAAAATTTTCTGACAAAATTTTGAACTGGTTAGTCATTGACAAATCCAAGAATCAACTTAGAAGAGTGCTGGGAAGACTCTCCGCCCACGCTTACTGCTTGAGGCAGTCAGATGCCCCATCATCCCCTGGGGGCTCACCCCACCCTGCCATGTTTGCATTTGACTCTTTCGATCCCAAGGAACAGAGATCTACTCTAGTTGCCTCGGGACATGAAAGTTTATTGTAAGAATGTACACAGTAATAAAGAAAATGGGAAAGTCAGCCAAGAAGCTAGCCCTTCAGGACAATTCTGGAAAAGATGAACCACCAGGCCCCTTGGGAAAAATGGAAGTGGAGGCAGGAACTGAAGGATTGTTCTAGATCCAAAGCAATCCTACAGAGCTCGGCAGAAAGATTTCTGGATTTTTCACTCCAAGGCTCTGCCCTCAACCCACCTCAGCTCCTTGGCTTTTTCTATTTCTCTGCACATTGGTCTGCCTCTCTACCCACAGCAAGTGACTTATTAACTCTCTTCTCTCAGCAGCTCTGCCTATTCGTTGACTCAGCTTCCTCAGACCCTCACCTTGCTCTGGACATCTCATGACTACATCGGGGTCTGCTCTTTGCTTTTCTTCATCTTCAGTTCCCAGCCATATCTGAAATGGGTCCTGCTTCCCAACTGCACATTCCTAAGAATGACCTCCTGCCTAGGCCAGCTCTTTTGGTCAGAGCACCTCAGTTGTTTGAACAGCGGTCTCTAGGTCAGTGCTTCCCTGTCTTTTTTCAGCTGTGCCTGGGAGGACCAAGACCTGTGGTTCAAAGCCTGGCTGGCTAGAAACCCCCGCCCCCATCTCCAAGCAGCAGCTGAGATTGGCACAGGGTCCCTGAGGAGGAGCTATGAGCAGACATGGACCATGGGTACATGTTCCATGCTTAGCACTTAGCATGGATGTATTTGTTTACTATTTTGACAACTGTATTGTATTATAACTAGCTTCCTTTGTAATCTCGCGTGCTCATTTTAGACATCTCAAAGTGTTGCTCTGAGAAGCCTTCCATAGACTTCATGAGACTGCCAAGGGAGTCCATGGCACAAAGGTTAAGATCCCGTGATGAGATGATGAGTGATGAGTATCTCATTCTCTGCTCTGCCCTTTGGGTCCAGTAGAATGCCTCTCATGGAATAGGCCTGAAAACATGTGTGGAAATAATGAATACTTATATCCCCAGTATCCCAATCTGTGCCTGGCCCACGGAAGGCACTCGAAGGAAGTTTTTAAACGAATAACTCAACATCTGAAGCCTCAACTTGCTAGCCCTTGGCCTCCCCACTGCAGTCTCCTGCGGCTGACTCTGCATTCCGGCGTGCTGAAGCAAGGAATCATTTATCAAGTAGGCTGGTACACTATCAACAATCAATTTTTACAACAATGCAAAATCCTCAGTCACTCATAAATTACTTCAAGATAAACACCAGGCCTTGAAGTGAAGTGGTGCCAGATTAATGAACAATCCCAGAATCTAATGAGGTTTCTAACGTCTGGAAGGCCTCCTCCAAGGAGAATTCTCCAGAACTAAGGATAGGCCTGTTATTTAGCCATCCATGCCCCACGCCCTGGTGGAGCACAGTTTTTCAAGCCAGCTGGTGAGAGTCAGTAAGGCAATCTGAGGACTTGGACAGATTTCTTTGTCTACAGAGTTAATTGGCTCATATGGAGACCAAACCTGTGACCTTGATTTCCTTAGCCCCATAGCCTAAACTGCTGAGCTCATCATCTTGACCACCTGAATGGCTTCAGAACCTCACAGAGAAGGAGCATAGCACAGAAGAGATACACAGGAAGCCAGAGTGAAACAGAATTAAGCAGAGAGAGAATTCTTGAATAACATCCTTGATATTTCACTTCCTGCTCACAGTAATGGCAACGGGCTTCAAAGCTACCACT